>NC_054068.1:5403310-6744310 GCF_017639655.2 Falco naumanni | reverse complement strand
GCGAGGTTAATGGCATCTCTTGCACAGATCTACTTTCACAGACACATCCCTACGATTATATGTATATACACGTACAAATATGTGCTTATATATACATCTCTCACACACACACATTCATATATACATAGACATTTTAAAATATGATTGCTTTAAGAAGTTTTTGGGTCTGCCCCCCCCTGCCCCACCCAGCATTTTGAAGCCCCTGGAATCTGAGTATGGCTGAATCACTTAGGCTGTAACTCTGGACCTGACTATTTCTCCTCTGCCCCACCATCATCACACCCTCTGTCTGAAGCCACTCCAGCATTTTTTCTACAGATGAGGAAAGAATCAAAATAAATAAATTCAGTTCTTCATGCTTTGTCTCCATTATTTTTTTCACACTAATACTGTTCTTGGATTCCTGCTTGCCTGGTTAGATATTTTGTACATTAGATTCAGAATAGAATTTCATGTTCTTTTACCACATATGTTTTTCAGTTGGACAATTTAGATGTGTATCTCAGTCAGCAAATCCTAAAATATATTTTTTTTTTTCAATTTTCCAAAGAGTCCTCCATATTTAAGCCAAGAAACTGAAAATTAATGGAATCGTAACTAGGCAAAAAAGGTGTTACTCAGAACTGGGGATGAGAAAAAAATCCTGTCAGATGCTCAGCACTGAATCTGCTTTGGTTTGCTTTGAAGCATCCATTTGTATATGTGGACTTGATAGTAAAATGCATAAAAATAGATCTAGAAAACTCCCAAAATAACCCATTCATGGTTAAATCTGCAACCACAGCCAACTTTCTGGTGGCCATCACAAAATTTATTTGCAAACTGCCTTAAGTTGTGCATCTTATAACATTGCACATTGTCATGGCTTATAAGTATAGACAGAAACTCCTATACACCAGTAACCATTAGGAAAATAAGTTTTTGGGTTTTGTTGACTGCCCTAAGTTAAGGATCAATGACTTCAGCTTTCTTAACTTTGGAAATCTGAATGCCTCTGCAAAAGACAGTAGATAAACAAGCAAAAGGCTCTGTAATGTTAGAAACTGCCTCGGTTGCTTTACAATGCACGGGATGGGCACATCACAAGCTGAGGCTCCCCTACCTACTCGTCACCAGGTAGATGGAGGGGTCCATTCCATAAGGAATGGAAACAGGTCCCTGCTCGGGGCAGCAGGCGAATCACCCCCCGACCTACTCCACCGTCCCAGGTACCCCTGTACAGTAGGTGTGCGGCTCTGAAACCTGAGGGCCAGGAAGATGATGATGTGGATGAAAGCCCACCCAGGTTGGAGCAGTTGCCAAGGAAGAGTTGGTCAACCGCACACATCACGACCAGCTCTGCTAGGAAGAAGAGAGGTGGCTGTCGTTGACAACTCCACTCTGAAAGGGCCGGAGAGCCCAATGGGCTGACTAGACCCAACCCACAGGGAAGGTGCTGCCTCCCGGGGGCCCTGGTAAGGGATGTTACTAGAAAAGTCCCTTCTCTGGTGCGATCCTCTGATTACTGCCCATGACTGGTCTGCCAAGTGGACAATGATGAAGTTCAAACAACAAAGGAGTCTGAGGGCAATCAAGACAGACCTCAGGGCCTTGGGGCAACTGGTTGAGGGATCAGGAGCACAAGTCATGTTTCCTTCTGTCCTGCCACTTGCAGGGAACGATGGGGCATGTCACTGGAAGGTCACACAGATCAATGCCTAGCTCCAGGCCTGGTGTCACCAGCTAAATTTTGGGGATTTTGGTCATGGGTCAATTTGCACAAGAACCAGGACTGCTGGCAACAGATAGGGTTCACCTGTCTCAAAGGGAGGGTCCTAGGTCAGGAGTTAGCAAGGCTTATTGAAAGGGCTTTATAAACTAGATTCAAAGGGGGAAAGGAATAAATCCAAGCTCGTTAGAGATGAGCCGGGGGGTGGCATGCCAGGGTCGGAGGCAAGATGAGTAGCACACCTGAAGTGCACCTATGCCAATACCCAAAGCATGGGCAACAACCAGGAGGAGCTGGAAGCCATCGTGCAGCAAGAAGACTGTGACAGTTGCCATCATGGAGACATGGTGGGATAACTCACATGACCGGAGTGGCTACAAACTCTTCAGAAGGGATAGGCAAGGAAGGAGCAGCGGCTGAGGGAGCTGGAGTTGTGTAGTCTGCAAAAGAGCAGACTCAAGGGGACTTTATCATTCTCTGCAACTACCTGACAGGAGGCTGTAGGCAGGTGGTGGCAGGTCTCTTTCCCAGATAACTAGGGACAGACAAGAGGAAACAGCCTCAAGTTACACCAGGGGAGGTTTAGATCAGATATTAGGAAAAAAATTTTAACTGAAAGGGCAGTCCAGCATTGGAACAGGCTACCCAGGGACGTGGTGGAATTGCCATCCCTAGAGATATTTAAAAATCACATAGTTGCGGTGCTTAGCAACACGTTTTAGTGATGGACTTGGCAGTCCTGGGGTAATGGTTGGACTTGATGATCTCCAAGGTCTTTTCCAACCTAAATGACTCTATGATTCTATGAAAATGTTTACAGAACTAGCAAGAATATCTTCCAGTCCTCCTTAAAATTAGTTCTTGGCTCCCAATATCTGTTAACATATTTGATATACTATCCCTGATGACCCTGGATGCATCTGGAGGTCAGTGCTCCAGAGTTGCTGGCTATCTGTATTGTCCCTAACTCATTTTCTCTCCAAGCCTCCTCTTCCATGCCAACAAAAATATTTCTAGTCCTTGTATCTTCAGCAGCTCACTCTATCAATGCATAACAGATGGACAGCTTTTTTTGCCCAAGAATGGGACCAAGTGTTTTTGCTGGCTGACAATAAACTGGATGAGTGTGTTGAAGTGATTGCAGACTGGGATAAACGAAGGAGTTGCAGAGAACAGAGAAGCATCTTAAAACTGTGCATGACAAGGTTTGCAAGGTGCTCTAACAAAAGAGCCACATGAGCAAACATTTACACTTGAAAAACCTCTTGCCCCTTGGGAAGCTGTGAGTGTTTTGTTGGGTGAGTTTTTTGTCTGCATTTTGCAGATGTCTCTGAGGGCACCGCCGGGACCCTTCCTCACCATTTCCCACCACCAGCACATCTCAAGTTCCACCAGAACTTCTCTCAGGCATGCTTGCTTCCTGCGCCTTTCTTGGAATTTCACTCCTTGACATCTATGCCTGAAATCTCATGCAACTTTGCTGCTTCAAGGCCCTGGTGCCACCTCTTCTTGCTGGGAAGGGTGCTCTGTTTGCCAGTGCAGACCCCAGGCACACCACTGACGGTCAGCTTTTTCCTTCCCTTGTGCTGCCACTACCTCTGGAGCTGCCACTTACGTCTAAACCCAAGCATATGCCATCAATGAACCTCCCATATTCATTGATCTTCCTGAGCACATCAACCTGTCTCTCTAAATCTGTGCTCTGATTTTTCAAGTAATAGAAAGAATCCCTCTGGATAACCACATAATCATCTCCTTTTGGCTCCTGGTCAGGCTGCCTCGCTCTTTCTTGCTCTCTCTCTCTTTTCTGAATGAAGAAGGTGATAAAAATGCTGCCTTCCCATTTCAGTCTTCTGCAAGGCTTCCTAGGTGCCCCACCAGGCTCTCTTGACTTCCAGTACTTTGAAGATGAATGAATGATATTCCTCCGAATTTCTATTATCTGCAAACTACCAATTAAACAGAACCAGCAACCAGAGATAAAAGTCTAACCTTGGTGAAATCCACGGCAAAACAGACACAGAAAGCTCAGGATATTTTCATGTGTGCAACTGACGGAAAGTTAGAGGTGCACAGCGGGAGGTGGGGGGAGATGCCAGGTATCACCATCCTTATCAGGGCTCAGATACCCATGGCATAACTCTGTAATTGCTGAGATATTACAGGCTAATTATTATATAATTATATATAGTTATTTATATGAGGGGAAGAGGTCAAATTCAGCGCATTATCATAAATTCACAAATCAGGAGCTTTATTTTAAAATCTTTGACTGTGTGGCCTTTGATCTCTGAACTGTTTGGTAACTCTTAGCATCATTACCCCATAATATGCCAGAATGTGCAATTAGTGTGAGTACGATTACATACAGTATGATATTTGTATTGTGTTTAATACAACTGGTCTGTGAATTTGTATGCTCTGAATAGTAATGAAATCTAGGTTTAATTATTGATTTTTTAAAAAATGCTTTTAATATTCTGGTTTTTATATATTAATTTATATATTTTTATATATAATTTTATATAATAATTTATATATTAATAGATGCAGCTAAACATCAAACAGCGTAAATATAACATGAAACTGTACGGTTATTAGGCTAAAATGTGACATTATCCACCCATCTTTGCTTTTTCCTTTGCACCTACCAGTCTAGCATGTAAGCGATAGGATTTATGTATTTTGTTTCTTTAGAATTAAATAATAAATAAAAGGACTCCGGCGCAAGGCTCTAGAAACCCGACGGCACCATTAATAACGTCACGCGATCCCAGCCGCATTAGCGTAATCCTTTCGGCAGGCTTTCAGCCCAGGAGCCACCTGCAGGAACGCCTCCCTGCCACCCTCTCCGAACCGCTCGCCATTTGCAGTGGGGCTGGCAGATGCCCAAGTGTGGGTCATTTCTGACCCCCACCCAGCCCCTATCCCTCGGAGGGGGGGTCGCTGCCAGCCACCCCCTCCCTCCCTCCCCAGCAGCTGGGCTGCACTGCTCGTCGCAGCGACGGGGTCGTGTATATTAGCTCCCAGCACTCGCTGTCCCTGCTCGGCCATACAGACCACGTAGCACTTAATGAGAGCTTATTTATTTAATTTATTCACACTTAGGTCTTTATCAGGGCTGTCTTGGAGGGGCTGCCGAGGGCCAGCTCACTCTCCCAGCTGTGGCAGCCTGCCGGCGGGCTGGGTGCCGCGTCCCCGGAGCTGAGGCTGGGCTGTGCCACACAGCCTGGTGAGATGACGGAGCCCAGCAGGGAGCCAGCGTGTGGGAACCTCATCTCACCCCTGACAGGCCTCCAGGGCTTCCAGATTCCACAGGAGCATGTGCAGGACTGCAAAACTGACCTCGCACAGAGCACTTCAACACATGCACAGCCATGGATGGGCGTGCGAGGGTCCGTGCTGGCTGGGGTTATCCATGTGCTAATCCCATGGGAAGGTGCTTCCCTAGGTTACTGCTGCAGTGTGCAGCACGGCCAGAGACTTTGATGCCTCACACTGAATTTGGTGTCTAAGAGAAAGTGGATGCCTTTATTTTTATCTATTTATCTAGGTATAAAATTGTCATCAACTCTTTTTTTCTTTTTCTTTTTCTTTTTTTTTAATATGGTATTTTACTATTGTTTGTCACAGCCAGCAAGATAACTGAACAGATAACTTCTTCTCAAGTGAAATGAAATGGAAATAGCATCTGTCTACAAAAATCAATTTAGGAACTACCTGTATACATTTGGGCTCAGACAATGAGTATTTCCAAAACCATGCCTTCTAAAACCCTTTGAGTATAAAAAGAAGGGAAAAAAATATAAAATACTTGGATGTGAGCTATCGCCCATCAATCAAGAAAACTCACTCAGACTCAGATACATGAGCCAAAATGAACTTCAGATTGAAAAGGATGGGAGACAGGCGATGTTATCTGATTTGCTTGGGTTACTTCATTAATAATCCCTTTGCTTCCATCTATTTTAATGATCACAGCCAAGAAAGTCTCATTTATGAAGACCACTTTTTTTTCTTTTTTTTTTTTTTCCCAAAGGCATGCTTTACCCTGTTGCTGAAACCCACACTGCACATTTGCTCTTCACAAATTCCAAGAGTACGGCTGCTTTCCTTACAACCGCTCCCATCGGATGTAAGACACGAGTTGGTGCCTTGACCCATGGAAGGGGCCGGACCTTGGCCCTGCAGTGTTTGCCCTGAGGAGCCCAGCTGGGCTCCCCCTCGCTGAGGGGGGTTCTCCCTGTGCTGCACTAGCAGACAGTGAGAAAAGTCCGGGATGGATAAGAGAAAGGTTAGAAAACAGTCTATTAGTCTATCCATGCTAATGGCTTTGGTCTTCACGTCTGGGATAGAGGGTGAAGGAGATTTGCTTCCAGCTTGCTTTGTCTCATCGCTGTTGCTGCTCCTCCAGCACAGCCACCTCCTTCTCCTTCTGTCCTGTCCTGTCCCCCCCAAACAAAACTCAGGCAGCCAAGTGGGTTTTCCTAAATGAGATACACCTAATTAGTAGCTAGTCATAGACTTGCTGATCAGCAGTTTTTCAGCCCTTTGTTTATTACTCGGCATATGCATCCATAGCACATTTTTACAAGTAAATACACACATTTCATTAAAAGCACTGCCTCCTCTGCTGCTTCTATCGCTTTGTTCTGTAAAAGACCCTTGTAAGTATTCTTGTTTATTCCCTCAGCCAAAAGGGAAAAAAAAAATTACTTCCATTATTATATTAATGCAATTTCAACAATTTCAACTAATTAATGAATGATTTTCCAGAGTTATATTTATAATTCGCGGCAAGTATGCCTAGCAGTACGACGAAACACCATCACCTTGCAGGTTTCTATGGGCAGTAAGTGAGCGGGAGCCTTGGTCAGGTTTGCTTTGGTGCGGGGAGCCTGGTGCAAGGCAAGTGTGAGAAGTTGCACCGTTGGTGTAGGAAGGAAACCCAACCTTTGGGAGCAAGTGACACCCCATGGATGGCTGGGGCTGGCAGGGACCCTGGGAGGGAGGGCTGCAGCACCCTGGGGGGTATTGACTGTGGAGCTGGGGCTCCGGGGCTTTGCTCCAAGGGCAGCAGGAAGGGGACCAGGGACCACCAGGCAGCCACAAAGCCTAGGGGTGAATTCATCATCCCTGCCAGCTCACCTGGGCAGCAGGTAAGTCCTGCAGTACCCGTTTTGTAGTCACACTGCTGAACTTCCATAGAAAGGCAAGGTAAATGTTTTGCCCAAAGTCACGCTGTGATTCACTAGCAAGTCAGGATTAGAGCCCTAGAGATTTTTGTCCCAGTCTCTTTCTCCAAATGCCATAAATACTTCACTACAGCAGCAATATTCTGAAGTCTTGCAGTGCTCTCTGATGCATGCAGATATCTCAGTCAGACTGCAGCACTCTGTGTCTTCACAGTCTGCAAAATTAGGCATACATAAACATTCCTAAAACCTCTGTGCAAGGCAGAGGGTACTTGCACTTTGTTAAATCTGCCATCAAATTTGGTAGTTCAAGTTTAGAAATAATTCTTTTCTTTCTCTAACCTGGCAGCTCCTACTATTTTTCCATCCTGTGACTGTAAAATCTGTTCAATCCCTTAAGGATAACTGCTGAAGCAACACATCTAACAAATTCCACACCGTGTCCAGAAGGAAAGACCAGACACGTGCATGGTGCAATGCAACGGCTGATCTGAATAAAGGTCATTTAATACGAGACAGGTAACAGTCCCCACACTGCCAGCAGCAGCAAAACGCTGCTGCTGCAACGCCTGGAAGCATCAAGCCCCTTCTTGTGAGCTCCTGTTCACCCAGATGCGAAGCCCCCTGTTAACCTTCATAACACCAGCCACCTTATTTTGCTTCTTAAGGCATCAAAAAAGCCTCTCCCCATACACAGACAATAGTATGCCTCCCCCCCAGTGACCTTGTACTCTGGGTGCTCTGCAACAAGAGCAAAAGAGAAGGGAGAATGTTGTCAGTTCAGTGCAAACTGGATTAGGAGAAGGAAATAACTGCAAGCTACACTTCTGTATGGTTTTATCAACTAGGGTCCTAAAACTGAGGATAAAACGACACTTGCAGAGACAGAAGTGTGAGCTTCTTTAAACAGCAGTGTATGAAGAAAGCACATTAGTGTGATTTGTCGTGGCACACTCGCGGTGAATCATATACAGGGCCTGCCCCTCCAGCTAGGGACAATGTGGGCAGGATTTGGGCAGCCGTGAGAGCTGCCACACTCCTCCTGCTGAGGAAATCCCTGAGCCCCATGTGCTCCCCAAAGCCATCATGACAGCAATGGCCCTGCCTGCCCGTTGCATGTAAAGAAATAAAAGCTTGGTGCTGGGAGCAGGGAACTGGTGGAGCAGGACTCTTCAAGAATGGGAATTTTCTGTCTTTGGGGGTGGAGGGCTTCTGTCATTTTGTCAAGATGAAAAGGAAGAAGCAGATTTACAGCTGGCTGTTGAAAGGCACAAAGCAGCTCTCACGGGGAGGAGGAGGACGGGAAAGGTAGCCCCATAGCTATGGATCACTGCGTGCAGGGCGAAAGAGATGGCCAACATATGGGTGAAGCAGCTAAAGGTGAAGAATAAATGCAATTTATCACATGCTTCAGCCATTAGTTTTGCAGCTGATCATGTGGCTGTTATAACCATGTGTTTGCACGTGTAAAGAAAGCGCTGAAGGTTTTGTCAAGTTCTAAAATATAAATAAACTCAAGACTTGGTCAGTTTTCAATTATGGTAGATATAAAGGGTTTGCTGAATATTTTAGTTATTTTACAGAACAGTCTTTTTGTCTTTTTTTCTTGTTGTTTTTTTGGATCACGTGTTTGGCAAAGCCTTGCAACAGAGCCTTCTCCTAAGAAAATCAACAGCGTGCCTAGCATAACTCACATATACTGTACCCAGAGTCTTACAACATGAGATTTACAAGCTCCCAGAAAGGGAGAGGCTCATTTAAGAACAGGCCGTTACACATAAACATCAAGAAAAGCAGGAGGAAGAGGAGAAATAGTTTGTTTTAAGTATTGCTAAGCACCATCCGTGATTACAAAGGAAGTGCCTACAAGCCGCCAGCTGAAATTGCAGCTCTACCATTTGGTGCTCAGTTTTGTAGGTTTTAACCGAGCGTTAACAATCATTGTGTAATTGAACACCTCGTTCAGTTCATTAGCTGATGGCTGTGCAGTGCTGTCAATGTGCAAAGTGCAAGCCAGGTGCTAAGTATTATAATTATTTGTTTCCTCCCCAGCATTTAAACTGTTGGTGATTCCTGACTGCTGGAGATGGAAGCAGCTTGCTCAGCGTGGGAACGGTGAGGACATACATGACCACAGCAGGAGCATCACATGTGGCCCAGACAGTCGTTCCTCACTCGCTGGCCAATGTGGCTGGTGCTTTTTGCCCTCCTTTAAGAGAAGGGACCACCCTTCAATACTCCCCTCTGACTCTTGTCTGGTACCGCTTGTTCCCCTCCCCTCCTGCCAGTTTTTTGTGGAAATCCCAACTAACCGCAGTGGTTTTGCACTCCCCAGCCCGCTGCTGTGTCTCCTGTGGTAAGAGCCACAGGAGTGTTTACTGAAGTACGATCTCCCCTAGACCTCCTCTGACCCCTGGGTGCTTTGCAAGCTGTAACTTCAAGGAAGCTCAGGGTCAACTGATGGAAGGATGCTGAGTACGAGGGAAAGATCCATCCAGCCTGGGCTGGAGCCTGTCCCAGGAGCAGTTGAGCACCACATGGAACACAGAGAAGGTCACATTTCCCTCCTGCAAAAGCCAAGTGCTACAAACCTGGTGCTTGTCCTTTCAGTCATCCCCCACATGCTAAATGCAGGTACAACGAGGAGCTATGAAATCCGTGCCCTGATGTTCTCCAGACCTGCTTGGTACCAGTCAGGGTTCAAAGGGTTCAGCTGTAGAAAGCTGATTTTTGAGCCATTTTTGATGCCCTGATTGCCAAAACTAGGTCCTGTCCCCACTGCACGGCTGGGGCTCACCCAGCACCTCAAAACACCACCCATTGGTGCCAGCTCAGCCTTCTGCTGTGGCATTACTTGACGACCACTCACGTTTGCAGGGAGCATCTAAAATATGCAGATCTTGGAGTTTTCCTCCTTGTCTTAATTTAACTTAGATGCTGACCCACAGAGTGCTAATTAGCTAGATTCAAAACCAAGCTTAAAAAATGATAATGAGTTTACTGATTATCAGGTATGAAAATAAGGTCAGTTGAAAACATATCAGTGCTTTAATTAAACCTCACTGAACTTCACAGAGTGGGATGGAATGACTATTAATGGCTCCTATTTTTGCTAAACTTCCCTTCTGTGGCCTGTTACTTCAAGGTAGGGACTGTCCCTCTTTGTCACACTTCCGCTCATGTAAATTGCCTGAGCGAGACCAGTACTCGCTCACCGACAAAGCTCTGCAGGATGGAGGAGAGGTAATAAGTATGTTCCTCATGCCCACAGACAGACCTACTTTTTATTTTAAGGCAGACTATTGTCAGTCAGCAGCACGTCTTTGATCTTTGTTGCTTCTGCACACTGGTTTACATTGAATACGCAATGTCTTGCTCCGTGTGGCTTATTTGTATTTTTGTCCAGGCTGCCACTAACATTATCAAACTGATAAACGTGCACTTTTGTTACAGGCAAATCTAAGACCATGGGAACTGCAAGACCGGATTGGGCTAATGGTTCACCCAGTATGGCTGCTGGAGGGGTGCGAAGGGAGGGGTGCGAAGGGAGGAGTGACAAGAAGCAGTGCTGGAGGGAAAGGCTCTTCCTCCAAAGATGAAAAGCATCCCAAATATTGCATTTAATATCCTGCATGAATTCCATCAATTAATTTTTATGCACAGGTTAAAATTACTTACTTTTTTTTTTTCTTTTTTTTTTTTACAGGAACCCAACATACACACCAGCAATAAAACAAATGAGTTTGGGTTTTCATTTTGGCTCGCTTTCAGTTCTCTCCTAATAGCTCTATAGCTCCAGCAGCAGATCTGCCAGCCCTTGGTTTTTCTCTGAGCTTAGAGGCAGGGTCCACACAAAAGCAGAGCTCCCTAGAGAACCGAGTCCTCTTCCCAGTGTTGCCACTGCAGTATCTTTGGGTATTTCTAAGCATCTGACCTTCATCCTACCTTCTGCCTATCGGTGAGAGTGTCCTCCACGATGACAGACCAATAATCTGCAGTTTGCCCGCACTTGCAAAATACCTGTAACCTCACCGCAAATGGCAAGCCGCAAGCAGCTGGTTGAGACCACCAGCTTATAGGTCATGAGTCAGGAACTGGCTGACATGTAAAGGTTGATGGTTTAAAGAGAAAACTCCATCTAGCCCTTCTCTGTCCTCTATGTAATCATTTCTCTTTGGGGAAAATGGATGTAAAACACCACTTTCACCCTGGTAGCATTCTCTATTGACTTTTTTTTTTTTTTTTTTTTTTTTTTTTTTAAATAAGCAAATGAGCAGCACCAGTGGAAGTGTGGGGAGAAGACATGAGTTTCTATAGGTATGATCTGTGAAAGGTTAAAATAATTCTAGTACATGTTAGGAAGTCAACTGGGATAACGCCCCTGAAACCATGTGCCACACAGCCCTTTAGGGAAACACACATCGAGGAACTTTTTCAGAACAGGCTCTTCTTTTCTATTCAGCAAGCTAATCTGCAAGTGTATTTACAATATTGCACGTTAAACATGGAGCTATAACAAGAAATTAATAGTATAAAAGATTTGGAGCGATAATTAATGTGCAGGAGCAAAAGGCTCTTCTCCAGCCTAAATACCATGATGAACAATAGAAAAGGCAGGGCACCCAAGGGGTTTGGGTTATAGTAAAGAGTGGGTTTACTCAAAAATGTATCCATCTCCTTGGAAACTTGGTTTTCTCTTCCTCTGATCACACCAAAGAGAAGAAAACCCTGCATATGAAACCTGCTGGCGTGCCTGTAACTCAGGTGAACCAGCCACAAAGGCAGACCCCACCACGCACTACCACACGTGCCACGCCAGGTCAGCAGAGCAGGGCTATTTTAGTGGTGCTGGGCCATTTTGCAGGTACCATTCTGCAGTGTGTGGGCACTGTCATGAGGCAATGCCCTCATGGAGGGTGGAAGTAGCCAAACCCAGCTCCCTGGCCCTGGGGACCGGGAGGCAGGAGCCCACCAGAGACACACTGCCCTTGGCCATCTGCAAAAGGCATCACCGAGCTCTGAGAAACTGTGCTGAAGTGTCTCAAAGTGGGCACCAAAAGCAAGTGGAAACTTTTGACCTTCACTGCTATGTGCCTCATTTCCTCATCTCTACAGTGGGGCTGATGCTTCCTCCTCTCAGAAGAACGTGAAGTGTGTTCATCAGCGTCTGCGGAGCCTGTGCGTGATGGGGAGAGGGCAGGGCAGCGAGGTTGGGGAGGAAGCACATCGACATCGTGCAGAGAGCACTGCAGCTTGTCTCTGTAAGGTCTGCAGCTACTTACTGAGAGATAAGGATGAAAACAAATAACGTGTGACTACGTATGCCCCGCATGAAATAATGAACCTGTGACTGGTGACGATGCAAACACAGACTGATGCACACAACAAAGACAACTTACAGCCCCAGAAGAAAGCAAAACTAAGGCATTTAAGCCCTTCAGTTTTCAGCACTGATGTTCTTTTGACATGTTTGGGTTTTCTCTATTGCATATGAAGTGGGTGCAGAATTCTTAAGGGCAAAGGGATCCTCCAGTAACCATCTCACCTCCATATCCATCCCAGCTCTGCTGGCAGGAGACTTTGGCTTTGCAGTTCCTGTATGCAACCCATGAAGTCTTCACAAACTAGCATTTTTCTGGAAATGAAAGCAGTGTCCTTGTACAGTCTTTATAGGGTGGAAGAGCCCATCCCTTGGTAACTTAACCCATGGAAGACTGATTATTTATTAAAAAAATGTTCACTGTTTTTATTTTGAACTTCCCTAGCTTCCCTTTGTCAGCTAAACCAAAGGGTATTAGATCTCCTGGCAGCTGTAATAGGTGAGCATGCACAGGGCAACCTTTCTACAGCATGGGACTGAGCCTATGAAGTATTAAGTGCCTTCAAGGTCCACTAAAATCAATAGGATTGAAGAATGCCATACCCTTGAAGGGCTGGGCCCCAAGGGGTGTCGTCTTCTGGGATTCACTGATTCTGAAGACAGGCAAAATAAAATATTTAAAGCAGCCTGACAGGCACAGGCGAAATTCTTTTCCTTTTGTGCTGAAACATAATTTTTTTAATATGCCCTGAGCATGCTGTGAAAGCAATCTTTCTACATGTTTCCTTAGTGGGGAGTGTTTGCTCTCTGTGCTCATCAGTCACAAACACTGTGACTGATACGGCCCCAGAGCATTGGAAAAGTTTAAGAAGTTCTAGAATATATTTTTTTTTTCTAAAAAAAAAGATAGAATTGTTTGTGGCAGAAGAGTCTATCAGGTACCTATGATGGGAAAGGGTTATTACAGGGACATACATCAGCAGTATGTACTTTATATTCTTAGTCCATTGGTTTCTACAGCAGTTCTTGTTCACAGTAATGTGAGGCAGTTAATATGGGATCTGAACACCACTGGACTGATAAGCCTTCATACTGACTTGCAAAAGTAATTTTCAGTAATCTTTGAGGGGAAAAATTGCATTTAGTTGGGAAAAAAAAAAGCAAAAAAAAAAAGCGAAGCCATTCGTGCATCCTATTTTATTGAGTATGCAAGTAATAGACTATGCAGAAATCGAACTTTTGATCCATTAGGCTGTGCACAGGGACAAACCACTGCTGAGTTACCGTGAGAAAGTTAGGCTTCCAAATAGAAAACTTTCACGCTATTTTTCCCAAAATCTCATTTGAAAACGAGATGCCAATATTACTGTTTAAATGCAAACTTCCATCACGAAGGCTGGGAACAAGGTTCCCGATCCAAGGCTCTGCTCTCACGTATCACACTCCCACTGCCACAATTAGTCATTCTCAAACTAACTTTTTTTTTTTGCGGCGATTGCGCAAGGCAGTGGTAACATCCTTTCCTAAAAGTTTAATGAACAGAACTAGCTGTGTCTGCTTTGCTCAGTGATTGCTTCATACCCTGAGCCAGGCCAGGCAAAATAGATAACTTCCAAAACATTTTAAGTTTCTTGACAGAAAGATGGTTCAATTCCCAACGAGGCCTAATCACCATATATTTCTTCTAAATCCCCAGCCCTCATGCGCTCAGTACAACACGTATGATTATCTGTGGCTGTTTATTGCCACGGCCTTTCACCTAAAAAAAGTTTCTCAGATTTGGATGAGCGTCATGGTAGAAGCTTTCCTGTTGCTAGAGGTGGACTTTGCAGGGTCAAACTTCGAAAAACACCGTCAGGAGCGACAGTGGTGAACCTCATCGGCCCAGTGTGCGAGCTGAAATTACAGATTTCAGGGAGCTTCAGCCATGTTCCCTGAAGCACCACAGGCCCACAGGGACAGATTGCTGATGTTAATTACAGAGTTCAACACCTAACTGCTAGGTAGGTACCACACAATAGAGCCTCCACCCCCAAGGTGATGGGTTTTGTGAACACTTCATGAGGAAAGCGAGGTCCCTGAGGAAGAAGTTGCCAGAAAACACTGAAAAGTCACCAAAACGACCTGTCTTGCTGTGCTGAAGAGGGTTAGGAGAGCTAGTATTTGAAATAACAGTGGCAGTGGATTCCCCAGCATCCCTGCAGAGCAACAGTCCCTCCTGGGACAGCTCCTGTCCCCGCCAGAGCCCCAGGTGACCTCACACCAACTTCACACGCTCCAACAGTAGCCATGTGGCTCTTGTATATCCCGCAGCCATGAGCCCATGGGAGAAGTGTCAGCTGCAAACCCCGTGCAGAGACCTTGCCAACGCTGCACCTCACCTGCCACCCGCTGTCCCCACTCAGGCAGCACCTCCTGCCCAGGACCTCGGGGGTCCCCTCTTGGGCTTCTCTCCCACCTGTCACGTGGGGTCTGGAAACCCTTTGCTAAGCAGTGGCTTCAGCCCAAGGGCATTTAAGACCGTTCATTATTATTCTTGGCATTTGTGTCTAAATGCGTCAGACTCCTGCGCCCAGTAGTACAACTGTAATAACAGCAATGCCTAAATCTCTTTGAAATCTAACGAGGGGTGGGAGATGGGGAGGACAGTGAGGGAAGGAGCGGTCAGACAAGGCCAGGAGGGGCTCGGGCATGAAGGAGGCTGTGCTGGCAAATAGCGAGGCCCCAGGCAGGAGCATCCTAGAGAGGCCACGGCTTTCCAGGAGGGCAGCCCTGGAGAAAACATGCAGGCTGTCTAAGACATGGGCTACAGTGACAAAGCTTGCCTCTACCGTACCAAACACCAGCCTGAGACAGAAAGGGAGCTGAAACACACAGAAAGCCCTGGCTTTGCATATTCAAAGTCATTATTCAGGCTTTCCAGCTCCCAATCTCTCAGAATTCTGCTCAAAGAAAAACCTTTGCACTAATCCTCCTCCTCCATCATTATGCAATATTGCTTAGGGTAAAGGAAGTTTTCTTGCTCTTTTCTAAATATAAATTTCTGTGGCTAGAAAATTAGAGAAATGACATGGCCGACCTTCCTAAATGTGAAGGGCTCATTTGGGGAAGCATACAAGTCATCTGCTGCAGCAGACCCTTATCACTTTGTGGTAGGCAATTGCAAAATGCTTCTCTTCGCCCTAGTCACATTGGGTTTAAATTGAGCTAGACAGGGGAACCACAAAAAGGGCCTGTGGGTAGCTGCGCCGCTAAAAGCACGGGGCCTGGCACTGGAGTACTGTTAGTTAAAACAGTAATTTGTCAAGGAAAAAGGAGTGGAGCTGCCTGCAATGCGAATGCCACGTGCGGTTTCTCAGGCGCAAGGCTTTGCGTTGTGTAGAAGAAGAAGAAAATACTCGGTGACCGTTTTAAAGTCAGCAAACCACTCCCAGCGCAGCGGGGGTTAATGCTGTGTCAGACTTTCCATTAATGCCTCTGTTTTTGCAGGGGCTGTAAAAATGTGCTTGAGGCAAAAGCTTGTGATTCAGCAGCTCAGCTGAAGAGTTAACTTTTCTTTTTATACACATACATTTTCAGTGGTGATTTATAATAATTTTCACACAGATCTATATATAGTTCTGGTGTAGTGAAAGAGGGAGCTGGGGAGAGAGATGATGCAAAGCCTTGTGCCCAGCTGCCTGGCATTGCTGTTAGAGGCTGAACAAGAGGTTTTGGGTCTCCAAGTGGCTGGAGTAAGCGGGTCTTAGCATCCCCAGGGCCAGTGACACTGCTGCTTAGGGGAAAAGAGGCCAAATGTGGGCTTCTGTTCTACTTAGATGGCAGTCTGGGATAAAACTCGCCTGAGGAACCAAGGCATGCTCTCCTTTTGCCCCCAGGGAGTATCCCACCTGCCTATACTCAGTATGTGTTGTCTTCATACATCTAGGAGAGGGGCAATGAATAGCTAAAATGATTTCCCGACTGATTTCTCTCCTGAGTGCGTTCACATCTGCCCGGTTTCTCTGCAGTTGCCACTGCCGACTCTAAAAGGGAGCTCTTCAGGTAGAACTGTGCCAGAATTCTCCATAATAAACCTCTGCAGGTAAATGAAAGCCCTTGAGATGTGGTATTACACAAAGGACCAGGCTCTTCTCCTTGCAATATCCAATGAATAGAAGCTCAGCCCTGCTATCCTTTGCTACGTAACCACGCTGAGTCCCCCGTACACCATACCTCAGGTGGGATGGCTGGGCAATGGGCTTGTCACTCCTCTTGCTACCCCTTGGACTAAGGAGTTACTGCTGGGTGACATGGTCTCTGATGTCTGCCAAACCCCTCACTACCTGTACAGCCCATCTGGGCCATAGGCAGCCTGGGACACCTCAAGCAGCAACGTTTATCTGAATGTAGTTTCCTCAGTAAGACCACACTGACTTTTACAACAGCTCCACTAACTACTGCAGCCAAGTGCCAGCAACTGGACAGATTTGCAAGGACACAGTATTGCTGCTCTTCTCCCTTGCCTGTATCTTAGAAGTTGAATCTCATGTCTTTTCCCTGAATAGCATGCTAGCCCATGTTGTCCCACATTATCTGAGATTATTTTCCCTCAAAATACTTTCACACAAAGGAAAATACAGTTATTTTTATCCATTTTCAGAAGAGGTTTACTCTTTTTTTGCTCTTTCAAGAAAACAGGCTCCTAGAAGGTATTTATCACAATGGCTAAATTAACCAGTACCTTTAATACTTGCAGCACAGAAAATAACTTTATCAGCTTGCACAATTTGAGCTTAATGGAGAAGGCTTTTAAGAACGAACGAGAATGAAACCTAGAATAACCATTTCTTTCTCCTTGTTCCTTTGAGGCACCAAAAGTTCAAGGTATTTATTTCTTTCCTTGTATACTGAGAAATATGTGATGGTGGTTAATTGAGTGCTAAAAGCCCATGCGACTGCAGTTTCACTAAGATGCCGTATTATTTTTTTACTTCCAATCCTGAACTGCTACAAGGCAAAACAGGGCAGAAGCAACTGTACTTTGTGATGGGAGAGATGATTCTGTACTGAAAGAAGCAGCATTCTTGTGAAAACAAGAGTATGATCACATAGTCTGACTCCTGTGTGGTTCCTGTGCATAACAGCTAGATGCCAAAATTATTCAAGGGAAGAGGAAGAACCTACCCTGCGTGGGCATGATGCAAGGTCACCATCAAGAGGTGTGCGTTGACTTTCTTGGGCAAACGCTACCAGGGAGAGGGGCTGGCAGGTGCCTCTGTAGTTCCTCAGATTTTTGCCTTTGGAAGATACTACAGGCAGCCCTTGGCAGCTGCTCAGGCCCATCCTGCAGTCTGGACACGGCAGCAGAAAGGTAGCACAGACCCACATTTACTACCGCTGCCAGGTCAGGCTCCCCCTGCAGTGTCTGTCCAGGATGGGAGCCAGCCAGCAGGAGTACGCTCCCAGAAGTGGTGGAGGTGGCAACTGGACATGTGCAGGTGTGTAAGGGTGACAGGTGAATATGGCCAAGACACAGATGTCCATCCATGGCAATTCTCTGCCACCAGTGAAAACCTAAAAAGTTAACGTTGTCACTCTGGCTTAAAGATGGAAATACATACGTAGTGAAAAACACTCCCCATGGGAGTCCCTTACAAACCACCCTTGGGTTTACACGGGAGGATGTTCTCACTTGCAGCTTAAGAAAATGTGTTAGGATGAAAGTTGCTACCTGCTTATAAGATGCCTTTTGCTGCCCTCTTCCACAAGAACCAACACAGGTGCAAAACCAAGTGTCCCCACACATGCACTATGCATGATCAATCAGCTATAGGCCAAGACAGCAAGCACCAGTGGAATAATGATTTATTAATAAATAATCAAAATATTTTCAAAAACATTCCTCTCTTCCAATTTTTAATCTAATTTTCTAACAAATACGCCAGTAGTTGAATGCTGTAAAAATGCATTTTTTCTTCAAAGATCTCTGATTGCCTACTTTGTGTTTTTCCAGCCGGTTGATGTAACTGGCTCTGGCTCTAGAAGACATCCCAGCCTTTGATCATCTCAGTTCCTTCACTATTACCTGAGGGAGCCATCAGGAACTCACTCTCACATCCAAAACTTATCTAGCCTGTCCTTCTTGGATTTCTTTACTCAGTGAATTAGTTTTCAGAATTATTCATATTTGTTAAGAAGAATCACTGGCACTGCATGGTTAGTTTCTCCTGAGCTAGGAGACCTTGCTAGGTGTCCAAAATGTGCATCTTCTGCTGTGTAACATTAGTGATGAAAGTTCCTGCTGCCCCTTGCACTTAAAGAGTCTTGGGCAATACCCTCAAGCTGGTTCACTTTGGTTCCTCAGATGCTGATAGAACAGGACAAGGTAAGACATTTGGCTCCTCTATCCCTTCATTTCATCCACCTAGCATTTCAGGACACTCAAGATCTTCTGCAAAGGTTCCTGAAATGGATCCTGCCAGCATCGTCATGGCACTTCATCCAACACACATTTGTTATTTCCTGAGGGCAAAGCCTATAGGGCTGGGCCTTCTGCTTGGTGCCAGTGGGCACGGCCAGCTCCTCTCCTCACGAATACATTGCTCCAGCAGTACAAATCACATTACACCCAAAGACAGGGATTATTGGAAGTTTTTTCTAGTATCCATAAATTGATCCTGATAAACAATGGTCAGACATTTGCACTTTCTTATTTTAAGAAAGAGGACACAAAAGAGGAAGTCCTCAGCTTCAGTTCAAGGTTTGGAGGACAAAATTCCTGCCATCCAGCTGTGCACCCCCAGCCTCCACACTGCTGCTAGTAAGTACTCATGCACCCCTTCCCACTGCCAGAATGCTTGTGCTGCATTCGCTTAGCTGCCCAGGACTGGAGGCTTTTCACCAAAGCCTTTCCCCTCAAAAATCCATGTTCTCTTACTAGCTCATATCAAAACTATATGATTTCCTTGGTGAGCCAGTTGTACCAACACTTGTTTCTATGCGGTCTAATGCTCTAACATCCGCACCTTTTCTCTTTAGTCCTTGGGTTCAAAAGCTACTTTGAGAAGGGTGACACAGGAGACCCATGTTTGTTTTCCAACCCTAACAGACATCCTGTATGCCCTTGGGTCGGGCAGCCACCCTCAGCCTCCTCCTGTTTACAACAGCATAACACACGGCCTGTTTCAATTTGCCTGCTGCATTGCAACCTCTGTCTCTCCCCCTTTCCCTTGTAATCTGACTTCCACGTACTCAACAAACTGCAAGGATTTGGGCTTCCCGAAGCTCCTGAGATACAAATAAATAAAAGACAATGGGTTGGTATATGGCTAAGCAAAGGCAGTTCTGTTTCTCAGCAGGTTGTGTGAGCTGTTTCTGGTTTCAGTTCACATGGGTTCTTTCACCTTCTGAGTTTCTCTTTGACGTTCAGGTTTCTGCCTTTTTTTCCACCTGACGCCAAAAAAAAAAAAAAAAGCGCCAGGTTTTGTCAAAAGCCGCATCATTTTTCTAAAGGTAAAAATGTTCTCGATTCTAGAACAGGGCCATCTCTAACTTGACAGTTTCTTGTTTGCTCAAGACTCAACATCCTGATACTAGGCTGCTCCTACTAGAAGCAGCTATGCTCCGAGCACAAGGATGTTAGTGCACGTACCTGCCCACCATCAACCATCCTTGCTTATGACTAAAAGTAGAACATATACAAAAATAGAAGCACCAAAATGCATCCTCAAAATGAAACAATTACAGAGGAGAGTTCATAACTTTGTGCCAAGGTTCTTCTAGGCCTTTCACAGGGTAGATTTCATTGTCCTAACAAACAGGGGCTGACATCACTACTCAAGCTCTGTTTGGCACAACTGTTGTCTTTGGTGGCGTTTCACTTTATTTTGATTTTGCACCAATGTTTAATGCAGCTGCTACCGTTCTGCACATAGTTAAGTGTAGGTGCACATTACAAGGCATAATTAATTGTCCATTAATGAGTTTTTGCAGAGGATTGGACTCTAAATGCTAATCTGTGTTTCAGAAAGAATGCCAAACGATACCCACACTGCTTACCTGCTTCTCCCCCATTTCTGTTTAGCATACGATTGGAAGAATTTGGCTTTAATGTTAATTAATGCCTTCAATTCGAGCTCACAATATATATTAAGACTTGGCTATTTCAACTTCACGTTGAACCCATACACAAAATTTGCTGATTCTACAGTCAGTGAGAACATTCTGTACCAACTAAATTTCCATTTATTTTCCAGCCCAAAATAAACCTGTTCCCAGAACTGAGTCTTCTAAACCTTCATATCTACATGGCTACGTTCGTCTGTCGTCTTTTCCGATCAACAAAGGAACCAAAACAGCGACCCAACGCACTAGCAAACAGCCCGCCAGCGAACAGAGGTGTGAAACCACAGAAGGAAACGGGCAGAGAGAGATGAGTGGGGGAAGATGCCGGAGATGTTTCTTCCTTTCCCTCCTGCCCTCTCCTTCGGCTCAGCGACAGCAGAGGGACCTGCCCCTTTGCGGACAGGCTGAGCGAGATGGCAAAACAAGAGGTGAACAAACTCACGCAGAGTCCCTGTTAAAAGGCCCCTTTGCCTATCCCCACATGGCTGGGTGAGAGATGCTGCGTGCTCGCAAGCCTTCCGACGGGTGAAGCCTTGCCTACATAACAATGATTTTGCTCCAGGACCGAGTTAAGCACAGCAGGGAAATGTTCAAACTGGACCAAGTGCTTTGGCCACCACCTTGTTTTTGCTCCGTGTTTCTGCAGGTCCTTACCACCCTTGCCCATACCTCTGAGATCACCTTTCCCCACCTCTTTTGTGGGAGCATTGGCACGTGAGATGCAGCCTTTGTAAACCAGTGCACAACCCCCCCCCACCACCACCTCTAACAGCACAGGTTCTGCTCAGCCCCTGCAGCCACGGTGAGCGTGGACTGAGCTGCTGTCTCAGCATCTCTTTGTCGAGGCAGTTTGTGCATGTTTCCAGCTGGGATCCAGCACTGCTACCTCAGCCTCTTCTTGCGAGTCATCTTCTCACTTGACATTGTGTGCTGCTGGCTGGGAAGTTTACAATCTGAGCATCTAGACCTATCACTAGAACATTTTGCCAAATTATTTATTTTGCTCGCGTTTTGTTTGGCTCTCCTCCCCAGTGAGATCAGAGATAAAGCATATTTACTAGTTGCTGCTTGCCCCGGCCAGCTGAGGAGCTGGGCTGGAGTGAAAGCAGCTGTTTCTGAGCGGCGTGCGTGGCTTGTGCTCATTCTCAATTCCCAGTGAGCAGGATCCTTCAGCGGTGATGGAGTAGCTCCGAGTTTCAGTCTATCTGTCACTGCTCGACTGTTTTACTGTGCACACAATGCACTGATGGGCGACATCACTCAACTGCAACAAGTCCAGCTACAAAAGCAAGTAGCAGCAATTTGTAGCTTCAATGCAGCCATTTAATCATTCCCAACACTTCCCTGGTTGCCACTCTGGATAAACTAACTTGAGAATTAAGAACAAATATTTGACTACCCCCCCCACCCCCCATAATTTTACGCAGCCCTGTTTAGACTGTATGGTACTTAACAGGAGACCTTTGCCCTTTAGTTAAAAGCTGTGACCAGGAAATCCCACCTCCTCTTAATGAGCTTTTTTGTTCAGCTTACAGGGAGGGATTTGCACTCCACTCTTGCACTACAAATGCTTTGTCTGCTTGGCTTTTTTATTCAGCTGATGAATAAAAAAAGCAAACGCCAAACTCTACACATGTTTCAGTCTCCATTAAGACAACAAAGAGCTCCAAATGCATGTCCTAGCAACAGCAACAATTTTTTTTAAAAGAGTGAGAAGAAAGAAAACATGGTCATTTAAGCTGCGGTACTTTCCATAGCTGTTCCTTAATGCTTTTGTCAAAAACGCTAAACACTTTTGACTATCAAAATACGTGGCTCTAGGTAAAAGGAAAAAGAGTATTTTGGGAATCAATATTATGCTCTTTCTACTGTGAAACAATCATACAAGCAGCCCGACCAATGGCCTCTGTCAAATTTTTTACTTGCTTATGTATTTTGACCACATGCTGAGACCTCTCATACTCCAGTGGCCTTGAAAGTGTTTTCCTCCTCTTTTCTTTTTTTCCTGTGTGCCTCAGAGAGCTCTTGGCTTCCTCTAATCTCTTGTTCTTCTCTTCTAATCACTACATACACTTAATAACGACAGACCGCAGACACTGGCATCAAATTATGAACGGACAGAAACATGGAGGATTAAACGCAGTCACAAGAAGAGGCGATTCTGCAGGAATCTCAAGATATTTGAAGTAGATGGAACAAAACGTATTCCAGCAGAGCGCGGCAGAGAAAGCCTCGCTTTCCGGAGCGCCAGACTCAACCCCGTGCGCGCCGCTCTGTGCACAGAAGTCGAGCGGGAATGATTCTCCAGGCCATTACCCAGACACGTGCTGGCTGTACGCTGGTGGCTCGCTAGGCTGGTTAAAACGAATCTGGCAGAAAGGCCAGGGAGACTTGGTTATCAGGGAGCATATAATAGAGTATATTAAGCAAAACTCTGCTGCAGGAAAAGGATAATGGGCCTTTTTGATGCTGGGCCTTGTTCTGGTTGTGCAGAAGTTGGCAGCTTAGAGAAGTCAGACATTTGGAAAATCCCTCACTGCAATCATTCCCAAGCCTTTTAGGTTTGTTAGTGACTGTCAACCCTCAGTGCCTCTTACGGACCACCAAGCATCCATAGCATTTACCTTCTCACACGAAAGCCCCAGCAAACCAGCACCAGTTCTGTTGGCAGATCCCCTGGCATCACTACTCAGACCGTGGGTGGCCAGGGGACCCAAAACACTCCCTGATCTAAGTGAGTGTATCTGGAATGCACGTAGCAGCCTGTGCAACCATCACAGGTAGCTCAGAAAAGGCTCATATGGATGCGGTGTGGCAGCATCAGGTGAGATCGATCCAGTGAGCCTTGGTTCATGCTTCAATGCGATAACTAAACCACAGGAAAGGAAACTGCTTTAGGAAATGACAAAGGAGAATCAACTTTGTGACTTGCTATAGATGCCAGATGTGCCTGTATAGCAAATGTTAGCTGCTCTGCACAAAGGCTTGTCTGTATGTCTTAGGTACCAACAGTTCTTTTCCCAGATGTGTTCTCCTAAAATTATTTCAGATTCAGAATTATTTTTTCTTGTTGCATTCCCTGCACTGCCAAGCCAGACCTTCAAATATGAGTCTAACATAATTGACCTGACATCAAAATAAACATTATCCAAAGGATTTTAGAATGTTCTACATCAGCATCTTTATATAAAAAGAAAATCAGGAAATTGTTTCTCCACTATGGCTAGAAAAACGTGGATGAAAACCTACCATTTATTCTAATGAGGTATTTCTGGCTGCAGGTGCTATTTCGGGGTCCTGAACAGTATTTGCTCTGTGTATGTGATCAGAGCTGCTAAAGAGCAAAATCTTCAGGGAGGATGGGTGAGAGAAGGAAATAAATATTTCAGCGGTAAAGGTTTCACCCCACCACCTTTTGGGTTGCTTTTTAACTGGTGGCTGTTCACGGCTGCCAAAACCTTTGAACTTCTCATGGGAGAAGGAGACCATTTCAGCAGGAGTGTTGGGGGATGTCACAGGCGTGCTCTGCATGTCCCTGTACTATCAGTCCCCAGAGACTCTCCCTGTCACCCTCAGGCTGCAGAAAATCATTGACCTCAGGCTAAATAATAATAATAAAAAAAAACCACCATGAAGAGGCTCAGTGCTGCACATTGTCATGTATAGCTTTTACTCACTGAAATCAGAAGCTGGAGTCAAGCCCCTAGGCTCACACACAGTGCTTTGGGAGACCTGGGTTCCAAACCCTGCAGTAGGCAGGCAGTCATTTAAAGAAAGCTGAAGACTGCTTTGCCTTATGCATTTTGCTTTTAGTTTGTTGGGCTGGACCTCTTCACTTCAGGCTTCATAGGGCACCTGCAGTAGTGCCCCCCAAACCTGTCCAAAAGTAGCACAAGAAGCTTCTCCCTTGCTTTCCCACAATGCTGACAGAAACCTAGCACCCTGTGCTGGGTTTGTTTGTCTTTTCTGCTACTGGCCAGAAAAGAACGTGTTTCTTATTGGAGAATAAATTGACTTAAAAGAAAAAGGATTTACAATCCACACTGCAATCGGACCTACATCTCCCCTGCCAAATGCTCCAGACACTGGGATTAGCTTTATACCACTCACATTTTACTACCTCGTGAATCTTTCATACTATCTGGACAGTGCTAAATCTTGCCAATAAGGGGTGGGTGTTGCTCCCACCAGAGAGCATCCTACAGTTTCATCAGGGAGTCCTATCTCCAAGTGCATTGCGAGAAAGGGGAGGCTATCAGCCCCATCCTTCTGTTTCAAAAGAAAATGCAGACTGCCATCACATCTTTACCAGAAGCCCAATCATGGATACTTGGCAAACGTCAGCCTCTACTTCTGTACTCTGGTTGTACATCGCTGGGTGACAAACAGACACAAAGCTGCTTGGCACCTTCCAAGATGACAGCGCTTTGCACATGCATGGGGGGCAGAACTGCCACTGTCCCCAGAAGCTGCGGTTCCAGCCAGCTTCAGCTGCCTGCAGGGTGGGAGGCTTTCAACAATTTTGACCCCACGTACATTTTACTATAGTCTTCCCCACCCAGCCACCCCCCAGAAGAGAAGCATTTACGGGCCGCAGTGGTTTCAGGTGCCATGCCGCAGGAGTTTGAACAATTCATTTACAGCTTCCTATGGCTGCAGATCACGAGCCCCTGCGCTCGCCACTGGTGGCCTGCAGCACAGAGGCAGGGAGGCGGGTGACCACCCAGGTCTGCTCGGTGGTGTCTGCCCCAAGATCTGACAGCAGCCGAGCACTTTCCCAGATATGAGCCTAAAAGATGATGCTCCACTAGGCCTCGTGTAACACTCTCGGTACCCCTCAATTAGAAACATTTTCTCCCATGCCTACTTTCATAAAATCACCAGCATCCGCATCTCTAGCAGAAAGTTTTGTAATGAATTTTTTTTTTTTTTTATAATATATTTTCAGCTGTAAACAGCAGAAAACCCCCTTCAGGCACTTCACTAGACCTTTTATCCGTACGCAGGAAAAAGAATTGATTGATTTTGAAGTTAAATGTTGGCATCTGCTGTTATTCAAAACCAGGACCTTGGATACACTCATCCACCATGCTTTCAGCTCAGCCACCAGTGTGCTGCAAATGAAGACAAGCTGTTGTCAAATGAGAAATGCAAAATAGTCAATCTGTTTGTCTGTTTAATGTAACTGGGAACATAAGCTGCTAAAAATGCTACCATTCTGCACTGTCAGATGGGAGACACTCTCCAACAAACGAAAGCCTAATGACCCATTTTACTCAGGCGCTCTGGAGTTCCTCCTAATGGTATTTTCCATATGCACTTCAACATGCTTTTAACTGAAACTGCAAATGGTACTATTTTCTATCTAACACAAGCGTGTAATCTGTGTAACATTTTTTTTTTTTCCTCTGGCACCATGAAGGAATGCTGATGTTCAAGGCGTCTTGAAACAGTGAGCATATTGCTCAAGCATCTGATGCTCATCTTCTCTTTACACCTGTCATTGTACTGTATTAAAGGAAAAAAATCAAGTCATTAACCATGATAGATACGTTTTTAATAAGAAAGTGTTGTGCCTCACCAGGCAGATAAATAGCAAGTCTTAAGATATCTTCAGAGCCTGAGCATACAATTACAGAATAAAGTTAAATATGCTGGGGACTCTTCAAAGACTGCTATAACTTGTAAAGATTAGGTCTCTATCAATTACCCAAGCTGCACTACTTCAAGAATTTTCTAGCAGTAAAATTGCTAATTTGACTTTTCCTCTGAAACTTCCCCGTTCCCCACGGATAATTATGAGTGAAATGTTGCCTAAACAAAACCATGATTTGGCCAAGAAAACAAGTGTGGTCCATTTTCAAGTAAAAAAATAGTGGAAAATAATGTTAGCACTGCTGGAGCAGGGTGAGAAGAAACTCTGGAGATCTTGGCCATTTTACTAAATGTTCTTGGGGTTTGTATAGCAGAGATTTCATGGGTCTGATTTCAAAACCCACAGAACTATGGGGTTTTTGCAAAAAGCTATAGCATTTAGTCTCTCTTCAGAGGCAGCCCGCCAGTGGTTTTGCTTTCTCCTTAGGAAACATGGCAGCCCCACAGTCTGCCAGCATTCTCCTAGGATGTGCTCCTTTAAACCACTGTAGTCATAGACCCGGCTTTATCTCCACCCCTGCTGTTATCACATTGATATTTTTGTTAACTATTGACACAAGAAATGCTCAGTCATAAACCGCAGGTCCCTGGAAATGCTGTGCTGCACTGAGCCAAGCAGCGGTGCTGCAAGGGTGCCTGCTCCCTCCTGGCTCCTTTGCCCTCGGGGTACTGCCAGCATTGATTAGCAAACCCCAAAAAAGCACCGCACATCCCCAGGCACTCCCTTTCCCCCTGCAGAAAATAAGAGCCTACTCATCCAGATTCCTCTCCACCTCCCAAAATACAGGACATAATTTTTTTCTCCACAAGGTTGTTTGCAGCCTAACGTACTGTTGGTGGGACCAGAGGGTGCAAAGTGAAGGGACCAAAGCATCCCCAGGGAGGACAGGCCAGGGATGCTGCTGCAGGTCCTCTGACCACCACGGATGGGCACGCCGCATTGTCAGTGCCGGCTTCCTAGGGTACCACTCATCTGTGCTGCACACTGAATTCAGTGCTACTTAACCTTTTGGAGAAATGTTAGAAAACATAAAAGAGATAATTATAGCTTAAAATAGTGGAGACTAGCAGTCTGCAACGACATGTCAATGCTCAGGATTTGTGTGCTCAGGAGAGAAAGAGAGAGAGCAGAGAAGGAGCAGGTGCAAAAGTGAAAAACAGAGGAAGAGAGTATTTAATGCAAGGGGTTAATACAGTGGCCAGTCATCTCCAGGACTATAAAGAAATTTAATATAATCTTGGAATTATCCACTCAGTAACCAAGAAGATATTAGTGCATACTCCCCATACAAAAAAAGAAAAAAAAGAAAAAAATAAAAAAAGAAGAAAAAAAAGGAAAAAAGAAAAAAAAATGTTGGCTTTATTGTAAAAAGTCTGGTACCTAAGAGATAGATTTCAGGCTAGGAGGGAAAAAAAATCTATTCCTCTTTGCTTTATACACCTTCCTCCTGCATAAATAACCCCCCAAAACCCAACATAAAGCCAAACCCAGGCCTTTCCATCACAGATCAAAAGTCAGGCAAGTAGTGTTGCATTGCAGCTGCCTGAATTATACTTGGCCTCTGAATAATAAATAGGGAATTTCTCGAACCACAGGCTCATTAATGAGCACTAATTCAGAACTGATGGCACAATGTTCAGTAATTTAAGCAATGTAGACAATGAAGGTTCTCAACTCTGGTACAAAGAGTGACCTACAGAATCTTGTGGAATGAGTAATTACAGCTAATATCCATTTCAGCTTCTATTAGAACATCCAATAAAACAAGGTCACGACAACAGGCAAGGATCACATCCCGGCAAGCATCGCAGTGGGGAGAGACAGAGTCACCCTGGAGCAGGTGGATGGTTCCTATTAGTTGGGCTCCTCAATGAATAAGGACGCTGACAGCTCCCCAGAGGACCGCAGGCGGCGGGCGGTGGTGTAGCGGCAGCGTAGGCAGCTTGGGGAATACAGGGATGGCTTTCAAGAGCACAAAGGTTAGGCTGAGATGGGGTTTGTTTTCACCCATAACTAACAAAGGCTTGAAGGACAGACCATGCGCTACTGGCTTTTTCTTCTCCCCACCCCCCCAGCCTTTCAGATAGTTTGGTATTAATGTATAAAGGAAATGATTCAGTGATTGGATAACTGAGGGTGGACCTGTGACAAGTTGCAACAAAGGAAAAAGTTGATAGAAACAGGATGGCAATGGGCACCTGTAGTGTGAAAAATGGTTGAATGAGCAGCAGCAGAGCAGTATGAACTTCCTGGAGAGTTTTCTACTTTGTACAGGTGAGCCTTATTAATTCCTAAGAAAGGATGAAGAATGTGGTCAAGAAAGGAAATTAAGAAATTATCTGCATTTTTTTTTTTTTTTTTGTCCAGTAAGTGGGTAGGTGCCTGGCTGTTAAAAACAGCTTCTGACAATCCTCACAAGACCTGGTGCTTTTAAAAAACTGAAGGAAGACTTCTTTTCCTTCCCCCAAACGTGCTAAAATTTCACTCTTAAATGCAGGCGGTTTTTCAGTGAAGCCATTTCACTTTAAAAAAAACATTCAGACAACACAGGGCTATTCAAAGTGATTCCCTCCCAGAACAATTCAGAAGCTGGAAATTGCTCATCACAACCATCGGGCAATACTGAGAAGCCTGGAGGGGGTTTCAACCAGAGCTAATTGCCTAACAAATGCAACTCACAACAAATACTTTGACAAATTAACAGAAAAATCTACTCTTCTGGCTAAACTTTTGGTCCTCATGAGAGTTCATTGAGTATCTAGAGTGATGCAGTGCGGAGGGGCCACGGGCTGTGCTGCGAGAGGCGATTCCTGGACTCTGGGAATAGTCTGGTGGGCAAAAGCTGGTCCAGAAACGTCAGGGCTCGGGTCTCTGCTGGTCAGTCTGGCTGCAAACAGCCAGAAAATGGCCAACATGGCTCTGAACCACAGTTATGGCACTTGAAGTTACAAAATAGAAATGCAGGTATCACTGCGGCCAGCTTTGGGTGCTTGTCTCTACCTCATCCCTTCGAGTTTTCCTATGTCCTGCACTGTGCATGGGTTTGGACCTACAAAGAGGTCCTGTGGAAGGGACCAGGCCACAGTGTGGACTGCCAGGTGGGAAATGCCTTGGAAACATGCAGGGTTTGGCTCAGCCCCCCACAGGGACTTGAAGGCTTGCAACGAAATGGGACAAAAGGGCATATTTCCCCCAAGAACTGAGAGTCATGAATCCATTGAGTGGACATAAGAAAACACATTTTTTTCCCCATGAAAACCAGAACAAAAGAGAGCCTTTCTTTCCACATTTTGTCTAATGGCACTCCTCTGGCAGAAGCAGGGTTTGGACAAAAGGCTCGATCTCCCTAGAGGACTGATTAAATGCTGCATTTTGGCAGCTAAAAATGTGCTTTGGTGCTTACGTCACTGTGGTGGGGGCTGACCCTAAGCACTTCTTGCACTACATAAACTCCGGCAGCAAAATCCACTGAAAGGATGTACCCCCACATACCTCCTTACACCCCAGACACCAGTCTTCAGCTAAACATCATTTCATCTCCAGCTGCAAAACAGCTGCCCTGACTGGCTGGTGGGTTCAGCAAGTGAACAATCCCCCAGTCACTCAACTGCCTGGCAAAACCGCTCCTTCCAGGTAGTTTTTCCTTACATGAGAATTCCACCTCCTGGAAAGCTGCTGGAGGACATGGCACATGAGCAAATGAGTAGAACCTTTGCAGGAGGGGAAAGCCATGTTTCAGAAAGCTGGAAGTAGAGGGAGCAGGGGAACCAGAGCAGCACCAGGACCACAGCAGAGGCACCAGCCCAAGCCCTGGCAGGAGCCCCCCGGGCTGCCCTGCTGCGCTGTCCCACCACCGGCACAGAGCCGCACTCTTGCACTGAATTCTGTTGGCTTTAGTAATATTAATTGAAGTAGGGTTTCCAGGACTGATCCCAGGGTTGCCGTAGCATCAATGGATGCCAACAATTTAGATTACCTTCAGCTATATTAATTTCCATCCTGGCTCAAGGAACTTTTCCTTCATCACTTGAGAAAAGTACCTTTAAAAGCTATGGGGTTGGTTTGGGGTTTTTTTGGTTGGTTGGTGTGGGTTTTGGGTTTGGTTTGTTTGTTTGTTTGGGGTTTTTTTTGCTGTCTAATAAGGACTTCTGCTTTCTGTTAAAATGTGCTGATAGATATTTCTTTTCTGTTTAACTTTAAGGGACCTTGGTGAATACTTTAAGGTTTACAGCTGAAAATGATTGTTTAGTAAGTAAACCTTTTCTCCTCCAGATTTTGGTAAAATACTACATAGTTAAAATATTTTATTTGGATTCATACCTCATTTCAAAGTGTTGCTTATAATACCTGACAGGAGCTGAACTTTAGTTAGCTATTTCTCCTTTTTTTCCCTTCTTTGTGGAGGAAAACAAGAAGTTGAACATAGCTTCTGACACATTAAGCATGACTACTGGGAAATTAAAACAAATGCTGGTACAATTCACAGGGGAAAAAGAACTTAAAGTTTGTTTATAAATTTGTTCCCAGCTCCAAATGCATGTCATAAATTAATAGGTCATCAACATACTGTATTTAGCTGGCAGCAAGCAATATTCTGTGAAGATATGAGACAGAATATAGGCAGAGTAGCAAATTGGCTGAAAGCGAAGCATTTTGAGTGCTTAGTAAAATTCATACCAGACAACTTCAAGCTCCAACAAAATGGAAAATCTTTTCTGTCTCTGCACTTAACTCCGAGGATTTAGAAAACTGACTAATAATGCAAATACCCAGAGGTTAACAGCCTGGTGCCATAGCTGGAACACACACCCAGCTTACAGGAGACCATCACACACATATCCAGATAGCTGGGGAACACTACGGTCCAGATAGCTATGGACCAGGATGCTCTGAACACCCTCGGTGTCGACATTCTCAAATTCGGAAAATTTGTTTCAAAGCATTCAGAATCGCAGCCTCGTAGCCTCATTTGGGCTGGCTTCTGCCAGCCTCGTGCAGATGAGACCAATCTTTTTGTTAACGGGTTATGCCACGTGCTGCAGTCCCAACTGCAAAGCGGCCCCTCGATACTCGGAAAATCGCGCAGCCGGGTGGGAAGTGGCAGGGTGTGGGTCAGGCCCCAGCAGCCTTGTCACAAAGTCCGACTTGTGTTTTGGGAGAGATTTTCTCCAAGATTCAGGTAATTAATCGCCTCGATTTAAACACACAGGGAAATTTTAATAGTCCCCCCTACAAAGACGTCCCTACACAGTGCAAACTCCGAGCAAAGTAACCTTTGGAGAATATCAGGAACAACGTTTCTCCAGCTTCTAGTCTAGACTCGCGTTTTTCAGCCCGTAAGGTGCAAGTCGCCTGGAGGTGGCAGGAACAGCAGGAGGCACAGAGCAAACTTCAGCCCTGGGCTCTCCTTCCCAAGGTGATGCTGGAACGGGTTATTGAGGAATTAAAGCAAGACATGGCCTAGAGAGCCATAGGCTTGTCCCTGAAGAGAAAAAGCCTCTCCCAGTCCACACGCATCCCAAACAAGAGCCTCTTTTCACATCTGGTGGGGGACAGCAGGAGAGAGCAGCTCCAGGACCAGGCAGCAGAGGGGGTTATCAGCAGACCCGCCTGCTCTGGGCTTCACTATCAGCCTTTCTTTTTCCACAGTGTTAAAACCCACCATTTAATATACATATATATGTGTGCTCACGCTTTAAAATTCTTTCAGAGATGGGACGAGGCAATATTATCTTTGAGAAAACGCAGATCCCAACTTAGTCTCCCAAAAGGAAAATTACCGACTTGAGCAATTCCTGGTAGTTATCCAAATAGCCTTGTCAAATTATTTAAATACCGCATTGTGATATTATTGAAGTTGGTACCAAGTTACTCTTGGCAGAAACAAGTGTTCGCTGGCAGGTGCTGAGTAGACGAGCTGTTACTGCTCCAGCTCTCCGTGTCAGCAGCACGGCTGGCTGCTGCGAAGGATTTTAACCAGGGAGCTCAGCAAAACGCCCTCCAAGGGGGTTACCTTTCTTAAGGGGCTTTGGGGGGGTTCACTCTTACCTCTCAGAGGCTGGTTACTTATCTGCTGTTACAGAGCTGGAGCAATACTAGGTTTTGAGGGGGGGCGGGGGAGAAGCTTTATATAGCTGCATTCAGTGCAAAACCAACCTACCAAAGAGCTCTCTCTCCTTTCTTAAAACAAATTCAGTACGTAAATCTCCAGAGAAAAAAAAATGGAATTTAGGAATTTACCTGCTCTGTATCAAAAGGAAGGGAGGAAAAAGAAGACTTAGACTTACACATTTTGCATTATTCGGGACCCACTCTACCTATGTATGCCTAGTGCTTTTGTCTCTGCCATAATTTCAGTTGGAAAGTTGTTCAAAATACAAGAGTCTAGCAGTGATTCACACATGCTGTTTCAGAAAAAATGTTCAGAGCCTGGGGTACACCAGCTCTGTCTAGTCGCAGCGCTGGGAGAGACAGGAGGAAGAGGAACAGGGGTGGAGGAAGCCCAGCTGGGTTGCATATCTTGAACATGGAAAATCAGCTCTCGGCTGAGGAAGATCACAGATTTCTTGCATGCCGTGCGGCTATCCACCTTGCCTGCCCCGGGGCCACTCAGTCTCCCCAGCCCCACAGGAGGTGGGGGGAGTTGGGAGAATCCAGGGTTACACACCAAGCTCCTGCCGCCACGGTGTTCACAAGCAAAACGCAGGTGAAGGCTACTACAACGTCCCTGTGAGGCAAAGAGGGCGAGAGACCCGGACAGCAGCCTGTTGCTGCGTTAGCGTGCCCGGAGGTGGGAGATGGGGCTCTGTGAGCCTGGCTGGGCAGCGGTCAGGTAGGACCTGTTGATCATTTAGTCCTCACATCCTTCAAGAAAACTTCCGCCCCTCAAATATCTTTTCAAACGTTTTGACCAGTTTGGCTGTAAATGTCTCAAGTGATGGTTTTTCCACCATTTCCCTTGGGAAACCATACCTTCCCCTAACAGCCCTCAGTAACAGACCATCTCCTGCTATTCAGCCAACATTTGCTTTGGCTCAGTTTCATCCCATTACTCTTAGTTATATGTTCATGTACCATGCTGACATGCTTAATATCACCCAAAAATTTTTGAGAGTTAAAATTTATATGACCAAGAGAAGTCAAAAGAAGTAAACAGAAGATAATTTTTTCCATGGATCTTGCTTTCTACAGAGAAGTCTACGCAGAATAAGGAAGGAATTAGTAAACAGGTGAAATGAAATGACAATGAAATGAAATGACAACTTTATCACTTTTCAGTTAAACTGGGTCGACAAGATTGTCACTTTTCTGCTGGCCACCTTTACCCTTAGGGTAATTATTTTAGTGTTGCTGTGCAACAGATTTCACTTTAGGCTCCTGGAAAACTATTATGGCACAAATTCTCTGCTGGACCAAACTGCTGCAACTACATTGACTTCTCCTGTATTTTCTAGCCAAAAATTTTCCTCTGCATTTCTACCCAAGGATGCCTGCTAGGTGACAGGATACAGCACCTCTGCTCATGTTGGAGCAGTGTACCAGCTGCAGGACTCCATCTTGTCAGGCAAATTGATTATTTCCACCCTTCAAAGGTCCACGTGTCTGAAATTCATATTATGCATTTAAGTGCAATCTTACTGAAAGGGTCCAAATCTCTCTGCCAGAAAACTCTTTTTCTTTCTCCAGAAGCTCATAGGGAACATGCCTAGATTGTGCTTTAGTGAGGTGAATGCAGAGACAGACTTAAATTAATATGTCTGGGAATAAATTATTTCTAGAGTGTGTTGAGCCAGCATCACATGAACAGATTGCCATGAAGCACTATGGGAAGCAATAATTCATCTGAAAATCATAGTTTAAAACAGGAAAAAAATAATCTATGAAAGCTGAGGATAACTATCCAGCCTCTTACTGTCAGCGGTGACAAGTGCTTTGTAATCTGCAAGTACTTCAGAAGCATTGTGGGCCACTGTGTCTTCACAAGATCTTTAGTTTATTTTATTTGGCTGGTAGCAGTTACAACTTAGAGAACCTCACCAGTCAGCGAACACCCTCTAACAGGCTGGTAGGGCCAGGAATATCCACAGCTATTCCCCAAGTAGGAAAACAGGAGGTGCCCCACAGCAGCTCTGCTTCCAGCACTGGGAACAGAAAGTGGTATGTATTTTTGTTTACAACGGCCAAAAGCAGCTTTCCCTGGCTGGGTCTGCCCCCCCGGCTTGGGCACACCTCGGGAGGTGCGAGCGGTGCTGCTGCCAGATTCACAGGGTGAAACCCCACCAGCTGTGCCCTTAATTTTGGAATAGAGACTGGGGCTCTTCTGCATTTATTTTGGCCTTTGTTGGGGATTAACAGGGTTGGTGCCACCCCCACTTCTCTTCAAGCTCCATTAGACCAGTTCAGACACTTTAACCACAGTCAAGAGACTTTTCAGATCGTGTTATAGGGGGGGAAAAACCACCTAAGTTTCACCTCTACTGCCCCAACACCATTTAAAGTTAAGTCATTACATGGCTTTTGTCACTAAATAAAACAGAATTTTCTTCTAATTTGACACAGAAAACTAAAAAGCTAAATGCCTCATGGTGAGAGAAATGATAATTCTCTGATAACTAAAGGAGAAACACACTCTCGCAGCCCACCTGGTGCCTTAAATGTCCCTATTCAAAGTCACATAGCTGAGACCACAGAGGGGATCTCTGTACATCAGCCCAGAGTTTTTTATATTTAGCATTCTATGCTCTCATGTCACTATACATCTGTACAAGTCTATTTAAATTCCAGAATGAAAAAAATATATATTTTTCTTAGGTTTGCACCTTGATCACATCTCATTCCTTTTTTCTACATCACCCTCTCCCTTTTTTCCTAATCTGCCTACAGCTGTGAAACTTGAAAAATGCCTTTTGCATTTGCCCCCGGTACAGTGACACGGCTCAGAAAACGTGAGTAGTGCCTGGGGAGCTGCAAGGCATCATCCTGTACGGTGAAGGTCATTACAGCAGTGATACCGATGTTCTTAACACCTCACCTGGAAAGTCCGATGCAAGATCCTCATTAATATACTACAACCTACATGCCGACAGTCCGCTCTGTGGCGTGAATGGCCAAGGTGGGCATTTCCAGGAGAGAAACCCAGCCAAGGCAAAAGCACAGCTGCCTACATGCAGTGATTTCAAACTCCACAGAGCGTAAAGGGGTGGGAGAGCGATGGTGCGGTTAGTGTGGTTAGCATGTGGTTGCTCTCGGTCACAGTGACATGGGGGGAGCACCATGGTGCCTCTGCAGCACCGTCTTCCCACGCAGCAGTGGTCATGCTTTCCTCCAAAGCAGGGCAGGAGATGGGGCGCTCCTTCCCCAGGTCTAGGGAGCACACTGGACACACCGTCAGGATGGGACGTGGCGATATACATAAAGAGCCCCCAACAGTCTCTAACGTGGCTAGCTTTGTAAGCATCGTGGAGAAGGCGTCAGCACCATGGCCTTCAGCAAGGCCTAAACAAGCTCTCTGGAGACCCTGGCTACATTCCTCTGTTGTCACCTGAGGTGAAGCTCATTTCATTGCCTCCCGAATATGATTGTGACTTGAGCAACAAGACCAAAGCACTCTGGAGTGCATCTCCAGGTGGTTGACGATACACCTCCTGCTTGCTGTACAGACACGCACACGGAAAGGAGCCTTATCTGGTCTCATTCTGTCATCCCAAATCTGACCCTTTCAGCAGCCATAACTGACAAAACTAAATCTGACTTGGGTACCTGCATTCCGAGTTCAGTATGACACCTCAATTCCTTTGAGATACAGAACTCAGGTATTTGGAAATGAGCCTAGGAAAATCATCTGCTTTCTCCTGAGTGCCTACCTAAGAAAAGATATAAAATTCATGCTGAAAACAAAGCTATGCAGACAAGAAAAAAAAAAAAAAAAGAAAAAAAAAATCCCCCAAACCAAAAGCCAGATATTTCTTGCAGACTGCACTTGATCAGCAGGACACTTTACATATCTGCAGACAAGGTCCAGCCCTGTGAAGATGTCTAGGTGTCTAGAACTGCAAAAGCCACTTAGTCTAATAAGACTTCTTCAGTGGTTTTGGAAAGACATCTGTGCATCCATCTGCATTTTAAATACTCCAACACTTTGAGAAATCTGTCTGAAAGTCCTGCTGCTACTGCTTGTTATAACATCTAGTGGCATTTCCCATAAGTAAATACAAAATCCTAATATTTTCTGTACAGCCCAGTACTACAGCAGTCTGGAAATTATTCGAGGTGATTCCAGGGAAGATACGATGCCACACGTTGTTGTATTAAATGTCTGTGCTTTGTCATAGGAAACATTTTCATACACTATTACAGGGTTTCTGCAGCACTTTAACTAATCTTCCCTACTCAGCAAAAATAAATCCCAAACAATACGATGCCACTCTCACACAGCTGTAATCATAACTTCGCACAACTTCAGTCTGAAACATTTGTTCCACTGAAAGAGTTTCCTATTTTATTTGTATAGTCCTATTTAAGGATATAGGCTGGTTTTAATGTTACATAAAGAACCAAGTAACTGTTTGCTCAGCAACAGCAACAAGAAATACGAAGGCAGCACGTATGTCCAAAAAGGTAATAGCTGACTATCAAACCAGTCCCAGAAATTAGTTGTGAAATGAAGTGAAATATGTGAATGCTTATGAAAAACAACTAAATTAATTTACATGAGTAAAATAAACGGTACATGAGAAACAACTGCCACAGCAGAGTTATTCTCCTTATTCAGAATAAACGGGATTGGATATGCACATGCCTGTGTGCATTTATGGGCATTTATGTGAAGAGATTTATTAAAATGTTTAATGAAATCACCATGGTTGTATCAAGTTACACACAGTGGTTTGCAGGCCTAATCCTGCTCCTGTTCAAGGTAATGGAAAGAAGAACAGTTGACTAATTATCACTCCGTAAGTGCTCCAGAATATCCAAGTTGAATTCTAACAAATTACTAGAACCTCAGGGAAAGAAACAATGCTAATTAAGATGAACTTTAGGTGTAGGACCTAATTAATATGATCTTTACGTGAAACTTGTTCCAAATGAAGCAACTTTAAAAGTTATACAAATAAATGCCTTGGGCTGTATAGCACTAAATAAGTCAAAAAATAAACAAACATGTTCCTTGAAATCAGCAAGTAACAAATCCAGACATTAGTCTGGGTGTTATGTGACTGCAAGACTTTGCTTCAGCAAAGATTTTGATTTGCTTTAGCTCTGAACACCACTGTTGGTGAAATGATAGATGTTGGGGATTGTTTCTGTTTGCAACTGGTACCACACAGAGATGCTGTGGGGGAAGCAGAAGTATGGCAAGAATACTCAAGTGACCCTTCTTTTTGTGGGGAAATACCGATTTCAAGATCTTGTAAAAAATGATGTGTCAGTCTGATGAAAAAAGAGCTTAAAACTACCTCTAGGTAACTTAAAAGATAATTATTTTTTTTCCAAGGAGGGCAGCTAGATTCCCAGGCAGGATAAATTTGTGTACCAAGTCAGTTAAAGAAGGAATAATGGTGGATGTATTGGTACAGCTCCATCCCTATGCACCCGTGGGTGTGTACGCATCTGCACGACTTGGTACATGGGGACCGAAAGCCGTGCACATTGCAACACTTTGGAAACTGAGGAAGAAAAAGGAAATGATCTCAACATACTATTTCTGTCCTCGTTCAATACAACCCTTCACACCTGGTTGTTTGCAAAGAACCTGGTTGGCAAACACTAAGTACAAAGCATCAGCCCCCAGCAGTCCCATGGGGCAGAATCGCTTGCCCATGGGCAAAAAGGCTTTGGGCATGTGTGCCTTCACCTAGGTGGGAGTGCTGGCTCAGTGGGTCTCAGCTCCATCAGCTGACCAGAGGGACATGAGCTCACAAGTCAGAAGATGAAGTTCTCCATGACACTGACAGGGACGCTGGAAAAAGGACTTTCCCAGTTTCTAGGGACAAGCAGTTACTCTAGAAATATTGTTCAGTGTTATCTAGAAGAATTATTTTCCTTACAAAACTGGACAAACCCTTATTTTTTACAGTCCTGCTGCATTCCTTGGCTGGACCTAAAAGCTGAGCCTGCTGTGAAGGCTAGAGCAGAGCTCTGGACACCTCCTATAGCACCTACATGTCAGACAGACCTAATCCCCTGGCTGGAATCCAGAATCTCAGGGTGAATCCTGATCCCATTGAAACCACTGGCAAGAGTCCCACTGGTTTTAGTAAGGTCACCCTCTGGTCTCTGCTCTAGCAGAGCATTTGGGAGATCCTTTCATGCAGGATTTTTTTTTTTCTGAATGAAACTAAGTTGATTGAGTACTGACTTGCCCAAATTATAACAAAGACAACAGCAAGAAAAAAAATAAATATTAGCCTATGGGAAAACAAAATAACAACTTACAATTACTCTGTTCTGAGCAGATATAATAAAAATATCAGATGCAATATATGGACATACATTAGCATTTTGGCTTTGTCTGTTGAACTGGAATTCCTCACATGCTGACCTCTTGCCCTCCTCCTACTTCTATTTTTCTCTCTCACCACTCCATGAGAAAAAAGGGGGAGAGGAGAAAGAGAGAGAGAGAGGGAGACACAGAGAGAGAAGGAAAAAGAGAGGGAGGGGGGAGAGGAAGCATGAGAAAGAAGTAAAGACAGTGAAAGAAAAAGACTGAAAAAAGGAGTGAAAGAACAACAGAACAAAAGCAAGCAAGAGTGAGCAGGAGAAAGAAAGAAGAGAGAGAAATCAATGCACTGCCAGTTGGTTTTTTAGGGCTTGTGAAAGTTATGGGGCCCTACATGAAGAAGGCATTACACTTTTTGATCTGCAGCCAGATTCTTAATGAAATAGGAGGGCAGGAGGGAGGCTAATGTGATTCAGCATCTAAAAGCAAGCAGTTGCATCAATAATCTTTAGCACTGGCACTTGTGCTAAGACAAAACATAACAGAGTTTAGAAGACAAGTTGTCAGTGTGATTTGGGGGCCTTTCAGTTATTCAATATAACTCCATTAGGTTTTGGAAGCATAAACAGGTAGCAGGGTTTTGTGCAAGTAATACTCTTAAACCAGTATGTAATTAAAATTGAGCTCTTTGGTGAATAATTCTACTGTATATTACTAGAGGTGACCTCTATTTTATCAATTGCTAGTGAATACCACTATTTGTTTTAGCTTTATCCACTTTCAGTCTTACAACCACCATGATGAAGCAACAGACTGAAGAACTGAGCAGCACACGCGTGAGCGCAGGCTCCCTTTGGCTGTGCGCCGTGCTAAGCTCTCACCGTGCAGCTAAAGCAGCTTTGGAAGAGCAGTGCACGCGCTTCCTCTGCTGCCTGACTTCTGCTTCACTTCTCTGGGGAAGGTTTTTTTTTTTAAATTTAATGTTATGCAGAATTTTTTTATATATATATATATATGTCCAAAAGATTGGGGTAAACGAGGTTAAAGGAAACTTTTTTTTTTTTCTTTTCAGCTGAAGTAGTACATAAAAGTTAGACTGACCTTTAAGGCTAAGCTTTGCAAATCTGCCAGTACAAGGAATTTGGGTAGGATGAAATTCCCGCCAGTGAAGATGCCTAACTTCAAATTAGCCTATGCATGACTTGATTCCCCCTTAAATCCCTCACATGTAGCACAAGCTCACTGGAGTTTTACATAGGGCATCTTCAGGGTCTCCTGCAGGAGAGAAGCTCACTCTGAGGGCTCTGACCAATGGAGTACACTACAAAAAGGTCAGAGGCTTCAAGAAGGTGCTCAGAAGTACAAACGGTTAGACCATGAGCCAAATATATTGGACTCTCAAAAATCTTTTACAAACTTTCATAGTGAGCTTAAACTCCTACGGCCACCGGTCACTGGGCAGAATGGGCTTTCCAACAAGAGCACCCCCAGAAAAATTCCTGTGTTCTCTCAAAAGCATCTTCTCACTGCAGAAATATCTCGGATATGAAGAGGACCTGTGCCATAAATGCTAGAATTTGAGATGGAAAATTAATCCAAGCCAGGAATAGGTTATGCTCCTCAAACATCTCATCAAAGCCTGGACCATTACTGGACAAGCTGAGCAGCATAATTATCCAGATGGAAGATGCTAAAAGAAGAGCAAGTGCTGGAGCCACAGCATTGTGAATCTTAGTTTCCCACTTAACCATACGAGTCAGCATAGTCCTCTGGTAACCAGCATCTAACATCAATCTATGGCAAGCACTTCCCACAGGCCACTTCTCAAACACACAGTCTGCAAGATATAACTTTGTTTTTATTTTACCTCTTCTCTTCAGATCTCAGAATGTTTGCTTGCGTACAATGTTAACCACCTATATGTAGAAGTGACCCTATGGATAAGACAATAATTAGTGTTGCTGAACTGATACAGAAAGATCTGGGAATGGGAATGGTGAGAACCACCAGCAAAAGTTGATTTTGCAACACTATTTATTTTCCTCATTTCTCTTAAATACAGCATTTTGTTCACTGTTCTACGTGACTATTTATATTAAATTAATATAGGAAGCTGATTCTAAATTAAAGGAAAAAAATCTGCCAGTGAGACAATGTAAGGGAACGTGAATTACTTTTCACTCCATGCATACAAACCCCCTCACTTCTACCTTATGCTCGCATAGACTATTTTTTATGATTTTCTCCATTTCTTGCCATTAATGTGGTTTGAATTGCCTCCTGGTCTCCCGACACAGAGCTGTTGTCTGCCTTCTTCATTAATCTTCATAAATTTCAAGTAATACAATGGCCTGGCCTCTGCCCTCCAGGACAGTGGCAATTTAAGAGGGCAAATGTTTGGGGGAGTCAGTTCGGATGCCTAACCCATGTCTTACTGCACCGTGGCAGAGCCTGGGGGGTGAGTGGGAAGGCAGGGGGTGTTTTAGCCCTCCTTCATGTTTTGCCTTTTTACATTGTACTAATTTTTCCAAATGCTTTTAAGTTCCCAGGAAGGTCTAAACAGTGTTGGCTGCATAAGGGAAAAGGATGCAAGGATTCATATATAATATTTGGATAGGGAATGGTATCACCATTGGACGTCTATCGGTACCTACTTGCTGCAACATGCCTGCACGTTCAACCCTCCTCCAGCTCCTAGCCAGGGGTGTGAGGAAAGCACTGCAAAAAAAAGTTTGAGATCTCTCCAAACTTTGTGCTCTGGGGCTTTTATGTTTAAAAGGAAAAAAAAAAAAAAAAAAAAAAAAAAAAGAGACACAGCTTGCAGCTTGGTACTACTGCAGAAAATTATACAGCAATTAATAACAATTTACAAGGCAGCACAACAAGTACTAATAGGTATAAGGAGCAGTGTAAACAAGAGTATGGAAAACATCACATATCGAGCAAAAATTTCCACAGCGCAGTGCTGAACATCCCTAGACAAATACTTTTCTTCCATATTTCATATGGAAAAATACCCTCCCATAAACAAAGACCATATCAGTGAAGGTATACAGTCCAAGACCTAAACTGTAAAAACCCAGGCTCTGTGCCCAGGTTTATCGGATGCTTAGGGTCTGGCACTGGGGAATCTCTTCCCTGAGCACTGGATGAAGTCCCCTTCTGGACCTTTTCATTCCATTGAGGTGATGTGACACAGTATGAGGAAAACAAAGAGAATTAAGTTTAAGCTTGTGGAAAGCTAACTCTGTTCAGAGGGAGCCAAAGCAGTAATAAAAACTGTTCTAATGATTTGATCAGCAAAACGAACTAAAAGCAAAGTTTGGAATTAATGAGAGCTCTAGATCAAAACCATGGATGATTCTCCTCTCATTAGTGGTTTTTATCATCAGATGTTAGCATTGTTTGAATGAAATTCATTCAAAGACCTCAAATAAAAGCAGTATTTGGTAAAAGAAACCGTGATTTGGGTCTATTAACAAACAGAACATCTTGCTAAATAATTCCTTTATGCACTATTCAGTAATGATGTAAAGCTGGTGCCTTTCTGCTGCCTCAGTGAAACAGCCTTCAGAAAGATCATTAAACCGGCTTTTTGTGAGACAAGCTAAAGAGAACGACTGAAACGTCTGTTATAAGTTTATATTTGTATTCAACTCAATTAGGCCTTAGGATACAGATGAAAGTAAAGCGCAGTTTCCTTCGAGGCCATTTCAGACAGCTAACTTTCTAAAGCAGCACTTCTGAAAACTGCTTCGGATGGAGACTGCGACTTTCCAAGAAGCGTTGCATCACCACGGCCCGGATCCGACTGCCGGGCGGGAGGGGGAGACGCTCGTAAAAATATCAAACAGCTGATCCGCATGGATCCCAGCCAGAGCTGCCGCTGGAGACATGCAGCTCATTGTGGAAGGAATTTCGGTACAAACGAAGCCACCGCAAATAACAACAAACCCTCCTCCTCTTCTCCCCTTTCCGCTGCTCGGGAATCCTCCTCCCTGGCTTTATTTTTTCACTTTCCAGTGGGGCCCCACAGCGAAGCCCTTGCCAGCTGGCTGCGGCGAGACAAAGCCGCGCTCCGAAACAGCATCGCTGCCGCTCCGCAGGGCTTTCGCCTGGTGACAGATGCCTCACAGGCACGGCCAGCAGCGCCCAGGCAGCCAGGCTGCTTCCAGTCCCGGCTGTGCTACTGGATTCCCAGGGAGGTTCAGCTGGCAGAAGGACTGGTTTTGTACTTGCCCCTGGGGCTGGATGGCCGGGAGAGCTTTTCTCTCCTGGGAAAGGTCTGTGGAGGGAGCTGGGGCAGGCGGTGGGGGGCTGCGGAGGGGCACACAGCCCACATGGGCATCCCCTGTGTTGCAGGGCGTAATCAAGAGGCTCCGTCCGCAACACCTCCTCTCATCTGCCTTTCATTCCAGCACCACAGCTGGCATCTCAGAGATTTTCGACCATGTAAAAACAAAAACAAAAAACAAAACCCAAAAACCAAAAAAAAAACCACCACAACCCAGAAATGCTTGGCTAGCTTCTCATTGAAAACTCCCTCAAACTGTTTCAATTCAAGTAGACCAGCCTCTTCCAAAGGAAACATGTTCTGTCAGAAACGTTTCACCTGCTCACTAAGTACATTCACTACACAAAGCCTTTTTATAATGTGCTAATTTATTTTTAGAAATGGTTTTATATCGCAGAGGACCCTGAGTGCCTTTGGCAACTTCAGGTACTTTAGAAATAAAGGTATTATTATTCCTCTTTAGAGATTTAAACTGTATGTTAAGTGGTTAAAAGTAGCCATTACATGGTTGGTGGCTTTTTCTTTTATTGGTTTTCCCAATGGCAATTTTAATACTGAATTTTATTATTTTTATTAATTTTATTATTTATTTATATTACAGCACTTGGACTCTTCATTTAGGAAAAATCAGTTCCAAGAAGAGAAGATGGGTGCCTGACTGGCAAACGAGGTGCCTAAGGCCAAAGCTGTGACCCTGGAAGTTATCGTGCTCTTGGGGCATTAAAATAATTTTCAGATCTAACTCTTCCCAGCCATCTCCAGTTCTGCTCCTTCTCCTTCCCAAGAGACCCTCAGCCCTCCTGGACTAAGCACTTTAGCAGCAACAACACATCCCATTGCCTGAGTTTCCCAAGGAGCTTATTCAAACTGGCATTTTTCAAAAGGTACTTGACATAAACACAAAGTCACAGACAAATGACAGTTGCCTTCTCTCCAAAGAAAGCACATGGTGTACCTCTTTTTTTTTCTTTCTTTCTTTTTTTTTTTTAAACTGTGGCTAAAAATTTCATATAGTTTGTAGGCAGGTCACATTCATCACTAGTCTGGAAAAAGTTGGCCCAAGCATCATGAAAACACCTTCCACACCACATCCTGAACTAGCCCACCACACGTGGGTTTTGCCAGGCAGCTTGTGAAGCCAATTCTCTGTGCAGAAAAACTCAAGATTCATTAACCCACAACCAAAGCCCCAGAAAACACTCCTCTTGCAGACCAGTGGCTGAAGAGGGAAAGCTAAGGCCTAGGCTCTAGGATCAGAGGATCCCCACTTTCTGGGCAAGGACACAAGATGCCATCCTGTCAGTGCTGGGGATGAAAGATCTCCCCGAAACTCTCAGCAAGGCACCTACACCTTAGAGGCGTCAAGGGGTAAAGACCAACTCCGTTTTCATTATCTTCTTCCAGGTGAAACCCCAGCTTACTGCTCGTGGTGTTTTCAAGTGGCTCCTCTTTGGAGTGTGCCTGGGCCCAGATCCCCTCCTGTTCTGTGTCTCTCTATACTAAGATAGCCCAGCTTTGGGTTTCCAATTTCCATTCCAGGAGCCAGGCATATAAAATGTGTATCTTACAATATTTAGCTTGATAGACCAAGGAAGTTCCCAGGGAGTTTGAAAGGCAGTTTGGAAAAGTTTTCTATATTAGAAGGGCTGAGCAAGCTTTCTCAACTCAAGTACCTGAAACTGAATTTTGCAGCTCTGGAGCCTGTCCAGGCGCTCAGGCATACTAAGAAAGCAAACGCTGCGTGGCAGCTTTGCACGTGCTCTGCTGGAGTTGCTGTTATGGTTCAGGTGAAAGCAAAATCTCTTCCTGTATCTTTAGAGAAGTGACTCAGATGGTGAAGAGTCACTATCAAGCTAGCTCTTCATTCCTTTCTTTTGAGGCCAAGATCCAACTGCCATTACTAAACCTGTTCTTCAGTGTCAAAAGTTAACATCTACTAACCTTCCTCATGAAACCACCCGTTGGTGTGAATGGAAAACAGCCACCTGATTAGTTCTGATGGACTGCGGCACAGAGATCTAGTCTGTATCACTAAAATGCATGTTCATCCAATTAACCAAATTACTAAGGAGAACTCCAGCCAAGTGCATCACTTATTGGGCTGCGTTACCAGGAGGTCAGTGAACCATAGATATGGTCTCTGCAAAGCTGGAAGTTTCTTCTGAGCCTTTTCAAAGGGCGTGAAGTGATTTTGTGAAGACCTCTGAGGCGTGTTTCCTACGTGCCCACAGAGCTGTAATTCAGCCAGGGTTCAGTACACTTAGGTAAGCAGCCAGTGTCAAGAATATACCTGAATCTATCCTTATTCATTAGTTAAAGAAACTTAGGCAGGCGTCTGAAATTAAGCAAGCCTTAAAATTTCACTACGAGTTACATATATAGAGATTTTTATCTGCAACCAGGGGCTTTAACAGCAAATAAAGCTGATGAGCAAGCTCTGCTATTATAACTATTATATTTATCAGTATATAATTATACTGTTACAATTATGCTATTATAATTAAAGGATAAATGACAAGATTCACAAGAAGGCCAACTGTCAGAAATGGGAGATGCTTTCCCAAAACCGTGGCCAGCATGGTCGGCTGCTCCATGCTGCAGGCTGAGAAAGCCCCCGAGCACTGCTGGGAGAGCCAGCAAGAAACTGGATCAACCAAACAGGGAACAGGCAACAAGAAGGTCTTGAGACAGGTCCCATCAGTGATCATGAAAATCAGCAGTAATCTCTTCACTGGTTTTGACAGGTGCTGGCTGAGATGTTATATGTAAAGTCCCTGGCGCTCCGTTAAAAAAAAATTCATTCCATTCAAAGCTTTATTAGCATCAAAATTTCATAAGGGCTACAGAATTTGATCTGAAAAGTTTAATTCTTTGAAAATCTGGCAGCACGGATAGAAATTCTGGGCACCTGGTTTGAGCATTGCTCAATTTTCTCCAGTTTCATCCACGGTGCCATTATTTATTTAGTTCTGCAAGTTTTTAAAGGAATGCTGCAATGTGAAACATATCTCTTGCAGAGAGCCCCAGTTTTGGCAGCACTAACAAAACTAATGCCAACTCAATGCAAAACTCTCTTTGCTTTTTTGCCTGTATTATAATGGCAAGAAATACTTTTGCTTAGAGGCACAATGAAAATACACTGAAGACCAGCACCTATGTCCCTATACAAGAGATGTAATAACTGAGGTTTTTTTTCTTTCCCATGTTGGTTTAGATAAGTCAATTATTTGTAGAGTGACTGTCAATATTGTGTACTCAAGGTGGTGTCAGCAATGTAGATTTATCCAGCAGGAATTATCTGCTTGATTTTTCAAATGTCATTACATACGTGGCCCCCATTGTTTTTTATACGCTTTTTGGATTCTGAAAAGCGTTCTTTAAAACATTCACTGTATCAGAAATCAAAGAGTGCATCGCTGCTTGCCTTTAACGACCTGAAGTTGTCAAACGCAGTTTCGAAGCTGCACTGCATACAACAAAAAAAAGGATCAGGGCAGTCCTGCAGCAGAGCGATTCTCACAGTCCTGCAAGCTCTTAAATCTGTGAAATGATCCAGTTTCTCTAGCAGGTTTCTACATCTGGTCTGGCTTCATATTTATTAACCACCAGCTCAGCTAAATAGCAGCCTCCTGTGAAGTCCTCGGTCGGATGCTAGTTCAGCGTGGGGTTCTGGCCATACTCTGCAGGAGACTTGGCCCGTGCCCTGCACTGGGGGCCATTGCTCGTGGCTGCTGAGCGGGTGGATGCTCCAAAATTTAAGCCTTATAAACAGCTGAATTTGGGACGGAAAAGTAAAAATGCAAACTGATGCCTAAAATCTCAGGAAGGTACCGGTTCTATCAGGCGCTGACTGCCAGATCCAGCCACCCAAGGACTGAAAGGCATTCAGATATTATGGCTTGGGGACAACCTACAGCTACATCTGGTGCTAAATGTGTGCTTTCTTATATACATGGGTCTGTATGACCTAAATAAAAACAAAATGTTGACATGCTCTTGACTATTTTGTACAAAAGCATTGATGTTGTTAAACACCATGCCTGACCCTATAAACAGTAAGGATTAATTTATTTTAGATCCACCAAGTGTTTACTCAGTGTATCAGTGTCCAAAGCACGGCCACTTACCACAACTCACCACAACCATACAACAAATTCCAGCTACGTACCCAACATTCATTTTCCTGAACATCACTGCAAACTCAGTCTTGTCTGCATGCAGCTAACGCATGTGAAAAGTAAACAGTATGATTTCGCAAACATAGATCAAAAATAGGTGCCAGTCCCTAAAAACCTATTCCCTAAGCAAACCCCTTTGGCTTTTAAGTTTCTGATGTATTTAATCAATGAGAACATAAAACTTTTCGGAAGGTGGCTTCCTCTGGGAGCACGTTACCTCTGTGCCTCCGCCGTGAGATGCTGGATGAGTTCCAGCATACGAACAGAATATTGAAATCAAAACAGGAATCTCAGCTTCACTGTTCACAAGCCTTTTTGTGTATTTTTACAGGTTTTCAGTTTACCTCAAGACACGAGCAGACCTACAGGCAACTCTGGTAATGAGGGTTTGAGGTTCTGCGCTTGACTCATTGATTGAGTCATGGAGCACTCCTGTGCCTCAGCTTACGCCTCTCCCAAATGGTGTTAAAGCGGACATGGCTATTTTGAGGGCTATTATAAAAGTTAATTTATATTTCTAGGGCGAAGGCAAGTTTTTATGTGATTTTCTTGGTTTCACTGATGCATCATACACTCAGACATTGAGTAAAACCGGTTATTTTTAAAAGACTTTTTCTTTTTGAGCTTCTTAAAACCTCAAGTAACATTGCCGCTTTATGTTTAAACAAAAAGAGAAAAAAAATGTATTATTTTTTTTCTCCCCCAAATATAAGCCTGGATGTTTCTCAGCTGAAATAGTCCACCAGAAATCCCCTGTGAAGTTTGATCCTGTGCCACTAGAGCGAACGGGAGCGCTGCCATCCGCTTCAGCGCGAACAAGAGCTCACCCTGTGCTTCTGCAGTGCATCTGAAAGAGTGGCATAGCCTGCAAACCGTAACTAAAAGGTATTTATTACCCAGATTTCTGTGACAAGGACCAAAGTTGTTGGTCCCTGAGGAGGAGCGTTGGAAGAGGGAGGCAGGGTATGTATCCCAACACGGCTAAGGTGCAGGTGGGTAAAATGCCTGGCGGCTGTACCGCTGGCTCACCGTGCACCCAGGCTCTGCTAGGAACGGGGAGGGCAGTAAAGGGAAACAGGCTTTGTCTCCCTGCTTCACTGCTGTTATCTGCGAGCGCAAGCTGCTTGCTGGACGCCAGCAGTGCTGGATTTCCCTGCTCCTGGGGAGCCATCGTCCTTCCCCACATTCTCATCCAGTTCAAGTCCAGCTCCCAGCGCCTCCCTGTGAGTCCATGCCTCACTTAAAGCCACAAACTTCCCTCCCGTGGCGTTTTTTTCTCACAGGAACGTCATGGAGGAGATCTCTGTTCCCCTGCAAAAAGGGAGCCCATCCAGCATGAAGAGTTACACACACGTTCAGACACATACCAGTGCCAAACACTGTCAGAAAGAGAATTATTTTTGATTAATGGGAAAGGAAAGTTAATTGTCATTTGGTATAAATGTAAGGTTGGAAACCTAGGGAAGATGAAACATCACTTTCCAACAAGAAGAAAGGGAAGATTTCCATGGTGCAGGCTAAGCTTACTGCTTAATGTGGATGAAAAAAATATTATTGTGATCAGCTCCTTGGGAGATCAGGACATTTTAGCTTTTACTATCTCAGAGACTTGCTGTCTAACTCTCTGATGCACAAAGCTCACCACGTTTTTCACAGTTCCCTGGGCTAGATCCGCAGCTGGTGTAAATCACTGCGACGGCTCTGACTTTGGTGGCATCCTGCCAATTTACTCCAGTGAAGGATTTGGTGCAGAAATGTTTCCCAGTGTATAAACTTCTGGTTATGATAGACAGTTTCTGGGCTCCAGCAGGGATTGGTGATCTGAAAAGGGGGTTATGGGAATTGGCAAGATATGAAATGGTGTGGGAGAGCTGCAAATATTTAATTTCCTGTGAAATAATTCTCTGGTGGATATATATATACACACACACACATACACGTATATGCGTGCATACGGTTCAGCAAGTTACAGTCTAAAATGAAAAGATTTCCTATTTCCCATGCACCACTCACGGCACCAACTGTCTGCCCAGGAGTGTCGGCAGGCAGCCGAACTCCGCTCCGTTTGCCCTGATACAATGCCTTCAAGACCAAATTGGCTCTTGAGATGGTTTCCAGCTCCCTGGCTGCAAAGCCAGTTATGTGTTTAAGGAGGAAATATGCCGGGGGGGTGGGGGGGAGCTGGACCGCTTTAACGCCTGCGGAGAGATTCCAGCCTTGTGCACCTGCCTCTCCCCATGCCCACAGCCAAATTTAAACGCTATGGCCCCTCCGTGGAGAAAGGGGCACGAGTTAGGGCCACGGCTGTTCCCGGGCTATAAAAAGAGACACGGATGCTTGCCTGCGAGGAGGAAGAATGTGAGGCTTCTTTGAAAGCTGAGTGTGAGCAAGTCCTGACACCTCCCGGCTCTTCACCTCGTTGGAAAAAGTTCTTGCGCTTTCGGCGCGCACGTGCGTGGGGACACACACGCACCCGGCACAGAAAACAAAAGCTACCGGGAAAGCTACAGAGAGATGCTTCTAGCAGGGCTCAAAGAGGGGGGAAAATGCTCGCAGTCAGCGTTGTTTGTTTTCAGCTCAGTTTGATTAAAAATCCCCAAACCAACCATCCAAAAACCCCACCCCAAATTCCTCTTCAGAATTCACTGGGAGCAAAAAGCAAACCGCGTTATGTGCGTGTTGCCTCCTTGCCCCTCGCCCCGCTCGCTCCCTCTCACAGAGCACTTGCAGGATGGAAATCTGTTGGGCTGCCTGTTTTCCACCCAGGTGGACAAACATATAGACAGGAGAGTGAATGCAATTTGCTGTTTCAGAGAAAAGCGAGGTCTGCAAACGAAGTGAAATTGCTGATCCCAGGCAAGAGGGAGCGCTCCCTTCCCCCGCCAGCAAACACGCGCACGCACCAGTGTGCACACTTGCACACCCCTCCCCTCCAATTTTTAATTAAGATATGAAGGAAAATACAGTATTTTTATATTGTCCTTTCAAGGATATCTCTGTTTGCATAGTCGGATCCCCCTTCCTCTACACAGCACTAACATTAGTGTGACCTTTTCCTGCTAATTGGAAAATCTTACGGAAATAAAGCCTGTCAGAAAATGAGAAGTGTCTCCCCTTTAGGCTGGCCAAACGACCTCAGAGGGGGAAAAGAAGTTCTGAATTTCTGCTCCTTCTGCACACACTGCAAAATCTTTATTACTTCGGAGAGCCTTGAAACCCAGTAATGCCCCTCCAGTGCAAAGAGAAGTAAATAAATTTCTTCTTATGACCACTTTGGAGAAACACACAACCAGATTTACTCAGCAGGGATAGATACTGGACAAGATAATGAAGAGAGAATAAGAATATGATAGGGGTTTACAGCCTCTTCTGTCTCTTTAAAGTGTTTTAATCCTTCAGAAACAGGATATCGGGTCCATTTCCTTAAAGATACAGTATCCCTTCTGGGACAAGTAATGTTATAAAAACCTAAGATGTAACATCTATCTCGCAATATTGATTGGCACTTTAGTGTGATAAAAGGGGTTGAACCTGAAGGGGAAAAAAAAAAAAAAAAAAAAAAAGCTAAACTGGGATTACTCTTTGAAGAATTGAAGAAAAGTCCCTATAACACCAGGTCAAACTTTCGGAATTTTTTTTTTTACATGGAATTGAACCAAATGCCATTTCAATGATTGTCTAGGCAATTCTCTTGATTTTTAAAGCGTATAGATCCACATTTGTAGCTTTATTACCAGCTGGTGCTGGAGCTAGCTCCAGCTCCAGCACAAAGCACTGTGAATTCTTTCTATGCTCCAGCAGAGGAAAAAAAAAGGAGACATTTCAAATAAAGAGATACGCTTTTGTTATTAACGGCAAACAAAGGAAACCCAATTTCAAATGACTGTCTGGTTCATTTATAAAATGCCCTTTTTAGACAGCATCACCTGTTTTTCCGAAGAGCTTTGAATGAAAACATTGAAACAACTGTCATCATATGGCTATATCTACAGTCATTCCTGAATTACTCAAAGTTAAAACAACAGAGACACATAAATACTGCAAACAATTATTCATTTGAGTAGCTCTTACTCATACAGATAGTCTCATTTAAGCCTGTAGATCTATTTCCATGGGTTAGTGGGACTGGGCTTGTATGGTACAGTGAAGTTAGCAAAGCCTGGCGCAAGCTCCGGACACAGAGAGGCTGCTCACGAGCAACGTCCACCAAAGAAAAGCAAAGTCTTGACATGTTTCACCTTTGCACCTAGCAGTGCACGAACAAGCACAAGGCGAGATCTCGTTCACCATCAGATGAGGCCACTCTGCTCACGGACATGTCCTAACCCAGCAGGTTTCTCACAATCTGCTTTCTCAGACTGGGGGAGACAGCCCATCAGGTCTCCAGGTTGTACCTGTCAGACTCAGCCCCGTAGTGCATGGGGGCGAGCATGTGAAGATGCTAAACCTAAGGGTAGGAGCATGGCTGCAACACAAAGACTCAGTGCCTGGAAAACTTACAATCCTGCCCTAAATAGCAATTTTTTCCCTATTTGAGAAACCTTTGGAGCAGGCACAGACTGCTGTGAAGATCTACCAGCTCAGGGAGGTACCGTCCTCTTTGCCTGCCCTGCCCCAGGACCTTCTTGGTTCATTTCCTTGCAGAAGCCTGACTGGCAGCTACCTGAACCCCAGGGCAACGGCAGGGCTCAGCACCTCTGGGAGGGATGTAACCCAGTACAGGAGCCCCAGTTAGGAGTTACACAATGAAGAGCAGTTTTGGTGGTGTTCATATCTGTTGGAGGTTTAAGTCCTGGTCTATAACTCACTAAAGTCAACAGTCTTTTCTGAAAGGGATGAAATGACAGGCTCTTCCAAGACACATATGGTCTGTCTCAATGCTATTTTCAGACTGGGTTTTGGTATAGAGCTCCAAATATACCCCTGTCATTGCTGTGCTCCTTGCAAAGGAACAGGGTGCCACCAGACAGAATATCACTCCCATTAAGACATGCTCTGAATGCAAGCGAACACTGACTGTGAAATCATCAGGGTTGCACTTCAGGGTGCTGCTGTCGCTGGGACCAGGAACAACGCATCTTGGAGTTCATTCAGCAGCTAAAAACCTGCAGAAAGATGCACTTAAGCCATCGTGCTGCTGGCTCCTACCAATGGATGCTCAGCAGAGGTGGGACACCCATGCCAACCAGAGATCGTAACGGCTGAAGAAGTCGGATGGAAAAAAGGTCACACGGGTTTCTGCCAACCAACCAAACTCTCCTCGTCTCTTAGCACTCTGTCTTTGACTATGTCACTTAACCCTGTAACTCCTGATTCAAGATTATAAAGACACACAGCTCTCATACAAGCCTCCCCTGACTGCCTGCATGAGCAGCACCATCCCCGTTTGTCAGGGACATATGAACACCCTACCCACGCAAACTAGGTACCTGCCCAGAGGGCCTCGACTTTAGTGAAATCTTTATGGGGCTTGAATTATTCAAGCCTTGACCTTTAGCAAATCTCTCAGTCAATGCTAGTTAATGTCCTTTAAAGTCATTGACCTTAGGTCAGGGACCAAGGGGGTGCTTCATCAATGAAGAGGCAGGTTCAAAAATCAAGAGAGGTTTTGCAGTGTATTTTTAAGTACCTTGGAAGATGACTGCTGGCCACAGACTTAAGGATGGCCAGTGCCACAAGATGCAATAGCATGGGCAGGAGGCTCCCAACTGCCCTCCGTAGGATCCATCCAGAATTAGGGAAGACCAAGGGCTCCTCTGAACATCTGGCTTTGCACTTGGGATACGTCTGGCCCAGGGACTGCGGATCAGTTCACAGCAAGGATAAAGGTCAACTACAGCACCTGCAGTCAGATCTCCAAGCCCTCCGTACAGGGAAGGGAGGCAAAAGGTGATGGAAACAGCTTTGCCAGTACCTCCAAGTGACTAACAGGTTTTACTGTTGCTGCACAGGACCAAGCCCAGCACGCGCATTTTGTAGACAATTACTGTGTACGTGTGCCAGATTTTGTGGAGCGACTTTCACCTCCCCAAACAAGCAGACTGGTTGCACAGCTCTTAAAAGCTGAAGCTGGCTTGGCAATAAAAGATTTCTGCCCCCTCTTCCACTTTCGCTTGATAAGATTACCCTCTTACAAAATCATTTCAACACCATTTAGAAATAAGCACAAGTTTTATAACAAGCCTGTCTTTCTGGAAGGATGGGTTTTCAAATGTGCATGTTTGTGTGTGTGCGCTCTGTGACAAGACCTGATGTACTTTTCTGAATATTGCACAATGCTCATTAACAGTAAGGTTGTCTGCATTGCTATAAACAGCAAAAGTTCTGGTTCAAACCTTCATACAAGCTCAGCACTTTTAATCTTGGACTTGAAATTGGTTCACAGGACTAGGTGAAAAGCCAATTTGGGGGAGTTTTCTGCTTTCTTCAGATTGTAAAAATGTCAATGGGAGTCATGAGGTTAGACTTATTGGGCAGGCTTCTGCCCTGATTCTAGCTAGGGGAATTATACATAATGAATTAACCACATGACTAATTTTACCTCATTTTCTGCTCTTGAAGTGTCTGCAAGCAAATTAAAATACCCTGAAATTATTCATTACCTAAAAGTACTCACACTGAGAGGGATTTATTTCGCTTTACTTTAGTCACCTAAAAGTTAGGTGATCAGCTAAACCAGTTTTCTGGGCTTTCTATATAGTTAAGGCAGTGAGTGAGAAGACGACTCACCCAATCCCAAAGGTAGATGTTGAAATTAGGTGGGTTGAGCCACCCTCTAGAGATGCTGCTCTCCTTTGCTATAAAGATAACCCTGGTGAGTTACCTAGATGAGACCCTTGATTTTTCCATGGCCAAAATTAGCTGAAATTAATCCTAACCCACATCATTTATCACAACATAAATGCAGAGGTAAGCTCTTCCACAAAACTTTGCTTGAATGTTCAAGAGCAAGCAGTTCTTCATGGAACAGGTAGATCTTGCTTTTGAAAGTGCCCGAACACCTAGCAACCACTGGAAACATTAATAGTGTAAGGACCTAAATACTTTAAAAGATGGGCTCACATGTCTTGTTGAATGTTTCTGTTCTCTGAATGGATGAGTTCAATTCACTGAATCAGGCTTCAGGGACAGATCATCACCACTGGTGACTGCTCTTGTGTTTCACTTCCTCTGTGAAACTCCTCTGGTTGAGCATTGATAGAAAACAAATGGGAAAGCGGTATGATGAATGCAGCTGTAACGCTGCACATTTGTTTCTGAGCAGAGAAAGGCAGGCCAAGCTCTTTAACAATTGAAGTGTTGAGTTAGAGTTCTAAATTTGGCCTGGCTTTCAGAAACGAGGAGCAGCTGCTGTATCAAAAGGGTACCTGTAAGGTACGGCTCTGTATCCTTGAAAAATTAGACCGTCCGTTTCAGCAGCCAAACTCACCTCCATTAGGATCACCTTAATTGTCCTGCAGAATCGGCCCCGTGCACTGGCAGCAGAGGAGCCTCGGGGTCACACTGGGCACCGGCAGGGAGGCATTGTATCACCTTTAGGGGTGATATTGTCAAACCAATCCCCATTTTGAACTGCATCAGGCTATGAAAGCTTTACCTGCTCGCAGGAGGTACGTGGCCAAGGCACACTCGCACTGCTTCAAAAACATGCAGGAAGTTCCTGTGACTGAGTCGAGAGATATTTCTGTGAATCGTGCAAAGCGCAAAGACTTCCAGAAAGGTGGGGAAAGGCACTAACAATAACATCAGAGACGCTTTTTTAATCCCAGCACTGGTTCTGCTCTGCCAGTATCACCATGAGAGACCAATTTACTTCCCCGCCGTGGCTCTGCAAGCCAACCATCTTCCAAAGTTACCCAAACCAAAAGGGACTCCCTTTTGATAGCAAAGCCTTGGGAAGAGCAGAGCAAGGACCCATCCCACCCAGCAACATTATGAAAAAAAAAAGGAGCTGCATTCACAGGGGGTGGCTGAGGTGGTCAGAAACACCTGCCATTTTACAGGTCCTGTTCACATTTTGCTAAGCGCCTGTGAGCCGAGCAAACAGGAACACTCCTCGGTGTCCATGCCATTTGCTGGAGCTGGCAGCTGCCCTGTGACTGCCGGCTTTTCCGATGGTAAAACTCCTCTTTGCTGCCGCAGCCTAGCGGGACCCTTTTGGACCGAGTACAGAAAAGTGCAGCAGTGTCTGTTTGACACCACATGAGGGAATGCGAATTGTCAATTTGTTGACAGTGTCATGTTGCTGCTACCAGCTTTCCCTGCGTTATTTGGAAAGAGCTCAAGTCAGTCTATTTCCCAGGCTGGGCTTGCTCACATTACAGCTCTGTACGCCCAGAAAAGAGATGCAGCCAGAGCAGAGTTTGATTTTTAACACTGAAAGAAGCAGTTTCTTTAAAAAAAAATGTTATCACCGTTGTTAGGTCTGGGAGGACTCAGGGGAATTTACCCCAGGAGCAAGCTGCCCTGCACCGTGCCCATTCCCTCTCCCCACACCACCACCAGGCTGAGTAAGCTCACGAGAAGTCCAGGAGAGCTTCATCTTTCGATAATTTTCAACCTGTTCCTGCAATGCCATCATGTCCAAGCAGCATCAGGAAATTGTAAATGCATGAGGCTGGAAAAATCACTGTGTTTCCCCTCCCAGCTGGGTTTGCTGGTGACTTCTACTCGAGTTTGGATATTCACCATTGACCATCTCCTTTGAGCTATGGTACCCACCTGGCTGGTAAACCTGCCATTAGGAACAGGATTTAAAACTACCTATATCTATATGCACACAAGTACACAAGGCTTTATTTGTACGCACTTCTGGGGAAAATTGAGTCCAGACAGAGAGCTGACAAACAGATTTATGTGCTATGAACAAAACCCCACCCTCCCCCTGTGATTCCTCCAAGCCGAGGGCTGTTGTCTGGAACAGCTCCAAAAGCCTCTTCGGGAGAGAAAAAAAATGGGACTGGGAGGCAGGCAACGATGGCAGGAGCCATCATCTTCCTCCCACCTGTGGTGATAGGTAACAGATTAAAAGATAAGGTGTTTGCAGTGATAAAATTTCTATGTGACAACACAGTCAAGATAATCTAGATCTGCTTTACGAACTCTAGGAATTTAAATTAAAAAGGTTAAACCATTTAGTAATGAGAAGACGTTTTTAGATCATCCCTGTCAGAAGCAGCAGACACTGTGCAGCATGCGCAGCCCAAACGGGCTGCCCTGGGCACGCTGCTGGTACAAATTTCCAGTCTGCTAAGAAGATTCACAGGTTCTAGACACCGAAGCATGTTTCAGGCCACTGCTACACCATACGCTTGTGAACTGCCTGCAGTTGCTCCTTCTGCTTAGTGACCAGATGCTGGAACCTTTTCACAATCGGCATCTCTAGTTAGAACGCATTTTACAGCCTGCTCAATTACTGACTTTAGCTCTCCCACAGGTTCCCAATACAGAATGCAATCTAGATTTCAAATAAAAGTGTACCAAATTAATTCAGAAAGACTGAGAGATCCTGGGCAGACATACGTGTGTGTGTACATATATATATTTTTTTTTTACATTGTTTTCCCTGTGATGGCAGAAGGAAGGGAATCATTCTACAAAACCAGTATTCTCCTGTACATAACTAGCTGCATTTCAGGACCAATATTGCTAACATTCCTTCTGAATTCCACTAATTTCTCAGTGGCATTGTCAATATAATGGGACTTCCACTTACTGGAAGAGAAATTACTGTCCTGGCTTGGAAATACAGGCTCTATTTTGATGATATTCCTTTCTCTTTTTTTAATCTTTAAATTAAATAGAAAAAAATATAGAAATCTAAGCAATCAAACCAGAGATGATTTATTCTAAATTATGAAAGCCAAAGCCCTCTGCTTTGAGGTTGACGCACAGAGGTAGCCTCTGAGGTTGATGCCCATGCACATCAAAAGTGACAGCGGTAGATGGATGGCATGGCACTAGTTAAAGAGCCTGAGCACCCAGGTTGCTGTGAAGTGCAGTTACAAGATATCTGCAAATCCTCTGCATTTGTTAAGGAATTAAATGGTGATCATGCTGCTCATGGGATTTGCCCAGGTGCCTCCTGTTCACCACCCTGCGAATGCTGTGAACACAATTTGCTTAAAACCCCCTTTTAAACCAGAGCCCCCTTCCCACAGACAGGCATGGATCGAGCTGATGGAGCACAGTTGTAAGAAACTGCTTTACACCTTGAAGACTGAAGGAATAAATCTCTTTAATAAGCTCTTAGGTTTTCCTAGTGATGCAGATTGAAGTAATATTCTAGAAATGTGTATAGTTGTCAGTATTTTTACAGGAATGAATAGGAAATGCCAGGAGGACTCATTTGTGAAATGGAAACATTTTGTGTGGAGTTTTGGGGTTTTTTTGGTGTTAAAGATTCTTGCAAGGACAAAGAGTCTGTGTTCCTATCACACTGATCTGTGTAACAATTGCAGACTTCCCTGGATTTCCTTTAATATCAGCCCTGCTAAGTTGCTCTCTGCATCTTATACATGCATGGCATATTATAGCAATGCAATTAACACTAAAGCAATCAGGTATAAGGACTGCATTTACACAGCTGGGGAATGACACCACGTTTTTTGTGAGCTAAAATCCCAACAATGCGGACTGGCCCAAAAGAAAGGCACTTTAAACTTGGAAACCTGAGACAGAACATTATAAAATAAATACATTGAGTGCTTAAGCCAAAGGTACTGCAGCCATAACTGGGGCAAAATTCCCATTCATTAGTGGCAAAAAACCTGGGCTGTTTATCATGGCAGTATGACTGCAGATAAAACAAACAACATAATTGTCTCTTTTTAAGAGCAGTATTTTTTGGAGATGCAGTAGCAGCAGGAGTGCCTGGTTTGACTAATGCTGTGGGTATCTGCCCCTGGGGAGTGCAGATGCCAGGAAATAGCTTTGGACGGTTGTGACTAGTAATGATCACACTGGATATTTTAGGCATATTAGTGGGCACTACTCACTGTAATTCTGGATTAACTCTTTTACTTATTATTGGTATAAATTAGAGCATCGATGAAATTTATGCTGATGTGTTAAAAATAAAGACACTCAGCCTAATGGTGGTTGAAAATTTGACTGATAACGTACACAAATTGACTTGTTAGGTGACCTGAGCACAGTGCATGAAGTGGAGAGGCAGTCTGAAAACTGTCCCTGCAAACAGTGCATCTCACTGGTTCAGAGGGAGCGACTGAATGACAGTGCCATCATCTCTGCGCATCCCTTCCCATGTAAAACTAACCTGGAAACTTGACCTGTCTTTTTTGAACGGGACATTTTGTGGGAAATCAAAGCAGAATCTGGCCCTCAGACCTCTCTGGTTCTTATGGTATAGTACACACAGAGGCAACATCCACTGAAATAAATCAAAGTGCTTTCACCACAGTGAATTTTGAAAGGATTTATAAAGTCTGACTAACTTAAGCTCTTTTCTTACTCCTGCATGAAAAATAACAGCTTCCATGGCATTCAAAATTAAGTTTCTCAGCTGAACCTTTCTTTTAGAGGAAGGAAAAAAATTCTTCAGAGAAAGCAGCTCCCTGCCCTACCCGTCGCTCCCATCCCCATGCTCTGCTCAGCCCGCACACGTGTGCTGGCTGCCCGCTGGCAGACAGAGGAGGTAACTGCTGAGGATCTTGCTCCTCACCCTGATTTTCCCTTGTAGGACTTTACCATCGGTCAGGTTTGGCTGACATCGGCCAGCAGGTTTGAAAGGCATCAGGGGAGAAGAGGGCTGGTGGGGAGTGTAGCCACCTGAGCCTCATTTCATTAGGAAACCAGGTTAAAAAAAAAAATCTGCTGATGGAGGCTGGGACAAAAGTAGACGCAATGTCAGGATCTGTAGTGTCTTGATTTTGATATGCAGTAGGTGTCTGTCCAGTATAGTTTGTACAAACGATCACTGTTCCACTCCATTAAGGCCTCATTAGAGCAGCATACTGCACCTTAAAAGTATCTTAACCTTAAATTACCAGTATCCAAGCAAAAGAAAGAAAAAATAGCACATCAGGACCTAGTCAGAAAGATCCAGCACATGTCAATTAAGACGACAGCCAGCATGTTTTAAGACACAGCTTCTCAGAAGAGCATCAATGTGTACCAGGATGCTGGAGCTTTAATAATTCACAATTTCCTTATTGAGGTCTGATGATGCTAAAATAAGGTGTTGAAGCTTGATTAGTAGTAGGAACATAGCAGCTTAACCTCTAACATTTAGCCTTCTCCTCTGGATCGAATTACTGATCTTTATCTTGTTGAGCTGTGCTAGCAGTTGGCTTGGGAACATTACACCTTTCTAAAAGCTGTCAATCTTTGTCAGTGTCTTTGCACAATGGATTGGAAGAGCTATTTTTAAAGGACTATGTCACCTTTTTGTAGGGATGGGGTTTTTATAGTATATTGAGGTTTTTTTAATACACGGTGCCGCATGCTTGATGTCACCTATAGGCCTGACTGAGAATAACCTCTATTAATTTTACTGTGATTTCTACTGAACAGGTGTGAAGAGATGAAGAACCATCACAGAGGAGGAGGAGGAGAAATCGTAACTTAAATTATTAACATGCCGATTTTTGGCTTTCATTTTAATGTATTTTTCTGTCAAGGGGTCAATTCATTTTTCCATGTAGAATGGATTTCTTCAACATTAGATTGAGATATATTTCCCCAGCACTATATAATTAATACAGTCTTATCTTAATGTATTATTTTAGCTAAAAGTAGTAACAAAGTGGTACAAACATACAACAGGAAACAAATTTACTAAGATTTGTATGTTTTCTATAGAAATATTGAACGGTGACATTATTAAAGCCTTTGCAAAGGATGATGTCTTTTCTCTTGCCTTTAGAAAACTCATTTCTGTATTTTTGTAAGGATGAAAAAAGCTTCACATGGAAGGTTTTCCCAGCATGTCCAGAAATCCATATATAGGCTTCTGGCTAGCCGTAAAAGAGCTCTAGCTTGTCCTTTTAAATCAGTTTTCAATAAACAATAGAAGTACATGTACAATTCACATCAGCTCCTTTATAAAAGCCCCTCTAGGACAAGGGTATCGAGACATACCGTGGTTATTTGTTCTTCTCAGAGGGGATGGTGGACTAGATGTGACCAATCGTCCATGAACTGCTGCTAACGTTTCCCTCTGTACCGCCTGTAGTATCCAGATCCGGCATCTACATAGCATTCAGCAGAGGCTGAAATTCCCTCTAAGAAACGTTCCCACTGGTATTTCCTCTACTAAATGATTGTGCCTTATACTGGTAAGTCTTTTACAGAGTGGCAAAGTAAACTGTAGGTGTCTGTGTGTAACTGCAGCAACACTGGAGAAGGACAAAACTGTTTTCAAATCAACTTTGAAGTCCAAGATCTACTTCACTCCTACTCAGATGTGAAACCAAGCATAATCTCATTCAAAGTACAGTTACCTAATCTATAAAAATCAGAGGATTTGTCTCTAATTTAAACACGCCTACTCCAAGGTTGCAACGTACAGAATTTGGAACAGAATTTGGCCCAGAAAGTTCATTTGAAAACATATATTTATTCTCATCTGTTTCTACTGCTGCCATTAATATATATGCTTGCCACAAAAAGTACTTTAAAACTCAATAAACCATCATACTAAAATAGGATAAAATGTTTTTATAGTAACAATATCTCTCAGTACTATGGGACCTTTCATGCCAAAGTACCCTAAAGCTCTTTATAAATGTAGCAAACTGATACTCACATGCTTCATCTACAAAGATCATTTCACCCACACCGAACGGCAGGGACATGCAATAGCTTTTTTCACAGCTGGCAGCACCTTAAGGTAGCTGACAAAACAAATCACAGGTTACACAGCTACAAAATAGAAGCGTTTCAGTTTCTGGAAAATGTTCACTTTTTCATTGAATAAAGATACTCATTCTTTTAGCAGTTTATCAAGATCAAATTTTTTAATTGCAATCGTTTGGCTCCATATAAATTCCTGAAATACATCCCCTTATACCAGAAAGGGATAACCCTTCCTGTGCCAGGCAAACGCCAATGTGCTGCCATGGAAAAGGACACCAGAGGTGGTGGATGAAGTTCTGATGTGTCTCAGAGAGCCAGTTAACTAAAGTGTAGTATCTGCAGGACCATCCACACCTCAGAAACGTACCATGACACCTTTTTGCCCTGTAAATAAGCAATGAAGACGTACCAGAGCTGTTGAAGCCAAAATTAAGATTTTCTTTAACCCCATCCCGCTGCCAAGAACCCAATCTCCCTTCCAACCCTGAGCGCTCCCTGCACAGTACTAGTCTGTGCTGCTCTTGGTCCGCTCCTCCTCCTCCCACCAAGTCACCTCCTTATTGATGCTTTGTCATGTATGTTCCTTGACAGGGATGCTCACATTGCTAACTACGCTGCTAACGCAGGCACAGCGGCAACCGCAAATAAATCAAAATATGGCACCGTAACCACAGCAGGGCTGTGCCAGGAGGGAACATGTCATGCCCGTGACCCACCTCCCTGCTGCCAGCTCTGCAGCGAGAGACCCTGTCCTCAAGCCTTTACACCTTGTTTTTTCCCCTGCCTTATTCCAAGAGCGAGGGACATATGGAGGTAAATACCCTGGAGGGTGGTGAAGCAGTTTGTGCTTCACTCCTGCCAGGCCAGCAAAACACAGAGGGGGAACATGAATCCAAGCTCCACTGAGCACTCAATTTTCCCAATGTGCCACCGTTACAGGAGCACCGGTGCTAAATAACTTCGTGGTAGCTCACTGTGAAAATTAAGGTCACAATGGCCCTCTGCTTAATCTGTGGTGTGATGATCTCCTGGTTTGACAGCTGACCAAATGCCACGGGAACATGGTTTCAAAGCTTTTCATAGCTGCTTTTGTGTGTTTGAGGTTTTACCTCTTGTTTTGTTACTTTTCAGTGCAATGCTGATAAGGAAGAGATTTCTGAACTGGATCTCTTCCCAAGGTGCACCAGTAGGCAGAGAGTGTCCCACATCTGGACCAGCTTTCCAGTGAAAGGATGAGGGTAACATTTACAGGAGTGCCCGACACTGAGAAGTGCTCTCAGCTCAGAGACCCCAAAAGTGCTCTCAGAAAACTGAAAGTTGACTTATCTTTTTCTCTTCCTGCAAACCTGAAAGGCAGAACTTTTCTCTTGAGCTTTTGGCTGTAATGGGAAAAGGAAATAATGTTCCTTGGAGCAGGAGACCAGGAACCCCAGCACAAACTGGAATGCAGGTACATGACTCCCAGTCACCCATCATTACTCCTCAGGGAATAACATTACCTTGTGATTGCATTTACAATAAATAAAATATTAAACGTTGTGCGGAATACCCACATACCAAGGGATGTCTCTAGTTCATTCACAGCGGTTCATCATCTTTTTGTCCTTCTGTTATTCTCCTGCCCCCTTACCGCAGGGAGCAGCCCTGGCTAAGCTAACTGGGCATCATCAGTTGCATCCAATGTTTATGACACTTCTGACCGGGCATGCCCTCTTTCTCATAGCCGTACGAAATCCCAAAGAGAAATAGGATTGCCATACGGTGTAGCAGAGGTGGCTCATTCTCATTTAATGATCTGGCTTCTTTTAAATATAGAAGTATCAGTGGAAACAAAAAAAAAGGTCCCAGAGAAAAAATTTCTGCTTGCTTTGTTGTTATCCTGAAAGACACAGTGCTGTGATATCATGTTGTTGACTGCCAAGACGACTACTAGATTGACTAGTAAATATGTATTTTAGTGGAGCTCAGCAGAACAATATCCCCTCTAACGTAAGTCATTCCATTAGTAAGACAGAGGTACTCGAGAACGTTATATCATCTTTATTCCTTCTGGAAGGGCTTCGCTACCATTACTATATAAAAAAAAATAGTGCTTCGGAGATTGTAAATACATTTAAGTAACTCTGACAAAACAATAGGATCTGACTAAAATGTGGGGTGTTTATCTCAGCTGTCAGTCTGATATGGGATAAAAGCCACAGCAGCCATGACGGACTCAAAAGCACCCCTCCCTAATAATATTTTTCCATCCACTGCGATCCTTTTTCTACTTACAGGGTATGCTGCACCATACTAGCTATATTTGTATTTTTTTTTTAAGTAGTGAAAGGCTGATTACAGCAGATGACTGCCTCTCTCCTATTAAGATACACAATTTATGGAAATGAAATTCAGCATGTCTGAACTACTGCTAAATCCAAATGGTCAGACTATGACTCAGGTTCCATGTCTCCCTCCCTCCCCCAAATCAAAAGACCAATTGCAATAATGTGAGACATCCTAAGATTATATAACAATTAAAAATTTATCTTTTTATTTGACTGTTTCTAAGCTTCACTGTACCTTCAGGTTTTACCATCGAGTATCTTTCCATAAACACAGAAACCAGGCAACATACCTTTGTTGGTGTTTGGGGGGTTTTGTTTGTTTCTTTTGGTTGTTTTTTTGTTTGTTTGTTTGTTTCTTTTGGGGTTTTTTTGTTGTTGCCGTTGGGTTTTTTTGGAAATGAGAAATTATCCTCTGGATAGAAGAAAAGCAAAATTCACAGTAACCTGAAAACGACTGAGCTTCCCTGGGCTACGTGGTGGTCAGCACTTGCTGGCCATCATAAAATCGTAACTGAGCTGAAAGCAGTCAGAGCAGCATGGATGCTGTTGACTCTTGATTCTCGACAGGGTACACACCAAATCAACAGTACTGTGAAGCTGGATTTCTTGCCTTTCTTTTCCTGAGAAGGTAATCCAAAGCAAACAATTTCTGCTATTCTCAATTTTTAAAGAAGTTGATTTCTCCTGTCACTGTAGCTTCCACCCAGGCAGCCTACTAAAAATCCGAAGCAAGATAAAACATACCAAAGACTGATTCCCCTAACAGGGCACTTACACAAGCAGCTTGTCCTGCAACAAGGGTAAAATGAAGCACGAGCCTACAGGAAGAGCAAGTGCTTTACATCCTTACTGCTCCTGCATGCAACAGTTAGGATTATTAAAGACGTGTTATTATTATTGGCACTAGGTACATAGGTACGTGTGCAGGTGAGACATACCTGCAAACACATACACATATTCACCTCACCTTCATCTGAGGACTTCAGAGAGTTTAGCTATGATGTTTCATTCATAGAATATCAATAAAATTTAAATCAATTTAATCTTAGTTAAATATAAAGCTGTCTCACCACAGTGAGAGACAAGCGATTTCTCCTTGCTCTGATTGCTACACCTGCCCTGGAAGCCCATGTCACCTTTAGGAGTGAGTGCTCACTGATACTGCAAATGCATTTAAGAAACCATAAGAGACTAGTACAAATGTCTGGGGTGTCTCAAGAAAATAATAATAATAAAAAAAAAAAGAGTTAAGTTGAATTGATCTGGAATACTCTGGTCACAATCTAGGAAAATACTCAAACTTTGGCTTTGTTTCAAGAACCTATTTTGGTGGCATCCCATTCAACACAGAATTTATGCAATCCTTAGGTCTCAGAGAAGCAGCCAGAGCACTCGCGTTCAGGTTTTTAACCACACACTCTGCTGAGTCAACGTTTACGCTATTAATACCATGGCATTGACAAAAATCTGAAGGTTTCCTTAATGGTGGCCCGTCATCAACACAACCACAGTTTTGTCCCTTAGGTGGGACAGTGTCAGAGAGCTCCTCACAGAGGGCTGGATGACATCTCCTATGCATTCACAGCAAATGTAGCCCGCACCATGGTGGTACTACCAACAAGATGGGAATCCACCAAGTGGGCCTTGACATCTCTTAATGTCACCAGCGTCTGTGGCTTTTCTGGTGGCCAGGACACTCATTTTTTCATCTCCTCTGAGCAGTATATACTGAAAATATTTGGCCAGTATTTTAATACACGTGACGGAAAAAGTATTCTATTCCCTTAAAGCAATAACTGCAGCCACACCTTCATCCTTTTCCATATGTCCAGTAGATGCTTATAAGTTAAGTTCAACCTCATAAAAGACTGAAAATATATTGTTTTAAATCCCTTGAACATTATTAACAGCCAGTTAGTTAATTTATCTGTATGGGAATGTCTAAGGATTCATCAGAAGTAATACATCCTAAAATTCTGATTAGTGGAAAGGAGAAATACTGTACCAATCATCCAGTTAATTCACTGAAGTGTTTTATTATACGCACAGATATTTGGTACAGAGATGTCATATTCCCATAATGAACACAATAAAGGATGAATGACTGGTAAAGCTTTCAGCTCACGATACCTATAAAATCTAAGTGTTAGTAAGGTGTTATATACAGATTAATTTATAGATTCCTATTAACATACTGCATGCTTTCCTTTGTATGGCTACAACTTCTCAACCGTGGAGGATAACTTTTGCAATATAACATCTTCATTATGACGTGCATCACTCTACACTGCTCGGGGTGGGTGGCTCAAACAGGAGCTCTGTGTGCGGCAAGATGCGTGGCTATGAACAAGAGATGTTCAGGTAGATGCAGATTTTACAAAATAATTAAAGAAAACAGCCCTCTTGTTAACAGAAACCTGTCAACTTCCATCACTGGCATGATACCTGGAGCTAACATATTCCTGAGGGCTGTAGACACACACCCATGGTCCCGCTGCGTTCAGCGAAAGCTGAGCACCAGTGTGCAAAAGCTAAGCCTGGGCTAGGAGCTAAAAAAGGCAGCCACGTTTTAATCATAGTCTTTCTTTTGGGAAAGAAAAGAGTAGTTTCCTTCTGGTCATAAGATTAATTCAACCTAGTAGCTAAACAAATAACTGACAAAGAAAAATTTTTAAATAATAGATGTTAAAATGAGAGTCCAAACAAAGGAAACGTGCCTATGGAATGGCTGCTCTGAATAGAATGTGCATCACTAACCATTATATGTGTCTGTTGTGAGACCAGAATTACAAAAGGCCGAATTTTCTTAAAAGCATGTTAAAATATTAATAGAAACCTGAAACAGTTTTATTGCACGGGCTGCCAGTCTTATGAACGATTACATCACATGGGGAAGAAGGGTAGGAAAACCCGCCCAGACACTGGTGACCTGCTGCACTGAGTAGCATCATGAAAATCTAATGGGAGATAGGGAGATTGAACATTATAGCTGGCAGCTGGTCTGGTGTGGAGGTGCTTTACTGGGAGTCCTGGCGATAAATTTCATGACATCTAAGATGCTAATTCTGTAAATCTAAGGAGGGCATACTTGCAATCCTACACATTTACAGGCAGACTCCAAACACTAGAACGTGGAGTTACAGCAAAGACATCTGTTATCCAGGAGGTTTTTTTTTGTCAGAATTGACATGAAATGACTTTATTGCTTATAAAGACCAGCCATACTGAAGCTAGCTCAGAAGTCAGTCTCTTTTTTGAAATTAGCCTTCCTCCATTGCTCACACTCACCAGATCATTTCTGTGTGGTTACTTGTGAGTGCTAAGGCTGCTTTCATTAATTTTTCACTTGAAGCAGCAAAGCCTCAAAACACCTATTTGGGGGAGAGGACACGCAATATATTACATTTAGGAGAAGTAAAATGCGACAGTGGATTTGATCTTTTGCCCATGTGTTTCATTCAAAGGTTAGTCAACGACAGCCACAGGGCTGGGAGTGCTGGCAAAGTTTGGATGAACTTGTGCAAACCTAACTACGAACTTGATCCCAAGTCCACTCACATACATTAATCAAGTGCTGATTGAACAATAAAAAACCCAACATCCCCATTCTGCTCCCGTTAAACAGTTTTACTCTTCTGTTTAAAACAGAGCCAGCTTCTCAGACTGCACACATCCTGATGAGAGGTTCAAAGAAATTCCAACTAGCTTTGAAACAGTTCTGCAAACTGAGATGAGAAAGCTGCTGGCGTGACTGTGGAGTCATACACCACCTGAAAAATATTTGAGTTCACGGTAGAGTCTTGAGGTACCTCCCAGTCTTAGCCAACCCTGTAGACTAGGTCAGAGAATCAAGTTTTAGTACTGTTCTAGAGGCAGTATCCCATTATGCCTTGTTTAGTTTTCTGCATTGCAGAGACGACAAGGCAAATGGATCTGCCATTTCACTTTGGTTTTGCAGAAGATTGCCTCTGCCCGAATGGCAGTGCCACAAAAACAGCAGTAACCTTCCCCTGGCACCACTCACCAAAAGCCTCTCAGCCCAAATCTAAAATTAGCTCATTTGGGTGAGAGATTGGATTATTTTAAAACAGGGAAAACTATCCCTGCATGGTTTGTGTACGACCATTTTCCTCTGTTAGCTGAGGAAATTCCAGTCTGAATACATATAAGAACAAATAATCTACGCATGCTGTACTGCAGTCATCTGTTTTGAACTTGGAGACAATCTCAAAACAAATTCAGCAGGTAAGTACAGAGCTCAGAGATACCAAGTAATTCTGATTTTGAAAGCATATGGCAAGGTAGCATGGAGACTCCCAAACTGCCCCTGCCTAGTGAAAGGTTAGGGATTATGCATATTCAGCTGCAAGAAAAGCTTCAGTAGGAACACATGCTGTATTAGACACTAGCTATAAGACACATGGCATTCATTCCACTCCCTCCTGAGTTGTTCTTTTAAGATGTTGTGATTGCAAATGATACTGTTGTACAGACTGGAAAAGGCACGTCCACTCTGGCTGAGGAACCTGACCAGGGTAAACCCAAGATGCTCCAACGGTGGGTGCCATGCCAGCACTGAGCACTCCCCCACAGAGGCAATGACGTACCCACCCCTTCTTGCTTTGTAGGCACCATGATGGAGGACTCAAAAGAACAAAAGAGTCTGTCTGAAGTTACTTTATTTAAGTATCAATATTTCCCTCGTGTTCCTCTCTCCTTGGCATGAACGGTCCTCGCATTTTTTTAATTTATTATTTTTATGCGAAAACACTTCACTTCAGCAATTGCTCTGTAGCTGTTATTTTATCGTTTGTATAATGATAACAACTTAAAAATCAGTTCTAGTGTCCCCCGGTAACACTTTAACCGATTCCAGCAACATATGTGCTGAATGGAGTCATCTGCTTTGGGCTGTGACTCCATTTCCAAGGTTGATAAATGGGGCCTGCCCTATGACTTCATGTCAGATGGGCTGGGGCACTGAGGTCGTGGGCAGTAAACCCCCCGTGGTCTCCTCAGGTACTGGAGACACGCTGGAAAACAGAGAGGTTGTAAAACTGTTATACTCCATAGCCAGTTAGCAGTTAATTCCCATGATCGATCTGTTAGGCTAGTCAAAATTTCAAGCAGCATGCACTCGGATGTGCCCAGGATGGCTAGCAGGGATAACGACATCCCAGCCCTGCTGATGGAGAGGGGACAGTGTGTGGGGACACCGCACCTGGGTGCTGATCCAGACTGTCCCGTGGTGCTCAACGCACCATCCGTAAAACTCTAAGATTCTTTATGAGCAAAGAGCAGTGTTAGCTGCATCTTGGACAATTATGTTTTATCGCAATATGAGACAAAGATCCATTTTTAATGATTGAAACTGTTTTGAAGATAAAGAAATGCCTTAAAACCATCAATCTGTTCATCGCTCTCTTCATCGGCCTAATTGCAGCTGGCAAGTGGCACCAGAAGAGATTCGTGTACCTCCATACTACACGCAGGTTATGTATGAACCACGTGATTTCCTATTTTATCCTTCCTTATTGGGCTCATATTTCCTGTAAAGGGTTTTGACTAATTGTGGTTTTGACAAGAACGGCATCACGTGCTGCTTTGTGAGCGAACAAGCTCGGGTCAGTAAGTCAGACGGTCAGTCTAGAAAACAGATCCATACTCCTAATCCTTAAGTCTGATATAAAGCAGAGATAAGTGTGTTTGTGATGTGGAGGTTACTCTGGGTAAATATCATTTGAGAGAAATGAACTCTTGAGAGAGCAGAACTGGAAACAAGATGTCCTAGTAACAAGGATTTCTAGGAAGTAGATAATCTAATTTTATTTCTTCTTATTATTACTTTCATACTTGAAAGCAACTATTTAGCCTCTCAATTTATGCTCAGGTTTATGGAATTCAAGTTGCAAGAGGGATTATTTTTTTTTTCCTTTCTTTTTACTTCTCTGACCACTCCTCCACAGAAAGCCGGAGGTGAGTAAGTTTCTAGCAGGAACCACAGAAAGGTTGATTCTCTGCCTCTTTTCTTGCCCAGCCTGTGAAAAGCCTCCAACCAAAGCAGAAGAGCCTCCTGCCTTAGAAGAAATATCTTTCCAGTTCAGCTTGTTATTCAAGCACAAAGTGGATAAAGCTGTGTTTGAACTTTGAAACACCCAAACCTGAACTAAGCTGAGGAAGTTACAAAGAGCTTGCAACTCACGAGTCTAACTCCTATTTGGCTCAGTTAGGCATTTTCCAGTTAAGGCATCAAACACCATATGACATCATATAATCTGTCTTTCAGACACCTTCTGCAGCAGCACTTGCTAGTTCCTCTGCTTCATTTTAGACCTTAAATACATCTTCCATCAAAGCATTTAATGGCAGAGAGATTTTCCAATAACTCACAACATGCAAGCTCAAGACTCTTGTTCAAACAACTGCAGGCAGTTACAAGAGCCCTGTGATCATTCTGCAGCTATTAAACTTTAGATCTTATTGTCTGATTAGCAGCAGAGGTATTTCACCTCAGTTTTTATTTCTCTCATTTTCCCCTCTCATAATAAAACATATATCCTGTTCAGCCACTCAACTCTGTTATTAATATTGATCAGCTATAGGGAAAGATTGATTTTATTTAATTATTTATATTTTTTTTTATTTCAGCTGGCCCTTCTTGCTCCCAATGCCTTGCCACCCCCACCTTAGCATCCCTGTCCGGTGTGCTGTGAAAGCCCTCTACAGCAATGCCTTCGAACTGCAGTGCTACCTGCTGCCAGGCAGCGGGCGGGGGGACAGGGCACCAGCATCCCGCTTCCCAGCACCCTGGTACCCACGGCACACGTCCCAACCCACAGCAAGAGCTCCAAGGAATTAATGTTGGTGTTTTCATGGGGAAAACCCCCAAACTATCATGTAGGGGATGCTATGGAATTATACAAAAAGGAAGCTTTGAGAGCCCACAGCAAGCCTTCTTTTGCAGACAGCTTTGGTAATTTTGCTGTTCACAACAGCAGCAGTTCTGCTACCTTAATGCTTCCTCATAACAAATCAAAAGGCCTAGCACAAAGTCCACCAAATACTGAATCAGCAAATCAGATTTCTCCAGGGATCCATCTCCGCAGCTAAATGAACTCCCTAACTAACCCAAAGGGTCGGAGAGATCAAAGTTTGAGTGTGGCTTTGCAGATAGCCACAGGGACTTCCCCCAGATGGGATACCTGCATGCTGCCCTGGGCAGGGAGGTGCGAGAAGTGCAAACCACAGGGAAAATTATGTGAAAGTAGCTGACAAAAAGAGAAAATTAATTACACAGATCACATCCACAGCCTATAGACTAGGTGTTACAGCCCTATTTCTACATGACTCTGGTGCATAGTCACGAAAGCCTGTGTAGAGCTTGCTCCTCCCCAGCAGTTCACAGAAACCCTGAAGAGCATCAGTCTCGCACCTTGGGAACTTAAATACTTGTTTTAGAAACACAGATTGGGTTTGGATGCCTACAAATACCAAACTCCCTTGTCAGGATACCACTTAGCCCTCCTAGCTCTGCTGCCCATCACCCGTATTGCAGTTCCCTGTATCAGAGCACAGCCAGTGTTGCTTCCATCATATAGTTTCTCTAGAGGACAAACTATGCAAAGCACAAACTTTCTACTTATATGGAGGACAGCTTAAGGCCAAGAATTGCAGACACTCATGTGCTTTTTTCTAAATAACTCAAGTTTAATTGCTAAATATTTCTTCAGCCTGCAGTTTTGTTTCTCAGACCGAACACCTTTACAACTGTTTCAACTTTACGGCAACCACCAACTGCAGATGTATAATTTATTAATAAAGTGCTTTTCTTACCAGGGAGAGTTAATCCAGGTTATCAAGACTCTCCAAGGGAAGAGCTCAACTGAACCAGAGGCACTTCCAAGCGCAAGCACCATTTATATAAAGTATCACACAATATTATTTTATACTTCCAGTTTCAAAAGGCTGTGTACTTTTTCCCATTAGACTAACAAATTACAGCAATTGTGGTCAGTAGTGTGGAGGTTTCTCTGCAGAGCATTTGCCCCCTGGGAGGAAGGAAATCAGAGGGGTGTTAAAGCAATATTGTGCCTTCCACTCGGTGTGCTGAGTTGCCTGATAATGGTTAGCTAAGAGAAGCCATAAAACTGCCATTACTACCACCAGTGGGTGTTACTGCATCTCAGTAACCCCCTTGGCAAAGAGGTGGAAAAAAAATAATAAAGAAAATCAGAATAGGAAAAAGAAAATAGGAACTAAGTGAACACATAGGAGAAATTTAAACCACCAATCTGTAGCTGAACCTGTTATTCCTATGGATTTTTTTTAGACGTACATTGCTTTGACTTTAAATTCAGGTGCTGTCGAATCCATTCAGGAGGAAACATTTCCCCAAACTCTTCCCTACTGAGTTCCCAAGCAGATTCAAACCCTTCTGAAGAGGCTAAAGGGCCTCTTGTACTTTGATTTTTAGCTGGATTACAGTATAAGAGCCAAAACAGTGCCAAGGGCCTGCTCCTCTTGGTTTTCTCAGCAGTCACCAGGAGAGAATAGCTGGTAGCTGATGAGAAAGCCTGTTCTGGTGAGGCTGCAGGTTCTTCTTTCCAGATTCAGGGTGAAGCCTGGATTGCTTAAATATTACCTGAACAGCAATCACCCAAACACCCAAGTGTTGGTCCTAAGGTTCAGTTTGGGGTCCCTCACCTGTGTTTTGCAATACAGGGGCTTCTTTTCACCTTTCTTATTACATCAAGCCTGGACCCTGGTCCCATGTCACCAGGTTTGCAGCACCCATTTTTATTTTTTTTTTGTCTTCCCTAAGGGACACAGATCTCTTGCATCTTCTTTGCAAAGACAAATGGATCACTCAAAGAACTGTGGAAAATTTGATGTATTTTCCCTTTCCACTGCAACACTTTTATAGCCCCCAGCACAAAACCAGAGAAAAACTTCAGAATTTTATTGTTAGTAGCCCAGGGATCATGTGTCACGTGCATCTATATTGGCTATGTACTATGTATGACATACAGACCACAACATACATATATTGTACACAATCAGAGTATTGTTAATACCAGGTACCTAAATGTCTCAACAACAGCACCTGGGTAGCATCTATCCAACCACTAGACTGGTTCAACTTCAAATTGCTGCAAGTTTCAGGTGTATGCAGATGTGTGGTTTCACTTCTGCTGGATCTTATTGCAAATGCAATGTCATAGAACAGGTGTGAATCAATAACATTATTGAATTGCCTCAAGTATTAGCAAATGAGAGCATTTGAAAATTTGAAATGGCACAGAAGTAAAACAGGACATTTTCATTACATGCCTCACTACATGTTTCCTTGTTGAGCTATAAATTAAAATTGTAAAATTTTGTGTTCTTTTTTTTTTTTCCCCTAAGTACATTGAATATGTAAGAAAAACACCTGCAGCGGTGAACCATTGCAGACTCACATGTAAATGAGAGAACATGTTTTGAACATGTAAATTATCCTGCTACAATCCATACTTATGAGAGGTATTCCAAGCTTTCAGATAAAGAAATACGCATTACCAATACTTGTGAAGACTTGCCCTTTAAGACATATCAAAACATAATTTAACCACAGGAAGATTCTTTTGAACAAAAAAGTGTACTAAAACATACTTCACAGAATATACCACACTATACTGATGTATACCCCATAAGACAGGGAGAATGCAGGCAAATCCATTGTACTGTACAAACACATAGATGAAATAATCACTGTGTAAGATATATCAAAAAGTGTTGATGCAACAAGCCTACTCAAAATAATCACTTATCATTAAACACATAAAGGAGAGGTCATTATTGGATTATGTGGATAGTGCTGGGCGTCTAATAAAAGGTCAGAAGCTACAGACGTCGTTTCTCTGGATGCTGTATTGATGCAGTGTAAGCTCACCTGGACCACATTGCTCGTGGCCAAGACACAGAGGAAAGAAAACAGCACCTCTTCCGTTATATTTCCCCCGAGTCTCACGTCTGTGCCTTCAGGCAACACCCTAGTCTAACAAGGGTACCCTGGATACAGCCAGGAGCTTAACACAACTTTCCTGAACCCCAGCCCAGCAGCAGCTCTCTCACAGCACTACACGTGGGTATGGATTCTGCTGCTGCTTTTGAAGCCCGTGGAAGCCCTCGTGCAGACATCAATAAGCTCATGAATTTACCTATCACCTGGAGGTGGATTTCAGCTCTAAAAGGAGTAAATCTAGGCTCTTCCTCTCATTTCAGAGCCACCCAGCAAGTATGCTGGCTGGGCAGGAGGGATTCCCTCAGCCTGCTGACAGCAGCAATATTTTGCAATTCCAGCTCCCGCTTCATGAAATTTGCATTATATCCACATTTATTATTTGGCCCCATTTCGGTGTCTTTGAAATTCTGGAACTAAAAATTGCCTTTTATAGCCAGATGTTCATACGACAACGTGAAATGCCATTCCTTACCTTATACCCTTTTTAACATGATCTGCTTGATCTTTTCTTTCTTTTCTTTTTAATCTGAACATAATGAAAAGCAATATTTTAAATAACATGTCCAAACAGTGTGGTAAAATTGTCAGAGTTGAAACATTTTAATGGACTGGGAATTTGAATGTCTGTACTTGAAAGCCTGGTTTATTTTGACAATATTGCTTTTTCTCCATAGTTACCCCTGACCTCCAGCATTACTCTCAGTGGATTATTTTTTCACTGAGGGAGATGCTTAAGCATGGCCTAGAGTAGATAAGTGATATGGTCAAATCGCTACTGGCAAACCCTGGAATTACTGACCACTTTAATAGCTCCTGCTGACCTCCAGATGAAACTTCACCTTTGGTTATTAACATGTCTCTCTACTTTTATGATTTTTTGGAACATAATTTGTCACAGTTTTTATCTGCACAGAGCAAGCGTTAGGCTTTTAAAAATGAGAATTATCTTTTTACAACTGCTAACAATTACACATCACAGAACAGACCAGTCTGGAAACCAATTATGAAAAGACCCGCATGGGAGGTACATTCAGTCTCGAAGTTTGAATTATAGATTTCTGAACTATAACTGCGTTACAGCCTGCGTTCAGGAACTGGAAATGAGAAACCAAACTTTGAAAGGGCTTGTAAGATCAGCAAGATAAGATAAGGGCGTAGAAATTAATTGCCCTTGTTTTGTATTAAAATCTGATAAGGGGCTGGCAACGCTGCTCAAGATCAGAGCAAACAGCAGGGCCACGTCTTCCGTCACAAATTAGCGTTTGCAATCTCGTGGGCACCTGGCTCCACGTGCTGGGGCATGCGGTGTAGCATCCTTAGTGCCCAGAGCCCGGCTGCCTGGGCATGAGGCTGCTGGGGTACCATCCAAGGCTCGGGAGCTTTCAGGGGGGCCTTCCCACAGACGCTGGAGGGCTTGGCGCTGGCCCTGATGATTCAGAGTGATGACATTTTGCAACCAGATTGTACAAGTATAAGCAACTAACCTGAACTGGGGAAATGGTGCCAACAGGCTTTCAGATGATCAGAGCAATATGCCAGTCAGTTAGAGGTCGATTGACCAATTAACAATTAGACTTGAGAGCAGTCATGTCATTTCAGATCATTATTTGCCAAAAGATCAACTATGTGGAAAGTTTTAATTTAAAAGAGGTAATTTTATTTCTTGCTTTTTAATATACATACTGGCATTTCTAAGGCCAGCCTCATGCGGTGAGGTGCTGGCAGCAGGCTGCAGCCCTGGGGACCGATTGCAGCTGGCAGCGTGACAGCAGCACTTCGACCAAGCCTCCAGGAAACCAGCCCGCGCTTCCAGTTTCGTTTGAATGCCACTCACACGGAGCTGAGGCACGAGAGCTAATAAGAGCAGAGGAAGATTTTGCAATAGGATTGGGGATGAAGGCTTTCAAGGTGAAAGCTCGCTGGCAATTAGCGATGAGAGGCATCTCAGAGCAGGGTTTCTTTTCTAGCGGTGCAAGGTTCAAAGCAGATGGTGGGAAATTCCAACCTGGCCTGTATCTAGTTATAACAAATTAAAAAAGAATTAAAGTATCTCAACTCCAGCCCTGGAGACCTACACTTCTTCAGCCTCCTGTAGCAGTCTTGTTGGCCTGAACCCCCAGATGATGCTTCTCTGGACAGGAGCAACCATCTCACCTGCCCTGCAGAGGGGAGGAGAACGGGACTGGCACCAGTTTACAGCTACTGAACAGCCTTAACAACGAACCCCAGCTGCAGGGCAGCCTTGAGCCTTTCCCCAAGGTGCCGAGTAGTCCTCTGTCATCTTGTCTTCATACATGGTGGGAAACCAGTGCCCTGTTCATTAAAACGAATATTTACTGTAAAAACAGGCTATGAGTAAAACTACAGAGGTATCAATATCATGGCAACCTTGCTCAGCGTTATTTTATTGGAAGGTGTGATGGGGGGTGGGGGTGCACCGGGGATACTTTTGGAGAAAAAAATGCTTTTGTAAGATCCTCTTAGCATTCAGGGCTATACACAAAAGGGGAACATGGGATTTAAAAGAATTTTGAATGCATCTCGAGTGATGCCATGGTGAAACATCAGATTAATGGATGTGGTGCCACACGCAGTAACTCTTATAGCTATAGCAGTTTTGTCTTTTTTTCCAAAGCTGTACTGATCCAGGGCTCACAGAAAGGGAGAAGTGGAGTGAAAAAGCTAGATGAAATAAACACTCATGAAAGCAGTTCATGTCTGAAACTGAAATTTGTGAGTAACATCCTCTGAAAGTCTCTGACTATGTTACAAGCGTTTTTAGTACAGTGGAAGAACACAAGCAGCTGAACTCTGAAAGCCATCATCTTTTTTGGATATCTGTTCTTCCTCCAGCTTAACCTCCCCCAGCAAGGACAGCAGCCTAGACCCTCCAAGACATCAGAGCATCTTGCTCTCCTGCACAAAGTGAGTGGCTCTGAAGAAACAAGCCTCCAGGTTGCCCAAGCAGGGCATCTCCCAGCGAGGCTTTACATGTGGCCCAGCATCATTCTTGACACTCTCTGGGACAGCCCCAGGCTGCTCTGAAGCAGACCCTCAACAGAAGGCTTACTGACAAACTGGCCCTGTGTATAAAACACATCTTCAATCGGTTTTACAGTCCAGAAAGAAATAATAGGAAAATCCATTACATTCTGTAGCTTTTCATGGCAAAACATAGTAATTTGCTTTAGAATATTTTAATTGTCCTGTTTAGTCAAAGTTCCCTGACTTTTGCCTGAACCTGGCTTTGCCACCTGATTAGAAACAGCCCTTCTGTGAAACAATTATACAATGTGTATTGAGAATAATTTCTAGGAATTACACTAAATAATAATAAATCACAACAGGTTGTGACAAGCTAAGCTTGTAAGTGCCTGAACGTTATTCATCCTGGACATTTATAGACAGCCTCACACACAAGGTCTCGCTGAGCCATACTGAGGCAATGACCTCCACCGCACTTTGCCAGGAGGTAAAATGTCAGCATTAAATAAGAAGATATTTGAGACCAGCGCATGTCCTGCAGCACTCCCCTCGCAAGCCGGGCATCGGCACGCCAGCTGGGCCAAATGTGGCCAGCAGCCCAGGAAACTCCGCTGTGCCCGAGTAGGTGGCAGTCTCCCTTTGAGTCAGCACTGAAACCTGTGAGCTAACACCACGCTGCTTAAGGTGTCATCTTGTGGATATAAAACTGACATCCTGACTGCCTCTGATTCTGAAAGGTTTCGGGTTTGAGGCTTTTTTCTTGTTTTGCTCTCTCCAAGTACACGGCTGCTTAGCACAAGCGCCTTGGCCAAGCCCTGACTGGGAGCGCAGTGCTTTCCCCCGGTGATCCTTCCTGCCACAACACTGGATGCGCAAGATTGAGTTGGTTCTTCTCCAGTGGGATTTTGCTGCTTTGCCTTGCTGTAGTGTTTTTCCCTAGACAAGTCTGCACTCAAGTGTGAAGGACCATGCCTTCTGATCTCCTTCCAGCAGCTCAGACACCTTCTTACTGTAGACATTATTATTTTGAGGGTCAGTGTTGTCCCTTAATCCAAGTAAATGACCTTCTTATGAACAATTTCTGACACGTTAGGAAGCACTTTTGTTAGCCAGAATAGCCTCAAGATTTCAGTGACTTCCAAAGCCCTCCAAGAACTTCTTTCAGAGCAAGGTTTTGGAAAGTGGCCCAGACAGTCATTACCACCAAGCCTTAGCAGCCTCCCACAAACATTCAAGGAGTTTCAGTGCCCGTTGTCCTTTGCATCACTGTGTGTGTATTGCTGCTCTCAGACATCTAAGGCGCACCCTTGGTTTCTTTTCCAGAAAAGCAATGGGGGGCAAGGCAGGAAAGCAAGACAGAGGAACAGAGGTGGGAGTTAAGAGAAAATAATTGAAGAAAAAAGTACACACAAATTTAATTTCTCTTTGCAGGCCAGCAAAGTTAGAAGAGTCAGGATTATTTAACCAATATTTTTCTGTCTAACCACTGTAGTCTCTAAGTCATATTGAACTGGAAAGCTCTGAGAAACAGTGGTGCTGACGCTCACTTTTGAAAGCGCTTGACACTTTTCTCCTATGAAGAACCTTGGGCTTTGAGAAAAACAAAATAGCCTTTGAGAACTGAACTGACTGGCAATGCAATACATAGGATGATACAATGATGATGCTACTCTGACGTCAACAGCATTCTCAGAAACTTCGCTTGGGAGCAGTGATGCACACCTGAGCTCACATCCCATCCAGTCTGCACAGAAAGTGGCCTCCTGTCCCAGAGCAGATGATGGGCAGCAGTGAGGGCCTGAGGCCGGGATCTAATCTCATTTGCAGCTATGTAAATCAACATGAGCTTCATCCACTTCAATGGAAGCCCTCTGGATTTACGCCAGAGCAACTGAAATTAGAAGCTTGCCCTAAGTGGGCGGGAGCTCATTATAAGACTAAATAAGGAGTGAGTCATTTTCAGAATTTTAAACTGAAAGGAGCCGCATTTGGCTGACCTGCTTTCTTTCCACACTGACGGCTTATTAGATTACAGCAGATAAGAATCATGCTTTCTTACTGGTTTTTCATGGCGACGCATCTGTGTCACCAACAGAGGTGGAAACACTGGTTTAAAAAGAAAAAGTCCAAAGCTGGGAGTTAATTTTTCTATCTGAGGAGACAAACACTAGCTCAATTTACTTGTAAGTGTTCTCATGTCACCCAGAATACATCAAGGGCCAAGTGACCCGAGAGGAGTCACGAAGGGACAGGAGATCTTAGTGGATTGCAAGAACCTGCTTGGAGGAATGATTGCCAGGCTTAATCATCAAGTTGGATAATTAATTCTTGTTAATACCACTATTAGTAAGGTGCTTGACTAAAAATAAGAAAAAAAAAGAAAGATGAGCACTGAAGACTCACCTACCCTGCCCAGCTCCAAAGCCCCATTCTGACTCCTGCTCTAGTCTCCCAGATCATAAATCCTTTCATCTTCACCTTGCAGCCTTTTCAAGGAGACTTTTAGGCTACTACTGCCCAGGTATTTTAAAATATTCTCATCTCGCCGATGAGATTAGACTTGAGTGAAACAGGCCCCTAAATCACTTTTGGCCTTGCATCACTCAGCAAAGCAGACACAAAAATTTCCAGGTAGAAAAGGTCCCCAGGGTAACTATTCTGAGGCTGCTTAATTTGAGATTCCAGATCTACTAAACCTTGTAACATTTGGTTGAATACTCATTCACCTAGAGTGAGATTATATTTAAAGGAGTGGCGAATGGAAGAAGTAATTACAGCCGCACCACAAATGAAAGCACTAGAGGCACATGAAGGAAGAGGTAAAGGCCAGAAATTTTCTCTTCATCAGGTTGGAAGGATGAGAGAATGGGGTATGTGAAACCTGGTGGATCTTCTCAACCTTCTGATACATTTTTATATTAATGTTTCATACCAATCATTTTACAGAAAGCTACCGAACGTCAAGGAACCATTCCCTGCAGTCACAGCTGACATAAGCTGGCATTGGCTCCAAGGTGGTGGCACCCAGCAGCAGTCTGGGGCGGCACTGGAGGTTGCTCTCCTCCGTTCTCATGACCACAGTGCTAAACACCAGCCACACCTGGCACAAGCTCCCTTTTCACAGACACCCTAAACAGAGACCAAAGACTGATCCGAAGACCTAAACCCCTAGTTCCAGCCACTTAGTTCAGAATTTAGCAGGCAATTTGATGATCTAGGACCACCTACATGGAATGATATTTCTGATACTCAAAGAAAAACAATGAACACCCCACGAGGCCCAGTAAGTATAGAAGTAAATGCAGTTTTTTATCATGATATAACAGCACTGGACACCTGCCTGGAATGTCATCTCTGCTGAACCAGAAGGCTGAGGGTCACCCTTGAGATTACTCAGTAGCATCCATACTCCTGCAGGGACAGCCCAGGGGTCCCCAGGCAGAGCACACGACCACCCTCACACATAGCTCTGTGCTCTCCAAGGGGCAGGCATGTCACAGCATCACTGTGCAGGGGGGCACTGCAGGCAGCCCCTGCGCAGGCTGACCCCACCACCCGCAAAGACATTGCGGATGCCAGGAGCAGACCCCAGGACCAGGCACAGGCTGAAAGGGTTTTCTCAGCCATCAAGCAATTCCACACTCAGTGTCCTCATGGAAGCTTTGGGATTTGCCTTTAGAGGACAATTCAGTCTGCTCCTAAGACACCCAGAGGTGGGTGGTTTCGGAATCTCCTCCTGGTTTCTATATATAACCGATGGAGCAAGCATTGCCCAACACCCGCCGCTGGGGAAGAGGGAGCGGTGTAGGCGGGGAGAGCCATTTCTTGGAGGCTTGGATTCCTTACAGCTGGCCTCCCCAGTGAGCCCGAGGCTCTGCGGCATGCACGGCACATGCAAGGGGGAATGACTGCATCGCAAACCCCCAGTCCCTCATGGGTGTGCCCACCTCTTCTGGGGCCACGGGGCTGCCCCAGAATGGTGCTTGGATTTTGTCAAATTATTACCAGTATCTGGCAGCACCACAGAAGGATCTCAGCCCTCTACTCCTTCCTACTAATTCCACCACACTGATAGAGGCAGCATTTTCCTCCTTCTGCCTCCTCTGCCACAGGGGGTTGGGAGCTCCCCTTCTTCTGCAGCTTATAAGTCCACATTTTTCTACCTCTTGTTGTAAATGGGAAATTGCCTTTGACGGGGAATTACACAAACCCCAGCATGTTTCATGTCTTTCTACCTGTAATACCTGAAACATTTCTTTGCTTTTGATCTTGGCAACAGGTCCCAAAAAGCCATAAAAACACAGCCCAGCTCCTCCTGTGGCTGTGCACAGCAGAGCTGTCCCAGTGGAGGTGGCACGCTTGGAGCCCAGGATGCTTCACACCAGCCACCTGCATCCTGGGGGACATGCTGGTCCTTCTGCAACAGCTCAGCCCAAGCAAGGTGCTGGGTGGGCACATCGTAGCCCAGGTGGGCACATCAGCTCAGCTGCCCAGCTCAGCCCTGGCTGAGGAACCTGCAGAACTTGCCTGGCTGCTAGGAGTGCAGCTAGAGACAAACTTTTTACCTTGTGGCGTTGCTGTTTTTGATTGGGGTTGGTTTTGTGAGCGAGCTTTGCTGCTGACTAATAGCCTTGGGCAATTGGCAGGGGAAATCCTCACTGAATGGCAAGGTACAGCGAACCGAAATGACAAGATTATACTAGTAGTTCATTAAAGCAGATCAGAGAGATTAGAGTGCTTGTTACTATGATAAAGCAAAATTGCATGTGTATGAAACATGCCTAGACAGAGATTTTTTTAAAAATTTAACATCACAAAATGCTACCCTTTTAACTAAAAGTCTTTGCTGGTAGACATAGAATTTTGCCAAAGGAAGAGATTTTAGTGTGAAATACACCTGGAAAATAAAATTATAGAAGACAACATTTCTCCTCCAGTTTATGCTTCCTCTCCTATAAAAAAAATCTCCTGGATGGGACAAGCAAACCAAATCTGCTCTCCTCCCTAATTTTTGTTTTGTTTTGAGAACCTGTGTCTTATTTCAAGGAAAAGCAGAAGGCTCCAACTGTAAATGGACTGAACTGAGAGAATACTTTCAGTCACCCCAGCCTGACCCCTAAGTGCTTCCCCCACTCTTTGTGCTCTCATTCCCACTTTTATTTTCCCTTCACATCTCTGTTCCCTCCTGCAAGAGGACATGGAAGTACTGCTAAGGAAAGAGCATGTCACTTGAGCGCTAATGTGTGGGATACCAGCTCAGTGAGCCATCCATTAGAAAGGGTCAGGAGGTAGCGTAAATTAGCAAAAGCCCCTTATAGCACTCCCAAATATCCTGTTGCCTTAGCTTACAGGAAAAGCAGGTGTCAAACATGGCAAACGCAATAATTTTCCAGTAGACAGATACATCCAGTGACCACTCCTCGGAGCTGAAAATCCCAGCCCAGGGGTTTAACCTTTCCTTATTATGATACAACTTACTCAATTTTTTCTAGAGTTTAGGAGGCTTGAAAACTTGGCTTAAACATGTATCTGATCTTTGCAATATAAACTGTCCTTGTAGCACAAGGCAAACTGTAAGGCACAACCAATGCTTTGGGGAAGTTTGAACTGAGACTTGATTTCAGATCTGAACTTTGTCATTCAGGCCTATCTCTTCCCTTTCTTCTTTTCCTTTGTGTTAGCAATACGCACTGACTTTGTAGATCAATGCAGAAGGCTGTAAATGATGCATGAAATGAAAAATCCCTGTCCAGCCAGCACACAGAGAGAATACAGACAGTGCCATACTGTCATTGCTGTGGTATTTGCTGCAATATTCACAGCTAGAAAAGCCCACTAAGTCCCAGAACAATGCTGGACTATTTTAAAGTCTCAAGCTCTTTTTGGCAGGAGGGGAAAGAGGAAGGAGACAATAAGTCCCCCTTACACCCACCTTCTTTCTTCCTTTGTTTCAGAGAGTTTTCACAAGAGCAAACCCTGCCCTCCCATATCAATCTTTCATTATTCCTCAACCCCCCTCCCCCCCAAAAAAAATTCCTTCCCGTTCTCTGATGGGGGTGGCAGAAGAGGAAGAAAGAGGAAAACAGAGATTGTATCAAATACATGCTTTCATCGAGCCAGCTCAGAATGAATCATCAGCTATGCTGCACCAAGACTGGGACTTGCCCCTCTCAAGCAAAATACTCCTTGGCCCAGGTAGTGTCCATGGGCCACCAAGCCAGAAAGCCCCACCAGCTAGTCCCAGCTCCTTGCCCTCGAGCACAACAGTTACTATGGCTGACTCGATGGTCTTAAAGGTCTTTTCCAACCTAAATGATTCTATGATTCTACAAAGGAGGACAGCTGTGCTCAGAGGTGCTTGAGCTCTTCCCAAGTGTGCTTGGCCCATTCCTCGCACCTCTAATGCCCTGCACCGGCACTAGGGATGATGAGTGCTTGGCAGCACTATTCTTCATATGGAACATTAAGCTGAGGTCTTGCACACTCCTGAACATTAAACATCCCACGATAGTCATGAAGAAGAGCTACGGGTTTTATTAACCTCAGTGTCCTGGACACATTGTGCTAGGAAACTCATCATTAACCTACCTTAAGAATACAGGCAGGGGCCCTCTTTGCAAACTATGCTTGAAGAGCTACAACCCTATGAAATACCTTTAATAATTTAAAGCAACTACCAAATGTTTCTATAAAGGATATAACCTCACCTCAAGGAAGAAAATCTGTAAAGACTTTGACGCAGTAAAGCGCTCACAATGTTCAGGTCCAAACCTTGACTCTTTTGCTAGTCAGTGCTTCACCATCACACCCAAACCCTAAACATCCCCTTCTCCCCCACCCCCTGCCAAAAGCTGGTTCATCTGGGCTTTCGGCTATTTTTGAGATATCACTTGCATCTCAGACTGGGGTATAAACCATTAACAACACTTCAGCACATGCTGAGAACTTCTAAGGCGGCTTAGGACCAAATCAGATTATCCCCCACAAAACAGATACATATATTTCTTTAAAAAGGTCAGACAAGGTTGGGTTGGTTTTTTTTATATAAAAAGAGTGAGGAGAAAATAGGTTTACTTGCTTGTGTAATATTAATTTAAACACAACCCGATTTAACCCAGCAACAAATAATATTTGAGTGATAACAGATCTCATTTGACAAATGTTACAGTCACTTTTACATTGGCTGATGTATTTACAGTTTGTGCCTCTAACACTCCAATTTGCTGTCAGTGCACAGGGGAAATAAAATTACTTGAGAAAGCAGAAGGGGAAAATAAGAGGCTTGTGCAGTACCAGGACTCCGATACCTCTGCTCAGTATTGCTTTATTTGTGGACTAGCTTCTGCAAAGGGAAATTTTAAAGGATAACCAGTCAGATAAGTGCTATTTACTTTGCCTGAGATAAGTCAGGAGGTACCGCACACCTCAGCACAGGGATTTGCCAGCCTGGCACACTCAGCTCCTCAGGACGATGGCTTCTCCGCAGCCCCGGAGCCAGGCACAGAATGCACACCCAGGGGCACCCACAGCAAAGCCTTGGCCCCCCCCCCCAGCCCCTTCCACCGAACTCTGCAGGTGTGCACCCTTCAGTTTCCCTCCTCATTCTCTTAGTTGCAAAATAGTATATTAAAAAGTTATTTTTGGCACCAAAGTCAGCAACTGTGACTGAACAGATAAAGGTAGCAGAAGTGATGAGTAAGGAGGTCCCATTTGCAGAGGTTTCCACCCCCACCACTCTCCCAGAAGGGTGTTACACTATTAAGGGCTGTATTTCACCTTTTCCTTCTCCCACAGCAGACACCAAGGGTCTAACGCGCAGTGGACACACGCCTGCCAGTGAGGGAGGCACTTCTTACCCCTGTGCTCCAAACAGCAGCTACAGCCCAGTCAGACCAGATCTACAGCTATGGATCCCACTGGCATCAGTGGGAGTCAGACACTAAAAAAAGCACACTTGATTTCAGTCAACCTCCTTAAAATTTGCCCTGCCAGAGACACACCAAGGCAGAATTTGCCTTTTCCTCTTTTGCAAAGTACAAAGGGGGGATTTTTATATTAACAGAGATGAAGAGATAAATTAATGCAGGAGAGTGGGGAAAAGTTATCATTACTCAGAGCAGAAGGGGGCATTATGTTTTCTTACAGAAGGAAAGCATCCCCCGAACTCAGGGATGCAGCAGGGAGATACATGCTGGCAGCTGAGCTCTGAACATTTAGACAGGTTATTTCACCCCTCACCTGCTCAGCCCGATGCAGCAGCAAGGGGATCCCTAACAACCTGAGAGCAAAGGAAACCATGCCTCGGGGCTCAGAGGGCTGGCAGGAGGAAGAGAAGAAAAATACCTGCAAAGCCCATTTCCCATGGCTGCCTCACCAGCTCCCAGCCGCGAGCTTCAGGCGGCACCCAGCACCTGTCACGGGGCTGATGAGGAGGGTCCCTCTGCAGACACCAGGAAAAGGTGGTGCGAGCCCTCCATGCAGGCAGGGACAACATCCCCTCTGTGATAAAGCAGCGATGTTTCAGGCTGGAAGTGTTAGCACTTTGAAATGGTAAATCACAGAGTGCCTCTGCTAAAGCCTTACCCCACACAGAATTATTGCAAAGTGCCGGCTGCTATTTACATTCTCTCTTCCTCACCCCCCCCCCCCCCCCCCTTTTTTTTTTTTGCAAACAGAGTCACAAAGGGAAGAGAATGACAATAAAAGCAGAGATACATCATAGGTGGAAAACAATCCCAGCCTCAACCACTACATGCAAATGCAGAGCAACGCGGGGCGACTTCATATGGGTTTCACCCGCTGTCGCCGAAGCACTTTGGTTCCATTCATGAGCAGAGAGATCTAACAGCCTGGTACGATTATTAGACAAGACGACTCCTTCCTGTGTCTCCTTTAATTTGCCTTGATAGATATGCAAACCAGGGGAGGAAAAAGCTAACCAGACCTCTCTTATTTACAGAAGAGAATTTCCAAACCACAACCCAGTTGCCTTTCTTTTAAGCTTGCCTGGGAGAAAAACCACTAACGCTGGGTGCAGAGGCAGGAGGAGGAATGCTGGAAGGGGAGAGGCATGAAAGGTGGGAGCAGCTGAAGGTCTCCTTATGGTCTGTCACACCGTTGTCCTGTTGCGACGGATGCAAAGGAGAAGTTAACAAATGACAGTGCTTTTTAATTAGTGCACAGGGAATTCTCACCGTGCAATAGGCATGTCTGTGTAACACTAAGGAGGTATTAAAGAAAAAAGGGAAAAGTGACACTACCAGAAGCCCCAGCCTTCCGGAGCCACAGCTTTAACTCCAGGCACTGTGAACAGTGGGAAAAGTTTTTTCAAATTATTTTTTTTTCCAAGGGGCTGTTGCTCACATCTGGTAAAGCTGTCCCTGGGCTACCACCATATGTAAGGACACAAGGTTTTATGACTTCTAGTCTGTAAGATTTATGGAGATGATCTATGATCAGCAATTTCTCATATTCTTATATCCTGAGCAAACACACAGAGGGCCATTCCTTGCATAATAGGAAGGTGTAAAACAACATGATCTCAGCACAGCGTGTCCACCAGCGCAAATATCAAGCTTGGGGACCACGGTGGCAGCAGGGATGGGCCAAGGCACACCAGGAGCTTCTTGGTTTCCTTGCCCTTCCCAAGACAAACAAGGAGCAAGAGGAAAAGGAAGAAATTAAAGGATTAAGATGAGCTACTCCAGCTCTTTTGTGATACATTAATGAGAACTATATTCTCTGCATTTATTAAGTTAAATTCCAGAGCATCAGCAGAGTTTCTCCAGGAAACACATAAGCTTTGGTGCTAACAAAAAGCCCAACAAACCCAAGTGGCTTCTCCCCATTCCCAGGGGAATCTCTGCAGGTGTGGGGGGGAGCAGAGCTTCCCAACCTATGGCTCTGGGGCTCTGGAACAAATCCTGAGAGACAGCCCTGCCCAAGCTTTTGTGCATTTTAAAGGAAGGAAATGCCTTATCGCAATGTTTCGCTGATACATTGCTCCAGTTTTCAATGTCACAAGCCTTCACCTTTCACTTACACGGGACCAGCACAAATAAGGAGATTTAGTGAAAACAAACAACAGGAAGTGAAAAATCTGCCAAGATTTTGGTTCAGCTGCAGCCGTCAGTGTCCTCTTTGATGGGTAGTTTGGCTATTAACAAAGGACAAGGCCTCATCAATGTCAGCAGCGCATCACAGGAAGAAAATAGCCATCTCCATCGATTGCTGTGATCGCTAATGTGCTCAACACCTCCATGCTCACCATCTCCCACCCCAGTGGTATTTTCCTCCAGGCACACAATTTCCTTTGTTATTGGCAATATTTTGCCTTGCATGGAAAGAACAGTTCCTCTCTACCACCCTCTCTATCTGCTCTTTCAACCCCAAACCATCAACATTCAACTCGTACCATCCACCTCCTTGGGATGGGAGGGTTATTGTTTTTGTTGTGACTTTTCTGTTAACTATAAGTAATTATCAGACTCTTGCAAAGTAAAAAAACCAAACCTAAAGTCCACAATCTCCACAGAAGAAAGTCCTTCACTGGTGAAGTGCTGAAAGCATCGTTGTTCTACCCGTCATTAACAGCATGTTGAAATCAATGGTCCAGCTGAGCTGTAACTTTGTAGTGTCATTCACAGGCATAAGGGCCAGATCCTTCCACAAGTGCCACTGAAGCCACTACTGATTTACACCTGATGACAGTCTGACCCCTGACTTATGCACCTGAACAACTATTTTGAAATAGCATGTTAAATGCACTTCCCTTGTGTACAAACAAATCACCTTGTTTGACAGATACAATCAATTCTCTGCCATCCAAACAGATTTGCTCCTTTCCCCGAAAAAATATGCAGATGACACCATTAAAAAGAAAATAAGAAGCGTACAGAGACCTGCAGACATACAAAATGAATGGTATTAGTCCAGTAATGTACCTGCAGGTTTGGAAAACAGTCTAGTATTGTGTGATCATTTTGACAGAGGCACTTGAAAGAAATCAATAAAATTGATCATTCAGCTGCACCGTTTATAGATGTGGATCAGAGTTCTGGGCTGGCTAACAGTGTTATTTTTACATAAGTGGGCAAAAAAAAAAAAAGAAAAAAATGGCACAAGGGGACACAGAGTCCACTTCATAAGTTGTGGTGGAAGAGAGCCTGTTCTACGCAGCAGGGTCCGCCAGCCAGCCGCTGGAGCGTGGCACTGCAGCAAGCTTACCTGCGGAAAGAAATGGGCAGCGAGACGGAGACTCCTGCCAGAGGAGCTCTCAGCGTAAAAGGCTGCATCAAGCCCTGGCAGTAGAAGTTCTGGGTGGAAGTGTTAAACTTGCCAGGCAGGAGATGAAGAGAAAACCCAAGGTTTGGTCCCTTTAATAAGAGCAGGAGTTGATACTCCAACTCTCAGGAGGTCTTTCAGGAAGGTGTTCTCAACCTAATCTTTATATCAGTGTTTAGCTGATATCAATGGGTGCACAGACTTCAAGAAGAGTTAAGCCGTCTTGTACCCATTGAAGATCTTACCCACCAATTTTAATATTCTATTTTATCTTTAAGGGCTTAAGGCAGAGGTTGTGCCACCCATCCCACGCACATCCTCACGTCTGGACCTTGCACAATGACGCGGTTTCTGGGTAACTTTTCAAGTTCTCCTTAGTCAGACCTAAACTCAAACAACAGTATTTTAGCAGTTACAATTTCCACAATCAACTACAGTGCCCCAGTTTTTGTTTCCTCCCGGATCTGGGAAACAGAGATGTTCAGATGAAAATTAGTCAGAGAAACTCAGAGAAGTACCAACTGTGTAACCCACTGCACAGGACAGTCACAACCAGCCCCTCCCTCATGTTTGCTTACTCTATAGCATCACAATGCAATGCAATAATTCCTCTGTTAATATGCATCTATTTTCTCCTCTGCCAGTCACAGTATCATGCAGTGCACGGACTTCCCCGACACTATCAGCACGGAGGACTATACGTTTGCCATCTACAACGGTAACATTTAATACAGGAATGCCCCATTCTAATACTATGACAGATTGTATCTGAACAGCAAACGCGCATTTGAAGTGCGGCTCACTTCATTCACTCTCGGTAACTACCTACTACAATTATCAGGAAATGAAAAATATGCACTTCACAGCCTTCTCTTTTCACATGTTAAAAAAACATATAGAGATCAGCACAAACACTACAGGATCACTCATGCACAAGGCAATGCTTCGCACTGTTTCCATGATATATTACTAAACAGACAAAAGTCTGGGACTCTATAAACGTAGGAGAGAATTTCTAATAATCACACGTTGTGCATACATGTCCACACACCCTTTCAGGCCAAACTGAGGGAACATAAAATCTATAACAGTAATAGACTGTCTTTATGGCAGAGTTCTGGAAAGTTTGAAGCAGACGTTGTCACTGAGTTGCCATTTAAAAGGTATCAAATGCAGAAAAACAAGAAAAATCATTATCCCTGCTGTGGATTCTTTTGGAATGAAAAAATTACAATGGTGGGAGTCAATGCATTTACAAGTGTTCACAGAGTACTATACAGTGTATATACAATGACCCACAAAGTGGGAGTACAGATATGAAAAGGGGAGCATAATACAGAATTATAAGATGGGAGCATAAATAACAGACAGTGCAATAACCAGGGAATCATTATTTTAGGGAGTCTATATGCAATCTTAGCTTCCCCCTGCTCCCTCTCACATTTTTAACACTGCTTTGACTTCAGCTTTTCTGGATAGACATTTAAACAGGAAAAGCTTCAGGTTTATTAAGTAGAAGAACCAAAACTGGCAAAATACTAGATTTGGCTCACGTTACATTCTTTATAACATTGTTAAGCGTCATTAGGATGCTGTAGCACTCAAATAAATGAAGACATATTTATTATTTCATAGGCTGCCATCCATTAAAACTGACATTTCCTCTGCTAGGAGGTGCAGACAGCAGAACCCGTGATGCTCAGAATTCCTACTGTAGGTATTGCATGAAACAGCTGGACACCAGGCTCAGAGCCACCAGATTTCTGGAAAGATCTCCATTTTACACAAAGAATGAGAAAACCACACCAAGCCAGCAAGCTAGATCAGGCCTGAATTTACACTGATGTAAATCAAACTAACCAGTGAGGTGAAGGGAATCCTGTCAGCACAAAGCTGGTACAGGACCCAGCTCAGCCCAAGCACTATTCATACCACTGCAGCAACAACCAGGCAGGCTCTACACCAGAGACCCCTTATCACAAGCGTAACACGGGTTGCAAAGCTGGTCATGGTACAGAGCAGCTTAGTAGCTTCCAACCGCTTACAGCGAAACAGGCAGCTTAAAACTGCCCTTACCCAGCCGCCCCTTGGCGGAAAGGACAGAGGAACCTGCCCACTACTGCTGCTCCAGAGCCCACCATCCCTGCCACACACAGGAACACCTGCTCGCCCTTCCAGCCATGCTAGGTCTGTCTCGCTGCGTCACGTCAACAAAACTTTCTTACCAAGGAATCGTTGGGAAGTCACCTTCCTCTGACTTGCATTTGGGACCTTTCTCTAAAACAAGAAGTGTGCAAATTCCAAGTGCGTCAGACCATTGGCCTTGGCACTCCCCCAGCCTCTTACCTTAGATTCCCGATGAACAAACAGCCGACGACATCTGTCCTTCCTGGGCCAGCCGGGCTGGAAGCTGCTGGGCCTGGACCTCCAGAGGAACACCATAACGTCCTTCCCCATCAGCCCAAACAGTGCTGGGCAAACCCTGGGCCTCCCCATCTCCCACAGAGGAGAAATGGATATTTTTAGTGCTCTTCATACAACAGCAAAGCCCAGAAGTACTCCTGTCCTGGTTGCCAGCAGGGAACCACAAAACTCTTCCAGCCCTTCAGGCTGATCACACAAAGACACTGAACGTACCACATGCCAAGGCTCAGCTTTATCACCTAAAACAAAGAACTCCAGCCCTGCAGAAACCAGGTATATACAGGGAGCTGATGGAGAAGTGGCAACACCTGCACCCAGCCACCCCACCCACTCACACCAATTCCCTGCTTTACTGTTAACACCTGCTTAATTGCTGCAAGGTGGGATCAATTTGTGTTGGACTTCAGTTGAATGCAGCCTCCAACCAGGCTAGCAGCAAATCCTCCTCTAATCTGCAGTGACTTGAATTTTCTCTATTCACTGCTCTTTTCCGGCCTGCTACAGGAAAAATGTGGCCTTGCCTCAACTGATTTAAATTTAAAGCCATTGACATATTATACAACTCAATAAAAATATTGCTAAGAAAAGGTACATTGTACTTGTTCTCTTTACACGTGGTAGGGAGGAAAATGGGTATGGGCTTCTTCTATGGCTTTTAGTTAATTTGCTATCAATGTCCAGCTGCTTTAGAGTAAATACAGGAACAGGGTGTCATATGGGTATCCTGAAGCAAAAGAAGAGAGGTTTCCTATTTCTTTGTTAGCCAGCAAAGATGGTATGCATGTTATCCAAAGATAATACAGGGGAAGAAATCAATTCTGTGTGTTGTTACACATCCTTGCGTGCAAATGTAAACTTGGGGAAAAAGAAAAAAAAACAACAACCCAGTATGTTTCTATTATGCTGAGGTCATATGAAATCATTAGTGCAGGATGATATGATCACCAGAAGAAAAAAAAAAAAGGCTTCTCCATTTGAGGAAAAGCACATCAGCTGGAAGTTTTAGTGGGTGAAGGAGCGAGGAGTTGGCTCTGTTCAGTCCTGGGAGAGCCAGGACCTTTGGGGATGAAGCACATCTTGTGCACGGTGGATTTTAGTTACACTTTGCGTCTTAAACATAAACCCCACTGATGCTCCTTGCTGCCATGCTCGTGCTGAGCTGCGCCCGCGACGGATGAGCGGCATGCTGTGGGTCCCTGGTGATGCTAAGGTGAGGAATACGCTCCCACCTCCGCTCCAGCATCAGACAGCTCTCTTGCAAAGGAAATTTGGATTATTATGTAATGAGTCAACACAAATATCATTATCGCTGCTCTGATACCTGCTGGCAAAGGCAGGGCTGTGATACAGCTGCTGGCCTGAACACAGGCGCGCGGGTAATTGATGGAGCGGCGCGCTCACGGGCTGCCTCGCTCGGCTCTGCTGCCCCGCAGGGGTCCCCTGTTTCCAGGCCTTTCGCAGGAGGCATCCTCTCTGAAGAGAGACTCCCTTCCTGACGCAACAAGATTAAGCAATTTGCTTTTAATTAGTACTGCAGTCATTTCCAAACTAAGCAGTGGAAAGAATAGAAAGCAGACTGTCTCTTTAAAGTTTAAGTGGATTCAGCGCACACGGTGAATTTAGAGCCTGCTGTTGGAAAAGTTCAGCTTTCTGTCACCGGCACTGTGCTCTCTGCTAATTTTTACAAGAGTTCAAGTTGTATGCACCAGTTAGCAGAGACATTGCAGGGGGTAAAATGAGAATAGAAAGCGTGACCCCTTGCTGCCTTTGTTTATAGTGCCTAAATTATATCCAGACAATGCTCCAGGTCCCCTCCCTTCGTCTGCCAGGGCCCTGTGTGCACAGCCCGTGCGCTGTTCCCCTCTGCTGCGGCACAAGAAAAGGGGACCCTTGGCATTTGTGAGCAACCGCCCAGGAATCCCCTGCAAAGAGCCATGGGAAGAGGAGGGGAAGAAAGGTCGGGGGGGGGCTGGTGGAGGAGCAGTGCAAATGCGGTGGGAGAACATGAAGAGCAGGAACCCCGAAGGGAATTAGGGATCCCCGAAGTGGACGCCTCGCTTTCACCATCTTGTACGTCCAAGAGCATCCCAGCACGGCATGCCAGCTGGGGCACTCCCAGCTCCCTGACCCCATCTTGCACGCTCCTGGTGTGCATGGGGAGGAGGGAGGGAGGGAGGAGCTGCAGCTTCATCTGCAAACCAGCTAACACTTATGAATAATTGAAGAGCAGATAAAAACCCCTTCCTAGCCAGGACATGTACTTTTGGCCACGGTTTTTCACTCCAAAGCACCCCAGTGATGAACAGCTATCCTTCAGTCTCTAAAGAGGCAGGCTAAATACCCACTCCTTTGTCCATGGCTCATCTCTCTTGCAAGCTCCCTTGCAATGCTAGCATTGCTTCTTTCTGAACATGCCTTAGCAAGAACCCTTCAAACAGAGTGGAAGAAACCACTCCAAAAATAGCAGTCCATTCAAGCTCCTGCTCTGGCTGTCCCACTGCCAGCCTCTGTCCTTCCTCTGGGCAGCAAAGCGTGCATGCATGCAGGAGCCACAGGGCTCTTTGTGGGGCTCGCTTCAGCCTGCTGAACCTGTGCCTGGTGTGGCCCAAGCCAACACACAAAGAAAATGGGATTTTTCTGCACGTTTCTCAATGATGGCGGGGGGGGGGGGAAGTCCCCATGATCAGGACTAGCGCTGTCTGGATGATTAGTATCTGGCATTCCTTTACCTTCAGCCACAGCTGGTTTAGATTTGAGCTACTGGTTCATTTAGATTTATGCTGTTGGTTCAATAAACAAACACAGTACATAGTCCATCATGCTAACTGCATAACAAGCTGCTTACCTACCTCCAAACAAGTAGCTTTTATTCATCTGTTCCTCTTTCATTCCCCTCTCCCTCTTTTCTCCCCCACAATAAACCCAAGAACAGCGTTTGCTTTCTTTCCAGAACGAAACCTTATCAAAGATCAGATAGTGTCTGAAGTCTCTCTCAGAGCCCTTCAAACCACACTTAGCTACAGGATATTTCCAGAAATTGTCTGAGAAATGACTGCAAATACTGTATCTTCTGGAAGGAGGACAGGTTAGGGTTTACCCTGGCACTCTCTATGAAACGCGGCTCTGAGCCAAGCCCCAGATTTCTTCCCCAGCTGCTCAGCCTTTGTGAAGGGCTGTCCAAGCTGTGGTTCGCAGGGGCTTTCAGGATCACTGGGGCACAACGAGAGGCCAGTTTCTTCCCACTTCCACTTGTTGGAAGGAATTATCATGAGGCTGAGAAATAGTTAACCTGCACACAAACCTTGATTTCAAGACGTGCCCGTTGACTGCCAGCACCATTCACAAAGTAGCCACTTTCATCCAGAACGAAGAACACCTTGGGATTTTTGCAAAATCCTTTTAAGTTGTTCTAATGGTAGCAGCTCTGAATCTGGTGAACTGCTTTGTTATCAATGCCATGCAAATTGTTCATCTATTTCTCTCCTACAGTGCTTGCCTCCACTCACTCGCCTCTCTAATAAATTCGTTTGACCGCAAAGGCTGCTTTATGACTCTTGTTTAAAACGGCTTCCTAATGATGCTTGACAACATCTCCTGCCTTTGAAAGAGCCTCGCTATGCAAGACTCTAATCCCACAAAAGGAGGGATTCTTGTTAACCTGTGCCTCCGTCCTTTCTGTTGAGTCACCACCTTTAATGAAGCACTGAAGGGGAACCAAACGCAGCTGGGAAATTATGGCTTTACATGATCGTCTCTTGCTACAGGAGAGTTATTGCCCAAGCCTTAATCCCGTGACTCAGCCCTCTCCTTGGACCCCCTTTAATTGTCAGAACCTGAGGAAATCCGTGCCGAGGTAAATAACACTTCAGCAGCAACAGAATAGATTCACTTTAGGCAATGAATTTTTAATGAGCTGAGACTGCAGAGGGAACGCAGGGCCGAGATCTGTGCTGCTTATCTGATGGGGAAGGTCAGGGTCTGAACGGAGGGAGGGCATGGATGAGAGAACAGATCTGACAGGGCTCTTCAGCTGAGATTTCAGCTTGTCACAGCCTGGCATACCTTAACATATTAGGACCTTCTCTTCAAAGGAGCAACTCACACATGCCCATGCTAACAGAAACGGCACAATATTTTCCCCTGGTAAAGGCAACCCAAGGGTTGTACTCTTGCTTTCTAAAACAAAATTTAAAATGAGAGGCGTACAGAGGGAAAAGAAAAAAAAAGAAACAAACCAAGAAATATCCATGCAGATGGGTCATGCCACAGAAAATCAGGTAACTCTACAGAAAACCTGTAAACAGAAACATGCAAAAGACTGAGCAGCCCATTAGCATAATATCACTTATTAATTAGGTCAGCAGGCTCAGCTGAAGTGCTCACCAACAGACCCATCAACCCAAACTGGCTCAATAAACCTCAGCCATGTGGACTTCCATTTAATAAGAGTTTGGACTTCATACAACCACTCCTCAGCAGCAGTCTACCCACCAACGGGTCTCCTGCCACATTGGCCAATAGCAACCACCTACCCTGCTGCTGGGACTGACTGATCCCAGGCACTTTTCCTGTCCCAGAAAACTCAAAAAAAGGACTAAAATGTGTCTAACTCCAGGCATGGGTGTATACTGCTGCAACTTGGAGCTCTCAAGCCTGGCAGCTCCTACCTCAGCCTGGTTCAGCAGGGGTGGTGGGTGGCCCACCTGGGCTCAGCCCACCCAGCACAGCCTCACCCCCGTCCCCTGCAGTCACCATACCCCAGGCAAGCGCTGTTGGGTGGTCACAGAGACAACTGCTCTCCTTCTACCAGTGAGCTCCTTTCCAGCAGGACACGGAGCAGGTGGGCAGGGTAGGGGTGACATCCCAGGAGTTCATCTACACCTCCGAGAAAACCTGCAGCTTAGGCATGGGCATGGATGGTAACTGAACTTTTGAGCCAGAGGCATTACTCCTTAAGCAGTCTTGGGTCAGATCAACACTTCTGAAATTTCCTCAAAGCAACAAATGTTGACAAAGGGTTGGTTTCTTACACACCTGAAATTTTTTTTTAGGGTTTGTCAGAAACAAAAAAACAACACCCCAGAATATTTCTGCCCTAGGATCCATCTTTTTCATTTGTTGGGATTTCTGTTTCTTACGGAAAAAGAAAGATAGTGTTTTCTGGGGACTTGGGGTGTGTGTGTGTGACACACAAATAAAAATATTCAGCAGAAATTATCTCAGCAGTCCAAGCCTGTATGAGAAATTACTGAAGTAAAACTGCTGTGTGAGGCTGATCACACTGCTGCATGGAGGAGGAAAGGAAAACTGATTGACAGTCATTCCAAGACATCCCCCTACCTTGTCAGCTCCCTGGTATTTTGATATGGATAACACAGGAAGGAGCCTGCTCGCCCTCCAGGTTGCATGCCCTCAGGTGCGTCCACCACATCATGGACCCGCAAAGTGTGAACCGGGACAGTTAAAGGACGTACCAGCAGGAGACAGGATAATTTATGGGGAGCCAGGTCAATGCGAATTTATTGTGAGTAATGGACAATGGAAGGAGGGGGAAAAAGCTCCCATAGGAACAAAGGTGAATGGGTGCCAGCTCCCTGCTCCTCACAGACATCCAGGATGCTAATAAAAACCTTGGTGGACAATGAAAAGCAAATACCAGTTCTGGGGAGCAGATTTACCACAGCGGTGGAACAGGTCAGTGCAGAGGGAAGTGGTTTGATCAGAAAGCCAGTGAAATTCAGATGGTAATTATGCTCAGTAAGAGGCAAAATAATCCTTTCATTTGCTGGGAGGTTTCAGTCATGCACTTTGACCTTCATCCTGGTGTTTCATTAATAGTTTATATTAACAATTAATGGTTGCTTTCATTGGTGTTCTGTGCAACTTGCATTAGAGTTAATTTTCAAGTTGGATATAATAATACCTAAGTCTCATGGGATACTCCTATCATGTGACAGCACATTTATTTCAACCAGGAGCCAGGAGATGAAAATCAGGCCAAGCACCAGTCTCGGGCGTTTATTACTTGTGTCCAGTCACCCCGCAGAGAAGTTGGATGTTGCAGCAGCTTTCGCTATAAGGCCCTGATGGAAAGCTTCCCAGACCAAATGAAGTCCCTTGATCGTAAAGATAATTTGCCTTTGGGATGACTTTAGATGCATGGTTAGTCTGGTTTACTGAAGAATCGTAAAAAAGAGCCTTCAGCTGCACTATGGCAGTTACAGGGTCCACATAGCTATGCTAATTTTGGCTTTGACAACACTTGCTGGAATAATCCTGAAGAAAGACCTGACCTAAAGGTCAAAGCTCAGGTTCAGGGTGACATTCATGGTTTGGTCTGCTATGGGGTAGGACCGTGAAGCAATATTACACCCAGACAGCACTGGAGAACTCAGTGTAAAGCTCTTGCTGCAGTAGTCACATAGAGATTTTTAGGATTTTTTTTTTTTTTTTAATCTGACAAGATTTGCTGTTTGTAGCTTGGTTTGGTATAGTAAGGGATGCGGACTCTGAAGACATTTTGCTCCTCAGTTTGCTGCTGCTGACATGCTTCCCACAGCACTGCATGGCAGGCATTGATCATCTGCTCTGCAACAGGGGCTGGAGGGCAGGCGGGGGCGAGGGCTCAGCCTGAAGCTCTGCCCTGCAACAGCAGTGGGGTTAAAGCAGGCTTTGAATTTGGGGCTCATTCTTCCAGCTATCCCCTTGATAGATTATTTTTCAGTGAGGTACACATCCTGGTTTAGTTTTAAGGATAGACCTGATGTTGCTTTTCTCATTCCCCCATGGATTTAGATCATTGAAACATTGGGATTGTACTATTTTTAACCTTGACACAAGAAGAGAATTGAGTCTGTAATATTTGGCCTGAAAACTTAGCTAGCCCTTCGCTTTAGAAATAGTTGAAGGAAATGTATGCTGTTTTGTCTAAAAATACAATTTTTAAAAAAATCATAGGATCAAAACTCAATTATAATTGAATATACTTCATACCACATTTGAGCATACTACTATTACTGTGGCAGGAAAATATTGGGCAATTCACTGTGGCAAAGATTGTGGAGACACTATATATTTGCTCCTATTTAAGGGACAAACTAAGTCTTTAGATTTCGTGGTAGTTAAACTGTGAGGAAATAGGTGTTCAGCTCCCTTGAGTCTTCCCCTGCAAATAGCTCAATTAGGGGATTAATTGAAGTGTAGAGATGTCCCCCGCAGGGTTGAAAAATGCCTATCTGGTATGGTAGTGTCATCCCTGGGAGTTTCCTTCACCGGAGACATCGTTTCTGAAGAAGACCAGGACAAAACGAGCTGTGCCTTGTGCCCCGTGGAAGACAGCCGGCTCTGCAGGCAGCATCCCTGGGCATCCCTGCCCCGTGGCCAGCAAGATGCCCGGCCACTCACCCGGCCCCGCTGCTGGCAGTGCCGAGCTGTGCTGCGCTGCTCCACCTGGCACTGCCCACAAGAGGTAATTTTACAGAATAGAGATGAATCAAGTCATCAATCACTGTCACATCTAGTAGCAGGAGTGTGTGCTCAGAGCCTGGGAAAGCCTGTGCATGCTCAGGATTAGGCTGCAAGTAAACTCAGCAGTGCTAAAATTCTTCCCTAAGTAAGTACTGGCAAAGCCCCTGCTGAAATGTGTCAGAGTTTGTGCACCGACTCCGGCAGAGCTTAAATCAGGCCCTATGACTTAAAGTCTGCTGACACTCTAGCGCACAGTTACCGCAAGCAGAAATACTCCTGGCAGAGAAGTTATCCATGTGCATAAGTATTTGCAGTATCAGGGCATAACTGCATCATCCTTTGTTCCTTTCATCATGCTCGCGATGCTGAATTAAGCCTTCAGCTTTGTCTTTTTCTTGTCCACAAGCCCTGTTGTATAGTTACATTACTGTAATGATGAAAGAGAGGACCTGTATAGCAGAGGGAATATGATGGAAAAAATTATAACAATAAAATGTTAATTAGTGCCTTTTCTTGAAGAATCTTCTATCTGATTGCAATACAATTCTGTTGAAGAACTGAAAAATGTGGGTAAAAAAACCCCCAACAACTGTTTTTAAATCTTAACGCTGTATGGACTTCGGAGTGTTTCCCTTTGTGGGAAAGCCTGAAAACGTGGCAAGAAAGCTAAAAATGCTCTGTCAAAAATATAAATAGCACGAAGAAGTTTTTGACCAGCCCTAATCACCATGAAGCAGGGGAAAGAGCATTAGGAGGAACAAAGGTGTGGTTTCGTTCTCATTCTCACACTCACAGCTCATTTCTACCTCCCTTTGTGCCAACTCTTTCTTTTAAATATATATTAAAAACCTCCACTTTGCTGCCCGAGTGCCACTGCAGGTCCCACTGCCAAGCCCACTGCTCCCCACTGGCCGAAGCATTTTGGCGAGGGAGGGGATGGCCGGCCACGCGCTTGGCGAGCCCCTCTCCCCCAGCCTCCCCACTGCCCCCGCCAGCTGTGCACATCTGGGCTGGGCGCGGGGCAGGGCAGCACAGACCTCCCTGGGTCCTCCCCCTGCTCTGCCTCTCCCCTCCCCAGCAATGCCTCAGTGGGAATACGAAGGGACTGCAATAGAGACTGAAACCTGTACTGCTTAAAACATATATGCATGTGCGTGTGTGTGTAGCTATAGCTTTTGGGTTTACACTGCAATTGAACAAAACTGCTTGAGAGAGAAATTTCTGCTAATTCAGATTTCCCTGAGCATGTGAACCCATTGAATACCCTTTTCCGTGCTTCCATTCAGCTTTCAAAGCACTGCTCTGCAGAGGGAGAGAAAATCCTGCTTCAATATTTGAGTCGTCGCACACAGACAATTTGAAATTGCGCATCTGCCTGTACCATTTGCATTTCATCACATAGTGCTGGAACAAATAAAACCAAATGAGTAATGATCTGATTCTGTGGTCTCGCTGTTGCTGCTTTGCCAGGAATTATCCTGGCTCGGTGGACACAGTCCTGGGTAGAAGAGAGGAATCTGTTTTCTTCTCTGCCACTTACCTGCTGGATGGCCTTAGGCAAGTCATTTAACTCTCACTGCGTCCCTTCCTATGCTTAATCCACCACCAGACTCTCTTTGCACGAGTTTTGAGATGCGTTAATAGCAAAGGGTATTTCAGTGTTATTCTGAGAGCAGAATGGGCCAGCTACAGTCCTGCAGACTTTGAAGTCCCCGTAAAAAAATTATGACACCTTTTTTTATGGATCGTGGCAGCCTGTGTGGTGGCTCTCTGCTTTGGGGTGGCTTTCATTTGCAGAGAAGAAAAAAAAAAATAAAATCACTGAGCTACTCAGAAGCAAATTGGAGCAATGAGTGCATGTGAGAATACTGCCATTTGCTCATGAGCAAACAGCAGCAAGAAAGAAATAAAAGTCAATATAAGAGGCACTGGTGCCTATTCACTGAGCCCTCGTTTACATACAGCGACTCATACTCAGGAAATGAGTGTAGCACTTGGAAACAGCAATCTCTGTCAAGCAGGGATGGGCGAGCGCCGTTTCCGATGAAGGCTGATGACTGAGGAAGTCATAAAAGCTATCGGAGAGAGGAAAGAGGCAGGTGACATGGGTAAGAAGGCAAATATTAAGGGGATGAAAGGGATTATAAAGCAAAGCTGAAAAGATGTAAAAAACTGATTAGGAAACCAAATATGAAAAAGAGAAAATTGCCCATGGAGTGGATATAAACAATAGAAGATTTCTTTTAAATAGGTAAGGGAATCAGATTAAGAGGGAGGCCACTGGACCACCGAGAGGTGGCCAGGAGAGCTTAATAACACAGGGAGAGGGACTGAAATGAGGGAAATTAAATTATTTCCCCTGGCTGGTGCTCGTGGGGGCACCTGGAGGTAAGATGATGGACACAGAAGCAAGGCTTCCTGAGCCAGCCGAGCCGGGAAGAGCTGAGAGCATGAAAAATCACCAAAGCAAACTTGTGCTGCGGAGAAGGAGGCAGGGCTGAGTGCGGAGGGCGTACTTTTAGCCCATGCTGCTTAATGGAACAGCAGGAGAGATTAAGTGCCCAGTAACAGCGGTTTTGAGTCATTTCTTGGAGATAAAAAGAGGCAAAAAGAAACTGATATAAAGCAAAGACCTTTGAGTAGAGATAGGCAGAAACGGACATATTTGCAGTAGATTATCGGCTGATACGAATGCTCGTAAAAACTGATGTGCACTTACACACTCGCTCCCACCAGCTCAGAATCTGGCCTTGAACCTGCAGAATGTGATTATTATTTTTTTTTTAATCAGAGGCCAGATTTTCGAGATGTTAACAGGGATGAGATCACCCAACATCTGGAGAAATATGAACTGATAAAAATGTATCTGCCCAGCTCCATAAAGGGTAAATCTTGTCTGACAAATCTGGCAGAATTTGTTTTAGGAGCTAACGTGAAAAACAGGCAGGAGAGAAGCAGCGGAGCTAATCCACATAGATTTCAGAAAAGTCATTTAAACGCAGCCCAGGATGGTAGACTAATATGTAAGGTTAGCAAGTATGGCATAAAAACCATTGTCCTTGAAAGACTAAGGAAATGGTTAGGTGATTAAGGGCAGGTTGTAATGGTAAAACTTTATGGGTCAGAGAGGAGGAAGGTGATGTGGTGAAGACAGCTATATTTGAGGTTATTATGATGACAGTTCAAGGCATCAGATGGAGACTCATACTTTTTACTCCATAGAAAAACTATCCTAAGGAAAGTGCTACCCTGGGCGGTTCTAATCCAAAAAATCACACTGAAACCAAGACCAGTTCATCTTCTGGGTGGCATTTGCCTTTGTGGAACATCAAATCTTCCCAGGTCAGCAAAGCATACAAAGCACAGGAATGAAATCAGGCCCAATGAGCCCAATAAATGAGGAAAAAGCATCCCACCCTAGGCCAGGGTGAGGTCAGGTTGGCCAGAGACATATATATATTATGGCGATAGGGTTTGCTGCATTCACAGAACAGGAAAAGGATTTCAGGCAGAGCCAGGGGCTGTCAGCACATGGCATCAGTGTGGTTACTCCTGGATTACATCCATACCTTATCTTGACAGATGTGCAGTTTGGTCCAGGTTTTCTGGGGTGATGTTGGGCAAGGTGCAAGACAGAAGGACTCCCAACAGCAGGAGGAAAGCAGAGAAAAGCAGGCAGGATAGGATCGAGATGGTCCAGAATATGACACCAAAAAAAGTTCAGAGAGGACTCAGACAGACTTCAGCTGTGTAACCCAGCACCCTGACCAAGCCAATTTTATTAAAAAGTGTTGTAAGAAACTCTATGCAAGCTGGAGACTATAATGTCCTTCAACATGTCCTCTGCAGACTCTGGACCCTCTGAAGATGCCCATCCTACCCTGAAGGCTCCTGCACCTGAGCTGATTCAACCCCCTGCCCTTGGCCAGAGCAGAGCCCAAGGCCCTGCCACGCTGCTCCACCGGTCCTCGCCACCTGCCACTGGGAAATCCGAAGTCTTGTACCTGGCAATTTAGCACAGGGACATGTCTCCCTGCTTTGCATGTAATATCTGTGGTCGTACCCCTCCCACTACCCCCAAAAATGCGCTCCGGGGAATGGGAATGCCCCAGGGTGCTCGTTCCCTCCCGCAACATGATCCAGACTCCCCACTCTCTGTGAAATCCACCACCACTCCTGGAGCTAAATTTAAAAAAGTCATTGAGTCCCTGAGTATAGGGCTGGGATTTTGCCTGCTGCCTACTCAGCAAAAGTCCCAAAGTCTGGCATTTCTAAGCGTTTAAAATACTTCAGGTCTACCTGAACATCACATGACCTACCTGCATCCCTCAGACCAGCAAAATCAGGCTGGGAAGGTCACTAAAAGCCTGCCATAAAAAGTTCATCCGCTTTTGGCAGCTCTTTTCTGCTGTGTCCCCTCCAGGCACAGGCAAAACGAGGCATCCTGGGGCTACTGGCTGCCAAGGGGGCCAGCGCAGCCCTGCCCCCCCCAGCCCAGCTGCCCAGCAGGGACCCAGGGCACCCACTGGGGCCACCGGCTCCCTCGCCTAGAAGCATCCTTCTCCTTCCCAGCCCCATGGCAAGGCAAGCCAGTGCTGCCATCCCAGCTCTGCAGGGGATGGGGCCAGCGACATCCTCATCTATGGGGTTTGGCAATGCTGTTGTGCTCTCCAGGCACTTTGGGCTGCAAGAGGCACCGGTGGCACCGTCTGTGGCTGCAGACCTCGCCGTGGGGTTGGGAAGGGCCCCGCGATGGGGAGCTGAGAGGCATTTGTGGGATCACTGCGCACAGTATCCCCGTGTAGCATAGCAAGCTGTCTGCAGCGCAGATAGGAATCACAGATTGATTAATTGATTAATCACACCTGCTAATTACATTGAACAAATAGGCAAAATTAATATTTGATGTAGGTCTCTAAAGAGACTGTATGGATCAATTTTCCACAGATAAGACAGAAAAGTTCCTGCAGATAATACCCAAACCCTCAGCAGAATCTTCCTGGCTACAGATGACTCTCTCATATTGAAACCGATGGAGTGATGACATCCCACGAATCACTGCTTGCTATCTACACCTGATCACTCCGAGCCGTGACTAAAACATCATACATGAGTCGTGTTTGTCAAGGCATGCACACATGCACATGTTCAAAGCTGGTTTCAGTGCCACTTGGCTGCTGTTCTTATGAAAACTGAACATCAAAAACACATCAAGATAATAAAAATAACACTTCAGCTGTATTTAATACATATTTAATACATTATTATAAGCACTGTCCTGCAGCTTGAGCTGACTTCAAGTCAAGCTTCCATTAATATTTAGTAAAAATATTGGTGTTTCTCAAAGGACTGTAAAAATCCCCTCGCAAAATTGTTCTGGTTGTGCACCCAGAGCGCAGAGCAGCCTCATGCAGCGAGACGAGCCCAGGCTGAACCAGCACTTTCATCCTGTTTATGCCCTTAAAAGTGGAAACTGCTTTTTTTTTTGGTGGTTTGGCCCCTTCCAAAGAGAGGCAAAGTTCATCTCTCATTCACGTGCATGCTGACCGCGGGCACAGCAGACCCACTGATACGTAACTTGCCTTCCTTGCAATGCCAGAGGTCTTTTAGATGAAGGCAAGTTTGTTTGAGTGACCTTGCCAGGGCTTCTTCAAAACTCCAGTGTCACCCACTGGGATCTCTCCACCCCAGAGCCACCTCCCATGCTGATATTTTTGGAGGTTCTGGATTCCTTGGGGTGAATGTTACTACATAAATATACATTGTTGCTATATATTTGTAATTGGGTTTCTGCGGTGATTTGATTGCTTTGAAAATGGATTTTAAAATGGATTTGCTATTGTGACAGTGAATTTCTTTTGTCTTGGTTTAACATCTAACTGTTCTCTAGTATAAATAACAGACTTTCTGCAAATCTAATTCCAGGTTTTTGTTTTATATACCTTTACTAATCTAGAAAATCTGGTTGTATTAAGAGACAGCATCAGAAAGGAGTTAAACCAGCATATCCTCATAAACCTGAAATAGGCATGAAATGTAATGAGAAATCCTACTGCAAACAGGCAGTGTTTTCAGTCTTGAGTCTATTTATTAAACCTACTTTAGGAAATTCAGACAATCTACAAGCATTTGGGGGCCTGATGTGTTTTAGGCTTATGCAGTAATCTTTGGAAAGGAAGGAACACCTTGTGTTTTCACAGCAAATACTTCCTGATATTAAGAGAGGGGGTTGTTTTGATGCATGAAAAAACCACTGTCTTTATTTTCATAAGGGATCTCAGCACTGGGAAGGATCCTGGCATCAGACCATCCAGCAGATTCATGGAGCAAGAGCAAAATCAGATGGTGGCAAACCAGGTTTTGGCTTAGGCAGGTACTTCCCAGACCCTTTTGAAAATTGAACCTTACCTTCTGGAAGATGACATCCATATACCTAAGGCTCTTACACGGTCCTGTGACTGAAGGGCCCTGATTTTGAGACTGTTTGACTCCTCAGCATGCCTCTGAGGCAGGTAAGTGCCATTAACGCTCTGCGCTAGCCTAGCACTAGGGCCAGGCTCATGGAAGGACAGAGGTGCCCACCGTGGGAACAGGGTAGAATAAAGCTGAGTTCAAAACTGAAGTCCAGAAAACTTCTGTTCAGCTGCCAGCACACCCTGAATCATCTAATGTCCGCAGACACGTTTCCCATTTCCTTTGAGTGTCCTGGGTGCCTCAGTCCAGCTACATTACAGATCAGCAGCTCTCTGCCAGAAGCAAAGGGCGCAACAAGGAGTGGGACTGATGACTCAGTCCTGTCTCCAAACTGGGACCAGTTTTACCTGCCTGGACCCTGTTAAGACGACCTAACTCCACTTTTCTAGAACGTAAGTTGCTTTTGGTGCAACATTCCTGTATTTTGCTGTGTGCCCTGACCCGTCTCTGGTGGGACAGGAGTCCCCAGATTTGCTCACAGCTCTGCTCAACATCTACTTTCCTAACCAATATACAGGTCGGAACCTCTGACATTGGAATATCTCAAAGTGCTTTTTTATTTTTTGAGATAACAGGTGGACTTTCATCTAATGAATCAATTTACAAACTGTGGTCAGCCCCTGATTTACTGAACTACTGTGCCCAAGGGCCAAATGCCCACTTGGTCCCCCTTCAGATCAGATACGGACAAACCTGCTGGAAGACATCCTCAGTGCTGGCTCTGCCTGGTGGGCACAGAGCCCGTCCGCCTGCAGGTGGCTTGGCTCTGAGCAGAACAAGCCCAGAGAAAGGCCAGATCTTAGGAAACAAGGTCATGCGCAAATTCCCAGGCAACACACCGAGAATCACCTTCAGAGGGATGTGGCCGGCCTCTCGGCTGCGTTCAGCACTCACCGTTCAGGGTCAAGCCACGAAACTCTGCAACCCACCTCCGGCTGCCCAAGCCGAGCAGAAAGAAGCGGAGCTGGCATCTGCTGCAGCGTCGGGAAAGTTTGTGTTCAAGGGTGCAAGCACTTCGTCCCAGGAATGCAAACTTCTTATGGATAGGAAATTCCTGGAATTCATGGTCTTACGGTGCAAGGAGGAATGTGCCTTTAAAAATTCTCACAGTCACTTTATTTTCATAGTCTGGCAAGGAGTTTCTTACGCTAATCAGAAAGGAAAGCACAGCACACCTTTAAATGAATATGGATAATATTTTTCTATTACCCTGATGATTATCACCTAAATTGCCTTGTAAAATCTTTAACACTGTTTATCCTAGCGGTGCTTTGACACTGGAGAACTTTTTCCACCAGGGACAATGGGGGATGACCTGGCAGCCAGGCTGTTGGTCCCAGGGCACAGTGGGTCACAGTGGAGCTGGTGGATCACACCAAGCCCAGACCTCGTCCTAACGGTTGTGTGCAAGCTGAAGGACTTGCTGGCAGGCCGTGAGCTTTATCAGAAGCTGGCTCATGGCTGGTGCTTGCTCCTGGCCCTATTGCATTCATGACATGTCCCTTCCCCTGTGGGAGCCCATCAGCTACCTGTAACTAACAGCCTGGTCCAAAGGCAGGTTCCACATCTTCATAGTCAGGTTAACTGGGAAGGGCGCTGCAGCTGCTCGGATGCACAGAGCCATGGGACACAGCATAAGGGTGTTTTATTTATCATCAGGGCATGCTTTGCCAGTCAGCTCCTATAAACCTTACAGTGACACAAGATTCTTACTGGCAGACAAAATAGTTAGGTGCATACACTGCTCTCGGGGGAATACTGTGATTTCTTGCTCTTTTTACCAGCATTGTTTAACCAGGTCTGACAAACGTGTTTCTAAGCGAATGGAGTGCATCTGAGTCTAGCAGGAGTGCTTGCCTGAGCATGCACACACATCGTGTGTCAGATGGGTATACGTCCCTGTCTGCAAACGCTGCTGCCTTCCAGGATTTCCTCCTAAATGGCCGAAAATTACCAGTCAGGTTTAGGGTTAAATGACATTTGCTCACCTGAGATTTCTTTCTGTAACTGACACGGAGAGCAAGAAAGAGAGAGAAAACCTGAATAATTGAAGAGGGAGGAGAGAGAAAGATTTTCTTTAAAAGAAAAGATCAGTTCTCAGTTGGCAAGAGGAAATCTCACCAAGGATATGTAGAAATAATCTGAGCTGCTATTATACAACTGCATCCCTCTGAGGAAGAAGTTATCTCTCAATGGATCTGCAAGGATGTTTTAAGTGAATCAGTAAATGAACCAGTCTGGGGACATGAACAAAATATGTGTGTTTTCCAGTCTCTGAATATAAACAAACAAAACATAAATATTCAGAGATTACACCAGTTAGTCCTCTCGAAAACCCTTTGAGCAATAAAATAAATAATATCGGTGTTTGCAGTTGAGAGCAGATGATCTCCATGGGGGAAGAGGCAGGGGAGGAAGGAGCCGTACTTCTCCTGTCCCAATCTTTGGTGATTTACTCACCCATCACTGCAGCCTGCACAGAGCAGTGTCCACACCACATAAAGCTCGCTGCTAACATACGACACACATAATGGACCTGCTTGGAAGTCTTCACTTGAGGATTTATGAAGAACAATCTAATTATTCAACTCAGTGCTGCTCACTACCATTATTGCTCCTATTTAAAGCCTCCATGGAACAGGCCGTTTGTCTCAGGGGACAGACCTTGTCATAGCAGTTTTCATTGATAGAAATACGCTCCTCGGTTTTGATAGCAACACAGCTCATCCTGGAGGGACTTGGTAAACATATCTCACACTTGATAGGCCCAAGGAATTAGGCCTTGACAGCCCAGATTTTCCAGAAACAGAAAAATGGGATTGCTTTACCAATAAACTCTAATTAAAGCGGAGCAAAGACCAACCCATCCCTCTGTCTGCAGCAAAGACGCAGGCGCTTGCTGGCTTCCTCCCGTGTGTAATTGTTTCAGCATCCCAAAGGAGGGAGGGGGATGCCAGCTTCCCCAACCCAATCACGTGGGGGTTGCTCTGTTATTTATAACCCGACGGTATGTAACAGATGAGAGGAGTCACCTTGGCTAAGCAAGTCACTCGCGTAACCTAACCTTGGGTGAGCTACCTTTTGTGCGCAGCAGCAAGGCGAGCACGTGCCGCGGCGCCAGCTCAGCAGGATGCAAAGGGGAGGCACAGCGAGAGTTCTCATGTGCATCCACTGCATGGCATGACCTCAGCGGATTTTGTGAATTTGCCTAAATATTTGTTGGTTCTATTTTTATGCAAAAGAATAAACATAAACATCCTTTGCTCCTCCTCTCTTACCACGAGTTAGGGAAGGTTTGCCTTTTCCCCCATAACATACTTAAATGGAGCGGGGGTAATGAACATTTACTAAAATGTGTTCGTGGACAGTCACTAAATGCCTCTGACTGCTGCTATGCAGTCCAACGCTACCTGTAACCGAACAGATGATGAAGAATAAGAGTGCTCAGCTTTAAGCTGGTGAGCCTTAAAGGGAATGTTGTCCTGAGTGCAACCCCCTGCCTCCCACAGGCTAAGCAACATCAGTACATCCACCAGGATTTAAGGTTGTGATATTCACAGGGGGCCTCAGGGAACTGGTGGTCAGGTTTTTAAAAGTATTTAGATACTGCACTCCCATTGATTTTGAGACTGGCTACATGTGTGGAAATCTTGCTATTGCTTTTGCTGGTTTATCTTTCATTGCTCAAGGCAGTGCTAGGAATGATAGATGTGCCATAATTAAAAATATACATGGAAAGAGCAACGCACATATCTCTCCTCTTCTTTATTTCCCTTCTACCTAGGAAGTCCAGATCTCTTGCATTAGTCTAGAAACTGGAGAGTTTCTTTCCCGTAGAGAAAATAGCTGTTTTTCTCCATCATCCATACCATTTTCTGAGGTTCCTCATCTGAACCTAACCGCAAGGCCTTGGTCTTTTGAGTGTTTTTCAACAGGACTTGAAGACCAGTCTTCGAGGACTTTCTCGATAGGTTCATTTTTTTGATTTATCTCTCCCAGTTTTTAAAGGCATAATGAGCAAAAAGTGCTTACAGGGTAATGCATGCCTGGGCAGGCAGCTCAGAGGTGCTAGAGCAGCCTGCATGGCAGCAGGAGGGCACCCAGCCCCTCAAAACTTTAGGTTTTTACGGCATAATCACAAATGAAATTACTTTCAGGACACAGACAGCAGCTCCTGAACACAAAGGTTAAAAATATGTGCTTTTCCTTCAGACATGATAGATGGTTGCGAAGGTCTTTGACTTGCTTCGCCCTATGCATAACGCAAAACCTGATGGCTTTGGCTACTTGTGGGTAGCATTTGAGTGCTAAATGTTGCTGCGTACTCTCACACACGCATTGTGGCCTGAAACAGAGGCGTTAAGTCATGGTATAAAAGAAATAATCTGGATTCTAATTTGCTGACTGGGACGTACTCGAATATTTGTACTGCAGAAGATCTCCTCTCATGCTGAGTATGGTAAAGGAGCTTTCCTCCTCTAAAGGTTAGAAAGACCCAACTTAAACAGAAAACTGCAGCTAAGGCTTGCTCAGCATCCCTGGGGGATGCTTTACAAGGGATGAAATGGGCCCGATTCTGCTATCAGAGTGGCACCAGCATGGGCTTCTGTCATTTTTTATTTACAACGTTCTTACAGGAGCCTTGGGCCCATGTTTCTGTGCCTCTCTGGTTTTAATTACTTGGGGAAAACGTGTGATGAGATCCAGGATCAGCCACCTGTTGGAGCAAGCCCCCTTCCATGTGGAAGCCGATACCCAACAGCACTCCGTGCCCAAGGCACAGTCAGCTAGGAGTCACTTTGCAATGAAGAGTGAAGAAAAATTGTGACACTTACAATACAACACTTGTGATGACATTTTTTAGCAACAACAACAAAGATTAAGCACCAAGTCCAACTTCACCTACAGTCAATAAGAACAAACTACCTCAAAAGGGCAATTCAGCCCACCCAAAGACGGTGGGATGCCGGATGAATTGCATGGAGGAGATGGCTCATTTCTGGACAGCCAAAAGTGAGGGAACAGGTCTCAAGCAGGGTGCTCAAATCATGCTGGAAGCCACCCTGATCCTGCACATGCATAAATTACTGAAAGCTCATGCCGCTGCTGAAACAACGTGACTTGACCATAAACCCTGCGAGTGGAAATCAGTTGTTTCTTCTTAAACACACTGCATGGAAACAAGATGAATGCAAGCCAAAAACCCATGTGGCTCCGCTATAGATCATGCTGTATCACAGCTAGCAAGAAAAGGCTCATTCCTGGCTTCGGCATGGATGCTTGCTGCTGAAGGTAGTAAAAGTCCAGCTAAAGTTATTTTACTAGCTTGTAAGTAACAGCCCTCCCAGATCATAAATTATTTTCCTACAGGAATTTATTCTTTAGGGTAAGATGAACAACTCTAAAAAGTAGTCTGGAGATGCTGTCTAAATGAGTTTCATTGCAGGATCAGGGTCATAGGACTGACAGCGCGGCTTTGCTCTGCACTCCCACCCTCCTTACAGGTTAAACCTCCCCTGAGTAGCAAACTGGCCAGGGCGTAATCCAGCATGCCCCGGCAGGCAAAGGGGCATGTTGAACACCAAAGGAACTCTAGATCAGAAACACTCAACAGTCAAACACGGCAAAAGCTTGAGCTGCTCCCCAGGACACCATTTTCTCAGGGCTTATCATGCTTTCCGACTGTGAAGCAGCTTAGCTGGAACCAGCAAAAGCACGAGCCAGCAGACACAGGCTGCTGCTGGGAGATGGTGCAAGCAGCACAGGGCCCTGAAACAACATGCATTTAAAATCTAGCCGTTTACTTTTCTGAGGAGGGCACAGCAAATCCCAAACAGTCAGGACTGCCCATTTTAACAGTGTCTCGCAGTGTTTTTTGCCATGCCAGGGCAGGTGGTTGAGCCACACGCTTCTGCGTGCCACGGAGGATGCTGCAGCCCATGTTCAGAGCAAGAGAGGGGTGGAGAGAGAGGATGAGAAAGAAGGAAAAAAACAGTTTCGCAAATGATCTCTCCAGCAAGTTGGACCAACTTACAGCAGTCCCGCTTACATAAACCAGCCTTACAGAGCATTATATAGCACAGCCTATGTATAAAAAGGTTGATCTACTATAAAACAAATTACTTTAGCAGCAGGTTATTTCCCTCAGTCTGTGCCAAGGGACAAACACCCCCTTCTCCCCTGCCTTCCCCACAGCCAGGCACACACACACATGCACGGACACCCACCCCTGCCACCAGCCACCCCCACCCCGGGCACAGCTGGGCACCCTAGGTGGGCTGCCCCTCGCTGTGAGCGTCTGGTGGAGCTTACACAGAGGGAGAACCAACACCTGTGCACACAGCGTGCTTCAGTGGAAGAAACTCTGCAGTACAGGGTATTTCAGTAGTGAGACATGAATTTGTAAATCCTTCCTTTACAACACAAACCAAAAGGAGACGCTTGCAGAGCAACCTGCCATTCCCCCAAAATCAGCTTAATTGCGTCCTACAGCCTGCCTAAATCTTTTGGCACGTTTCTGAATATTGCTGTTCTAATGATGGAAGGAGCAACTGACGTCCAAATAAATTTCAGCAAGAAGTTCCAGTTTACTTTAAAGTCATTGACTCACTTATGAGGAGGTCAAGGCAAAGTTATTTGGTCATGGTATTTCTTTTGCTTCCTGTTTTAAGTTACTGAGTTCTTGTACTGTCAAAAAGCTGCTGACTTCTACCCTTCAGGTGCCTGTGCTAGAGTGGAAGCTGAACTGCTTTTTCTTTCCCCCTTCCCCCTTCTTCCTCTCTCTTTCTCTCTCCCTTCTTCCCTCTGTGAGTTACTTTGGGGTTGTCTGAGGGACAGGGACACAAGAGCCACCAGAGCATCCTTAAGGAAAAGAACACACATAGATTTTACAGATTTTAAAATACAGCTGTGTAAGAAATTGGCCCTTTTAAAACTCCCCTAAAAACAACAAGCATATAAGCACCCCACGTAGCACAGAGCCAGCCATGGTACAGACCTGGAGACCGGAGATGGACGTCTGAGCCTGCAGACCTCGGAACCAGGCTGGGATTTCACACTGTCCAACTTTTGATGGTGCTAAGATCTGACAAATTAGTTTGACTTATTGAAACTATGGTCATGGCTGCAACTCAGATGAAATTTGGGTTCACACTTTTACAAGCTTGAAAGCGTGGATTATTTTTTTTCCTTGAGTCTTAAGTCTTTAAAGGGCTGTGTAAGACCCCAAGGTCTCACAGAAAAGTCAGTGTAGAATAACTCCCCTGAATAAGTTAAAAGCTTTCCTGACCTCACTACTGAAATATTTGAGGCACTAAATGAAACAAGGCAGTAAGAGAGGGGAAAAGGTTCCATAGACAAGCTACAGCACCTCCTTATCTTCACAGCCTGAAGAGGGTGGAGCACAATTAGCTCACCTGTGAGAAATCTGGGCAGGCAAGGAGCTTCAAGAAGTGTTAAATTCAGCTCCAGACCAGGATCCTGTTGTCCCCTGGATGGCAGCTTAGAAAACAGCAGCTAAACTGGGGAACTCATTGCTGCAAGAGGCTGTGGTGGCCAGAGGAGTGAGTGAGATCCAGGGGGGACTAGAGGACACATGAAGGTCAGACACCTCAGTAGCCATAAAATTCAAAACCCCAGGTGCAACCCCTACATTTCTGATTTCCAGAGCAACGAACATCCCCAGGTGCAACCCCTACCCTGCTGATTTCCAGAGCAAGGAACATCCTCAGGTGCAACGTCTACACTGTTGATTTCCAGACCAAGAAGCATCCCCAGGTGCAAACCCTACACTGCTGATTTCCAGAGCAAGGAGCATGTAGGAAAGGCAAATATCACACCATAATGCCCCATTCTTCAAACCTTCTCCTATATTGAACATCAGAGAGAAAATATACAGAGCTACACAGATTTTGCACAAACCCAGACCTTAGCTCTGTGCAATTCTGTCTCTCTGAGGTGTGACACTGCTGCACAGCTCTCTCACCCTCTCCAGGATGGCGCAAAGCTTTCAGTCTTGGTGTAGGTACACGGCAAGCCTCAGGATGCATCCTCACCCAAAACAGGTTTTCTGAGAAATGGAAGCAGAAGAAGATATTCCCAGGCAGCTGAACGCAAGAGTATTTCAATATCCGCTCATCCAAGCTTTAATCTCTAAATTGCAAAAACATTAACATTATTGATTGATCAGACATCAATCCAACAGGAAATTTAATTAAATTAAAATGTGTCACTGAGCAGTCCTCACTGCGTCACGTATAAATCTTTGGTAATAAGTTGACAAAGACAGCAGCGATTGATACCGTGTTCCTAGTTTAATTTATCCCCCACCATTTTATTTTCCTGCGTTGATAACGAGCTTGCAGACTCACAGGGGGACAAACTTGTCTGCAGGGTATCCCTGGGAGGCACGCCAGCACCGAAGCCCCCCATGTCCACTGGATGTGGATTATTTACAGCCCAATGGGCTCAAACCACACGGCTTCTGGGACATCACCTTCGTTCATGGCACCGGCACAGGGCTGACCCCTGCTCAGCGATGGCTGAGCACAGCTTTCCTCTTTCGGACCATCTCCTCCTCATAGCAGATTTGTCCCCAAAGGCAGCAAGGTCCGGAGAAAGGCTGAGAGGTCCCTGGCATTCAATCATTTTATTCCCAGGGTGAGCACACGTGGCTCCAACCCCAGCCCCGGTGCAGCTGCTGCGCAGCGAGGCAGTGGCAGCTGGCAGCGCAACGACTGCATCCAGCAGCGCCGCAGCCCCCGCCGATGCACAGGCACATGTGGATAATAGCAAGATGCTAAGACGGATGATTAAGAAACAACTCCGTACAGCAACTTCTTCGGAGCACTATAAATCATTACAGCTGGCTGAATAATACAGGAAGAGATTAAGAAATATCTTTTCCAATTCATTTCTGAACAGCAGTGGGTTTGGTTGGCTGTCACTTATGGCAGCATGATATTTACTGTAATTTGTTATTATTGTTGCTGCTTGCTGCTATTCAGGCAGCCACTGGCTATTTATGAAAAAGTTTGAGAATCCAGGAAGTTTACGTGAGGGGTTTTTTTCTAAACTGTTTTTCATACCTGCTGGGGTCTCATTAGTTCCCCAACATTTGTTGTTCTCGTTCCCGAGCGCCAGCGTCCCGAGGGGAAGCCGAGGGGCCGCACGCCACTGAGCTCACGCACCGCGGGGACGGGGAAGAGCTGAAGGGAAGGAGTCAGCAACCGCTGCTGGCCTGAGATGGATTTGCTTTCAATAGAGTGTGGGGGGGGGAAGGAAGGGAAATCCAAATCAGTATTTATAGACAACAAAATCCAGCACTAAGCATTTTGCAGAGAGAAGGAAAACAAAGATAAGGTTACCCAGATGAGTGTTATTCACAGTCAACAACTTCCACGCTCACCCAGGAGCGCGCAAACTCCCGCAGTCTCTCTGCCTGCCGAGCTCTAGGCTACGTGTGAGGGGTGCTACCTTCAGAAACCACCTGCAGTACTTTTTGGGTTGCTTGCTTTTATTTTCCTGAATCCATACTCCCATTCCATTTCTTGAGAGCTGTCCTCAAAACAAATCCCAAGGTAATACCAATCAGCTTGTGACTAGATGTGAAAATAGAGCTGTCTCGTCACGGAGTCCTACAGACAGAGCACAGATTTTCTCTGTCTCCACCTCCCACTTGCAGCACCAGTACAGTTTTCATGCTTTTGTCAGAAGTGCCAACCTGGGGAAGTCGCAATGCACAAGCAAAGAGAGGAGCGATGAATTAACTTGACAACGTGCACTGCTGACAGTAAATCTCCTAAGAATTTGATCCATCAGGGTTTACTTCTCCATGTTAGGGGTGACTGTTCTTGGGGTATCCAGTGGCACGTAGCACGTACTTCAGCTCAGATGTGTGTCTGCTTTGCAACGGAAAATCCCCGCTGCACAGCACAAAGTGAACTCAGCTGCAAGGGGAAATGGATCTGGAACTGCATTCAGAGGTGGTGACTTACATATAAATTATAAAGTGTGTCAATTCCGGACACCCATTTTGATGGAGTTTGTCAGACCCAGCTCTGGATTGTGTACTGCCTGCAGAAACCATCCAGAAAACCCAAGAGGCTGCTGTAACCCCCAATGTGTGAAAGGCCCCAAACCAGGATTTAATGGATTAGTAAGGCTGAAAAGGACCATCATAATCATCTGGTTTTGTTTCCTGTGTAACACAGCTGAAGAACTTCACCCACTCATTTCAGCATCAAAGCCATAACTTCTGCTGAAGCTATTGCACATCTTTAGAAAGACACTCACTCTTGACTTGGAGACTGAAAGTAATGCTAAACCTGCCGCATTCCTAAACCAACTGTTCCAGCCGTTAACTACTCCTGCTATTAAAAAGGCACACTTCCAGGGCAATTTTATCTAGCTTCAGCTTCCTACAGTCAGATCCTGCTACGTCCTTCCTTGCCGTATTAAGGAGCAGATTACAGTCAGGTGTAAGCTGTGGGGACTATCCTATGAATCACTGCATGCTTTCTCTTCTTGGACAGTCTTGGAAATATGTCACCTGTGAAGATTTATGAATGGACAAATTCATTGAAAATATCATTTGCAAGAGATTAACCAGAACAACCCCCTCTCTTCTGATGAAGGACTTGTGTGCATTTTTGTGCTTGTATCTGTGGTTTATTTTGCTTTTAATCTGGTGACTCTGAGATGATACGGACAAAGAGATGTAGGTAAATATGTGTCACACTCAGAGCTCTCCCTTAGCACATTAGTCGAGGCGTAATTCTGTGCATCAAAGCAGCAGTCTGTGTCACATCCAGCACAGACACTGAACAATGTCCCTTTAGAAAGGGCAGAGGGTGAGAGTAGCTTTATGACACTATTGATTTATTCTGTGCCTGCAGTTAAAAACTATACCCAGACAGACAATAAAAATAACTGCTCTAACCATATAACAGCTTCCTGCTACTAAAATGGATTTTACACTTAAAGTCATGGAGGGCTTTTCTTTCTCTCTTTTTTAAGTCTCAATTATGATTTTTTTTCTGAATAAATGGAAATGAGAAATTGTCAGAACTGGTTTAGTCCTGATGTCGTCCCTTTTTCTGCTTTCCTCTGTGTTTAAAAAGGCTGGGATTTTTTTTCCTGTTGCAAAGTTGTGTTGTAAGCACACTAGTAGGCACAATAACCTTGTATTAATCAGACCAGATAGTTTGGTGCACAATTCCTGCGTGAAGACATACACAGTGAGAATGGTAATCCGGAATGGATTTACCATACAAAATAAAATTTATTATGGTCTTTGTGGTCAACTGGATGAGCTGGGATTGAGGTCTTGGCCTTAGATTTGAATGTGAAAATAATATCTAGAGCAACAGGATCATCTCCTAGAAAACCTATTTTCACTCAGAGGACCCCCACAGATTTGCATGTTGAGATTTATGCATGCTGCAAGTGCTTTCCTGCATTGAAACTGGTGTCTCAAGCAAGTTGCTAGCAAGCTTCTATGGTAATTAGCAAGTTTAAATGATAATAGGGAAGGAATCTTAAAAATTGAAGCCTGTCTGTGTGGATCAATGAAATGTTTTAAGACTGTATAACCCTTTATAAAGGTTTTTACCAAAATCCCTGCAACTGCTGAAAAAAAATGGAGAAGGCAGTGCAACAGGGCCATGAGTTAGCACCAATGCTGGCTGGAGAGATCCTGCCTCTTTGTACCTGTCCTGACTTGTGTTAGCGCAAATTTTTGGACAAAAATGCAGTGATTCAGACCAGAGAAATTATCAATGTGAAATCTGGGGGGTGTGTGGCAGACATTTCTTGGTGGGATCAGTTCTCTGCTCCAGTTCATCAGTTCACCTAGTAGCACCTAGAGGCACAAAACATGGTTAGTGAGGTGATAGAAATGAAAGCCCAGCCAGAGGCAGAAGGGAAAATCCTAATCCGTGTATAAGGTAGTGTGAGACAGGACGAGGAGTCGGGTAGAGCCAGGAGAGACGTGCATCACAGCCTGTTTCTCTGCAGAATGGAGATGAGCAGCCTGCTTGCATGGGGTCAGATAGTATGAGGAAGAGTATATTGGTCTCGAAAAAAAAACGTTTTGGGAGATACTGACTGAATAACATAATGTGAGATGTTGTAATGTGGCCTCCTGTCCCTGGAGATGCTCTCGGAAACCAGATGATTCCATCAGCAGGGTTTTTATAAAAGTGAGCAAACACTGTAATAAATAAAGAGTGAGAAAGTCAAGATCAGACTTTTCACACCTGGCTGGGGGTTTTTCCCCACTTCCTTATGCTCTGTGATAAAACTTAGATACAGTAATTAACTTGCTTTAAAAATGACTTAGTAAGTATGTTTACAAGGTACACTTTTATTTTAATCTGTAAAATGTACAAACAAGAACATTCACACAGAAAAAGACCCTGTGAAATTTTTTACTCTCCAGTCCAGGGAGAAAAGACAGAAGACTTTTCTCAGCTTTGCTTTCACATGTCCTTTTGGTGGTTCTGCATTGGGAACCGTAACTTCAGTACCTGCAGCGGGTGGCATTGCCTGCTGAAGCACTCTGGTGGACGTGACACTGCAGACAGGGACCTTTTTTGGTTTCTCTGATTTTCATGTAATGGTCAGCAGACAGTATCTAAGATGGAAGTTAAATTTTTCCTTTAAATTACAGAGCCGATTGTTAATCTTCATTGTTTTCTTCAATTCATCTGGACAAACCGGGATCTGGTCCTTACATGCTTACATACACCTCCTCCCTCACGCAGGATTTGCAACACAATTCCAAGAGCACAATTTTCCGGTGAATCATTCCTCTCTGTTCCTTAGAGCTCACTTTCATTTTTATTACTTTTTGGGAGCATGATTATTTTACATCCTTTCAATCATGCGCCTCTTCTGAGAGCCCCAAATGTTTGATCAATTTTAAACCAACAGGATTATACAGTTTAGCTGGCATACCGGTGAGCCGTCCCCCGACGCAGTGCCACGGGGCTCCTGTGCAAAGCCATCACGGATGGCTCCCTACTCAAAAGCAGCTCGGACAGAACCCATCTTTCAGCGGGGGTTCACAACCCATCGCAGCAAGTTGCACGAGAGCTTTGTCAGCCTGGAGGGAAATTTTGACCTCTCTGGATGGGAAGCTTAACTGGGAGAAGAATTTCTCTCTGAAATTCCTAAGAGCTCTGCAACACTGGAAAAAAAGCGTTATGGGGGAGTCATCCCCCCTGGTGCTTTTCAAAGCCTGCTCTTCAGAGTAGCAGCTATATTTATATTGGAGGTGGGTTGCTAAGCACAACAGGAGCTAGGCACAACAAACAAGCTCCTCAGAAAAAACTCCCCAAAACCCCCCAGAAAACAGACTCTGTGCTTGAGTACAGCTACATGGATGTAGATGGCTGCATAGCTCAAAAATTGTGATAGAACATAAATCCTAAATAGGAAATTATTCAAGGTAGCTATGGCACCTGAGGGTCTGCGCTGTGCAGATGCTCAACAGGACCTGGTCTTCCCAGAAGTAATGAAGAAGCTGATGAGTTTTATCGGGAAAGGAAACCATTCTTGATGGTCAGAACACAGGCTACATCTTTGGCGATAAAGTAGATAATGGGTCATGAAGCAGCCTGACTCCAAGGGGAAAAGGCCATGTCCCACCTGGTGTGGCCCCAATGTTATAGATCTGCCATGCTTATGCAATGTGAGTGCTCAAAAACTTGTGCCAATATCAAATCCTCAAATTTGCACGGTTCTGGGATTTTGTGCTGTATCTAGGAGGCTGCTTCAACATAGCTTCCCAGAGGATGGAGCATATATTCTACCTCATCCATCCCCCCTCCAACACTGGTGAAAGAGCAGCAGAGGATCTGATGCGCTGGATCTTTCTGCACTTCCAGCTGAAAGTTTCATTTGGGAAAGAAACAGGCCAAACAGAACAAATAGGAGGCAAACCTGAAAGATCTGAGTGGATGTTGCTGTCTGCAACTTAGCGAGCTGGTCTTTGAAAAATACTCTGTTCACTAGCTGGATGCCAATTGCCAAGCGATGCTATCAGTTGATTAAAACACAGCCTGCCAGCTTCCTGCTTGATAAAACTAAGTACAACCTTGATTGGGAATTCTCAAATCCATTACAGAATGACTAGTCCATCACTTAAATCAGCGTACACCGTTTCACCATGAATCATCAACATACTTTGCTAATATATTTGCAGCAGCTAAACCCTGACAGGTCATCAAAACGGTCCCTGAATGCCGGATTCTGGGGGGTGGGAAATGGCAGGGGCTTCGGGCTGCGAGGGTTTCCTGTTGTTCCCTGCTCAGCTGGGTGAAGGTCATTTCCTCTCCTCTCTCACGCAGGAGAAGCTGAACCCTCAGGCCTTGAAGATATGTCAGTGAGCTACTAGAAACAACAGCCAGCCCCTACAAGGAGCCGTCTCCTGCACAGCCACGCTGGCCAGGCAAGATCGCTCCCTAAAGAGACCTGCTGCTCACTACCCTTGCTTCTTTGGAGGTAAATAAGGTGATCTTGGGCTGCAGAGGTAAAAATTATCATGAACTGTTTCAAGCCAGTCTTGCACTTTATTTTTGGTGCGTGCCGTTAACACAAAAAAAAAAAACCCAAACCAACAGGGCTGCAGGGCCAGGCTAGCATTCCTGAAAAGGAAGGAAGGGGCATGCTTCCAACGCATTAAGGATTATCCACTAGCGGGCTGGGGTGTTTGAAAAAAGCCCTCTTTTGTTGGCTCTTTGGAGTGTTTTTTATCTGCTGAGTTGGAGGTGGGTGTCCAACTCCAGATATACATCAGTGTTTGCACATCAGCTGCAATGTATTCTTGATCATCCCAGTGTGATAGATGTGTTACTCGACAAATTGCTGTGGGACACTCGCTAGCTAAATAACAACACTGATACACCAGAAGAACACTTCAACCCCAGCAGTCTTCATGCCTTAACAGAAATAAGATCTTAGGAGGGGAACGAACTGATGAAAAATCTAAAGAAGAGCAACTGCAATAAAATTTGGAGGCCACTTATTACGTATCACCTAAGCAACAGATTATAACAAAATGGTGAGGTCAGAAAATAATTCCTGATCATAGGAATTCTCAGGTAATGCTTCAATAGACAGCGCTATCCTCCAGCTCCACCACTCCCCATCTGCGTATTTCCACCTTCTCTCTTCTCCATGCCCCTCCATTGGTTCTCCCTCTCCTTCTTCTTTTATTTTGTTCCAATTGAACAAAGACCTACTTGGGAAACATACAGATCATACAACACTTCTATGTAAAATGTCAGTACAAATTCTCATCCGGTGAAAAGTCAGTGTAACTCCATCTCTGGTCTCAATACATTTTATTTACAAGAAAATGCATAAGCAGGAGACAAATATCTATTGTTTGCACAGTTTCAAAAACATAAACCATAATATAAGTGGTAGTTTCTGCTCCCCCTTAAACTGCCGAGAGTCTGGGAAGCCTCTTCAGAAGCGAGACTGGCTTGGGATAGGTGTAATAAAGCAGAGATTCACAGGCACAGTTTCTTCATTTAAACTAACACAAAGTGAGAGGGCAAAGAGCCTCCCAAAATTCTGCCCTTGTGGTTCAGATTTGAATATATATTTTTAAAGCTGGCCAAGCAACTGAAATTAAGCCTCATGTAATTAAGTTCCAGTAATTTGAGCAGAAAGTAGTCCTGGGAAAGTTAGCAGGATGAAAAAGTCATGGCAAAGCAGATACATGAATTTTTTGTGCCATTCCTATCACATCAGAAGTCCACAAAGAGGAAATTTAGGGTAAGTCAAGAGTTTTCAGTCTCTGGTGTGCAGAGCCCTGAGGTCCATGGACTAAACCAAACAAGCAGCTGGCTGGGTGGAGTTTTCCCACCTGAAGATCTCTTCAAGCTTTCTGTATAGGACTGTGACACTGCCCCAAAGTCTCCATCCTCAAGAATGCTGCCTTTATCTTCTCGAATGCATGTGGCATCGCTCTCTGTTCCTTATACCCACCAGCACTCCTGGCTTACCTCCTGCTGCTGAAGAAACTTTTGGCCTCCTCACGGTGCAGATTTATAAGCAGTGTGATCTCCTCTGCATCCGGGCATCACCACTCCAGGTCTTCTGGGAGACTAAGGTTGGAAATTGGAAAAGGGATCACAAAAAGCGATAAAAGTAGAAGAAAAAAGGACAGCAGCAAGAAGGAACAGCTACAGAAGATGGGGCAGTTAATAAACAGAAAGGATAATGAACCAGGAGACGTCTTGGTGGAAGAAAGAGGAGCAGCAGTCACAAGAGCTGCCAGTCACCAGCAAAAAGGGTGTCACACAAAGCATTTGACCCACTACAGCACAAGCTCCATCCATCCCAGTCTGGCCTGGGAGTTCTGGGCAGTTTGACAGCCTTCCTCTTGCAAAGCAGGGTTACACACCCCCTGAAGGACTTTGGGTGGTGTGGCTGACCCCTTGGATCAGAGATGAACGTCCCACCGAGCCCCGGGTTGCTTTGGGAGAGAGCTCCCACAGGGTTTCCTCTGGAAGGAATCTGCGTGCACAAAAGCCACCCTGCAGCTGGACTAGTGCCCAACAAATGGAGACAACCGGGGGATTACTGTAAAACCACCCCAGGCTCCTAGCCGAGACACTAGTGTAGACAGAGCTGAAGCATAATCCGAGAGAAACAAGGCTCCTGTCAGTCGCCTTAAATCCACTACAGGTATCTGGGGAAAAGCTGTAGGGGATTTATAACAAAAAGAGTTTGAAAAACACCAGAAGATTTTTGTAACACTCTGCTGTTTCACTATGTTATATTGTACCTTCGGCATTTTCAGACTTCAGCTACCATCAGTCAGATCTCTACTTGACAAACAGTGGAACACATGGTTTGCCCAACGATGACTAAATTACTCAGGAGGAACTGCAATTGATAAGACAATGATTTATGGACCTATTGTTTTCTACGTTCTCGTAAATAATCCTAATTGGTGTTAATAATACACCCTCTGCTTTGTGTTATCACCAAGCAAAGTACACTTCCTAAAGTAACTATTTAGGGCCATAAACCTTCTGAAAGGCAAGAGACCTATTGCCTTCAATAGGATCTGGATTAAGGCGCTCAGCCAGAGGAAAGTGGCTCTGGAATATGAGCAAAACACATCACACTGCCTTCCCATGTCTGCATTGAAAAGTTTCTTTTCTATATGCACATGGTAAATTCAGTGAGTTGCAGTAATCCCTACTGCAGTGACTCTCTGGTCGCTACCAGCTCAGAAATGCACCACATAAGATCTAAATCTGCTGGTGCTGTTACTGCCAGTTCGCAGCTCCTGCCCGCATCCCCGTGCACGGGGCTGGTGGTGCCATATCTGGGAAAGCTGCTATGGACAGTGGTCACCTGCACCAGGGCTTGGGGGCCTTTCTGTCTTTCTTATCCCTGAAGAAGTACTTTGATATTTTGGTGCTTCCCCATTTGTCACGCCGTACCCTTGTCGGGAGGGAACCGCGGCGCTCGAGACCTCCTTGCTGGCTGATTTTAGGTGTGAGGTTTGGTGGGTTCAATTTTAACATACAGATGAGCTGGCTTGACCTTAACAGGTCTGCACTTTAAATAACACTTAAATAGCATTATAGAGGGTATAGCTGCACGCTGCTTGCTTACAGAAACTACAAGCAAACCAGACAGCTTTTCAATTCATGTATCAAAGAGAAGGGGATTTACACATAAAAGGCTGAATTATTTTGATTTGTGGTTTTCAAGCCGCTATGCATTTTCCAACGTAAACGTTCCTTTGTCTCTGTTTTTTGATAGTTCATATCAGGTTCGGTGGCCTAGATTTTCAAAAGTGGTAATTTTGAAGGCCAGTATTTCTCCGTGTCGACTCAAGGTCCCTTAAAGAGACCAGATATTGCTAAGGTACTGCCTATCTTTGGAAAACTGGGCCATTTTAGCATCTTTCAAACTAGACACCCCAAAGCGTGTAAAATCATCAGGGGTGTGTTTGCCAGAGAAGTAAAAGTCTTTCCCCGGCCGCACCATCCCTTCCACTGCACTGTTCACGCTGGTCCTCACAGCATCATCCCCCCATCACCGTTAAAGGTCCCTGCAGAGTCAACATTACCAGTCCTTTTTGACATTCTCAACCACCAAACTTCCTACATAACCTATAAAAAGAGCTCATTTCCTTAGCTATTTCATCTTTGTAATAGCTATCAGAGAAAAGTCTCCTAAGGCCTGAGTCCGGATAGCTAAAAATCTAACTATATGTTATTTGAGGGAGAGGAGGGGAGAAACCCTATCCTATTATCTGCATTATCCCGTTACCCTTGGATGTCTTCCATGTACTTGGAAGAGCAGTGCCCCATTCTTGAGGCTTCACATTGCAGCCACTGCCTTTTTGGCAGAAGAAGGGTGGATGTGGCTCCCTTCAAAGTCAATCAATGTCACATCTTTAATCAATCTAGAAGGTCACCACTGTACTTTCATCAAGAAGAGATGGGTACAATTCTCGCTGAGTCCTAAATGTTTACGGGGGTCTCAGGTTGCAGCGGGTGTTGGAAAAAGTAGTTTCTGGTCCTGACCTCAGCACATCTTCTATTCCTAGGCTCTTTGTAAGAGTTTTAGGATCAAATAAATATATCCAGGACTCTGAGACACGGTGATGCAGAAGTATGTATAATGAAACCCCAAATCACACAGACCTGACTTAGTTCTCTGTTTCATTATGGCTTTGAACACATCTAGTTTTGCTGAAAGGTTCGGAAAGCTCAGGGAGCTTTTGTGTGAAGGCAGGTCACATTTTGAGCAAGCTTGCAACAATTTTGAGTTTCACATCATAATCATCTACGAAATTTCATTGTTCGTCTGGGATGTCTGCTAGTGATCACAAAACAGAAATGTATTACGTTTCAAGGAACTCTGACTAGGAGGGAGGCTCAGAGCACCACACGTGTGAAAACCATTCAAGCTCGAAGTCAGGACCCCCTGTATAAACAAATCTACCAATACAAAACGCTGAATCTGTTAAGCCAGAATATTCTTCCCTAGCTTGGAGTAATTTCATTACCACTCTGGCACAGCTGGAGCAGGATCCAAAGCCCAGTAAAGTCAAGGGTAGAATTTCCATTGATTTCCAAGGAGTCTGGATCGGATCCTAGATCACATTGTCACACTGCAGCAAAACCCAGCCGTGTTGCAGTGTACCCACCTGCTCTCTAAAGTCTCTGCTCTAGCCATCCAAATTCATTGCAGGTACAGTCCAGGTTATTCCAGCCTTTGCTTGGTGCAGTGCTAAATAAATGCTGGTTACCAAAATCAGCAATCCTGAATACTGCTCCTCGTTAGTAAATTAGACTAACTAATGAACACTTTCTTAAGAAGATCTGTCTGTTTAAATCCAAACCAAGTGTCAACCCCTCTTATTCTACCAATCAGACGAGCAGTGCCCTCCTGTACCAGTTGCAGACCAGGGCTGACTAAAGACATATGGAAAAAGTGAATGAGGAGCTCACAATATTTTTTAATAAGGTACTTAGACTTCTTTTACGACTGAGAACGATTCAACATTATCTAGTTAGGTAAGGATCAGCAGCTTCTGTGTATATAAAAATAAAAGAAAGGAAGAAGGAAAGAAAAAGGAAGGCAGGCAAGAAGGGAGGAAGGAGGAAAGGAGGGGAGGAAGACCCTGTGTTTCATTTGCTAATACTTCATGTTGACAAGTCACAAAAACACGAAAACCTTCTTTAACCTCTTGCCTCCTCTCGACAAAATCATCCACCTACAAATTAAAATAATCTCCAGACATTGCCTCAATTATTTTCTTGGGCAGTTCTGTAATGTAAATTGTTGTGTACAGTAAGAAATTGTTTTAAAAAGAAGACATGGAGATTTTTTTTTTCCCTGCAAATCAAAACAGAATCTGAGAGGAATTTCTGGGAAGAACAAATAACCCTCTGGAGCTGGTACTAGACTAGGTGCCCTGAACAAACCTACAGAAGGAGCACAACGAGGCAATGATTTATTGCATGCTATGCAACTCTCACTGCTGTGCAGTGCCTTGTAAGAACTGGCAAAAGGGAGAGGCAGTAATCATACAGCCTCCTCCTCCTCCTCCTGTGTTTCTGGATATTACCTGCTCTGGATGTGACTGCATGACACTGAAACAGGGCTGCAGTCACCCTGAGCTGCAGGATTGGCAAATCATCTTTGTGCTGCAACATTTCATCTTGTACTTAAAGCTGCACCATTCTTCCTACCTAAAAAAAAAAAAATTAAAAATCTGTATTTGCATACTCTGAAGCTTCACACAAATACAAAATGTCATTTGTGCTGGATGTGTTATTGCTCTATTTGCACAAAAAGGATTTTCAAAAATGTTTCCATCAGTAGGTGGAATACTGGATCTTCCAAAGTCAATGGTAAAACTCCCCTTGGTTTCAAAAGGGGCAGCATTTCACCTATGCCATTTTAAATGCATTAGAGACTAAATACGAATAGCAAGTTCTGCACACATAAAAATACTTGTAAGAAAATCTTGGCCCTAAAGAATTACAATCAATCAAACAAGGAGCAAAAAAATGCAATGTAACCGGTCCTGCACCAATCAATACAGATCAAGATGAGTCTGATCCTAACTGGGTTGTATCTGCAATTAGCTGTGCTTTTTTGCAATTTAAAATTCATTTGGGTTCTTGTAATGACTGGTGGGTTACTTGCAGTTCTGCCCATATTCCTCCCAATCTCTCCAATTTAAGAATACAAAAAAATTCTCTGCAACTAAGAATTCATCTTCAGATGTGTTTGGCGAGTTATTTATACTGAATAAACGTGAAAAAACTTACCTGCAGAATACTTAGGCTAAACTCCCCCCTACCCCCCCCAAAAGGCTAGATCAGTGAAATAAATTAATTGCTATGAATTATTCAGCTCTACCTGTGGCAATGAAAAATAGCAAGAGCATTAGGTTTCTTCTTTGTGTACTAAGCCGCTAATTTATAGAGAATGCATATTAATAAAACACAGGATATTCATCAATATTCAAGTCACTGACTGCCTGGCTATTTAATCTAAAATTACCAGCCAGCTCAAAACTCTTACTAGTTAATCATGCAATCTAAGCCATTCTGATATTGATGGTTAACATTAATTGCCCAACTGCCATTTATAAAATCCTCTCCTATATCTTTCCTTTGCCTAGCAAAGAACCCTTTGACACATTTAACTTCATGGACAAGCTGGAGAAGGCCAGCTCATCTGGGCTGTTCTTCAGTCCAAAATGTTTGTTTGATTGTTTTCCATAAAAGGGATATTTTCTCCCATTGTGGTTTTGCATTTTGAACACTATCAGTAAAAAATGTTCTTCATTATTAAGATCTTTGTTAAGTTTCTCTGCTTCTGCAGATGTTCTGCAGGTGGTGAGAAGAACCATCTGGTTTCCATCCCATACAGAAGATGTTGTCCTTCATAATGGAAGCACAGCATTCAGATCAGGATGGCCGAAACAATGGCTCAGTTCCAGCCATGAACTCCACAAGAAGCCACCAGCAGTGGATTCCCTCCCCAAGGCCTGACCTCGAGCTCCCAAGGGGATGGCTGGCACAGAGCAGTGACACCTTCAGACGTCACCAACTTACGCTGCATGACGTGCGCTGCACACATTGAGGTGCAACAGGGGAATCTGGGGAACGTTTTCATGTGATCCAACTTGGCCAAAATACAGGCTCAAACTCCTGAAGCTCATCATACCGGTAAGAGATGCTGCCGAAGGGGATCTGGGGACATCTTCCTAAAGCAATGCACCATCATACCAAACCTGAGCCAGTCCTGATATTTATCACCTATACATTTTCTTCATTCTTCTGCCTTTCTTTTTTTATTAACTTAATTGGATTAAAGCAAACAAAACCCAAACCAAGTCAAAATTTTTCAGTTGTTCTAACCAAAAACTTGAGGCCCTGGAAGTTAACTGTAAATCAGCAAATCTGCAAAGAGCTCACTGTCCTCACTGGAGCAGAAGCCTCAAACAACAAAGAGGCAGGCATGTAAATGCTGCTGCATAAGAAATAAAAGGATTCTTAAAAACAACATTCTCAACCACTTTCAAATTATTTTACCCTTGTTTCATTTAAGCTGACACTTAAGAACAGAAGAAAAATTTTGCAAAAACTATTTTTTGAGTAAAGAACATCTTTTTTTCTCTGTATGCAGATGTTCTCTGCAACAGCAAGAGAAATTTTCTGATTTTTATAAATTTTGTCCGTCTGGAATTCAGGAACTGTAAGTTCAATCACCAGTTGTATCTTCCCATTATTTGAGGGCTGCTAGTTTGTGATGGCTGGTCAGATAAGGCACGTGGCATTCCCTCTATTCCCCGAGTGCTCCGGCGCAAGAGCACCCTCCTGGCCTTGAGACTTATGTAAGGGAACCCATCCATCACAGCCATGTCAATAAGAACTTGAACCTGAATGTTTGCAGAAAGCAAACACTAAGAGTGCAATAGCAGAGTCTACCCCAATTCATTTCAAAATTCCAGTAAATATTTGTGAACAATGTTTTGTAGCATTCGTACAGGTCCCGTCGGTGATTAAACTCCCCTTCAGAACACACCGAGGGTCTCGGTGAATTCCGAGCTGCCGAGAGGTAACAACATGCTGACAGCAAGGAGAAAATGATGACTGCAGAGTGAAACACAGCCTCAGAACAAGCAAAGACTAAATAAACTCTCAGCATAGCTCGGTAATTCTTTGTGGCATAAAACGTGGCTTGGGCCTTGCCTGAACTGGGCTTTTACCCGAGTTAGAAAACCATGTTTAAATTAAATTTAAAGACCATTCTTCTTAAAAGCACTTCTACAATGCTTTGGCTGGACAGTGTGTTTTTCTAACCGTTGTTTACATAGTTTGACCCATTTTCACTTCTTTGCTTTAACTGAGACTATTAATTAAGCTATTTAAAAATTAAATTGAGTATATGCCTTCTTTGGACTAGATCTCAGGCTTCATTTAATTGTCGGTTCTTGCGCTGAGTTTGGCTGTGAGGGTGTGTGAATCTGTCTCCATTTGGAAATGAACCCAAAATTACAGATATATTTCACAGAGGCTATGGGATTGAGTAAAATGTCGAAGACATGCCCTGCTTTAATTGTTTTAATTGTTTCGAATATATCCGCGTGATATTAAAAATTACATCTGCAATAAACAGGGTGACATGAGCCCGGTGTAACTCACTGTCAAAACCAGCGAGCATCTTTAACTGCCTGAGCTGGTGTTAGAGGCATAAAGCAAAGTTTGATTTTGTGAGCATGAAAACATTCACACGTCGCATGCCTTGTGATTTATATGCCATAATCATGCGGGATTTTCAAGTAGAAAGGGTGCCTAGAAATTACTGGAAAAGGGTCATCTCTATTTTTCTATTTGCAACGAATATAATACAGGGCTTTCCATCGCAGAGGGCCCAACGTGCATACCAAAGTCTGATTTAGATTTTCCCATTGAACAGCTTTTCTGTACAGAAATCTCACGAAGACACACTAATCCTTTAAACTTCAGTGTTGATGCTGAAATTATGCTGTGTGTCAAAATTACATCAAACAACTGCACTTATTTCCACCAGAAAAATTTGATTATTTCACTCTCATTTATATTACATTTTTTCCCCACTATAATGCTGACTTGGAAATTCCCTTAGGTCTGGACACCTCCAAGTAGTTTTTCAGTGGAAAGAAAGCTTTCATTATATTTCATAATTTTTTTCTCCTGATTTGAATGTTATAATTGGATTGGAGAGATATTTATTGCGAACTTCATGTTTTGCCAGGCTTCACAAGCGGCATCTTTTAATTTCTCTCTTTTCAATGAACCTTTTGACTTGATAAAAGTGGCTCTAAGGTATTTTTACAAAAGAGGCCAACAGAGCCAGTTCATTTTAAACCTCTCTCTTTAAAGTATCTCATTTCCTTATTATTTCTTAATAGAGGCACTATCCTGCAATGTCATAAAAAATGCCGCAGTTGACTTCAGTGGGATCAGGATCACTCCCTACTGTAATTAGTTCTATATTTCAAAATATTAGAGGTCATTTTGGTCTTTTTTTTTTTTTTTTCACTTTGAGAAAAGAAAACATTGGGAAAAAAAAGAGAATTTCAACGGTGACTGTCAGTAGAATACTAAAAATAAGTTGCATGCATCCCAGTTGTTACAATTTATGCCTCTAATGAAATTTTCCTCTTCTCACTTACTGCAAATTTTTAATGTGAGTTTTTACAGCCATTGAATCAGTATCTTTAATCTTCCACCAATATTAGATAGAAATGGAACTAACTAGGGACAATCCATCTGGTTATAAAGCACACTGTCTATAAAGTTGTTCAGTTCATCCAAAACTACTTTTTTTTTTTTCCCAGTGGGTCAGATCAGATAAAATTATAATATTTTGAAATACTGTTAATACTACTCAGAGATTAATGCACTTGTAATTAATAATAAGTTTGAAAAATTATGATGCCTCTGAAGAAATCAAAAGATCCAATGTCAATCACCCTGACTACCAGGGATAGGCTAGATCCCACAGCGCCAGGTTCTGATGCTCTTAATTACACTCAGTAGCAAAATCTACTCTCTGAGCCCAGTAGGTGAAATCCACCCCAGCCCAAACCAGGCAGGGAGCACGTAATTTCCAGCTACTCATTTATGCGGGATATGTCAGGGTTTGCATGAGCAAAGGTCTGGGAGCCAGTCTCACAGGGGGAAAATAGCCGAGCACCCACACCCCGGGTCGTGGCCTCTCGTCCTTCCCTTTGCCGAGGGCTGGCCACAGGCTCCACCAGCACCGCAGTCGCTCTTTTGCAAAGAGGGCTGTGCCAGTTTACTGGGAGCTGCTGGGCTCCCTCCCCTGCCCCGAGCTCCTCTCCCCGGCCCCGTAACCACACCAGAGCAGACACCCTTTGTCTGCACAGTCTATTTATAAAACCCCACTTCCAAAAACGTGTTTTGGCTGGTGTGGGTCAGCTTCACAACACCAATTAAAGCAGCCGAGCTGCATGGTAGGAAGGTGCAGCACCCCAAAGAAATGGTCCAGGGCCAGTAACAACTTGACCCTGAGCAGCTCTAGCAGAGCAGCACGTCTGACCATGCCCTCTGAGCAGGGGAAAAACATACACTTTTCCCTCATGATCATCATGTCAATGCTAAAAATATAAAGCACTTCAACCCTGCAAAGAGCTCAACTGTGCCTGGTGCACAGCCCCTTTAAAATCCACAGATCTATCAGGCAGAATGAAATCCCGCACCCACCGAAGTGAATGGAAAAACTCTCCTGTCCTGTGGGGTGCCAGGAGTTCCTTCCCAGGGCAGGAAAGTTAAGGACATTTGCAAGACATTGGCAGGACAAGGGACCTATTTTTGGACACCGTCTATGCTAGGTATTCCTACCAATCCTGCTCACGCTGTCCCAGAGCACACAGGAATCATTCATGCATTTCCTAATCATGAAATGAAAAAGGCAGATTGCCCAGATCCCCTGGATAATGAACGGGAGCAAAGGTGGGTCTGTCTGCCCAGGGGCTACTCCTGGCTGCGGGGTCCAGCTGGGACACGGGTACCTCAGGCAGCCTGCAGCAGCAAGGCACGGGGACGCAGACCCTGAGCCACCTCCTCTGCCTTCTGCATGCCCATGGATTTACCTTTCCCAAACCCTCTGCGCATGCAGTAACAGATGAGCCCCTGCCAAACCTCTGCCTGGGCTTCTGCAGCCACCATGCTTGGACCGGCACTCGTGCATCCTCGTGGGAAAACAGCGCGCACTCCTGTGGCACGCTGCTGCTGAGACCTGACCTGTGTTCGTCCTGCCCCGCTTACTTCTCATCACGTACAATTTCACGGCCAGGATGCAGAAGAAGGTCCTAACAGGAAAAGATTGCGTAGCTCATACTCTTCCACAGCTTTATCGAGCAGCACATGCCAGCCTCCCAGGCACAAATCTCACTGCAGCTTCCTACAATGGTTTTAAACGTTCCCTCTGCACTGGCCGGCATGGTCTGGAGCAGCAGAGAGGTGAGCAGCCTGCATGGCTGCGGGCACGACTCGGCACACACAGTGCCCCAGCCACACACGGCCACCCCCACCACCCGGGCTGGGCACAGCAGAGACCCAGGGGCCACATGCACGTGCATCTTCTCTCCTCCATCTCGTCTATATCTGGCACAGGGAAGGAGTGCGATCTCACAACAGCGTGAGAAAAAAATCTCTATTTATTCTGTCTGGAAGGGCGCCGCGTGCAGCGAAAGCCCCGCCGCTCACGTGTGCGCCCAGAGGAGACGCTCTTCGGGGTGCTGACGGATGAGCCCCAGTGGGACTCCCACGAGGGGTTACCCCCCGCCTGCAGCTGGCAGGAGGCACGCCTCCACATCCACTGCTCCGGTGCAAAGTCCAGCATCCTCATAGTGCCTGCGCAAGGTCGGTGCCGAGTGCCGGAGCTGTGGGCACACGCTCCCTTCTGCTGACTCGGCTGAGCTCCACAGCCCCTTGGGGCCGACGGCGGCGGGGGCACTTCTGTCAGCACTCCGCGGAAACAAGTTAATTGACATATGCTAACACGCTGTTAAACATAACACAGTCGTGTTTAAAAATATGCTAGCTAGTCAGATCAAATGCATTTTTAAACATGCCTGCTTTTTTTTCCAAAAAGGAAGAGGTTTTGGTTAACGTGCTAGTAAAAACATTTTTCAGCACAGTAGAGACGCAGGAGATGTGAGAGTTACAGCAAGTGTCCTTTGGCCAAGTATAATCTGCAGGGAAAGTTGACTTAAAAAACAAGTTTACCCTGATAATGTTAATTTGTTTACATTGTCCAGTTCACAGGATTTCAACACGAACACGCAGCAAAATGTTTATGCGCAGCATAATACCCGTGTAATCTGTCCACAATGTTTGTAAATTCAGCCCTAAGGCACTACCGCAATAAACACCACCATCGTGTAATACGATAATAACAACTCCCCAAAAGCATTACAACTCTTCCTGTCAATACAGGTATCTCTTTAATGACACGTTAAAACTGAGAGAAGGATTAAAACCAAGATGTAGTTTTGTGTCTTTAGTGCTACTTGTAACATACATCTAGGGAGAGGACTACTCCCTCCAGCTGAAAGGAAGCCAGTTTCTGACTGTCCCACGTTTCTTCTTTTTCTATAAATTGCTACTGCTGGAAAACACAGAAACCTTTCCTCTCTGCATGTTCTGCTGCTGCTGGCTGGTCCTCCAGCCTAAGGATTCACCTACAATAGCTTTTTACTTCTCGTTCGAAGCCAGGGTCCTCAACGATATGATCGTTTCCAGCGAAGCTGTTCACACCATCACAGGCCAGCGAGTGTGACTTTGGCTGGTAGATGAAATAGCAAGTGCAAGAGAACACGAAGAGACAAAAGACTTTGCTCCCATGCAAATGTAACGTGGGACAACAAATGGAAAATGGAATAGCAAAATCTAGGTCAGTGAAAAGCTTACTGGTATGAAGAGACAATAAGCAGAATTGCCTCTAAATATAATAAATACTTACTCAGGTTTTTACTGAAAGCATTGAGGGTTCTTTAAATGATACTGCCAGGGTCTGATTTGCAAATCTGCATGCCCGAATATCATGGTGCAAAATGAAGTTGAGACTCAAAAATGAAACCGTATATCAAACGCCTGGCAATGAACATACACAAATACACGCTGTGATCGCCCTTCGCCGGCGCCCGAGTCTGTGTTGCTGCAGAGTTGCACAACGGGGTTCAAATCAGGCTTTGGGAACGAAGCACAGAACCGAGACCCATCACCGCGCTTAAATCACGGGGGCTACGGGGAATCTGCACCGATACCGCTAAAAGCTGACACTTCTGTTAGATTAAGTGAGGCTTTTTAAGGTTTACATTGGATTTGTGTGCAGGGTTTAAAGCAGGGGAGAAATTAAGACAAAGATGACTATGGAGAGGAAAGGAACCCAAGGGGCACCTCGAAGCCAGCCTGTTGCTGCTGAGCTGCCTGGGCCAGGGGCTCCCCGGTGCCAAGCGCTGCTGCCAGATGTGAGGGCAACCTCTGAGCTCGGGATGCCTGCACTGGGGCTTGACCCCAGGCTGATGGGCACATCACCACAGCGCTTGGGCCAAGATATGCTGCAACCTGATGCCATGCCCTCATACACCCAGGAGATGTGGAAGGCAAAAGCAAGCTGAGGCTGGAGCTTAGAGCAGGTTGAACATGTTCTCTCAGTGGTAACTGCTACCAGGAAGGGAAAGAAGGAAAAAGAAAGGAAAAAGGCCAGGTTGAACATTTATTCCAGGCTCCTGCCCTTTCCACACTGTGCACAAGGGGAGGTCAGAGGGCTGCCCTGGCCGCCGTGCCTTGGAGCAAATGCTCCTGGTGAGCAGATCTGGTGAAAATCTGTAAGGTCCTCTGGCCGTGCGCTTCCCCAAAGGAGATGATATTATCAGATTTTCAAAAAAGAGCAAGCAAGAGAAAAGCCTTCTAGCTTATGAACTTCCTTGATCTGAAGCTCCACAAATTCTTTCCATGGTTTTGGTACAGCACCTTATGTGCAGGGTGGAAGGGGAAGCTATTGAGTGTTGAATTACAGAGGGGAAAAACATCTCAAATTCCTTTCTATTTATACTCACAACTTTTCCAAATCATTATACACAAATCCCCTAGCCTCAGCTGAACTGCTCACGGGTTACAGGGCCAAGAAAGAGGTGGAGCCTTCATAGCCTGTGCTAAGCTTTTCAGAAACTTGGAGAAAGTTCCCAAAAAATGAAAGCAATGAAAATTACCATGTCAGGCAGAGAAGATTTAACCTCTACCATGCCCCACAAGCACAGAATTAATATACAAGACAGTAGGAGGTTGCTTTCATAACAGGGAGCACAGGTTGGTTGCTTGTGAGAAGTTAAGCTGAGGCTGACACTGGGTACAGAGAGACAGAAATTTGACAAAAGCATTGAGCGTTTGGGGGTATTTGAGAAAAAAATCTATTCTGGTAGTCCAGACACTAGGCTGGGACTTGTTAAGTTGTGAACTTGTTAAATTCCTGCTCCACCAACGGCTTCCTGCATGACAAGGAACCAAAGCCTATTTCTGCTGGTACAAATTCTCCTTGACTTTATGAGATACTGCGGCCTTCGTGTTTCAGCCCCTCACCCGTGAAGACATCTGATGACTGCTTCCCCTCCTGCCACGCACATCCCACTGAACATCCTTGCGATGCATCAGGACACCACCAGGCAGAGAGGGGCTTTAAGCTTAGGGGACAGATCCAGGTGCAAGTTCTGAGAGCTGCAACCCTGCACACTGCTCCTCTGCCTCCCCATATAAGCCTGCATTCAGGTTGGCTTAAAACCTTACGTAACACATTTTTAAAAATTCCTTTTACTTCTGTTACAACCAGTAAGGTGGGTGGTTTTCAGACTTTAGCTTCTTTGCCATTATTTATGGTGTTTCCCTGTTTTGTTCAATGTTTTTAGCCAAAACAGTGAATTACATTAGGAACACCTGGTTTTACTTCAGTTTCTGGTCTATTTTCATTTCATGGCTTTTGAGTTTTAGCAAAATGATCTTATTTTTGGATTTCCAACACTGCACAGGGCAATACAGACTATAAAGTAAGAAATATGTTAATTGGACTATATAATAAATGTAAAAGTTATGAGAACTCTTTAATCTTATGAGATTTGGAGGCTCCCATCTCTACGCTAATTATCTCCGTTCTATATGATTTAGCACGAGGCTCACCAACACAGCTCACAAGTACAACGTGCAAGAGCGAAGCACCTCATGCACTCCTCCAGAGATACTCATGACACCTTACATGGGCAAATTTAAGGTCTTATATCACAACCGTATATCTTGATTTTATGAACAGGACCCTGGAAACTCCAGCAACAGGAACAGGGATGTGAAGTCCAGGACTGTATCTGGGCTCCAAGGAGGACTCATGATAGCCTCTAGAAGCTCATAGAGGACAGAATGGAAACACCCTATGGGGTGATCCAGAAGGGTGGCAAGGGTGGCTTCTGTCCTCCTAACTTTTGGGGGAATCGCTGGAGGGTGTAGCACAAGTCCTACAGCCCAAACTCTCCCCAGACTATTCACTGCACCAAAAAAAGCCTGCAGAGCAACACTGAGGGCCAGGGAGCTGGTGGGAGCTCTCCCACCTTCTCCATGCGGGAGGGACGGATCCGGGCTCACAGCTTCGCCCACGGAGCTGCTCACGGAGCCAGCGGGGTTCAATGAAATGTGCAACCACTGTACTCCGTCATGTTTATGCATACCTAAGTGCTTTTAAATATGGACTGCTGAGTTACCCGAAAAGCACCTTAGCCAACATGCTCTCAGTTTTCCAACCGATAGCCCTTAAAAATAGAGTGGTGGCTGGTTTGCCCCCATTAAACAAGTAAATATAACACTACTAGAGGTCTGGAGCCTTTTGTGCTGAGCTTTGACCTACAGCAGTATTTCCCTGCTAGAAAAAAGCAGGCTGGAGTCGGTGACATAACACCAAATATACAGATGGGACCATACTATAATTAGCAAGGGAATGTCATTCCTGCCATCTTTGCTTCGTTTGTAACTGTGCCTGTAAGCTCTGGGGAATGGTGTGCATTTCACACAGTCTGCACAAGAACGAGGATTGCCAACTGTCCCAGTTCTGGTGGGATACCCTTGGGCCTCTGCCCTGAGGCTCGCGGAGATGTCAGCAGCACCACGGGACAGTGACACCCCTTGCAATGCTGCTGCCGGGACCCCTCGTCCCGAGGCAGAGGGGAGGGATTTCTCTGCACAGCAGCAACAACTCAGCTCCTGCTCAAATACCACGTGCTCCCATCCAGAGGAGCACTGCCCGTTGCTTCTTGGCAGGCTCCTTCACACGCACCCAGAAACAGTCGTTTGCCTGTCTTCGAGCCAGGTGCACAGCCTGGACCTTACAACAGAGGCCAATACCTGCTCACACTCAGCTTGCCCCCAGGAGGGAGAGGATTTATTCAGCACAAATACGGGTATTTTTGCTGGCGCTGTGCTTTTCAGCATGGAGTCGCTAGTTTTTTTAATCTCTTTAGCGGTTCCAGTAAAACACCAAATCACCATTTAAGGTTTTACCATTTACTTTTAACATGCTCAATAATACAAGTCCAGTTGTCTTTTAAACACTTTGTCATCCTCTGCAGGCACTTAGATGAAAAACTTACTGTCGGCTCTGCTCTGCCAGTGGAGTCCAGTGAACTTGTTCGGTTTTTTACCAGCCTGCACAAACCGGTGAAACAGCCAAGGGAACAAACCAACCCTTAATAATAATAATGTCATGCGTTCCTTGTCTTATGCCCAGAGTTCAAATCAGCTTACTCGAGGAGGCTAATTCATCCTATTGAGTCCAAAGGGACCTTGCCTCTGAAGATCTCAAAGCGTGTTTGGAACATTAAAATCCCTGCAGAATCTGTGCCATTTAAACAGAACAGACCCCTGTGATCATCTTATCAGCTCCTCCTTCATGACAAATATTTTCCCCCTATATTTCTTGCATGAATTCTAGATGTTGAGATAAAGTAGGACATATTTTACCATTAAGGGCTTCAGCCTCGAAAAACTTCAAAAGATGGTGAATGCACCACATCCCTAGCTAAGATTCCCAAATATTTCATTCTTTTTGCCATAATGAATCCATTTCCACAAGCCCTCCTGCAGCACATCATAATAACTGTATATATCGGTGGGTAAATTGAGGCCTGGAGAAGTCAGGACTTCCCTAAGGATACACAATGCTGGAGTACCTTTTCCCACTGTTATTTGCAGCTCATTTAAGCCCAGGCTGCTGCCGAAAGGGCCCTTCTGTTGTGCGCTGCCTGTCCCTGCCTGCACCTTCTCCCCGCTGTGCAGCCCTGCGGGCACCCCCACACCAGGGGAGGGCACCCCCAGCACCCACCTGCACCCACACTGCCCAAAAGCACCCCCGGGGCTGCGCTGCGTGGCACTGGCAAGCTTGGAGCCCCCCGAGTCCTGCCCGGGCCATGATGGAGGGGTACGGCAGCTGCTGCTGCCAGCTGGAGCCAGCCTCCAGGAGCATGGAGACCTGGGGTCCACTCGCAGCTCCGCCACTGGATTTTTGCAGATCTGCAGGGAAATCACTCATTTCCCTGGGATTTCCCCATAAATTTGACAGAGTGCCTTGACATTCCCCAAGGAAAGGCACTGTTCAAGTACAAAGCTTAATTATGATTGTTATAGTATAGTCATGCCACTAATTCCCACTAAGAACTGCAAATCGCTCCCATTCCACTCCTCCATCCCCCACGCTTGTTGGTGCCGGTGGACAATTAATTCCTCAAAAAGAATATATTAAACAGATGTGAAATCTTTCCTATTTGCAGGACATCTCTGAGCAGATTGCAGATCACCTCAAACATATTAGTGATTTGAATGCACCAAACGATGTATTTCCATACTATTTTTTTTTTAACCAGCTTGACAGAATTCATTCAAAATTCAAATTGTGACTGGCCAAAAAAATCTTGCAACATCCTTCCTACGCCTGTGACCAACCAAACTCTTCTCCCATGTACAAATGTAAAATTCACTTTCTCTAAAGCTCACATAGCTGCCTTCAGAAATGACATTGAATGAGCAGCTTTTTTTTTTTTTCCCCCCCCCCAGTTAAATTTAGTAATTTTGAAATCCACAGGAAGCAACCTCAGGAGAAGCATAGAAGACTGAGGTGAGTTCATTGAAAACCTCAAATGAATAAAATACATTGTAAATGCCTCACATTTTTGCCCTGCAATAAACACCAGGGCTGCCACAAGAAATGCATCAGCCCCTCTCAGCCAAGCTGAGCAGCAACAACTGCAACTTTCCATAAGCCTAGAGGTTAATGAACCACACGTCATAAGGGTTAAAGGATAAATTCAGTCCTAGGGCCACCGCTTAGGGAACGTTTGAAGGGCAGTTCTATATCCCACCTATGAAAATCACCCCCTTTGCTGCCAGTTCTGCAACCAGAGCAAGGAGCTCTGGGATCTATTCGTGTAATATTAGGCTTGAAAAAAATTACGAGTTGTGATGAAATTAAAGACATCCAAATTTTTCGCCATTCTCTGCTGATAAAGGCCCTATTATTACCATTTACAAAAGGGAAACACAGCCAATTATAAGCTACTTCTGGCACATGCCAGGCCTCAAGTAGAAGATAAGCCAACACAGCAGAGCTTGCAGCTGGAAGCCCAGAAACCTGAAAACGAGCTGACTCATGGAAATATCCTCATATAAAATATTGGATGGTTATTTTTCTCTGCCTCCTTTCTGTGTGTCTTAGGAATGATATATGAATTGCCTTATTTACTTTGTCCCATAAAACTTACATTTTTTTATTAATGCGCTGCCAGCTCCGAGAGCAGTAGGTGTGGGAGCAGATGGAAGGAGGGGAGCACAGAGGGGAGCTGCTCTTTGGGGGGCAAAGCAGTGGAAGGGTCCACGGCAGCACAGCAGGTCCAAAAGCACAGCAGCAAACTTTTCAGGTGAGCTTTGTCCTGCTCCCAGAGAGCAAGCCAGCTCCTCTTTCTGCCCTGATTTCATCAGGGGCAGCTGCCTTCGCTCGCATTACACTGGGGAGAATTAGTGCAACATGAAAATTTATGCTCCTACCAAAACACAAATTGTGAGAAGAGAGGCAATTTCCCCTGGTTATACCCTGGGCTGCCCACCCCAAAGCCCAGCTCCTTCCATCCTGCTCTTCCCCAGCAGGCAGGGGATGCGGCTGGCTGTGGGCTGCCGTCAGCAGGGATAAAGACTGAATTTACCTGGTCCCAGAAGAGACACCAACGTGGAGCTTCTCCTTGCACTCACTTTGATTTTCCTGAGGACTCTGTAATGTTTGAGACGTCCTTCCCTTTTCAAACCCACCTGCAAGGTGCTCACACCTTGTTAGGAGAAGACTGGGTCCAGGTGGGTGGGTGGTGGGATGCTATATGCCTCATTTCCTTAGGAAACCAAGTTAAAAAACCCTGCCCTCCCCCTGCTATACTGTGCTACTGAATTAAGGATGGTGAATGCTCATTACGGCAATCTAACAATCTATTTTTATCTGATTCTCACCTAGACAAGCAGCAGAAGGAATAAAAATCTGAGGGGAAGAGCTACAGTCAGGGTCAGTTGGTGGAATGTTGCTTTCCATCAGCTCAAAGCACGTTGAAAAAGATTTCAGTCAGACAACCTTCCTTAAAAACTCCTGTCCAAAAAAGACATGCTTCAGATGCTTTTTCCCTTCCCCCCCCCGCCCCGGGAAACCCATGTCTAATAACTACAAGGGCACAGACTGTGAGTATATTTCCCTTTTACGAAGGAAGAAGGCACGAGCTTTGCAGTGTTTCTTGCACCAGCTGCTGGCCTCCGTGGTGGCAGGGTAGGTAATTAAAAAGGACATCATGTAACAGATAAATGCAGGATAGTAAGTAGTCATTACTTGATATATAGTATATCATCTATTATTAGAGGCTAATAATTCTCTAACCTATTCATGTTAGTCTTTTGTCCATGCAGCTAGCCGTTTGGCACGCTCTAAATTTCTCAACATAAAATTTACTCGATGTTACAACTCATATCTAATCCCAAATTTCTGTGCATTTCACTGCAGTATATCATGTAGCTAGGTAAAAGCTCAACACTAAATCCTTTGCAAAAGGAAGAATGAGCCAACAAAACTCCATGTTTTCACTTTCCTGCCAGAAAAAAATGGTACAGTGAATATTTTTCTTAGTTGTAATTTTAACATTTATTTCCACCTTTAGAATGCCGCAATTCTAGAGGTGCTTAGCTGTACTTTACACAGCACTCAGTAATGCACTTTCTGCCTGATACTTTTACTCTTGTTGAAATAACCTGTATTTTCAACACATTTATACACACATTTAAGTACATTTTAAAAACTGCATTCTAAAGGGAACCAAAGGAAGTGCTATTGTGTTTAATCACAGGGAGCAAAATCCTCAAGTCATGTAAATCATCATTTCACAATCTGCTCTGCAGTATCCCAATTTGGAAAGTGCATGATAGCAAACACAGCTGAATCTATAAAGGATTCTTTACACGTTTAAAACATTCATGTAACTTAGAGTGTCAATCTCCATCAGCTGTCCTAGATCACTCCAAAAAACAGGATTTCTTTATTAGGATCTTTATTTCTTTCCTTCTGATAGTTACATCTTATTATTTAGTTTTCTTTTACTTTACATCACTTTATTTTATTTCCAAAGCCCAGTCTAAAAACTTAACTTGTGCTGTAAAAGAAGCCAAGCCACTCAAAGTACCCAATTACAGTGTCTCCAGAAGGTTTAGAAGTCAGAACAGCACTGATAAAAAAAGCCACATGGGATGAAGCAATAATACTGCGTTCGCCTGCAGGATCTCTGCTGATGAGCAGCTATACAAGGACTCCACTGATAAGGGTTTACAGCTAGGAACTGTAGTAGCTGCACCAAAAATGAAACCAGATCTCTGCTTCTGTCTTCTGGAAATTGTTTTCCAGCACAGCACTCTTCTGGGAGACAGAAAACATTTGCTGCAGGTTATCAAAACCTTACACTCTCAGTTAACCTGGCCACGCTGCCAGCCAAGGAGTCGCTCTGAAACGCGGGAGGGAGGACACAGAGGGAGGACACAGCCTGCAGACCGCCGGGAGAGGCTGGAGAGACCCTGGGAGAGGAGCGAAGGGACCCTCCCAGCGGCTCCACATCCAAACCGCTCCACATAGCTGTGGATTACGGCAGGATCCAACTCCAGATTAAAAGGAGAGTTGAGCAGTGTAGTTAGGAACTGACACAGCCAGGGAAAATCCTCTCCCAGGGATTAGGAAGCATTTGGCATTCAAAACGTGTGATACATTTTTTTATGCTGTTTGTCTTGTTTACATATCCTTCATATAAAAGCAGGATTTTGTCCACCAAAGGCTACTAAAACCTACGTGCATTTTTGTAGTACTGTGCTGTTCATTTCCCCCCGTCAGCAACATTGCATGTGTGCTCATTTGAGTCCCATTCCCCACAGTTTTACCCAGAATTGGCACTGGTGGCCCTTTCCTATAGCAGGATTCTGTACGCCGCGCTATAGCTGTCATACTCCACCCCAGAGATCGCTGCAGTTCGGCTCGGGAAGATTTGCTTTCAGGCTCCCTACAAGACTACAAGCGTTTGGGGTCCCTTCATTGTTTTAGAGAGGGAATAAACACCGTTTGTTAGGACCCGGAGCAGAAATACAAAGGTTCCCATAATGAGAGGCTCGGCTCTGGCTCTTGGAAAGATGCAGGGAAGGCTGAGCACATGCGAGCGAGCAGCCCGGCCAGAGCACGCCATGCTAATGTGATTACAAAAGGCTGATATCTAAACAGAAAAACCTTGTGCTGATATTACAGCGATAGTGAAGGAGGGAAAAGACCTGTCAAGTTTCTTAAAGACAGCTGACCCGCTTCTACGTCAACCTACAAGCCCTCACTTTTTCCCTGAGCTCAGCAGCCACCACCCCACATCACTCCCGGTCTCCAAGGACCTTTGGTAACTTTCTCGCTGTTGTATTTAGGAGTTGGGGAATGTTTTCCTATGGCTCAAATCTCTGTTAAACCAACTGAATTAGGAAAAAAAAAAAAAAAAAGAAAAAAAGAAAAAATGACTTCACTTTCTAACAGATGCACAAGTGCACCTTGGGATGGAAGTGTTACAGAGTCCAAGCTATCGCCACCTGCCTCCCAATTACATTTGCTGCATTGTCCCTTGTGGTGTGCACCTGTGACATGTTGGCACGCAGCGGGGACGACTGGAGTGTGCAGGCATGGACCGAGCCACACGGTATTTTCCTTTGCAAACGTCTCCCAGCGATTATTGCTGTGCTTTCTTAACGCGTAAGGGACAATCTGCAGCAGCTGATTTTTTTTTTTTCCCCCCGCTCCTTTCGATACAATGAGTTAACACAGGGAACTTGCGGTCCTGTAAAATGGCAAAGCTGTGAAACTGTAATTTAAAAAACTCTTCACCTCAGGATACCAAATGTCCAGCTGGCCAGGGACCGATCTAAAAAGGGAAAAGGTCATTTGTGGGCTCCCTGCTACCTCTTACTCACATAGACATCTAGCCAGCCAATTAACTACCTCTAGCAATAATTCCCATCAAATTTCAATATGATTTTTTACACCTGAAATAATAGAGGAATCCACAAGGCTGTGACTGTTTGCAGCAAGAACGATGTACAAAGGAAAACTGCCAAGGTCTTAGGATCATTATATTCATTCCAGTATATCGTACTGGGTTGGGTTTGTTGTTTTTTTTTTTTTCTTCTTTCCCCTGGTAGTGTTACAGCTCTTTAAGTGGCTGAACAGCATCTGCACCAAGAGGACCACATGATGTGAAGCAGAAGCAAGGAGACACGGTATTATGCATATTGTAAGGGTACACTGAGCAACGCACTCGCAGTGACGTATATTCTGACAGGATTAATTTGACATTGGCAAGTGAAAACTTATTTTGTCATTAAGCTATCATAATTATACCATATCCTGAGCCAACGCACGCCCTAGCTGAGAACCCTACATATGCTGCCTCTGCAGCGAGAGGCTAATACAGAATTTTAACATCCATCTATTTTTGATGGGATTGGTACAGGGGCGCAGATCGGGACACCTGCTAGTTCGTAAGCGCCTCGTGACTACCTGCGGGTAGCCGAGATGACAAAGGTACTGGGAAATGGCCGAGGGGCATTTGCAGCCTGTTAACAGAGGTCCTGCTACCCAAAGCCTGGAAAGGCAAGGAGACTTCCACGGACTCTACATCCTTTTGTAATGCAGCCTTTCTAAATGTTGCTCCTGACTCATACGTTTTCAGCAAAGAGAGTATTTCCTCATAAAAGAAGGACAGAAGCTACACACAAGAACAACGCTCTCTAGAAGACAGACAAAACATGAAGACCCTTTGCATGTGACATATTCAGAAAAATCAGTCTTTTGTCCCTGCCCCCCTGCCGTTTATTTGGATGATTAGATATGCTTAAGAATGGAAAAGCCAGAAAGATACCAGGAGAGAAGAGCTGCAGCACTGTTAAGGATGTGGTATTGCAATATTTATTGCTGCTGAGATAGAAGAAAAACCAATGTAGTATCCAAAAAAAAAAAATTAAAAAAATCTTAATGTTTGCAGGGTTTAAGTACAGCAGCTTTAGGCTACCTTAAGGTGACAATTTATAAACAGAATCAAAATTGTGTAATAAGTTAAGCAAAAAAAATTGGTTTCATTCTTAGTTCGTGCACTCCCCTGCCAATGACAAAATACGCTATTAGTGGCCTCAGTACGATTGTGAAAATATCCCTTACTTACAATTGAACGTGCTGGGTGTTGGGGTTTTTTTCTTCATTGTTGTGTGTTGTTGAGCTAAAAATGACAAAGCCCTGGATTTCGTCGTTCTTGCAAGCTATTCTTTTCCCCTGACTTCCTGTTTTCATGAAATTTTAATCAGGCATTTAAAATAAATAGCTATGCAGAGTCTCTATGCCTCTTTGAATGCTTGGGATGGATGTTTTGGGTAAAGTGATAGTCCAGAGACCTTGAGAGCATTTAATCCCATTCTTACTTGGCAAGACAACAGAAAATTAAACCACTGCTCTCTCTCCACTTCTAGCAACTCTGGAGAGATTTTGGGGGAGGGAGGGAGGCGAGCCCGGTGCGTGGGACAGCACAACGAGATAATGGGTCTGTCTCCTTGCCCCTGCTACCAATAGTGACAGCAGTCAGACCAATTTAGAAAGGTCATCTTTCTCAATGAGAAGATCACCTCTTCACCAAAGCCTCGAAGAGGTAGGGGCAATGCTGCCTCCATGCCGTTTAAAGGTCCAGGTGTAACACACAGCCCCGCATCGAGCATCCCTGGGCAGGCAGGACCCCCGCTCCGCCGCCCACCCTCGCTCAGCCCCACACAGCGCAAGCTGTACAGCACCGACTGCACGACGCAGTTTGGGGTAGGATACACCCACGTGGAAAAAGCCAAAAACCAGCTTAGGCTGGAAAAGCTGAGGAGCAGGACAGGTTCAAATCCTCAGCCCGTGGGAATCACCCTGCCCCTTAAGAGTTTGTAGCTGACAGAATAAAGCCTCCAGATTTTAGGAAACCAGAGGAAAGCTGCTTGAGTTCCAGGGTCAATGGTTCAGTTATTAATGAAGGTGACACGATTTGGTATGAGAGTCAACGACCCCAGATCACAGCTAAGCCTGATCCCTGAGCCTTACTCTAATCTAAACTTCTGCGGGTTTTTTCTTATCGTGCATATTAAGAGGAAGGGCTCCATGGTACAGGCCATAAAACAACACCGTACAAGTCACCCAACAAATTGCTACCAAGTTAAACCTCTCGTCGGGGACTAGTCATCTTCTGGTCATGTTTCCTGGATAACTGTGTTTGAATTAGAGGGGTTTAAACACAGCCACATCTTCAGTCGCCTGTGTGTTTTGGAAATGTTTCATTTCCACCGGCACAGGGGTCAAGGTTTTTTGCCTGAACCAGGAGGAAGACAGAAATGTTTACTCTGTAGTTGTGTACACTGCTCATTTCTAACAAGGGAGAAAGAGCTCACAATCAGCTTCCACCTCCAAAAAAAAAAAGAAGTGAGAGCAACTAAATCATGAAGCAAACTTAAAACAGCAGCTTGTAAAAATGAGGGAGATGTAGACGCTTTAGAGATGTGAATGAAAGTAAGAGGATTACTGAGTCCTCTTGAGAAGAGACATATTTGGCAGGGCTCATGAGATGGCACAAATAACGTCTTCTGTCGAGAACAATACAGGAGAATAACGATGAAAACTTCCAGGAGTCCATGCTTAAGGAGTCATTCCCAATTTTGGGTGTCCATCTTCCCTAAATTCTGCTTGACTCTTGTTTCACTCCAGCTACTCCACTCACAGCCCCAGCAGCCGTTTTTTTTCTCCTCTTGCCGTGCAAACCTTTTGAACCCTACTCATAGGTGCAGGAAGCATCATTTACACAGTGGGATACATATTGCTTCTGCACACCACTGTGAACCATTGCAGAAATCTCCGCGATGGCCAGCTCGCCAGCCTCTCCTTGGCATAGCCCCTGACTTTCATATATCAAACGAGCAAAAATATTCCAAGCAAAGCAAAACAGAGCGAATCTTGGCTCCTTGTCCTTTAACATACATATTCAATGTGCAGGAAGCTAGGAAGAGCTATTCATGGGGTTGGCTTGTTTTTGTTGGTTTAGGTTTGGGGGGAGGGGGAGCATTTTCAATGCATACTGCATCCTCCACAAATTTTAATAAGTGCTTTAAGCCACAGTGATCCCTTTCCCTTCCCTTTTTTTTTTTTTTTTTTTTTTTTTTTTTTTTTTTACAGTGTTTAGTTTCCGCAAGGACATTTCACTTTAAAAGGAAGAAAGGGCTGCACCATAAGGGCTGTGCAGTGCAAAGCTTTTTCTAGTCATTTCCAACAATATATTTTGGAACTGTTCCCAGTAAACAGGCCAGATTAGCTGCCTTTGGTTCACATTTTACATTGTTCACGAGATAGGGAAGCTCTGAAAAGCAGACTCTGTCCATACTGTTTGGTTGCAATAAAGCTAATTCTATTCAGTCCTATAGCACTATGATAGCACTTGTGTAGGATTTCCCTTCGCTTGCATATTTATAGGGTCTTGTAGAGCTCTGCTGTAGCTCAGTGCCAGCATGAAGAAATCAAGCTGTCAGTAGTTTCTATTTTTGTCCCTACCTATAGTTTCAGTAATGACAAGTGAGTGAGGCAACATATGCATTTCCCATCTACAGGAAAAAATTACTGTCTTCCTTCAGTGTCTTACATCTGTGCTACAACCTATTTTCCTAGGGCTTCAGATTATGTTAGCTGATAGTTAACATGTATAAGCACTGGTCAGGTGCAGTTGATTCCAGACACTGCATTAGTTGAACCACAAGAGGCAAAGTTCCAATGATTCAAAATTCCTGGTGCTTTTCCGTTCTGCTCTTAAATTAAAAGAGAGGGGGAAAAAAACCCAGACCCCTTCCTGGGAAATAGCTGTTACTGTATGGCATCCCAGCTCCTATCACACTTTGATCAGCACACACGTTCAAGCAAATGAGGAATCCCCTCCTAAGATTAAGGGAGCCACTGATTATATTTAATGCCCTCTTCTTGACCCCAGATGGTTAACTCGGTGCTGCAGCTTCTGGGGGAGTTTCAGTGGGAGCGGGTAATACCAAAGCCGAGCCATGGTCAGCAGTGCACCACCACACAGTTTTATCAAAGCAAATGGAAGGGATCTGGGGACCAGGCTCCGATGCTAACAGAGAGACAATGTCTCCCAAAAGCTGCTTAATTATTAAGGCAACGCCTGCATCATTCACAATCTTCCCTCTTTGTCTGGTACATACTAATTCTGCATTTACTAATGCTTCAGCCACACCAGGACACGGTCATCCCACCAATGCCACAGAACCCAGGCCAAAATTTGGGAAATGCTGCTTGTGAGCCCCCACAGCTGGAGGACTCCAGCTCTGAAGGCAGTGCCAGGGACGGCAGGCACCCACCCATGCTCGCAACCGCTTTGGCTTGACAGCATCGAGGCATTTACAGCCTCCGACATGACTGCATCAGATCTTCAATGACAGCTAATAAAACGGAACTACACCCCACTGCTTTGAAAAGCTGCAACTCAAAACTCCTTCAGAGATTATACTTATTTAAATAAGAGAAAGACACTGGGCTTTAACAAACGCTCATAAGGAAAATAGCTTGACAAGTTTGATAACAAGGAACACACTCTTTTTCATATCCTTTGCTCTCCTTCCCAGCTCCATCCTCTCCTTGCTTTCCCTGCAGCCTGGAAAAGCAAATATTTATCCCTCACTTGCTTCTACTTATGCAAGACACAGAGCTTGAAGGAGGATGTGCACACCTCAAAGTTCAACCTTTATCTGTGCTGCTCCTCCACCTAAACTGACGGGTTTTTGGACCATGCTGGGGCTCCAATGCACCAAAAGGAACAGACAAAATTAAAATAGGAAGGGAGGGAGACAGAGGACAAAGCAAGAACCATTGGGCTAGGCTGTAAATAGAAAGCAGAAAAAATATGTTAAAAAATACAAGGCGACACTATAAATCCCTCTCCTGTGTGAGCAAGCTACTGTGTTACAGAGCTGGAGGGGCTGTGAGACTTCCCGTTACTTTATAGTCCATGACGATCACCCTCTTACAGTGCCACAGTATAACAAGCCAATGTCCCGACTCCCATGAAGCCGCTCATAAAAAGATGTGCTACCGTCTTTTACAGTCCTCAGAATAAAAGAAGCAAAAAGAAAGGATCCCCCCCACCCATAAACTCATTACTTATTTTGCTAATGTTGTTTGAATTGTGTGCTGGAGCAGAGGGTGTTGGAAGATGGGGAGAAGGAGAGGGAGAGGAGGAGGAGGAGGGAGGCTGAAGCCAGGGAGCCTTCCTGCTTGTTAATACACAGGCAAAATGATATGCACATATACAGCTCCGAAAGCTACCGCGGGGAGGGAAGTAACACAAAGGAGCCATTTATTGCCTGAAAACTGTCTCTGAACAAACCCATTGTGTTAAAGTAATACAAATTCACAACACCTTCCTGCCTCTTTTTCCATCTGGAGCTGGGCTGGTGTGGGTGAAGGGCCCCGCCGCCCGGCACAGGGCCCGTGCCCTCGGACCCTGGCGCAGCCCGGGCTGCTCAGCATCCTTGAGAGGTCCCTCTTCGGGCCAAATGCCATGCTGATAACACAAAGGTGAGAGAGAAGGAGGGAGAGAGAGAATAATTTGGCCAGGAGACTCTTAAAATCCATCAACACATTTCTGGCCAGGCTGTGGGTTTATCTGGAGAGGCAATTTAAATCCAAGAACCAGAAGGAGGTATCTTTTGATATAACATTTTGTTCTTTTTCTGAATACAAAGTTATTCCAGGCAATGCAGTTGGCCTGAAATAGTTATCAGTTACAAAACCAGGACTGCTCCTATCTCCTCTCCTTGTGCAATGCAAAGAAGATCCTCCCGCTGAGCTCCAAAGTAGGGGAAAAGCTATTAATTAAAAATAATTCTCCACGTTAAGGCTTGCTGCCTAAAGCTCAGTTAATATGAAGGAAATTCCAGCCGTTCACTCCCTGCTGCTGGAGGCTTTTCTTTCTCTATTTTGTTTTGCTAAGCTCTTTGAGAAGAAGGGAATAGGGATATTGCCTCGATGCCTCCAGCCCCTTCCCTCTCCTCCCCGAAATTTGGGCTCTGCTCTTCCCCTCTTTGGGAAGGACCCAACTCATCAGACTGGATCACTGCAGAGGGCAGAGCAGGTTTATTCGCCTTCCACCTTCTTATCGACTCGAGGTGAGGACAGGGGATGTCCCCCAACCTTCATACCACCCAAGTGTTTAGCACCGGGCAGAAGAAATGGATTTTTCCTGGCTTGCAGCAGGACTGGCCCCGTCCCCCCACTAGCCCCGTGCTCCTGCTGAGCATCACAGCTCTGCTTCTCAAAATACCTGCCCTAAATTTTCCAGCCACATACACACTCTCCTCAGCCACAGTCTGGCATTGCCTCTTCCCAAGGAACTGCTCACATCGTGCAAACCTGTATCTGCTGCTCCAGCTGCTGCTGGAGCCCCACGGACCCTCTGCCCCAAGCACCGGGACACAGGACCTAGGCGATAACAGCTAATACGGGAAGGGTAGCTTTCTGTTCTGCTTATTGACGGCGACGTATTTCATCCCAGTGATGTTAAACATCGCGGAAAACTTCTAAAAACCACTTTGAAAAAACTTTTACATTTTACTGGGTATTGCCATGCTGTTTGGGAAATGCAGGAGGAGTACAAAAATGGAAAGCTGAAGAAAACAAGAAACTAATCAAACTTCAAAAAACATTCTTCTCTGTACTGGGGAAGGGCTGAAATTATATGTTTCCCTACGCCTAAATACTGAAGAACTGCAGCAAATAAGCTGATTTCAACAGTGATGATATTACTACAAAATTCCTGCCTTGACAATATCACAAAGTACATTTTGCACTCAGCAGCTGCATACAGTTAAAAAAATCCACTCCATTTCCACATTTTTTTCTGAATTCATGCGGCATGCAGGAATCTTTTAGAGAATGGGCCCCCAAAATCTTGTTTTATCAAATTCTTTTACCATTTCAAACCCCATCATGCTGAAACTTGATGTACAAGCTGTCAGAACAAAAGCCTCATCTCTTCAGTGCACGTATTGTAAAGCCATTACTTTCATTTTTCAAACAGCAACAAAAAAAACCCCAGAAATACCTTCAGAATTTTTTATGATTCCCAATTTCTTTTTGAAGTTCCTTAAGCCTCAGAAAGGTTTAGTTAAAACAATTTCTATGTTTTCAGGCAGTAAGTTCGTAGCACACATTTTTAAGTGTACTTTTCTAAATATTCTTTTCTACTGAGATAAAGGTTAGGAGAAGGTAGTGACAGAGACAGTATATGATAGGGAAAAGTATTTCATACACCACCGTGAATTTACATATAGCTGCAAAATGTGTTATGCCAAAAAGGATTCCACGAGGACAGGCAAATAACCTCTTCGTTCTGGAGCGTTAGTCTTACTAAGACGCGACTTTAGATCTTGATTCATTAAAGTGTTAAGTCCATACTTGGACACATAAAGCTGAGTCTTACTGAAATCATAGGGGCTGGAGATCAACTTCAGATTTTATTTACATGAGGATTTTGGTCTACAAAAGCAGAAGAGCTAGCCCATGAAAGAGCAAATCACCCGTTGTAGCCACACTTGCTTTCAAAACCATCGCTGCACCACAGTGCTAGCACACATCCAGCAAGAGCAGATGAACATGTTCCCATGGGAATTTCAATAGGACTCCGAGCACCCATTACCCGGAGTTGACTGAATTCACTGATAACACAGGATTCACACTGAATTACCTCAGAGCTAAGCTAAGGCAGCAGGCGGTGCTTTAAACCATGCCCTAGCAAAAATTCTTTATGCGGATTTTCAGCAGCAGCGATGAAGTAGCCCATGATGCCTACCCCTTACGCTCCCACTGCCCCTTTCACAGGGAAAATCACTCTCTGCATTATTATTACTATGTAAATTCATTAGACAAACTGCTTAGATTCATCAATAGCACTTGAATATCTTTCAGTCGGTCACATAAACTGCACTCTTGATTTTCTAAGTTCTCATCCTTCCCTTAAAACTGACTGTTTACCCAGCCTGAATTCACACGCATTCACACTGAGTGTCTCAGTGAGTAATCCAGGTTGTTTCATGAGCCACGTTGATTCATCAGCAAAATGTTATCGTGAGCTCTTTAGAACCAAAACCCACAGGATGTTTTACTTGAGCTGCACAACAATGTCTTTCCCAAATCCTAGCTGAAGGATGTGGTGCTCTCTGCGAGCAGCGGAGCAGCTAGTCATGCAGCTTCTTACTCACTTATCTTTCATGGGAAGCTCATCCCAAATGCCTGCGAGAAAAATTACCGAACACAATACCACTGCCTACATCCCTTTATTTATATTGCAATAACTACAAGTCAAACACCGCTTTTGATGTAAAAGCTACCGATTGAGAATTTCACTTCCATGTGAGGCTACAGCGATATTAATTTCTAATTTCTTCCCCTGTCTCTGCAATTACTTTTTAGGCCTCCCTATTTCACACCATCATCAATCCCGCTTGTAAGACTGCAAGTCACCCAGGTGCCATCTGTTGAAAAACAGAGTGATGGAAAGTCTGAATAATACACTGAGTCAGGGTTACAGATGCTACATTTTGACATACTCAGAGGCAAAAAGCTGAGGGGGGCGGGGAACAGGTTAATAATTACTTTACCCGAAACTAAATCAGTTGTTTTTTATAGGCCTGACCACAGGCTGAAGCTAGTTCTATAAATACCTTGGTCTAGTCTGGACTAATTCAAACAAATATGCAAATATTCAACACTCCAACGGCAAGATGCTTTCTCTGATAGTTCTTGCTTTAGCATGTCAATCTGAAACCTTGATTGCTTTTCTCACACTTCTTTGGATGAAAGGACATAAACAGCTATGAAAACCCATTCTTTAATATGCTACTCTTCAATTCAATTCAAACATACACTTATTGCAAAAAGAACAACATGAACTGAGAAAAAAAAATCAGAATGGAGAGCACCATAATGTAATAGCAAATGCAAAGCAATTTTCATTCCTGGATCCTCGAGGATGCATGTACAGAGCAATTTTTCTACTACACAGCAAAAAAGGGATGAGGGGGAGGAGCACATTTTCCCAGTAGAAGTTGGGGACAGCTTACAAAGGACTACTTTTTAACTTAAATACTACATTTTTGCAAGCTTTTTAAAACAACTGCTAATAATTTATATTTGGCATGATGGAGAGTGTATACATATTGTTGCAGAGGACAAAAAAGTCCTAAATCTTACTGCCTTGGATTCTTTGACCTCAACAAGTTTAGTCTGAAAACATTTGTTACATGATGAAAAGCTTTGTAAGAATGCTAATAACATTCTTAAAGGGTTAATGATGCCTAACTGATTGGCACTAAAAACTAGATTTCATTTGGTATAGTGACAGAGAAACTCTGCCACCAGGAGTATACGTTCATGCCCACATTATTATAGGACAATTTAGGTCATCTTATTTTAAATTTCATGGCTCTGTAACATAGATGTAAATCAAAGTCAGTGAGGCAAATGATGATTTTTCCATACTGAGATTTTTATAGTCTTGATCTTGAAAATATGCTTTGGGCCCAAGCTGTCTATCAAAATCCTTTGAATTAGCCAAAGGAGTTTGTGTTGCTGCTAGTGTACAATTAGAATCAGAAAACAAAAGCAGAAAGTTTTCAGAACAAGGCATGTCTCAGAATTTTTAAAATCTGTCTATACTAACAATTACCATTTTTAAAAGAGGTAGAATCGTGAGCTGTTCAGGTCTAGTAACGTGTGGATATTGAAATGGAGAGATTTCAAACATATCCTTGGTATACCTAGGAGACTTCAGCAGATATCATATGCTGTTAGTGTGGCTCAAAACACTGCAAAGATACCTGTGTTTACTTTGTGCATGTATATAGAGGCACATGTGTGTACACTTGCACATACAATTTGTTATTGAAGGATTTCAAGTATTTAATTGCATGACTGTTGCATGCAGATTCAGACACATACAAGCAATTCCTTATTTTAATAAACACTGTGCATTTGACATATTGGTTGTTTGCTTTTTTAGACCTGATTTATCCATCACTTCCATTTTCAGGTTTGATTTATCGGTCAATTCCTTTTCATGATTTGATGTATTTGTCATTTTCTTTTCAAAATTTAATTAAAGCACATTGCATAAGTCCTTTCAGATCCATTTCTAAATATTACACGTATATCTGGTATGTATGTTTAAAATCTTAATTCCAAAACTTTCTCGATTAATAATTCATCTCCTCCTATCTGGAGCTAGTCTTTGTTACACATGAATATAATCTGAATTAGATGAAACAAGCAATTACAGTGGACATAAAATACAGTAAGTGTAGCTTTACAATAAATTGCTCTCTATGAAGCTTTAAAGAGAGTCTGGAGATTTAATAAAAAGCATTAACACAAAATAGGTAAAATTTGAGTTCTAGCTTCAACATTTTTATGCTCTAGAATTACATGCTGCAAAAGCAAACAAAAGGGAATTCGTGTTGTGCAGCTCTGATTGCCCTGGGGATACCAGAGAGGGAATCTCAATGTAAGGTAGGAAGCTTTGCTTGCCAGGATAAAAAGGCACTGGGGCAAATCTTTTTGGAAACAAGGCACACACCGAGTCCCAGGAAGGGTTCCCTGGCCCCAGCTCTGCACCTGCTCAAGGCAGCCCAAGGTGCAAGATCATGCCTCGAACTGGACGAGAACCCAAGAGTTACAGACTCCATGGTGAAAGCAATGAAAGGAGGGAGGCAAGCCGTGCCTTACTGGCCAAGCTCCAGCAGAGGTAATTAAATTCTGCCTAGCTAAAGTCTCTCTGCACCCTCAACAAGATACAGGTTTGTTATCTACTTCCTAATCTGCCCCAAACTGCGGGCAGTGTTGTTTTATACAGCCAGACAGCTGCTTGGTTCCACTGGCGCGTGAAAGGAGCTGTATCCATCCATCTCTTATCTGCCTCACAGGGGTGTTTTGAGGGCTAATTAATAAATATTTGGAAAGATGAAAGGCATCCAGGAAGTGCAAGGCATTATTATTTCACACTCACCTCTGAGCAGATCTCTAGATAAACTGTATGACCTGGGAATTCAAACAGTTACATGAATGTATTTCAGCATTAACTCCCTGAAAGGCTCACCAAAGAGAAAGGTCACATCCTGCCCAAGGCCAAGCACCTCCCAGAAGGAGCTGAGCACCAAAGCTCCCATAGAGCCCAAAAGAAATCCAGACTGCTTCTCAGGCAACAGGAGATGCTCAGATACTCACAAAACAAGCTCGCCTTTGAGGAAAATTCATTTGTGTATTAACACACCTCTTCTATTTTTGGTAACAGCTCAGGACAACCACTATCAAAGTCAAAGAAGCTTTCCCACTGGGTTTAGTGAGAGCTTGATTTGATCCTGAGAGGAGAAACGGAAAGAGCAGCGTGCAGTGGGCAGCAGTTGGCTCTGAGATCTTCGTGCAGTTGCCCCCTACCCACACGATCAGCCTTAAAAGTAAGGAGTGCGCAGAGATACAGAGGAATATGACACGGAGATGCCAGGGTCAGAGCCGAGGATGTATGTCCCTACCTCTTGTTCTCAAGATTCATAAAATAGTAATAATAAAAAAGGCAATAAGGAGTACAAAACTGGCAGCTGTTGCTACAACACCTTGCTGTTAATCAAACGCCAGCAGAGATGCTCTGACAAGGCAATGGGGACCAGGCCCAGACATCTCTGCTCAATTTGGAGGAAGACCTCAGTGCTGACTGCACAGTTTAGGAAGACCTCCTTCCCGAGAAGAAACCTCTCGGAGGCTGTTTTATGGCAGGAATGACCGGGGCTCCTGGCCTCAAGCAGAAGACAGAGCTCCCCGTTAAGTTCAGTCTGTGCTGTACCTCACAGTTTTCCCTATACAATGAAGGAATTTGGCTCTGGATTCCCTCGGTTTCTACCTGGCATCTAAAAACCACTGTGGCACTTATAAAATAAAGGCTTTCAATTTTAAACGAGCTTCCTTAAGAAGAGAGCTGGCCTGAGTTCTGCCAGGGCCCTGGTGCAAGCAGCTGCCGGGATGCCCCCGGTGGGAACAGCATCGCCGTTCCCGCAGTGGTTCCTGACCCTTCCCGCAGCAGGCTCCGTCACTGCGCTGACTGCAGATCACTGGGAGTCAGCGCTGCCCAGGAAGCACTTTTCCTGCAAAGATGCATCCATGCGTTGCCCTTGGACGTACACCTCCTGGATACCATGAGCCCAAGCATGATGACAACAGCTGAAAGCAAAGGATCCAGACAAAGTCCACTGAAAGTAGGGAAAAGAGGTATTTAGGAGGAACCCTGGCATCCAAACAATATCACCTCTTTTCTGCATAACAGCTTATGAGCAGCATACCCCAGAAAACTGCATCTTGACTGGATGACTCATCTGCCTCTTCCACTGACGGTGCAGCATCACTTTGTGTGGACAAGAAGAAAGCAGAGGAAGCTATTTAAAATTCTACCTTCCCATATTCAGTTATCAAGCTGCAAATAGGCAGCAATTACAAAAAAATTCTTGGGATGGACTAAATGCTACTATTTCTTTTATCATCCAAAATCTCATAGGGTTTTTGGCTTTGTTGTTTTAAAATATGGTGACACAATTACAACATTACTCAACCTTTGGACAAAATAGAGATTTCAGAGTTCCTCTATGAATCTATGTACTTCTGTATATTAAAACCTAGTGTAGCAACACAGAACTACGTGAAGAATTTATCAGCCCTTTTTTTAGAAGAACTAGCAAAGGAAAAATTGCCAGCTTCCCACAGCCAGGTACCTTGATTTTGGTGAGACCTAATTACTTGTTTCTCATTAAGTAGAGCAGCCCATTTCCTGGCCCCATAAAGACCTGAGTGAGGCACACCAGTCCCATCAAAGGTCTTGCACCTGACAACTCAGAAGACGACACCATAAGACAAAAGGCATACCTACACCTCAGAAGATGGGGTCCATGACCTATGTGCTAGAGCAGGCAGATTTCGAAGGGTGGGACAGTTTGAGCAGCAAAGGCGTCTGGACTTTCACTGACCTTTTTTGCTATTTCTGGAATGATCTGAGCTCTCGGGTTTCCATCTGTGTCCAGTAAGGGCTTCCTGTCCTCCACAACCACCCCAAACGGCAACGCTATGCTGTCCAAGACAAACCGCCCGCTGAAGAGGAACTGGGAAAAGACTTCTGTCCCCAGTGAATAATATCCAGCCCCCTCTTACTTTCCCAGCAGAGCTTTCCCTCTCTTTTCCACTGCGCCAGCGTTTCCCACGCAGCGCGTTTCCACATGCGGATACTTCACACAGCAGGGAGCCAATTCTCACACCACCAAGCGCCAAACCCTCCAGAACACGTAAAACAAACCCGTTGCAGTTTGCATCCTGCACTTGTTGAAATGTAAAATGGGTCTAATACACTGTTTTTCCTCTGCTGCCTTCTCTCCGGCACAACGTTTCAAGACAAACAGGTTGAGCGTGGGTACAACGTGGAAGTGGTTTCAATGAGGTTTTATACAACCTAGTTCCCACCACAGCTCAGAGAGCATCCGAGTACCCTCTGCTACAGAGGTGTTTGCTGGTGGTGTGGGTGGCTTGGACAAAAGACGAGGATCTCAGCTGTGCTGACTGGGCTTCTGAGAAGTGGTTCACCACGTACACTACTCTGCAACAGCTTACTGTGCTTCCAGCAACAAAACACAGAATCAGAGCCATCAACTGTCACCGTTCCCGTGTCAATGGAGCTCTGAACGTGTCACCACAGGAAACTACAAAATTACCCTTTCAAAAAATGGACAGGGTTTACAGTGTTATTTGGGGGGAAAAAAAACCCCAAACCAAAAACTAAACAAAGAAAAAAACCCAAAAAATATCACCATCACCACCACCACCACCAGAACAACAGAAAAAAACAAACCAAACAAAAAACCCCCAACATTACAGCTGTTGGCTCTCACTCTGTTCACCTATTGCTGTACACAGGGCATTTACATCTAGAGGAAAACAAGGAACAGATGTTGGGTGATTGAAAATCTTGAGCCTTCCATTGTTTTATTGACTTGTCACCACAGAGAAATTTGCTTTAATTTGCTTTAATTTACTTTAAAAGTAAATTACTTGATCTTCATAAAACTGGTGGCAAGTCACAGTTCTTAATGAGGATGTTAAACAAGGATTCTGTTTAACAACCAGAGGCACCAATTCCACATGCAATGCTTACTTGAACAGACACATCTATCTTCTCTTTTGAAACATGCTGGTTTATTTTCAAGATGTTCAACATACCCAGGGAAAGAAAAGAAGCCTTTGAGCTCTTGAAAGCCTGTGCAAAAGCTTTAGGCTCCCCTGCCCCTTCATGATACTTGATTGTACCAGACTGTACCATGTAAGTTCCTTTCTATTTTTTTTTTTTTTTTTTTTTTTAAAAAAAAAAGAAGTAATTCAGATCTACATAGAGAACTTTTGAACCATACTGGCTTCTTCAAGATAGTTTACAATGTGACTTGAGGAGAAGTGAAAGGAAAAAAAAAAAAAAAAGAAAAAGAAAGAAAAAAAACCCATGCCAGCAGTCCAGGGACTTAAAATCAAAGACATTCAAATTTTTGAAAATAAGCTACCAGCTTGCACCAGTCCTGGATGAAAGTCTTGATGGTTTTGAGAGGCTGAATTCAGTTCCCCAGACCCAAACTCCAGTATGGCCAGTCCAAATAATGCAACACTTTGATGACTGCAAACAGACACACTATCACCTGCGTACCAGAAACTGAAAGGTCTTCCAGCCACCTCCAGCCTCCACAGGGAATCACTTTCTACCATGGCCATCAAGAATACACCCATGGAAACAAGAAGTCTGTGAGGTGGGAGGTCTTCAGAGACGGGAAATGAAGATATCTCCTTCACAAAGAGATAATACAGTGTTTTCAGAGGGTAGAGAAGAGACCGTCACCTTGATCACCTTCACATGTCCTCACTACAAAACGATAAATTTCTCTGGAGCTCCTAATTCAAATGTGTTGTTCCCAGAGTTTGGCTGCAACAGGCTTTAGTTGAAGTCTGGACTGAGTCATGTTCTGTTTCCAGTCTTTCTTTACACAATAAAATGCATACAACTATGCAAGAAACTTCACCTGCACAGTTTTGGAAGCAATTTTCAACTTACAACTTACAGCTGTTCCTCAGCTTGGGAGTCAGACAAGTTTTCTACCAACTAAATTGGCCATGCTCTCTGCCTCCGTCCCAAATTCTGTGCAAAAGACCTGGAGGAAGACAAAGCAATGATGGACCAAGAGGTACAAAGATACCTGAGGGCTCCCTGCTGCCGCCAGCCGCTGGTGCTGCTCTGAGCCATGGTCATGGGCAAGAGCCTTGAGAGAGGGAAAGAGATCAGCACAGCTGGGAGAAGAGAACCCAAGACATGGGAACTCCCCTGGCACCAGCACAGCCTGCTATGGCCCTGCGCTGAGACCTTCTCACTGATGGCCGAACCAGACATGCACGTGCTTGGGCACGAGATCTCTTCTCACATCACACCCTCCAACAGTTGGGTGTTTTCACAAGAATAACCTTTGCTGCATCATTCTGGCAGAACATACATGAACGAAGGTGCAATGCCCTTTCGAGCACATTCATGGAGAGAGGGAAGGAAAAAGAAAGAAACAACCGATCTCTCTCTCTGGCCCAAAGTGACCGAGACGAATGGAGCCTGGGCATCGGGTTGCGTCCACACGGCCAAGATCCATCCCAAACCCAGTGCTTGCTCAGGCACTGGTTCAGCACAGCAACGGCACTAACGCCGGAGTACCAATTTCCCCATGATTCAGAAAAAAAATGTCTCTAATTAGTCACAAGCACTTCTTCCTGCAGCTCCCTGGAAGTCTCTCATCCAGGCATAGACAAGCCCTCAGAAAACTCTGATAGCCTGAGAAAAGCTGAGCCCGAGGTGTTAATGGCTGTGAATATAATGCAGCTAATTTAATTGGGTTGTCCATCCTTGATATTTGAAAAGTCCCTTTTAAATGTTACAACTTTTTTTTAAACAACTGAGTTATTATTTTCTCCTGAACTCCATTTCCATTTTAATGCTGATGTTCAGTTTCTTTTGCAAATTGGGTGAAGGTAAAACTCTCCCAATAATATACCATCCTTTTGAACAACTTATTTCCTTTTGGTGCAGTTTCAAACAGATAGAGCTGTAATGGCCAAAATAAATTTTATCCCAGAAATGGAGAAAGCGAAAAGTTAAGCTTAACTTATAAACCTTTTTAAAGAGAGACAAAATCATGCCAGCCTTATCACCGTGACAGTCACAGTTGTTTAGATTTATTATGCAATGGTAATCAGGCTATACAATAAATTCGCTATAGTAATGCATTAATCACTTTGCAAAGAAAAATGAACTACTGAATGGAAGACAATACATTTTCCTCTCTCTTCTTCCCCGTGGTAAGAACTGGTCCCTAACTCTGTTCTTTGGTGAAGGAAGCATATATTTTCACTTCTGCTGCTACATCTCTGATTTGAGCCAATGGCTCAGCAAGGTCACTCTCATTTTACTTCCTACAGAACCGAGTGCCACAACAATTACTCAACGAGATCTCCCCTTAGAGCTAGAAAAAACGTGGGCTAAAATGTCTGCTTGACTTGTCAGCTGCTTTTCCCAATTCTGCATACACTTTCATCGCGCACAGAAATGTTATACTTTTGGATGAGACAACTCTTTAATTTGATTGAGAGGGATGGATCACTGAGGGGATATAGAAGTCCAAAAAGGTTCTGTGAGGAAGGGGATGCTATACAATGCAAAGCAGAGGTGGCATCTCCGATGAAGCAAGAAAGATAGCATCACAGACATTTGTACCACAAAGGGACATTTCTACCTTCCCCTTGCAGAGGTGTATTATGAGCGTGAATACCCCAACCATCATTCTCCTTCAGGGATAAACTTCATCCATTATTAGTAAAATCTGTCACATCTCACCTCCAGAATTGGTACCCGGTCTATAGAGTGAGGTGGCTGTGTGTGCCACTGTGTCCCCGCTAGCACCTTTCAAGATAGGCTTTGGTTAAGACTTCAAGCAGGAAACCAAAATCCTGCAAAACTCAAGACCACCTCTAGGAGATGCTCCCTGGTACTCTGCACGTCCAAGGAGAGAAGTCCCTGGAGAATATTTTCTTGCAAGTAAAAACTTTTGTTTTGCTCCAGGACATTTCCCCACCAGTCTCTCAGGCAAGACACTGGAAGATGAGTAAAGTAGAATTAGCAGGTTCTGTTCCCCCTCATTTTTTCCAGGGAGCAATGCAAGTCTCCATTGAAAGGGCACTAATGTCTTTTCCAACTTCTAAAAAAGCACCTCAGAGCCAACACCAAAGCCCAGGTCTGTGCAGATGGCTGAAAAGTCCTCCTTGGTCTACCTTCATCTGTGGCATTTTGGGGAAACATTCCTTCTGTCACAAAGGAAAGCTGGATCTACCAAACCTACACTGAAGCTGGAAGCTTTTGAAGCACTGGAGCCAACTGGATAGAGCAGCAGCAGAGGGAAAGGCAGCATGCAGGTGGCTGGAACTGCCCGGCTGCTACTGAAATTAATGAAACTTGTGTGGCAAAATCTGCATGTAGCACCTTGAAACTACACCTTAAGGTGTTACCTGCAGCCACAGAAGTTGCATCCTATCTCTGGTTATTACTTTTATATAAAATTATACTGTGTTAAAACATGTTTCCTAAAGCCTGTCAATAACTCTGGCTGCAGGTTGCACCACAGTTGTTCCTGCAACCAGGGTAAATTTGTGAGGAGGCTGTAGTCAACACTGCCAAGTGAAGAAATGCTCCCTACCCTCCATCCCACAGAAGAAAAATTATCAGACTAAGAATTAAATTATTCCACTTTCAGACATTGTAAAGCCTCCGAGCAGCATCCTCACAGTCCTTTTCAACACAGGTAAATTGAATTCCAGCAAGCTGACTGTGTGGGACTCTTCAGACAAGATATTAAATAACAAAGTCATGACCAGAACCTATGAAGAAAGACTAAAGAACGTGGAGCTGTTTAGTCTAGAGAAAAGAAAGCTGCAGCAAGCCCTAACAGCAGCTTCAAACACGCCAAGGGTCAGGGCGAAGGGGAAGGAATGGACCATCCTTGGTGCCTGCGGTGACCGGGACATCAGGGACCTGTGCCGCGGGCTAGGCAAGGAGAAACGCTTTTGAGAAGGGGCGGTGGTGAAGGTCTGCTGGGGATGCTCCAGGGGGCTGTCATGCTCTCCGTGGGGGGCTTTAACAACAGGCTATGCAAATATCTGTCAGGGGTAATGTAAGTCTGTCTGACCCTGCCTCCTGGCACAGGGATGGATTACATGGCCTCCTGAGATTTCTTATAACCCTATTTCATTTATGACTTTACATGGCTGAGCCCCCAAGGGTAATTTTCCCCACTGCCCCAGCTTTTCCCTTATCTATTCAGTGCTGGCCCATCCGTTCTTCCCACCACCCAATTACTTGATGTGGGATGTGCTCACGTAAATGGAACGGCTGTTGTCTGCAGGGCAGCCGGGCTGTGCCATGGGCTCGTACCACGCAGATCCGCCACCTAATCCTTATGGAAATAAGTAAACGAATGGGAGTGTGGTTGGTGTAAGAATGTAAGAATTTGGGCCAAAGTGTGAGGATTGCTTTGAGATGAATTGTGCTAAAAATATGTAAATAATTCCAAAATTTCGGGTGGATTTGCCTGGCATCTTCAAGACTACATGGCTTTCTGCTGTTTGAGGGGAAGTCCGAGCAGGGCACGCTGCTTGGCTCCCCCGCACCCAGCCAGGGCTTTCTTGGTGGGGACGGGGTGGGCATGGGGCTGGGCAGCAGTGTAACTAGCCCGCACCCAGGTCCTTTCACTGCTCACCCCCTGAACTGTGTAGACATGTAAGGAAGCGATGCTGGCTGCATCCCTGTGACTGTTTGGGAAGACGGGGGACTGCCCCACAGAAGCTGCAGGGAAGGATCCTGTTGGGAGCAAAAAAACCTGTCCCCCTGCCACCAGCATCGCAGGAGGGATTGACCTGGGGCAGCTCTGAACACTAGCACTACTGAAGGAAAAGCCTTGCAAAAGCCAGTTCCTAAACCCACTCAAGCCTGCAAAGCCCCCCAAAACAAAGGATGTGGGACACTGAGCTGGGATGTGCTGCCAAGGAGGAGCGAGCCTCCAGATGTGTGACACAACGCACCCTTGGACACACAGAGTTTGCTGGGAGGAGAAGCAGACGCTTTTTGGGATTAGTTCTCACTCACTTGTATTAAATTCAATTTTAAAATGCATAAGGGTTCAGCAAATGCCAAAAAAACCCCACCAAACCTTAAAAAAACAAGAAAGGTAAAAATAAGTGGGGAAAAAAGTGAACCAACGCCTCTTCCACTTTAGCTTCCTCAGTTTAATTTCTTGCAAACTTTTTTCTGCCATGTGTGCCGTGGCAACCCATAATCTAAACTTTTTTGGTGGGTTCTCTCGCTGAACTAGAGCATTTATTTCACAAATTATATTAGCTTTCTTGATTGCAAACTGGGAAAACTAAAATAATAAATTGTAAGACATGCCTGAAGAATGGATGATATGTCAATAAATAATCCTTGCGCTTAATCTGAAAACCATGAGGTAGTTGGAGTGATGACTGATTTAACACTACCCATTCAGTTTACCTGTAATAACACATTACTTAAACATTACATTAAATAGAATCTGGACTAAAACCTTCATTTGGAAATAACTGCAAAACTTGAGGGTGTTTTTCCTTTTCTTTTTTTTTTTTTTTAAAGATTTAATTAAAAACACAAGATGAAATGAATATTTTAGGCAACCAGCAACAAAATGGGAAAATACCATGTGTTTGGAGTTTTAGTGCCCTCTGAGTGCTGGAATTTATTTGCAGCAAGCAGAAAATAGACAGCAAGCATAAAAATTCAGTAGATTCCCGCTAGTAAAATTATTTATCAAGCTAACAAGGGAGGAACCCTTCTAGTAGCAACAAGCCAGCAAGGAAAAGACGTGCCTTTATATTTTACCTTTGGGTTAGCACACCAGTAAAAATGCCAACTGACAAGCACTTCACATAAACATTTCTTTCTAAATGAGCTGCCTTGTTAGAAAAAAAATCTAAGCAAAGGAGCACTACAGTCAACAGACAGAAAAACCCAGGATGAATACTACATTGCTCCATATTACAGGGAAAATATAAATAAAGACATAAAAATAATGTTGATGCATAAATGACTTAAATAAATTAACACTTCATTTTGCATTTAAAGTAACTACTTGAGCTGTAAATCTATCTTAGCTTCAATTCTACCAACAAAGAATACATGCCAGTTATCTATTATTTAGGTCTTTCTTACCTCCGGAATTAAACATATACACAAACACTCAAAAAAAAAAATCTATATCTGTGTGTATATATGCATTCACCCTGCTGTTGTTAGCTGTGCTACTCAAGCCCCATTGCAATATTTATCGTATATTTCTTTTACAACTGAAACCCTGAAGTCGGTTTTACAGTTTAGTTTAACGATACCAAACTTTGATTATAAATTATACGTGGCTTTATTGCAGCCTGAAGAGGCAAAAAATTCGGAGACACTTGATTGCCTGATCCCAATTAAATTTTAAAGAAATAGTAAAGCGACACACATTGGCTGAATAGCTGAGCTCTAAGGAGCACTGCAAATTACTCCTGTCGGCTGTGCAGCGGGGCTATACCCTCCGAGGACTTCTTTGCTAGAATGAACATTTGACAATTGTCAGCAAGCTTTAAAATAAACCCAAACTAAACAAAAGAAAACAAAACAAAAAATCCCAAGGATCTTTCTCAAGCATTATTATTTTCATTGCAGAAAAAAATAGCTCGTGGGAGGGTAGGGGGCAAAGTCAGACTCAACATTTCAGCTGATTCTGTAACTCAGGAAGTAAAACCTTCCACAGCTGTTGACAAAGAGGGGGAAAAAAAGGCAAGTTTTGCACTAAACTGTGTGGTCAGAGGGATGCACAGGTTGGAGCAGCATTTCTGACTGACATCAGATGAATTTGTGGCCACAACTATAAGGCAGACTATTACTCACTCAGAACTCCAAAGGCAGGCAAGGAAGATAGGGAAAGGTAAGGAAAAAACCCCAAACAATTTAAAAAAAAAAAAAAAAAAAAAAAAAAAGTCTTTTTTGAGCTTTTGCTCCCCTCAAAGACTGGCATTCATCTCGCCTCTGCAGCGGCTCACAATGCAGGGAGAGAATGCAGCATCTCCCACTCCCTGCGCCAGCACCCCAGGCTGCTGCCCCAGCCAACCCCGTGCATTTCTGGGGCTGGGGGAGAAAGTCTCCAGCTCTGACATCCCCCCCCCAAGGGCCTGATCCTGCATTCTTCTCACACCCAAAGAGACCTGCAAAAACAATAGGGTTTTTGGGCGTGCGGGAAATGCCGAAGTCAGCTGGCATTTGTTAGCTGCTGATGGATTACATTAATATGAATATTTGTCTGTAGGGGACAAACACTTTTGAGAAGTGAGCGCAACATTATGGGCAAAACATCAGCAATAATAACAAAAAAGTGTAGAGAGAAACATCATTGATGTAAACCATGAAATAAATAATATATGTCAACTTTTATGTTTCTTGCCTTTGATCTGGGTACAGCTGACATTAAGTCCAGGAATTGATACCTTTTTAGCTGAGAAGACACAAGATGTCAAGTTATATTTTTTAGCGCAAGGCCAACACATGAAAACAAAGCTAAAGGAGTTGAAGTGAGCATAACAGAAAACACAGATTATCTCTTGTCATGGGAAAGAAAACGATAGGCATTTGCATGGAAGCCGAGTGGTTAATATAATGCTATCTTCACTTTGCCATTCTCTCCTTATTAGAACATAATTTGGGTCCAAGCGATATGGAAAGAGATTGTTACTGAGCACAGCGAGGGAGTGCTGCGGGTAAAGCCAATGCAAAATGAGGTCTACAAGATGTACGTACGTATGTATGCCTCGCTCCCTGCCTGCCTCTCATTTTAACTCGTGTTGTAAAGCTGTGTGAAAGTGGAAGCTGTTTGGAAGCGCACATAAAAGCATCCATTAAAAGGCATTACATTAAAACCCCATCGGTTCCTGCCCAAGTGATACAGGGGCAAGCTAGAACATCGCCACAGAGCCCAGGGAAGCGGCTCCTGCCTTGGATGGGACCGAGCAAACCCGGCTTTTGTCTTACCTTTTCACTTGCTTTCTACTAGCGCCAGCCCTCTGACACAGCTCTAAGCCACTCCATCACCGCCCCACGCTCCCCAGCATTTACACCAGGTAACCAGCAGCAGAATTTAGCCCTCAGTGTCTTATGCTGGAGCTGAAACTAGGTAAGTGGGTTGCTCCCATCCACACTTACAGCTGTTCCTGGCTAAAGCCACAGCCAGAAAATCGCAGGCACGGTAGAGAAATGCCCCACAATTTTCCGCCCCCCCCCCCTTCAAGAGGTGCACCTCTCCCCAGGGAGGCAGCCCTTCCTCTGGGAGACTGTGGATGGGCTGTGGTGCACCCCTCGCCTTTACAGCCTGGCCTCATTAATCACTTACACGCCTTCACACCCTCTTTCCTTAATTTAGCCTGGGCCTTAATCTTGGCAATTTTGGCGGGCTGGGCTGCAGGCAGAAGGGCTGGGGAGCCCGGCTCGGGGACGTCAATAACCCAGCACAATGCCTCTGCGCAACACGAAGCCAGCTACTTAATTACCTATCACTGCTAACAAAAGCCCTCTTTATTTTGATTAACTTTGAGGGAGCAAGGTTCCCCACCATCAGAGTATGTTTAAATAATTACACAGTGCAGACTAACACGCCTGGAAACACAAAAAGAGGGGGAGAGAAGAAAGGGAAGACATAAGCTCAGCTTTACTTCCCAATTTAAACTAGGAATGACCTCGGGGTCAATTTTTCAGAGTATCTCAGATCAATTCAATTCTCACCTCCGCTGCCTACCTGCTAGCAAATGAACTTACTGTGCCTTCCAATAGACAGAAATGACTAAAAGGAAATCGCATTTAGCTGCATCTGAATAACCATGGTTATTAGATGATGCATGCAGAGGAAAAATTACCATTTCCCTTCTCCTTCTCCTCCTTGTGATTGTCATTCTCACCTCACTGGTGATTAAGATGTAGGATGCTCTCTCAGATTGTTAATTAGGTGTTAATATCTGCAAGGGGCCACAGCAAGCTCCTACACCTGAGGTCATTTCTCAGAAGTCAGGCTGTCTCCGGTGACAATACCTGTAATTCCCATAGCTAGTTTGATTCCCACTCAACAGCTGGAGCTAGTGTTTCTTTCATGTCTGGTTTCATTTCCTATCTGAAATTATATGAGTGCTAATATCTTTATTATCTTTTCCGTAGAAGTGCAATGCTGGAGCATGGCACAGCGTGCTGTTCAATAGACTTGCCTTTTTTTTTTTTTTTTTTTTTTTTCCCCCCTTTCCCACAGCATTTTCAAAACATTTCAAGCAAATATCTTTACGGTTAGCAAATTTACAGCTGAGGACTCCATTACAGATCGGGAGGGGCAGAAGGTAGGAGGGAAACAATAATAATTTGGGGATGGAAGAAAAGAAAAGCTGCACAACTGCTGAATGATAATGGCTCGAACCTTGGGAAATAAAGGTAATGGCAGGAAGGGGAGGAATTACGAGGACAGTGTGACCTCTACATGTCTTGCAGGTGCACAAGAGTTATTCCAGATATGTGTGCGTTCATATAGGTATTAAGGATACATTAAGAGAGAGAGGGGGCACATAAACGAGCTGTGATTTTGCTTACTTTTTGACTCGTTCACAATCAGGGTAAAGCTAAACTATGTGTAATTCAGAAAATTACCAGCTCCTAAAGCACCTGATCTTTGTACTGGTGGCCTGGTGCACTCGGGAGACTAAATTCTTATCCTGGCAGAAATGGTGCATGGAACTTGGGCAATACCAATGATTTCTCATCCTAGGGTACGAAACAAGGTAAATGACAAGTACTTCAATACACCACCTTTCATTAAAGGGCTTCAAGGAACATTACAGCTTTTTTTTAAACTCCCACAAAAGCCTAGAAGGTAAGAATTAATTACCTAGGTTTATAACTGTGTAAACTGAGATATAAAGAGATCAACGGTAACAGACCTTTAGAAGAAACCTCAGATAACAAGTTTAAAGTGCTTCAGTATTTTGCTGAATCTAGAATCAAATAACTGGGTCAAAGTCTCACAAGTGAGTCAGACTGTAACTCCCAACTCCCGGTTTCTTCACTCTCTAAACATCGGGACTATATGTGGAAGCCTGAGAAGTAATTTTATATGTGGGATGTTAAATCAGTACTTTTCCTGTCTCATCAATCTCCTGTATTTTGGTACAGTGTGAATCATTTGGTAAGTGGCACAAATTAGAAAACCCAGAAGAGATGTTAAAAATATTTCTTTTTTTTTTTTTTTAGCACTTAACTTGTAATCCTCTATTAGAACTAAACAACAGCAAAAAGCCACATCACTGGAAAATATTTTAAAGCTTATTCTAAACACATGGAAAACCATTAAATTGACTTTGCTGGGAATTTTGGGGGGAGTTAAAGCTGTCACGTACGGCATATACTTTCTCATTGCTCGTAAAGACCCAAGATGTTTTCATACTTCAGATTTATAGGAATGAGCTAGAAAGGAGTTTGAGACATAGTGAAGCTGTGCTTTTTTTAAATACTTGAGAACATTTTTTACCTATGTAAAATGACCTGTCAATTGTACGAAATACGTTTGGTGAGAGGAAAGGAAGGGAGAGAGGTTACTATCAATTTTTTTAATCAAGAATAACATATTGTATCCCATTTGAAATAAAAGATTCTCATTTAGACTTAATATAGCACATCTGCTTGAAAAATACATACAAGGCTCCCATTGACTGCAGTGGGAAACCTGCCAATAATATTTCACGGAAGTTATCTTGATATCAGCTTTGCAAAATAAAGACATTTTGCAGGGAGTGCTCATGCAACAAGGGAAAGTTAAAAGTAAGTCACTCACATGCAAAGAAATTTGGTTGTTCTTAGTTTTAATTCTCCATTCTATCAGATGTACGGTCTAGGAATAAAACTCAGGCGATAAGGTCTAGTTTACAGTGAAGTCAGGCAGCTCGACATGGCAGGCCATTGCCATGAAAAGAAAAATGATGTCACGACCAACAGTCTGACTTGATTGCACATCAAAAATACACACCAACAGTACGAGGATGCAAAAGGTCTTGCACAAAACACAAATCTCTTTTAAAAATGCATGTGTGAATGCAGGAATAGCAGTGAAAAGTAAGTAAATGTATAGTTAAAGAGTGCCATGATTTCCCCTGTGTGAAAGGTCTTAGAGGTAAACTGGAAAAGGAACAGAAAATAGATTTCTGTTCTTTACTGCTCCTTATTCTCCCCTTAGTTTTAGGGCTCATCCATATGGGGAAATAAGGTAGTAAACTATATTCCCGAGTAGGAACATCCATCCAGGGAATTCACAGCACAACTACCGCGGTATGTGTTCAGATCTCGCTTTTTATTACTATGACCTCCCCTGCAGGCACTCGCATTCTGGTGGCAGTGTGGGCCCCAGGAATTCAACCAGGATTCTACCAAAGCCTGCAGCGGGGCCAGGAGCCCACCCGGGACCTGTCCCCTCACCTGAGATGCAGGTCGGCTGCACTTAGACCCCAGGGTCCACCCTTGCCACATGCTGCCCTTGGGGCTCTGCCAAAGTCCTTCACTGCCTCTTTGGCGACTGAAACATTGTTACACGCAGGGCTAAACCCCACCAGATCTTTTTCTCACACTTCATTTTTAAGAGAAAGCCTGGCTACATTTTCGTATGTCAGAAGCAAATTCTACTTTCCAACATCATCATTCTGGTCAGGAAATAATTAGAGGGATATTTTGTTTCTGTTGGTTCCGGGATGCTGGAGGATGGAAGAGCTCTTCTCCACCAAACAAAATACATCGCAGCAGGGTGACGTGTGCCTGGGGCTATGCACCTATTGTGAGGGACACTCACTGGAGCTGCTAGGAGGTGGAATAGCCCGAGACATGGCCCTCGGTAAATAACAGCTGCCTTGTAAAACACCACGATATACCCTTGGTGGTATTTTATGGGACAGCAACCAATATTGTTACTGGTGTAAGAGCTCATATCATAAACAGAAATCTAGTCCTGCAGCGCTTACTCTGAACAGCCTCAGCAATCCCCCCCCAGGCTCCAGGGCTTGGAGAGACACCACCGGCTGACCCCCCAAACCCCGCTGCCGTCTGACCCCGGAGGGACACAATGGTGAGAACCTCTTAACCAGCAACCACCAAATATTCCAGTCACACTCATAAAATGAATTGCCTTGAAATGCTAAAAGTATGCCAGAAATAACATAATTCCTTCAAAGGAGTCAAGTTAGTAAGTTAGACCGCAGAGACTACTGTCCACTACTATAAACGTACAGTCTTAAATTCCCCCAACCAAACCACCTCCATGAATATCAAGTAAGTGCACCTCCAGACAGCGTGGAGGATTGGAGTTTTCATATCTCAGCTTATTATTCCTAATATCACAGAGACACTTCCCTGAATTGTCCTTCTCCTTCCCAAATTCCCCATCTGACCAGATGTCTTTCTCTCTCTTGCTTTCACCTGTCAATCATGTTCACAGCTGAAATTTGATTTCTCTCCCAACAGTAACCTTAGATGAAATATTACCATAGGGGTCAGAACTGTCTGAACCTTGCCATAAAAGTTTGTTAACTCTTCCGAGACCCAAGAGCTATTTGCTTAAGAGTAACAGATTTTGCTGCTGGTTTTTCTTCCCTAATATGTGAAAGTGCAACCACAAAATATTGGAAGGATGGCACAAGGAATCGTCCCAGAGAGCGGTGGGCTAAGCAAGTCCTGAGATCACAGGTGTCCACCAGGGAGAAAACTTTTGCTTTTCTGTTATATGGATAATAAGAATGTATATCACTTATATAAATCTAATAGTCACATATATAAATTACAGGAACCACGAAAGCTTTCCTATGGGATTATTGAAACACTAGGAACAAGGTGATGGAACACGTGCTGCACCTTTGCGATGGAAATATGTACGTAATGTATTTACTTCAGCTGAATCATGCCTTGGCTCTGTTCTTGCAAAAAACATATTGCACTTTAAGCTCTCACAAAAAAAAAAAAACAACCCACAACCAATCAACCAAGTGGTCTGGTGTCCCTCCCATTTACAGTGGTGAAACACAGAAAAAGAAAAAAAAAATGCATTGCAGGCAAAGCCCTACCCAGGGTTCTCCTCAGGGAAGTGAGAGGAGCATCAGGCTCAAAATGAACCTCTTCTGGGGCTCCTTGGGAGACCTATTCCCACAGCCTATACACCAACAAAAACTCCTCTCAGTGCTATTTAACGCAGAGTCTAGAGCACCAACTACATCTTCCCCACCCTCACTCCAATTTTAAATAATAAAAAATAATGAAACAAGCTTAATTCCATGAGCTAATAAAATTCAGCTGTTTTCTAATAGCATGTAACTGTTGATCAAAGTGTGGTACTGTACAGCAGCCTGTGTTCTTAACCCAAAGAGGTTTCATAAAAAAATTGATACAGGAATCTGTCATCGCAACCTTGGTGCTCACTTAAGCCACTTAGTATTTTTTATAGTCAAGGCCAATAAAAATCAGATTCCACGGAAAAAATGAAGTGCCTGTTTGAGTCGAGCAGTGGGAGGGACTGAAAGTTTTAATTCCCACATTTTCATTAGCGGCATATTTTTTAATCAATGTTGACCTACTGAATGAACACAAATTTCCAGAGGAAAGCAGTGCTGTGAATTAAACTCTATTGTAATTTATAAGTGCAGAAGTCATCTAACACAGACTCATGATTTTCATCAAGATCTGACGGAGATCTTCAGAAGACCCATCCTTAATCCCCATAGCTGATGTCTGAGCGCTAACATTTGAAGAAAAAGAAAGAAAACATTTGCATAGGATTATATATGAGTTGTGGGACACGGGAGAGTTGCCTGGCTGACAAAAGTACAAAGCCCCATCACTGCAAATGGTTCTTGTAGGCACCTGAAAGCCAGCCTCATCCCAAAGCCCAGCAAACTGCACCACAGACTGTCACCGGCTCCCGGGGGTTGGACCAAAAAGCACCGTTTTAGCAGCAGAAAACAAAGCAGTGAAATTACCACCCCTGCTGAACTATGTCAAATGGCTAATGAAAATGAAAACATACCTTTTTTTTTTTTTTTTTGACCTCAGGTAACAGGGATTTTCACATCACCGTTGTAGACGATTCTCTCGGGTACCTAATTTAGTAAATATATTAAAATAAACCATTATTAAAAGGAAGTTTTAACATTGTAAAACATGTCTGCCACTATAGTACAGAACAGGACCTTTTATATTCAAATACTAAATTAAATTTAGAAAGTCTCTTGTACTGTTTATTAACTGTGGATAAGTGATGAAGAAATTAACATAAAGTGAAACATTTCTAGCTCACATATTTAGTCTTTACTTCACATTAATAACAGGAGACTCTTACTCACAAATTCTCTTAAAAACACATATTTTTGCCTTACCAGCGAGCATCAGCATCTAAGACCTGAAAGCATGTAACTTTCAGTATTTCTTTCTTAATGATTGTTATCAGTGGCACTAATGTAATTGGCAAAATAATAATCAATTTTTGTACACACTCCATTATTTTTCAGATAGTAGTTTAATAGCAAAAGCAGAGCTGTCACTTCTCCCTGCAGTTACTCACACTGTACAAATTCATCCTGTCAACACATATTTAAAATCTAATTTAAAAAAAATTCAACACAGAGTGAATCTTTGTACAATAAGTGAGATAAGTCAGTGAGTCAATCCGCATTTCTTAAATATGGATATTTTGTTGTGTCCCTTATAGCTAACTTTCTCTCCCTGAGCGTGCACACACAGGCATAGACATATATTTCCTATAAACCACCTGCAGGAATGCTTCAGCTCCATCCATTTATTGTAACCGTACAGCATAATCAGAGCAAGGATAAACCACAAGTCTGATCGGTTTGAATAAAAAAACACAGGCAAGACAAACCATAGGCGCTTTTTCAGCATTTTGATTCCAGATCAGCTCTGCAGCTTTGAAAAAGCCCGCTGCATGTTTGGTGCCAGCTGAATGATCTCTCCCACATCCCACCCAAAGGTGGAACAGGCACGTGGAGATGGTCCCCACATGCTACTGAAAGCAACGTTTCCTCTTTTTTTTTTTTTTTTTTTTTACTTTTCTTTTGGTTTTGGTTTTTTGTTGGGTTTTGTTTTTTTTTTTTCCTTTTGAGAAAGGGGACAGTGCTTCCTTAAATGCAATACTTGGCACATGGCCCAGGATCTCTTAAAGCAAATGACTCCTGTAGACCTTTGGTGTCATTTCCCTCAAGATGACCTCTGCTTTCATGCCAATCGGTGAATCCATCCTGTTATTAATGCACGGGGCCGAGAGGAATGGGTACTCAAGCCTCACACCTGAAGAGCATCCAGAAAGCGATGTGGTCAGCCTGCTTTTAGCAGTCGCAGCCCCCGCTGCGGCCATCCCTGCTCTAAAACCACAACCATTCACCCACATCACAGGAAACCTGAAACAGGATGGCACCAACCCGCTGTCACCAGCAAGGCGCATTGATTCATTTAGCGGCTTTATTTAACTATCAGTTTATTAATAAGGAAAGAGTCAAAGAAAGTAAGACAGCATGAAGGCAGCCAGAGACACTAAGCAGATTTATTAATTTTAAAAGGCTGATCACTTTCCTTCATTTTATCTGACAGAGTTGGTGCAAGAGAGTTATACTTCAATAAGTTTTCTACTCTATACTGTGCTATTTTAAAAGGATTTCACAATAAAGGAAGCTGAAAGACTGTGCACAGTCTGGAGACCGTATCTGGTGTGACATGAATATAGTATTTTAACCAGATTCAATCTTACAGTATTCCCTCCTCTACAATGACTTTGCAGGAGGAAACCCTACGGAAAGGAAAATCTGTTCATCCCACACCACAAAACACTGAATCGCATCGCAGGCTCCAGCAGCTCTTCCTACATATTAAAATGCTTTCATCGGGGAATGTTAGAGAGTTATGGGGGAGCGGGGCGGGGGGGGGGGGGGGGGGGGGCGGCTACTACGTCTTGTTTGGTTCGCTTTTGGGCTTATTTTCCTGGTCACTAATGTTTCATTGCAACAGCTCTACAGTGCTTGAGCAGGGGCTGTTTGCAGTGGAGAGCACCGCAGCTCTGGAAGCTGATACCAACAAATCAAACGGATTCCATCCCCATCCCCTTTAGCATCACCACAGCCTCCTGTCAAGGCCTCGCCACGAACTTGTGTTTCAAAATCGGAGAAGTTCAGGCTGCAGGAAAGTGAATCTGCCTGCTTTCTTGCAGGAAAGGGCTTTCAGCTTAATCACACACATGTTCTGAGATACAGCCACACAGACTTGGGAAACTCAGCCCCAGAAAGTGCCGTAAATCCTGCCCGCCCCCCACCTTGCTCCCTGCAGAGATCTCAGGGCCTGATCCAAAATGTCATTTAAAAAGCTCCTTTTGATTGCAGTGGGGTTTAGATTAGTCTCTGTGTGAGCACAGGTGAAAAGAAAAAAGGGAGGAAGAAGGAAGGAAAGGGGGAAAAATTAAGAACAAGAAAAGAGAAAGGAAGAACAAGAAGAGGGGAAAAGATGAGAGAAGAGAGGAGAGAAAAAAAATAAAAGAGAAAAGGGGAAAAGGAAAAGGGAAAAAGAAAGAGGAAAAGGGAAAAGAAAGAGGAAAAAAAGGGAAAAAATAAGGACAAGGAAAAGGACCGTGAACAGAACACGAGGGAAGTGCTCGGTGAACATACCTAGGGGCCGGTCCGCCGGCTGAAGCCGCCTGGGGACACGCCGGAGCTAAGCTTGGGATGCGCGGACGGATCCTTTAGTTACGCCCGGAGTCCCCTTTTGTTCCGGGAATTGAGTTCGGACACAAACAAACAAGCAAACAAACAACCCGGGGCTGCTGCCCCCACCCTGCCCCGTCCCGCCCAGTCCCGCCCGCGGCCCTGCGCCCCCCCGCGCCCGGCTGGGCTGGGACCCCGGGGCAGCACCCAGCGGTCCGGCGGCACGGCCAGCGCCCGGCCCGGGGCTGGGGGTCGAGGCCGGGGGGCCGGGGCTGGGGGTAGGGGCTGCGGGGCCGGGGCGGGCCTGAGCCCCCCGACGGGGCGGTGCGCGGTGCAGCCCCTCTGCGGGCCCGGCCGCCCCCGCCGCCCCCGCCCCGCCGCCCCGCAGCTGCGGCTCCGGCCGCGGCCGGGCAGGTGCCGGCGGGGAGCTCGTCAGGAGCGGGGGGTGTCCCAGCGCCCCGCAGCCACCCCTCCCCGGGCCGGGCTCGCCTCAGGCTGCTGGAGGCCGCGGTGACAACCCGTGCCGAGCTGGCCCCGGCCGAGGCAGGTGCCGGGCTGCAGCGGGGCGGCCAGCGCCTGTGTCCCCGCGGTGCTGGGCTCCCCGCTGCCCCCGCACCCCGGGGACAGGCCGCGGTGACACCGACAGGCACCGGGGGTGCCAGGGCTGGGGGGGCACAGGGCGCTGAGCCCCGCACCCCGGCCGGGGGGCCCGGCCGTCCGGGCACTGGGCGCGGGGCTGTGGGCTCCACGGACTGACATTTGCGGGCAGCAGGCAGGGACACTCCATTCCCGACACCCTCGGGAAACTCCAGGACACCGCTCGATTTGTTGTTTGCTGGGTATTTCTTTATATATATATATATATATTTTTTTTTTTCCTGCCTGGTGCAGAAGCACCACTTCTAGCAAACTTCTGCTCTGGCTTCAATTCCCTCCATGCAAGCCGTCTTCTAGAGATGCATGAAAAGATTTATAAAAAATAAAATAAAGGCAATCATGTCACAAAGCGCACAGGTCTTCAAACCAAGCAATGCGAAGGGCAGGGCAACCTCCATGCACACCTGGCTGCTGCCTCGCGAGGGGCACATAGGTGTAGAAGCTCGATTTTGGGGGGTTGGGGAGGGGAGTAAGTGGGTACAGCAACAACGATAGAAACCGACCGTTTCAGAGAGCGATAAGATACAGGCAGCTTGCATGGAGGGCGCTGAGCCATTATCACGCTGTGCCAGGTCAGCCTGATACGGTGGCAGATAGCTGGGGCTGGGGCTGCCCGCTGCCCTTACAGCCGCGGCAGCCTCGCCGATCCCTGGCTGCCTGCTCTTCACTTGAAAAGTTAAGTCACATCCTGGGCTATTTTTGCCTCGTGTTGGCTTAGAGCTCACAAATCTGAATGCACTCAGCCCTCAGAGGGTGATAAATGTTGTTCTCGGTCCTCCCCCACAATTTCAGGCAGTCAAGAATTAGATGCGGCAGAGTGTACAGTATTGTAATCTATTGATTTGTATCTGCTGGGCCCGAGAAATTCATTAGAGGAGCCTTAAAAGTGTGAAGTGGCAGAGTGTGGAGCGCTCAGCTCCTTCCCGAAAAGACAAATTCTCTCAACAGCCGCTCGCTCACCTCTGCCACGTCCTGGGGTGTGCTACCTCCTGTTATTCATACCGAGACCTGCACTTCAAACAGCTATCGGAGGCATTTGACTACAGACAGCTCGAGAGTGTGTGTGTGTGTGTGTGTGTGTCTGTGTGTCTGTGTGTCTGTGTGTGTACACCAGCAGGATTGTTTTTTGTCCCGGCTGAGCAAACAAAATCTATCCCACTCTCCATAGCTACCCTTGGAATGCCCAAGCCTCATGGCAGCCGCTCACAACACAGCAATTCGGCAAGAGGGAGGGAAGAAAGTTTATTAAAAAAATCCTAATTCCTAACATTGAAGTATGCAGGATTTTTTTTTTTCCTGCGTGAAATTTTAAATTCAACCATCTGAACAGGTGTCAGAAACAGTGGGTCCATTTAGCTCCTCTGATGATCGGAGTAATAAATATAGAGGATTTCCTTTCAATGCAGCCCATGCTGAAATGACACCAATGTAGTTCTGGCATCTGAGCAGATAATTCTGATATATGCATCATTTCCTCCCTAAATCCAGGAAGCAGCTACACTCTCTATCAGATATTAGTATATTATGTCAAATAGAAATCGGTATTAAAATTATGAATGATTCTAGATCAAGAACTTCCTACACACTACGCGGAGGGAGGGGGAGGAAACAGCTGCGCAAAAGCTTTCAGAAGAGAAAGGAAGAAAAAGAGCTGGGAAAGTTCATTTTTTAAACTAAAAATTTGCTGCCATGTTTCGCGTGTGGGTAATTTTCAAGTGGCATTTTGATTCAGCGCAGGCATTTTTGTTTTAAAAGGGCGAAGACTTTCTAATAAATAGAAGCTCTCACCGCTCCATCTGCAAATGGGCGCTCCTCGCACAACGCCTGCCCAGTGGTGCTGAGAAATTGTTCAAGAAATACAAATACACCAGTATGACCAGGATATTTCCCTTCCTTCTCCCCCCCCCCCTTTTTTTTTTTTTTTTTTTTTAGGATGCGGGCTGGGATGACATTTCTTGAGCAGGGAAAACGCGGCAGCATAAACACAAAAATACTCTTGGACTCTGCTCAGCAGAAGTCCGGAGGTCGGGCAGAGGGTTACGTTTCATTTTAGAGGGGGGGGGGGGAATAAAAAAGGCTGAAGGGTAAGGTGGGACGGGGAGAGAGGAGGGGGCTGAGCCACAGCGCACACCATTTCCCAGCCAGCAAAGGGCCAGCTCTCCGTGCACGTATCTCCCAGCGTCAGTCACATGAAAGTTCTTTGTAATGTAGTTAATAAATGGGAAAGCACCGTAGGACCACGGGAGCACTGGGATGTTGTTAGTGATGGGGAGATGAAGACCACGCAGGCCTTTTGACACACGATTGCCCAGCTCGGGGAGCGTTCCCCCTGCTCTAGTCAGAGAGGTACCTGTGGGAGAACAGCGGGATCCTGCTCCCTTTTGAAATCCCCGGGGATTGTACCTCCGAGCTTTATGGGAGCAGGATTGAGGCCAGAGTCAAGCGAGGGGTGATTAATGAATGTAGGTTATTCAGAGCAGAGCGGTTCCAATTAGTCCCCAGCAAGCAGTCCTGCGGCAAAGGTGGGCGCTCCCCTGCAATGATTCATGCAGAGAACCCCAATACTTGCTTTGCTTTTGTGAACATTAAGGCGTGCATCTATTATTTTTCCCCTTCAATTGCGTAGTTGGCATGTTTGGGGCTGAAATTCAAGTGCAGCCTAAGGAAGGCTGCATTTTTTATTTTTTTATTTTTATTATTTGCAAAGCAAGATTGCAATGTGTCATAACGATGCCAAAGTGGGCAAACCTTTTTTCCCTGTCAGGTTGGGTGTGTAATGGGAATTTTCCCTTTTGCACTCAGTCTATTTCTAGGAAGGATTTCTCTTATCGCTGTTCAAACAGGGTGGTGTGTTTTGGTTTTTTTTTTTTTTCCCTCTGAGAAAGAAGATACTTCAGGGAGGCAGCAGTGCTCCCCTTGCTCTGTGCTACTTGGTCGATTCACAATACTTTTGGAATCCTATGCCTGCTCCTAACTGTGCCTGCGAGGAAACCCGGAGCAGCAGAGGGGTGCGGGAATGAGGCTGGACCAAAACGGGTCCCACTCCAGGGGGCTTCGGGCTCTGCGCTTCCCCGGGGGCTGCAGTGCCTCTTTGGCGGGGGCTTTGCCGAGGGGAGCTCTGGTCCCTTGCCTTCCTTAGGGCAGGGCTCCTTCAGGAGCGCTCGGCAAGGGCAGCAGCGAAGTGACTCCCTGCAAAAAAACTTGGGCATCAGTAAAGGCTCAGCCAGGGAAGGGGAGGTCGGAGAAGAAATAAAAAGCAGCCCTGTCTTTATGAGAGGAGATAATTCTCTGTTCGGCCAATAGCGACCAGTTTACCCACAGATTACACATTAACCAGAAAATGGAACTCGAATTAACCAGAATCTGGAGCTTGAACCATTACTCAAACCCTGGTGCAACAGCAGGTCAGATGCCAAAGGGCAGGCTGGTGCCCTGGCGCTGGGGAGGGGCGAGGCACAGCACCAGCATCTGGGACCACAGCCACCAATGCCTGCTGTCACCCACGGCGGGGCTGGGTGCCCATCCCCTCTGCAGGGACCTCAGCAGGAGCAGGTTGACCTCCAGCAGCACCCCGTGCCCACTGACGCAGGCTTTTGTGGGCGCAGGTGCTGGGGTGGGGGCTCAGGGCCGCATCCTGACCTCGGCACACAGGGCAGGATGGGGTCCAAGCCACGGGCTGGACCAGCCAGGCAGAGGAACGGCGACAGGTCCTCTCCTTTCAGTGCCACCAGCGCCCAGGAGGGATGACCTTACAGCTGGGAAGAAGTTGTACCGACAGCAGGTGGCAGGGGGGAAATATGAAGGAGAAAAAAAGTGCTGGGTTTATGAGCCTGGGTCTGAAGATAAAGCCCTCACCCTGCAGGGGCTGGAGCATCCTTCGGAGAGGCCTCCGCTTCTCAAATAAACCGGGCAGATAATCCCATTCAGAGAGTGGGAGAGGACTCTGCGAGCGGACACTGGAGGCTCTCGGGGAAGGTGGCTTTAAATGAACTGGGTCGAGGGCTTGAGGAGCCTTTCGAAGTCGAGATGCCCTTTGACATGGAGAACTGCAGTGAAGAGGGGCTCGGAGACCTGAACATTTCTAGCACATTAACCTTTGGGATTGATTGTTTAGAACAAGTAACTCTCAAAAGTTGGAGGAAGTCCTTTGAATTTTATTTCCCCCCCCCCCCCCCCCCCCCCCCCCCAGTTCTCTCTGGGCTTTCTAAGGCCTGTAGCAAAAAAAAAAAAAGGGCAAAAAAAAGAAAACCACAGGGCAAATGAAAAAGAAGGTGGGGGGGAGGGGGGGAAGCAAGAAAAGAAAAAAAGGAGGCAGTATGGACTCAAATGGCAAGAAATCTTTCGATCTAGCGTTAAGTGGTTCTGTGACAAGCCAAGCCTGATGCGGTGTCATCTCTTACTAGAGACAGGCATGCTTAGCTGGGATCAGATGATAAGAGGATGTGAAGTCTTCCCTTTCACTTCACTCCATCATAAAACAATCAAAATATAGGGCCGTATCATGTCATCAGGTTTTTAAGTAGACCTCCCCTTTGAGATCTCCTAAAACCTGGTGGGATGATCTGAGTCACTGAAACTGAGCTCATTGCAATACTGAGAAGTCAGAAGCAGCACCTGAAAGCTCACGTTTTTCATCTACCTGAAAGATAACCTGATTTCTAGCGGGCAACAATTTTCCATTTTACATGAAGCTATGCTTTTCCTTCTCCCCTCCTGAATATTATTGAGTCCAGCTCTTGTACCAGCATCACCCCTTCGCCAGGCAGCATGCTGAAGTACTGCTCTCGGAGTTCTTGAACTTTAAACTACAGACTAAGAAACTGAGTACGGAATCAAAAAAATGCAGTTTATTATTGTAGATTATTCTCTCTTTTGATATAACCATAGAGTTGAAAATGAAAGAAAAGCACATAGGAACATCACACGTGGTTAGTTAGTAACTCAAGATATAAAACAATTTTGCACAGCAAAATATGTAAAAGAAAAAGTAACTGACAAGATTTTTTTATATTTATTGTGGTAAGATTTACTTTCCATTTTTTTTTTTTTTAAAAGACAGGATATCAGTCCCTGAAAATAAAATTTACTGATTATTGCCTTTAAAACTGTGGAATTTTTGAAGTTACAGAAAATCCAGTTCTGCACCACAATACAACTGTAAAAAAATCTGCATCATTTTAAAACTGTGCAGTAATGCCATCTTTATAACTGCATAAATTGTATTAGCGTTTTAAACAGGTTCGTAATTTTTTTTGTTTTGTTTTTGTATTATATGCTTGCAGGTTATATCTTAGTGCAATTCAGTCCCAAATACTTCAATTTTGAAAAAAAAAACCCCAAAAAAACCAACCCCATACATTTTTAATGTAAAATACCCCTATAGATATAAACAGGGGTGCCTCCCCCTTTTAATACTTTGGTTTTCAAATACAGTCAGTGGTATAGCAAGGACTACATATACCCAACTTATATTTAAGTTGCAAGCACATGCTGCATAAACTACTTTTTAAAACAGTCCCGTTGCAAATTCTACCCCCCTTTACATCACGACAAGTAAACAATTTAGTGCATCAATCTTTAAAAAAAATTCTACATCTAAACAGACCTAACTCTTTCGAATTTATCTATAACATTCCTTTATCTGTAGCATACATTTTAACTGGGCTAACAGATGACAGAAACTAGAATTAAATTATATACTAGGAACCCAGAGCATTCCACATTTGACAATGACCAAATGCAAAAGGAAAAAAAAATAATAAATGGGGCAGATCACTTAAAATTAATTTTTAGACTGTTTTAGGCAACAGCATGGTTTCAATGTCCCCCCCAAGTGGCATGAGAATTTTGCTTTTGAACATCTTTCCAAAGTTCTTTTTGTGGTTTTTTTTTTTAATATTTTTTTTTGCCACATTAGGTTATCAAAATCCATTCTGGCAGGTTTTTTGAGAGGGAATGCTTCAGTGCATTTAAAAGGAAGTCTGAAGTTTTGAGTAACTCAAAGCAGTTTTAGAGCAGATGCAAACTTTAATGGGGAGGAAGAGGAGGAGGAAGATCAAAGGTTGCACTTTTTTGCTTTCAACCCAAAAAAGTGATGAGGCAATAAAACAAAAGGATGAATGCCATGCCATAATAGTCTCCAAAAGTCCATTTCCAAGCAAAAGAAAAAAAAAATAATTATACCGTACATGACCAGCATGCAGGGTTTTTTATTAATATAATGTCTCTTTTTCATAGTCTTTCGAAACAGTTATAGTTCATTGTTGCTAAGACAAAATAGCAAGCGTAATGCATGAGATGAGTATGGGATTCTAATGGCAGACTAAAGTCTCACATTTGGCAGATTAAGGCCAAAACTCACATGAACACACCGAAGGTTGATGCAGGCTTGATTTGGCAGGTTGATCTAGGCATATCTCTAGTTTTGCACAACAACGCTAAAAACTGATGGAACTCAGCAAGCTGGAGTCTAAAAATTTCACATTGTTTTTATATTTTTTGTTTTTGTTTTGGTTTTTTTTTATTATTTTTTATTTTATTTTTCTTTTTGCAAAGCTCAAATCTCATATGAAGAACTCAGGATGGCAAAAAAAAAAAAAAAACAAAAAACAAACTAACCTGACTTTTTTGGACACAGCAAGCTCAAAGAAAAAAACAACCCTCATGAACTTAAAAATATATATATATGTATATATAATGTGGATGGCAGGTTTCAAAGAAGAGCAAGCTTCATATGAAGAACTGAGTTGGTGGCGAGTTGGATCTTTTAAATTTAAAAAAAAAAAAAACAAACCCACAACAGCAAGCCCCCACGAAAATAAAAAAATAATAATAATACTAAACAGAAAAGAAACTCATGTAGAACTTTAGGTCGGCCACCACGGAGCCAGCCCACCTTAAAAAAAGGGGAAAAAAAAAAAAAGCCAACAAAAAAACCAAAAACCAACCCAAAAAACAACTTTGTTTTAAAATTGTTTTGAGTTTTTGTTTTGTTTTGTTTTTTTTAAAAAAAAAAAGGTAATACAAGGTGGCAAGCCGGGTTGTCGCTCTAGCAAAGCCCCCAACAACAACTCACACGGAGAACTTTTAGTTAAGGTGGCAAGGCTGTGGGAACTCACATGAAAAACTCTGGAGAGGAAGGGTTGTCGCTGCTGGATCCGTTTTCTCTGAAGCCATTGCTGACCAGCTTCTCGTACTTTTCCTTGTAGGCGTCCCTCTCCCGGACCAGCCTGGAGATCTCCTGCTTTAGGTGCTCCACTTGCTGCAGCAGCTGGTTCTTCTCCGACTCCAGGACGTGCCGCTGCTGGACCCTCTTGAAGCGGCAGGACTGGGCATAGCCCCTGTTTTTGAGGGTCCTCCTCTTCTGCTTCAGCCGGATCACCTCTTCCTTGCTGACGCCCCGCAGCTGCCGGTTCAGCTCCCGCACCGACATGGTCACCAGCTGCTCGTCGGAGAAGCGGTCGTCGAAGTGCAGGCCGCCGCCGCCGCCGCCGCCGCCGTGGTGCGGGTGGTGCAGCCCCCCGGCGCCGCCGCCGCCGCCGCCGCCGCCACCGCCGGAGCCGGCCGCCGAGGAGGCGGAGGAGGGCGGCGCGCTGCCCGGCGCCGCGGCGTGGGGGTGCCCGCCGCCGCCGCCGCCGCCGTGGTGCGGGTGGTGGTGGTGGTGGTGGTAGTGGGGCGCGCCGCCCTGCGCCGCCGCCGCGGCGATCACCGCCGACACCACGGCGGCCGCCGAGCCCATCTCCTCGGCCGGCACGGAGCCGCCGGCGCCGGCGGCCGCGGCCAGCTGCTGCCCTCTAGCATAGCCATCGAAGGCGCCGGGCAGCGGGTGGTGGCTGCTGTTGATCAGCGCCTCCACCGCGTCCTCGGGGCTGAAGCCCAGCGCCTCCGGGTTGAGCTGCTGCGGGTAGCCCGTCATCCAGTAGTAGTCTTCCAGGTGGGTCTTCTGGTCGGTGCCGGAGCCGGGGCTGGGCGCCGAGAAGCTGGGGGACGGGGGCACCGAGCTGCAGGGCGTGCTCATCGGGGTGGAAGAGAGCGATCCCCCGGCGATCAAGCGGCCGCACTGGCTGATAATGCGATCGGTCTCCACCGGCTCCTTTTTCACTTCAAACTTCATCAGATCGAAGTCATTAACATATTCCATGGCCAGGGGACTGGTGGGCAGGTCGGAGCTGCTCATTGCCAGTTCTGATGCCATCCTTTTGCTGCCGAGAGTCCTCCAGAAAGGGTGCGCTCCGGGAGCGAGGGGACTGCTCTGAGTTGCCACCGGGTGAGCCAGCTTGATTTTGGGCGAGCTCCGCTCCGCGCTCCTGCTCTGCCTCTCGCCACGGCCCCGCGCAGCCTCCGCTCCACTTCGCCCCGGCCGCTCCCGCTCCCGCTCCGCGTTATCCTTTGCAGAGTCTCCGCTGCCGCTGATGCATCAGAGCGAGGGGCTCTCGCTATTCGCCTTTTGCATAAAGGGTGGATTTTTTTTTTCCTCCTCTCTCCCTCCCTTCTCTCGCTCCTCTCTCTCTCTCTCTTTCGCAGCCTGCAAAAACTGCAGCTGGAAGTGTTAGCTGGCGGTGTCGCGAGTAATTTTTTTGTTGTTGTTGTTTTGTTTTGTTATTTTTAACACTTCATGGTGCCTTTCCTCTGGGCTTTCTCACGCAAAGTGCAGAGCGAGAAGAGAGGTTCATCGGGGAAGGGAGGAGGGAGAAGAGAGTGAAGACAAAAAAAAAAATAAAAATCAAAGTCGGTATCGCAACCAAAATAATAACAGTAGGGTTTAAAAAAAAAAAAAAGGAGAAAAAAATACAACAAAACCTCGACCCCAAAGCTACAGCAAGAAGATGAAAAATATTTTAAAGGTTTCATCCAGCAGGAGAGTTTAAAAGCATTGCAGAGTTTTATAGCGCTCCTGACGTCAAATGGGAAATTGACTGGGCGGCCGGGCCAATGGGCGCCCGCCATCCCAGCCCTCATTAGCATAATATATAGAAACAAGGAAACTTTTCGGAGCTGTCAATCAGGGCCCCATCAGCTGACTGTCAGCTGGGGCGCGCTTAACCCCCTCCTGCCCGCCGCGCTCCCGGGCGGGCGGCTGCGGACGGGCCGCTCCCCCCTGCCCGCTCCGCGCCGCTCCGCGCCGGGGCCCCGGCAGCCGCGCTGCCCGCTGCCGTGCGCGCCTCCGGCCGTGCGCGCCCTGCCCCGGGGCGGCCTGCCGGCTGCTGCCCCGCCGGGGCGGGGGCGCGGGGAGCTCCTGCGGCCGGGCGGAGCGGCAGCGGCGGGCGCCTGGCGGGGACCCGGCAGCGCGGCGCCGCCTCCGGGGCCGGCAGCGGGTACCTGCCCCGCTCCCCCGCGGCGGGGCTGTCGCTCAGCCGGGGGGGTTCTGCGGGGACGGGGCATCGGTGCCTCCGCGGTCCCCCCGCCCCCGCCGAGAGGTGCGAAAGCCCTGCAAGTTTGCCAGCCCCGCGGCCGCCCCCCGCCGCACTTGGCCTGCTGGCCCGGACTAATTAATCTAATACATTTAGAACTAATTGTATTTACTTTAGCCTCCCCTCGCGCTCCCCCCCCCCCCCCCCCCCCGGGGGGGGGATGGGGCCGGCCGGGGGGGCCGCGGCAGCGGCGAGCGGGCAGGACGCGGAGCGGCGGAGCGGCTCGGTTTAAACCTCGACAGCGCCATCTCTCGTCGAAAGGTCAGTGCCGAGGCGGGCCCGGCCGGCGCGGAGCCGCGGGAGCCGGGCCGGGCCGGGCCGCGCCGTCGGGGCAGCGGGCACCCCCGTAGCGGCAGCGCTCGCCGGCCGGCCCCGGCTCGGCTCGGCCCGGCCCGGTGCAGCCGCGACCCCCCCGCCGCGGGCCGGGAAACCCGCCGCCTCCGGGGCTGCCAGGCTCGATTTTCTGACCGGGCTTTATGGGAATATCGATAGAATTAAAGTTACTTGTAATTCCGTGATAAATGAGATGTCTCTAGTAAGTAAGATTAAGTGCAGTGCTATAAAGTTGTTTATCTGAAAAGTAATTCTCAGAAACCTGACTTCTGACACTCGGTCATATATTAAACCAGCTTCTTGAACATTGTACTTCAAATCCTGCCTTCTCCCCTCGCCCGCTCCCTTCCCCGCCGAGGTCGCTGTGTATAACCGTGCGCAGGTATCGCTCCGTAGGTGCGGGCCAGCCTCTGGGTAATTTTTCACCGACCGTGAAAATCATCATTTGCAATAGCCAAAGAATCTCTGCTTAGGAAATAGTACTTGGCTAGTGGATTTTACGAACGGATAACATCTTCTGACTATGCCATTATCAGTACGAGTGCCAGGACTAACATCTGAAAGTCATACAGCATGTACTGTTCCTGGCAGCTAAAACCAGTAGGGCATACTGCAAATTTAGGAAGATAACTACATCTAGAAACAATCATCAAGGCGATTCTGCAAAGCTAAGCATTGCTACCGACATCACTAACAAAAGTAAAAGGCAGTTCTGCACGGTCCCAAAACACACCCGCACGCACACAGCCGGGGATGTCTGCTAGCTTTATCTCACAGATTGTGACTCTCGACAAAGTTAATATCACTTAACTGCTCGGGCTGGCTTTCCTATTTCTTCTCATGCTGGCATCAACAAAACTTCCAGGCTCATGGCATAAATCCCCCCCCGGGACAGTCCAATTCCCTGTATTTGTTTTTTCCCTGAGCAAGATGGATGCGGTACTGTAGATCACTTAACGTGCTCACCTATGAGAGACATAAAATGTGTGCTAATATTTTTAAATGAAAAGGTTATTGCTTTTCAGAATGTACAATTGTAGTATTTCACTTGCCCGTTTGATAGATGGCCGTGGAAATGTGGCTCCAGCCCCATGAAATAGTTCGTTTGGACGTGAGGATTCAAAGTGCTACATTTGCAAACAAGTAAATTTCCTGAGCAAACTCTGAACCCTAGACAAAGAGTAGGAAATTGTGTGAGCTAATGGGGACTGTCTCTTAATTGATACCAATGTAAGCAAGTGCTGCAAATTAATTGAAGCTCGGACCTACCAGAACAGCAAGTAAAATTATTAGTTGTACAATATTGTTCTTGTGGGATTGTTGCATAGAACTGCTGCACCGAAATGTCTCTGCTGTTCAGCACAGCAGAGAAAAAAAGATTATTAGCAATTTTTGGATAACCTTCAGAAGCTACATTCTCCTCCCTACGCTATATAATTCTCATTTTAGTAGTATTTTTCCTTATTGTTTGGCTATTCACAATGGGTGTCTAAACATTTACAGTCCTCTATTAACAGTGTTTCTTCCATAACAATCACACACTTTCATTTCAATTAGAGCTATTCAGTCTCCGGTTTTTCCACAATTATCGCAGGCCAATTCCCCCAGACTGCTCCCTTTCCCCAGCACTGTAGCAATCCTGCCCTGAGCCAGGCAGAGGGAAAACTCCGGCGTCCCTCTCATTGCCTTTTGCTCCGGTTTCTTTTTAAACATCTCTGTTTGGCGACGTAATGTGGAGCCCTGCTCGCTCCCGCTTTGCTGCTGACCTGGTTCACAAGCCTCCAGACGAAGGTATATTTCTCGTGGGAGAGGGTTCTGACAAACCGCGCAGGGGGACGTGAAACATTAACTCCGAACACAGGCGGGTTGCTCTGCACTGGGGCGAGCACGCCAGCAGCATGTGCAAGAACTTCCATCGCTGGGGTGTGCGTGTGTGCGTGCGTGTGTGTCTAACACAGAAGATTTAGCAGAAGCCAGCATGCAGGTTATGAGTTATATGGACTCAGAGTGTAATTTGTTATAAGTTAAACACGCATCAAGACCAACACATTAAGTACAGTTACTGCTCCTTTTGTTTATCCAGTGTCTTATTTTATGGTGCAGAACTAAACAGTGTCCGCTGAATTTAACTATGAAACCAGCCAAATTGATTTCAGAAAGACTTCTTCGGAGTAACAGAGTGATAAGGCATAAACTGCTCCTAGGTGCAGTGCTAGATAAATCCTTTTAACAGTCTTCAGATCAGTTAACAGGGTAAGTAAATCACATATCACTGTTAGCAGATTTATGGGAGAGAATTAATAGAATCAGACGAGATAATCTGGTAGGGATAAAATTGCTGAGGAAACAGTCCTGCCTTACAGTGGAGGGTATGGAACAACAGTCTGATTACTGGGAGTCGTTATGGATTGGTGAATTATGAGCAAAACCATCATAAGAGTAATTCAGTATTTATTAATTCTTTTCTCTTTAAACAGCTCACAGACGCAAATAAAAGCCTCTGTCTCTTTGAAGACACATTCTTTATATATTTTTATTGGATGTAATTTACTATTTGCATTACCTGTATTTACTTCATAATTGAACATTTTGCATTCAAATTTATGTAATGCGTTATGCTTGAGAATATATTTCTCCCTTATTAGCATAAATAGTCACTTACCTCATGAATTACTAACAAAGTTTATCTGAAAATATAGGTATATTTTTAATTGAGTGGAACACAAACATATGCACAATAAATTTGGATTTGCCAGTAGTGTTGCTGAAACACAGAACAACCCTGTACCAGAGAAGAGGGGAAAGGAGCTGCAGCGAAGAAGCAGAATCAACTGCGACGTGTATGTATGCAAGAATAATTTCTTCCGTCAATGTTTTGTTTATTTTTAATAAAGGATGAGTGACTCAAAGGTTTACTTTAGGAGGCACAGATGAAAAAGGATCTCCACAGTGAATGTCTTCTCTCTGTTCCCCCCAGTACTTCCCGATGGACCCGGCTCACCGAGGCTGTGCCAGTGCAGTCTTTGCTCCGGCTGAGTTCCTGCTGACCTGCTGCACACCATGAATGTATGCTGCTCGAAACTCACTTCCCCAAGCACTCCTCTTTCCCCTAATCCCGTTTTTATGCTTGGCTTTGAATCCAAATAATCGATATAATTTAGGCCCATTCTGCAGTATTAACACAACCTTACTTATGCAGAGAGACCCCCAGCCCTATTGACTTCAGGACTGCTGGACTGAGTCCTTGATCCCGCTGAAACCAATAACAAAACTTGCATTGATTTCAGTGGAAGCAGGATTGGGTCCTTAAGGTGAGCAATTTGTTTCTGTCAGAGAGCTGGTGTGACAAAAAATGAAAGACATCGGCGGATCTGATGGCAGGAAATCAGGTCTGCTCCCAAAATTCAAAGGCAAAAATTCCCAGTTAACCTGTGGTGTATCCCCTTTACGCTCAGGTTTTCTCATCATGATACTGTGTGCTAGGTTGCCTGTATATTTTGTCTGGATGCATAAAGCCAGTCCTCCCGGGAGCATTCAAATGAGCACATCTATAAATGTAGCGCGGCAAAATGAGCTACTTTTGCCACTCTCGCTTTTCCCGAGCCTGGTACAATCCATTTCTGTGACGACAGTTTTCTGCCCCGTACGCATCTGATACTGCTCTTTTATTTTAAGGCTGAGAAAATCTTCCCTTTAAACTCACGCTGAGCATCAAATTGGACTCCACTTGCAGCTGAATATCTTGGCTGTCTCTTCCTTTCCTCCATCAGCTCCAGTATATTTTATGTAGAATTCTCTCTCTTAATGAAACTTGCTTCTCCTCTCTCTTCACTTTCCAGTTTTGCATGAGCATTACCGAATCCACCAGACTCACCGCATTTCACAACAGTGCAAAAGGAGAGGGGAAAAAATATTTTCTTTTCCTATGCAGTCTCCTATTTGGCCATTCTGCACAGACCCTAAATACACAACCTCTGTGCATTTGTATGTAAACTTGCTGTTGCTAAAGCAGAAAAAAGTAGTTTGAAAAGGCAGGCTTAAACACACACCTTGGTTGCTTTTGTGCCACACCTGAGAGGGCTTGTGTTTTAGCTCTCAGACTCGCTGAGGTGTAAGCAGCTGCTTCAATTTTTTTCCCCTGCAAGCACCCAACAGTCACTATATGGAAGCCGCAGCATCGGTGCTACCCCTGACCGTGTGAGTTTGCTCTGTGCACCCTGAGTTCGAATGAAGGGATGGCTTTTTAGCATTCAGAGTATTTTTACTGCTTGCTTATAACATTCATAAAATGCTAGAAACGTCCTGAATAACTTTGCACAACCCAGAAACGATTTCTCCATCTGAAGGGAAGACAGCACAGAGGTGCAACTGAAAAGCTGCAAGTGACTCTAGGACGTAGCTAAAGGTTGGTGTTACAAGAGTTGTACTGTGCTTGTTTCATGATACATGTCCTAGTTTATTAATTTTCATGAATGGCTTTGCCTAAATGTAAAAATCAATGAAGACATTTTGATGCTAAAAAATCTATTTCTCCAGAAGAAGTAAAAACTGAAATTGCAATAAAGATGTTTGTCAAGCTTTACGGTGGAATTTATCATCTATAACTTGGATGATCATGTTCAGTTATGTAAGGTGGTGTTTGCTCTGAAATTAGCTGAAGTGGGTAACCGGAGAGCCAGGTAAAAACTCGTGCACAAATTAACCTGAAAACTCTACAGGAGCGGAAAACTAGTATTAGTTAAGGGAAGAGAACAAAGCAATTACGTTAATGTTACGTATCTGAGCTGTCCTGATAATGTCCTGCGATATGCCCACTGCATTTGTATCTATTTCAGTTCCAAAAAAGCATTGCTGCTTTTCTCCCTTCTGCTCTGCATTCAGCTGTTTCAACAGTAAGGAACGGTTGCAGTGGCAGCATGAAAAAAAAAGTGAATTTTATATGCTGTCTTTGTTAAAGTCAACCATTAGTAAATGGCGAGGAGGGCATGGGTCTGACCTGATGCTTTGACGTGTAGCTGTGAAGGTTGAGTCGGTCTTTATTATAAAGTTACGAACTTTAGTACGTTTTACACAAATCTGTGATTTAACGTCTTGAAGTCCGAGATGGCACAGACTCATTAATTTTGGGTGATAAACTGCACTGCGTGCGATGGGCTGAGTGCCATGCTCTGGGCTTACTCATTGTAAACAGTAAAATACGATAACTGCTGAAAGTAACTGATGGGGTCTTTAGCAACACGAGGTTCTTGGCTTACATGACCGAAGAAGGTTCATTACAACAGAGGAGGGCTGGCGTCGCCCCCCCCCCCCCGGCTGCCGCAGCTCCCCGTGCGGGGACGGAGGTGCACGGGGCAGCCAGTTCCAAGCGGCAGCTTTTCCCCTCGCCACACGGAGAGGTGCAAGGGGAGAGGGATCAGGTCAGAAAGGCTTTGCATGGCAGCAGTAAGGAGAGACGCTTAAAGCAAAGCTGGACGGAGGGCTGATGACCGCGGCACGGATGAAAAGGGAGCTCCCAGCCCTGCGCCCCAGGGCAGGACCTCTGGTACTCTGTCCGTCCACCTCTGGAGTGGGCAGAGCACTTGCCCGCACGCCAAAGGTGCCTCAGACACGAGGAGAGCCGTAGGATGAAAGGTGGTTGTGAGCGCAACATATTATAAATCAAAACCCCAGATGAGCTGTACCTATAGGAGCACGTAAGGATCTTAGGTTACCTCCAACCTTTAATTATCTGCCTGGATCTGGCCTAACCTGCTTATCTCCTGAGCGTTACTCACCGAGCTCTGGCAGGAGGGGGTGTCAATGAAGACGGGACAGGTTTGGAGCCCACACCTTCGCCAGCTGAACTGGCAGGAGCTGAGGCTTAATCATGGGCAGAGACGGGGAGGGGGTGGGGTGGGGGTGTTTCCCCTTTCCCAGCCTGCCCCTCCGTAACGCATCCAGCTGATTACATCTGTCCTCTCCAGCCAAGGCGAGCTAACTCCCCTCCCCGCCTTTCCCCCCCCCCCCCCCAATTCCCCAAATCCAACATCCCAGCTCCACCTATGGTTAACGACGCCAGGTTTGATATCTGTGGCAGAAGCTTGGCTGCTGGAGCCGTCGTCTTGACTATGGAGATATAGCAGCATCTGTCAGAAAATCTATGTGAAAACAGTACCGGTGCCAGCGAATGGAAACTGTGGCTTTCTAATCAGCTACATTTGATTTGGTTTGATATATTTAACTTCTCCTTTTTTTCTCTCGCTATTGGCAAATGTGTTATTCTTCCACAGAAATGAAAACAACCTGCAATTTACTGGATTGCTTTACAGAGTCTTGGTGCAAAGGAATGTATGTCATGATGACATCTGATATCTTTCAGTGTCATTAATTGTCTTCACCAAGCGAGGGATGGAAAGTCTTATACCCCATTTTTCCCCCTCCTACTCCATCAGAATTAGTTCACTGTTACGGGAGTGCTGGGCAGACCCGGTTCAGATTTGTCTCCATCCGGAGTCTGGGTCATTCAGAAACTCTAATCCTTAACTAAAAGGAAATGATAAAAATACCCATGAAATTAATTTTCACACCTGCAGTTGGAATTAATAATGGCAACCAGAGTGGCATCCTATTTCAGCTCCCTTGAGGTGACTAACAGTCCTGGTCGTTAATATAATCCCAACCACCAGAGGAATTCACTGTCTGAGGGATCTACCATGAAAAACAAATGATCCCCAGAGCTATGCCTGCACAATGGAAAATGGCTTTAGTCATGTATTAGTCATTTTATCACAAGATTGTATTTTTACACTGGGAGGTTTGCACTCTGATATTAAAAGAGAACAGAACAGAACAACAGCATTTGACTTGGTAATTTGCACACAGGGTTTGATTACGTTTGAGCTTCCTTGCTTTAGAAGGATGTGTGTAAATGACTAAGAGCAATAAATGAAGTCTTCTAAGTGTGAGGCTTTCTCATGCAAAGTTCACATGCATTTATTACTGTCTGTGCTTAGCAGCGGTCCTGCATATATCTGTGGGTGATGCTTGTACTTCATCTTGATAAGGGAGTGGTCTATTGCTAAAATGATGCTTGAATTTTCCCCCAATTCTGCTTTTCTCCCTTAATTGCAAGGGATGAAATGTGTCAAGTGTCTGCTTCACTCGGCTGGGAATCACAGTACTGCCTCTGCAATTTCCCAGCCTTCAAAGATGACATGCAGCTAGCAAACTATAAAGCTAAGCGACTGCACGGTGGCTCTGAACTGCCTTCAAAAGGCATTTGCTTCTAGCGGTGCAGCAGCATTAGTACTTCAAGCAGGGCACGGAATAGGTGTGCACTCGAATCCTTTTGCAGAACCGCCTTTCAGAAGGAATTTCTCTAATTATGTTTGTTTAATCCTGCCCTAATGGCCACACACAATATGCTCCAAGTGTCTGAAATGTAACTACCAGCTTCAGCTTTATTCTCTTCCGCTCTCAAGACCAGCTTGGCTCGTGAAAAGCAAAAAGCTACTGCCCGTGCCCCAGGAGCCATCTGCACAGGGTGCGGGCACGTTTCTACAACTACTTGCATTCATAACAAAGAGAAGGTGGTCTGTTGCCTCTGCTTAATATAAAGCCTGAGATGTTCTTTAAGACAGTACACACCTAACGTGCTTGCTGCATTTATTGTTCTGGGAAACCGTAATAACCTCGTGGTGCTACCGGAGAGGTCTTCCCGTACCTGGGGTTGTTTAGTTCCATGTTTACTGTGTTGTACAAAGGGACTTAAGGTTCTTTAGCAATGGTGGATGTTACTTATTTGCACAGCACAGAATTAAACAGAGAGAGAGAGATAGAGATACAGGCTTGTCTCTCTGAGATTTCAGCCACAGCTTTTTTCTCTCTATTTAGAGCATTTCCTAGGATCAGTTACTGTGAATGTAGCTTGCATTATTCCCTGTGGAGTAGGAGACAGGTAGGGCAGTTTCTGTCTTTATTCTTTCTGTCCCCTCTACAGATTTACACCTTTTATAGCTGTTAAGGTAACTACCGAACTACTTAGAGACTGGCCTCGTGTAGTGGCAGGCTAGCACTTTCTGGTGTTAGTTTAGCCCCAGCAGGTTTAGATTCCATCCCCTGCAGTCTCTTCTAACAGGGATTTATTTTTTTATCTGCCTGAAATTCAAGGTTCAGCCTGAAGTTGATTCCAGCAGCACTTGGCTATGTTCTTTTGCAAGTGACGATCCAAAATCAAGCACTAGGAGCCACTAATAAGAGCAGTGATACACTGTAAGGGTTTCCAGACGACTCAAATTGCCTACTATTAGTAAATCTATCCTTGCAAATTTAAAGGAAAGATATCCATCATGCCACATTATTCTGCAAATATAGCTGGGAATGCAAGGCTGGCTGTAGCTGGATGGGCACTGTCACAGCGAAGAATCGGGACAGCGACACCTCCGTATCACCAAAATTAAACAGGTCAGTGCAAAAAGGCACACTTAACTCCTCAAAGGTCATGTGGCACCTTCAGTCGTATGGGTCGAGCTACCACACCACACGTGAACTCTGATATCTGGTCTCTCCACTGCTACATAACATTCCTGGTATTGGAAAAAAAAAAAAAAAATGCACCACCATGTCAACTCACTCCAGCAGCTGCCAGCCACAAAGATTAATTTTTAACCTTCTTTTCATTTTCCAGGGCTAAGGCAGATGAGTAAACGCTTCACACCAAGCCTCATCAGCTGGGCAAACTGCTGTTAGATCCGTGGAGGTGACAGTTCCTTGGGATCTGCCTTTTTGTTTCCCTGGAGCACCCCTCTTGGGAGACAATTTTTCTGTCTCTGTAGAAATGTCATTCTGACTTCTAGCCAGAAGCCCAGCACGAATTCCTGCGATGCCTATTTGCAGCAAAGGTGCTGTGAAGCTGCAGTTACCATAGCAGGGTAGGGCTGCTACAGGATTTCCTCATGGAAAAAAAGTTCAGTTTTAGGCTTCTTGTGGCTTCTCTGAAAGATAACTAAACTTCACATACATCACTATCTGGAACTTGATCTTGGGGTCAGAAGTACAAGCATGTAAAGAGTCTGAATAAGCAGGAATGAGTCGTAACCCCCCCCTCGCTATCGTCCCTATCACCTGCTTTTAACAATACCCAGGTTTAGAGACAGTCATCCTCCTTCTTTAGACTCGGGTGGCAGCTGGCAGGGTTAGAAATAGGGCTTCCAAACAGAACCATTAGCTTCTTCATCATTTTAAACATAGAATTGTGGTTCACTTTCCTGCCTGGTAGTCCTGCAGACCCAGGCTGAGAGTCTGAAAGCCAAGAGCCCCTACCACTGCCCCCAGACTGAAAGGCTGATGACTAGAACTTAGCCCATAACTATCTTCTATTAGCAGATAACTGTTTATTGATGCCACACAAGAATTTTGCCTCAGCTGAGGCCAAATAAAAGCAGAGGAAGTTTTCAGCATTTGGCCCTTCATTTGGGAATTTCAACTAATAACTCTCCGTCCTTCCTCTGTTTCACAAGTCCCCTAACTAATATACTGGGATGAGTGAAAATATTGCTATGACTCATAATCAGAACTGCAAAGTCCAAATCCAAACTTCTTTAGAGGCTTGGAGTGGTTGGAGCAAGGGCAAAATTACAAAAAATGAAGACGAGACGTGGGACGCTTGCTCTGAGGAGGGAACACCCACAGCATATCAATGCTTTTCAGCATCAGCAGCCAGGTAGTAGTAAACAGACGCAAGAAATGTGCTTGGTACATCAGTCTTTCTGGTTAGTAGCAATTTTCATCACTATGCTTCCGAATTAATAGGATAGAAAAATAATGTTGCAGTATACAGGCTCATGTACAGCTATGGCTCTTGGCCTTACCAGAAAACCTAGAGGGATGGGGCATCAGTTAGGTGAAGAGGCTGCAGGACAAAACTAAGAGGAAATGAATCGTACCTGGTACTCTTAATGTTAGCTCATTTTAGGTAGTCTTTCCTCGTGGTTCCTACTGACAATTAACTATGTATTCCCAGAAAATATCAGAACTGGTTAGAAGGAAACCTGTCATCTGATTCCCTTTGGCTGTCAATCCCACATGAAACATATGCTACAGAGGTTTAATGAAGCTTTTCCATCAGGACAAAATACAGACTGTCCTAAGTCCCTCCTGCATGGCAGAAGAGCAGCACTGGCTTTCCTTTCCTGCGTGTCCACTCATGTGCAATTCAGGGACTTCATGGTAAACACAACATCTGTAACGCAAAACAATTAAAGTCATTCCCACCACAGCTGAGCTTGGCTTAGCTATGAACAGTGTGCGGTGAATGTTGTATCAAGACTGTGATGATCTGACGATTTTAGGAATGAACCTTTCAAAGAAGAGAAGACATTGATACAAAATTGAGGTGCCACAGAAAAGGCCAGATGTTCAACTTTTAGGTCTTTATAGGGCATGCAAATTTTTTTCTCATGACTGAATGTGCATATTACCCATTGATGTGATCACTTATGCATCCAGCTCATCATCTGAATAGGCAAATATCTTCTGCAGCAACCATACTCAGAATTTAATGCAAAATTCATTCTTTTTGAAAATCAGTCCCTTAGAACACAATGGCAAATCATGCACGATGAAGTGATATGAAGAGAAATGCTGCATCCTTCTTCTGAGGTCTTTATTTCTTTTCTCTAGAAAAATGTCTCCACCTTCATGCTGAAAGCCACAATTATTATTTCTTCATATTCACACTGTGTTAGTGCTCCGTGGCTCACATCATTGATTGGGCTCCATTATGCTAAATTCTAGAATGCCCAAAGAGCTAAATATAAAGCAGGAGACAACAGATACAAAAATAGACACAGACCACAAGGTAACCATGAGCCACAGTAACACCCTGCAGTGGATTTGTCTTCCAAGGGACAGCTAAGCAGAGCTGGGGTGAGTCAGTACACGATGGGAGATCACAAAGGATGAAGGGTTAGTGGTGGTTCTCACATCACTGAATTACCACCATTAAAATAATTATCCTGCCTTGTGTTAGATGGCACAGCAGCTTTCCTGTAACCTGTGATTGAATGACATGCAAAAATGAGGGTTCTGATCCCTAATGATGAAATTACTTGTCCTTCTTTTTCTTTCTCTGTCTTTTTCTTTTAACAAAGGTAAAACTAGTCTCCCAGAAATAGCCAGTTCTTAGCTCTGCCATGGCATTTTGCCTTGCCTATCGTTTCCTGGCAGATCCAACTGCTACTGGGTTCCTCACTCTTTCCCTTTCCAACCACGCAATGTTTACAGTTATTGGGTTTGAACAAATGGAGCAAATTGAATTGTGGATGATACGTAATATAATATACATGAAATGCACTTTACATTTGTATATTGGCTTGTTAGCAGGCAGTACTGACCTTAACAAGAATTGCTTCGAATCCCATCTCCAGGCACCAGCATCTGTAAGTCTCTTTGGTACAGAAATATGCTTTCCATTCATATTATGACCCCCTGTATATAGCTGTTCTCTCATATGCAACGACAGATGTATGTAAGAAAAGATATGTAGGAAAGCAAACCTGCCATGATTATCAGTCTCTAAAATGAATGTTTACTCAGGAAGACAAAATACTCTTCCCCTCGCTAGGAAAACCCAAGCTATATTATGTACTCAAATAACATGCCTGTAGTTTTGGTGCCATAAAGCATAAATCATAATTTAGCCCTCTGCAAATAGCCTCTCTGCACTGCGCTGCTATGCCATGTTCCCCGAGGTCCACCTTCCTGGGAAGCAATGAGCAGAACCGGAGGAGGTGGTGAGAAGGACCACGGCGCTCCCAGGGCAGATCTTTGCCCCTGCCACCCCACATCAGTTCTGCAAGCATGAAACTGGTCGCAAACTGGGATGAAATCTGAATGCGTCTTTTCAGGTGATGTCAACGCCATGCTTGCTTCTCTCTCTCTCTTTTTTTTTTTTTTTTTTTTTTTTTTTTTTAAGGGGTTATAGGAGTTCTGGATCTCTGTCAGGTCTGTGATCCCTGGAGCAGAAGGGAAAAGGATTTTTAATGAAAACCAGCTTCAGTTGTGAATATTTAATACAGTGCCCAAGTGGTAACAGGATGATAAAGTTTTGATAGGTCTGGTATTGGCTTTTATTTTTTTAAGGGGGAACTCCTCTCTCACTAACGGAAAAAGCATTTTTAATGCCAACATCAATATAAAGTGCTGCTGGGACTTTTATATCATTTCAATATCAGGCCTGTGTTCAAGGAGCAAAAATAAATGCAGTGTTCACAACCATTTGATATTATAGCTGAATAGCTTTCAACAAGCTCTTACCATGTTTTCATGCACAGAGTATGATTTGGAGGTTGGGGGTGGAAAATGGGGGAACTGGAGGGGAGGGGAAGATTTTTGCTAATTTATAGGCGCTAGCTGAAATGTTTAAGGGCAATCTTACCAGGGTCATAACATGGTGCGTAGATTGGGTTATTTTGCAAATAGCAGAATTTCTTCTTTTTTTCCCCTCTCCTTTTTCTGGCAGCCTCAATAAATTTGTTTGATGCACTTTAAATGTTTAATTAAAACATTATGTTAGCACATTTACTATAAGTGATAAAAACACTTTGGAGGTGGTCTTAAAGCAATTGGTGGCTCTGAAATTGCTAGACATGCACTAGTAAATCAGATACCAAGTCCATAAATTGGAACGATTCTCTTTCAGGCCTGTGCCATTTCACAGATATTAAAGCTGCTTAATTTAATTCCTCAGTAATGTGGAATGTGTACAGCAGCTGATGTCACTTCTTCAGACTGATTGTTTAAGGTCATATAAACTCAGGCCTACAGAGCACAGGATAGAAATTCCCTCTTATATTAATACTGTTTATAATTCAGTTCTCCTTCAATCCCTTAATCAGAAGAGAAATGTTTATTGTGTGATATTGCTATAAAATAAGTAGGAATTGTAATGAGTATTTGAAAATGCGAAAGAAAAAATACACTAAGTCACAGCTACTGGTACCAACTGTCTCTTTTTTAAGTAGGTTTGTTCAACTTAAAAGGAAAACTTGTTTTTAATGCAAAGCAGTTACTTTTATATATGGGATGCCACTCTGTTTTGTAAAGTACGAAGTACAAAGGAGAAGTCAAAGCTACTGTCAACTATTCCTTGCAAATGACTTTGTTCCTCAGCCAGTAACACCACCCCATATTCACCAGATGAAATCTATACCTAACTGAAGTCAATGGGAGTTTTGCTGCTTCCTCCCATTAGAAGGGCTCATGCTTTTAGGAATTGCATAGGTAGCATCTTTCACAATATGCAAGGGCTAGCATCTGCTGCTCGACTGCTGTTTTAATACCTGCATTCAAAACACAATAGTAATAAAAGCTTCAGAATAAAGTATTACGATTGGCTTCTTTGCCTACGTTGGAAATCTTTACTGAATCAAATTAATACGGAATATAAATATCACAATTAGATTTCACTAAGATGAGCAAATAATGAATCTTTCTTCTTCAGCTAAGAAAGTAGATTTTCTGGAGAAATCTCTGAGTCAGCATTTCTTGCAAGATGAACCTTTTTCCCCTTCCCCCAACAATGTCAATAGCTGAGAAGTCAATGATTTCCAAGGATGTCACGGATAACTTGCAATAGGAAAGGTAAAAGTTCACTCATTTTGATGTGTACATAACCTATTTCAGTCATCTTTAACAATATGTAACATGAAATTCTTAGCATGGAAAACTTGACTAAATGTCATGTCCCCTACCCATAAAAAAAGCTGTGTGACAAGTTTGTCCCAGGATGCACAAGAAACATTATCTCTGTTAAAGGCTTGGCTCTGGAGCTCTTCATGAAGAGCTCTGCTGTGGGAGCCACTGGGTAGACGGTTCCTTGACACGAGGGTTGCCAGGGCTGTGGACACTTCTTCTTATTCCCTGCAGAATCTAGGATCGTGGAGCCCCGGCTCGTGGCTGAGATCAATGCCGTGCAAGGGCTAAAGCAGCGGTGTACAGCACATGATGCTGGTGATGTCAGAGAAGCATGCTGGTGAAAATGATACTGTCATCTTCAGTGTGTTTTTAATTCATATCTGCTCTCTTTCCTGATGAAACCACGTTTTTGCCACCAGCATGAGGTAGAATGGATTTTTATCTCTCATGCATCAACAGAGTTATCAGCACGTTTTAATTACACTGTGTTGTGAGAAGCAGCAAGAGCACAGCTGGATTTTCCGATTCCAGATCTAAGGTGTCTGCGAGGCAGACATTTAAGAAAATAACTAGAAACTGAGGCTCATTAGACCATGTAGCATTTAAACTAGGGCTGAATTTGTCTCATGAACTCTGTCCTCTGTGGTCAAATTCCAACTGCATGTCTGCCTGCCCTACTATTAATCACTTTTTGGATTAAAAGGCAAAATCACCTCTCCAACATTCTTAAGCAAATGTGGGGTTTTTTTCCATAAACAAACAAAGAAATCAAAACTATTTGTCTTAACTTGTTGATTTGTCCAAGTTATCTCATCCCAGATCTAATGGCTGTCCCAAATTTTAACAGGAAAAATTCTCTGCAACAGCTGCACCTCTTTTAAGGCTATAATTTTCTTCAGTCTTATGTTGTACTGGTTGCAGTCTTTAATGGTTAAAAAGAGTAGCAAAGAAGTAAAGCCTGGGCAAGCTCACCCACCTTCACCCGGACTAATCTAGATTCTCCTGACTGTCAAGAGAAACAGAGAAACCAACTGTTGCCATACATAGCGAGACCTTCATTAATAAACTCTGACAAAACCCTGTCAAGCATCACAGTCATTTCAGCAGAGATGAATAATGTGTACCCGAGTCATTTTCCAAGGAAATTAACTGGGTGCACCGGAGTAATTTTTGTCACCATTTCTGAAAGGAAGAATACTCGTTTCTGTATTTGTGATAAAGATTGTTCACAACTGAAAAAAAACAAAACCAAAAAACCCCAAACAAATACACAGATTTTGGCCAATTCGAGTTTGATCATCATGCTTTGTAGAAAGAAAAAAACCCCAAACATTCAACATCAAATATCAGTGCAACCAGAGTTTTGAAGTACCTATATTGGAGAAATAGCACGAGGTGTGTTCATAAATGCAGAAAATCATTCCTAGCTACTGTGAATTTTGAAAATTCAGACCCTTCTTCATATTTGTCATAGGTTAAAATGCTCCACTCAAGCATCCATATTTATATATAACTGAGCAGATCAGTCCTCAAGGTAAGCTCAAGGCCCTCAGGATTTTTTTCCTCTTTTTTTTTTTTTTTTTTTTTTTTTTTTTTTGTGGAAAACTACATTTTTAAACAGTTTTGATGTTTCCTACTATAGTTTGTGACAGGGCTATTTCACCATTCACTAACGTGGGCTGCGGTGTCATCACAAAGTCCCTAACACTGTGTCAGTGTGAGTCTATGGAGAAGACATCAAGATGTCAGCATATTCCGAAAGGGGAAAGGGTGTCAGTGCAAGTCTACAGAGACACAGTGGTATGCAAAGGGGAAGAAAAATGAAATGGTATCTGTGATTGTACAACACTGCCAGACAAAGACACGCTCATCCCAGAGGCCTTTTAAGCAGCGTGTGCAGTATTCACGAGGAAGCAACCAGGTAATTGTGCTGTTTTCAAATATTAAGGAAATTTTAGATCTAAGTAACTCTTCTGTGCTGAAATACCTCATCTATAACCAGAAGTCTCATAGTAGTAAGAGCAGGTGACTGGAAAATCATACAGTAGTCTGTGTCAAATAAGAAGATGGATGAAGAGCCTATGGGGATGTGCATTGCTGTCCTCCTAACCACTCTTTCCATGCACAGGAACACCTTGGGAGGTTTCCTTCTTGCCTTTTCCTGGTCAGTGGAGGGTGCAGCACCCTCCTGAAGGGTCTGCACAACCTGTGGGCAGCTCAGAGCAGCAGCAAGCAACACCAAGGTGAGAATCTTCTCCTGTAACCAAAGGACCATACGTGCCACAGCATCGGCACACAAATAATGCTCGTGGCGCACGGTGGTACCAGCTGATTTCATGGAGTTGGTTTGAGTTCACTAAGTCAGAGCAAAAGGTTCATTCATGTTTAAGCAACTGGTCAAAGCCCTCAGGGAAGCACGGCTCCACCAGTCTCTGCAAGTGTTTGTCTTTCCTCACCCCAGCCATGTTTCATAAAATATTCAGCCCTGCAACTTCTCTTCCCACATGCAGCCTCTTCTCCCAGCTGTGCTGAGCACCGTTCTCGTTGTGTGAACGGAGCAGCTCCCCATCACCCCCTTTCCTGCATGCCCTTGGAAAGGACACCCCACCATTTCAGAAGTGTAGCTCTATAGTCTTGAGTTACATTTTTTTAGCCCAGACATCTGGAGCGTGTTACCGTAGGGGCCAGATTTGAGGAGTATCATCATTTTATGCTGCCTGAGGAGGGCAGAGGCTTCACATTACTGCAGTACAGATGAGCTCTAATTATTTTTTGCATGATTAGTGGATAGTGTAAAGGTGCATGTTAATGTGTGGTCCACCGAAGTCCTTCCTGACCCTCAGGAAGGAAGTTCCTCCACCAATATTTTTTGCATCAGGGTGAAACCAAGGTGAATGAATACAGACACATCCTTGCTGTGACTTGAATGGGGCCAGGTTTCCAGAAGCACTTCCATATTTTAGGAATGCAAGCTCCTGTTCTTCAAGAGTTCTTGAAGGTCAATTGTCTGATGTGATTGAGGCACCTAAAATCCAGAAAGCTTTAGGCCAGGGCAGCATTCGAAAGCACCCAGGTGCCACGCTTTTCCTGGTAGTGCCAATACTTGTCAAAACAAGGTGCTCTCTGCCCTCTCCCCAGCTGAAAAACGGGACTCTGGAGGCCCAGCCACATTACTGGGTATTGTGAAAATAAGAATAAAACCACTACAATATGTCTTACCGCATTCATTTATCAGTGCAAAATAGAAACCAACTGGAGTTCAGAACAGCAAAAGAGATGAAAGATGCAGTTGTCCTGACCTTGGGTGGCTGGGTGTTTCCCCCCTTTTGCTCTGCAGTGTGCTCTGTCTTTCTAATGGGGGGATTTTCGTCATTACCACAGGCAAGGTCAGCGTGTGCTGTCTCCTGGGCATGGAGCTGGGGCTGCTGCAGAGCGCAGCGGAGCCAAATCCACCACTGGTGCAACTCCACCAAAGCTCGCAGCCTTACAGAAGGGACTAATTTGGCCTTGTGTATTTTGAATAAATTGTTAACTCTTCTCGGCATGAAGAAGTGATTATTGAAAAGTTTGCCTCCACATACAAATGCAAATGACAGTCGAAGAACACGTGAATGTTAATCTTCCAAACCAAGTACGTAGACAAATGCTAGTCATTAGAAACATTTCCGTGCATTTATATTAGGCTGTCCTCTAAAAGACTTTTCAGACAAATATGTCATCAAGATATTCAAAACCATGTAATCTTATCCAAAGTTTCATCTATCAACAGTACAGTTTTCATCTCTCGCAGCTGTGTGTCAGAATGTGCAGGCAGATTAGCCAGCTGATAGCAAGGGGGGAAGGGAAAGAGGGGCTCTGTCATCATCAACAAATACTGCTGGGGAGAAGAGACTCTTGCTGTTGATTTTTAAAAAATCTCCCCAAGAACCCTTTCCATGTGGGGACGAAGGGGATGTTTGCAAAGACTTTCATTTTTTGGTGGGAGTTGGTGCTCGTCCCTGCTCAAAGCTCTCCTCCCCCCATTTCCCCTTCTCTGCAGAGTGTAAGTTCTCATAATTAAAAACAACCTGAGCACAATTGGGTGCCTGGTGTCTGTGGCAAAGCATGCCCCTCCATGGCAGATTAATTTGCCAGATTACTTGTGCCTTCACAGGCCCGGAAAGAACAAGATAAAGCCCAAATCCAGATGCTTCTGAACTCCAGCTGCACCCTTCATCCTCCTCAAAGGGCAGATCCCCACACAGGTCCCTTCTCCTAGAGCCAGAGGGATCACTTGGCGGGGGGGGACGACATGTTTACCTCAACACTTTTCAGCAAGCAAAGTCTGTAATTCTGTCGTTTCAAGGAGAGAGATGAATGGTGACATATATGGGCTTCTGATAAAGATGCAAAGAGATAGGACTAAAACCTACAGTAAAGCACTGTGAAATGATCCCGCAATATGAGATTCAATATGCTGCAGTTGTTGTCTATGAGACAATGTCTTTGAATCCATGCATATGAATCCGTGCATAATCTTTGAGTGTATTTGTTTTTAAATACATTCTTTCAAGTGAATTTTGGCATTGCTGAGGAGCTGTAGCTTGACAGCACTCGAAGAAAATGTTTTTTTAAATTTGGCGAGAGTGGGAAAGATTTTCAAAACCACAGCAGAGCAGTTAGGAGTTAACATCACCTGAAATTGGCTCGTGCTTTTCTGGGTATCTTTGAAACCTCTTTTGGAAGCAAAGTCCTAAATCTCAGTGTTTAGTGACACAAATCGAGTGCCTTGATTTTCAGAGTCACAAACCCAATGTGTGCTGACTCTGCACAATATTCACCGTCTCTGAATATCACCTGTCCCAACAAACCCACCTTCAGGTTTTGGGGTTACATTTTTCTTCGGCGCTTTTGGCATGAAGATGCCTCCCCCAGGGACAGAGAGAGACAAGGACAGTGCTTAGCCATTTGTCAGGGGCTCTGACCTTGGCTTAAAGGGGTATTTCAGCAGAAAGGAGTCTGGTTTGGTGCAGAACGCTACAGTACGGACACCTCCCAGGGCCGTGGACTGAAGCCATTGGATGTCAGTGTAGCCATCAGCCGGTCTGCGGGGATTAGGGTACGAGTCACCAGAGCCCTAACAGAGGGAGCTGGCTGCAAAGGCAGGCAGAGCTCCGTATCTTGCTCGTATTCCTCTGAGCTTATCTGGTTCCCTAACTTCAATACCAAATCAATCTTTTTAATGGGAGTGTAATGCTTAACCTATTTCCGGAACTTTTCCCTCAGCCTTGGAAATGTGCTTCGGAGTAACTCGACTGAAAAAAGTCAGAGCGCAGAGGAAAAAGCCTTTCAGGGCCAATGTGGAGGTGCCCTGAGTGGGGGGAAGGAGAAGTTAGTTGTCTGCTAAAACACAACCCTTAAATGCAAAAGCAAAATTTAACATCCCTGGAAAAGGAGCCCCGGTAGGGTATTTCTTAAAGCTTCATTTGAAAAACTCCAATTTTAAACTCTAAAGCATTTTTTAAAGCTTTTGAAATACTCATGTCGTTGAGGTCCTCGCTTGGACAAGTACCTTTGTCTCCTCTGAAAAGAAACGGGAAAAAAATTGAGGGGCAGGGTGGGAAGACACATTACTTGATGAAACAAGACGTTGCTCCCCGCCTGGGGCTTGCTGTCCTCCCAGCGAAGCCCAGCCCGCCAGCTTGCTGCCCCGGCACACACATCTGCCTGCGAGCCAAGGTCCACCAGGTCAAAAATCTGCTTTACAGAGAGCGCCCTGAGCTAGCCTCTACCTAGAGGAGCCGTTGCAGCCTCTCAGGAAATAATCCACGTTTTCAAATGAGCCTGCGTGCCCAGATATTTATTTGCTAGTTAGACGGTAATGGCTCTAGAGCAGTTGTTATGGTCTTCTGGGGACAGCGTGCAGCTTGTACGGCTACACAGAGTTTGTGTACCAGATGAGGTATTAATCTGGTTAGTTGAAATACTACGGCTTGTCCACAAATCATTAATGTTGGCTGCAGCACTGTACGCTGTTAACACACGTACCTCAGGGTCACTCAGTCAGTCCCATCCCACATAATAGATATTGAGCCCAGTAAGGTCTGCAGACCTTTCCCAAGCCCATTCCTTTGCTGGCCATGCTGCCAGACCAGCAGAAACCGGTGCAAGGCATGGGACCATGGGAGGAGGCTTTGGAGTGACGACTTCAGTAGGCAAAGGAGGAGGAAAGTGCGCAATCTGCCAAAACAAGCATGGGTGGTGTGGCTTTGAGAAGACAGGGGCACCGAGCAGCAGGGAGCAGAGCTTGCTGGAGTGGTTTTTGAAGATGGTTTAGGAAACTGGCTTTGATTTTAACAGCCGGTTCTACCAACAGAGACCAAACTGCCTTCGGCACAGCCCTGTCCTTTTTCTGCGCCTACACGCTGCCACAAGCCACAAAGCACTCACCAAGACTGTATAACAAACTTCACTTCAAAAGACCAAAAGCCACAAAAAGCATAATGACCCACAAGAAGGGAGCAGGAGCATAAAGAGAGGTAGAAGTTGCAGTGATTTCCCCAGATGCCGTTCTATGAAAAGCGAGAAGTGGGCAGCCCGGGGATTACGTTACACTTCCACATCTCTAGGTTCCCAGAGCCTCTCCAGCTCCCCATAAGGCTCCCCAGCTTCAGCCAGGGGCTACAGAATTGCAGCGTGGACTCAAAACATCTATTCAGAAGATTTTGGCTTCCAGTGGGTACTGGGGACCTCCTTCTATCCCCACCAGAGCCATCCTACAGGAGCGAGCAAGCACCCATCGGCAGCAGCGCCATGCTCCCCACGGCCGTCTCCTCCCTGTCCATCCCTTGGGAGCGCCACCAGAATCTGAGGACCCACTAGTAAGGCTGGCGTTTCCTCTCTCAGTCTTGTCATCAAGTTTTTTATTTTTTTTTTTTTCTTTTTTTTCTTTTCTTAGAATGGCTGGGGTCAAGGATGTGGCCTTGCCCTTTTCTTTGAATTTCCTGGCTTTTGTCAGCGATGGTGTCACATCGGAGGTGTTATTCACCCGGCCGCACTGACAGCAACGTGGAGATTCTGCTGCTGCTCTTGGAGGCTTATTAGAAAAATCTGCTTGCAGAACGTGATGCGACTGCTGCGTGCACACCCCACCCATGCTCTGCCTTCAGCAGTGTTCACAGTCCCTGTCTCACAGAAGAAGGGAACACAAAGGCTGTTCTTGAAGGGGGGGACATTTCCCCCCATGTGCAGTTTCACTGTGCTAGTGTCACTGGCACTGCATCTGCAATTTGCACGTCGCAAGCGTAATCGAAACAGTCTTCCTCCTAACTCATACCAGCCGGCATTTCACTGGGATGGATTTACCATTGGCTGGTTCTACTGCACAGCCCAGATGAAAAACAAAACAGAAAAACCCCTAGCGCTGTGTGCAAGCGGAGATGTGAACACTAACCCAGAAGTTGCACATCCCACACTAGACGAGCCAACTCGTACGGAGATAACATAAGTTCAGTAACTTCTTCAGCAGATTGAGCTCTTGATTACTGCAAACTATCCGCTTCAAAGAGCTGCAGCCTTGCCGGTGGGGATTCATTCACCCTTTCTCGAGCCAGGAAGCCACCTCTGATGCTGCACCGTGGGCTGGGAAGCCTCCCAGCACCTTTGGGAACCCATGAAGGTGCTTTCGTCCTAGAGAGGATGTCTCTTAAGACGTGGTGAACTCAACCTGCTTTCAGAAGGTTTTTCAGGCCAACAAAGGCACCTGAAGATTTAGATAAAGATGCTGCTGCCAGATGGCACGGCCCAGGGAGAGGATGAAATGAAGGCTGCGGGGGATGCATACACTGATTTCTCCAAAGACTTATAACCACGATGAAGAAAGAAATAGCTCTCCACAAGAGAGTCTGATGAGAAAAGTCATTTGCTACTGAAATGTAATTTAAAAAATGTATTTAATACCACTTAACAACACAAGCCTGTAATACCCACTTATCTAAACTGCTTGTGGATTACTTGCTTTTCACTTACTAACCTACCCACTAATTTCTACAAAAAATAAAAATACAGGTCAGGCTTTCGCTACCAGATTTAGTTATTTTACTACCAAAGATGAGCCAGAATGGTTATCAAGAAAAATAAGGGGGGAAAAGGGAATTAGGAAATCTTAGACATTGTATTAAAACAACAGTTTTTAGGGTGTTTGATTTACTATTCAACTGTGCGCAGCTGCTGCTGTGAGAAATAGGAAGCATGCCAAGGGAAAGAGATGGGGAAAAAATTAACGGATGGGGGAGGTTTGCAGAATCAACTGGTTAATGAGATATGAAAATTTTTATGAGTAAGCCCCTGCTGAAAAGCACTTGTTTGTTTGAACCAGCTTACTGCTTACCCACTGACATGACAATTCGGGTACTCTTTCTAAAGGACTTAATCACCAAATGTGAAATTTAGATAGCATTTGGGTTTTTCAGGCACTATTTTAGATCCGCTGTGCTTCCCCCTCCTTATGTTGGAGCAACCTAAAATCTGCTGGGGTCCTGGCACAGGTTCCCTCCTCTCCGCAGGCGGCAGCGGTCTGTGGCAGGGGAGCACTTTCCATGGGGAGGGCAGCAAATGACTCGAGTCCTACAGTCGCACGGGGAGGGAGCTCAGCATGGTGAGGTAAGAGATGTGGTTTGAATGCCTTCAGGCAGGGGACAGGAGGAACGCCTTGCTCTCAGCACTCTGCCTCTCCCAGGCTGCTCCCACCTTCCCTCCAGCCCCATTACGGGCAGGGAAGAGCTCTCCTTTCTCCACTGCTGGGGGAAGGATTCAGGGGTCGAATGTCCATGGAAGATCCGAGACCACGAATTTTTACAAAAGGAAAGCTCTCTGCTAGGTCCAGAGGAAGACCCCTAACTCCAAAAATTCCATGCCTTCCCTTGGCAGTTCCTCTAAGACCTCTCAGGCAGTCCCCTGCCAACTGTCCTCCCCTGTAAGACTCCCATTCCTGGGCACAGAGCAATTTGCAGACACTTTATCTGGCAACCGAAGCACCAAATTCAGGATTACTCAGCACCTCGAATTTAGGATTTTCTAAGGAAATTAGAATTACTGCCTCTTAATCTCTTCTGACATAACCTAAGCTTTGTTTGGTTGCCCAAGTGGAAAAAGACTCCAGCCTCCTCAGAACAAGCCAACTTGGTTGTAAAAATTTCTTGGATTATATTTTGCCCAGTTTCTTCTATGAAAACCCCCATACTTACAAATGCCTTTGACATTACTTGGTGGCTTTTTTCAAGTGGCAAAGGCTCAACAATTTTCAAGAAAAAGAAACGTCCCAAATTCTCTAAAAACACAACACAAACCCTGAGGTGCAGCGCTCCAGTTTGCAGCAAACCCTGGTCTGTGATATTCCCCATGAGCAAGAGGGCTGGAGAAACTTTTAAACCTGAAATGCTCATTCACAGTTAATTGATAAACTCCCCAAAACAAGGTTTTATTGTCATGTAGATTCAACCATACCTACAGCTACTAGGCAGCTAATGGGCTTTGCCCCAGTCTACTCCTAAGGATATTAATGAAAGGTTATTTTCTAGAACCTGTTCAAATAACAATCATTTAAATGAAGGGATTAAAGCAGCATGCAGTGCTCCTTTACAACACCGCACTTTGAATACCCCTGTTTGCATCTGCTGCAAGGTGAGAAGAATACCCATTGTGTCGGTGCTCCAGAAGGCTTCACTGTAGAATATTAGACTTGAGAAATCATTTATTGGGATCTTATCTTGCATACCTAATTGAGATGTCAGGCCACTGCATTTAAACTATAACTTGCAGACTAATTAAAGGCCACAACTTAGTGCTTACCTAGGGATTCAGGGAGATTGCATGATGACCTGCCTGTGTTGTAAAGGCAAGATTAAACAGACCAACTAAACAATGTCTTTATTTTCCTGGTGATGCCCGATTTGGGGGAGTAATCCTACTTCATCCCCAAACATAAACCTTTTTGTTATTTAGAGGGATATAACCTAGAGGTGCCTTACAGACCTTTTCACCTGGCTTTGATGTCCTAACAGCTACTAGCCTTAAGCTTGTTGTTTTCCTGTTTTATCTTTCCCTGATTTGTTTCCAGGCAGCTATCTGGTTAGTTGGAAAGCCTTACTTTTCTGCAGGGAAAATTGCTAATGAAATAAATGAAGTTTTATATATGGTTTTCTTCCTTTTATTTGCACGTGCATATCATCTTCTAACTCCAAGTTCTAATCCTTGCATTGAATAACCGTGCACAGGATCCCCCTGCAGAATAGCAGATCTGAAATGGCAAGTTAAAAGCTTAGGGGGTCACTGCTGGGGCAGGAGGCAGTTTTCCTGTCTTCGTGAAGATGATGATGCTGCCTCGATTTCACATGGTGTGGAAGGAGGGAGGCAGACACTAAATATAAAAACCAGAAGTTTATTTGACAGTGTTATGAGGAGGGTAACTGGAGGCAAACATTTGACACTGACAGACTGGAATGCTGTAAAAATTTAATTAGATGGGTACGTTAGTCATAGCTGTATTAGGGGGTTCATACACTACATGCAAAAATGCATGCTCCAGTACAAAAGAAATATTTAAGTCCTTCCTGTAAATACCATTTCCCTCATTATTGGGAAATGTTGTCTCAGTGGGACCATTGACCGTGTCATTGTATTTGCAAAAGTATGGTTAGAATGAGATTAACAGCATTTATGGGAAGGGTTTTCCTACACAGAGAATGATGCCCAGTATATAGGGAATGTTGTGCAGCTGAGTTGCGATGAAGTAGGTGTACGAGGCTGCTAGCTGGTTTAACGTAGGGTTTACTTCTGTGCTGTTAAACTGTCTTTAATAGCATCATGTTCCCTAAAACCAGGGCTGTTGGGGAGCTGAAATGCGTTGAAACATGTCAAGGCAGCCTACTGCAAGTTTGCCTGCCCCTGCACACCGCTGGGGTATGCTTCACGGCTGTCCCAGGGGAAGCTCGACACACTTGCTCACTCAGTCTGAGTAGTTAAAAACCATGTTGAGAGTTGGCCCTTAGAAGGTGATCCCTTGGGACTAGGCTTGTTTGGGAAGGTCACCTGAATCCAGTGCAGATTGCACTGGTTGGGGCTTCTTGTAGCTCCCAGTATGGATCTGCATGACTGTGGTTAAAAAATTCAATAACTTGCAAGACTGATGGGCATTTTCTTCATTTTTAAGCTGCAGCTACATCCAAGACCTTGCAAGGAGATACCTAGATTTCAACACTACTTTTCCACTTTGCAGTGAACCAGTAAGCCAGTTTAGTCCAAGCATTCCCAACATGCTTGACAAAGAACTGGGTGACTATGGGGCTGCTCCAAAGCCTGCAGAAACAAGAGTCTCTGCAGAAAAGCTTTGAACACGAAGATCAAGGAGGTAAGCTTTGCAAAACAAAGAATTGCTAAACCAGTTAGAAATCAGAGTTGAAAGGATATTTCAGCCCTAATACGGCATACACGTTGCTGTCTTCAAAATCCTCCCTACCTCATAGAATGCACTTGTGCCTTTCTTTGGAAAATAGGCATATTTCAAGTAATTTGCCACAATTTCTTTTCAGAAATCCTTGCAGAAAATGAGTTTGGACCATTTCCCTTACTTTTCTTTCCCTTCAGCTTTACTACAAGTGGAAAATAAGGTAACGTTTTAATGTGACATATAGGAATAAATAAGCAAATAATTGCTCATGTGTTATTTTAAAGTGTTTCCGTTGTGGTACCATGTGCGACATTCAAAAGTAATTACGAGTTTGAGACACCGGATAGGAAAAGGATAAAAACAAAAGATGACTCAACCAAAATCAACTAATACGTTGTCTTAATCAGTGTTTGGATTGTTCTGATGAATCTGATATCAGTTCTACAGAAAGGAGAAGCCTATACTGGTGATCAGTTCATTTCCCAGAATTCAGTGAATTTGCAAAGAGGATACTGTTGTCTGTAATCACCTGTAAGCATATAAAAAAGGAAGCTGCGTAACTTCTGAGGAAGCCAATAGTGACACTAGCAAATCGTATGTGTAAACATCAGGAACCTATCTGTGTTGAGGGGGAGGAAGATATCCAGGATTATATCCCTAAAGTAACGAACAGCAGCCTATGCTTTTGATTGAAACACTAAAATGTGTACCAAAACTCACCATCAGTCGGGTGTACTGTTTACACAAATTGGAAAAAAACGTGTCACACTGGAAAGGGAAGGAAAATGAGCTTACAAACCCACAATTTGTATTAAGACGACTCTTCCTTTGTAAATTCCAAATAAAATAAAAAACACCACCAAAAAGGCTTGCCCTTTATTGTCACGTCAGTTGTTTAAAATCAATAGATCAGTCAGACCAACCAAATTGCTCTGTTGTAAAGGATAAACAGCCAAAAGACCACAAACCGATTGCAAGGCAGATGCACGTACACATAATGTTTTTAAAAGGGGAACGTAAATTCCCCCAAACTGTTAGTAGGAAGAAATTTGGGGCTGTAGGGATATTTTGCCATGGGCAAAGGTGTCAGCTAATAACTCCATCTAGTCTAGCATTGGTATGAGTATCTCAAGAAATCTGAGGGATCTCTGCAGGAACAATGTTAGTGGGTAAAGGTCTTAAGAGATTTGATTCCAAGGACCTATTTAATCATTGGCACTGCTATACTCAGCAAATGACAAAGTGGGATTTTAATTTGCACGACTTTGGAGAAAAGGGAATCACCAAGACAGAGAATGAAATTAAGTAAAAAATATTCTGAATGAAAACCTGTAAAATTTCCAAGTGGTAACTGATACTACTCTGAGCAACGGTCTTCAAAAGGAAGTGAGGCAAAACCCCTGTTACACGGGCCTTTTGAAACTGAATAGAACAAAAAGCTTCAGAGCATCTTCCAGGGCCATTAGCACTACGATAAAGAAAAGCTTAGGGTTCTGAACAAGGTCCATAGCGGAATTTCAACATGGTAATATTATCATAGGCAAGAAATAGGGTTTACACAGCAAATTAGACAAACAAATCATGAGAAAGAATAAAATGAGACTATAGCAGAGTGGTTTGGATGGCAGTAGGATGTACGACAGGTCACTTGTTTTGCATTGTGTGCTCATAGACTCCACCTTGCTGGTCACCAACACCGCCCGAGCAGACAGCTGGATGAAATCAAGGTCCTAACACACAGTTCCTCGGTTTACCTGTCTGTTAATCACCTTGATTTATTTTTAAGTTCAATGAAAGCTAAGGCTCCCACTAACATACAAAGCTGCAGTTCTTTAGTGACTTAAGAATTTAAGTCCCATTTGCACAAGTCTGACAGACGCTTTTGAAAATTGGATTCATAATTAGTAAACCAGACAACTGGACTCTTAAGATCATTAGAAAGATATTAAGTAAAAACTTCAAAGTCAATGAGATTTGTACACCTTAGTCACATAAGCTCCTCTGAAAATTTTTCTTCATGTCAATCTGCATTCAAATAATTCTTCTCGCACTTGGCTAGAGTGTGTTTGTCATGACCACTGAGCATGATAAATCAAATCTCAAAAATCCGGTAGGAATAGGAATTAAATAAATGTCTCCTTAAAACTTTATATTTCCTAAAAGGTAAGAGACATTGTCACTAAACCACAGGGGGATAAAAAAAAAAAAAAAAAAAGGTAATTTGTTACATTGGACTGAAGTAGTTCCAGCTCATCCAAAGCCTGATCCCAAGGAGATCAGAAAGCTGTGACTAGCAGAGCCTAGGCAAAAGCAGATGTTGTGTCCAGAGCCCTCGTTGCGGAATTCAATAGCTGCTTTGGCAAATCATTTGAACTGGCCACTTGGGAAGGCAGTCCCAGCTTAGTTTATGGTAAGTTTGAACAGTCCAATGTTTGAACAGCGTATTCACCTCTTACCGGAATAAAGAGGCTGTGTTTGTAAATAAGAAAGTAAGTTGTACCATATTAGGGTCTTTTGCAACTGACAAAGCATTCCCATTTTCCATTGAAAAGGAATAATTTGCCTGGGAAGAAATATCATCTGGCAGTATTTCTAGAGCCATTCTTCAAAGAGAAATTTGAAGCCACTCTTGTATAATGTGCAGGCATTAATCACCAAAAGCGAGATTCTCATAAACAAAGTAATCCAAACCAGTAACACAAACCCAGTTCCTCTCCCTCCCCAAGCCCTGATCAGCGTGGAACACATGAAAATCTGGGTCAAACTCTCCTTCACCAAGGGAAAGTCACCTGGTCCCACCACCCGTGCCCTTGTATCTCAGAGCAAGAGCGTTGCATCGCCAAAACCTTCCAGCAGTGCAAAACACGAGCAAAGCCAAGGAGCCTGGAGCAACAAAAACAGCAGCAAAGGAAGCAGAGAAAAACGTTAGCTGCCCAGCGGTGGGAGCAGCGGAATGAACGGCTGTGTCATAGGACTGTCACCTGAGCGAGCCGATCAATGCTATTAAGACCGAGTCAATCTGCGTCTGTACAAGTATAGCAGCGCTTGGATGATGACAAATCTCTGGGTCCAAAGGGAGGCATCCTTCACCTTGTTGAAAAGTAAGGAAGCGGCTGCTGTGATCCGCTTTGGCAAGGGCTTCTGAGCCGCACCTGGACCGTTCCCATCAGGTGTCACGTACCGAAGCTTTCTGCCTTCCCGCATCACGGCGCTGCTGCCCCCCGTGAGCCGCGATTGCTGTGGACAGGCCGTGCTGACTGCTGTCATGTCACTGGAATGAGTAATTATATATCTCCCGCTCGAGCTGATTGTTGGAAAGATGTGAGAGGGAGCATGCAGGAGAGATGCTGCTAATAAGGGAGCTTTTAATGCAGCTAACGTTGCCTCTTAGGAAAACTGGGCTGGAGGAATGAAGGGTGGATTCCGGTGCTGCCAGCCGTTCATGGCATCAGTGATGCTTAAGTGGCATATCTGTGAGCTGGTGGGACGCTGAAGCAGGCAACTTTTTTATGGAGGGAGCAATAAGGGGACCTTTTTCCAAGCCCGTTTAACAGGCCAGTCTGCAAACAATCTTCTCTGCTCTTGTTGCTGTTCTACCCTTGTCTCTTCTTCTTGGCATGGTGCCTTTCCCCCCCACCCCCGAGCAGCAGCTGTGCACACTTGAATAGTAAATCAAACACCCTAAAAACTGTTGTTCCAAAATCTTTTCAGATCTTTCTCTCCTCTATTTCTGTTCTCTTTTTTCTTGCTAATGATTAAGGCGATTGGATATATATATATTTTAAATCTGGTATGAACTCATTTTGTGTTGCAAACAACTTGATGTATCACCATGTCTATCAATGAAAGGACCCAGAGGTATATCTAGTTCATCTCCCATCAACTCATGAGTTGTTGTTGGGGCGGGGGTGAAAACATGGATGGGCACACAACTATCATAGGAAATGTGTGGTGGGGAGCTTCACACTTCCTCTGGGAGCAAGTCCCAAATAATCTTGTGAAAGGACAAAGAAGATGGTAACAGGCTAGATTTCCAGGTGATAGATAGTAATATAAACACATTCCTGTCAGGGCTGATTTACACTAACCAGGGACCTGAGCCCAACATCCTAAATGGCATTTGTTTTTTATGGTTTCAAGACTATTTCCACAACAGAAATGCCTAGAGGATTAATATTGTAGAGAGAAGGATGAAGGCAGAACAGCAAAATACCAGATAATTAGCACCATGCAGTATATCATAGGCGTTTTGTTTAACTCAACATCCATCACAGACTAGCAGTGAGTTACTCCCTGGAAAAATGAGTGCATTTTTTCCCCATAAAGGTTAGATTTACAGAAGGTAACTTAGTTGATAGAGATGCCTCACTCCTGCCCAAAATAACAAGCAGCTTAACTGTTCCTGTATTTTGAAACTACTGCAAGAAACTCACGTTGCACCTTTAAAAAGATCTAATCCGAAAACAAAAAAACACCCCAAGTGTATCATTCCAGTATTGCCCCTTTTCTGTCCCTTTTATTTGCATGAGATACTTAAACCCATGGATAGCTTCTCCCTCCAGTACGTACATCTGTGAAAGGGATGTGATGGTAGAGCTTTGGCAGTGAAAATACAATGTATGCTTTATTACAAGGAAAACCACAGTTTGAAAACCAGGGAAAACTCTGATTCACCAGCATGACTCACACATGCACTATAGAGCCTGTAATCCCTTTAGCAAAGATGCAAGCCCAGCAGCATGTAAGTACTTGCAGAGAGAACATATTTTCCCCAAATGAATGATCTTTTCAAGTGCCTTATCTTCCTTTTTTTGAAGGCGGTAGAAAATCTCTTACTTGACTTTGGACAAGACCCTTAAAGGCAGGAGGAAAGCAAGTAGACACCATGTAAATAACCACGAAAATGACTCAAAGTCATTATCAAGATAATATTATCATAAGAGATGGGAAGTTAGATTTCTGAGAAGGCTGTTAGGAACCCAGGGAGGACCTGTTACCTTGGCTAGCATCTGATTGTGATTAGCAAAGCTGAACTTTTCAGGAAATGAATACTTCAGGGTTCCCACCTCAGAAGATAATTTTGACACATTCTCGATTTCAATAAACATGTCTAAAAGCAAAAAAATTCAGGGGATTTTTGGATGTCTTCAAAAAACGGAACCAGCCGGACTGGAAAATACGCTTGTTTGAAGGTAACAGCTGACTGCAGCATAAGGGAGTTCAAAGGAATTTCATATTCAGCGATGAAATATTTCTGTTACACTACTCCAACTCCTGAGACCACTGGTCCAAGTGATTATATTAAAGTGTAATACTGGAGTAACACGGCGAGGAGTCAGGCTGTTAGACGGCAGGCCCTAACAGAGCATCCACGAGAGGAAAGAAACCCCTTTGAGGTGTAATTGCCGTTCATTTTGTCTGCTGGGGCTACGAAAAGTAGCGTAAGAACATGCATGGGCCTTAGAGGAGGAACTCAAGGCACAGATGCAGGTAAACTTGTTTATTCAACCCCCTCAAATAAGTGGCTTTGCTTTCAGAAATGCAAAGTGCCACTTTGCTGTCACCAAACCAGCCTGACAGGGGAAGGAGCTGGGTTAGAGCCGCTGGCTTCCCACTCCATCACAGCCATACCTGGTGCACCCATTTTCCCAGTGAAAATCAATCCTGAAAGGTTTATTCTCAATGTAGTGAACATATTAGCATGCTAAAAGAACAAAGCTCTTAGTTTGCTTTCCAATTTTTTTTTTTCTTTACTTTTGGATAAAGGAAACTTTAACTATATTTTGTACATTCTCAGGATGGAAGGAAACTGTCCCAGTTTAGCACGCAAGGAAGCTACATCCTTCACCATTTCTCTCCATGTTGCTGTGGCTGTGTGGAAGCCACCTCTCTGCCCTGGGTCTCTTTGAAGCCATTAATTCTGTGATATATTTCCCCATATACATATCTTCTGCTTGAGCACACCCGCATGCATTCAGCTCTACTGTCTGTAAACTGCAGGTCTTTAGCCATACGGGCTCGTTTTCCCTGGCTTTTGGACTCTAAATAGTGTCTTACCATGCCTCTCATCCTCATATGAGAGTCACAAATTGGGTGAAACCTTGACTTTTTAGCTTGAGCTGTGGGAGTATCAGGCCAGGGCTTATGTTACATACATAAGTTATGTTACGTACAGGGCTTTGTGTTCCCCAGCAGAGGAGGGCAGATGTAAGATTAAGTCAACTCAGAACCTGCACACTCATCTCTTAACCTCACTGTGCTCACATGAAAGGTCATTTCAGTCACACAAACTCTCATGTGTGTATTTCCCTAGCTAACAGACTCCTCCTTTGGTTTTCAGAGCTGCCTGGAGTCTTTCCACGCTGGAATTGCTTAACTCTGGAGCTGGTGGTGATCATTAATGAAATGCATTCCCTACCATTTCCACGCCGTCAGCTAACTTGCCTTTGGACTTCAGGATATTATACATTACTTCTGGGTAAAAATAGAGACTGTCCTTCTCATTTCATAGTATTAGGCTGGACCTGCAAACTTGTGAAAGGCTAGAGTTGGGAAGCATTATTTATCTTGCTTAGAACAGAAAATTGATTAGTAGCCATATATGAAGTGTGTATTAATGTTAGTCAACACTTATGCAAAAATTTTACATAGGGAATTAACATAAGACATTGGGAAAAAAAAGTCTTTTATACTGTCTGGAAAGAGAGCACTGCATTTTGCTCTTCCTAACAGATTAAACATTTGTATTCAGGGTTCCTGGCTCTCCAGGTATTAGATCTACGGCTGACCAGAGAATGCCATTAAGCAGAACTGATTTATTTCACAGTTCACAACATTACTTCTGGGAGGAGAGGGCAGGCGGGAGGCTGGGCTGGCGGGAGACGTTATCTGAGGAATGCTGCCCTCAATTTCAGTGGAGACGGGATTTCACCTGGTGCTGCTCCCCTGCCTGGCACCTAGCTCATAGCTTCTCTGGAGCAGTTACACCATGAATTGAGAAGCCATGAATGCAGACACTTCAATGTGAAGCTATTCAGGTTCATCTGTCCATGATCTGACACAGGGATGTCCAGTGAGCCGGTGTATTAAGGAACATGTATTTCCACAGCCCATGAAAGAAAAACTTACGGGATTACCAGCATACACTTCCCTAACCAGGCAAACAAAAAGCTACTTCTGTGGCCCAGACTCCTGCCTCTGCATCCTCAGCAGGATACTTCAGCTATTTTAATGCCATTCTCCCACATCACTGTCACTAGTAGCAAAAGTGGTGGGGTACTACGACCAGAGATGGTTTATCCCCGTTTCTTTGCTGCCTCTGCAGTGACACGGAGTACTGTCTTTATAGTGTTCCTTAAACATCGAGGAAACAATTATAGCATGTGTTAAGTGGGATAACCTCCCACAGTCCTTGCTGCCATTACCCTAGGCCAGCATCCAGAGCATTCTGAACAAGAGTTTTTCTCCAATGGGAAGAGCAGTATTTTCCAGTGTTTCCATCTAGAGATTCCTCTCCTACATTGCTGCATAATAAACTTATCATAAGAGGTATCTTGCTCAGATAGGTGACTGCATTTATGCTACAGAAATATTTGTTATATATAGACGAGATGATGCGTTTGCCCTCACTGAGCCAGATGGTGCCTCAAGGACGCACCCCAGGAGAGAGGAGCCAGGCAGCTGTCCATCCCAGGACAGCACAGGGACAATTCCTCCCCATTTCTGTTTTGTTTCAATACCAACCTGTTCCTATATGGACTAGGTCAAGCTGGGACAGTGTGATAGCTGGTCTTTGTCTTCCTCCACCCACTAGTTTATGAGTCCAAACCCAATCTCACAGCAGCCACAGAAGTGTCTGGCTGCCCCTTGTGCCTTTACAGGAGCCCAAATTCCACAATCCAGCCCTGGTACTTGTGTTTCTGTGTATGGATTCAGGGGAGTTATGAACATGAATCTGCACAGCAAGATGAAAGAATACATAAAGAGAAAGCTTTTAAAAAACCCCAACAACAGTGAACATTTTAGAATAAATTGCAAATAGAGGTGCATAATTTGTGGTGAGAGAGACTGAGTGCTAGTCATTATTCAGTATCACTCATTTCTCTCCTCCAAATATATGTATGAAAGGCAGGAACAAATAATATTTTTATAAACAGGGAGGACGTTTTCTTTTTTAAATTAGATTACGTTAAAAAATAATCTAGGATGACTGGAGTGACATTGTACCTATACAGAAAAATTACTATACAGCTGAGTGAATCATTAATCCAAATATAACGTATAACTTTACAACAAACAAAAGCCAGGCATATTAAGAGTGAATTGTTTAAAATAGAGTTACATATTAAAATGTATGTATAATTGTAACCTTCTGTTAACACCCTCTTGAAGAGAAGAAACACCAGTTGCAGGCTTTAAAATGCTGTGACCATGCCTAGTGCAGAGCTCTGTGTACCATGAGAGCAGCGTACATGGGAAGGAATCTTGCACATAGAGAAATACCCAACCGAAACCAAAACAAACAAGAAAAAAGAGCTCCTATGAAAGCGTTTAGCAGGAGTTGCTCCGTCTCCGTTTGTTTGTATCAAAGGAATTCATTGTCATCTCCAGAGACAAACTTGGGGGAAAGAAAACGTGCTTTATTGAAAGTAAGACATATGATTTAATCTGATCTCACCAGGATTTCATCCTAGCCCTAGGAAGGTTGCCCTGGTGACATCACACTTTGCATCATGTCCTCAGCCCACAGGCATCCATTGTAAGCTTCAGAAGAGACTTGGCATGAGTTGGGGATGGGAAAACGCACACGCTTTGGAGGACTGAAGAGGGAGAACAAACGCATCTCCCATCTCTGCTACTAAAAGACCACCAGAGCCTCAGCCTGGGTTTGCACTGATCGTCTCTACCTCCTCCAGAAAATCATCAGGGGCCAACAGAGCCCCTCATTCGCACCAAGCTCCTTTCCCAAACCTTTGGAAAGCACTTGACAGAGGAGAGCAACTGTCAGGTCTTCTACCATTTAACCAGTTCAACCACCAAAACCAGCTTCTCAAAGCAGTATAGAAAACAAAGGAATCCGGTTTCTAGCTGTCTTCCCATTAAGTAATCGATTAGAAAAGCCTCCTCATCACCCATTAAACCAGAGGGAAACAAGAACAGAGGAAGAACAAAGAATCCCTTGAAAGGGACACGCTCATTTCACTAGCAGGCTGGTTTTGCCCCCTACGAGCCCACAGTAATAAACACCATTACTCCACCAAGAATCCCCTAAATAGCCTTCTCTGCATATTGGTTGCTCTTTGTACGCTCACATAGGTTTGGCAATACAGCCAAACCCCAGCTGCTTTCGTTGTCCCATAAAGTTCCCTCTTTCACTCACAGAGAAACCACTTCTTTTGAAAAACAGCCTCCCTGAACCCCATCCTCTTTGCTCCCTCTGAGCTGGAGCCCTGTTGCAGCCTGTCTCGGGTGGGAGCTGGGCCCCTGGGCTGATCCCCAGCATTGTGCGTTGTTTCAGCCCACCGGGAGCCAGCTACTCTTCCAAGACAAGCATCCCACTTACAGGCACCAGAGAAAATGCCAAGATGCATTCACATAGCTCCAGCTCGCTTCACACGGCCGTACGCTGTGCAGCATGTGCACAAGAGGCATATGCTATCTAAGCTCTGGGAGCTTAGCAGTAGTCTTTAAAGCACTTCTTGGATATTACAGAACTGGAAACCAGGGAAAACAGTAGTTCAGAAGGTAAAAAGTCACAGGGAAATCTTATTCAGAGATGAAACTCCAGCATAGACCCTACTGCATCTACAACACCTGCCAGGAAAATAATAGAAGCTACAGTCAACACAATACTTGTGCGTATCACATGTACTCACATTTCAGTGTCACTTCCATGCAATCATGTTTCAATATTTTCCATCTCACTGAATAAATAGATGGGACTTAAAATCCCTCAGATGATGCAGAGTTTCCCAACACAGCAGGAGAATCCAGCCTCTCTTACCCCCTTTCCTAGAGCCAAATGCAGGAAAGCTCCTCTGCCAAGTCCTCTGGGCAGGTGATAGACCTGCTCGTCAATTGAATGAAAACAATGAGAAAGTGAAGATTGACTTGCTTGTTATCACAAGGTTCCCAGCTGCCTCGCTAACACGTTGGGAGGATAATTTCAGAGGAGCTTTGTTGCAAGTGCCCCTCTTTACCAATCAGTAGGCATCATCGCAGCCGGATAAGAAGCTAACACAGATACTAGCCTTCGAGTCATTACAGTGACATGTAATACTACAATTTTCTGGGCTATTGATTACTGCTGTTCTGGCATTGCAACCCAAAACACTGGAGGAAGTCAAGTGGAGAAGGAGAAGAGGTGGATTTAGCATGCTGGCGAGCTGGTTAAAATCTCTTTGCTGAAAAAACCTGCCCTGCCAAAATCACAACTTTTGCCCCAAAGGTAGGAATTTTGAGACAAAGGTGTTGCAGGTAGTTTGGGGATTTTTCTCTGGGTCTCCAGCCTGTGAAATTAGTTTCCTAGTCACCCAGGTATCAATTATGCTCTCTCAGGTTATACTTTGGTTTATTTTACTGCAGTTTCATTCTGAGCTGCACTGTAACCAAATTTTTGAAACGCCTCAAAAAATAGGGTGTTTTCCTGTCCCCGACCCCTCCTTAGCATTCAGACAGAGGTAAATAGCTCTATCATAAACTCTATGGGGGTTTATTGAGAACACAAAATAGTACATTTTGCTTTCAAGACATTTCTTACTACAGTCAGGAGAGAGGGGATGTGAGTCAGAAGCTTTCTTCTCAGTTTCACTTGGTTCATTTTTTCACTTGGTTTACTGAAACCTAAGTAGCTGTTAGAGCTAGAAGTCCCGAGGCGCGTGTGTTCTTTAACACATAACTTAATTTCCAAAACAAATAATTACAACTCCATTTCTGAGTGTCACCCTTCCCGGGAGCATCTGATGCATATGCAAAAATGTAAAAACTTGAAAGCCGAGGCTTCGCTGCAGCTAACTGCTCTCTCTGTTTCGGGGAGGTTTACCCTCTATGCTCCTTCCACTTGGGCAGGGGTTTCTACTTCTGGGTTACTTTTAGACAGCTTACTCCAAGCAAGCAGATGGTGGCAGATCACTGTTTTGTCATCTACAGACCCCTGTATGTCTTATGTTCAATGCAACTTATGCATTGAACAGATCACCCTTAACATCAGCTGGAGGTAACTCTCAGTTACCCTGCAGAGAAAACTTTATAATTTAAAGGTTCAGTATTTTGCATCGTTAGGAACTGGCTCCTCCTCCCTTTAGCTATAACACTGACCTAATTACACAGAGCCTCAACGCTACAGTGCGTAGCAGTTTCAGGTTCGCTTGTTATGTGACGCCTGCAACAATATTTATTCAAAAGCTGTTTCAAAAAACCGTGTTGTTTTACTGCGTTAACATCAAAGCTGAGCTCGTAGATTGTACTGGTTTCATTTCTATGATATGCATACCTACACATGTATGTATGTGTGTATATATATATGCACACACAGAGATACGCACACGCACTCTTGCTCAAGAGAAAAAGCAACTTAGGGCTGCTCATAATAATAGCAAACAAGAACTGATGCTTGAGATTTTGGATCTTGCAGCACGCACTGGTCTGGGTGCCTTTCATATTGAAATCCAGGCGCGGAGCACAGGCAGGCAGCTGCCTGCACACCGCCTCGCCCCACCGCTGCTGCCTGCAGAGATGCCGTGGCTTCTGCCCCAGGGTGATCCCATTCTCCCCTACCCAGCTTAGCAGCAGTTTAAGGCAGAAGTTCACCTCTTCCAACATCTCTGTAGGTCAGTACAGATTTTTATTGCACCTGCTTGAGGTGGTGGATGGCTCTACGCTGATCACGAGCATCTCCCAAGGCAACAACGCTGTGTTAGATAAGTCAAGATGCTTGCCAGAAGCTTTTTGGTAAATTCTTATCTGCCAGACATCACTTCTGGTAGGCTAAGAGCAAGCTGTGAAGGTTTTCTACACACCCAGCGTACCGCTGCAGGTACTCATGTACAGTACCCCTGCATTCCCCAAACCAACCAAACCAGTCTGCTTGTACGCCTGGAATGTCTATCTGTTCATAAAGACACATACCTCTTCCTTACGTCTGATAGTGGTTGAATTAAAAAATAAATAAATCGATGTACACTAATCAATGACTTCAGTCATCTTAGCCATGACTAGGTCAGTGTATCAAGAAGTAAAGCAGTACAAGGCTCTGTTATCCTCTTTCTAATTTCCCTATTCTCCGCCTCAACCCCTTTTTTCCTTTCGAAGTTGAAACTGAACCTTTAAAGAGAAGAGTAGATGAAAATCAATACCAATAGTGAGCTATAACATGGAACTTAGTGCCAGCACAAACTGAATAATATTGATTTGTCTAAAATATATGCTTGTGAAATGAAGCCCTTGCATTTTGAGGTATTTTTACTTTTGGACTCTAAAACCTTTGCATTCTCTAAAGTCCCCATACTCTTCCTTCCTCCCCCCTTTTTTTTTTCTCTGAAGATCTGCATAAACTTTCCTGCAACTAGCGAAGAAAAGGTATGGTTCAGAAATAACGCAGGATCCTTAGTTCCTTTTGTCAATTAAGTTGTGGGAATCTAAACTATTTGGTGACAAACATTCAGCCATTTGGGAAGATGGGGCTCAAATCCTCCGGCTCCTCACTCATCAGCATGGGAAAGGAAAACATTCGCTACAAGAGTTGAAGGTCTTCTCCCCCTGTCTTCGTTTGGCCAGTGCAAAATAGTTATGTCCATACGGTCTATAGGGGCACAGCAAGAGCCAACAAAGGCAATGTGAGAAGGTACAGCCAAAGACCTGAACTGGAATAACAGTACGTGGGACAAACTGTGATCCTTCAGACGTTTCCCTGCAGACTCACCATTTCTCTTTGCCAAATCTGAACCCTTCTTGCACAACATAAAGCTTTCCCAGCAGAGGTGGCCTGGGCAGCATCTTATTTTTTCATTGCCAGCAAGTATTTCTGAGAAAGGCTAGAACAGAGCGTGCCAGAGTCTGGAATTAGATACAAATTAATTGCATGTAATTACTCGAGAGCATCAAGTATCTTTTTGGGATTTTGTATTATTGTTATTGTAATGATGTTCAATTTGCAAATACAATTACTGAAAATTACTCTATTGATAAATTCAGCCCTCCTATTGTGTGTGATCACCTCGCCAGATTTCTTGTGGTCTTTTGAAACATGAGGGTTTTCAGCCATGATGAAGACACAAGTAGAGCTGAAAATTGATTGCTGTTCTCACAATGGCTTTCTGTTCCTCAGAAGTGGGGAATTGGTAAATTATTAGCTTATGATTAAATTACAATGTCGCTGCAACATCTAAGAGGTCAAAGTCATAAACAAACTTTATTTTTGTCTTTCACCAGAAGCCTACTAATAATAAACTAACACATATTTTCTTAGCAGTGTTTCCTCTTTGATTTGATTTCTTATTTTTTCATTTTACATCCGCTTGGGTTGCTCTTATCATTTCATGTAAAGTAGGGTTGCCAATGCTCCAGGGAGGTGTTGGGAGGGATAATAAACTGATGCTTAAAAGCCTTTCAAAAGCCAGTTTTTATGTAAAATATGTAAGATTGGTTAAACATTTTCCTTCTTGAGCTTCCTCACAATGTGTAAGTAATAATATACACAAACATAGCGAGACATCTGAAAATTTTCTGTACTGGAGCACGCATTCAGCTAAAAACACTGATGCTCAGAAGTTCCCCAGGCATGCTGCATCCTGACAATTTAGTACATTGTTTGGTCAATAAAACCTATAGAAGAGAAAAAAAACCTATAACTATAGGGAAAAACCTATAGCACAGTTAGAAGGGGGAATGCTAAGCAGTATGGAGAGGTGCAAGAGAAAGAAGTCATAAAGAAGATAAAAGAGGAAAGGGAAATTCGTTGAAAGGAAAATTCTTACTCTCAGAGACTCTTTTCCTTCATCCCAGAAAATGTTTCTTACAGCCTCTTCTCCGTGCAGGGAACTACCCGTCCTCCTCAGCACAGCCTTTCCCCTTTACATTCACCTCCTTTGAAATCAATTTTCCAGTTAAACATCTTTCTTCTCTTTATCCTGCTCCCCATTTTAAAATAAAACTCTTCCCTCTCCTCCTATTTTTTTTTTTTCTTGCCAGTTTGGTTATTTTTCTGTATGGTTTAAACTGGAGGAAGGCAAACTCAGGTTAAATATTAGGAAAATCCTCTTTGATGGTTCAGACAGTAGAAGCACTGAAACAGATCGCCCGAGGAGGTGGTGGAGGTTCCATCACAGGGTGGTTTTAAGGAATGAATTCAACAAAGATGTGCTGGGGATTTCCTAAGTCTGGCTGGTCTTGCCTTGGGGCAAGAGGATGGACCAGATGACCCCTTCAGATCTCTTCCAGCCTTATGTTCCTGTGATTCCTTTCACCTCTCCAGGGTCTGAGGTTATTTAGATGGCTCAGGGTATGTCAATGCTTAATTAAAACTTCACAGCACAGGGCAAGTGTGTAAACCTGCAGAGACTATTCTTCCAGGGTCACTGTGCTTACATCCAGAGAGGTGCTGACACAGGCACACACAAACACACGTGGTGTTGTAAGAGGTGTGCTCATCATTTATTTATGAAGTTTATAATCTGACACTTAAAAAAACCCAACAAACCAAACAACAAAACAAAAACCTAACAAGCTCCAGCATTCCGCAGCTGTTGAAATGTCACTCTTCAGATGCAGATATTGATTTACAGTTTGAGACCCAGTGCGTTGTGTTCTGTGCTAACAAGCCAGTACAACTCTACTCGATGTTTCTCTGTGAAGGTGAGGGCTAAGTCATGCTTAGTGGCATTTGTTAGAAAGCACTGAGTTTTCTGGGTGTATTTTAACATTAGGCTATGAACTGGGGAACCTGTAGAGAGGTCTGTTCTGCCTGGGCAACTGGGCAAAGGTTAAATAAGAGCGTGAGGTTTTTATTTAAAGCCCACAGGGCTGCAGACAGGGTTTCTGAAGGAGCTTGGTACTGGAAGACCCATGAAAAACAAAGCCTAAATGAAACCTTGGATGCTTCTCTGGCATAAGAATAAAAAATTTTAATCTCTTCCTTTTTACAGCTTTATGGAGTTCTCCAGGCATCAGATGCAGCCACAGGCTGATAGTTACTCCAAAAAATTTTGCATGCTAGAGTATGTTGACCTTTTTTGAATAACCACCTAAAGTGGGCTAGCCCAGCTGGAATCCATGTTGTCTGAAATGCTAAAACAGGACTCACAAATACTGGGGAACATATAAGCTGGCACAGAAGGAATAAACCCACCATGTCAGTGGCGGACAGCTGACCACCAAGGAGGCGGTGAGAACAAGGTGACAGCTACATGAAACACAAGAGCTCCAAAACATGATTTTGCTTCATGTGCATGGAGCTGATTTCCAGATCAGAAGGCAAACATTTCAGTTCCAGCAAAGGCAAAGTTCCTGCTGGCAATGCTGGGACAGCAAAAAAGTTTTCAAGACTTAATTGAATATAAACTTCAAAAAATTAAATCCCTAGTAAAGAAATCTGTATATTTTCCATCGGTACTGAGCCAGGTACAACACAAAATTGAATTTGCTGCTACTTTTAAAGCAAATCTGTAACTCCAGAATCTATCTCAGTCATCGATTGTTACATACACCATGTCAGGCACACAGTGAATACCCCATCCTTAACACCCCATCCTTTAACCACTGTGTAAGGTCAGTGATGGACTCTCCTTTCTAGAGAGTCTCCGCCATAATCTGCTGCTTACTCTTGATTTTAACTGCTGTTTTCTAAAACGTTTAGGATCAGGTATCTCATTTGGAAAGAGCTGTACACTGAATTAATCATGCTCACAGTTTCAGCATGATGTAATTACTTACTTTGCTGTCTGTCCGTTTGTTGATAGGAGGGCAGATCATGCTGCAAAGAACAGGTGAATTTCTGGTAACCAGGAGGTATTAGCAGATTGTCTTAAAATGTCCCCTTGTCTTCCTAAGCTTCTAACTTGGCTGCAGGCTTTACTTAAAAATAATGGATTTCCTTCAGATGCCTTGGCCCAAATTTTGGCCTGTTTATTTAAATAAATGATTGCCTCCCATCCAGATTTTATTTTGCCAAAAGATAAGCTGGAAGACCTACCGAGACCTTTTTATCATATTTCTAATCCAAAGCATTCTAATAATGTTAACCTTGCTAATATTACACTGAAGAACTTCCATTCAGCCTTTATTTTTCCAAAGAGCTTTCAGTGTTTTGCTTTCTGATGCCACCCTTTATTTATTTATTTACCGTGGTGCTTTGTGGTGGTGGTGGGTGCTCGATAGCACCAATGGAAGGATCTGCAATCAAACTTGCAACGAGACAGTAGTCTCTGATTGTCATCAGCTGCAGCTCATTATTCTCTCAAGGATTCCTTGTGCCAATCGATGATAAACAATGTGTAATCACTTGCAATTGATTGCAAATCAGATTGCATAGACTGGCATGTGGAGTCCTTGACGGAATAATGAGCGATGCCTTTTGCCCACTCCTGGGTCTGTAAGGCCCACATGCCATTATCCGATAGCTCCTCTCCTCTCTTTGACTCAAATGCTAAGTAGATCGTGGAGGACATATCAGGTCAAGGTTGTGCTTATATTTGGCATTATGGCATTCTGACTGCTCGCTTCATACTGGTCTTGGCTCTCCCATGTGCGCTTTAGGGCTGTATTTTCCCGGGATGTTGCCCTCAGTGCAAAGTTGCAGCGACAAAATCTGAGGGTTTAAGGGGATGTTTATGGCTCGGTCCATCAAGAATGCACTAAATCTGTTTTCCTTTCTGAAGATTTCTAAATATCTCTATTTTCCCCTTCAAAAATAGACAGCTCAGTTTTGAAGCAGTTGGAAAAACGGTCTGGACAAGTTACATGTAAGAGAGGAATAAGCCCCTGCTGACTTGCTCCAAAGCCAAGCGAGCTATGTGATGGATTCAGCTATGTTTTGCTATTTAGACTTTTACCTTCTAAAGTAGTGTTAATCAGATCTGGTCTATTGACCACTGGCACAAAACGTGCTCACTGAAATTATGGCAAAAATAATAAAAGACAGCAAACCTCTTCAGTAGCTGCTTTCTGACTGACGCTGGTGGCTGCCACCAGGCATAGCTGGCGCTGTAAATCAAAATGCTGGTAACCAAACAATAATATTTTGATTTTAGAAGTATTTTATTTATGCAAATTTTAAATATGTTGTTATTTAACACCCTCTCTCCCAGCTGCCGTAAGATAGTAGATTTCTGGGTCAGAAATCTTTTCTTTATAAAAAAGGTTGGTGTTTTTTTTTTTATTAAAAGAGGTCAAGAAAGATAATTTAAACTCAGTTCCTTTTCTGGACATTTTAATTTTTCAGGCCTAGGTGTATGTGAGACAGCGATGATCTCATTCCAAGTACTGATCTTAGAAGACATGAAATCCCCTCTGATTTCCACAAGAAAAATAAGCAAAAAAAAAAATTCTATTAAAAATACTCATGGAGTAGGTTGTTCAACTGATAGCGGGGTTTTCTGACTTCAAGCAAGCAGGGTCTTGGCTTGATCTTTATATTCAAATGAGAAAAGAATAACATTAGCATTCACTGAATATTTTGATTGCGATAATAATCTCTATTGATAACATACTTCCTTTTAAACATCTGTAAGGCAATCAATTGGAAACTGATGCACTGCTCTAATCTTACTTCAGAATCTGGTTCTTAGTAAGGACTTGAAAACCATAAAGAACCAAAAAGTAGACTTTAATGGAGATTAAGCTCTTCTAGTAAGTATGCTTTTAAGATATATTTTAATGGTGGTTTTTTTTTTCTGAAGAAAAAACCTCCTAGTTTATGTAAACCGATGTACCTCCACAGATTTCAACAGAATTAACTGATTTACCCAAATATCAGTGAGGTCAGGGAGAAAACTACTGAATGAAAAATGCCGAGCTAATAATTAAAGAGCTGGCCTGGTTTTGTAAATCTTTTTCCAAGTGTTTCATTAATAGTCATTGGTGTGTTAAAGTACAACTTTTTGAAGCTGCAGCGTAGCTTGCAATTGCTCTTCTATGAGCATCACAACAGTCATCGTTAAAGAGATAAAGCACATATATTATCTGCAGCAGGCTTCTAGAAAAATATTATTCCCAAGGGAACTCCCCCTTCAAAACCAACAAGGGTCATGAATTTATTTCAAGTCCATTTTCTTTCTCTGACCAAAACTGGTATGTCAACAAAGGAAGCAAGCAGACAAGTTTGTTTTTCCCTCCTCATAATCTCAGTTTATAAACAGAAACAGAAGGAGATATTTTCTTAGCTTTTTTTCTTTTTTTCTTTTTTAAGTATAGCCTTATCAGAGATCTGAAATATGTCACAATTCTCCATTATTTTGAAAGGTCACATCTTTGAATAGTTGGTTTAAATTACCTACATTAGAAACAAATTCCCAGCAATTCACCTCCCAAGCTTGAGAACACACTCTAAAACTATGTGAAGCTTTTGAAACATTACAACACATTGCAAAATATGAGCCAAAGCGTTTTGGAAAGGAGGGAGTGATTTCTCACCAGCGTGAGCCATCCCTGCACGGCCATGGCCAGCAGCAATTCACACCGCTGACTTTAACAACTTTTGAATCAGGTCCTTATACTCTTTCCAAAATGAATTTTGGACGTTGCATTGAAAGACTCAGCTCTGAGCAGCGAAGGCATTGCTGTACAGGAGCTGCCTACTTGGGCGGGACGGTATCCATGGGCAAGGACTGTGCTGGTTCATCACTAGGAACAGGGTGGGTTCCTACAGGGCAGTGGGCTCCAGGGGTCCCCGTGTCAGCAGGGCTTAGCAGGTGGTTTTCATTGCTCCTGGAGGCACACACAGAGACAGCATCTCCCTCGCAAGCCAGGGGCCTCCTCTCTCCATCTGCTCTCCAAAGAGATGATTTTCTGAAGGCGGTGCTGCAGGAATGCACCGTTCCCCGTGCGGGGCACAGCGAGGCACAGAGCACAGGGCTGCTTGAGTTACGGGGCTGTAAACCTGCCGTGGCTGGCAGGAGAGCAGTTATGAGATGAGCTTTCGTCTGCCCTGCTGAAGAGGAGGGTGATTTATACACGCTGTGTGTCTGCTCGGTGCTTGAGCTGCATGGACAACTTTTTATTGGCTTTGCTACACGTCTGCAAGGAGGAGAGCTCTATCCAGCCTTGTGCGATAAGGGGATGATGAAGGTGTGGATGGTATGCTGGTATCTTTGCTGTGCCTACAGATGTCTTGTGTAAGAGGAGTTGTGATGTGGTATAAACTGTGGGAGACATCCTACATAATTTTATTTATTTACACTGAAGCTTTTGTATGACAGATAATCCAGCATTTTACATGTGGCTCCAATGTGAGTCAAAATGTTGGCCAGTTTACAAACAGAGTGGGCATGGATACTCTGCAAACTGCTTGGTAAATAATTATACCCAGGTTTGTATTAACTGCTTTTGCTTTCTGCAGCATGCTGATGGAAATATGCAGTCAGCGAGCATCTGTGATAGGTGCTTGGGTTTTTTCTGGCTTTGTCTCACCATAGAAAAAAACAATTTAATTACAAGCACCGAAATAGATAAAACATAATTTGTTGCTGCTTTGACATTTGTTAGGGATATTTAAGCATTAAACAGTAAAACAAGAGCTATAGCTCTGGCTATAGATAAGTAATTGCAGCAACTGTGTAGGATGATGAAAATACTAAGGAAGGATTTATATCTTCAGTGTGATAGTAAAGAATATACAAACCCTTTCACTGAAAATTCTTTCCCCGAGTGTACATATTGTTTGCTGTGTTGAGCAACATCTGTAAACCAGAGGTGAACAACCTGTGCACATCTGAGAACTGGACAAGACTGTCCATACCAAAGAAGCAGGACTGCTTTCAGCCAATGTAAAAAATAAATAAAGCATTAAAATATGGAGTGGCGAGAAACACCTTCGTGCCTGGAGATGGATTCAAGTTACAGTATGTTTGGGTTTTGAGGTTCGGTTGAGAGACTTAATTCAGACAAGGGTTCTGTTCAGCTGCAGAGAAACATCAAGAAATTTCAAATTCTCTGGGACAAAACCTTCTAAGAATCACTGTTTTCATGAGTTTATATGTATAGCATATGCAAATGGTCCTCTGGGCTTGGAAGTGACTTAGAAGTAAAAAAAACCCAAGAAGATTCGGATTTCAAAATCTAGCTTAGCTCATTCTTCCCTAATGGTAACAAATTCAAGGAAGAAAAATATATTAAAACATTATGAAAGGGTGAGAAAGGAGATCTAAGCCTGAACTATGGAAAGATGATGGGTCTGTATCGCTGGCCCATGCCTATTTAACTTGCTACTAGTATACACGGTCTTCTGTCAGGCAGTCTTAAATTGTTGAGCAATGTGATATATTGTTGGAAAGTACTTGGAAAACGTTCATGACTGAAGTGTGATTTACAGGTCTAGTCTTACAAACAGCAGCACACGGCGCACGAGAGAACCTTTTTACAGCATTTTTGAGCAGCGACGCCATGCTGCACTGTGCTTTTGCAGGTAGCTCAGTACATTTTTCATCCAAATGAAGTTTTATTTTCACCTCTGCAAATCTTTAAAAACTTTTCCTTGAAGATGTAGCCTCTGTTATATGGTGTGGATTACAGAAATTAAAAAAGCTAATGAAATCAGGCACTGTTGGTTCACGTGTGATTCATCAGTCACACATCCCTGTTTAATGTGCACAGGTTTGGAGCCTACTGCTCGCTTACACAAAAGTCTCACTGTTAGTTTAAGAAATCCTCATATAAATAGAATCCATTTTCTGATGCACCATAAAATATCTAAGAGCAATGAATGATTATAGTCACAAGAGCTATTTTGGCTGGGCTCATGGTAGTTCCCCAGGCCCCGGATTAACACCGCTTTCTCTGCTTTTTGAGAAGAAAGGAATTGTCAGCATCCTCCAACCAGCAGTGACTAAAACCAGATGTTTCAGTGGAAGAAACCTCTCATTAGGCTCGGTGGGAATGAGCTTTGAAAAACTGGTTTGCTTGTTTGTTTGTTTGTTTTAACAAAGGGGAGTGCAAATGCACCTGAGTGTAAATGCAAATTGAGCTTTTTGAGTTTCATGTTGATACAGCAAAGCCTAAAGGAAATGGCAGAAACACCCGGCCAACCAACAACCCTGTTTAGGTTGTGGTTTTGGAGCTAAACTCCAGCCCCTGAGGATCACCAAAGGCAAGTTCAGGTTAGAAATTCCACCCTTTGGAAATTTTGGTTTTTGTAGTAAAAATTCCGAAATTGGTGAGGCAAGGTTCACTCTGGAGAGCTCACACAGGGCTACCTTCACAGCCAGGTACTTTGCTTGTTCAAAATGGTGCTATTTTGGTTGTAAAGAAACAAGAGATGATAAGCTGGGGCTCTAAACATAGCATTGACACATGTCTTCAAGTCAGACAGGTTTTAAACAGTAGCAGCAAGGCAGGACAATATGAAGCTCAGCTCCAGCAATGCCTCCAGTAAAAACACCACCCGAGGAAGAAGGATGGAGGGCGGTGTGTTCTCTGGCTGCGGATAAAAGAACCTACTTCAGAAACCAGGCATGAAGCGAGGCATCCCGACTGAAGCAGTTTGCTTTGAACATTGACTCCTCTCTCCAGGCAGTCCTGTCGCTCCCCATCTGCGATTGAGCCCTATTTCCCTGATGACTGCAAGGAAACCAGGCCTGGCACTAGGCGGGCAGGAGCTGAGGTAAATCCCCACAGCTCTGCAGCCACGGACACATACCGCTGCCCTTCTTTTTCCCTTGCCTGGCATCTACCCGGCCATCACTAACAGCCATGCAATATGGTGTTGTGGGCAGTCAGCAGAGGCTGAGTGTCCAAGCCCAGCCCAGGCTGTTGTTAGGAGTCAGTATCTGGCCCAGGAATGGCGGTGCCAGGGCGGCTGCCTGAAGGACAGGTGTGGATGAACACAGGACCATCGCCCTGGCTTGTCGCTGGTGCTGATGTGACAGGGTGATGGGAGGAGAAGTACAAGCACGCACGTGCCCCCCTTCCCAATAAAAACATCTATCTACCTAACTGCAGGGAAGTCACTTCATCTGAGTCATGCTACCGATGCAGACTGGGCATCTTCCTCTCAGAGAGGTTTTGAGGAGCCAAAGTCCTTTAGTAATCCTGAGGGCTCTGAACAGTGTAGGAGCCCGCAAGAGTACGTGCAGAGGGGCAGCCCCCACCTCCTTCCTACTTGCAGGGTGGAAAAATCCCCACCATCAGATCTACGACGGCGAGGCTGCAGGGAGGATATTCACACCAGAGGAAGGGATCCTTGGGGGATTACGCATTTTCTGCATGAATAACCTGGTGCACCCCAGTGTGGGTCCTATCCCGACATTGTCTTCTGCGTTTGGGCTCTGGCAGCTGGGGAGGTAGGTGTGCTCAGAGGTGGCACAACAAAACGGTTCGGAAAAGCACACTTCACAGCAGCAAAACTTTGTGATTTTTTTTTTTTTAATCAGTGTTTTTTTCCATTGAAAAACAAAACTCTGGTGAAATAATAAGTCCTTAAAACATGTATTATTTATTTTCAACAGAATAAAAGAGCCCCTACAGTATTTTGAAAGAATGTCTGTTTTATAGGTCTGCAGTGATAACATGTTGGAAGTAACTAACAATTATGTTATTTTTGTCCTCGCTAATAATGCTCAGGGAGCAATTGATGTTTCTTTTAGAGTTAATAAGAAACATTTGCAGCAAAAGCAGGAACTGTGGAGATAAAGCAATTGGCAAGAAATAGTATGTTTAAATACCATAAAACAGCCAGTATCCAAACAGGTGTGAGACAAAGTGGTATAAATAAACTACTCTGTATGCAGCCCATCACACGGCAGAGTTGTATAAAATATTGCATGAAATAACTTCACTCCTATTTGGAGGAAAATATAACAAAACCAATCCTCGCATCTCCTAATTAGCTATAGCAGCTGAGAAAACATTTCTCATGTGGAAATTTCTAAAAGTTAAAAGTTGTTCTGTAAAAAAGGAAAACAAACAAAAGAAGCAGTCAGATTTGCAAACTTTTTGGAGAACTTGTATCTAAGTTTTGTAAACTTCTTCACCAGTTAAAGCCAGTATCTTGAGGAGACAGTGGAACCCCTTTCAACCATGCAAAGTTACCCTGCCTCTTTTAGTTTTTCTGCATTGCCTAGTGGCATTATGTTACTAGATGATATTTGTGTTATTTTTATTGGTGCTGCTTTCACAAACACACAGACATTTGCCCTTTCTTCATCCAAACATTTGGTTGCATTAAGGGTTGTTTGGTTTAGATTAAAGATTTTCTTTTTTTAAAACCAGTCAAATGCAAAGTAAATCAGCACTAGCAAACATGAGGTGAAAATAATTACCTGTGCTCACATGACTGATAAGCAGAACTATGGAAAATGGCTCACAACAAAATCCACCTGGTTTCTCTGGCTCCTACAAATGAGAAGCCCTTGTAGGTTCATTGAAAGGTTTGTTAAGAGCCATTGACCTTTCGGCTAAGTGGAATGACTTGTCTGTTTTGTTCAATCAGCATGATGAATTTGTTCAACGTGTGAATTTTAGGTGACACATGATTTTTGTGAGTCTTACTCACTCTCTTTGGGTTCTTTCAAACCCACGTTAAAGGAAGTCAAGGACTTAGATGTGTCAGTGTGCATGTAGATACCCACAGCGTGAAACTGCCAGATTTCAGATGGTGTTAGAAATCAGAGCTTACAGGTCCTTACTGTAACTCCCTTGTTTGTGAATCAGGTCCCTGAACCCATCTCTGTTGTGCGAAAAGCCAAAAGAGAAACAACAGCACCTCTTTGGAGACTCGTTCTCTGGCCTGTAATACAGTGTGACTGGGAAAAAGGAGCCTCTGCACCGACACCCTCCGCTGACACAGCCCTCCCCATAACTCACGTTCTGCATAGCATGCAGGAGTCCCTAGACACAGTGACTTGGTTCCCACCTGCTGCCTGGATGAAGGGAAACACGCTTCATGTGCCACCAGTGTTTGCTTCTCCTCTGTCATTCTGAGCTGCAAGGGTTCAGAGGGGTTGATCTGAAGAGTACATAACCTGTGTTGCGGGCACCTCACTCCCAGCCTGCATACACAGGGGTTGCTCTGGACCATTCCCATTCCATAACTGGGAATAGATAGACATCATAACCAGGTGGACACCATGCTTATTTTGGAGCCCTTTGAATCAATCACGAGCAGGGCTCCCCTGGCCAAGTCACACCCAAATAAGTACGGTGTGGCAGAAGAACTGGGCCCTGTGGCTCTTCAGGAGCTCATGTTTTTAGCTTCTAAGCTCTGTTGTCTCGGGCTTGCTGCATGAACAGAGATAATGGTGGCTGTATGAGGGTACTCCCATGAGATGCCCACTTGGCACAGCCAGAGCAGCCCCATGCTCATCAGACTCGAGATGCACATGGGGTTTGTTACCTTGCAGCACGAGTGAACCTGCTTTGGTGGTCCGAGCCGGCGCCCCTTTCTGACATGCAGTGTGTTGAGAAAGCTGCTAGGAGAGCTCAGAGTTGCAATGTGTGACATTGCATGGTGTGTACATGCTCTGTAAGAGCAGAGGTGTTCAGAGAGCAACTGATACAGTACCAAAAGAAACACAGAAATGGGAACACTTCTTCGAGTTGGCTCTTTTCAGTTAACCACCGATAGATGTGATAAAATCCCAGTGCTGCTGCTAATAAGTAAAGGAAAGGAAGCCAATGTTCTTTTATACTCTGACACATGGTGCATTGTGGTTTCACTCAGAGTAGCAAACCTTTCTTTCTCGTAGCAAGTATTATAAATAGGCCCACTTCTTATCAGATCCTCCTCTTAATGTTTTTCATTAGAAAACCACAGTTAATTTTAGATAATTGTTGGAGATAATCTCAAATTTGTGTGTAATGTATGCCCCAGTTCTAAGAAAAACATGACATTGGGGAAGGTACTGCCTGCCTAACAGCTTTTCATTTACAAGACTGGTATGAGATCTCTTGTTCTTGTCAAATGAATTCTAGTGTCTTAGACATTCAGACTCCTTTCTCTCTGTGCAGATAAAATTTTAACTTGCTTAGTGTTTATTGTCTTCTATATTTTGTAACAGCTTCTGAGTAGTGCGCTCAGGGACCGAGCACATGTCCTGCCAAACAAGAAGAAAAAGGTTTCCAAACAGTCGATGCTAGAATTTGCAATGGCATATCTGACTCTTTAAGCTTTCCTGTGGGAGTCAATTTTACTTTATTTGACAGCAGTGGCATTTGCTGCCAGAAGAATAAAGACAAAAGTTGTTTAAAAAAGCACATGTGTCACCCTGCACTATCAAAAAATCTGCTCCACGTTGCAAGAGATTTAAGATGAAATGAAGAGGAGAATTCCCAGGACCAAGGAGAAAAAGTGTTTCTAACACCAAAGGAGGAAGGAGGTCCATCTAGCAAGAAAAGGATTAAAAATGGACAGCAAGCAGTCCACTAAGGCTTCTGGAAAGGACAAGGAGCAAACCCCAAAAATGATGAAAGTTTAGGAGAAAAGCATTATACATTGCCTTTCCAGTCCAGTTTTCCTGTTCTGTATCATCGCCGGATATTTCTCGAATAGCATGAAAATAAATACAAAATATACTGGTGTTTGGGCCTGTTGCATGCAAGACATCACAAAAATAAAAAGCAAAAAGCAGTCTCTGACCTTCCGCTTTAAGGAAGGCTGTGTGGAAATAGAGGCGCAGTGATTTCTTTGGGATGCCCGAGGGAGGTCAGAGAGAAAAGTGAGGGACCTGGATATCCTGGTCTGGCTAGTCCCAGGCAAATCCATCTATACTGTGAGCACTGTTTACTTTAACAACTAGGGCTGAATGTTGCAAATATTTGTAGCTGAATTCTCTCAACGTTTTGAAGACTATGTACCTTGAATGTTGTGCTTTTCTGGGAAAATTAGTGGAAAGAGTTCTTCCTGGCATGCAGAAATGCTAGGAAATTCTAACATCATGCATGAAATTTCAAATCTGCCTTTAGGAAAAGCCAACTTCCTTCGTAAACTGGCTCCTTCTCACTGGCAAAGGTGAGTAGGGTCACGCAAAAAAGCAAACACAAGCCTAATTTTAACTTTGTGAGGAAATTTTAAACCCCATAAATTTCAATACATTTTGCCTTTTATTGTGAAGTCCTGGCCTATTTCTAATGGCAAGTTTCTTAAACAAAGCTCAGCCCTGCTAGCTTATACTCTCTGTTTATGATATGTGTGAATGGACGGGTATCCAAATTTACAGCTGACAGACCCATTAGAATATCAGCCAGTCTGGAAGTCAGCAGATTTTTGGGGTCAGCCCCATTTTCCCCTCCTTGTGGTCCACGGAAATCCATAGTTTATAGAACTTAAGATAATAGAGGGGCCATGGTGTTTTCACCCAGAGCTAATTGTATTTCAAACCATCAGGCATATACTTTTTACTCTGGTACATACCCATAAAAACCATCTCACTTTCATGCTTACTGATGAGGGAGAGTAAACTGAAGGCTGATAGCTTTATTCCTACACAATAGCTCTGCTAATAAGCCTCATTTCTTGTCTTGCTATTCCTGTCTGGCACCTCAAATGAACAGAAACTGCCAGTAACATCAGAAGGTACAGTATTTTTAATAAAAAGATACATTAAACTAATTTTCACCTGTAATCAGAAGCCTTTCCATGCAGATTTAAAGAAGTTAAAAGTTATTGTGTGTATGGTACAGATTGGCTAGAACAAAACATTCTGCTTTTCAGTGCAGATTATTCTTGCGACTGTATTAGCAAATTAACAAATGAAGGGAAAATGAAAAACAAAAACAAACCCAAAACATGAAAAACACACTTCACGCTCATTAAAAAGTACCCATTCAATCATAGTGTACCAACAGTGAAAATTAGTTATAATATTTCAGGCGTGGAAACTAGTACATTTGCAGTAATTCATTGGTTCTTGCTGTCACTGCAGTGCTTTTTAGATCAGCAAGGCTCTATGGGATAGCTCATGTCACAAATGTGTCCCTCATCATACGAAAAGTCATAAAACACACAAAAAAGTCTCTATTTCCTGTTTCAAAACTATAGCTACTTGTTTGACAGCAAGATAAGTTTGACCAGAAAGTCCATCCTAAAAATCCCCAGGGTGAAATTTAACCTTATATAGCTGATTAACTGTTTAATAAACATGCTGGTAAAGAGGCCAAACCATTGTCTACACTCTTCTGGCCAAGGACAAGGATAACGTTAGCTTTTAAAAGGCACACTTTGTTTGCTGAAGCGTGCATCATGCTGCCAAAAGGGATCCTCTTCTTGCAGCAGCTATCACAGGAAGGTTTATGACTCCCACCTCTTGCTGGCATGAAAACCCGGTAACAAAAGATAAGTTCACATTTAAACAGTGCTCTTTCTTTCAAACAGCTACTAAGTGACTTATTTGCAGAAATACAGGTGTGTATTCCTTCCTCCTCTCCTCTCCTTCCGCCTCGGCCCCATGCTGAATTCAACTCCAGCATAAGGATGACCCAACACCAAAACCTTCAGTGGGGGTCCCCTGCACGGATGGCAGTTAGAGGATAAAATGCATCATACTGGCCCCAGAGGGCACTTCTCTGCCCCAGTCTCCAGCCTCCCTTCCTATGCAGCGTGGGGGGATGCTCACACTCATTTACAAATACTTACAAGCTGCTTTCTTCACCGAATGGGGCTACTGAGCAAAGGACCAGCAAAGTCTGCCCACAGATAACACTCCTGAGCTACCCACGGGTGCGGGGCTCCACATGGCACAAGCCTGCGTTTCACCATCCACCTCTGCTGCAATTGCAGCACAGTGATGACGATGACCAAAAAATGCAGCCCACTTTCCAAGTGCAGCATAGCAGAGAGTGGTTTTGGCTTAGTTGCTCTAAACAAGGCACTGATTAGCTAGTAATCAGCAAGAGATTAGCAAAGACAACAGGGTCACTTGGAGTTCAGCGTGTGCATTGTTTTCGGGGAGGCACTGAAATGCTCGTGCTCAGCGTGAGCACACATGCTGATATGATTGTCCACCACAAACAGCCATTCAACCAACTTGGTTTGGGATATCAACTTGCATCCCATCAAATTTGAATCATACATATTGCAAAATAAGAATCATGATACTGACTGGCTTTATAAAGCATTGTAAGATGTAGGTTGTTAATGGTTTTGATTAAATAGCTCCAGTATGTAACACATCATCAGGAACACTGTGATACAATGAAGAACCTTTTTTTTTTTTTTCTTTTCTTCCAAGTTTATTATAAACAAGCTGTACCACATTGCTCCACAGTCTGGCCACGATCACTTAGTATCAGATTGGGGGTACCAAAACCCACTGATAGCAGGTTTGCGTAGAGGACAACTACAGAGCAGTCCTTTCTGCGTACAGGCACACCAAGAGTCGCACACAAACCCATCACTGATGTCAAGACAGAAGGTCTTCATTAGTTGCCAGCTGACACCCCTGCCAGCTGAAGTGTAGGTCTCCTGCTCCTCCAAATCAAAGCTTGTACTGATGTTGGTGCATCAAAGCTACCTCCCGTGAAACCTGTGAGTTCTAGTTTAGCACCTTTATTCTGTGTGCCACAGATATCAGGGGGAATTATAAAAAAAGTGTCATTTTCGTCCTTTTAACAGGAGAGTGAGGGCAGGCGCTCCCCAGCGATGGCATTTTGGCTAGCTGGAAGAAAACAGATTTATATGCTGACACTTCTTTGTGTCCACAATGGTGGACATCTATTCCTGCCAAAGGAGGATTGCCTCAACTGTATGAAAATGCTATTCATTTTGTGAGTCTCTATCTTCTCAGCTGAAGGATCTCCACGCAAGGATCATAACCTTGACACTCAAAATCCAGCAGCCGCAATACCTCTACGGAAAAGATCTTTTCTCCACTCACTGCCTCCTCCTCCTCCCAGTTTGTTTCCCATTCAATGTCAAGACAGAAACAGAAACATCTTGTAACTAGCACCAGCCTCCTGAGCGGTTACACCGCCTTCCCCAGCATGCTCGTTCCCTTTTGCCTTCAAACACGGAACTCACCATCCATTCTGGCATGAGGTCCCATTGCCTTCCCTGCAGCAGGGCTCTGTGCATCGTTAGGGCTGAATACTGGCCAGGGTGCATGCGTGTGTGTGCACACACGCAACATACACACATAAATACGTGTCCATATATATATAAATAAGATGACTAATAGTGCCAGAAACTTGACCCTTAAGACTCCAGCTAAGGACTTCAATACGTCGCTGTACAACAGGCCTCTTAAGAGGCTTGCATTTCCTTATAATATTAATTTGAGTGCCACTGGACTTCAATTCCTGCTTCGAACTTTGTTATTGTTGACATTAACAAGGATTGTAATGTAAACTTTTAAAACTCACATTTTTGTCAGGTTAAAAAAAACCAGAAAAAAATTCCCTGCGAATCCGACCTCCTTTTTCTTGCAGTGCCTTTCAGTGGTGTTGTAAGAAAGCAGCTATTCAGTTATTACAAGCAGAGATGGCTTTGCTAGAGCACAATATTTGAAATAAATAAGTACAGCAGAATATGTGTATGTCCCAAAGTTAAGCTAAGCCTAGAAATTGGATGCACTGAATTCAACTAGAGTTAAATCAGACTGGAACAAATATGGGCAAATCCTCCAGCCAAGAGACAAAATATTTTTTTTGTTCCCAGTCTCTAGGACACTAAAAATATCTTGGCATGGCAACACTATATAATACTTGAAGCCTGATACGATACAAAACAAAGTCTGAAGACGCTGTCCTTGAGCCATTCCTTGCATCAGCTCTGAATTTGATCCCCAATACTTGACAAGCATGTGTTTCATTGGAGAGTGACCCCAGCCATGCTGGGACCAGCAGCTGCTGGTGCAGGAGATGGCTTCATCCCCCTGAAGAGTCCCAGCCCAGTGCTACCAGAGGTTACTATGTGATAGAAATGGTGCATTTGAGACACTTCTGGTCCCATCCTTTTCCCCTACTCCTTTTCCTCCTTCAGGCACCGAGAGGGGCAGAAAGCTAAGGGGTGTCCCTTGTGTGCCTGTGACGGAGCAGGGAGGCAGGGTTCCTCTGCGCAGGGTGCAGGAAGAGTTCTGGTTTGGCCACATCCAGGCTGCTGTAACCGAAGGCATGTGAAGAAACGTGACCTCAGATGACACAGCAGATACGAGGCGCATGGAGATTTGCAGGAAATAAAGAAAACGGAGAGGAGAAATATTTGATTTTTTTTTTCCCTGCCAAAATCACACACATCCCCAATGTCAGCACCACACCAGTGCCTGCTCTCAAAATAACGCCTATAGCGCCGAGGGAAAACATCACTGTAATTATTACAGAGAGATTAAAGAATCGCTAGGAAAAAAAGCAAGACTGAATAGCAGGGCTTCTCATCATAACTTCACAGAAAACTGAGTTATTAAAGTGCCTCTATTAGCAGAGACAATGCTCCAGAAGTAGCAAAAATCATCAGGAGAAAGCAGAGCAGGAGAAGGCGCAGGAAGCAGGCTGTTGCTGCTTTGTGAAACCCACTTGATTTTCTCTTCAAATGGAATCGGTTAAGTAACCAAACTTCTGATTTTCTTCCAAAGAACTCCACCCTTGCCTACCGTACGTGGAATGAGCACATGGCTGATCAACATGGCAAGTTCAGTACGAATCACCTTGTGCCCATGGAGAGCGTCAATCAAGCTGAGATGGAAAGATACTACAAACCCTTACTGCCCGCGTGGGATGTCTACGCTGTTAATGGCAAAACATCTGCATCTCATTGTCCGTAAAATGGGTACACATTCTGAGGACATCCAGGAAGGAAAGGAACTCATAAACCAGGATTAAAAAACAGGAGAAACTATTTAATGGCAGTCTTTCAGGTTGGGGAGTGTCTGGGCTGTGAGCTTTTGCTTCAGTCCCGTACTTTTTAAGATCACATAGAGCAGAGAGATATAGTGTGCATGAGAGAAGCAAGGGAAAACTGGATCACTTACTGATCTCACCTCACCTCTCTGCCCAACACGTTCAACCCTCACTTTGCTGTGGATTTCCAAACAGATTATCCTAATCTTTACAACAGAGTTGGTAGGAAACTTTTCATCTATATGGACCATGGAGCCCTCCATAACTGTCAGGTGAGATAAAACTGTCCTTGACGTTACATCAAAGCTCTTCAAGGAACAAGCGGTTTTGGCATTAAATTTATTTTTGCATTTTAGCCTAACGTGTCTCTCTTTACCCCTTTGGAGGCTGACATAGGAGCACGCCGAGTTCACGGTCAGGAAACAGAGGCAAATGAAATCAGGCGGAGCAGCCCCTGCTCCCAGCGATGCGCTACTGGTGCGTTCGCTGCTGCACGCAGCAAAACAAGCAGCACTTCCAAAGCTTCTTAAGAGGATTTGGATAGCTCTTTTCCCTTAATTCCAGAAAGCAGAAGTGTTGCGGAGTGGTTGTGTAATGACCCCAAAGCTGACATCAGTGAAGGAAGAAACAGCAGAAGGGCAGCCACAAAGGGGAATCTCCGCCAGGCCTGAGAGAGGCTGGCTTCCTACTACACCAGGATCAATACTAGGATTTGAGCTTTTGATTACCTACAGTATTAAACAGCTTGATGCATTCTACTGGAAAATACAGCAGACACCGGGCAAAGATGATAATACACGCACAAAGGAAAAGGCAGAGCTTGCATCATTCCTCAGCCTGTTAACTCATACCTGCTTCATGGGTTTCCTTGCCTGCTGTTGTTAAAATAATCCTAAAATCACAATTGAGCAGATCTACTAAAAATTACATCCAGAATATCAGTTGACACTGCGAGAGGTTCCTGTGCAAATAGAAAATGCCGGCTTCTTGGAAGCTGGAAATTCCTATCTCCCAGCCTGCGACTCGGTACTGACAGTCATGTGTTCCCAGCCCATCAGGGCTAATAGGCTCGAGAAAACCCGAGGACTGATTAACTTCCAGCACAACACAGCACTGGCTATTATGTAGCAACTTAGTCAGTATATAATTACTTTTGAGGAAAATACATTGTGGAACAACATCACTTCTCAAAGATTTAAGTTATTAAGGAAGATTAAGGAATTTCACTCTGGAAAAGAGACTTCACTGTGACCTAATTGAAGTTTTTAACATTCTCAAGGGAACTAATAAAAATTGGTTCATGCAAATTCTCTATACTTTCAAAGAACACGAACACAAGAGAACATTATCTAAAAAAATTAGGAAATTGAGATCAAAAAGAATTTAGAACAAAAAAAAAAAAAAAAAAAAAAAAAGAACCCCCCCAAACCCACCCACAAACCCAAACCAGAATAATTTGAATTAGAAGGGACTATTCTATCAGGTCATTTAATCCATCCCCTCCTCCCCTTGAATCACAGAAGGATTGATTTCCTTATCCTTAAATAATCCCTAATAGATGGGTGTCTAGGCGAGCCAATGATGACAATTCCACAACCTCTCTTGGCAGCCTGTACTTTCAGAAGAATAAACATATTGAATAAATTATTAAAAAAGGCCATCGTGGGCAAGGAGAATCAATGAAATCAAGGTAGAAGTTGTTAATATAGAGTGGGGGATGACAGACAGGGAGTAAAAATAAGCTCATTAGATGAATGAAAGATGAAAATGGCAGAAAAAGAACAGAATCTTGCGGTGTATTTTTTTTTATCCTTGTAGTACTCTTTTCACTTACTATTTAAATAAATTACATAGAGAGAACACCTACACATTTCTCCAAGCATGAAGCAATTTCAAGAATGATGACACGAAAACTGCAGCTAGTGTACTGTCAGCCTGTGACAAAAGGAAATGAACAAAAGAAATGCCCAGCAGAACATACAGGAACAACTTTCTTACAGACCAAAATCAACACGTTTGTGCAAAAGACAGTTTCAGGTGTATTTGTGATACATTCGCACACGGGAAGGCATACACAGAAATAAACCACGTTAATAAAGTACTTATGCATGAAAGTTAGATTTTCAAGGATGTATAAACACATAAAGCCCCTCATCCTGCAAGCAGGCATCTATTTAACTTCACACGTAAGAGTAGCCCTGGTCAGCTCGTGGGGAATATTCACCCCCACAAAGTCTGCCAGCTCCTCACTCTGTGCCCAGCACACCCATTAACTCTGAGAAATTTTTGCCAGTGGCTTTGGTGCAAGACTGTCAACAGAAAACCAAGTGCTTTCCCCAAAACGGTCACGTGAATACTTCTGGCAAAACCACAGTTACAATTTTGCACTCTGATTGGGGCGGCAGGTAAATGAAAGCGGTGCTGTTACCGTCCCTGGCTGCTGGGGGGGTGGCATGGGCATGGCAGTGCAGAGAACAGCAGGAGCTGTCTTGTGTCTCTTCTCGGAAGGAAACCTCATCTGCTTTATTCATGGTGCCGTGGTTGAACCCCAGCCGACAACCAAGCCCCAGGCAGCCGCTCGCTGACTCCCCCCACAGTGGGATGGGGGAGAGGGTTGGAGGAATAAGAGTGAGAAAACTCGTGGGTTGAGATGAAGACAGCTTAACAGGGAAAGCAAAAGCCACGCACGCAAGCGAAGCCAAACAAGGAATTCATTCACCGCTTCCCATGGGCAGGCAGGTGCTCAGCCATCCCCAGGAAAGCCGGGCTCCATCACGTGTCACGGTGACTTGGGAAGACAGACACCCCAATGCCGAATGTCCCCCCTGCCTCCTCCTTCCCCCAGCCTGTATATACTCAGCTTGACGTCACATGGTATGGAATAGCCCTTTGGCCAGTTCAGCTCTCCTGGCTGTGTCCCCTCCCAAAGTCCCGTGCCCAAGAAACTGAAAAGTCCTTCACTTACTATAAACATCACCCAGCAGCAACCAAAGCCATCAGCTGCTGTCAGCGTTGTTCTCACACCAAATCCCAAACACGGCACTGTACCAGCTGCTAAGATGGAAATTAACTCTGCCCCAGCTGAAACCAGGACACATGGCTTTTCCAATACTGATTTGAGTGTGAAACCATTCAGAAGATATGCTTGCAGGACAACAGGAGAACTTCAGAGGCTGCATTGTGGGGCTGCTGGAGCCCTCAGAGCTCCTCACACACATGGCAAGCAGTGCTATATGCTCCAGCTGATCTCGGGGTGTAATTCAGATTCTTCACGTGAACGTTGTGAACATTGGGGTGTCACTGGCTGCTGCACTCACACCAAAATGCCTGGAGACAATTTGTTTTCTAGAATGGGGTAAAAACTCACAGCTCCTCCTCTCTTCCCTTTCTTTAAAGTGCTGATGGTGGGTTATTATTGGATGTACATGAGTCTCTGAAGAGGAAAGAGAAGGTTGTGGCTTGATTGCTTTTGTTCGGCTGGATTGACTAACTGCTCACGGTTACATTTGACATTTGGATTATTTCCCTTTATGCACTTTTGGGTTTTGAATTTTGAGTGGGGTTAAAGCACTTCTGATGGACATCTAACAGAGACTGAGACCCACAACAAATAGGAAAGTGGAAGAAATCTTCACTGCTTACGAAGTCCTAAATAATTGTTTTGTGATTAAAGAGGGGCAGATGTAACCATCAAACACTTTTTTTTTTTTTTTTTAGACCTCTTCCAGGTTTCTCAGACACTCATATGCAATATTTGCAGTACGTGTTCACTCACTTGTGTACCTGAAACACTGGATCACGTCAGTTCTTACTGTCACTCTCCATGTCCCAACGAGAATGTTTATTTTTCATTAGCCTGACTTCTACAACTTCCCTATTTATTCAGCCTATTATTCATAGCGCCTGGTCATACTCTTTTTATGGACTGTCCACGCAAGGCATTTAAGTGACCTGCAAACTGTAATTATAACTGTATAAGCACATTCTGTCACTTTTACTACAAACATCATTGATGCACACAATTACAAGATTGTACCTGTTTTATTTTTAAATGTAGCAAAGTTTTCTTTAAAAAGAAAGACCAACTCTGATTTGGGAATTTTTCTAAGTTTTGATTGTGTTTGATCAGTCTTTAGCTGTTTGCTAGTGTGCAGCCCTTGCTGAGGTTAGCTTATGTCTGTTGCAATGGATGCAGACCAACTTTTTTGTTCCCGGCAGGTAAAACTATACTTCCCTAGGCGTTGAGTCCTTTCTCTCTCACGCAGTTTTATATTTTTGCTAACTCCTTTGCTTTTGAGATGTGAACTCTAGTTCTGCCTTGAAATATATTTTGCACGGTACTTGGACTGGTTACTAAAATCCGAATGACCTCATTTCAGCTTAGGAGACATTGTGGGAAAAAGATGACAATTAAGACATAAAGATTCTGTTTTCCTGCATTTTTTTCTTTTTCTCCCAAGAAATATTTAAGTGAAATTGAATTTAACTTAACTTGAGGCTTGTTTAAGCTCAACACTCATTGGTTTATGGCAGTTACTTTCAGAGAATTTTTATCTTAAAAATCTTTGGCATTAAACCAGAAAACATTCTAACTTTCTTCTCCTTCGTCTTTAAGCTTATGACTTGCTTGTGCAATTGTTGCATGAAAGTAATTCTACATTTTTTTCTCTTACAGGAAAACAGATGGAGAAGAGTTTATCTGCAGTTGGGATTTGCTGCATATAATTTATTTCACAGGATCAAGTAAAAGATAACTGTGAGCTCACACTAGCCAAGCTTCCAGGACGCCGTCACTTCCAAATTATATATTTTTTTGAGATTGTAGTTATGGAGAGACATGGGTAGAAAGCCATTGAGGCATTTTTCAGATTTCCATGAGGGCTTAATGCTTCTTTGCAGCTATACAGTGCATTCCTCGTGCTCCCTCTTGACTGGGTGGCTCCCATAAATAGAAATATATTTCATATTCTGTTTCCCAGCTTTCTGAAGCACTTGGTACAGAGGAGACAGTCCACGCACCTAAAAGAGCTCCCCACTTTTCCACGGTGGGCACAAAGTCGTGCCGCTTTGCCGTGGGCTCAGATTGTGAGAACAGGAGGGAAATCATTCTGACATGAGCTTATTACAGAGCCCCATTCCTCAGTGGAAATTTTCTGGTATGCCCTATTGTTTTAGCATTACATTTTATTATTTTTTCGTTAATACGGTAGGAAAATCACATTGCTTCCACAACACGTTGATGCTAGTCAGGACGCTCTTGAGGCTAACAATGAGTCAGGACTCTGGACTCCTACCAAGCTTTTTCTTCCATTGAGCTGTGCTCTTTTTTTCTTCCTCCTTAAGGAACTGGCTTTTATTGGCCTCTTTAGCTTTGGATTTAACTTACATCATACATTTCATAGTATATATATTCCAGTAAAAGAATACACACAGTGCCATGCAAATTAACCTCCTAATCAAATTAAAAGGTTGAATGACATATATAGAGCAGTGTGGAAAAGGAGTTCCACACGGTAACATGATGGTTTGCATTATGTGCCTTGCAAATCAGGCATCTACAGTGCACTTAGGGAGTGATAAAGCCAAATTACACTTGTGAGTCAAATGCTGAAAGAGTCGTGACAGAAAGTTGTACAGCGAGCAGGCTTTCCCTTCCCAACGTGCTTTAACACAGCCAGGCACAGCGCTATGTTACAGAGGGCACGCAACAGGTCTAAAGGGAGAGAAGGAAAGGTCATATCCACTAGGAAAGGGAATAAAAGTCGTTTTCTCTCAATGGCACAAAGGGGCATAGAGGTTCAGCTCCTGTTAATTTTTAAAGTACCTTTAAAAACCACCCTAGGAAAGGTCTAGGAAAGTAGCCGTAACCAGGCAATGGACTCAGAAAGCAGCAGCTGCTGGTGAGCATCGTCTGTGATTTTGGCATGTGGGCACCGGTGTGCACCTCGTTTCACATGCCGGGAAGCTCTCCCACTCAAACAGCACCTGCATTATGGTAAAGGTGCAGGAAACAGTGTAGGAAATAACGCCAGCCTACACTTTACGGCCATTTCAAGCCCCCCAGTACCACTTTGGTGCCAACAGTGCTGCGATAACTCCTGTCTCCTCTGCACCTTCAACTGTTTCACTTCCCAGCAACGTATTTTAGCCCTATGGCTCCAGTGGCTTTTCTTGCCTTTTTTCCTCTGTTCCTAAGCACAGGGTCATTGACTGCCTTAATCAAATCTCATACCATAATGAAAAGTAAAAGGCATAATGTAGCATTTAGCAGACTGACTATCCCCCGTGCTGACTGGCATATGATCTTTGTCAAAGAATGAATCTTCAGTAAGACCTGAATGGTTCAGTTCAGGAAGAAAGAGAGGCCAAATCATCTTTCTAATCACAAACCTTTGCCCCATGGGGCCTGAATTCTTGCTTTAAGGACCACATCAGAAGATTTATGAAGTCTGCTGCTTTGTTCCTGTTTTTAGGAACCACTCCAAGTCACACTGAAGTCAATAGGAGTCCTTTCATTGACACGATCAGCCTTTGGAGCAGGTCCATAGAGAATGTCACTTTTCTATGATAAAAAGAGAACAGCCCTGAACACTCTGCGCATTTCCACTGATGCTCACGTAGGGTGGAAAGTGTTCCTTTCCGGATGAACGATCATCCTGCACAGCCTGTAGAAACACTAACCAGATGCAGCACATGCCCAGTTCATCATCCCAGTTACTCAGAGCAAGGCAGTACAACACTACAGACACAGCTTTAAGAACAATTTAAGATAAATGGCTAAAATTCTCAGCTGACCAGCTAGACCCTCATAATGCTGAGCCCAAAGGGCCCTTTCACTTGGTCAAACCACCGGAGTCTTTCTAAAACAAGGTGCTGAAGAACTCATTACAAATTACTGCCATGTTTACCTGGATTTTTATGTTCTTTTGTGGCCCAAATATAGGTGATAAAAACCATTACCTTAGTGTGTGTCAGTTTTCTAGGTGTGGAAATCACCTGTAGTGCCCTGAAACCCTGGACCCCAGGAACACCTCAGATGTGCCACCTGAAACCTAAGGAGCAGAACAGATGTATTTTTGTTGTGGTGTTGTAGAATGATCCCTTCAACAGGAGCTCGTTGTCATAATTACTTCATTACTGCCTTCATTTACTAAATGACCAAAAGTCACCTGTTTCCTACCAAAGCTTTTAGTAATGTGAATGTAACTTACATTGCTTCAGCCTGGCAATAGCTTCTCCCTGAATGTGCAAACACTGAAGAGCTCGCCCCCTTCACCAGAGGAATCCTGGACAATGAAACTCCTTTAGTTATAGCCCAGAAATATTTTGTGTGCTTAGATGGGGAACTTGAAGTTAGCCAGAAATGAAGCTAGTTGAATTATTTCTGCTTTTAACAACATAATAAAGAACAGAAGACCTTCACTCATGGAGCATCATGTTCCAGCAGCTGGTTTCATCTCTTTGTCCAGCAGGCAGCAAGTAATTCCACCCTTCCCATTTCAGTGGGGTTTACACACCCAAGACACCCTGTTTTTCACTATACATTGATAAAAAAGACGTCACTATGAAGAATGGTAACTAATAAACAGGGCGGAAAAGAAACAAAGTCATCCGTGGGATTGAATGACCTTGTTCACTCCCAGCTATAGCATGTAATCAGTATTTATTTACTTGCAAGTAGAAGGTGTGCCACTTCAAATACTCTCCCTCTGATGGATGCAGGCCCCTGCTGGATCATGCTATTTAACTCTCTCTTTAGGGCTGTTTGTCTTTGGTTTTCAACTGTCTTATCATGATATATGTATACTGTGCACACCATGGCGTGTCAGGCTAGATCAGACTACAACTTGTCACACACAGCATCAAATTAAGGCAGTATGAGTGAGCTGCAGATACATATCACATGGCATTGGGAAGTTAATAAAACTTAGTTTGGTGGAAAATATTTTGGTGTGCAGTAAGCATCCTTTGGATCATGTTTCCATCTCCCTTGGCTGGTTGGAATTGTTGGTTTTTTTTTTCATTTGTACAGTTTGAAAATTAAAAGGTAATTATGCTGTTTAGAGGTGTATGTTTAAATTTATGTCTTTGTTGCTCCCACTGTTCCCCTAACAGACTAATTGGTTAAAGTTGTCTTTGCAAAATTATTCCAACTAATTTTTATTTTATCACGTTGCATTATTAGAAGGAGCTATTAACAGAAAATGGGAAAGCTCTTGGTAGCTAGTGGAAGCTAATGGATAGTTATTTAAAGGAAGTTATGTTCACACGAGGGAGAAGAACATTTTAGGCTAATATAAGAACCACTGATAACTCTAGAGCAGATTTCAGTTTCAAATTCACCCAGGCGTTTCCTTCCTCTGGCGCCCACCTATCACACTTCCCCAATTTGGGTCATCAGCATTGAAAGCCGCAAAGAAAACAATTCCCCTTTCAGCCCCCATCCTTCCTTCTTAAGCCAGATGTGTTGTAGAGAGCTTGGCAAACCTGGAGGAGGAAAAGGGTCTTGAACTCCAAAAGCACCAAATGGGCCAGGCAGGACGCCGGGGCTCTGCCCGTCACCCCGTTTGACTCCCTACGGTTTATTTAGGCATGGGTTCAGGGAGACGCAAAGGCACGTGGCTGACTCCCAGCACAGGTAGTTTCACAGGAGTCAACCGAAAACAATGGGGCTGTTAAGCTGTCGGAGGAGTCGGAGCTGTACGGACGTGTTGCTTTTGGTCTGGTGGCTGAACGGCGAACTGGAAAGTGATTCAGGTGAGTCTGAACCCGAAACACACAATGTGTTGGTGAAGCAGACATGAAAGCACCCCCCCCCCACCCCCCCCCCCCCCGACTTTCCTTTTGGATCAACTTGGATTGCTTTGATTGATCTAGGATGGAAGTTTTCGTATTTTTTTTAACCCAAAATTTAAACAAACAGTTCTAGCTGAAAAAACCCCCCTCCATTTCAAAACATCAAAGTGAAACTCAAAGCAATGACAATTCACCCTGTTACTAAGAAGTCTAATATTCTATTTATCATATCACTTCCAAAATAATAATGAACCAAAAAGGTGAACTTTGAAAAGTGATTTAAGAAAGGACAAGATGACATAACTTATTTTGAAAATACCAAAATGAAACATTTAAACTTTCTGAGAAAAGAAATTCCCCCAATTTTCTTTCTGACAAAACTCTTCATTACATTCAACCTGAATTTGCGAATAGTTTTCCACTTCAAATTGCACTTTTGGCAAACAGTCTATCCTGGAAAGATTCCACCAGCTCTGTTGAAACTGGCACATGCTCACATACTTCACTGAATAAGAGATTTCATCCTGTAAAATGGGGATAAGAATAAAACTTCCCCACTGATGGAGAAAAACCTATAGGTTGAGCTGTTAATGCCTGTAAGATATTAATGTCTAAGGCAGACACAGAAAGTTTTGGCTTACCGAGGCATAACACTCGACAGAGAAAGGAATGCACCTCTTTGTCTTAATGGGAACTAGATTAGGTCTTCAAAATCTTAACTAGGTAGATGAATAAAGAGCTAAAAGATAGCACAAGCTTAAGTGCTTTAAAATTATGATCTAGAAGGTCTCTAATTTGCAGTATTACAATATAGCTGTTTAGTTGAGTTTGGAGTGATAAATGGACATGGACATCCCACACGTGGCTGCGGTAGCGAGGCACCGAGGAGTTCCTGCGGCAGCCACCACATGGGGATGGTGTCCCACGGCCTGCAGCAAGCCACCGGGACAAGGCTCTCGGCTGCATTGCCCCTGTGCAGGTGTCACCTACCGCTGTCTCGCCTGTCCCCTTCTCTTCCTGACTAGGAGGGGATTTCAGTATGAAAGCCAGAGATCAGAATGTTTTGGGTGGAATTTTCCTGCTTCATTACATGTGACATGTTTGAGACTGAGTTTTGCTGCAGACTCGTAGCCTATGGCGGGGGGGGGGGGGGGGGGGGGGGGGGGGGGGGGGGGGCGGGTGAGGCTTCACTGAAATGTGGAGCAAACGTACACAAAAAGAAAATGGATAAAACATTAAAATGACAGCTTGCTGAGGTGGCTTTTTGTCAGAGTGGCTTTCGCATGATCACAAAGTGATGTGCAGTAGTTGACACAGCTTGCTCCTACGTGGTGAAACAAAATCAATCCCTAGTTTGCCCCACTAGACCAGGATTTGCTACATGCACAGAATTTCCCAACCGGGCCACAACAGGTGTGCCAACAAAATCCTGAACACACAGAGAGATGTGTCTATACGGTAGCCTCGAATCAAACATCTCATCAAACTTTGTCGAGATGGATTCTGAGGTTTGATCAACGAGCCGTGCTCTACAGCTCAAGTCCATTGTCAGTTTTAAAATGCTTTTGCACCCCATGCAATGTGACAGCATAGATGCAGAAAACGATGTCAGAGTTAATAAAAAAGCCTCAGAGCCAGAGGAAGTGTAAGTGTTATGGGCAAAATTCTGGCATCAGTAAAACTGATGGCAATACTCCCACTCCCTTCTACAGTGCCGGCATTTCACCCTTTGCTTATAGAAAAGTCAGTGGATACACAATGATAGGAATATCCATTACACTGGGTTTTATTTTGTAAAAGTCTTGGGTTTAACTTCTGAACATAATTTCCAGTGAGCTTTTGTTTAGCTCACCAAGGTCAATTAATGTAATTCCAGAACTTCTGGATCGAGTTCTGTGTAGAACATTCTCCCTAATGCATCCGTCTGTCACGAACCACTCACATCTTCTATTTTCACTTAATTCCCTTTGAAGTTACCTGTATGCCGAAAGTTAAGCCTCTTTTTAAAATCTTCACAGAATCAGGGACATAGTTTTTGTAATTCTCCATTCAGCTGGTGTGGTAAGAGTAATAAAAAAGAGCTGTGATGTATGTAGAATTACATGCTGTGCTCTTCCTCCGAGCTGCTGCATTTCTACAGCAGTACAAAAAAATCCTGTCTGCAGGGAATCTTGTTGTGGTTAAAAATCTATATTTTCATTTTCTCCATTTGTTCTACAAAACTGAACTAACAGGCACGACAAACATACATACAAACGTGCATACAAATATTTAAGAACAGCAATCATATTGGGCAGGATGCTGGAAAAATATGCACTTGTTTTAACCACTATAAAAGTCAATTTTTTCAAAGACTAAAAATGGAAAATATTCATGTGCTAATTACCACAGGATGTGCAAATATAGGAAGGGGTTTCTTCATGTGCTTTTAGAATTTAAATGAGAAATGTGTCATTTAATTCACTTAAAGCATGAAATGTTCAATTTACATTCCTATTGGTTCCAAAAAGATTATTTTATCGTCTACAGAAAGAAATAATAAATACCCATAAATAAAATAAAACCCACTTGCATGACTTGTTATTTTTTTAAAGGAAAAAGATAACTTAGCCTAGCTGCTGCCAAATATTTAAGTCATCTCTGTTTCTAGCATTCACTCAAAGCTCAAGGACTTCAGCTGGGAAAGCTCTTGGAGCAGCGCACGCGTGGGCACGCGCCCCCGGGTCAGCCCCCCACGGGAGCGAGACGATACCCTCTTCCCGCAGCTGCAACCGGTGATGAAGAGATGAAGAGCAAAAAGGTTTTTAAATGACAGATGCCAATTTCCCAGCCTCTCATCTCTACGGACAACAGGGAAAATTAATCCCCCGCTTTTCACAACTTCCAGTGAAAATTTCCCCGGCAATTCCCACGCTTTACGTGTGTCCCTGGGACGCCGTGGACCTCCTGTTTACCCACGGGCAAGCGGGACACCGCCTTTGACACAGCCTCCGTGGAAAAGCGCACCTTTTCCTTGGTTTATAGTCAGGTAGCAACAAAGCCCCGATTTCCCCGTGCTGCACACGAAGGCCAGGTGCTGTGCAGACCCTGGCGTGGGGCGGGATGCCAGCAGGGCCACGGGGTGGCCTGGCTCTTACCGAACCCATCCCTGTTTCCCCCCCGTACCGAGGCTTTCCAGCTGGGAAAGGCCTCCTTTAGCACCTGGCAGAAGTGGTCAGGGCTCTTGTAAATAAATAATAGGCACTCTGCTTTTCTACCTCGGGTTATCCTACAGTAGCAGTTTCAATGTAAATCTTTTCCATCACTACTCTTCTTTTTTTCAGCCTGCACTTTTGAAACGCAGCACTTTATTCTGCTCTTCCAGAAATGCCTGTAAGAGCTGAGCCAAGACAGCCCGTTCCAAACGGGCGGCGAAGGAGTTAACAATGCCCTTTCATGCAAAACCACAAACAACTGGGGGGAAAGAAAAAAAAAAAAAAGCGAGAGAGAGAGAGAGAGAAAAAAAAAAAGTTTTAACTGAGAAATGGAAAGGATCCAAATTCAAACCGAGAGTAAAAGCACTGAGAGTGTATGAAATGCACAAATCATCCTGGGGTCCGGAGTTGATAAAGTTATTAAAAAAGAAAAAAATAAAAGGGGGGGGGGGGGGGAAGCTCTGTTTCTGCCCTATACCTTGAGGCTGTGGGAGCAGAACGAGTCAGACAGGAGCCCAGCGCTGAGCCCCATCCAGCCCCACGGGCTGCGCAGCGGGAGCCGGGCACGGGCTGGTGCTCCCCAGCTCTCTGGGCTGCGCTCCTGGCATCAGCTGGGTCGGGTTTGCTTGCATAAACTCGGCACTTCTTTGGCCCTTTTATTTTTTAAATGATTATTATTAGCAAGTGGGAGAAGAGAGGCTTTTCCTACAGGCGGGCTGGAGCCGGGGCGGCCGGCGTGGGGTGGGGATCAGAGAGCCCCGGCGGCTATTGGGCCATCCGCTTAGCAACAGCATGGAAAGGGCCAGCCCCAGCATTTCCACAGCTGGGCCACCTTCCAAGGATGGGTGCCAAATGCTCTGCTCCTCTGCCAAGAAAACAAACAAGGGCACTTTTAAAAACTCCAGAGTTAAAGAGGTGGTTTTTTTTTTCTTCTTCTTCTTTTTCTTCTTCTTTTTTTTCTTCTCTCCTCCACAAACTCTGCTTGCTAGCGGTTAATGATCTCTTTCCCTTTATCACTGAAGTTCAAGCTTTGGGGAATTGTCACTTCTGCAGGTTTCAGGAGTCGCTTCCACTTTCCCTGTCTGTGGCAGTCTCCCATCTCTGCAGGCTGGAGCAGGCGCTGGAGTTCAGTCAGCCAATTTCTCTTCAGATGCTGCAGGTTCCCTCCTTTCTTCCTTAACGGTAGAAATCTCTGCCGTCTGCATTTAGCATTGAAATCTGCTTGCTATTCCCATGCATTTATATAACTTACATAATTTACTACCTATGTCACTCTCTCATCTTCTTCCTCTCTGCTCATTTCAACCTAGCTAAAGAAGCGAAATAAGAAGCACTGAGACCTAAATAGGCAAAAGTGGCTTGTAGCTAGAAAACTTTTTTCCTGTAGAGAAAGAAGAAAGAATTTTGGGATTCTTGTTTCCTTTTATTAAAGACACGTTTTTACATTTTTTTACACAGTCTTCCTTCTGTATTAGTCTTTGTGATTGCTGAAGCTGGGGCAGAGCCAAACTTTTGGTAAGAAGAAATACAGACTACATTTTTTACTAGCTGAGAAACGTGTAGGTCCACATGGTGACCCCAAATCTCTTCTTTCCCTGCGAAGGAGAAAAGCAGAGAAGTCAGAACCCATTTCCAAGAAACACCAAGTGTCCTCGGGCCCCCGTGGCCTAGCACCTACCCAGAGAGAGCACTCCCCTTGGGGCTTGACTAGAGCACTAGAGGGAAAAAAATATGAAATGGATATCTCTGTTGGTGCTGGTGTTGTTGCTATACGCCACTTTGGTACCAGGTGAAGCCAAGCAGTACCTCTTGGGAAATATTAAACACTTCACAGAGAAAGGCCGAAACAGGCCAATATCTCAGCCCCTCTCTCACGCCAGTCATGCCGTTAATTTCAGAGACGCTGCTCACATGAGCGAGGCTAGCAGGGTCAGGCCTCTATTTGCACAGAGTAGCACCTCCAAAGGTTAAAGGATGTCATTTGCAGTCACGATCCTGTTTCACTTCCTACCTCTACCTCTGATTTACTGGGAAACCTCGAGTAAATCACTTAACCTCTCTAAGACCAAGTTTATCCCAGTGCAAGAACATTCTGAGCCTCCAGCGATATTCATGAAGTGCTCCGAGGTCCTTGGAGGAAAGATGCACTTGCAAATGATCAGTGTAGCTGCTATTATAACAACAAATCAAAGTTTCTGTGTTTAAGCATATGTCCCAGCTGCATCCCTATCCTTTGCACAAGAGTGGTCACACACCATAAGCTGCTTGGGTTTCATAGGAAAGATATGCAGGAAAACAGCTTGAAAGGGCATCTCACTCCATTGCAGCCAGGTCCCTTGATCCAGAGAGCTGGGCTCTGGGCACGCTGTATGGTGTGCTTCATTTTCAAAAGAGTTTTATCTGTATATTCAGGGGTATGTTTCCGCAGCCGCATGCTTAAGCTGATACTGTAGTTTGCTGATGCGGTAGCTGTGGTCCATGCACTATTTGCCTTCTCCAACTCCTGAAAAATCCATTGTTACAAAAATGGGGCTGGAGAAGATTTTTCTGGATAGCAAAGCAAGATGCTGATGGGAACTCATGTGGCTGTGACTCTGCGCCCTGTTCCAGGCAGAACTAGGAAATATATGAACAACAACAGGAACCTTACAAAAAAAGAGAGTTTGGGTAAAGGTTCAGTGCAGGGAGAAAAAGCAAGGGGCTTCCTTTTTATCTGTACTGGTTCTGCTTATCTTTTATTAGAGGTTGTTTTTAGTGATGAGGAAGTAGAATAAGAAATCCTTTTGTTTTTCTCATGACACAGCAAAATACACAACCTAGTAACTCAGAATAACATCCCTTCTGCCCTAAAGAAATAATCTGACAAAATTAAACCAAGAATTTATCCAGAGATTGCCCAATTCAGTAGTAAATTTCCACTCCACTGAAAAGGCTCCGGATAAAGCCTTCATGTGGGAATCCAGAAAACTGAAGCAACGTCATAAATGCTTGGTATTAATTCAGGGCTAGGGTCTTAATTATTTTTCATTCATTACTTAGGCGAACAAGGTGCTACATATTTTGATGGCAATTTACAGGACTACAAACCAGGACAAAACATTGTGGCACATAAGGACAGCTGGATCAACCTGTAGGCATCGAGCCAAGAGTCAGCCGATAGGGGCTGAAGCACCATCTATCACCGTGCTTTGCCCAAGAACGGCTTCCCCGCCACCACTGCTGGCTCCAGCAGGTTTGAAATAACTCCACCACCCTCTACAGCATGTTTTACAACCAGCTGCAATTGTATTTTATTTAAGGGGTACATACATTGTGTTGGTAATTCCTCTATACCCATAACTGGTTTTATAACACCTGGTTACAGTAGGTAGTATAATTTGCCAAGAACTTGATATGAATGCATTTCATAACATGCTTTATATAATCCATTATTAGAGAACATTGCCGCATCTGTAATTACGTTTGCAAATGCATTTTATTGAGTTCTACATAAAAGTATGCAGTACTGAAACCAGCTCTTAGGCTGCAGAAGTATATATATACATTTTGCTCCCTTCCATATATTTCTATTTTTTCTGCGTAGTCAACACTACAAAGGGGAAAGTGTAAAACATAGCGTCGATTTCCTAGCAGACTCCAGCCCCTGATCCAAGCATCCTTGAACCTGGGGACAGTCCAGACCTTCACTGGAATCTTGTCATTTTTATCCACTTCTACACAGCAAAAGTGATTATGTGTGTTCTGGCTTCAGGCTGATCAAACTTTTCAGCGTCCCTTCTGCTGCTGACACCGCTGAGAGAGGCACAAAATAACTTTGGTACAGGTGCACATTTACCTGAAGAACCCACACAGGTAACTGAGCTGGAATCTAGCACAGCTGGTGCTAGAAACATTAAATACAGCCTGATTTCCCAGCCTCTTTTCGGCAAGGTATGAGCCAGAGAGCGTCTGGGTTGATTGTCACATCCCAGATTGACTTTGAGTGACCAGCAGCTTTGGGAGGGGAACTGCCTTCGCTGCTCCTGATACCCGTTTGGCTAAGTGCAAGCAGTGGAGCTTAGCCTCTTGCCTACAGATTTCCAAGAAAACCTCTCCTTTAGGTTGTCAATTTGCAGGAGCCAGGCAGTTCAGACAGCAGCAGCATCTTTTCTCATACTGCCTTTCCGATAAACATCCTTTCAGTCTGGGTTGATGATTTCATCTGAAGCTGAAGTCCAAGACCACCACAAGCCTTTACATACCCTGAGCAAATACACTACCACGCTAATCTGTCGTGAGACAGTTATCTGTTGTGTACTTAAAAAATACAAAACATGAGTTTTGGTGCATTGGTTTTTTTTCATGCATGGAAATATGGTAGAAATGTGGTAAAAAGCTCAGACAAGGTAAATTAATTATACTTCAAGCCTTTTTCCATTTATGGTGAGCTTCCTCCTTCCTTCCCAGCCCCCCAAGGAATTGCACTGTAAAACACTTTCTCTAATAGGTTTTATCTCATTCTGCCTTGCCTCCATTTTCTGCAGCTCCTCTAGTGAATATTTGTCTTTTCTACCTGCTGCCCAGTTAAATCAGCCTCAGAGGCAGTGACATATGCCAGATTGCGGGGGCTGTCACTTTAATTCCCCGTGCTCATATTTTTCTCCTACTTGCAGGATGCTGGGGGCAGGTAGTTGGGGAAGGGACCCCTTTGCTGCCTGGCACAATGAAGTCCTGACGTTAGCTGCTAATTACAGAAGTCGAAATCCTGGCCCTGCTGACAGTACCCAGAGCTGAACAGCCAGCTTCTCCCAAGCACAGCCGAGCGCAGGTTCTAGACATTGGAAATGAAGCCTTACACCCCACCATAGTTTGCTTCAGAAGCGATTTCTTCCAGTTTCAAGTCAACTATCTCATCTAACTCCTGCCCGAAGGCATAGGTCTCCACAAGGTGTGCATGCTAACACTGCTCGGCTCCTGTCCTTCACCCTTCCACAACAGAGCTGTTTTCCCATCTGGCCGACGGGAGGTGGAGACCCAAGAAGCCGTGGCCTCCCACCCCTGCATCGCATGGATCACGATGGACTCCAGACCGTTGGTGATTCCCGATTGCTCCATTGCAGCACAGCTTGCCCAGCAAAAATGTCGGTGAGACCTGACAAGGGACCACGGCTGGATGGGCAGCACATTACTTGTAGCTCCCTGCAATGGGCAGTGGCTGCGCTGGGGCCGTATCACGTGGTGGGTGAGCCAGGAGGTGCACATTCTGCACCTTCTCCCCTCAAAGGGAAAGGGAGCGGACCTCCCCTTCCCCATTAACACAGGTCTGCTGCTCAAATCCACCTCACTCAGGTTTTGAAAAGCCTGTGAGATTTTTACCCTATGGGATATACCTCAGAGCCTTTTGAAACCAATGGAAACACCTCCATTGCCTTCACTCGGCTTTCATGGTAACTTTGATTTTAAAAATCTCACGGGGTCAAAACTGCACCCCACATCTGGCTTCTCAGAGGTGTCAGTAATTTTTCTGGTAATCTGACTATGAGAACCGATTCTTTCACCAGCAACTTTTGTCAGGAGGAAAGTGAAACCCTAAGGCTTGTGATGGTTTGCTGAAAACCCCCAGCTATATAAACCTTCTTCCATCTCTGGCACCACATGGAGCACCCTAATCTAAGTCTTCCTCAGGGCAGTGGAAATTTAAGGCTTAACCAGATGAAAGCTTGATAGAACAAAATAACCATGATTTATTAGCGGGCTACATTTTGGGTTTTAAACTGATGTTTACTAGGAAAATACTGGAAGGGGGAAAGCAGCCAAATCAGTGATTAATGCAGGCACAATGGCAGAAGCAGCCAAACTAGCTCCTGCCTGGTGGGTACAGTAAAATGGACCATGCCCTTTCATTACCCTGCTGCCCCCCGACACCCAGATCAGGGAAGACCCTTACACACTGCTGTCCTGCAAAAAAAAAAAAAGAAAAAAAAAAAAAAAAGACATTGATGTTCCTTTTGGGAAAGATACAGTTCCCAACACCACACCTTTCTTTTCCAGCTAGAACTTAACACCATCTCTAAACAGATAATGATATAACACACATTTCTAAGTGCGAGTGTCCAGGGAGTGATAAATTGAAGGTCTGGGTTTTAGTTACATTAATAATGCATATAGAAATGCTATCTGAAAATAAGAAAGTGATACGTTTTATGCTGTGCAGTTTGTGGGGCAGGAATGGAAAGAAGAGATTTAGTTTTGCATTTCCTTTGTAGTGTTGGGTCAAGGTGACTCCCAGCGTAAGCTGGAACAGCCCCACTGGCAACCTCCTACGCACCTACCTGGTGTTGCTCCAGCTCCTCTCCCCACTTAGTCATTTCTCCAAGCATATTGTAGGGGGAGAGCTGGGAGAGATAAGGCACAGGATTGCCTATCCCCTCCCTAGGATGGCCTGGGGCATGACATGGGGGCTCTTTCCACTCCTTTCGTCCTGTCTCCTGGTCAGAGTAAAGGATTTCAGTGGGAAAACTGTGCCTAAGGATGTAGTTGTAAATCACGGGAGAAGCAGCTGGAGCAGAGCTTGCCATTTCTTATTGCTCAAAAGAAAGCGAGCAAACTCTACTGAACTTCAACCACACAAACCTGACATAAAAGCAGCACTGCAGCCTGGGTTTGCTGCAGCTGAGCTGGTACAAGATGGCAAAGCATGGGCATTTGGATCCTGCACGGTTAAGGAACACGTGCTCGGCTCTGCCTTATTTTATTAGTGCTTGATTCACCCAGTGAACGAAGAGTCCTAGCATGAAGACAACAGGGAAATGAACCCAGAGAACGTTGCAACCCTTGCAAGAAGGACTGCTCACACATACTGTTGCTTTTACTGGGGGCTGTCGTGATGGAAAACTGCAGTGATGCACTTGGGGATACTTTCTATGAGATGGGAATGGGGCATTGCTTAACAAAGCAAGGCTACAGGCTTCCCAGCATACCACTGCACTGGCAATTAAATAAGCCTCTGAGCCACATGTGACTGTGCCTTAAGAAATTACTGTGATTCAGAATGATTTGGGTAGAGGAAAATATTCCCTTAAAGGATCCTGCCTGGGCTTCTCAGTGCATGGAGGGTGGGAGAGGAGAGTTTCCCAGTCCTTGTGCAAAGGTGAACTCTGCCCAGAAAGAAGAAATTCGAGCCCACTGCAGCCACCTAAGGGCATTCCACCAAGCAACATGGAAAATTAATTAAGAGCGTGAATCATTTTCTGAGACTTACTCAGTTTTGTACAGCTTTAGCGTTCGTCTTTTCTGTCAGTAGAGAAGCTCTCGATCCAACAGAGTGTTTATAGCCACGTTTCCATAGAGCCCTGGCGTGCAGAGCCAGCGTGTGCGAATGACCTGCAAGACCTGTTTATAGACCTCCATTACAGAGCCTCTCATTTTCTTGGATGATTATCACAGGTGTCAAATAAAGCTAGATTACCTGTTTTATGTTTTAGAATGATAAGCAAGCCAAAGCAAGTCATTTGGCTCATGTAGTTATACAGGTATACCTAGATATATGCATACATACATTATTTCAAACACTTAAGGCAATCTTACAGCCTTTCTTGTTGAGATTTCGAAATCTTTTCATTTTACCAAAATGTCCCTCTTGGTAAGGCAATGCTGGAATCTCAGCTTCTCTGGCTGAGCTGCAGAGCTGGTTTGCGAAAGTTAACAGAGGATGGCATGGGCACAGCACGTGGGGGCAAGAAGCCCTTCTCCCAGCGGACTGGTCCAGTCCTCGCTGATGGAAGGGACGTCTCAGTCCCGGCACGGCTTGGCTCAATGGTGGTGCCCGCGATGGTAACAGGAGGTGAAGCATGTGCTGACAGAGCTCATTGCTGAGAAGCTTATAAATGATTCCTGACACTACAGTTGGCAGTGGCCAGTGTTACCAGTCCTACCGTTGCATAACATCTGCACTTTACCACAATCACCAAAACAATCAAGCAAGAAAAGCATGCTAACGCTTGTTGGAGAATAAACTCAGCAGTCATTCTAACATCACACACTTTTCCAGCTTGCAGCTCCACCTCCTTCTCTGCCTGGGACGAGTGGGCTCCTGCGCTGGTACCCGGAGGCCCCACCTCGCCAGGCGTGGTGGGGACCCAGCCCTGCTTCCCCTGGGTAGAGATGTGCTCAGGCTTTGGGATGCGCTGACTCAGTGATGCACGGCTGATTGCGAGCGGCAGTTTCAGCCAGCCAGCCAGCTCCGGCTAGCGTAGAATATGCATTTACCAACAAACAGACACAACCACAAGCTTCTTTTATAAATGGATTCCAGAGCCCGGACGGCAGAGAGCTGGCTTGGGCTGAAGACTCACACAGTGCAAATGAGGGTACGTGGGAGGCCTGCGCAATGATGGCCTTTGCACTCCCACAGCTTGGGTCAGCTAAATTCTCCGCGAAGCCCCATTCCTCAGCATAATCGAGAGATGCTCAGAGGCTGCTCTAATTAAAACAGATTGCCGCGGCCTCGGGGAGGCTGTTACATGAAATGGAGTTCAGTTGGACCTAGGGAAGCTCTAGGAAAACCCCCTTTCTCTTCCACCTATTCTAATATATTAATTCATGCCCTCAAAGGATCCACTTCTCGAAGGTGCACCCTAAAAGCCAAGAGATTCAAGTCGCTGCAGGATGAGCCCTAGACCAAAGTAGCCCTTGTGAGAGTCTCAAGTCCTCACTTGAGAGCAGCTCACTCTCCTTCCCGAAGGAAGATGTTCTAGCTGACACGCTGCTCCTCTCGAACAACGAGGCAATGTCCCCTGAGCAGAGAGGGTGTCTCTCGCACAGACCAGCTATTCCCAGGCTGCTGGGCCTGATCCAGAATCAATTCAAGTACATGGCAAGTCTTTCCACTGATTCCAAAGAGGTTTGAATTAGGCCCAAACGTCAAAGCCAACACCATAAACTCTGCCTGGAAGCCAATACGCAGCCAAGTACCAATTCCTCAGCATCGGTGTTATGTGCTTACAGCGAGATGCCCTGCTGACTCAGCAGGATGCCTGCCTTCAGCACCGGCTCCTCATTTCCCAGGGGATTTAGCTCCCTTTACTGCATTGCAGTCTTCAGGTGATAAAAACACGGATAACAACACCAAGGTCCACAGCCACAAGGAAAGGTCACAGCACTCGCTGCTAGGCAGAGACGGGGGAGGGAAAACAAAGGACAAAACTTAACAACAAAGTTCCTGTACATAAGGAATGGGGTCTCTGAGCTCTCGGCCAATTATGTTAAATAGTGGAAAAATCTTTATTCCCCCACAACCAAATGGAGCAAAATGATGACACAATGGCCTCAGTGCTTTAATCAGCAGGACAAGTCAAGCCTTTTATTCCTTTGTATATTCCACTCAATGGAAAGTTATTGCTTAATTAACCCCCTTGAATGAATACCTGATAATTAATAAACCCATATACTGTACCCCAAGGCTTTGAGTTTAAGAAATCTCTTCCGTTCAAGTATGGAAAAGAAAACATGCTGAACTAATGGGAAATAATTCTGGTAGAAGGCAAACCAATTAGGATTAGTGAATTCCATTTCATTTAAAGTTCCAAGATAGAGAAGTAATTTATCTAGTAAATTAATAGTGTTAGTGACTTTCCTAATATATTAGCAAGTCTTTCGTATCATATTAGTGAAAACCAAGCTGGCTAATACAATAAAAGACTTATTATAAAGGTATGAAGGTTACTAATGTGATAAGATTTTTGCATCCAATTAGTATTAAAAGAACACTGCTCTAAAATGGATTTTTATATTTATTTATGTGATTACCCAGCCTACTGTAGAGGCCACAACTTTTATCTCAGCAAATGACTAACTCTCCTCCCAAATTTGGGGCTACTGCATCTTACGTTCCTCATGCAAAACTGCCTGTGTGCCTGTATCTGCAGATCTGCATGGATAACTGGCCCACATTATTTGGTCTGACTGCATTGTGTCTAGCACCACACTACAGTGGTTTTGCATTCTCCTAACCTTGGATCAGCTAGAGACTGGTCTAATCAGATACAGCAGCCTAAAGGCAAAACAATTATGCTGAAATTATCATATGGAATCAAGCCAATGCTCCATCTTGTCTGGTATCCTGTCTTCATCAGTTACTAGATCCTCCCACCCTTCTATGAAGCAAGGTGAAAAATACCTGCTGCACTGAGCTGATGGAATAACCTACTTGTACAAGCATTTCTCCAGAGCCTAACCAGATACTGAATGAAACGGCAAGGTTTATGTCCTTTTTAAAATTTTGAGTTCTAAACTTTATCCTTATAATACAAACCCACGTAACTATACCCAGCAAAGGCTATGCTAATGTGTCACTGGGTTCCAGAGGTGACTTTTCAATGGCACAAAAAGGTATCTGCTTTGGTTAATTATAAAATGTGCTGTCTTTTAAACTGTATTATTAGATATCATACTAACACAGCTTTTTTTCCCCCCATAAAATATCTCAGCTACCTCCCAACGCCTTTGCCGTGGGTGCAGCAGCCAAAAAGCAGATTTGTCTTCCATGCCAACTGCAACCAAGGTTGCACACAAGAATGGAAGAGACAAGAACCCAAAAGAGGTTTTGCTACATTTATTGGTTACACTGTTGTACAAATGGGTAAAATTTTGAACTGCTTATAGTTAATCTTATGTATTCTTACCAACAGTTCTGGAGTATCTGCTTATATATATGGCTTTGCGGCATGTTTATGCACAGTCTTAGGAAAGAATGTTTTCAGATCATCATAAAATCCCTTCTTATGGGGTTGGCAGCAGAATTGTACAGAATCAGAAATGTACACGTGGGTACTTAGAAATCAATTGTATTAGAGAATATAATTGGTGCTATTTTTCATCTTTAAAGTTACTGCAAGAGTAGTTTCCTTAGGTAGATCAAATTAGTAAAGTAGAAACAGATGCAGTCGATTGTCCATTGTTCAGGTCGAGGTATGGGTGATAAAGACTGATCACAGTCAGGGGATGTTAATGTGAGAAGATATATTCCTGCACATTCCTCCGAAATCGGAGCTGTGACTGATCCGATTCATCTTGTATCCTTAAATCACTGGAAATTGTCATAGTCTGGATTTCAGACTTCTGTCCTACTATTTCACCCCCATAAAAAACACAGCATCTTATACACCAGCCTGGAATTTTGCCCAACTTTGCAATACTCACACCTCTGCACCTCCAAGCCAGAGATAATACAGAGCAATCACAAGTGTGTGCAGGAAAAAGGTGAGCTATATGTCAGCATTTATACTGATACATGAGTATAAGGAGTTGAAGAGATTAGGATAAATTCCACCCAAGTAGATGTTGCTTCTTTTTTTTAGCTCCCTCCCATGAATTCAGACTAAGGGACTTCCTGGTGAAATGCAAGGTCAGTCTTTTAAGAACACTAAAAATTGCATGTTTTGCTGCAATAGTCAGCCTGAGCCATTGCTGAGACAATTACTATGGTTAAATTTAATACAGAACTTCTACCTCCCCATGTGTAGGAAGAATAATTATGGAAGCACAGTAACAGGTATATTTAACTTCATAACTCATTTGTTGCCCTTGTGGGGGTGAGAAAGGATCGCACATCGTTAAACCATACTCTAAGCACACAGCCAGCCAAACTGGGTGCCTCTTTTTGAAACATCAGATCATGGCCACATGTGGATGGAGACCACAGCAAAAGATTGGAGTTGTTTAAATTATTGCAAGGGTGGAAGCGTAAAGGAGGAAACAGGGACAGCGGAGGAGAGTGAGGAGGGCAGAGACAAAACTAGGAACAGAGAAGCAAACGGTAGTGGAGAGACAGGTGGGAAGGGGCATGTTAGGTACCTGTTACACCTACAAGCTGTAGAGACCTTAACAGGGAGAAGGCGCGAGGCAGGGATGGAGGCATGGGCCATGGGAACTGGGAGCTGGTGGGCAAGGGTTTGAGCTGAGCCCCAGAGCAGACAACCAAGGAGCCCGAGGTCCTGGGAGGCACCAGGGGAGCTGCTGGAAGAGCAACTGGAGAAGGAAGAGGATTACTGGAGAGCAAGGAGTTATGGATGCTGTAGGAAGAGAAAAAAAAAAAAAAAAAAGACTGACTGTCAAACCAGGACATAAAATAAGACAGCTGAAGAGAGAGGTCATGGGAACAGCAAGTACCAGGGTGGCTGTGGGGGCTGGGGAAAGCAAGAACAGTCATAGGAAATCAGACGATGATTTGATAAGGGAAATACAGATTCAGAGGTCAAAGGGGAAAAAGTTGTTGGTGAAAAATAGGTCAAGAGAGCAGCCTGTCTTCATTATTTTGCTTTCCAAACCTTTCATTTAACTGTTGCTAATGACAGACAGTGCACAAAATGACATTTGTATTACCTTCCAACACTGATGTAAAAATAGGCATAATCCTGTTTTTGTGATGATTAATGCAGTGTGAAGAAGATAATTAAATGAGGCCTGGTGTACTTTTGCTTTCTATGCCTCACTGCTACCTTCCATGGCTCCTGCTCAATCTCCTTGAAAATCTATTAGGCTCCGCTACCACCATTTTATCACTTTTCCTGCATTAAGTTAGACATGCCCTCCCCAGGCTTTAGACCAGGAGCGATTCCTCCGAGCAGGCAGAGCAGGAGCGAGGGCTGCAGCGTGCCAGCACGCCGCCTGCCACCTCCTACTCATGTGATTACCTGACCCTTATATAAATTCCATCACATAAAGTTTTTACTGGTAATGCTTACTCTTAATTAGCTAGTTCATGTAATAATAGCAATTTTTACCCCTTCACCTGGTTAGAGCAACCTTTGGCAGCCAAGTTCACTATTGAAGGTGATGCACTTCACCAGCTCGCAGTTTGAAATCTCATTTCTGAGAAGCATGGGAGGGGAACAGGGGACAGAGGTGTTCTGAAAACAGTAAAAACACCCTGTAGAAAATATTTGCATATTTGTAGAAAATAATTTTTTTAGAAGTTCTGCTTTGGAATTTTATCTCTATTTTTTTAATTACAAGAGAAAAAAAGAAAAGGAAAAAGACACCAAATGTCTGAGAAAAGGCTTTCATAATTATTTTCTTTGCTGATAGTCTAGAACTTTGCTGGATTTGTTCCAAAATGAATTGCAGACAAATGTCAGCTTACTCCTGACATTGTCAGAAATGGATTTTCTTCCTTTGTGCTGCCCCATACATAACCAAATGCACGTTCAAAATACATAATGGTCTGATGGTTTAAAATTATTGCTTGATCCTATAGCTGTTGAAAAGCAGTGGAGTCAGCCAGTGTTTCTTTGGGGTGCATCAGCGGCAGGGACAGGACTAGAACTGAAGACACTGCAATACCTCCCTCTCCTCCTTCCAGCTCCCAGAGCAATAAAACCTCTCTATGCTAAATTAGACTATTGATCAGTGGCTACCATTCCTAATGGACATCCTGTCTCTCACGTCTGGGATTAGGATGTTCTTTCTTCTGTTGGATAATCTTAGTACTGAGCAATTGCTCTTTCTCTGCTAATGACTGGTTGCAAGAAGAAATATTTCCTGGTTGTGTTTCGTTTCTGTAAAATCTCATCACACAGGCTCACAAGAGGGGAGCTAGCAACGCCAATTTGTGATTTAGTGCTGTCTGATCACATTTAATCTAACCATCAGGTATGGGGTTTATTTTCTGTGAAGGGGTGTTACATCATTAAACCATGAACATATCAACATGTTATAAGATATTTTGATAAATCAAGCTATCATATCATAATATTCATATAAAAAGAAGAAGAAGAAGAAAAAAAAACCCAAAAAACCAACCAAACTTCTCTTCCTGTTCTGATGATGGTCAAATGATAACAATGGGCTGAAAGTCACAACCGCCAAACTTCTGAAAAAGTACCACAGCCTGAACATCTGCCTCACGTACAGCCTGTGTGGTCAGGTTTTCAGCTGGGGTAGCCCCAGCACAACCAAACTCAAGTACTCTGAGAAATAGGGCAAGAGACTCCCTTCCCTGTGACCTGACGCCCACACACGCTCTCACAGGACCAGACGAACACATGCCCCGTGCTCAGCAGATCCTGCCTCCCGGCCCTAGGTGGGCACGCAGCGAGCGATGGCGTGACCAGAGCGCTCACCGAGCCATCTCCCCAGCTCTTAGGGCTGCCGGGCAAGGAAGGTAACAGCAACGGCAGAAGGCAGCCTCAATCCTTCTCTACCTACCCCTTCCAGAGAACATCATTTTAGGGCGGTTCTTACGGATTCATTATCTTTTGGAGAGGAAAGAAGATCACACATTAATTAGTGCCTTGGCATCTCAGCTGTAACCCTGCAGTGAATAAATGGTTACGACCAGCCTGAGGGCAATTTTTGATCCAGTTCACTGAAATCTTCAGAATTTGCACACGAATTCTGTGTGGGCACACACCGATTTTATTTTCGCCTACCTTTTCTCTAGTCTGAAAACACCTGTCAGCAAGCCAGGCTCCCCAGCTCCATCCCAGTAGCCAACTTGCACGTCACAGGTTAGCAAAGGGAAGAAAGGACCACGTCCCTGGTAAATGTATCCTAAACTGTATTGTGCTAAATGGCTAAATAGCAAGCCCGGGTTTTGCATTTGCAGCCCAGATACAAAGTGGACATCTTTGAGATAGCTGCTAGCGCTCCCTCTGCCTTCCCTAAGGCTACAACCCGTGCCCACATCGATGTCAAGAGAGGGTCTTTTTTGCTTTAAGTATAAGCTGTTTTCTAGCATATTGTGGCCTGCAACTCAGCATACAAGATGTACTATGGCATTATGAGATAGTGACAGCTGCTGAAGAAATGCTGTGTTATAAACATGCAATGATGCAGTGAACTGGCAAATCCATATGGCTGGAAAAATGATGATGAGGAAGAAGAAAAGATTATTTCAGAGTTTTTGAACAAAATAGATACTCAGTAGTTTGCTTCAGCTTACATGTCCTAATCCCAGCTTTTTTCTTTAATGAAAAAAAGATTCATATACATATATATACACACATGAATAAACAAATAAATAAATAAATAAGTAAAACGGTATTATCCTGGGGATGATCTACATGTGGCTAGAGAAGCAGAGGTGGTATTTTAATATACTACCATATTTCTGCTTCTTATTTCTTTGAGCTCTTTGGCTGGACGATCAATGTCTTGAACTATCACAATGCTAGCTCCTTCAAGCATCCCCCTGAAACCTATGTGCAGTCATCCCCACTCCCCCGCCACCTCCCACCCCTTTGCCGGTGCAGATGGATAATCTCTGCACATACACACCAGGGAAGGGTCAATCACTCACTTTCACACCGTCATTAGTCATGGAGGATTCTCTGTGTGTCAGAATAAATGAGCGTGGACAGGATGGACATAGGACATCACTGAGGGAGACCCCAAAACCACATGGAAATGTTTATACAGCTTATATATGCCCTCATAATTGATGGACCGCAGCAAGCCTACACATCCACTGCTTTTAAAAATGCTGATAAATCCAAGTCCGTGACACATGTTTCTTAGGAAAGTAAGTATTAAGGCCTTTTAAAAAATTGAATGAGGAAACAGAAACTTGCAGTCATATCAATCCCCATTTTCAAACCTGGCTGCCACAGCTTGCTTCCCATTTCTGAACGCAAGCTCCTAATGAAGGTGGCACAGCATCACAGGCACCACGTGTTAATGGTGGTGATTCAGCCCTTCCCGGTCCGGCCATTTTTGCTTGGGTCCTAAGTAAATATTAAAAATCCCAATTTCGTCACACGGATTTGAACTTGCAGCCCAAAAGCAGATGGAAACAGAAGCTGAAGCTCGTGAGTCTGCTCTTTTGTATGGCACTTTTCCATCCACCTTTAATCAATGATGTCTGAGTAATGAGGGCTCAACGAGTATGCAGTCCAGCACTGGCAACATTTCCCAATGCTCCATAATCATTCTCCGACTTTTATGGGGAGTTTTCTCCCCAGTGATTTTTTTCCCTTGTCATTTAGTGCCACTATTTCAGATTTCCTCTTGCTGAACTGCTGGAGTGTCATCAGTGCATCTATATAGAGTATGAGAATATATTTGGAAAGCTTATTTCCAAGGGCCATTGGAGATGACTAACATTTTTACACTGCACAAAAGAAGAGAAAATAAATTTAGGAGTAGCAAATAGAGCCACTGCGTTATTTCCTTCCCTGTAAATAAATAACTGTAACACTTATATTCCAATTGTGGAGCTGGGTATCCAGCATCTTTGTGGGGAAGGCACATTTCAAACAGCCATAAACGTTCACCCAAGACATTGACAATGAAGGCTTAAGACAGCACAAATTATAGGGAACATGAAAGAAGCCCTGCTTCCCTTGAAGACACCACCTGTTTAAGCACCTGGGAAAAATTATTCATAGCACTTTACCACTACACAGACAATAAAGATCCTATGGAAATGTCTTTGTTTAAAATCAACATTTATGGCCCTGATTTCATAGAAGGCTATGTAAATCCTAACCGATGCAACAAATGCAAAATGACGCCTTTAAAAACACGGGCCCTGCGCACCAGGCTCCAGCACAAGTCACACCATTTTGGCTTTAGAATTTCATACTTTAGGAGCCGAGACCTGAGACCAGAATTTCCTTCCTTCTAATCTTCCTTCTGGGTTGCTTCACCTCAGTGCATATTTATATAATAAATTTTTCCCTCTACAGCTGAATCCCTATTAAAATGGGAGCAGAACCCATCTGCATTCATCCTAATGCCGCTACTCAGTTCTGCGTCCTTGCCCAAGTCACTAGAGATCTGATCCTATATAAGAGCAAGAAAAACCCCTGTAGCTGCCCCCCCCCTCCCCCCTTTGCTGTGTGGATGGATAACGTCTATACGCACCAGGGGAAGGCAGGTGGGAGTGAGAACCCAGGTGATGCGCGCCCTCATGCCTGCACTCTGCGCCGTGCCTGATTTACCTGTCTGCAGAGTGGGAGCCATGGTATTTCACACCATGCTTGATCACAGTTATAATTTAAAAGCCTGATGATGCTTTCCACAGAAGTTTAAAATATTATGTTTAACAAGTACTGCATAATTTAATTTTGAACCATAAATTTTACAGTTACCTTACACCGCTTTGATTTGTTTCTGAGTGCTGTTTGAAGGGCTGCTGAAACCAGTTCATGGTGATCTCATATTGACCCTTTTGTTGCTGGCACCTTTTGTGAACAGATGTTTCACCGAGGCGGAGAAAGCTTTCGGATGTATTAGGTCTAAGTCACACAAGGCAGATGTAGCCCCCTGCCTGGCTGTGTTTGGAAGCGTCCTGCTGCCGAGGACTGCCTGCTCCTTGGGTGTCAGGGGCTCAGCTAGTACTGAGCAGCAGGAAGAATGGAGTCCAGGCACTCCTAACCCTCCTCTCAATCATTTTAGCATCCAGCCAGAATTTCTCCCTTATACACTGGCAACTTCACTGCGGGGTCAAATATGAGTGAATATTTCTTGTCTGCTTGACAGCCATCATCATGGTACCTTAGCCCTTACCATACAGCACGTGATGGTGCTACAGTAGAGTTCACACTTTCCGTAACACTTCTTTTTACTCACGTAGAAAGCCTGATGACTTTTTTCTGCTTTCGAAGCTGAGGAAAATACCAGGAACTGTCCTCTCCCCATCCCCCAGCTTCCTTTAGAGAAACGCCAACAGTCTTCAGAGAAATAAGAGATGACTGTTACCAGGCTTGCGGGTTTTTAGGTTACAGCCTTCTTTCTCTCCGGTTTAAAAAGCTGACTCTTCCTTCCATTTCTTTCTGCTTGCCTCCATCTTTCAACCCTATTTCAATTGAATCTCTCTTTCTTTCTCTTCCCTCTTCTAACTCGAATGCCTCAGTCTCCACGGAAGAGATGCCAACAGCTAAGACCTTAAAAGAGCCAAAGGATTGAGTACAGTCAAGTTTGGATATTTTTATTACAGGAGAAATTCTCTGTCATATCCCTTTCCAACACTGCTTCTCCAGAAGGAGAAAAGCTGGTGAAAGGGACAAGGAAAATCTTTCTCCTGGCTAGAGCAAAACTCTGGCCTTTGAGAACAGGGTGAGTGGGTTTGTAGTGGGGTGAGGAGTTTGTCCCTGGTTTGCTGGAGTGTGCACGGACATCTCAGGCTTGCAGAGCTCTTGCTACGAAAGCCGCTCCCTTGCCACGTTATAAGGGAGGACTGTGTGGCTTCACCAGAGCAATATTCACAGGGTTAGGCTGCTTACACAAGGAGAAAGTTACCATTCACACTGGCTGCTGTCATGATTTTACACTATGGAAAAGGGACTAAAAAAAGGAATCAAGGCATAAGAAGTCACAGTATTTAGACTTTTTTTTTTTTCATTACTTTTTTCACTGGGTAAAAATAAGTCCTTCAAATACTGTCTAAGAAATCATAAAATTGTTTAACATTACTCGCAGTGGAAGATTTTCATCGTATCTGGTTGAGGATACAATCTGCCCTGGCAACTGTTGTGGCTGGTTATTCTTCCAAGTGAATGAAAACAACGACATGAGCAGAAGCTACTGCAACCGCTGCTGCCTCATTTACCTCTGCAGTCAGGTTGCTACTGGTACAGGCGCTCAGTTTTATACAGGAAATACAATTGCAGGTGCAAAACTTCAAGCTGATGTTTACACCCAGCAGCGGGAGGCTCACCTTCCTAAATGCATCTGTCTATGTGCAAAGCACTGTAGAAATTGCCGTAATAATGACACCTTCTCCGGTGCATACATAAATATTAGAGTGTCCCTTCTGCAGAGAAGAAAGGCAATGCAGGAGTAAAAGTACATAACTTCAGGTCACAGCAACGGAACAAAAAACCCGGGATTTTCAGGAGTTCCTGCTCCTTAAGATTGAGCCGGCTTCTTCATTTTAACTTGCTTTTTAAAATAATTAAAAGTATTGAGAAACTTTATAAAAACCCACAAGAAGCTTTAGTGAATCTGTTTCACATTTGTTTGTTCTACAGTTGCCAGAAGGTCTTTCGGTCTCCTTGTCATTTTGCACTATATGACCTAAGTAACACTGATATTTATTGCTCATTTTCATTTAGCTCTTTGAAGACCAATCCACTTAATGATCAGAAACCTCACACAATTTAGCAGATAACATCACTGCAGAGACTTGTTGGGAAGCTTTAATAAGTAAAATGAATACTAAGAGGTGGGCTGGGGTGATTGCTGTGTTTTAATCCTAGATGATAAGAATCAGAGTCATACCTGCCCATTCTTGCTCTGCGATTACAGAGACAGAGCAGTTCAAGTGGACATAAATTTTAGGGGATGTTGTTACAGTGACTACCTCAAGCACTTGTAAGACACACATTATGATAATAATGCCTGCCCTTAGTGTCACTTCTATTTACCCACACACAGTTTCTCATGCAGTAGGTGAATCCTGTTACCTCTGATGTGCAGATGGGAAAACCACAGTGACCCCAGTCCCAGCAAGCCCCAGGCAGCCCCAGCCAGGCAGGGCGCACGCTGCCAGCAGCTCGCACTGGTACCCTCCCTCCATCCTCCCCCAGCACCAGCCCGGGGACCGGACTGCTGTGGGGCAGGGAACTGCATATGCCGCAGTCAGTAGGTAGCTGGCACGGGAGCTAAGGGAACCAGAATAAGGGTGATTTTTCTGGATATAAAATACTGAAAGTATAAAAGGGAGTATCATGGAGTATAGAAGAAAGTACAATAGAGTACTGCCTGTACACACAGGCACTGCAGCTCAGAAACTTGTTCAAGGTCACACAGCAAATCTGTAGGGGGGCAAAGAGGAGAATATAGTTCCTCCTCGTCCTTAGTTCATGCCCCAACAGCTGGATGTGGCTCTGTGACATATGGAAATATGCCTTTAGTCCCACTGCAAAATGCTTCAAATTACAAACTTCCTACTGTCCTCCGAGAATGTTTTATTTGTGGAAACTTTAAAAAAACAGTCTCTACATAATAACCATGGAAAGCTGTTTTCTTGCAAAATTGTAAATAAAGCAGTATTTATATTATTGTTATGATCTTTCTGGTCCTCAGCGACAGGGTGACCCCCGTTGGTGTACGGAAATGGAGCAATTAATGAGTAATGGACCGTTTCCTGATATGCATATGCTGCAGCCCATCTTTTGTTCTCAGATCTTCAGGGACTATCTCTTATCACAGGTCTTTTCCCCTATGGAGAAACACTTGGAGGTTGCTTTAGGTAAGACAGCAATGGGTAATTTTCAAAGTCGACTTAAATGAAAGAGTCTTTTCAGCAGTTTTGAGTATGCCATTAGTGGATGACTGCATAGGTAAATGATTTGACTCAGCCTCAAAGAGTTTTAGGCTTAGAAATTCTTGGGTTTCAGACCTCTCGTCACGAAATGAAGCAATAGGCACCACCACCCCATTGTCTCGAGCACCTACAAGTCTCATTTGAAGCCACTGGGTTCCAACCTGCGGTCTTTGCGGGAAAGATCACTTTGAGGGCTGAGTTATAGTGCATTACCTATCAGAAAAGGCCAAATCCTGGGGGGGGTGGGTGTTGTTTGAGTTTTTTTGGGGGGGTGGGTGTTCACCTTTTATATACAAACAGATGGCATTGGAACAACAGGTCTGTGTGCATAAGTTAAGGTTTTGTGGATGTGCAGTTCTCCAGCAAGCATAAAACAAAGTAAAACCAGATTGAAAACTTTCATTACCCAGCAATGCGAGTCACAACAGCAGGGTTAAATCTGTTTCTATTTAGACAATATCTGGAACAGCGTTTTATTATACAGCCTGTAAAGCACTGCCTGCGCATGGGTGGAAAGTACATTGTCTCCTTAAATAAAGAACTGGGGCAGGATTGTTTGGCACTTTCTTTTTTCTTCTTCTTTTTTCTTTAACCATAAATGCAAAGTAACCATTTCTCCATAACATTGAACTCTTTGTGGCCTTCCTAGAAACAATAAAAGTATCCAAAAATAAACATCTACTTAGAATAAATATTAACTCAGAGACATTTTAAATATGAAGAAAATAGTCACCGCAATATCATCTCTTCCCTGATAATGCAAAAGCCACCCCATGGGGTTTAAAACTGAGGGATTTCAAGGCTTCAGGGTGTCTTATGATGCTCGCTGGAGCAGGCTGAATGCCAGGCTTTGTGAATGACTCTGTCTTAAAAGACAGAGTCCTAATCGCTTTCAACTTTTCTAATTCTTCACATTCCTTCCTAGCAAAATAACTGCCTGCCTTATAATGGCAGAAACATTTGGAGACTAAAAGAAACAAACAAAAAATAATCAATTTTCAAGGTCTGCTTGCAGACAGAGGAACTGTTTATTAAACATTTACTGTTCAGCTGCAGGAGAAAATCTTGTCTAAGTGGCAAAAGGGGAAGCATGGAAATACTGGAGAGAGTTTCTTGGGGGAGGTGGGGGTGGGCATAGAAACCTTCCTGCACTGCAATTCAGATGATTGACTCTTCCAGCAAACAGATCCCACCCATGCCTCACCCAAGGAATCGGGAATTTTCAGCTGGGTGGAGCGAGGGGTGGGTGCTCCCACCTCTCACACAAAGCAGGACACGTTCGCTACCCTTCAAGGGGTCAGTTTTGCTTGTGAAAACATCCCTGGCTTCAAACGGGCTAAACCCCAACTGCATGAGCAGAGCTCACCCCACTGTCCCAGTGCTGCTCCCAGGCACTTTCGGTTTCTGAACCCAAAATCTGCTGGGCTCTGACTCACCACGTTTTACAGATTTCCCCCTGACAGAGGGCAAAAAACGGAAATTTCAAGCCAGTCTTTCTACACCGGGCCCATTCTCAGCTTTCCCCCATGTTTTACACAAAACTTGGCACAGTTCTTGCCGCAGGGCTCGTTCATGCGGCCTCGCACCCCTCCTGGCTCCGCACGCCCATCACAAAGGACTGACACATGTCTTACTGCAACCTCATGGATTCATCAGACTCTGTTGACCATACCTAACCATCTCTAAAATGATCTCTCGCCTGTCCATGAGGTTAGAGGCTGGGTATTTTGTTAGCCTTATGGTCTCTTGGATCTGGTTTTGATCTTTATCTTCTATGGTAATATTCTAAGAATTCAAAAAAGCACAAACAAAAAAAAAACCCAACAAAACACAACAGCTTTTATTACCTTAATTTAAAAGTGAGACTTGCTTTTCAATTCCAGTTAAATAATTCATTTAAATCTTGCCAGAGATGTTGAAAAAGTAATGTGTACAGATGAGAAGCAACCTTTCTAAAAATATGAATGGAAAACATCCAGTCTTTCCTGTTATGTTTATAGTCTTTCCCTTACAGCATAACATTAAAATTACCAGCTCTCATGTGGTATAATTTGGTTGCATCCCCTAAAGACACATGAAAGTAGTCCCAAAAGAACTATTTACTCGAGTGAGAATAGAAGGTGCCGAGTACCTCACTCAGGAACATTTATTTTTTTGGTCATTAGTGGGTGGGAATATTGATTTGTTGCCTAGATCTCCCCAGACCTCCCTTCCATAGGCACCAAGATGGAGCCGGGTGGGGTGGCCCAGCTCACATGCCACTTTTTCTCAGAGATTTCATGTCTCTAGGTGTTGCGGTGCATCACCTTTGCACACACGGAGGAAATGAGGTGTGAGAGCAAAATACAGTTGTACCCAGACTAGTGATGTGGTGAGAGGACTTGCACAAAGTAGTACACCCCAGAGTGAGCAAGGACCAGAGCTCAGCTTGTCTGTCTCCAACAGCCACATGGAAACCACAATGTTCCTCTTACTATTCCCAACTCAATGAGCAAAAACTTCCAAAAGCCTTCAGCAGTGGCCTAACTGCTGCCCTTGGGGCTAATGCCAAAGCTAGTAATGTTTGCCTGAGGGCTCTGGAAAACCAGATCTGCTGCTCAAGAGCTGCTGAAGGACTTCTTTCTGCACGTTCCTTGTCCACATTCAGCTCCTCACCATCCCTCCGCCCCTGGCTTAGGAAGCGCTGGGCTGCACTGCTGCTGTACACTTGTTGTTACCCCACTCGGTTGTGGGCAACAGTTTCTGCTGTGCCACAACAGCAAGAGTCCAGAGCAAACACATCAAGAACTGTAAATCTGCAAGTAAGTGCACAAGCTATTAGGCCTTGATGTAGTAGAACAGAAAAGTTCAGTGCTTGATTTCAAACTGACAAATAATACTACTAAATTCACTTTAACAAAATTATGTTTCACACTTAACATTAAGCTTATGCTTAAGTGCCTGACTAATCAATTCTTTCCCTGTGTACTTTAACTCAGGTTTGGGGTCGCTTGATGCCACCTTACACAGCTACACATGCAAGAGCACAGCTTCTCAAAAACAACACACTGGAACCAGTTTTCACACACTGGGAAGCTAATAGGTGAGGAATTGTTTTCCCATTAAATATGTCCCTCAATTTCTATCACCACATTTATGGACAGTTTATCACCTGAGTAGCTGAACCTGCAGTTCTCAAGATGTCACAGTTCCTGGATGTCACCTCAGTGCTGCCAGGGTATGGGCTGCGTTACCAGCCCTTAATGGAGAGGCACATAAAGTAAGTGTATCTATGAAAATTTGTGTAGACTCTTGCTACAGTTGTTAAACCAAATAGTCGGAGCTAAAAGAGTCATTTTGTCTAGCTGGGTAGTGCACATTACACTTTCATTGTCTTCACATTTTAATGGTAAGTTTTGTCAGCTTCATAAATTGGTCCATCACGAGTAGGCAGAAGACTTGTAGAAAGCAGGAGCTCTTCTGTCCTGTCTTTGGGCTTTTGCTTAGAAATAGCTGCGCCACATCTGCACAGATTTGAAAGGAAACATGGTAGGGGAGAAGTGTGAGCAGACTGTTCTTCACAGATCCAAGGAGGAGTCAAGGAATTAACTCTCAGCGCAGTCATGTGGGTTTCAGTGAGTTGCACTGCCTTGATAAGGAGAAATTATTCCTAGTGCTCCTTTCATTACTTAATCTACATCCCTTTCCTAGTAACTTTGCTTTGGGGTCACTTCACGTTTGTGACTGTAACAAGAAATGGTTTCCAGCTAGCCCCATGTTTGCAAACCACCACTGCTATGGGATTTGCACAGGTACCAGGCCAGGACTAGTTTCAGACCTGCATTACCCATGCGAGGGACTCAGAATCTTACCTACAGCCAGACACAAGCCCCCAGCTCCTGGCCTGATGAACAAACGTCCCATGTACAGGGATAGTCCCAGCCCTGTCACCCAGCTTGCTGCTATGGATGAACTGACACAGATGAGCTGCAGATCCCTTCCCCTGCCTGAAGAGAAGGAATTGCAACCCGTAGGGCAATTCTCCTCTTGCTGTGTGGAACCCATTACCCAGAGCTCACTATAAAGCCCCAACCTAATCCTCAGAACTGTTTTCGAAGAGCCAGTTATAAAATTCAATAATTAGCTGAAGCAGCTAATTGCTGATATTCAGTTAAATAAAAAGAAAACAAAATGATCTGTGTTGCACAGTTCTAAATGTATATTCAAATAAAGCATGTATCTTATTGAACACATCCAATACCAGGCCTTCCAGATTCAGTATAAATAATTAGACCTGTCTCTCTCTAGACAAATTATCGGTAGGGAAAGCTTTAAAAATATTTTCTTGTGAAATACAGTGCTATTTCTTTAAATAAAGGGCTCTGGCAGTTCTGTGAGGCAGTTAGCTTAGCACCATTAATACAGAATACAGTCTATCAGCATTTAGTGAACTCTCCATGACCCTGGTGGAAAGTAACTCCTTTAGCTTATACTTATGAAAAATATTATTTAAAAATGCTGTTGAAATGTAAGCATCATTTACAGTCAATGTTAAACCGGAGTGATATTGCCAGCTCTATCAAGCATTTCACCAAAGATGGGGACCAGTCATCATCTTTTCTGTAGGGGATGCAGGGGAACTCTGGGAGCTGGAAGTGGGAGCTTCCCAAAACATCTCAGTTGTCTCCTGCTATGTGCACTCACAGGTTTCTCTTCTATTTGTTCTGTATTGCACCTTTCAGCAGAAATCTCTCAAAACTGGCCTCTACACTAGGCTTTTTAAGTCACCTGTTTTGCAGCAGAGCAATGACTGTGTGCTGTGCACACGAGTACATCCTGGTGGCCTTTGAAGGTCACGGCTCCTCCCTTGGAGAAGGACATCTTGGTCAGGAAGGATCTGGGAGAGGAAGTCCAGGGCTGTATCTGCTCTTCCTGCCTGACGGGGGAGGAAATTTTAATACTTCTCTGCCAACAAAAGACAGTAAATGACTCCTTTTGGTCACTCAGAGACAAGGATCTTTGGCTTGCTGAACTACCATCGGCAGCACTGTCCACAGGATTATGCCTGCATGGAATGGCCGGCCACCAAGTAGTACATGAGGTCATGTAAGAATATAAGCCCTCTGAAGACGCTCTTTCTGCCACGGCACGTAGCTATCTAGCTCCAGGTCTGTAGCACTACAAGTGCCCGACTACGACGCCTGCGTTGGGATAGTTGTTACCCGGGCTCCTTGCAGAGCCAGTGGGTGGACAGGCACCCACAGAGGAGAGATGCACCTCCCTGAGGTATCTCTGCGAGTGCCTGTCTCTCCTGACTGAATACATTAGGGAGCTTATGTGACTAATTGAGGCTCCTAAATTAGACATTACATTTAAACCAGGCCTTACTCCAAGCTTTGGCAGCCGTGAACCGAACTCAAGAAGCTCTTGCAAGCTCCCTGTTTGTGCAACATTCAGGAAAGGCATCTGGAGACAGGGGCTGAGCCCTCAGCCCACAGCATCGGTGCTTTTGCGGATCGAGCACACAAGGATTGACTGTCTGAACCCTCTATGTCAGAAAAAAAGGGGTTTTCCACATTTGGAAGAGGGCCACCACTGGAAGCTGAACCTGGCCAGACCAGTTAGCAACATTTTAATGATAAACAAAGCAGTGCATTGCTTTGGCCAATGGCTGATTATAATAGCTATGAAATTACCCAATTTAGTTCACCATGTCAATAAATTTTATATGAAAATACCACCAGAATCTTGGCTAGCATATGGATAACTGTATGAAAGTTACCCAAGCCAATGTGACAACCATTTAAGAGGACTAACCTCTGTCATACGGTTTTCATTTTATGTGCATGCTATACAAACACAACCACCACAAATATGCATTACAGGCTGCCTGGGACTCACTACTGAGGTGAATTAGCACTGTAGTCTGACCTGTTGAAAAGCTTAACCTTTAACCTGCCAGGCAATGGCGGTTGCAATTTGCAAGCCATTCTTGTGTTGAGTGGCTGAAAACATACTTATTTACTTGTGTAAAGCCATAAATGAAATGGGTTGGGTGAGCTCAGCTTACTTCCCAGTTCATAGACCATGTCACAAAACACTACCACATGTTCAGCAAGTAATTCAGCGTGAGGACTGAACGCTACTGCACTGTGACCCAAATTCACTCTTCGGAGAATGAAGAGTTTCTTCTAAGCTGTAGCGAAAAGAAGAAAATTCAATGTGACTTCCTTTCTAAGTAACTTCCCACTGTCCTTCTAAGAAGAAGAAATTCAAAGAAAATGTTTGAAAATATGTCATTTACACTCATGAAAAATCTGCATAAGCTTACAGCTTGAGAAACTGAAATCCTCTGCACAGCTGCACCGATGTACTGATCATCAGAAGTTTGTACTTCCACTTGCTGCCCACTAGTGAGTCTCAGCTCTGTAGGGCGAAGCATTAATTCACTCACTTTTCCATCTCATCTGCAAAGGCTGCCAGTGGTACTATTTCAGATTAACCATAGAGACGGAGTTGGGAGGTGGACAGAAAAGTCATTTCCTACTCACAGGTTTTGCAAGATTTATCACTTATCAGTTTTTTGAAAGATGCATCGTTTCGGGATGTGAAGCTCTCCCATGCTAGACCTGCTCTTGTCTATCAAATGCAGCCAAATCAGTAGATAACTCAGGTTTAGCAAACTGGATGTTTTGTAATGGAGATAGCTGGATAATAACTATTTCTAGATCAAAGTCAGTGACTAGGCGTTGCTCTTGGCTTGTTGGCTTTTCTGTCTGACTGTATAACCACAGGTAGGCTTGAGTTGCAAAATTCAGATCAGGATGCAAACTCCATAATTTAGGAAGTGTTTAGTTGCAGAGGCCTTGTATGGTTTATGGAGAAGTGAGACAAGAGTCGGGATGCTCGGAACCAAGTTTGCGTATGAATTATGGCCAACCTGACCACAAGTTGCAGTCTTGGTCGATCTTCAATCCCATTGCAATCACATCCCAGAGGAGTTTTCTGATCCATCTAGAGCCACATTTTGGGTTTTTTTTTCCCGCCTTTCCCTGTACTTACAGCTACTTGCACAGACAAAATGCATTATTTCATTAAAGCAGATACATCTGATTTTTATTTTCTATTTTGGTCTTGTTTTATTATTCCCTTCAGGTCTTACAACAATAAGGGGGGGTGGGAGTGGGGAGGGAAGCACCTTACAATACACATTTACTATGCTTCAGTAAAGACACAGACAAAAAGGGTTATTTCTCTCTTACTTCAGATTTTTACACTATCCAGAAAAAGCTCAAAAGCCCTAGATGAGCCAGGAAGGCTTGGGGAGGGATGTGACGGAACAGTATGCTACATACATTGCTGCTCTTCACTGCTTTCATATACATACTGCAGGCAGCTGCAGCCCTACAAGTTTTAGGTTAAAATGGTACACAAACCCTGGGATATATCAAAGAACATGAAAAGATGACAGAGCAAGCAACAGGGACATTGAGGATGGAGCAGAACACTAATCTACAGGGCTGGTTTACTACAGCTGTAGGCACATCGAAGCACGCACAGCCCCTGCCGTACTGAGAGCCTACTTTCATTTGTTTTCTGAAATTGGCATAAAATACTAACAGTAGTAGCAATAATAAGAGTAATTATAAAAATAGCATCATCATTCCAGGCTGTGTGACAACCTACTTTCTGAACATTGGTGAATGCAACATTTTTTTTTAGAAGAAATAATAATGGAAACTTTGGGTCTAAAATTGCAGTTTGCAGAAAAACTAATCTCGGATGGGATCCACGTGACATTCTTCCACCATTTTTAAAAGTTGGTTTCCGTGGTGGATACCAGCATTTGAAACAGTATTACTGTTAATGGTAGGGTCATATTTGTTGATTATGGAGAAAGAAGCAGATTTCCTTCAGAGAGAGCAACCGGTGTTCCCCACTGGTTGGGAGCTTGCTATGATAGCTCTGCAGTCAGAGCCTGGCAATAATTACACTTTGGGTTTTGCGGTCATTTTGGATTGGTGTGAACATGATAAATGACACGTTTTAATTTGAACTATTGCTCAGCAGGCCTGTTCAGGTAGGCAATAATTCACTCGAGCAGGCAATAAACCTGAACAGGTAATAGCCCACACTTTGAAGTATGCCAGCAAACTCTTTAGCAACAAAATAAATATGTACATGAACTTCCGCCATAAATTGTCTCTGGTGAGGCAGACCTAGCAAGAGTTTCAGAGCTGGCTTTTCAGGTACTCATGAGGAGCAGACTGAGTCAGTGGGCAGATCCTACTACTGCATTCATTCTTTGAAGCTGGACTAACAAACTGGTCCAACATCCACTGAAGTTAGCAGGAGTCTCCTGCTCAATGAAGGCAGAGTGAATAAGCTGGGAGGGCAGTTTGGGGCTTTTACTGACATAGGTAAATTGCCTTCCCATGAAGCCACGGACTTATAAAGGAGCCTGTTCCTGGGCTGTCAGGCAAACTGCAAAAATGCAGCACCAACATGCAGAGTAGCTTTGCTACAGCTCAGACGAGATACAGCAGGGTCCAAGCAGCTCTGATTCTCAATGCTCAGGAAACCTGCTGGTGAAACCATGTTTGCACAGCACTTTTCTTCACGGTGCTCCTTTAACTGCTTTTGAACAGGGCTGTTTGTCAGACACTCCATTACTTTAATATCACAAATACAACATTTTCAACCTTTGGGCAAACGCATGCATTGTTTTAGTTACTTAAGCCACCATGTCTTGTGCAAATTACTCCAGACTTGCTGGTAACGTTTCCATCACTGTGGGATGCTACTGTAAATGAAAGCAGAGGTAACTTGGTTTTCTTTTGGCTGCCAGTTGGTCTTATTTTTATAGGTTGGGACCTATAGTGTTATCATTGATTACCCTAATGCGTGTTAATGTGATAGGAGGGAAAAAGTAATTCAGCAAGTAGCATGACTCAAGCCAACTTGTTTGAGGTTGGTGTGTGTGAAACTCTTTTGCCTTCTGCTTTATAATAAACAAGGGAAAGAATTCAAAGTCAGAAGAAAAAACAGGAACAGATTGAATGGAAAGAAACAGTTTATCATCAACTGGAGATGGCTGTGAGTCCCAACTGCTCTTCTGGCCAACCATGCTTCCATACCAGAGACCCACAGCAGAGGTATTTCCAGATACTTCAGTCTCCAAGACTGTGCTCAGTGCATGGTGATGCCCCATCTGTTTACAGAGGCATCTCCATCAAATCACCCTGAAGGACAGGGCAGCGTGTGCCACCATCCTCTGGCTGGTGGGAGGAACATTTTTGTGGCAGTTCACCATGCAGGGCCTAATGTTGTTCACCTCTTCAATCATTCACCTTTAGAAACACACAGAAAATGAATTTCTGTGCTGGGCTTTGAATCTAGATTACATTCTTTCCTTGCCTGAGGTTGCCTAGTTCTGTATTCTGGTTTGATCCATCCCAGTTACAAGATCTAGCAGCTTCCTTCCGATGCGAATCTGGACCCCAAAGCCTTCCTTCTCCCTTCCCACACCATCTGGAAAATGGGATTTTCCATCTTTTGTTAAAATAGTTACTTACAAAAGGAGGAAAGGGTTGAGGGCAGTTCACCACGTTTATTTCACTTGGTATGTGTTTGCCTTTGCGTTAACACAGGCTGTTTTCATGCCAAATGACAGTTCTATTTGTTCCCCCACCCCCTTTTTTTGTGTAGCTTATGTAGAACATCTGGTTTTAAAAGTGTCGCAATTTCTAAACATATTCTAATGCTCTTGGGATCAGAATATCAACAACTGTCTATTGCGGTAAACCGCATGTCTGGAAAACATTCCTGCAAACTGAGTTCTTAAATAAACATAAAGCATCTATAACACATAATGCAAAGCAACATTCACTCGTAAATTCAATATTTAGACCAGATGAGGTGCAAAATACGGTTTTTCTGGACTGAGCCATCATGATTTACAATAACATTGATGGGCTTTTCCATTGTATACAAGAGAGGGCAGAGGTGTGGCACGCAGATTGGAGCCTTTCCTTAAGTGCTCATTTTGCATTTAAGCCCCATCTTGTGAGATTTTCTTGCTTCAGTTGGAGAAAGGAGACCAGGAGTATGTCCTCTGAAAAATTTCTACTGTTATTAGAAAGTGGGAATCTAAAAAAGAACTGTAAGGGACTGACAGGTTTGAAATGCTTGTATCTGATAAGCCTGACCATCTTGTGCAATATCTGCATCTATGCTAATTATCTGCATACATGTGTCTGAAATCCAGAGGCAATTCAGAAACAGCATAAAGATTAAATAAACCAAATAAGATGGTGAAATGAAAATTGCAGTAAATTGGTCTGAGTGGGAAGCTTTTGTTATTTTCAATCATTATTATTATTTATAGGGTGTGGAAAGTGGAACCATAAGCAACTTTATAGAGATATGCAGTCATACTTAAAAAAAAAAAAAAAAAAAGTTTTACTTTGCAAACCCCCTCCACACTGGCTTCAGAAGCATTTGCTCTACTCTTAATAAGAAATAGTACCAAAGCGAACACACTTCAGATCACTTTTTGGGGGAACTGGTGGCTGATGAAGTGGGTCGACTTGAAATGGAAATGCTGAAAACCCATTAAACTATTGCTAAATGCTATAGATGTATTTTGATTATTCTTACATATTGCTGTTTCATAAAAATATTACCTTCTTCTCCCAAAAAAAGAGCACTGAATACTTTCTTCCAATTAATTCTTTAAGAATTTCCACTCTGAACTTAATGCAAATATGATTTATAAGGAGAAAAGATGAATACATACACCAAGGCTGATGTAATTACATCTGAAGGTTACTGAGAAGTCTACTGAATCCACCTCCCGCGGCATCTCAAAGTTAAGGTTTATCAAGAGAAAACTGAAAAATTAAGTCAAGCCTTATCATTTTATTCCCTAATATTAAAAAGGGCTGGATCTTTTTTATTTGATGATTAACACCTGGAGTTATGTAAGGTAAGATAAGGGTATTAGAACACCTCACTTCCCTGTATGAAGATCATCTCTTCAACAGTATGGAAATGAGGGCCTCCACCCTGGTACCCCATTATGCAACTGAGAAGATCTTTTGGCCCGAAACCTGCACATATCAGGATGAAAACACCTGCCTTATATGTTCACCGCTGGAAATAGGCACCACAGGCTGGATGCAAGCGATTACGGGGGGACGGATCCTGCTTGCTTTGAAGACTTCTTTTGAGGTTGGTGGAATTTTACGTCTCACAAGGATAAATGCTTAGGTTCTATTCTGCCACACAGACACACACCCTTCCATAATACATTTAAAGTTTTGCATTGCTAGTGTGGGCTACTGGGCTGATCTAATGTAACTGAAACCCATTCTTCTTCAAAGCTCGAACAAATGATTTCTAGAAAGCAGAGCCATTTTCAGTTTACTGGAAGCGAGTAAAATTTTAACAAATCAACCAGAGTGAAAAAGGCTGAGCATTCAGCCGAACATATATCAAGCCTGAAACAACCGTGCTTTAAAGCAAAGCAGATTTGTGCCAGCCTGCAGGGACTTCTCAGTCACGGCACTCCCTTGGGATTTACCAGTGTGGTGCGGTTTGGGACAACCAAGCAGCTCAGCCTCTTCCTTCTGCGAGTGACGCTGGAGGAGCTGTGATGTTCGCAATGACAATTAGCTGGCAGGTGTCATCCTTACAAAACAACTGCTTTTTGCCAAGTCTAATCACTATACTATGCACCTCACCTTCTTGAATGAGAGGTCCTCATTCAAGCATGTAGTTTATTCAAAAACACATGCTGCATTCATTATAGCTGAATATTAACGAACACCTTGAATTCTTGGAGCATTATTGGTATCAGGTCTCTTGGCTGCTGCTAGGACAGAATGCCTTATGGGAAGCTTGATGCCTGGCCAGGACTCAGATTACAAAGCATACGCAGCTTTCTTTCAATATATTGAAGAATCCACTCAACCTTACCTATCATCAAAGTACTTCCCAAACATAACACGTTTTCCCAAAATGTTTATGTTGAGATTGCAAAGACTCTGTAAAACTCCAGCTTTCCTTTTCCAGGAGCTGGAAAACTGAGATTACATTATTGGAAGTTTCAAAAGGCATACCTGTTTCATAAAAAAAAAAATTCTTACGTTTTTATCTGTTTTGATAAAACCACATAAGAAAACATAAAGAATAAGCTCACACAATGCCAGTTTATATCATAGCTTGTACTGTGTCCTCCTGCTTACTGTGCCTTTGAGGTAACGACTAGAGTATCGCCACAAACTCATAACTAGTAGCATTTTCCAGGAATCTGAACTACCCATACATTTGCATGACCTTCATCACTTAAACATTCAAAAACTTTGCAGATTGTTGTGTCTTATCATTTAGCTTGCCTGTGGAGCACAGAAAAGTTTTTCGTATTTTTAAAGGCTGTCAAACTGTAGTAATAATAATAATAATAATAAAGTCCCAGAGGAAGTCTGTGGTTGTGTGGCAGAAGGTGGATCGCCTGAGTACCAGTTCAGCCTCCTGCCTCTGAGGTTGCCCTTGTTCTATACATAAAATACAACCACATCTTACTGAGAGACTCTTATTATATGAACATATTTCTTAAAGTTGCCTGCAACATAAAGTTGCCTTTCTTTAAATACCCTGTTTCTTCAAAGTATTACGTCTTTAGCATCACTTGTTGAGTAAGCTGGCAATAAATGTTTCTGTTATTATTCCTAAGCTATAACATTTATTATTTATTCTAAAGAGTCACGGGCATAAGACATTTCACACAAACTGGGGCCAGAGTTCACCCCAGTTTCTGTTCCACCCTGTTGCAGTTCATTCTCCTGACCTCAAGAACCAACTTGTAGCATCTGCAAAGATACCTAGCTGGTCCCCCAATGAGCCCTCTGGGGAGCTGTAACCCTCTGAAACACTAATGAAGAGCACCTTCACCTCAAATGAGACATGCCTTGCATGTCTCTGGAGGAAGGGGACAGCACTTTTGAAGGGCTCAGATGTTCATCGTCACGTAAATGCCACAGTGGAAAGTCTCTTATCCAATTTCCCAGTGGTACTTCAGAGCCTGCATTGAAAGGGAGCCATTTCACAAACTGCAACGTACAAAAACTGGCTGGGATCAACCCAGCTCTGCTATTTAACTGAAATATGCCTCCAGATATAAGTGAGCAGGGGAAGTGCTTCTTTAAAGAAACCAACCCATGGATTTTGGGTAGGATTAGGCACAAATATCCTTCTGTTTTATAAATATTGACAAAAGGAAACAGGAAGATAGGTCTGTCCATAAAGAGGAGGTCTATTAACCATAACGCTGCTCTATTCAAGGGATAGTTTTATCTTTATATTAAAACAAAAAGGGTAAGGCTAGATACTACTTTTTTTTTTTTTTATATATACTGATAGTTCCAAACCTCATAAAATACTAGTATCTGTATCAGCTATAAAAATTAACAGCTCCGGATCCTTCAGCGTTGTGCTCTTCAATTTTATTTTATCACCAGTTTTCCAGTTGCCTGTGTGTGTATGTGTGTGCGTGCACACATGCACACATGTCCCTTCCTTTCTAAGCTGTTTGGCTGCTGATGAATAGCTTATAATTGCTCAGTAAGGCTGTATGGTAGGGTTTGCAAGTGGCACTCCTGATTCCTTTACATCAGAGGTCACTATTGTACAGTGAGATCCTGATAGGAGATAGTGATAACACGATGCAGAAAAAATACCACGAGAAAACTCTGGTTTTGACAGCATGGATTGTTCTCCTGTTAAGTAACTTTCTAGGCACAAAACTAAAAAATTCTGTCAGGCATCTCAGTCCAGAACTGCCCTTTTTAAATGTTTGGAAGCCAATGTAAACACTAAACTCAGTATGATGTTTGTATTCACTTACCCAATCTAACTTTTATTAACAATTAATCCATCACATTTCAATGCCTATAAAAATCCTCTGAGTCACAAGCCCCTCTGGAAGCCTGTATCTCAAAAACAAAAATTGCAATTACTGGCATTATTTTTTGATGCAGAATCAAATTTAAACTGGGTTTTACAGACTGAAGAATTATCTGCATTTCTACTGTCTAAAGGCATCAGATTCCCTTAAAGCTCATATACAGTGTAAATACATAGGAACTACAGGAGGCAGCCAGTACATATGGAACAGATAAAGGCCACATAGTTTACTGAACCTTGTGGCCTGCTGATGTAACAAAATAAGCTTTGCAATGAGCAGTCAGATCTTAACATCAGGTCGCTCCTTTGCTAGAGTGTAATAGATGATAGCTCTCAGAGGGCCAGATTTGGATCCCCATATTTATCAGGAGTCTTACTTCAGGCTCTGGCCCTCAGTACGCTGAACGAGGGATTTAGAAACATTCATTCGTAATATTTTCTCTTCTCTGAGCACAGTATGGTGAGAGGCAGCTGGAAGGTTTCGTGTTCCAGCAGTTGAGGAGAAAGAGTTCCTGAAATCAGGTATATGAAATCTTTCCAGTATTGATGGGTCCTGCTCTTCCAAACAGGTAAACAGCTCTCTGTCAGGGTAAAAGCAATTTGGACTGAACCAGCTCATTATGCAATAACCCCTTGCTGAAATTTTAAACCAACTAGAGGAGCCAAAGCAAGCAATGCGTGCCACTGCCCTTACCTGCTAGCAGCAAGGCGTCTGCTGTTCTTGAGATAGACCCAATTTTCTGTTTCCCTTTAATTTTCTTCCACCCCCCCCCACCCCCAAACTCAGCCTTCAAAGTCTAACTACTCTGGGATCATTAGTAATGAAATGAGCCCAGGAGAGTCTGATGTAAGGATAAGGGAGAAAGTTCTCACACACCTTAAATCTGGTGCTGATGGAAATACCCTAAATGCTGATGGAGACCACAGCGCAGCAAAACTTTGAGGCAAAGTCTAAAAGTATTAGAAGCAGCCATCTGTTCCCGTGTGTTTGGGGGCTGTCACCTCTGCAGGTGGAGAGAATTCAGCTTCCAAGGGTACAATCCCAACACTTGTGCCCCAAGGACACATCCTATGTTCTTTGTGCGTCTGTACAGAGATGCTCCCGTTATAAACTGTGGCTGTGGCAGGGAGTTTTGGCTCATGAGGGCTGCTTGTCTGCTGGTAGCCCATCTATTAAAACACAGAGGCTTTGTTGCTCGAGGAGACGTTTTCTGAATGGGGACTATGGAGTTGTGGGAAGAATGGGTGACTATTCTTCTGTGTTTTCAGCAGCTCTCTCTGCAAGCTTTTCTTTCTGTACTTATTTCCATTCTTCTGTTGGGAATTAACTAACACCTTTAAACCCCAGTTTCTAGGAAAACTTAGGCTGGAAGGAACCTCTGGAGAAATACTATTTCATTCCAGCATCTCAGAGGCCCATTCTCTCCCCATGAGCCACCTACATCCTTCCCAGACACTACAAAAGAGCAAGTTAATGTCATTCTTGCTATACAAATCCTTTTACAAATGTGCATTCATTAAATGAAGAACAGAGCATTTCCCTAACCTTCTCCTGCTCTGGAAATGCACTTTTGGTTCTCCAGACCACACTCACACATCCATACTGCCCACTGAAACGAAGTGACCAAACCACAGGACAAACTAAATGTAAGTACATTTGAATCCATTCATAACAGAGCAGATATCTGCAAAAAGCAGCTTCTAACGTCCTGTTTTCAGAAATCTGCAGGGAATGAGAAGTACATTCCAAGATTATGCACAAACTGAAAGCTCTGAAAAACTTGCAAATACTAAAATTGCTGTAGATGGCTCTTGTGGGTAGAGAACACTACAAGGCAGAAGGCAGCTGTTCACTGGTAAGCAGGACTGAATGAAAAGGATTCCCAACCTGGGCAGACAAAAAAATACAAGTCAAATGAGATCTGATGCAGCTCAGGAGTCAAGCAGCTCGGTCTCAAGCCCAGATGAGAAAGAAGGGGGTCATGGTCACCAGTAGCATCAGCAGATAAAAAGACCCAACAGCAGCAGAGAGACGTGCCCCCACTGAGTCAACAGAGGCAGGTCACACAGCTCCCAGCTCTCCTGCAGCTCACGGGAAAGCTGTCTCAGTGCCCTAGCCTGGCAAAGAAACCACTGAAGCCCTGGTGGAAAGATTATTGCCTGGTGCTATTCACCAAATTACCTCCAAAACGTTCTCCTATCCCAATAAACCAAGAAAAGAATTGGATCTTTTGCCTACAAAGGCAAAAGAGAAGCAAACATTCACAATACAACAATGAGTTGATTCACAAATAATAGGAACTTGAGCTCATTCTCCACCTCCGTAACATTTTCTGCACTGTGTGGGCAGCAGGCAACAGCCAATTCTTTCTAAGGTCATGGCAGCTGTTTTGGTTTAGGAGATGAGACTTAAACACTTCTGGATCAACTATTATTTTTGTCTGTGTCGTCCCACGCCCCCCCCCCAACATATGACCTATGAAAATGCCTTCCCAGGAGCTGTTGAGATGTGCACACCGACCGATCATAAAGCTTTCATGAGACCTTGTGGTCTAACCGTGGGGAGCATTGGTTCAGTCCTGATTACCTCTCATCTTCCAAAGGTTAATACACTTCATTCCATTTTGCTCATTATTTTGTGGACCTATGAAAGGGAAGTCTAAAAGCAAAGGTCCTTTGTGATTCTTGCTCCGAGAATGTAATTTTCCATAGGCAGATCTCAGCATAATTCCTCACACGGGAGAAATGAAGAATTATTCTTGGGGAACAGATATCAAGGAAAAAAAGACCTACAAGAGAATACTCAACATTCAAAGTCATACAATTATATATTTTACTTTAAAAATATCTGAATCTCCATACAGTAGTTCACACAGTTTAAAATGAGGTTATGTATTTGCCACAGAGCCCTGTGATGATACGCTCCCTTATTCAGCCTTTGTCCTACGTCCTCTTCCCTATTTCCAGGGTTCCCTCGGATCTGCATTTCAATAATGCACTTTGGGATCCTCAAGACGAGCCATACTACTGAAATGTTCAAATAGTTTCATAGTCTTTGTTTAATACATTTTTACCATTAAAGGGCAGGAATTACATGAGAAGTTTGCAGCCTAACGCATAAGAAAACAATTATTTAGATAAAGGAGATCTGCATGGCTTATTTATTTCTTGTTCTTCAACTTATTACATGACATCATTTTAATATAAAAGTACTTTGTAATTATGATGCCTTCACTGATAATTCTTTGTTGTACACCACTGGATCTTCCCTATCAGAGCCCAGAGATCTTTTTAGAGATTTTTATACTCACACCTTAATGAAGTCCCACAAAAAGTCTTTCAAACTTCCCAACTCTTTGCTTTGCTTCAGTGTACTCAGGACAGCATTTTCTGTAGTTTCCACGTTTTAAGCTTTAATCTTTGCCTAGAGGGCAGCAAAACAGCATCTCCTGAGGACTCCAATACCTAAATTTGCTTCCCTTATTCAGCAAAGGACCACGGCCTCTTCTGTATTTCTAATGCTGTGCTGGAAGGTACAGCCAAAATGTAACCAATCTTGGCCAGCGTGGCTTGGCACGGGTACGGCGTGGTTAGCCCCGTCTGTCTCCCCAGTGACCTAACAAACCAAGCTGGGACCTGCCAGGAAAGAGCCTCCACTAGCCATCCCCGAAGGGTTTTGTCAAACCTGCTGCCAGCGACCCACCAGCTATGAGGTAGTGTCTCCAGCTGCTGGGCTGGAGATTGCAGGACTAACTCAATTATTTAATGACGGGGGAGACGTTACTGCTGAGACTAGAACTTGCAGCTCTAGTTTCTGGGCCTAAATGGGGACTGTGAAGAAATGCTGGAAGCGAGACAAGCGCACAACTGTTCAGTTGCAAAACCTAAACGTCTGTAAGATTTTCTTCCAGTGAGGTATGCAGCTGAGATGCTGCTTCATGGATCAAAAGTCACCTGGCTAGTGGAATGAGAACACAGATAGGCAAGCAGCCTAGGTGCTCTTTTCCTTTTAATCAAAAAAAACCCCAATAAATTCAAACCCAAACAACCTCCAGAAATCTCTCTCCCGATCTCTTGTAGCTCTGAGGAAAGACACGTGCCCAGTGGGACCTACCCCTCCATTACCCACCAAAGTATCTGAATTCCACAGGACAATTCACTTGAAGCAGAAGTGAAGTATTTCCTGGATTAGAACAGATAACACTGAATGTGGAAACGCTGGAGTCAACGGGAACAGGAATGCCCCTAGCAAAGAAAAACATCTGAATAACTAAGCAGCAGGTCTAACAAATCTGGCTTCTCATGGCTTCATGTATCCTGACTGGCTCCTCTGATGGCTCATGAGGGCTCCTGCTACAGTTCCATCCCTTGGGGAATGCATGACTGGGGTCTTTCTCCTCTACCTTGCTGACTATTTTCATGAACCCGTATAAAAGATTTTCCCTGTGGTATCCCCCTTTTTTTGTCTTCTGTTCAAATTGACCAAAAAGGATGAAAAGTTAGCCAGGAAAGATAAAGACGGACAGACACAGGTTATGATAATAGTCTCTCCCCTCTAGAAAATGAGAAAATGTGCCAGAAAAAAAGTAATTACAATTTAAGTTAGCTATTTGGAGATATGAGGGCAGAAAACATGCAGGAGTGTCATCCCCTCAGTGTTTGGAATTACTTAATCTTGCTGGGAGACAGTAACAAAAATAATAATAATAAAGACTCACAGCTTGGGTCAGTCCCTAGAAGATACTTGCAAATGTTTTCAAGTGCAGAAGGGACAGCCCCTGCTTGCAGCCAGAAGAGTGATCGCCTTCTATTGAGCACTGCCTCTGACCTGTTTCATGTGCAGAGGTCTGGTTATGGTGAGCCACAAACCATTTTGATTTTCTTTGTGGGTGCTTGAACCCCTTCAAAAAGACAGAAAGCACTCGGAGACCTCAACCAAAATTTACTGGAATTTGAAATTTGCTGGAGTTCTCTGCTTACGCCGATACTCAAAATTCTCAGCACACTCCTACCCACGCTCACAGGCTGCTCTGAGTAACAAACGCAACCTTCCCTTTTATCGCTGGCAAAAATGGAGAAGCAGAGCAAGACGGCTTGTAAAAAGCATTTTATATGCAAGACAGATTAGAACATTAGTGGTGTAATAAAGTAAATAAGATGGCAATTGACCTGAGACATGTGGGGTTTACCCCAATTTTTTGTTTATAGTTGAAGGTCGTAAGCTATACAAACCTCTATTGATCAGAGCCCTCTTTGTTTAAACAGAACCTACTGTATTTATTTGTGCTGTTCCTCTAAAGTCAAACAAAAGGGGACAGTTTTAAGTAAATCTCTGCATGACACTGCTGCCATGTGGTTCATTCACTCAGTATACAGATGTTTTCAATCTGTACAGTTTGTCTTTCATATCCATATGAGATGAAGCAGGCTTGATTTAGGCTGGGAATGTTGCCAAAGAGAGAAGATACATCATTAACCCTTAATAAACGACTTATGAAGCATCCCTGGTTTATTCATTAAAAGGACTCTGTGAAGGATTACCATAACACCTTATGAGCGGTACGAACCCTTTACTTGTCCCTATTATTATGCGACAGGTATTTATATGGAAAACAAAATCCGTGGTGTGGGAGATCCTCCCCTTTCGTTCCCTTGCACTCTAATGTACAAGCTAAAAATAAGCACCTACCCAAACTTAGCATTCAGATAACAAACATCGTCAAGAATTAGGAGGACGGAACTCATTTGGGTTTTGCATTGCAACTGATGCACTGCGAAATCAGGACCCCGTATGCCAGGCATCACACAAGTCTTTACAGAATTGCTTCTTGCTTTACCCACCTTAGTACATACCATGTGTATATACTTAATACATAGTATAGGCATTTACTCAATACATACTACATATAAAAGACAAGATGGTGCCTCTTATTACACGTCTGTGGAACTGAGACAGCAGATTAAATGGCATCCCCCAGATCTCATGAGAAGGATGTAGCAGAGCCAGGAACTGAACCAAACTAGCCCAAAACGCAGCCCAGTGAGTCACTCACACAGCTGACCCTCCTATATTTCCACTTCACTTTCCATAGCATCCCTTTCTCCTAACAAACTATTATAGAGCTCTTGACAAACATTAGATGTGTGTTATGCACAGCATTAGGCTCCTACAGAATACAGTAATATTAGAAGCAGCTACTGGCTTGGAAGCAATTGGGTGAAAAAAGGACACAGCTTTTTCTTCAGATAGTTTACAGGGCTTTGCACGCTGAGTCTATTCTTACTGTATTATTCAGCAAACAATCTGTTGCACCACTACGAAGAATAAACTGCTGATCTAATGCAACTAATAGACAATCTCATTCAATCAGTTTCTTCCTTTATTAAAACATGCAAAACACACTAGTGAGTTTAAACCCGCTGTGCCAATAGTACCATCTCTTGATTTTAGCAGGGAGCAGTGCGGCTTAAGAAAGAAAAAAAAAAAATCAGAATGGATTTGGTTTTGCTTTCTACTCCAGCTTGGTTAGAAGGCAGAAATTCACCACACCACTTAGCTTAAAAACCTCAGAACCGAGGGCCACTGCTCAGAAGCGTGGGCTGAAAAGACTGCTGCCCCCTGCTATAAATCTGTCCCTACAGATTTTATGGCCAGTCCTATGCAGTTAGCAGGAGAAAAAGCCTATGAAGTTGGCAGATATTCTGCCCCTTTTCAGGTTGTGTTTGAAGAAGGGGCTATACATAATCACGTGTATGTTCAAGCATTCATTTTCCAGGAGGTGTTTGAGTCAGGGAGAGCAGGCTCAGCACATACCATAAAAATACTTCTGCTCCTTATTCTCAAGATCTGCACTACAGGTCAAACAAGCTACACTCAGTCATGGGACATTAAGTCCCTGGATCTTGAACTCCAGCTGACTGCCTCACCCAAGCTTTTGGGCTAAACGAGCATCTCCCTAGCCTAGATGCTAAACGGAGAAGTCAGCAGGTCAGGCTTCTCTTAACCCTGCTGCCAAGAGAGCTCCTCTCAGGACAGCTTTTGCACAGCCCAAACCCTCCCTAGACACTGCGCAAGCAAGGAATCAGTCAAACGCAGTTTTTTTCCACCTCCTTCCCTACCATAAAAACCTAACTCCCCCCAGTGCTAATCCCAGTGCTAGAGACACAGCCCTTTTCTAGCTGACTGGGGGGAATTACTTAATTCGGCGCAGCTGGCCCAGCCCAGCTCCCCACACAGCGCAGGCAGCCAGTGCACGCAGCTGGGAGCCCTCGGCACAGCCCGTTTAACCCCCTCCCCTCGCAGCCCACTGCCGTCCGGGGGGAGCCCCGTCGGGGTGCCCGGGTTGGGGGAGCACCTGCTTGGCTGCCATGGGGCTGGCGAAACACCTCCCTGTTCAGCTGCAGTGCTGAGCATGGGGCGTGCGTGCTGCTTCTCGAGGGTAGAGCTCGTGGCCTCGCTGGGGCACACGGAGTTTGGAATTTGCAGCTGGGTGGGAGCCGGGACCCTTTGCAAAGCCAAAAGCCTAAAGATGAAGTAGGACAGTGATGGATGAGAACTGGAAATACCCAAAATGGAAGGTGGATGATCGAAAACAGGTCTCCGAGGCAGGGCTCTGACATAAACCAGGATACTCATCATCTCCGCATTATGGTCTTGAAAGTCTTGGACTCTGCTCCATTCCTTGGAGGAACAGTTTTGGGTGCCCCTGCCAGGGAGCAACCAGCATCTGCACATCAAGTGTGAAAACACCAGACAAAACAGGGGGGAATCGCAAACAATGTCAAGGGAAATACGGCGATTTGCTCCAATTCATAAACCACGCCAAGAGCCCAAGCAGCCCAGAGCCCAAGCCTGCCGAGTCCCAGGCTTCTTCAGCAGCTTACACCGTCCCAGCTATGCAGCCTACCACCCCATGGAACACACCTTCCTGGAGACACATACTCCTCTTAAACAAAATAAGAAAAGCAGACTGGTTTAGCCATGGCACTTTAACAGAAAGCTGCTTCAGCGAGACTATTTAAAAGCCAATTACTCATTTAAATATGGGGCAAGAATGGGGAATTTAGGGGGAGAGAGGGAGCCACGGTTACTGGCCCCTTCTTAGCTTTTAAACCAAAGCAGAGACAACAGTCAAACTTGGGACAATCCTGGGTAAACCACAAAAGATGGCAGCACTTCTCATCATCCTAAAACAACAACATTTTTCCAAGTCTTTTCAATCAAAAATGCTAGCAAGGCCACCCTGGAATTTGCTACCACTTTTCCTTACCCAAAGCTATTTTTCAACACAAGTATTGAGTTTACATATTAATACACCACTAAAAACAGGATGAAGAGATTGGAATGTTGGAGTTACTGATTTGTTTGGGATTTTCTAAGAAAAAATAAAATAATTCTGTTTCACCAGCTCTCTTTTTTCCTTTCTTTTCCTTTTTCCCATTAAGTGACTGTTTCAAATTAATAGAAAGAGGATGCAGCATTTCTTGGGTTTTATTTTATGGGTTTTCCCAGCATATGGAATCTTTTTAAACTTGAGAAGCTGTGGGTAATATGTTATTATATGCATATTTTAAGTTAACCATTCTTTATATCTTTCTCAAAAGAAAAGATTTACCACTTTATGTCTGAGAAATATGTTTATTTAGAAGATTTACTCCAACTCTACTTATTTCCTTTACAGCGATGTCAAAAGGAAAACTACACTAGCATTTTTTATAATTAAAATTAGGGTGGAGCAGAAAGAAATTATTGCTTGTTGCTTTTCTAGATCATGGAAGCTTTTCATAAATCAGACTTGACAGGTTCAAAACGTTATTTTCTGAGCTTTGTCCCTTTGCCAGCAAGGCCACTTTTAGGGTGGTGACAGAAACCCTGACCTGTAATGCCAGTGGGCCCGTTGGCACATCCGAGAGATCACAGAACTCCACGTTTCCAGAAGTGGCTACTAAGCTGAAATACAGCTATTGCAGGAGGAGGTGAAGGAGGAGAGGAACAAGGGAAGGATTTCTAAACACCAAACTGGCAGAAGGTGATGGCCCTTGAAAGCTCCAGATCTCCCAGGAGCTGCTGAGCGCTGCTGGAAAGCAAGTCATGGGTGAGCTGGAAAAAGTGAAAGCAGCCAAAACTAGCAGCCACAGTATGAAAATATGAATAAAATGTGTATGTGACCCTGCTCACCTCTCCTTAAAATAGATGTCATAACAGGAGATATTCCTGTGCTGCCATGAACCTTAACAAATGTTCCTAAAAGCTTCATTAGTGATATTTTGCCTGTCTCCACTGCCAGCCACGGGTGGTATCCATAAACCTGTGGAAACATCCAGTGCATCGAGCATCTCAGCTGATACCGAGCCCAGATGGGACCAAAACACACAGTTCATTTCCTCCCTCCCCACTAACCTGAGGTACCAGGATAAGAAGTGTCCTACCTCCCAAAATGGAGTTCTCCAAACACAGCTAAAAAAATTACATTCAACTGACAGACACTAAAGAGAAAACTAGTTTTATGTAAGACTTGCCCTGCTGTAAAAAAAAAAAAAGTCGTTTTTGGCTCAGGAAAGACATTTTAATTGCACAGGACAAATTATATGAAGTTGTTACTAAGCGATAACTGGGGAGGCAGGTTTTTGGATTCAAATTTGCGTGACTTTGGGATTTTTGTCTCCGTAGTGTTCAGTGCTTCTGTGTGCCAGAACTGGCAAGTCATGCCGAACGTAACGTTTATCTCCTCCCTACGCTGTAGTTCAGCATTGATCTGACATGTCACAGGGGGTGACACCAGGCTAACAAGGAAGGCCGTGATACCTGCTCACACAGACTGCCCCCTCCCAAACCGTCAGCAAAGACAATTCAGTCCTGGGTTACTGCAGGAAACAGACCGATCATGTTCCCAGGCAAAGAAGTGAACTGCAGGTGGAGAGTGACCACAGCCTGGAGATACTGGGAAGTTATATGAGCTCCTGGGGTCGATGCAGGGTGGCAGGACCAGGAAAGCTGACATCTATGGGGCATGATGGGCAGAGGTGGAGCCTCCAGCATTAAAGGGCTCTGAATTTAGCATCCAGCTGGCCTGTGGGAGCCAAGTGACAAGCTAGCTGACGCTGAGATAAACCAAGACTTGCTTCCCCAGACCTCGTCCTGGACCACTGGTCTAAGCGATAACTGCAAGTGGGTCTAACCAGCAGCCTTGGTGTTGCTCTTCCAGCTCTGCACAGGCTCTCACGCCACCTCCATTTCACAGTGCCACCCACAACACCCCCTACAACGCCCTCAGGACCTGGGCTCCGTGGGTGAAGGCTTCCACAGTTTGCTGTTTCAGAGGCAAACTGAGCTCAGCAGTGGAGCAGGGGCTATCACCAGATCAGGCTGCAAGACCAGGCTAAGGCAACACAGACATGCCCATCCTGCTTTTGACATGCCTGGCTTGGCCACACAAGCAAAGGGGAGAGAAGCACAGCCCACCCGTGTCTCTTTTTCCCGAGCAGGGGGTGCAAGGATGTGGAAAGCGATGTGGAAGAGGCAGATTGACCCTATCAGCTGGGGCTGGGACTGGCCAAACTGCCATGACTCAAGAGCCTGTAGGAAGATCATAGACAACATTCTCTTTTTGTGCCTCATTTTGTATCTGCTTGAAGAGTCTTTGTTGCTCAACAGTTTGTACAACCGTTTATTTTTTTTTTCCCCTGCAGCTGTCAAACCACATTGATTTTCAGTCATTTTAACTTGGGCGGGATCAGCCGACCTACTCCCCCAGGTGAAAAGCCAGGAGTGAAGGAAACAGCTCGAGTTGGCTGAATTATCCGATTCTTCTAAGGCACAAAGAATTTGTTTGCTTTGCTTATGAGAGCTGAGGGAAGGATGGCGCAGAAGGCTAAATCCTCACCATCCCCCTGGTACATACTTCACGCTTTGCTATCGATGCAGGCAGAAGTGTTTCCAGGGCTTGCAACGCAGTTGGCAGTGTCTATTCCGAAAAGGACCTCTACGGAGCAAGCTCATGTCTGAATTACATCTCAGCCCTAGGGAAGATGGCTTCTTCAGTTCCCCTTCAAGGTCAGTTGTGGGGTAACATATGTTATTCGTCTCTCGGTCTTGCTAACAGAAAATCTGACTGAGCGACATGTGGAAACTGGGAAATGAAAATAAACAAAATGAATAAACACACTTAAAGGGCTTGGGGGGAGACAGAATCCCGACCTGCGTGTAACATCCTTACCAACGGGACAATGCTAAACGAAATTTGGGATTTGCATCTTGATGGGTACGGTAAATTTGAACTCTGCATGACTCCAACGCATCTGCTAAGCAAACAGAGCCACTCTTATTACAGATGTACAGCACAGAGTCAATGTAAGATCCAGGAACCAGCAAGCTCACTGCAGTGGTGAATAGCAGGTTTGGAGGTTTTTATGTTCTTTTGCTTAGACATTTCTTTTAATAATTAGAATGGACTGAAGTCTTGCAGAAATCAGTATGTTTCAATGGTGTTTCAGCCCTTTTTTAACATGCTGTAGCAGGATGAACTTGCAAAGCCTCTGTGTTCCCAGTTCTGCCTCTCCTCACTCCTCAGCCGCAGGTTTGCAGCTGCCCTTGCCCCGAGCTGCCCAGGCAGAGCCGCGCAGCCCACCCCAGCCCCCCGAGGAGGGGGCACGCAGCCCTGGCAGCCCAGCTGGAGCCCTTCCGCCTGCCTGGTGATTCCAGGGTGGCGTGGGCACGAGTTTCAGGGCAGTCTCAGTTATTCCTACCAGGGATCTGTGCTTAGTCAGCACAGCCCGGGGACATGTCAGCAAAGCCCAGACGTTGTCTCAGGTACACAGTGCCTTAAAAGAGGTTGCTCGTGTTATCCGCGTTGTGTGCTAACATCAGGGCGGTTGTAGGCAAAACGGTCGTATGTTCTGGGCATCCAGAGCTGCTCCTTCCTGCACGTAGCAGCTGAAATCAGAGCCCATGGTAGCGTTGTAGCCCTGCTCCAGCGGCTCTCATCTGTACAGTCACGTTTGCCATCCCAGCCATGGTAAAGAGTTCCCTCACTGGCTCACCAATGCTTCAGCACACCCACTTCTTTCCTAAGATTTGGCTAAAGATCAGAGCAGCTGGTTATAATAGCATTTGGCAGTAAAAGTCTACCAAGCAACCTGGCCTGAAGAGCTGAAAGGAGAGCAGCGAAGCAAAGTATGAGAGATGATTAAATGAGACTCAAGACTCCAGAAGGAAATTTCTGGGCATCTCTTACAACCACCATATCCTTGGATTTCTATTTTTGCCTCATTCCTCTCTGTAACACTTTTGTTTTCACTCTTCCTTCCCTTTTGTTCTTACAGTTAGCAAGGGAGAGGGGCAAATCGTGAAGTCAGGTTGTGAGCATCTGCCTGAGCCTGTGTGTGTGTGTGTGCAGGCACGAGGGCATGGGAGAGCAACCAGCAGCACTGCCAAAGAGCAGAGCCGGAGCCAGGCTAGTCAAAAGAAGTCGATCTGAGGATAGCGAGTCATAGAGAAGTGGGTGAGAAAAGTAGAAAAATTATCACAACAGCTTCTCTTAGCCAGCTGGCATAGCTTCTTTGCTAGTGAAAACCTAGAGGCTTTCAGTGCAGTATATTTCATAAGCGAGGTATTACAACTAAATTCAATTACAAAACCACACAAAAAGGTGTTTTAGCGTTTTCTACAGGGGCACTGATGCTGGAACCGAAGGCCTTTTGAGCTGGAAGCAAAACCCAAAGCCTTTGCTTTGGTTATTCATGTAACAGCATGAGACAGGCTTGGGCTTCCCAGGAGGTGGAGGATACTAGCGTCAAATCTAGGACAAGGAACTCCTCTTCAGGAACTCCCAAGGATCAATCACTGATACAGGCTTCCTGATGGACAAGGTTTTGATTGCAAAGATCCCATGGTTATGGATGTGCTCCCTGAAAAGCAGGTTTTGCCGTGCATCTTACATCACAGTGGCCAGGTCCTGGACATACATCAAAGCCTTCACCCTATGAGTCGCAGTAGACATCAAGATGTGCTGCCTGCTCTGATGTGTGCAGCACCAGCTCTGCCTTTGCAGGGATGGGTACCACACCTCACACCACCCTGGTGATGTTAGTGGCATCGCAGAGAATAGCCCTTGCTCTGAGCAGCAGCCTGTTCAGTGATCAGTCCAAGGTGGAAAGCAAACCAGTGGGTTTTCTACCAAATTATTTCTGTTCTTTGCAGGACTGGTCTGCTACAGCATATTTACACAGAATTCGTTAGCATGTCCCTTCTGCTAATCCCAGCTGGGTTTAATACAACGGTATACATGGATTTTCCCTGGCCTCTAGGACACCTGTGTCAAGTCAGAAGCGTGTGCTTTGGGACAATGTGAGCCCAGGAGCTGGCCCTTGAGAGATTAGAGAAACCAGGGCTCTGAATGTTCACTTGGAGGTACAAGCGGAGTGTATTTATATTATGATTCAAGGGAAAAAATCTGCCTCTTGAGACCCTCCACCCTTGCCTCCTACTTTAAGTACTGGAATGTACCAATCTTATCCCAAGGAGACTATCTGACACATACAACACTCTGACCCAAACCATGAAACAATAGAGACCAGGCTCCAAATTTAGAGATGCCCTCTCCTCATACACCCACACTGAAAAGACATCTTTAGAGTTCACTGAATAGGACATGCACTCCACCATCCCACGAAGCCCCAAGAACTGTGAGGTGGTTCAGCAAACTTGCTGCTGACAGTCCCAGCAGTTGAAGGAGAAAAAGATTCTCCTCCTTCTGCCAGCTGTGAAACTGAGCCCCGTCCAAACAGCCTTGGCTCCAAGGCAGCCACCTAATGATTCCCAGGCTTAGCTGAACATCTTTATCCCTCTAAATACCATACGATTTGGGATAGATTCAGTGGCTTTTCTGGACTACCACCATGAATAAACACGAGACACTCCCTGAAGATAAAGGTGGGGGCCATCTGCTGTACACTCAGAGGAGTCCAAACCATCACAGCAATCGCAAACATGTGAACATCACTTCTTTAAAATGCTGGCATTGCGGCACCCGTCACGTGGTTCAACCGCACGAGCGCTGCCAAAACACTTCATGATATCATGTTGGGAGCCACCCCGCGTACGCCTGTCCTCAGCCCGGCTCAGCAACGCTGCTCAAACGCACCGCAAAGCCCTGCTGCCACGGGGAGAGGTGCAGTGGCCGGGCGGCTCCAGCCCCGGTGGGGCACAGCAGCCCCAGAGGAGGTATGTAGGAGAGGGAAAGAGATAGTGAGAGACATGGGAATCCAACCTGGTGGAGGTTTAGGGCACAGAAGGAAGGACATGAGCAATAGGAAGCAGACTTACGTCACCTTTCAGAGCTTGATCAGACTTGCACGGAGAGCAATGCAATTTATTTCTCTGTCTCTTCAGATGTTAAGTATCCAGTTGCACCCAACACCGAGCAACAGCTGGCAGCGGATGTAAAAGCATACAAGTGTGGATACGTGGAGCTCTTACACTTTCTGGAAAACTTCATTAATAGTACAATCTAGAACATCAGCTGTGCCCTAGGAAATTCCCAACAGCTAGGAATTTCATTCTGTACTTAGAGGTAAATCTCCAAGTCCAGGTGCCCTGAACTGCCAGGTGCTATCATTGACAATGGTGGAGGATTTGTCCACTTTTTATTGCCTGTATTATATCATTTATTATCTGGAACAACGGTTTGGCTGTGAAATTTTCACCAGAGCTTATTTGGTAATAAATCATTTGTGTAATAAGTTACACTTCCCAATTCGCAATTTTTCCCCACATGCCTCTCCTTTTTTGTGAATACATTCATTATTCAGAATGATCAGTTGTGCAATGTCAGGTATAACTCTTTGCCCCACCTATCTCATGGGATAGTTGGAGTAAAAATAATTTTGACATCAAATTAGGGCACAGGTTATGTTTCTGCTCCACAATTGTATGTTCAAAATCAAGTTCTCAAAGTTGGGCATCTAAGTCTGTATCTAGAGCATAAAATAAAACCAATTTGTTTGTCAAAAGTGTGATTAACTGCTTTTCTGTCACTTTCAGGAAAGACAAAGCATTTAGGAGAAAGATTTTAAAGAATAACATTTTAAAATTTCCATAGATTTCAGCATCTCTTCAAATAACAGATGATTATTGTTATTACTACTACTGTGAGGTTTTGGTAATCTCATAATACCCATGTCAAGTTATTTCTCATTGTCAGAATTTGCATCTTCAATCTGGGCTAAAAATCATTAAATGAATAATCATGCACTCAGCCTGCTAGGTTCTGGTGCCCCTCCCCCTTGCAGCCCAGCTTGGCACTCTGCACGGGTGCTAGCAGATAATCCAGGTTTTAAAAGCTGACTCCCTCTTTATCATTATGTGACGCTGGCTTGCAAAGTTCAAGGTAAGGCCATTGTGTCTTGAGTCTATTTTTATTGTACAAAACACTGGATGGAACTTAATTATTTTTTCCATCTGCCAACCATTTTGACTAATTGAACCCTTTGCAGCCAGGAGTCAAGGTTTCCCAATGTAAACCAGACCCTGGAACTTGGCATTAGCAGAAATGTTGAAAAATCATGAAGGAATTTTTGGTTCTGAGGTTTGGTTCTGTTTTCCAGATTCTGACCAGGATTCAGAAGAAACCCAAACCCTCTCCTACATATACATTTTTTCGGGTTCCTTTAGCGTCTCAAATTTTCCAGGCACTAAAACTTCCCATTACCAAAAAAGAAGAAAAATTAAAAAATTGAAGGCTATAACTTAAAGCCACAGAAGTATGGAAATTCCCAGCAAAGTCTCAGACTTCCATTATTTTGGCAAAAGCAGAGCATGCTTGGGCAGCGTTAAAAATGAAGCATAACTTAATACTGAAGGGTTTCCTGATAAGTGCTCTGTACTGCAGATCAGATTGTGGACAGTTCTGCAGTATATTTCAATGTTATTTTCACCAATACTTTTTCCCTTTAAGAGGGTAACTGGTGTAGCCGATGCATTCTGTTGCATGATTAATTTATTTGATGACCCATAAGTAAGTTTCTACCTGCAATAATATTCCATCTTTGATTTTAGCTCAGGACGTGAAAATCTTGGGTTTAGTGACTCTTCCAGCAGTGGGAGATCATCAAGGACTGAAAGGTAAGAGGTATTCCTGTCCAGCAGTGACTTGTGATACACCTCTTTAGTTCTACTTCAGATTCTACTGTTTGGCAGCGAAGCCTAAACGGGTGGCTTGTGCCTCTTAGTTTCAGCTTTGGTACAATAGATCTGCCTTGATTGAGTTCTTTTTAGAACCCGGTACAATTAAGGTGGCATTTCCATGCTGATGACTACTGTTTCATTCATCTTAGCCTCTTCTGCTAATGACGTTTCTTTCCCAAGTAGTTCCTCAACTTGCCACCAGCACTAACGATGCGCCACTGGAGATCCTTCACCCTTTGTTTTTCATGTCTTTGCTGCCTGGCCATTAGGAAGCAGATGATAGAATGACTTCTACCACCACGCTCATTCCCTTTGACAGAAAACTCATTTTACAGCATAGCTGTGATACTTTGGAAATGCTTCACAGAAATCAGGGATCTGTCTGAAATTCTACACTGGAGGCAAATGAAAATTTTTAATAGATCTGGGTCTTAGTTCCGCTAATTTCAATGGTTCGTTTCGCTGTTCTGGCAGTCAGGATCCATTAGTGGAACAGAAGGAGAAGCATGTATAATGCATGTACAGCAACCACATTCTAATCTGAAATTTCTTTTTTCTTTTAAGTTCTTATTTTCTAAAATAAATATATAATGAGTTACTGACAGTACTTAACAATATCTTATACTACACACTGTAATACCCCAAATAAATACTTAATTTCTGCTTTCCTGCAACTTCACTAGGATTACATCATGTCAGATTACTCTAAGTCTGCTTTAACCCAGTTTGAAAACACTAGTTATTCAAAGATCTTTACAATTCTTAATTTCTTTCCTTGAAATACCTTTTCTTTCGCTTCCTTTATACAGTTTTACAAGCCTGTGAAGGCCAGAGAGTTATTGAAGTCAGAACAAGCCTGCAAGGGAGGAAGTCGGGACAGCACAAACGCTGTTCAGCTGACAACAGAGCTCCCTCCCTTCCGCTCCACTGGCCAGCAGCACCTCGTTCTGCTGAGTAGGGACACAGCTAATTTCTGCACCTAATTCAACCTTCGGGCTGTCTGATGTGGTAGCAAACGTACCGCTGGTTGTTGTGATGTATAAAAGTGCCTACAGAGAATGACAGGGCCACCGTGAATTCAGTCCACACAGGGTCCTTACCACCCATGAGATAACACCTATTTTCGATCTGCTGGCCCGCCTGTAGATCAGAACCACTGAGTAAGGAGGGAGGTGTGCACTACCTTTAACCACGCAGTGAAGTCATTAACATGCGCTCCCTACCATGAATTAAATTAGTTTGGATTCTACTGACGATGCAAATAAACTCATGAAGCATAGCTCTACAGGGCTGCAAACTAACCCGTTCGAAAAGACTTTCGCTGCTTGTGTTTATCATGCTGTATGATAAACGGCCACCTCCCCAAATTATCAGGAAAGGAAATTTTAACCATTCAGCAAATAACAAAAATTGTTTTAATGATAAATAAAAAGTCACAAAGCTCAGCATGTTCTGCTGAGAACCATTAATGAGGGAAGATGGTGAGGCCTGTGAATTCACCTTCCCTTTTGTTAACACTCTCTTCCACCTGCAATCCATATAGGTGAACAGAACATAGATTCCTTACATAAAAATGAGAACGCCCCCCCGCCTTCCTTAGATTTTGGTGCTCCTTGTCTTTCAAATGCTGCCTAATCTTGTGCTAAAGTCTTCTGAAAAGCTGAAGCAACTGAGCTCCTAATCCCACTATGCGTCTTTGAAAATCTGGACCATAATGATGACATTAATTATCGTTGCCTTTGACTTTCCTTCCTTCATAAATATCAGCTTAAAACCCAACTGTTAAAATAGCCTTCCTGTGCTAGGAAGCACCTTATCTTGTACTTTCGTGTCCCTGTAACATCTGCATGTGGTGCTCTGAACTTTGCTGCTGCTGCTCTCCATTAAAAGCCAAACAAACAAAAACCCCAACCTTGATAATACTTTGTTGGAAAAGGACCTAAACAATATCCTGCTTATTGCAGAAAACCAACACGGTGTGTTCCTTTAGTGTAGAAAATAGGATGCAGAGTCTTGGGACACAATAAAGCCCGTGAAGTGCCCTTCCCTTACCTCTGCCTTCTGATCCCCATGCCTGTGCTCCACGGGCTTTCCAAAGCTCCCAGCACTTGTTTCCTGCTTGGTTATCTAAATGGGAGATACTGCTATCTCCTCGATTTCCAAAAATTTCTGGCAATCCTGTCATGTCTATTTTGAAACAATTTCTCATCCTTTCCCACTCTTAAAATGTATTTTAATCCCTTATTTATGAGCATCTTTAGTGTCTTCTATACAAAAGCTTTAAAACTGACTATTTACTTGGTTGCATCTGTCGATGAGATTTTAGGTGATTTGGAAATTGCCTCCTCTTGGGATGTGTTTCAGGGCTCTACAACCAGCCTGTGCAAATGGCTTGGAACTCAGCTGACAGAGCAAACTGCATGGACAACTTTACCTGACCCCGTCCCAGCACAAACCCAAACCCTTCAGAGAACGGGACTCCACGCGAGCTAGTATCCAAACTGTAGCTAGTCTAAAAACACACACGAGAGAAAAACATACGGAAAGAGTGACTCCTCTGGGCCTCAATTTAGTCAAAATTACATCATTTCTATACTCAGGATCATTTTGCCTGAACCCACAGTATGCACACCAACCGCCGGCTCCCCCTCATCCCACCCACGTCCCCCCGAGGAGATGGGAGCTCCCCTAGATGCCTGCAGATGGGACACTCTAAACCCCGAACTGCCAGATGCTATAAAATAAAGACCAGACAAGCAAGACCAAGACTGGGACAAGCAAGACAAGATACCACCCTAAAGTCTTTAGAAATAAGACGAGAAGCAGGGAGAACCCTGTTTCGCTCACATTCTTACATTTAAACGTAGCCAGTTGGCTGTTCATAGTATTTTAGGCAGGCAAAAAAGCAACAGAGAGAGAGCACGAGCACAGGCAGGGTGGGTACTGCAGATTTCGGAACCGCAGAGCAAGTCACAGAATCCCCGCTGGCCTCAGACACGCAGCAGTGGGTGTTTTCCCAGAGAAGTGTCTGCTGGAGAAGACACTAAGGAGTTAGGTGGTGGGATGAACGTTTTTCATCTGAAAATGGGTGTTGGCTTCTGTCGAAAGCTGTCTCAATCTCTCCCCCAGAAAGCTATTGCCAATACTTCTATGTGACTTGGCATGATCATCTGTCTCTTTTCCAGAGAAAACTGCTACCCTGTCTCCACCCTCCTATGTGATAGCGGAGGCTCAGCAACCACATGCAGACCTCAGCGAGAGACACGAGGTGAGGAGCTCTGCTCCCTACCTACACAGGGAAAACACAAAGGTCTTTTGTCAAGGCACTGCAATCATAGGGCATCACATGCCATAAATGCACTGTCAACAATAAAAGCAAGCAGATAGCATCTCTGAGGTTTTTAGATTTTAAATCCTTGTAAATAAGGAATGGTCCACTTTAACGTGATTTATAAAAAACTTAAAACATCTGAAAACTTGTAGGGTCAATCGCTGCTTGAAATCATTGGTTCAGATGGCTGGTCTTCCACGGAGAAATGATCAGACCCTTAGTGAAGGGCAAGTGGGAATCCCATTCAGGAAGGATTATCAGAACAGTGTCATTTCTGTCTGAATTTCAGACTTCTTGACACTGACCTCGGAAAAATCCTGGCAAGTGTTTTTACAATTACTATATTCACTAGAATCTTCAAAAGGATTTTTTTCAAATTCCTCAATTCTTTGCGAATAGATGACATTTAGCTGCATATCACTTAAGTTCATAATCCTCTTAAAAACATGTGGCCTTGATTTGGCACCATTTGTTTCCATTTGAAGCTACTCTGAATCTGTATCAGATAATTGCATAATTTATTTGCCTTGCATATTGAACTGAGGTCTGAATGCTGCTCTCCCAGCCCAATTACTCCAGACTAATGAACAGTGAGCCAGAACACGGTGCTTGAAAACCAAAATCAAGAAGAACAATAATCAATGGGCACCTCTATACATTTTGTCAAGAACATACCACAGCCTGTGCAGAGCTGAAATTTTATTTGCTTATAGAAGTGTCCCATCTGTAACTCCCCATTTGGAGTTAACTTTAGAAATAATTTCATCCAAGTACTGAGTGGTACCTTCATCACTTATTATATCTTTCATTTTACACCCACAATTAATATTACTCACAAATGAACACCCTCAGTTGCCTGTCTGCATCATTTGTCCACTTGATTGATAGCTGATGCAACTTATTTGGAGTGCAAAATAGCATCTGCACGTTTGGATGCTACTTTAGCCGTCTAATTAGATTTTTAACTCTGTGTGATGCAGAAATCATGTTCCACCATGCTCCAACCCTGAAGTCTTTCATAATATACAACGGACCACTTAAATAAGGGAGAAGTTACCAGTTCTATGTCCTGGTACTAAGGAATATTCAAAATTAGTTTTATGAAATGAAAAAGAAATTGAATGCTGAGCTCACTGACGCATTAAATGCTTACTTGCCTCAATATCAAAATGAGGACAGATACTAGTAAGTGTTAACATTTCGGCATTACCATGTTAAGACTTCTTTGTAAAACATCCAAAAGAACTGCTTCTCTCAGCTAGAATGGATAGGATTACTTCAGGTAACCCTATATGCATTCCCACCTCTACCCTCCTCCAGAAGGAGCATTGAAGTTCAAGACATGGAAAAAAAACATATCTCAACATATGTGTGTGTTCACCTTGGACATCAACTGGACTTAAACACATGCTTTAAATTACAGATGAGCCTCTACACTGTCCTGAATGAGGAGGGATTTAGGCATGCATTTATACCCCTTCTGAATGGGGGCAAGAGGAAATTCCATAGGGCCTGGTACCATTTATACTCCACGTGCATAAGCTGGAATTAAGCAGCACAACATTACTGGAAAGCCTGCCTTTCAGAGGGGTGAACATGCTCCTGGACAGGCTTTCACGATGGTTTGGGCAAGGAACGTTCAAGCCCATGTAAACAGGAAACCGGGTTTGCTTTGTCACAAGGGAGAATTCTCCTGTGCCAGAGATTCATTTCATGACAAAACAAAATTTCTTTTGTGCAAAAGCTGAAATAGCTTAGTGGTATCAGTTGTCATGGCTCTACTTTAAAATCAGGAAACTTCTTTCCACTAGATTATCATCATCAGGAGGCAGGCTGTTAAATGATGGCTAAGCCAGTAAGTATATTCTTCCCACAGATCGTCACAGGGGAGATGCAGGAAAAGAAACTAAGTATACTATAATAGTGTGATCTTGGATAATTTCTGCCTTTACTCTGGGGAGGTTTCCCACAACACTATCCCAACGGCTTACTTTTCCTTATTTATACTATATGGCTACAGCAGAAATCCAAAGGAGTGAAAATTTGCAGTAGATTTGGGGGTTTCTAAAACACCAATCATGATCGTAAAAGTCAAGAGCATCTTAGTTTTTAAATAACACCAGTGTTTTCTGCAAAATTATGATTGGTTACATTTTGATTTTCTAGGTTTGTTGCAAATGGAAGTGAATCAGACAACATTCGCCATCATAATTGCTTTCTGCGTGAAGAGGTCTTTTTCAGGCTGGGCTGGCTGCTGCTGTTTTAATCAGAAGGTTGTCTATTTGTATGTTAATAGTTTCATCCTGGTTTATTAGGCTTGTTGATGAAAAAGCAAAAATCAGATGCTTTACTATTTTCAAGCTTCACTATTAATCTGTGATTTTTTTGGTGCCAACACAGAACCATTTCAGCATCCTCTGCCTTAAATCCTCTTAATGAAAGCATGAAGAATGACAAAATACTTCCTTTCATAAAGCAGAAGGCTGTGCCAATTCACTTTCAACATGCTCATTCAGTGGAACTGAGGTAAATATGTTGCTCCACAGGTGCTTCTCCTTGCAATAACATACTCCCTAGTAATCCATTAAATTCATCTCATGCTCTGTTTAGTGCCTACTCTGTGAACTGCCTAGCTGGTTAAGGTCATTGTGATAATAGCACCGGGTTAAACAGCATGGGTATGTTGAACCCTGACATTCATCCACTGTGGCCACAATACAGATAAGAAACGACGAACAGCATTAGACGTGTAATACCTACTCAGACCAACATGATCTTTTCCCCTCTGCAGCTCCTTTTACAAGCAAAAAACCTTGGGATCAGGCAAGCCTTTTCAGACCTGAATCTCAGGACTCCTTAAAATAATCTAGTGTCTTTAGAAACACGAGATCAGCAACTGGAAGCTCGTCTGGTTTTTTTGGCCATTACTGAACTAGCCCAAATGATTGAGCAGGAGGGGGCTGAGCATCCCTAGGGGCTGGGCAGAGGGTGGGTCAGTCACCTGTGCTCGTGCGATCCAAAACTGCACTGCTGCTCACCTCGTGCGATCCAGAACTGCACCGCTGCTCGCCTCGTGCGATCCGAAACTGCACCTCTGCTTGCCTCACACAATTTGAAACTGCACCGCTGCTCGCTTTGTGCCATCCCTGCCCAGGGAGGAACTTGAAAGCCATCGTTGCTTTGTTCATGGCACGGTATCTTCCCATCACAGGGTATAACTCCTGGATGATAACCTCTTTCATTAAGGAGTTCCTGTTAAAGGCAGACAAATAATTGCCCGTTAGTAAGTCTTTATTAAATCCAGCCCAAATTCAGCCCCAGCAATCCCTTCCAAAAGCCTGACGGGTTTTATTTTATTATTTCCTTTGCAGGGTGTTGGGAAGTGTAATCACTGGTAACTAATCAAACTTCTTTCAAATACCCACAAATACATAAAGAGAACGAAATGATTAATTATTGGGCTAAGCCATTTCAAATAAGACCTCATCTAAATGAGCAGATTTATTTCCAGAGCAAGCTGGGTGTAAATTTAGCTGGTTTTCAAAGCTCTGAATCTAAAGCATGCCTGGATTTGAGGATGGAGTGGGTTATGGGTGGCTGTATAACCTCTTTCCCAGACATCCAGCAAAAGTACAGCAATAAAAAAACTGACTGCAATTTTATAAAACATTTTTTTCGAACAAGGTGTTACCATTGGGTACTGTTAATTATAGGCAGGAGTAGGTTGGGGCATTAAACTGAGGTTTTTTAAAATTTCAGTATTTAAATGAGCATTCTTTTGCCCCACATAACTGTTTAATTCAAGTAGAAGAATTAAAAATGTTTTGTCAAATTTCCTTCTGTGTCTTTATTTTGTTCCTGTGGCTTCCAATCTGTTCCTCACCTGCCTGCTTTGTTCCTTTCATTTCTTTCAACATTGCTACCTATTCTAGCTCAGGGTGGAGCTTTAAGGAGTAAAGAAAACCCAAACATCTCTGGTTTCCCTCTTGCTATCCTCAGAAATCCCTGGAATTTGCAAAAGTCTTGCCACAGGAACTTTAACTCAGCACCATTATCCCAGTCTACTGCAGTTGCGATAATCACAGATAATCTCTAACGGTCTCTTTTCTTAGTAATGTCACAGGTTTATTTCTATGTATTTATTCAAAAAGGAATATTGTAGGAAAAAAATAATTTTATCCATCCAAACCTAAGCTCACAGAACCACACCTGTCTCCAGAGATATGCAGCATTGCCCATATTAAGAAATACATAATTAGAAGTGAGTTTGCATTAATGTATATGCTGAATATTCTTGTTTCTCAGGCACAAAGTTAATTTGTATGATTCAGTTTTATGCAGCATTATGTGCATGTTTCTTCACATAGTGAGTATGTTTGACAAACTATCAGTCCCACCAAAGCCCTACTGCAAGGAATAACCCAAATCGTAAAGCTGGTGAAGAGGCTCCAGTGCACAATGTGGGTTGCACACATGGTGCACATGCGGGCATTGCATGTGTGCTTTGCAAGCGCCCCTGGAGTGAAACTGTCAGCACCAGAACCTTTGCAGAAACCTGCTTTTAAATGCAAACAAACATTTATGGAAAGCATCTCCCCGATTTTGATATATCTAATTGCAACTAGTTATTGCTGTCCCCGCAGTGGAAACGCTCCGTAAGGAGGCTGAGGTGTGCTGACGCGTGTCCAGCCCCACAAACGCCGACCTGAGAGAGTTCTCCATGCAGCATTCGCGCTGTGCCGTTTTATTTTTTGTGGCATACATTTAACAGCCCAGTATTTTATACTTGTCCCCAAGGTAATTGACAAAACACGTTTCTAATGCTATTTAACAATTTTAATGACAGCAGCTGAAAGATACATTAAAAAAAAATAACATTCTAAGCCAAACATTTTTTGTCAAATGACAGAGTTTCCAAATTTGCTGTTCCATAGCGCTCTATTTCTGTAAAAACTCTCATTGAGGCTGTAGGTCACAAAAGAAGAATGAAGCCTTGGAAAGAGATACAATGACTACTTAATATTGTGTGGGATTATATGCAGTGGCCTGTGGCAATTCCTTATGTCTCTCTGGGTAGTGATGCCTTTCCAGCATCTTTTTTTTTTTTTTTTTTTTTTTTTTGTCATCGCACAATTCCATTGTGAAATATTCTTTTTATGAAGGAGGAAGAAAGAGCTGGTTACACCCTGCAGTGTTTTGGGGAAGACTAAGAAGCGTGGTTTGCAGGGAGTATGTGTGAAATATGACATTTCATTATGTGTAATTATTTTTTAACCAGTAATGTCCATGTTGAAATGAGTTTCTTATTTTTGGAATGCACGGGGAGTGGCTGGGGAGGGGAGTCATGTTTTTTTTTCCCTGTTAATAAACTCAAGTCATTCTTATGCTAAAGTAATTTCTCAACAAAACAAATTTCTCTCCATCTGGGTAATGGCACACCCAAATGTGATTACATTACAAGGGATTTTAAATTAAATTTCAAGGTAGGAGCATTATTAATCCAATGCATTTGTCTTTATTATCATTGGATCTAAAACAATAAAAGACTTGAACTCACTTTTAAATGGCAGCTCAGCACTTGCTTCTTACGGCACCGTGGGTTTGATCAGAAATCCTCAGAAATCTGTGTCTTTTGGGTCAGGCCCCAAAACTCTCTCAAAAGGTGGAGCAGGAATGGCTATATCCATCCCAGGAAGACAGGGGAGTTACAGAAGAGGTTCACTTGTTTGGATTCTTTCTGCACTTAAGTGAGCAATATCACCCACTGCTCCAAGAGGGTTTTTAAGTCACAGTGGTGACAGGGCTATGAAGAGGCGGGACGTACAGAACTGGCGCAGTCAGAACTACAAATTTTCCAGACTGGTAGCAAATCAAGTCATCATCTTGAAAAATCAGAGTCTGTATTTTTAACAAACTGCTAAATGTTGCCCACCCTGATATTTCAAAAAGTGTCTACATGCACATGGAAAGGAATTGAATGCCCAAATGACTCGTGCTCATCTGCCTTCTTGTGTTCACAGGCATTCAGATTACATTTTGGATGCAAAACCAATTTTGTTTAAGCCCATAGCCAACAAAATGCAGTAAATAAATACAGAATGTATGAATCCCTCTCGAGTACTGTTTTTCAATCCATCACATATGAAACTTCAACTATCTCTGCTTATAAAATGAATGCGATCAGAATTTGTCACCACAGCATTATTTGTCCATTTTTTTCCTGGGGAACCTGACAGCTATCAGCTGATTACATTTGATCCAGCAACAGAACATGGATTTTACCAACTCTTCATCGCAACAGCAAAGAAAAAAAAAATAAAATAACCACCGAGTAGCATGCTAGGTAACCTTATTACAAAATGTTACTGTGTGATTTTCTACCAAGCCGTAACTTTACAAAACATGCTGATTTCTCCCGTTTCAGCCCTCAGAGGGCTAGCAGGTCTGAGGCTCAGTTCCTTCCACCCTGTGCGTGGCGGACTTCAGAAAGCAGCAATGCAGCGAGAGGGCACAACGCCCTCTGACAGAGCCAGCCCTGCAGCACTGCGGGGCTTCCACCTTCCCGAGAGCCCACCCCAGGGTGCAGCCAATGTCAGGCACACCAGCGGGTGAAGTTCTGGTAGGAAATCAGAGCGGTGTCTTTTATGCTTTGATGGGGGCTTTCCCTTTGCCACCCCGACCAAGGGACTGGGCTGCTCAATGCAGCACTTCTGGGATGCGTCCCGGTTGCATTGGATATATGCTAGCCTAGTACAAACGGGTGCATGTAAATGCACGCTTGTGACAGTGGGTGCCCACACAAATGTGGAGGGGGTTATCTAACACCTGTGCCCCATTTAACAAGAGACTCCGTGAGCCCTGCCGCAGCAGAGAAGTGGGCACTGCGTTTCAGCCTGGGCATCCTTTGCCATGCAGAAACAACTCAATCTTCACAGCATATCCCCTCAGTAACTGCCTGTGCATGAGATTTCCAAATGCTCAGACATAATTCTCTCACTGGAGAGTACAGGCTGATTATGACAAACTCCGTCAATTTTATTAGCCACACAGATGTTATAGATATATGTGAAAATCAACCATAATTCTTGCCGTGATGTGCATAGTGGCACTGCTGCAGACCGTGCCTCTCCCCTCCACAAGCCCAGCGCTTACAGGCATCCTGCCATTCAGCCTCCATGTGTCCCCCCGAGCTAAGATGATCTTAAAAAGAGAAATATTAAAAGGATTAAAAATGACACTATTGAGCCAGTGGGTGCCTGCAACCACAGAGTCCCAACTGCTGCTGAAAACTGAAGCAAAACGCAGGGATGAGATTGCTGCCCTGCGATCCTGCTCTGTGTGGGATTTCTGCTCCCAGGTGTATCCCAGCCAACCTGCCGGCAGGCTTGCGTGTATCATAGCAGTCACCCCTCCAGAGAACATCTCTGATGCTGAATACCACGTGGCCGTGCCTGGCTGCATCTCTGAAGCTGGCAGGGGGCACAGCTGAGCTGTACGACCGCTGAGGTCCTCCCATGGTCCTTCTTTATACTTGCCATGGGGTCGTGATGCTCACTATGTCTGTCTATGCAAGGCTGGATGTGAAATGCAGTCTGGAAGAGCGGTTAGAAATATCTGCGTCAAGATCCTTCAGCCAAAGCCTTCCCTGGCTCCCAGCACTGGGTCTCAAAGGCTCAGCAAGCAGAAGGAAAGCGATGGGTACAATTTAAAGAGAAATATGAAGCCTATAGGGGGTTGTTGGTTTAAGTCCCTATTGCAACATGCCTCTAGCAAGCCAGGGAAAGAAGCTGAAATGAGGGTTTATTGTGGAGAGGCAGGTCCAGGAGTGAGAAGATCCATAAGGACGCAGCCCTTAAACGCTCTGCACCTCAGCCTTCCCACCTGTAAGAAGTCCTCAGGTTTAACAACCCAGAGAGAGCGCAACGGGCCGTGCATGCGGGGTAAAGTAATTAGTAGCTGTGAAGTACAGAGAAACTGTTGGCAAAAAGAATCACATAAATGCAAAGTTATTACGGGCACCCAGTTACCATAGTGATTGGTGTCTCAGAAATGCTAATAATAGTAAAATAAATAATACAGGCCAGGCAGGAAGAGCCCCTAGAGATGAATGCGAGCGGCTCCCCTCCTGCGGGACTGCATGTACTGCTTTCTCAGCGCTCCTCGCCCCGCCTGGCTCCGGCTCAGCTCCCTCCTGGGGTAACACACTGTGCTTCTGCGAGAGCACTAGGTCAGCCAAGTGAAAGTGGAACTTTTAAGTGCTTTATTATTTTCAGGAGTCATCAGAGAAAACGAAACCCCCACAACCACAAATAATTGAATACGTCAATAATATTTTGACTTGTTCATGTCTTGCAAGGTTTACTATAGCTCAGTTAAGTACTTCATTACTGTCCCTTCAGTGATGTTAATTAAGTTCACCATAGGCTCACAAGTCCTTCCCCCCCCCCCCCCTTTCCCATTTTGTTTTTGTTGTTTTGTGGTGGTTTTTTTTAACAACGAAGCAGCTCTCCCAAATATAATGCCTAGCAATGGGAGTTGCCATACAGTGGAAGGTACCCAGATTGGAAGGAAAAAAGATGAGGCATCCTTCATGATGATGGTCAATGTTTCTCCACAAATAGGTTTTCCAGCAATATCAGTTGAGGGATTGTGAAAGTCCAAAGAAAACGTTAAAGAGCCATGCCATATAAATAAAAAGCATCATCCTCAGCCTTGGGCCACTGTCACATTAAAATTTGTTTTACCCATGTACAAAGGGATGTTCAGAACCAAACAGCTTCAGTGTTTCACTCCTTTCCCAAGTAATTTTATTTTTATGTTACATTTTCTATTTATAATGTTTTTATCAATAGCGGAATCAAATGCGGACAAGCTTAGAAAGGAGAACAGAGCAAAGAGCAGCCCAAGAGAAAGATCTACACCTGTTTGCTCCTATGTCACCAGTCATAAAAGACAGCACCATGATATTTATCCCGCTGCCTCTCCCAGCAAACCCTCTGCACCACCTGCAGACCAGCCCCCTTCCACGCTCCAGCCGCACTCCTCGGGGCATATCTCATGCTCCGCTGTCTCCGTAACAGAGACCCACGGGCCTCGGGCCTCTCATTAGAGCTGGGACGCACACAGGAGCCAGCAGGACCCAAAGGACGTTTAAATAGCAGTGGGGTGGACTCTGCCTTCTATTATGCTTATGCAAATCCAGCCATGCCCTTGTACAGGAGAATTCAGGCTAGTACTTCCCTCGTCAAGCCACAGCAGCTGCTGTGATTTCAAGTGTCTCGCACTGAGTTGTCTACCTTGAATAAATCAGAAAACACCACTTTGCAGCAAAGAGTACTGCAACCCCCCCCAGGATATGTTGTCCAGCCCATCTTAGCCAAGCAAATTTGCTGTTTTACAAAACTTTTGAAACACAACCAATCCTCTGTTTTGGAGCAAGAGGATTCATTGCTCTTACTGTAACTATTTCCATTAAGTTGGAAGTGCATTTTTAAATGTTTTTTAAACTAGGAGCTAGGAGTTTTTTAAACTAGGAGTGCTGGTCAGTGCCAATCAGAATCAGAATAAAATTCTTTAACAGGGTTTGGCCAAGAACAGGCTTTTTGTCCAGGGTTTGCTCACTGAGGGCTGCTCAATGTTCACATCTCTCCTTTCATTTCAGACTCCAGCCATAAACACGGCTGATAAATTAGGCTAATACATTCCCTTAAAATACCCAGAAGCACTAACTCCACTGCTGAGAACTGTACCTGTGGAACCACTGCTGATACTGGGTGACCACAAACCCACCCTGCCCTTCCTGATGCCTTTGCTTGCAGCCTGCACAAGGATGCTCAGGGGGAACAACTTCTGTATCTGGCTGAACTACAAGAACACACTCATTGTGGGTTACTGTGTGCAAAACCAGTGAAGGGAAGAAAAATAATTTGGTGTCTTTCCTTCTACTCAATACTCTGGCACAATCCTGCTCCCCAGGCAAATCATTCAAACCACCTCAATTAATCTCTTCCCCGTTAACACTAGCTAGATACACTATCTGATGGACAAAGATGCTGAAGAAGGATTGGGTTAGTTCTTGACACAGTCCAACCTAATGGAAAGTACCAGTGAACCCCCTATCTACCACCTGAACCCTGAGTCAACATAAGTGTTCCAGCAGGACTCCTGACCACTTGTGTGATGAAGCAACACAAAGAGAGATGAGTCAAGTATGACATCCACATGGCAGGACTGAGAGACAGGACAGGAAGCGTAGGTGGCTGCTTCGGGAGATGAGACGTTCAGTTTTTGCCATGACTCACGCATACAAATCAATTGGCGATAAGATGCAGAGCCATCATCAGAAAAGATGGGGGAGAAAAAAAAAAAGGAAAGTTTCCACCCTTTCCAAGCATGGAAGTGACAGAAGCAGAAGCGAGTAAAAAAACCTGATGGTACAGAAGGAATAGGAGTGGAAAGGTAAAGGCTACATAATACCTCCAGTTTCCACAAGTGTTGAGCCTGGTGTTAAACTGGTTTCCCAGATACTCAGGCAACAGAGATGGCTGTTTTGAGGCGTAAATGAATCAGTAGATTGTAGGGAAGCCAGCATAAGAAAGATGGTGTTACAGACAGAAAGCTTGCAAATTAGTATAATCAGCAAAGCAGTGAATAAGCAGAAAGGAACTGAGTTTTATTTGAGCAACAGTTTGTGCATACCTAGATGAGTTTTGAAGATGTTGACACGTGATCAGTGATAGACGTCTCCCAACCTCTGGTTGCTTCTCTGTTGTATGATTGTAACAAACCAAGAGATCTACTGGCTGTCTGCATGGCCTTGTTCTGAGGAACAGTGGACTGCCAGCACCAGAGGAATGGATCCGAAAACACAATGTTGGAGGATGAAAGGGAGTAGCTGGGAAAAGTGCACTACTGACCAAAAGAGACTCAAATGTGGATAATCAGCCAAAATATTTTTAGGGATTAAAGGCTTTCCCTCTTAGACTGCCCACAAAACCACCACAGCTCATGACTATGTTAAATAAAACCATTTTCCCCTTCAACTGAAGAAGAAAGAGATAACAGGTTCCTTCTGAGACCAACATCAAGGACCTTTTCAAGAAGAACAGATGCATTTTGTGCTCTGCTTCTCAGCCTCTCCAACAGGTATGCCATGTAAACTAAGCAATGATGTTGCTTCTCCCTTGCACAATAAACTTCCATACACACAAGGATCTGGGATTTCGCCAGTTGAATCAAAGAGCTCAGCCTATCGCCTTGTCCGATTATGTCACAGAATTATCCCCTGCTGTCCCCTCTGTGGCCTGTTTCAGGAATACAAAACCTATCCTATGATTACAGAACATCACAGTAGTGTTTTCCTACAGGAGCAAGTGAGGAATAGAGAAGAGGACTGTAATTTTCGCTAGCCATTATATATCTGCTCTTGCTTTGTAAATGGTTTCTCCTTCCCAAGCCATTGCATCCTGTTGCAAGCAAAACATCCAGCCCTTGAGACTACAAAACCAGTTTCCATCAGAATCTATGTGATGTCAGAAATCCGCTCTCCTTGCTCCACAGTAGGATTTCAAAGGCACAGCTCCTCACGGGCACAAGTCACACAAGAACAAACCCTGGTTTGAACACTTTGCTCCTGCAGACTCCAGGAAGACGCAGACATCCACCTAAAACACTAGTCCTCCTACTTGCACTGTACCTCTGAAGAGATTTTACTCATTCCCTTAATGACTAGTCCACAAGTGACTAGTTAACTGATACACATACAGATGTTAACTAACACAAATCTGAAAAGACTGACATAAAGTAATCCAAAACTTCCTTAACAATCTCAGAGTGCAGTTTCTTCAGTTATCTATTCACGGTCCATAAAGGATTTTGTCCGTTTCAAGAACTGCTTTAAGCTCCAGCATGCCATGTCTGCTGCATTTTCAGCACTGTGAAAGGACTGCATTATTAGGTATTGTGAAATAATACCTGAAAACAAAATTGCCACCAAAGCTATTGTTCTGGTTTAGGAAAAACATGATTAAACACCCCACGTTGAGAAGCTGGTAGGATTCTTACCGATAAATGGATGTCCTGGTTATGTATATATATAATTTCGAATTCATGAAAATAGGATGGGAGCTACCAAGAAGGATGATGATTCTCTTTCCTTCTGCTAAAGGGAATGTTATTTCATGCTCATTTCTATTACTTTAAGGCTGACTGCTGAACAGGTATACTTTGCTTTTTAACATGACAGCAAAATTTTCAGTAACAAGTTATTTATGCAGTTCAGCATAGGGTTTGCGTTTTTTTTTGTCCAGCAATATTAACAATGCAAAGTACTTCAAAGAGGTGATTTTGTAGCACTTGTTCCCTTCCCATCCACAAGAGAAAACTGCAATCATTATTTGTAATAGTTCACAGTGAGGTGGACACTAGTTTCATTTAAAGCAATGCTATTCCTGTCTAGAAGTGCTGGGATTTAAGCATGTGACTCCCATTAACATTAATGGCAGTTATATGTTTAAAACCTCTGCACATTGTGATGGGAATATGTTCCATGGAATTCAATTAATCTGAAGAACATTGCATACATTTGGGAACATTCATGTTGTACAATTTCACTGGCACATGGATTTGTCCTCAATAAAGCTTGCTAGTATCTGGTAACAAAGACATTAACAATCTACTGTACATTTAAATAAAGGAGGACTAGACTATATGTTTTCCCAGCTCAGTGTAGGCAGCTACAAAGAACCTTTTGAGTGTCAACAAACAAAGAATTGAGAAAATAAGGAAGAAGATGGTATTTTAAGAATGTGAATATTTGGAGAATGCTGGGGAATGAACACAGAGGAGGCTGTTCGTTTATAGGTTAGATGCATTTTCAACAGGAACCAAGCAAATACAAAAAAGAAAAGAAAAAAATATGGAGGGAGGATAAAAAGAATATTCAGGCTCTGGCTGTTTCCCACACACCGAAGATAATAATGTGAATGGAAGTGATTTTGTTTTAGGGGTCAGAGCAGAGGCTGATATTGCAACCTTTCCAGATCCTGAAAAACATCATTTGATTAAAATAACTGGCCCCGTTGTTCTTGTGATCCTAAGGAGGCTGTTTTACATGATGAGGACAACAGCAGCAAAGCAGTGAACAGTAAGTTTTAGTGCTTCAGAGACAAAGCACTAGAGACACACTGCTGCTGGAAAGTGTAACAGAACATTAAAGCACATGATAAGTAAGCAGGAATCAGCAAAAAGTTAATTGGAAACCACAATGACAATATGTCCGTGCAGTTCAGTACGATATTTCTCTTCCTTCCCCCCCCTCCTCCTTTTAACAGGATGAGGAATTTAACAGGACACAGGAAAGCAATATCTTAGTAAAGAAAGAAAGGAACAACCAAAGATAAGGAAAAAATGGTTCTTGCCACTGAACAAGCTATTCAATTTTAAGAACATTTGTTTGTAAAAGTTTGACAAGACCTCACTTGCCCAGACCTTGATGATCCTCAGACCTGCTTCAGAAAGGTTTCCTTTCTCTAAATGAAGAAGTATGTGACCAGAATTGACACAAATGAATCATTATTTTTGAAGCCTCAATTTGAAGCATGTTTTAAGGCCATCGCAAAAGGACGTTTAGGTGTTTCGGAGGATGCAAGAGCTTTGAAACCATCTCAACTCAAAGAACGTGCATGGGCAAGCTAATGCAATGGGGGCAAACCCACCTCCCTGCGTAGCACCCTCTACAGCTGTATATTTGTTTATGTCAGCTTCTATGGATGAGTTCAGAGTATTCCCATAAAGGCTGTGAAGTTTTGTGTTTGCCTTTGCGATCCGTTATGTAACAAACACACAGACCAGGAGTGAGGAGGTGAAAACAGCCAAAGCCCCACAGCCTGGCATTTGGGGGAGTCGGAGAAAACATCTACATTTTGGGGAGCAGCTGAACCGGTAGACTTAAAAGTTACCTGAGAGCTTCTAAATAAAATAATAATAATAATAATAATAATAACAACAACAACAACAACAATAATAAAATCAAACAAAAAAACCACAAAGAAATCAACAAACTGAAGAATTACATTTGAGTACTTTTAAAAAGTTTTTAAAAAACCTCTTGCTGAACTAGGAGAGATTATTTTTTATTGTTTTCATAAAATCATAGAATGGTTTGGGTTGGAAGGGACCTTAAAGACCACCTAGTTCCACCCCCTGCCATGGGCAGGGACACCCACCACCAGCCCAGGTTGCCCCCAGCCCCGTCCAGCCTGGCCTGGGACACTGCCAGGGATGGGGCACCCACAGCTGCTCCGGGCAGCCTGGGCCAGCGCCTCGCCAGCCTCACAGGGAAGAACTTCCTCCTAATATCTGATCTAAATCTACCCTCTTTCAGTTTAAAGCCATTCCCCCTTGTCCTATTGCTACAGGCCCCACCAAGAAGTCCATCCCGATCTTTCTTATAAGCCCCTTTAGGTACAGGAAGGCTGCTATACAACAGATTTCCTGGCAATCTCAAGCTCTTGCTGCTAAGTCTGACGGTTGAGGAAGTCCCAGAATTTGCACAAGGACCAGAGTGTATGGGCCTGCTTGGGTGCGAGGTTTAACATGGCCTATTGTGATCAGAAAAAAAGAAAAATACATTTTCAAGCTTCTTCTGACAGTGAGCCATGGTACTTAGCAGGAGGTAGTACTAAGAAAAGGGCAAACTGCAGATGACAAAAGTTCAAGAAAAGTTCCGGTTGTTTCATGCCCCTGAAATTGAGACAGTATGAATGTTTTCCTCCTCCTTTTAAGCAGCAAGCTGGCCCTCTGCAATGGTTTTGTCTTCCCAGCCACTTTGCACTAAGCCACAGAAAAAGGAGGCACCATCCCACTTCCCAGAGATGTATGGCATCAGTCTACCTTTGTCAGCTGCCTAAAAGGGCATAATCTAATGAACTGGGAGACAGTTATTGCTTTGTATATCAGGGAAGTGTCTAGAAGTCATGTTCCAAAATATCCTCATGGCCCAGAAGTGCTCCACACCTGAGGAACGAAGCAGGGCTGGGGGGCCATGGGGGACAGCGATCCCAGCTGAGCCCCAGAGCACTGTATCTCCTCCTCCACCAACAACCCTTCCCATTCCATACCCCAGCAGCAGCAGAACTTTGCCATTGCTCGTAGGACACAGCTCCAGCCTTGGAAAAGCCCTTCAGCTGCTCAGAATTGGCCCAAGAGGGCCACCACAGGGCTTGTGCATCATTTCAGGCAGAGAAAGCACGCCAACGCAGGAAATGTGTGGCCAGAAGCAGCGTGACAATGTGCACAGCGTCTCACCATCACATGCAGAGCAGTTGTGAACCAAAGCCCTTTCTTCTCCCACAATAAGTAACAGCTTGTCTGAAATTTAGAATTTTCTTTAATTGATTGCTGCCAACTCTGTGCCTCCATTTTTTTGTCCCTCAATCATGCAGCTTTTTTCCTCCTAGCAGAGCCACGACCAGAAAGTGTTAAAGCCGACAAAGACCATTCGCAATTCATTTTTTCACTTAGTATTAAATACTCATTTTACAGAGAGCAAATACATAATTCTTAAAAAAAAAAAAAAAAAAAAAAAAAAGCAGAAAGAACAGGACCCACACTGTTTTTACAGACCATAATTTAAATCTGATCCTGAAAAGTAATGTTAAAATGATAAACATGTTGTTTGTGATGTGTTAATGTTTAATGATGATGTTATTGAACACGGAGATTAGTTCCCTATCAGATGTGGTTTTGAAGAAGCTACCTGGACTATGGAAAGATTTTCAAAGGCATTTTTCTTGCTAAGAAATAGCTAGCTCCTTGTATATGTCTCCTCCTAAGTATCTTAAAAACACATCAAGTTTTTCACCCTCCAGTTCAGTTTTCAGAACTGCTGTTTATCTATTTTAAAGATCTTTGCGATGAAAAAAGAACTATAATTAATGAGGAGTTTAGACCTTAATGTATACACACAAATTTATCTATCCATAGACGTAGACACATTTTAACTTTAAGATGTGGTTTTAAACTTAAAGAACTGATTGCAAAATATTGGCAAGGACCATTTTATTTAACAAAACATCCAGTGGTTTGCCTAACATCTAATTCTGCAATGACCTCATTGACATTATCATTTTCCAAAAGGCTAACGGAGAGAGGATTTTTAGGGTAAAAAAAAAGGAGAGCTAAGCCTCACAACACGGACGATCCAATGCTTCTGCAAAAGAAAACCACTCCAGGCAGCACATAACCCTACCTGACCTATGAATAGATACTGCCTCCCCTCCCCAGTTTCCATTTACCAAATCCAAGATTCTCCAAAACTTATAAGATGACCATTCATATTCCATGGTACCGAAAAGAACATCTCACGGTCCTGGCTAGGGCTGGGTGCCAGCCCGCAGCAACATGCACCGACTGCCTGGTCTGGCTCCCTCCTGCACTGGCCGGCCCAACAGAAAATCCTGCTCTTGCTGGAGAAAAGCACAACATGCAAATACTCTACAGGGGAGATGTACGTGTTAAGACTGACTACAAAATGCAACAACTTCAACTTTTAAAGTTTAATCAAAACCCAAATGTCCCTAAATTTACCTTTGAAATTCATTGGATAGCAAAAGAGAAGAGAATAATGTATGAATAGTGCTACCACCCAATTTATTAGCGTCCTGAGCTGCGTACACTCTGCACATTTTACAACTCTACTTATACATGTGCCTAAAGGACTTTAAGAAAAAAACAGATGACAATTTCAGTATATATCTTTTTTTGAAGAGGAAGACCAAATTCCTCTGTGAAGTCTATACGCTAGTCCCTGGCACAACAGGTCTGCAAGAACTGTACATGTGTTTAAAACCAAGCACATTCTATATATGGGCCTAGCTGTGACCAGAGTAGTTAATCTCTTAAAAGACCAAAGTAAATGTGGTGGAGACTCAGGTGGTCTTTACCCCATGGAAGGGTTAATTCATAATACTCTATTTCAGGTGTCTACCTCCTTCAAGGTATTTGATGTTGAAGAAAGAGGATAATGGTCTGTTGCAGAACAGAAAGACCCGTGTCATTCTTCCAAAATACGTTATTGCCTATTCAAGCCAAAAGAGAAGAAAATAAATCCCTGCTTTTTTTAAGGATGGTAACTTTCTAATAAATCCAACGCAGAATGCTACAGACAGCACTTATGAGCACACTGACATAGTACTATCTACAGAGTTATGGACAACCCTAGGACCCTGGAGCTTAATACCAGAAATAGAATAAATTGATTCAAGAAGTCCTCTCGAACACCACTGTTCAGCCTGAGTGCAGTTCAGTCTCCAGTGATTAAATGTTACTTCTTTATAAGTTTCATTCTGGCCAAAACTATCTTACATTAATATTTTGACAAACTATGTCCCAAAATAAACATTTTATATGTGATACAAATACCAAAGTCACTTCAGTTCACTTACTGTGGTCATGACCACTTTGGCACGATTTTGGAGAGGGAGGAAAATTCAATAAATCAGATATTTTCATGATTTAGTGTTTGCAAAGGTCAGAAACCAGCACACAATATCTCCCTACTCTGAATTACACATCAGTTAATAGAAAGAGCAAAATTTTCCAAGAATCCAGCCAAAACCTGGCATCTGACAGAAGAACTTCATCAATGTGTCCTATCCTTTGGGCTGCTCCCTCCCACCATTACATCCACAGTGCAATAATGGACACGAGGACCAGTTCCTAAATTAAGAAACCAACAGCAGGGGAAGGATGAATGGCAAGAAAATTTTTTTTCCTTTAATTGCAATGTTCTTTCATTAGCTAATGTTGCAATATTTGCACTAGAAGATAAACTAAGGAAATTTGGTGACAGAGGGGGAAGCTGAGCTTTGTGCTTCAGATGAGATCGGAGCATCTGCAAAACCAAAGTACCTCTGGGATTTTTGTTTTAGCCAGTGTTTAAGAAAGGCTGTGGCATCTGCAGATTCACAGCCAAATTTCAAATGTGCGTTGAATGTGATTTTCTCCTACGACAATAAGTCTATTCAGTTTCATATTTATCTGGACTGTTTGCTTCTCTTTGCACCAGTTTATTTTCTTCTCACACAGCTAGCTTTTGACAGATGCACACAGTGTTCATCATATGAGGAATATATGTGATGTGTTGGGGTAAAAAAAGGCCAAAATGTTGGATTCTGTTCTGTGACTTGCTGTCTTATTTCTTTAGTTTGGGGGTACCTATCATGTCCTCATCCAAACACTGTTCTGCTTCCCTTTCACTGATTTATCAACAATATTTGACCTGAACAGAACAGAGTACAGCTCACACAGCAGAACACCCAAGACAGAGCTATACATCTCCCCATGACGAGAGAGCACCCACTCCACAAGTTCTTCACCGGCGATGCTCCGGGGGTGCTGCACAGGCTGATGCAGCTAGGTGAAGCCACTTTCTGCACAGATGAAAAAATGCAGCTTTCTGCATTCCGAAGCCAACAGCAGCTTTGGAGCACTTAGTAAGGCAACCCGACATGTGTAATTGATATGAAAGGAGCAAGCCAACAGCCAGGAACTGGCAGGGGTGCCCCAACACATGCCCCTCCTGCATATATCATAGCATTAAAACCATCAAACACTCCTAGTAGAAAAGCAAACAAACAAGACCAGCATAAGACCAAGATACATAAAATGCCCAAAGCAACATTAAATCATCTTAAGATATTCCCATTAAACAGAATTATTGTCCCCATTAAGAATCAAAGCTATTTAGAATCATTGGCTATTCAGCCAGTTCCCTGGGAGACTTCCCGATTAAGCAGATTTTTCCATGTGGGTTTCTTGTGATTAAAGGCCTTATCTTGCAAATCCTCATATCTATCGTCCTAGCTCAAGTGAGCAGTCCTAATGGATGAAGAGTGCTGGCTTGCTCATCTCACCTACATTTACCTAATACTGCTGATTTCAGCTTGATTTGCCCGACAAGAGGAGCTCAAGCCAAGGCACCTACTCTCAGAAGAGTTTGCAAGAAAAGGATTACAGTTGTGCCTACAGTCAAACACAAACAGGCGCATGTCAAGAACTGCCCAGAGCCCAAATCACCAGAGCTTCAGCCAGCTCTAGTCTAGAAGGCACGTAGCCACACTAGCATAAGACTCTGAAGATGCTGATAAATCCACCTGAGAGGCAAAACATTTTACTGCAGACGCATCCACACCATAATGTGTCTAAATGGCTTCCTGACCAAAGCTGGCTCATGCCCCGTGGCTTGGAGCTAGCCTGTAACAGCACCAGGCGCTGCAGATATGCTCTGTAAGGTAAGTACATCCTATATTGACAACATTTAGTTGATCCTTCGTAATAAAATGTGCATTCTACTGGTCTCTAATTGACTGGCCTGCTGACTGTCTGAAATTGCCTGGAGACAGCAAAATGAAATGGGACAAATTAAGAGTAATTATACTAATAAAACGTAATGCAGTTTTGTCTGCCATCTAGAAATACCGTTAGCGTCAGGCTGAGGGGCAAGCAAGAATCTCAAATTCCGCAACTCAAATCAGAAATTAAGAATTTGCTCTTTTCAAAATTGAACTTGCATTTGCCATAGTATTTCTGTAATTCGTAACCCTGGAAATTAACCTTGTCATCCATAAATTCCCATCTTCCAGGGTTCCTAATATATTCTTTCCGTGGATCTTTTGCCCTACCATTCCTGTGGTACAAACCGGATTTCTGAAGGCACTGTGCTGATACCAGCACTTTGATAAAGTATAGCGGCTTCTCTTGCTTTCTCTGAGGAATACATGTATCAGTACCTGCCTGGGTATGTTTGCATGCGTGTGTGTGTTTAACACAGTTGCACTGCCCTTCCCACTTAGTCCTAACGAAAAAAAAAAAAACCAACCCTGATCATCACAAAGAAATCCTGAAAAATGGTTGGAGAAAGGATATCAAGCCCATAGGAGCCCACAAAGTGGTTCACTCCTGTCCCTGATTCAGACACCCAAGTACAGCATGAGTGAGCATGAAATGTTAACCTTTTATGGTTAGCTATGTGATGAAGTGGATCTTGTCTTGCTTCATTTTTGTTTGACAGTGTTATAAACACATGAAATTAAAGTAGCGCCCCAGCCAAACCTTCTCTGATGGATTTCTGTTGGAATTTTTGTGGGGAGCAGCAGAGGGAGGGAGACTGGGGCATAGACTGCAGAGTTGAAATGCATAAATCTGAAACACTGACGGCTGAAACTAAGAAGTGATTTGATCTCTAGGTGTTACACACGGTACTTAGGCAGCTACCTCCAGTAGAGCATCATGGTGGCCAGTGACACGGAGGGCAGGAATGACTTGAGCAGGCATTCTCACCAGCTGACCTGCAAATAGGAGCCAGGACCCTCAATCCACCTAAAGGTACAGTCCAGCACACCTTCAACTGTATTTCAGCTCAGTGGCCCACCTGAGACAAAGCAGGGGAACATTAAAAGCTCATACGTGACAGCATCTGCTGGGCACGTCCATGTGTGTCAAGTTCTGCAGGCTCGTTACCTCACTGTGGTTAGACACCTTGCTTTGAGATCCAAGCAGATTACCACTAAAAGCTTTTCCTTCCGTTCATTACTTCCTACTTCAGTGTTACTCATATTGATTTTCTTATTCTAACTCCTCGGATCTAAAAGCAGAGCACGGAACTCATAGGACTGCTTTCTGACGCTTTTCATAAACAGGGCTAACATTACTACAGATCAATCACTGTGAAAGTTATTTTTCTTTGCTGCTTTTTTGACTGAAAGCCAAAGAATTTGGACTTTCAGAGGCTGGGTTAGGAGGCATATTATGTGACTTAAATATAATGTGTCAATAGTGAAGATAAGGCACAGGGAAGAGGGAAGGGGCAAAAAGACAACATATCTCTGCACTACTGAAGTTAATAAGAAAAAGAAGTCAGGTGAAGCACGTGGAGTTAAACTGCTGCAATGCTGGGGCAAATAAGAAGAAAATCAGGCACTACAGAATAGCAAACAAACTTACAGCTCTAATAACAGAAATGCAAGCAACATGCAGCATATATTATATATGTATGCACAGTAGATCTTATTAAAAACTAAAAATATTTTCTTCTTTTCCCTTCTGCTATTGCTCAAAAAATAGAATAGTTCTACCTCCCTTTGTCAATAAATCACATTAAGGTCACTCTGAGAAGCAGCAGAATATAAATGGCTTGTATGCAAAAATCAAACTATGTTTGGGGTATAAATGTGATACAAATGCCATCCAAAATATGCTTGAAAGAGAGAAATGAAGTACTAGCGCATTAGATTTCACAATTCATTACAGAGTGGAAGTCATTGAAATCTACTTCTCCCTAAACTATCTGTTCCCAAGCTTTAAACATTCAATAACTTCTCAGCCAGGGAATGTGTATTTTTTCCCTCTTCCCTCTATTTTCTCTGTGGTTTGCCTTATCATGTGCTAAATATATTATTGCAACACATTAGTTACTTTGGTCCACAGCTTTGAAACCTTCACACAAGGCTCTAGGAATCTCACAGATAAATCACCCATCAGAATAAACTGATTGTCTATTCTGGGTTCTCTTTTGTAAGATTAAAAAAAAAAAAAAAGCCCAAAAGATAAGTTCGGAAAACAAACCCAAGCCTGTTAATTCTCAAAAGGCCACGGGTTTTCACCCTCAGTCTATGCATTTTGGATTTTTTTCCAAGTCTTCTGTATGAATGGTAAAAGCTGCATTTCTCTCCAGTTACGGAACAATCGCCTCACAATCAGAATTTACTTTTAAGATTACAAGCTTGGGTTTCATTTGAAGTTTAGATGGACTGTGTGTATCTTCCCTGAAACCAATATTTAAGAAGTTGCTTTTGTGACCTGCTGAAGCAAGACATCTGCACTACTCTGCACTTTTGTTTTCAATAGATTCATATTTAGCCTGGTACAGTTGATGTATAGGAGAGAACATCTTGGAACAGATAAGTCATGAATAATTTCAGATCTTCAACTACCACAAGCACCTTCTCTCAACATCCTCATTCTGAACACCAACTTTTTTTTCTTTTTTTCTTTTCCTTTTTTTTTTTTTTTTTTTTAATTAGTCAATAGATGCCAGATTGGGGTTATGGACTTAATTAATTTTATGTCTATGACATGCTCACTGTATAATTATACCAAGCTGTGCACTATTAGATAATTATTTTTGGTCCTCAAAAGAGGAATTCAATTTGTTTAAAGTTATTTTAGCTCGTTCAGAAAGAAAGATATTATTTCCCTTCGAAAAGCCATCAAACTAAGTGATAAAGCAACCCCATTCTGGTAATAAAAGACTATGGCACTGAAGTGGTTACAAACCATTTTGTTCAACCAGACTATTTACAAGTAGCAACAGGGTATCTGTTTCCTGTCATCTCCATCATATATCTTGAGACAGAGAGATTGGAGCCCAATTACAGCCTGATATCTAATCAATACACACCTTATTCCTAGAGCAGGAAGTAAAGGAGGAGGCCCCTGGGAGCCAGAGTTCAAATTACTCCGCTGTCAATTCCAGATAGCAGCTAATGATAGGATATATTTCTGGAAAGGGGGGTGGGTGGGAAGGGCAGCACGGTTTAATGGGATTGTTAATACCAAGAACATATACGTATATTAATTTAGACATCTGCTTCTGAATTCCAAAAGCCCTATGTGAACCAGAAGAAAAGTGACCCTATTTGCTATTCACTCCTATAGCTTTTTGGGACTTAACTTTGTTAAAAGAATGCATTCAAGTGATAAACCCAGTCCAAAACCTCTAGATGAGGTTTGTAAACTACAGTTGGTTAGATTCCCCGCCTGCCCCCCCTGCCCCAAATCTTTTTAGAATTGCTTTTTCACAAAGAAGGACTTCTTTTCATATGGATAAGGACTTTATACAGCTCCAGGGACATTCAGCCAAGCCAGCGAGCATCTCCCTTTCCCAGCTGCCTGGTTAAACTCACTCTGTTGAGTGCAGGGACCCACTAGGCCAAATCCTGTACTTAACTGAAGTTAGCTGTCTGTCAGCTCTTGGTCAGTTCCTAGCTGCTTGGGAAGATCTTAAACAGATAAATCCTGGGACTTGTTCTAATTTTGTCAATTAGCCAGAAAAAAAAACCTCTCCTACTTATTAACTGTTTTGTGTTCCTAGCAATGGTACAGAAAGCTGCCTTTTGCATAGAAATCTTTATGAAAATGGGCTTTTTTTTCCATCTTCCAATAATTACCCTAACTCAGAAATGTAAAATATGAAAAGCAAATAGCCTGAATAATCAAAGAAAGTCACATGCTACACTCGGTACTCCAAGAAACAGAATGAAGCACAGGGGCATAATAAATCTTGTTAGTATTTAGCTTTCAAAATGCTCTGGAAGGCTGCCTGGTGACATGGATTCCTTCTAGGTTTAATATAGGTTTGATTAGCCAGGAAATCATTGTCATTTTCTAGGCAGCCAGACCACAGACCTACAAAATTCACAGTAAACAAAAGCAGGCAACAAAAATGTTATCCATGGTTTTCTGGTTGAAAGCACTGCAGCCGGCTCTAAACCTCCCAGCTCCAGTGGGCAGAGGCAGGTAAGCCCTCAGCAGGACCAGTTCAACAAAGACCTTCAGGTTCCCAACTTAACTTTCTACATACCTAGATCAGGTCTTGGATCATGACATGCTTCAGTTACTCAGCTGACATATTTGGGTGAGTAATCTTTCCTCTCTCCTGTCTTAACTATTTGTCCGTCTTAGCTGCATAAATTCTTCCAGTCAACGATCCCTGCAATGCATTTGTATAATACTTAGCGCAATTTCAGCTTGGGATTTCTTAGTCTGACTCAATAGTGCTATTGCTAATACAGTTTCACATAAATGGGGCCCAAAGATTGAATGATACCTCTAAGTGCTGCTGTACGACAAATAAATAATTATATGATATACATAAATCTTGCATTTTTAATGCTGAAGTCCCATGAGACAGAAAAAAGATTTTAAACGAGACAAGAACTTTCTAATTACACTGCATGTTGATGATCTTGGAATAGGTACAAAAACCATTAAAGACTTTTACTTTTTTTTTTCTGCCTCTTAAATAGGAAAAATCTTTTCATCAAACATAGATTGAAGCCAGTGATAATGTAACTCTGGCTTACTAAATAATAACAGTGCAGGGCTTTCTAAATAGCCTACTTCAAATAATGACTTATATTATCCTAAATTCAAAAGCAAACAACTGGGGAGAAGGAAATCGCTAAACGAAGAGCAATATTAAATTCCAGAGGGTGAATGTGTGCTGCTAAAGGTGTGGTCTTAATGGAATTTGACCTATATCCATAATTTTGCTGTCACTCAGCACCAGCTCTCACAGCACAAAGACAGCAGATGAGCAGGGCGTGAGCATGGTGGGGAGCTGCCTGGAGCAGCAGGACTCCTGGAGGGAGAAGAGGTGTGACCCCATTGCTTATTCCCCGACCATGAGCCCGAGACACCTGGGCTGGCTGGCTGGGACTGCTGTTTTGGGAAAGGCTAAGGTGTGCCAGGTGGTGGCTACTGCTCAGCATGGGCTGGCCTCTCCCGGCAGGAGCAATCGCATCCTCCGGCACCCCGGCAGCAGCAACCCTACAGCCTCAGTCAATCCTCCCAAGCTCCTTCACGCCTCTAGATGTTCAGGGCACAGAAACAAAGAGGTGGTAGCTACCTACCACGTCCATAGCCCCTGGGAGAGAAAACAAGATTAGGTTAGTGAGCTGCCTTTATCCCAGCTGAACTGTTGGATGAACTTCCAAAAATATCCTGGAATTGGCATTCTGCGTACAGCTGTGTTTATGAAAGGCAATATCATGTATGTAAATAAATTCAGATGCTGCTTGAGTTATTTTAAAACAATCAGTAGAACACTAATCATTTTATAGGCACAATCTTATCCCAAAAAAGTGACAACTTGGTGTGTCTATACATGTAGTAGAAGTTAGTTACTGTCACTTGCATCTCCAGATAGACATTAAATAAGATGTAGACTTGTCCTATAGCCCCATGAAAAGCTGCTTTTGTTTGCTGTGTCTTTGCTTGCTGAGGTAAGCTTTAAATGCATAACCTAAAAAAAATCACTTAGCCAGAGCTCTAGGGGCCTCATCCTAGGTGGAGCTTGTTATTGGTAGGAATTAGATGTACCTTGGCAGCACACAAAGCCCCTTGTGTGAAGACCAGCTCCACCAGTGCGACCTACCAAGGGGGAGAAGGTGAGCACCAGCAAGGCCCTGGCTCCTCACCAGCACCCCAGCATCTTGGGGAGCCCAGGGCTCATCCACAGGGCACCCCAGCCCTGCTCTCCTGGGCAGGGTGGCGACTTTGAACCCAGACTGGAACCAGCCTGCTGCTGGGGCTCAGCCAGGGAGCACGTGTACCACAGAGCTCCCTGGGTTTAAATCCATTAATTATCTCGCAGTGTAAACAGTTTGAGAGTATTGCGGTTGCCTGCTCACAGGGAGATAATGCAGTTTAACCACTAACGTCATGGCTGAACCGATAGAAGGAAGGTTGCAGAAATACCTGTGTGAGATGGGCAGACAAGCGCATTTCCTGGATTTGGCTCCTATCAGCCCACGGCAGCTTGAGATGATACCTCGCCTTGGCTGGACTAAGTTAACCTGCGGCCGTCACCTGGGCTGGGTCAACAACGATGCTCCCTCTGCCTTCGAGGGAGCAAGGACATCAGCTCGTAAGAGAGCCTGAACTTTGTGCTTGTTTTCCTAACATATACCACAAAAATAAAACTGTTAGCTTATTTCTAGTAGTCTCAGAGTAATCCCAGGGTATCCAGCAATCCTCTGCTTAACATTTGAAAAAGCAAAAGTCCTGAACAGACAGCATATCTGGGTAGTCAAAACATATAAAAGAATAACTAGCTACTTCTTTATGCCAAAAAATACCATAGCAGAGTTCTGTAATTCAGGTACCTGTTTTATTAAAACATCATATATTGTTCCCATTTATTCTTTTATGATTGGAGAACAATCTGGGACTGAGAGGGTATAATCTGTCATAGTCCGTTATGTACTATGTTATCATCTTTTTGCCAGTGCTAGCCTCCAGAGATGCCATGCCTGGAAATATGAATACTTTTGTTAATGTTAGCTCCGGTTTGATTTACATTTTCCTTGTTGAGCAGAGCTCTGCTCAGCAAGGTGAACTGGTTATACAATGAGCTAGTTACACCGTGAGAGCTAGAGAGAATATGGCCACATAACAAGCAGAAGCATCATAAACATCAGAAGCAGATGGGAAAAGAGCTTAAAACTTGCATGGTGAAAAAACTCAGGTCCACCTTGAATTTCATGTGTCAGCAGTGCAGCATCTCTTCAGACACAAAACAAAATCCGGTGGCTAACCAGTGTCACTGCCATTAACCTCATCCTGATCTCCAGGGTCCAAAGCAGGAACTTAAAATAAGGGGGGGTTTTATAGCACAAAAGTTACCCTAGAAGACTACGAAACCACAGGATTACAAAACATTGATGGTTATTGCAAACTTCCCTCACAAATGCTAATGAATTGTTTTCTTTTTTTTGCTCCAATCCTGTTGTTTCAACTGAAAACACATCCCTGCTTTGTTGCCGAGCACTTTCTCCCACAGTGCCCTGCATAAAGACTTGCTTGTGCACCCTCTGGAATGTGCTTATTCCAAGATGTTTAATTTTCATTTCTTCCACCTTACATCAGAAGCCTGTCACTTGCATTAATTAGGTCCATAAAAATACGCTTGAAAACCCTACCATTTAAATACGAAAGAGAGAGAAAGAGAGAGAAATGAGTGCTGTAATTTCCAAGAATGACTAATGTCTTGCTGAAGTTAATTCTCTGGATTGATGGCCTAATTGCCAACGTGGCTGAGGTAAGGCATACGGTAAGATCCCAGGCTGCTTGGCAGTGAACATCACCTTACTAACATGCGTATGACAATTTTTAATTGATATTTCCAACTATGAATTTGATTTAAATGAAAGACTTGTGGAACACACAACAAGCTGCCATGTATTGAACGCACACACACAGAAGAAGGGGAAACCATATCCAGCCATGGAGACCTGGGAATTAGAGACTGAGAGCCGTCCTGCATGGTTACAGGGGCAAAGCAGCCCACCGACGAGATCCGACGTTCCTGTGCTGCAGTATCCTGCCTCCAGCAGCATCAGCTCCAGATGCCTCAGAGAAACTTGTAAGCAGCTTGTACGGGGGACTCATTATAAGTCCCTGAACTAGCCATCGATTTAAGTAAGACCTTTTCCTAGCCAGGAACCCCAGGCTGGATTGCCCTATCACAGTAATATAAACGACAAGTAATTTCATTTATACTAGCAGCACGGCAGCAGGGATTCATTCACTGGGAGAGTGGGAGGCATGGCAGGGAAGGCACACTGCGCTTGAAACAGCCCAACTCAGGAAAAAAATTTAAAACAGCTTTGTTCCTGCAGTAAGTAGCCCTGTGTTCTCTTTCTTGCCCCACCAAGGACATCTGGTGGCCAGGGCTTCCAAAAGACATTTATCTCCTTCCCACCACACACCCCTCTGACATCCAGCATGATTTTTGGTTCCCCCTCAGACATGCTCCCTCCCTACAGCTGAAGGTGGGTAATGCAGAGAGGTCTGGTAATTATTTCCATGTTGTTGCTGCCACTCTGCTGCAAGGGGAAGGTTTGTGCCAAAGGGGGACACTGGGGCACTGTCACCCCACTGCAGCTGCCCCATGCCAAGAGCTGGCCGTGAAACACCGCTCATCAAGCTGCAACACTACAAATACTCAGGGCCACACACTCACTCCTGGAGTCCCAAAGAATTCAGGGAAGAAGCTCCCAAGGAAAGGAAGAAAATTGCATCACAGTCTGTAATACTTGAGGTATTAAGATGCATTAAAGGGTATTAGGATATTAAGGTACATTCACAGCACAAGAAACACTCATTTGCAGACAGAGAAGTAAACTGTGAGCACGATCTCTTGGACATCACTGGTGTAACAGTGGAACTTGTAGAACTGAATATAAAATCAAATAGAATTTAACTTTAAAACTTGGGCATTTTCTTGTGTTGACATATTCTTTCAGACTCAAAGGAATTCAACTGCTTGACTTATATAGCCCTGAAAAATGAGACTTATTATTCAAATATCAACTTAATTCTTCTAGTATTAATGGCTTTTGCTTTTGCTGGGAGAAAATTCTGCTGTTTGTTTAGAGTGACCAGAGATATATGCAAAACGTGCCTGGGAAAAATATACAGACAATGAATTGCTTTCTGAAAAACTAAACCAGGTTTATATTAGTACAGAAACTGTATTTGTTTTCACATAATTCTGATATCCAGAGTTAAAACAAATGCATGTCTTTATAAAATACATGCAGAAATATATTCAAACTATCTCAAATAAAACATCTTCCACTAGCTCTTCTGATGATCTGTATCTTTTAGATTTATAGCAACACTTATCTGAGGAGGTCAAAGTACTCTGTAACACAAAAAAATTGAAAGTCGCAACACCCCAGATGAACAGTAAGCACAATTATAATCTATTTTACAATTCTAAATATAGTTTTACAGTAGTCAGACACAGAGAGGTTAAATACTTCACTCAAACTGAACCCACACAGCCCAGCTCTAGCTTCTCTCCCTAGTCGTCATTTTTTTCCTCTGCCCCTGCTGGTCTGGGAGAAGAGCTCAGTGGCTTTAGTGACAAGTTATGGCTGGATGCTGGCTCCCTTCCTGCCCCTTTCCCCAGAACATTCCGGCTGAAGCAGAGGCAGCAGAAGGGGCGGTATGGGCACCCCCAGCTCACAGGAGCATGGGCAGCGTGCTCACTGAGTGCCCGACCCGCGCGCCGTGCTCCTGCCGCCTCGGCGTAGGACTGAACCCCGGGGACTGAGTCAAGCACATCCAGTAAACACCACCACTGGAAGCATCCTTCACTTTTCTAACATGCGAGTTTGTTTTGCTAAAGATAAGTGAAGGTCTGAGGTGGTTTTAGGGCTTAAAGGAACTCCCTTCAGATCAGCTTTCTAATTAGAACAGCCCTGCAATATTGCATCACTGCTATGGTACAGGTAGTTCTGTAATTCTCACCAAGTTATCATCCTCCAGTGCAGCCTACAGAAGGCCGAGCCTGACATCAGCACATACTTTGAGTTTTTATTTCAATAAATCATAAATTTTAATATCCAGATCAGTCAAAGTGAGTTCTCTCAGGCAATTAACGTATAATTAGACTAAGGTAATAATATCTTTAGTAGAATTCAAAGGTAATTGCTACATTTAAGTGCACGCATGCTAACCTATACTGAACCAGAGGTGAGCCCAAACTGAGAAGCGAGCATCCTGAACCCTCACGCTTTGAAAAGCTCAAGGTATGGATCTGAATCTTGCTGATAACCTCCCTCCTTGCAGCCTCACTCGATCAAGTAGGCGAGGTTCCAGCAGCCACCCCACAGAAAAAGGCTGTAGGTCCAAAACCCAGAACTGAAGCCCCATTTCTGAAATTTCCTTCTTCCTCCCAAATAATTTCTAAAATCCAGATCCGATTTCTGTGCCTTGGGCTCCTCTCAGGTGATGCCTGCTTTCCCTGCTGCACTTTATCTTTGATTCACTGCTCTGTGTTAAACCTCAATCGACCCATTTGACAATAGCACATTTTATGATGCCAGTTCTACCGATGAGAAACCCGAGATACAATGAGACTAAGTGAGATGTCCAAGGCTGTACATGACGTTTATAACAGAGCTGGAAGTAGACTGAGTCTTCAGCTCCGCTTTTCTCTCCTCACCAGCAGGATCATATTTTCTCTTTGCCTTCTCTCATCATGCTTAAAATAGTTGTGGCTTATTGAGAGATTCAGCAAGGGGCACAGGTCAATTTACCTGTTTACCTAGCGCCTGCAGTGTTCTAGAAGATACATACCTTGGAGCTATATGCCACCTAAAGGTGCTGGATGGCTTGCCTAATACGTAATTGGAATATGTAGTTGTCTGCCAACTAACTGTAACTTATTTTCAGAAAAAAAGCTGGGGTAAGAGGGTGACATAAGTAGGCTGGAATAAGCAAAGATCTCAGATATATGTATAGCCCTTCAACATCATAAGAACTTGTAGCAATATCAAGAAAATCTTGTTTATATCTGGCCCAAAAGCTACTTCCCTTTGAAAAAGGAGGACCTCTCTGTTACCATCCTCAGTTAAGTGATGATGATGATAATATTTAGGGTCCATTCCCAAAACAATCCATCAGTGACAGATACGACACCACTCCTGGTAAGACACGTATCTCACAAGCAGCATCTGACCCCAGTGCTCCAGGGTTCACTCTCACTCACTGGCAGTCTCTCGGTCCAGTGATGACTGACCACCGTGAGCTGACCCCATACACTCAAGGAAGGTTGGACCAAGTCCGAAGGAAAGCCCCAAAGACGCAGAGCACTGCCTCAAACATCCAGTGCCACTGCAGTGACCAGCAGATAGGCTGAAGCTGGCATTAAGGAGGAGCAAGACATATGTGTTTCGCTATAAAGCAGCTGCCAAACAGACACTAACTCTTTCCATAGTGGTCTGTAATAGCCTGAATATTGTACTTTGCCAAGAAAGCCCTCTTGACTTAACTAGGAATTAGATGTGAGAAGGGAGAAATACCACCTAGTAAGGAAACATTATCAACTTGATTTAGTTTTCAGATGGTTATTTCCTATTCTGGTATCAGGTTTTATTCTGCTTGTGGAGTACATATTATACATATTTTTAATAAATTCATCACAAAATTACCCACAGGCAGAGAGAGAATAAATTAACAGGCTACTTAATTGAGTTCTTTTCAAGATCCTTAGCATCAGCTGCAACTGAGTGAAATAAGGAGGAATGTAAAATTTGCCAGTTTACATGCCACCAGACCATTTATTCTTCCAGCCTGCTCAACGCAGCAGTTAATTCTTAACCATTTATAATGAAAAAAACCAAACATTGATGCATCAGCTTGGTTACAGAACCACTGCACCCTAAACAAGTGCCAGTTTCAAGAAAAGGAAGATCTGTTCCTCCTTTACTGCTTCAGAAGTCATAAACCTGAAATCTAAAGGGTGTCCAAATCCTTCTTGATCTCAGTGGACACCAGGGACCTAAAAACTTCTGAGGATGCAGGCCTTTGTTCTTACCCTTTCATTTCTATGCATAATGGGGGAAAAAAGAGTCATTACTTTACTTGACCCTTCCAAACTCCAGAAGAAATGCAAGCACCTTTTTTTGAATTGTACTTTTAGAGTATCATTTTGAAAGATCCCTTTCCCAGCCTCAGTGAGACTGTCAAGCATTTGAGAACACAAAATCTTTCACAGTTTGATTTTTACTTTAACATCAGTTAATTTCTATTTGTTCTTCTCCCCCCCCAATTTCACTAATGCCCTTTTTGTATATGCATATTTGTCCGCTGCAATCTACAGAACAATCACCCTAATTGATCTAGCGTTAACCTCTAACAGCTGAAGATCCAGACTGTTTTTATCTATTGCTCAGTCCCAGTCGCAGCATTAATTCCCTATAGTGCTTACATCTCTGTCACCATCACCACCCGGCTCCTCACAAGAGGCACCTCTCTAAATGCATGCCGCTGTAAACCGGCCTCACAAGCAGAGTGGAGGCTGCTGAAAAGCCCCCACTGTAACAGTTTGGTTCTGCCTTGTGTTGTATATAATGATAAATTTCATACAGGTGTCACATTTTTTAGTGGGAGGTGAGGATTGATGGGGAGCGGTAGAATGATCCATCATCGGAGGCAGGTGGCACAGTATTGGAATTTCAGAAATCTGTTCCCAATCACATCCACTGCTGGATGACTCAGTAACGACCCTATTTGCGATGCGTTACTGAAAATCAATGTGCCGCATTCAAGGTCAATGTACTGTTAGAAAACTCCTTAAGCACTGATGGATGGATTGTGTTCATTCAGAATAAATGTGAGAAGAAAGTGACAGCTGAGCATCCCAATAGTTGTGCCAACTTTAAGAGAACAGCTTCCTCCTGGAGAGAGAAACATGATTCCCTCAGGGATTACATCATTCCTCATATCCTTTGTTCTTTCTCTTTTGAGCATTTATGTAATTGTTTAATGTATCCATCTTCGTGCAATTGGGAGACTTCAAAGTTTGAAGACAAATACTGATGAACAACAATCTTTATGGACTTCCCTGCCTGAATAATATTAATCATTATGAGAGACTATCAAAGTTTATAAGGATTAAATAGACAAGAAGGAAAAACATTTGAAGAAGAAACTGTACCCACACACAGGTACAGAAAAAAGCCTTTCTGAAAAGAGCTCTAAAGATAAAATCCCAAGTCAAAACATGGTCCTGATTTTTCTGTTATTATAGTAGTGAACAAGATACTTAGTGTCTTTACATATCTTTACATATTTTTCAACTCTCTAAGTGGTTTTGCATAACTTTAAATGTTTTAAATTAGCTGGGAACTTGCCATGCATGGTAAAACAGATTTTAGCTTATAAAAGATCCATGCTTATAAATAAAGCTGTCTCACTTTTTCTTTTAGCAATGGGATGGGATATCTTATTCAACTAGTTTGCTAAATACAAATTAATGACACTTCAGAGACTCCTTCCAGAGGGATTCGGAAATTACACTCCTTTTCTTTCCTGAGAAATAATGAAATTGTCTTTTAGTTGATGGGGGAAAAAAGTAATCATCAGCTTCCAAAAGGAAAACAGGATTGATAGCTCAAACAAACAGGAAGGGGGAAAAGTGTAATTTACCATGTGGTTCACCAGCAGCTAAATCTGTTCACTTGACACAATAAATGATGTCAGGCTTCCTCACCCACTGTGTCAACAAAATGGGTGTTGTCAAAAACATTAAGACATCTTATTGACAAACTCTCAAGTCATTATATTCTTTGAAGTGGTTTTGTCTTCTGCCTAAAATTATTGCACCGACAGCATCGATTCATCTGATACATTGATACTGCAGGAACAAGCTCCGGGGAGGATTCTGAACACAGCCAAAGAAATCATCCAGACAAAGTTATTTCAACTATTTTGGTAAGATTCTGAGAGGTGCATTTATCAGGGACATGCAGTTCATTTCTAATATTCAAGCAACTATACTTCCGCAAGAAAAATTTTTTTTTGCTATCATAAAGTAACTATACTACTATATGGAGCATTATCAAAAAGAGGTTATCATCAAGAGCTATCAACTAGGGTTTAATTGCATACATCATCTTAAACAGGGTGCTGCACATTATTTCAGCCAGAATATATTGCTTATTCAAATACTTTAGGGAGTGCAAAGCTCCCAAAGCTCCTTTCCTTACTCAAACTGTGGTACTGAACTCAATTAGATTAATGCTACCAGGAAAATCTGAATGGTTTTGCCAAAATAGTTACGTCTGTCAAAGAGGATTTGGTCCAAAATCTGTGAAATAGCTTAATCACTGCAAGTTAAGAGGTCAGAAGGAATTAAGGCTTGTCCGAGAGGCCGAAGGGTGAGTGCGTACAGGAGTTCCTTTCCCAGCCTACACGGATGTGGCAAAGGACTGCTGCTGCCCATCAGTAACTCCTGCTGACAAACAGGAGACACCACAAGTGTGATTTACAAGTGCTTCTGACCCTTAAGTTTAATACATCATAGGCCTAATCCCCCCTTTACATCAACGTGAATCAGTAGTAACTCCATGGAAACCAATGGCATAACAGCGGCATAAAACCAAAATGGAAGGCAAATCAATTTTATATGGGATTTAGTGTATATTCACCCCAAGAAAAAACAGCCCATTTATTTATTCCCTCCTCCCCTCTTCTCCTTGCTGTTCTGCTGCACAGAGGAGCCTCCAGCCCGCGCAGAGCCAATACAGCAAGCTCCAGCACTCCTTTTCCCCACTTGCCTTCCTGGAGCAGGGGAGGTGTGGTAGGTACCACTGGAGGATGTTGCATCCCTGCCTCCTCCCTGACCATTGCTCACACTGTTCTCCTCCTTGTTGGGTTTGGCAGATCCTAGACCCGCAGGCCAGCATCAGGGACTAATAACCAGGTCGTTTGATCCCACCACAACCCCGCACACAGGCTACAATTGTTTGCCACCGAGCATTTGGCTTGCTGTCCTTAATGTAAAAGTACAGAGCTGGGGATAGAAGCAGGCTGAGAGTGCCAGTTCTGTCCACTGTGGATTTGTGATTAAGTTTTGCCATTAAAATACAGTATATAAAACACTAATTCAGGCCAAAATTATAGACTCGGATAATATATGGAACTACTGTGCCAACAATCCACAACAAAAATACACAGTACAAATAAGTGAAAGAATCTGATGTCAAAAATATGGATAATGAAAGTAAATTGTAGAAATGTAATTAATAAAGGTTTGGAATGGAAATTTCCAGTGTGTACTGGCTGAGCCTAGATCCACTGAATATCCACATACTTTTCTAAATTTAAGCTTGGATAGTAATAACTAGCTTCTTAAGTTTTGCTTAAATTGTATCTTTTATATCAGAAGGCATCTAGGAGTCTCCACTAAATTGTTTTAATTAAACTAGCCATTATGTTTTATTAGTTCCAACTTCGCCACATTCAGATGAGACATAAAGATGCACATAAAAATGAGACTTTGACATGAAGAAATCCATTCCTGCGCAAGTATTCACAGCTGCTGCCTTGTGCTGCCCCAGCTCTGGAGATAACAGCTACTGTTTTGCTGGACTTGTCATGCAGCCTGGAAGCCTGACAGGGGTTTTTGTGATCTGTTTGAAGTCTGCACACAGCCTTTTCTAGAGTATTTGTTTTGCTTTGCTCAAAAACCTGAGCTTGGGTGGCCTTGGTGAAGGATTTTCAGATTCTGCTACTAAGACAATGAAGAAAAGACTTTTTTTGCATGAAGTACTTTTGCTTAAAAAATACCACTGAAAATACGGAGAAGACTGGGTAAGACAATGTCCACCTTCTTCACCGCCTCTGACCTCCCGGCTTAGTGCTGCACTTCATAGGAGACATTCCCATAAAAACCAGTAGGATTTGGCATTTCCATCTAGCTCTCCATGTAGGCAGGGACGAACTAAGAGGAATATATGCATGTTGTACTGTGACATCTACATGTTACAGTGCAGAAACAAATGTATGCATTATTTACACAAGCCAAGAAGGTGAAACCCTACCTACAGCCCAAATTTTTGCTCGCTCTAGTTTTGGTTTATCCATTTAATGAAAGGAATGTGTTCCTGCTATCCTTGATAGGATGGGAAGACCATGAGCCACTGAGATTGGAGAAAGAGGGAGTGGATTCCTAGCCTAATTCGGGGGTTGTGAAGTTCTTAGTGCTCACAGAATGAAAAGTTGCTACCAGTTAATCCTCACAGCCTACTCATATTGGGTACTTTGTGCAGCTTTCCACAATTTTAATACTAAGGAGGCTGTCCTGCAGACATATCTCTTTGTTTCTGATCAACTTTTTAAGAGATTGCAATCACAACAAATTCTATTCAAACGTATTTTCCATCTGTAATCACAATGCAAGTAATTAGTAAAGTCTCCTCAAGAATCTGGTGGAACCATGTGGCTAATTAGTCCACTTATACCACCCACGCAAGGACATAGCCCAGCAGAAACCAGCTTCTGGAACACCTTTCCATGCCCTGCTAGACCTTGGGTTGGGAACTTTTGCCAGTATCCCGGCCATACTGGCAGCTGCTGCACAGGGCTACGGTGCTTTTGGGGCTTCCTACAACCCGAGCGATGATATGAAGGAGCCAGTGCCACCGCCTGCGCAGGAATGAGAAAGAAGAGCCACTGGGAGTGATGCAAGCCTCCAAAACTTTCCTTCAATAAGCCTATGCCTACAAACAGGCACACAAGGAGACATAAATAAATTCCTTGCAATTTTCATAATAAACAAAACCAGAGTGAATCACTCCAGAATAACAACTTCAGTAATTTGACCTTTCTTTCAAACTCTTTCAAAGAAAGCAAAATTATTTTGTACAAATTAAAGACCGTTTCTGTTGGGAAATGAGAAACAAAATTCCAACTAATGCAAAATATTAAGCAATAGGCTTAAAAATATTCACCCCATCCCTATATAGGAAAGGTATGCCAACCTTCTACTTCTGAATTAGAAACATATCCAAACACCTTTCTAAAGTTGTTTAAATGCATTCTCCTACATTAGCTTCACTATATTTTTAAGCCAGTTATCAGGTATTTAGCAGAACAAATAGCAGTCTGAGGTCTTGGTTGCAGTTTGGCTCCGTGCTTCTAGTCTGCAGCAGCACTCCAGGTGCAAAACTGTGATCTTTTCCAGATCCAGCTGCAGAAGCTCAAGCCTGCTCATCAGGCAGAGGTTACCACCCTGCAGCCCAGCCAGCACAGGGAATCACATCACTCTCCACTGCCTGCTTCAATACCGAGTCAGGTATTTGACTGTCTTTGCAAAGTCAGTCAAAATTTGACTGACACCGCATCGATATGGGCAGGGCAACAGCCATACAGAACTTCCATTTCCCCTAACAGACCTTGCAGTCCAGCCTAATTTCACCTCCTGTGGTTTTCAGAAAGAAAATATTCAATTTTCTTTCTTATCCCACTCAGATTACCATGTCAGTATAGCTGTGCGGATCATCATATTATCACACACACTTTGTTTTCTTCCTGCTCATCATTATCTTACTTAGCAACCATTAAAGGAATCCAGGCAAGTCCTACAGAAAATTCTCCGCACTCTTCGTATGCATGATGCCAATGAAAAATGTTCCAGTCATGTCAGTCAGTGTATTATCAGCCTCTCTACGGCACGGCTTTTTTGGTACTTTATGTCAGTACACTACATTAAACAATAATTAAAGTAAGTTACTCAAAAGCGGTTTGGATGTGTTTCCAAATGGAAGTCTTAACAGAAGGGATTCAAAAGGAGTAAGAGATACATATGTTTTGATAATCTGAAGTGAGCCAGCTTACCCAAAAAGCCACTTAATTACACCAAAACTGAAACATCTGGTTTAGATCATCTGCTAGAAAATAGTACGGTGAAAAGTAAACCACTTGGAGAGGAAGTATTAACATTATTCCTGACTTACAGACTGTCACAACAGAAAACTAATACCTTTCTTCTATTATTATTGGGTTTGTATCTTCATATGATACACAAAGAGGAAACTCAGCAAAGGAGTCCAGTTGCCTTCCCACTGGATTGGGAAAAGGAGGAGCTCTCTGTGCCCTGTTCCGAGCAAGCTGTAGGATGACAGTCGCAGAGGAACTGCAGTGCTGGGGGATGCCAGAGGTACCACACTAATCTCTGTCCCTTGTGGCTCCTTTGGAATCAATGTGGCTTTCTGATGTCCTGCCATGTTCAGGGTATTTCCACAAGGAAGAAGTACCCAAAAAAACCACCTGGCAACATTCCCCACTTTGACTTAAGAGCATTCCTAACACTTCTGTTGTCTACTATGATTTATTTCCAATTCTTTTCCCCCCAGTGGCAGCTAAAGCAAAACAAACCATGCAAAAGTGATGCCGGCTCTTCCCCTGCACATACAGTAGGTACTCCCCAACCTGGAGATACCCAAATCTCTCCCTGGTACAGTAGCCTGGTATTTCTTAACAGTATCTCTAGCTGAGAAGTCACATTATAGCACTTTAGAACATTTAGAGCCTAAGGAAAACCTTTTATGTGAGCATTTTAAAGCTCAAAGCTCTAATCTAGGACTTGGTATATTTATCCAAGTCCTTAATTATTAATGTTACTCTATTGATTTGATACCTGAAACTAACAACAAAACCTGTGCAAACTAATTATGCTTGGCTTCTGAATTTACAGGGCTTCTTTGCTCCTCTTCCAAGTCTTCTTTTTCTTAATCAATAAGGTCTGATTCATAAAACAATACAGAGATGCCAGAATTGCGAAATAAAAGGCATATTAATTATCATATAAACTGTGCAACATCTATGCACGTTGCTGAAGCATTTATTCACCTGAGGGATCCCAATGATATTGAAGTTCGTCTTAGTTTATTATCCTAATGCAGGCAGCACAACCAATCCTAACAGTATTTAAATTAATTCAGAAATATAATTATTTTTTAAGAAATATTTGGCTTCTCCATGCAAGGCTCTGTAACACCAGTTTCTTGAGGCAGCTCAGCTTTGCCAGCTTTCTGCAGAACGATTAAATTCACAAATTTCTAATCCCCACAGGTTCCTCCTGTTGCTCCCGGCAGCACCTCTGCAGTATGAGCACCAGTGCTGTGCTTTGCTAGTTCTCAAAGTTTAGAGGAGCCCAGATTCCCCTCATCTGCTTTCAAAGATACTGAATCAATTCCCTAATACAGCTAATTTAGGGCCAGAGTCTGATGCCTTCCTTCACTCCAAGCAGTATCCTTAAGACAGGCAAAATTACTTCTGGAGCAGTGGCCTCACAAGATCACCATGAATAAATTTTTAAACTACATCACCAAATCTGTAGTGTGCAGTTTTGAAAGGGTGTGATGCAGAAACTTTGCAATGCTCATTTCCACTCAGTTAATTAATTTTTTCTTAATTTCATGTGGATATGTAACAAAACAGAGGGGGATAAATATTTAATTGTCAACAATGTATTCAGTGCTCCACAAAAGTAATGACTTGGCAGTCTTGCTAATACTCTGTAAAGAGGACATACTTGCATCTCTTCCTAAGGTACAATACTGTCAAACTTAATTCCAAGACGGAGGTGTTCCCATATGGAAGACTGAATAACTATGACACTGTATAATCTTAACATTTTTTATCAAGGTCACTACAAGGCATGACTTAAAACTTAATGACGATGCTGACTCTTTGATCACAAACATACATAAAATATTTTATTGAGAAGCAAATATTTGGGACAGTATGGTCCCACTGGAAAATTATTTTGATTTATTTGACCCTTTGAAAATTTGGATCCTTTTTAGGGGAGAATTTATTTTTCTTATGAAAGAAAATATACAAATATTTAAAAAAAAAACAAAAACAAACAAACCAAAAAAACACTTTTTCACCTTTTTCAGATGGCCACCCTAAGGCAAGTTGTTGGTTTACACTTTTATTAAGTAATGGTCGATCTTTCCTCTCCAGATTGCACCATAAATATCTTTGGTGTGATTTCTGGAAATGTCGTGTGCAGACCTTTGCAAACCAAACCTCTGCCCTGAACAATTATTCTCAAGGTAGTAAGTGAAATACATTGCTCCTGTTCTCAGCAGCCTGGACCTGAGTCACCGCTCTCCCAGAGAGCATTTTTTTTATTGTTTTCCCTGGATGCCAGTGACTTCTTAGAAATAACAGTGGAGAATTTAACTGTTTCTGCCTTTCACTACAATGGCCATTACAATTCGAGAGGTACCACAGAGAGGGACCTGTGATACCGCAGTTGTCACCTCTTCTCACCAGAGCAAAGATGGGAAATAGATCATGCTCTATATCTCCCTTTTGACCACAACTGATTTTCTGTTTTCTCTTCCAAATATAACAAGTCAACATCTATTTCATAGAGAATGGAGACTGCATATCACATTTTAGTTGTGAAAAGTGGCTCAGAGAGATTATTAGTACTTGACTATAGGTTTAGAATTGGTCCCCAAATCTCCTCGGAGCTGTACTTCAGAAACATGTATCTCTAACACAAAACTGGGAAGTGAAACGAGAAATCAGGTCCTAACATATTTTTAATCTTCACATTTGAACATCTATTTCACTTTTATTATTGTCATAATCATTGTGTATATAGACTTAAGAATTATTTTCTTCAAATCCTCTGATCTATCCAGTTCTTAAATATACTAATCTCAAACCCTCTTGTCTTCTAAATGTCATTTCAGTAGAAAAATATTTTTTAAATGTGAATCAGAAAAGAAAAAGAACAAGTTTTGAAGAAGATGCAGAGCACAGTTTTTTTTTTTAATTTTTTTTAGCTAAACCAAAAGTGGACTAGCTTAAATTCCTAAGTTCAATGAGACCACTCCAGGTTTACATCAAAACCAATGGTGATCAGAATTTGGTCCAAACATCTCCATTATGACCAAGATCCACTAGTTCCATTGAACAGCAACTTACATCACAGAGGGAGGTAATTTACAATTTTTATAACCATCATAATTTGTAGTACACAACTAACCACATGGCCATTCTTTCAAAACATCAAGATAAATCACAAGAAAATCAAAGGAGTGTTTAATGTTTGATGACAAATGGCTACTAACTAACATTTACTGCAATAAATTTTTGTTAAAAACAGAGATTATGGGAAAATGCTGAACAAAGGTGATCAGGACCACTTACTTTAAAATTATTTTCCATTGCTTCTCTTAAGTGCATGGACCACCAAGTTTCATTTAATCCTTTCTAATTCTGAGCAAGATAATTATGGCGAATAATGGTGAATGAATCACATGCCTGTACAGGAGTATCACAGCCATTGTAGCATTTAGATGAATGCTGTGTCAGAGGATTAATGTGGTATAATACCACATTTGCTTTTGCAGCCTGTTATTTTAATCTTGTGAGCTGCCTTTCATCAAGGTGGAGAAATACAGTAAGGATACTGTTGATCTCAGGCAGCCAGAGAGGATGCTGTGTGACATCCAAGTCCTTCAGTCCTATAGGGGACTCTTGGCAGCTTCTGAAAGTCTTGTTTTGTGCATTAATGGAAGGAGAGGGAGAATTTGCCCGTGCTAGGGAAAAGTTGGCAGGTGAAGGCACAGCACAAAAGATGCCATTGTGCCAACAAGTTACTTAGTTCTGAGTATTAGGCAACGTGCACCCAAGAATTCATGGGGTCCTAAAACTGCAGGGACAGCAAATCACTGACTTGTCACTCACTGCAGACAGGGAAGCGGAGCTCTGGCAGCGGCGCTCAGCTAGATGGACTGTGGGAGCCGAGCAGTCTGTAGGAGAGCGCGGAGTATGGTCTTGTCTACAGAGAAGTAAAAAACTCTTTTATGACATTTTCTTCTTGCCTTGATACAATTTCTCCTCTATCCAGGCTGAAGCCTTTAGCATTATACTGACTAATGTGTCCCTGTGAGAGGCCACTTGTGAACTTGGTCATGGACCAGTCTGATCCTAATCAGCCCAGACCTCTCTCCTGCGGCATAACAGGGGCATTCTGGTGTGCTAGAACTGTACATTTAGTTACTGTGCCTGTCAAATGCCCACCTATGAATGTGTGCTCCGCACTCACAAACTTTGCAGAAAGCAAAGCAGCATGGGGGTGTGAAAACTCCTCAGAAGCAAAGACTACTTGCCCGAGACACTGCCTAAAGCATAAAAGGGATTCAGCACACACTGTGGATCAGAAAAAAATCCATTAAATTCTACCCATTATATTTTCAAAACAAGATGGAAGAGTGCCAAAATACCTAAACAAAGCATTTATTTCACGCAATTTCCATCCCACTGAGAAGTAATAAGTTCTGGAGATCTTATAAAGAAACCTGTTCTTGGAAAATTTACTACCCAGATTTATAGGTCCAAGAAGGGAGGATGGTTCAGATTAACTTCGTATAAGCATCTACTCTTGAGTTCTTCTCCAAACCGAACCTGAGCCAGAGTTGTTTTTTCCCAGTTAGGTGCCCTTTTACCCTGGCTGAGTCATGTGAAGGAGATGGAAGATGGCCACAACAGCGTGTTTGAGAATTCCCCAACTATGGAGAAGGCTCCAACTACTCTGAATCACTGGAATCTCTCCTTACACTTAGATTGCAGAGGAAGGACACCAAGCACAACAGAGAGCTATGCTGAACCACTCCATGGCTGGTACCCAGCAGCTGATGTACTTGTAACTGCTCTTGGGGTCAACACTACGGAGCTTCCAAATGCAAGAGCTTTATCCAGTTGTGAATATGCAAAAGTAGCTGAGGGGTTTGGTTTGGATTTTTTCTTTGGTACGTTTTGGCTTTTGGTTGTTTTTTTTGGGTTTTGTTTGTTTGTTTGTTTGCTTGGGTTTTTTTGCTTGGCCAAGGGAAAAAATATTCACTCAATCTGAACAAAAGACTGGATTACATTTCATGTAAAAATTGCAGGAAAAAATCCTTTCAGCTGAGAATGCTGAAATTAAATATTGACTTTTTTAGCTTTTAAATTTTGATTTGACACAAGTAATTCAGGGAAGTCAACATGAATTAATTGGTGCAATGCTGGGCTGCCAAACTGGCATTATTGTTATTATTACTAGTTCTAAAAATGGATTTGGCCACTCAGCAGGGACCAGCTTTTCTTATAAAAGATAAACCCATCCTCAAACTTTTATCAATTACCAATTGTCCACTCTTCTGTGTTGTCCATTGCCCCAGATAAAGCAGAATAAACTTTGCAGGTTTAGCAACCTTATACAGCTCACCTCAGCAGGTCAAGTGAAGTTTTCAACATCTGGTTTGAGATCTTCTGAAGAAGACCTTTGCATGACTTTGTATGTGGGAACCAATAAACAACTCAGCCCAAAAAGAAAACTTTGAAATGTGGAGTCCTCTGAAAATCTGGCACCAGAAAGGCTGTAGACTCCAAAAAGGCAATGAAAGACTGGGAGCCACACGCCTTGACTTTATCTTAACTGCCTTGATTAGAGGTGAACCTAACCAGACATTTTACATGAACCCAAACCTTACCACAACCCATAAAATACTCTGAAAAACAGCAGTTAGGAAAAGGTAGTAAAACACATGTTCGCTCTACTTGAGAAGAAAAGTCAAATTATCATTAAAGAGGAGGTAATTTAGGAATTGAAGACAAAAATATACAGAGAAAGACTAAAAGCAGAGAGGTACTTCTAATCTGTATGTACAGGTGGATGGTATGATAAAACTCAAGGTGACAGAAATTTGTTGAAAATATTTTGAGCCCCCAGATTCTCTGAACCATTTCAGGCTGCTTCCAGGCCATTTTTTCCCAGAGGGTAAAACAGAGAGTTCTGAACAACAGTTGAAGCAAATAGATGTCAATTCAGGCAAGCTGAAGTCATGCAATTTAATCCTGCACGTCCCCTACATTATTATATTCATTTATGATTACACTATACTTAGAGAAAAACGTGTTCACTGGCAGGCTGCAGAGAAAGCAAAGGCTGGTCATATCTTAAGTCAAGACATTGTATAAATACAGATTTGAATACAAATTTCCACAGGGAGAGGGAATAGTGGTGAGATTTCATTTTCCATTATTACTACATGCTGGTAATGTGCTTGATAGTGTAAATATCTTTAATTGACATGAAGAGATTTATTTTTTTTAATTTATGGGTCTTCTCTCTTACTCTGCAGTAAATCAAAATGCACTTTGCTGATGTCACTGTTGTCGTATCACTATAACAGAGGTGAAAGGAGAATTACAGCTACTATTTTAAGTAAGAGCAGTTCTGGTTCAGTATATATTCTCATTTGAAGCACAGATGAAAAGGGAAAGATGGTCTATAAGGCTGGGCTGAGAGTCCAAGATGGCATTTCTACTCCCCATTCTGCCACAGACTTTTAGCACTATAATTTCAGCAAATAATCAAATAATTTAGCATTATTGTACCTCAGCATCTCATGAAGCTTTCCTAACACTAAGAATTTTTGTAAGGTGTGTGTGTGGGGAGTTAGAAACTCTAAAAACAACCAGAGCGATTGTTTTATTAGTAAATACCACTGCAGTTTTACAAGCAAATTTGGAAAAGTGAGATAATTTTAATACTACTTTCAGGTTTTCTTATTGTATTAAAAACTGCTGGGAGTAAATGCAGGACAAAAATACTTACTCGTTTACAAAAAAAAAATAAAATAAATGGAAGATTATAGATTTTTTTTTAAGTGAATTTTTTAAGTTACCACGGATCTATATTTTGGCAAGAACGCACCTACTCTATTGTACATTTGAAAGCTGTATCATATGAAAGCATATCAAGGTAAAAAATTACTTCAGATTTCAAACGCAAACCTTGGTAAAATGACAAGAGATTGAACCAGCTTAGGGGAAAAAACCAGAGGGGAGGCAGGTTTAATTCAGTCTCTGAAAAAGATAATAGTGAAAAGCCTGACTTGGTTTATGCCAAAGGCATTTTGCCATCTACTTCCACAGAGCCAGGACAACTGTGTTGTGTTTTGTAGGACCCCAGTCCTGCAAACTGTGTGATGGAGAAGGGAATTTCTAAAGTCAGTGGGATTCCCCACAGCTCTCAGGATCAGAAATTTGTGGGAAACTATGTATAGAACTTGTTTGAATTTTGGCCCAAGAGTTTTCTCATTTCCTTTGACAATCTCCATAAAAACCCTCTTGTGCAACTCCACTATCTTTTCATCTTGGGATGCCAAAATACAAGAGTCTGAACATCTGTCTGAAAAACAGAATATGCCAATATTTAAATTAGCAATGGTTTCTTTTCCCTCCAAGACTATCAACTAATTATTTGAAATAGATTTACCCAAATATTGCACTTAGTTCCATATTACACATGCATAAATGAGAACAGAATTTGGCCCAATATGTTTAAGCTAAGCACATTTTTGCAGCTATGAAAAGTAATCTGATTTCCATGGAATAGTTCATACATGGCAATTTGCCTTCCTGGGCCTCAGTTCATGTCAAGCCTTTTCACTCTGTTCATTTTATGAAGATTTAATTGAATCCTACTTAAATAGCATCAACTAGCACTTATTCATAAAGCCATCAAGCCTTTCATCACAAATTCATAGTTTTGTAATTCTTTAAAAAAACATGAAATAAATCATATATATTCAGTCATACTATCACTGGAAACACTTGAAACAAACTCTTCTGTTCGCAGTCCTCCACCATGATTTTGAAACCTCATTTTGAAGTCCCATTAGAAAATAATCATATTATGACCAAAGGTGATTTTATTTTTCACTGTTTTTCTGCACAAAATGTTACGGTGATGGTGAAATTACTGCTGCAAGGACAAGTAAGTTTTGTCTTAGAATAAGTTGATAGAAAGAAATACAAAATAAGAGGGAGGAAGAGCAAAGCTGTTTGGGCAAACCCAGCAGGAATGTTGCCCCCGTACCAGAAAGGGATGGCACGGCCAAGTTCTCCCTAACCCACCTCTGTCAAGAACTCAACCGCCAGCAAGCATGGAAGATGTAAAACACAGACAGGCCCTAAAATGGATTATGCCAATATCTACACAGGCTTTGTAGGGCCATCAGAAACTCCTGAAGAAGGTAAAATTTGACCTCAACTGGTGTGATTTCTCAATTGAACAAAGACATTTGGATAGCTAAAAAAACCCCCTCCAAAACCCAAAGAACAACACACAAAAAAAAAGCCAACTAAGAAAAAAATGCCCAAAAGCAGAGAGGAGGAGTCTTTCCTCACCAGCCCCCTCCTGCAGCCCAGCCACCCCGCTGGGGGAGGCAGCACTCCTCTCCCTGCCTGCAGCCAGCACCACCACCACCTGCACAACCACTTCAGTTACCACCATTGGTTTATCCCCCAGTTTATTACCTCTAGCACCTCAGCATCAACACTGCTGAAATTGTATTTTCTGGGAAAAAAAAAAAGAGTACTTTGCCATTGGGTAAATTCTTTAATTTACTGCCTCCCCCCTCCCAAAACCCCTTTGACCTAGGTTGTTATTTGCTAGAACAAATTGGGTCTTACATTATTGGTTCTTATTCTTTACAGTTGCAGAGCTGATACCATGCTGTTCATAACAACCTTTCCAAAATAACTCAGACATGCCTCAGGTAATTAAGGAATTATACCCCCTCAGCCAAACAATACCATATTTTTTATTTCCATCATATAAATGATCCCACAAGGGACCAGGAAGCCTTTTTGTCTCATAAAAATAGCTTACACAGGTGCATACCTAAAGCATGATTTCTTGTTATTATTTGGCATGGTAAAGACATGGTGGATTTAACTTCTTAGCCGTGATGAAAACAGTGTGGATTGTGGCAATGCCCACCAGTATAGATCTGATAGCGCAGGCAGAGCAGGAAAATTGACTTTATTCACCCAGGGTCAGATGGACATGATTTGCATTGCCTATGATTTTCAGATTAATTGATTCTGGTTTACACTTCTAACTAAAGATGTAGGGAGAGTCCTTTCAGTCTGAAAGGAAAGCTATGATAGAGATGAGGAGGTAGCCCATAACACACCTACCTCACTGTCCTGCCAAAATGCAGTGGGGAATGAAAATTGTTTCCCCTTTTGCTTTCTTATTTTCACATAGAAGCGGTGCAAATATAAACCACCAGAAATTATCACAGCAACACAGAGGAAGGGAAGGGTAAAGATGGGGAAGTGAAAACTTCAATTCATGACTCAAAAGCAGGGGGGTGGGGGGGGTGGGGGGTGTCACAAAATTCTTGTACCAGATGTCCCCTCCTTAAGGCTAACTCCAGTCACTTTAGACTTACAGATATTCCTCCAGTCAGCCCTGCACTTTCTCTGCCAGTGTCACTCAGTGGTTGCACTAACCCTCCCTTTTCCCAGCACCCTCATCTTCTCCTTGCTTCATATTCAGTCTGTGCCTGTTCTCTGTGACCTCCCCTCACCCTTCTCCTGTTTCATGTCCTCCTTTTTCTCTGCTTTTTTCTCTCCGTGCAGTTTATTCCTTCCTCACTAAATCCACCAGAACACAACCATAATGCGTTTAAGCTGCCATTTGCTGGCCTGATGCCGTCCTCTCCAGGCCACGTCCCCACGAGCCCAGGGATGGACAGTGCAGAGATGCGCATACAGACATGCAGCCAACAGGACCGAACTCACGCGGTCCCAAGCGTGGAGAAACAAACGTCCTGTCTCACCTTTGGGTTTGCTCTCACAACGATGCTGCCCTGCTCTGCTCCATGTCCATCATCGATCTGTGATTTATTACTATCTATAACATCTTCAGATACCTGCTTTTAGGCATTTGGGTTGATTTCCTCCACTTGCAACAGCATAGACAGATTTTAGCAGAAGAAAAAAAAAAAAGTTCAAGAAGTCTGGCAAATGGGTTCCAGCGCTAACGTGCTGTTGAGGGTTAGCAGCACCCATGGTAGCACCCATTCGCCCCACCAGCAAATGGTGTTTTCTCAGTAGCAGTCAGAGCGCTGATGGCTCCTCTGCTGACCCTTTGGCTCTGTGTGTACTTGGAAGGCTTTACTATTATTTTAACCTCTTGGGCAATCCTCCCTTTTGTTCACTTTTACTTTCCTTATCTTACTTTTACACCCTCTTATCTGCATTCTTTCACATCTTTTTATTTAAAGAGGTTTTCTTCACTACTGTTACTATTCTCTAGAATTTTAATAGAGAACTTCTGAGCCTATGTTAATGAGGTTACTCATCTGTTACTACCTGTCTGCTCATAAGGGCAGTAACATTTCAGGGAAAATGAACAGTGGGGCCTTGCTCTCTCCTGTGAGTCAAACCCCACTTCCAAGGCATCAAGCAGACTCCTTCCAGCCTTCAAATATACAGGACATGGGTCCTCCCTACGGGCTTGTTCCCCCAAATATTCAGTCTTAACACATGGAAAGTATCTTGATTGATCTAACCCCAGAGAATACATACATGAAACTGTTTGAAATTAAAACACAGTTCAGCTGAAGGACTTCCCTGCCTCCTCACAAAGGGTTGGATTCTCTTTGCCTGATACATTCGCAGAACCTGTCAATACGCACATTTTATGACGAGCATGTTCATTCACTGAGAGGTCCCCTCAGCTTCCTCCCGGAGCCAGGTGTTTCCTGACAATACCTATTGTCCTGCCTGCCTGGCGGCTCTGCGCTCCATGACACCTACTGGAGGGCTCTCACTTGCTTCTTTTGTCAGAACATAATCTGCTTCCACGCATGCTTTTCTCACACTGAGAAAGTATCTCCCATCTGGCCAGAATCAACCTTCCTTTCCTTTCTCACCAACCCTGCCAGATAACAACGGGCTCATCCTCCTGCAACCAGAGCCTACGGCTGTGTTCTCCAAGCAGAGCAGGACTGTCGCCAACTCAACATCATGAGCAGCAGCACGCTGTGAGACAAACAGGGACATTATTCCAAGTTTCAGCTTCCTCTTCCCTTTCATGGTACAGTATCTGCTTAGTTCATCAAGGCAGAGAGCAATGTGCAGTCCAAAAATATGTGCCAACATCCTTCCAGCGCACATTAAACCCGAGTCTCACAGCTATCTGCACTAAATTAACTCCCATACACTGCACAGAGCATTAACCACTTTAATGCACCAAGGTGGACAGGGCAGGGCATGCTCTACTCGGTGGAGAAGGCACCGAAATGTCTGCACTCGCCTCTACAGCAGCGTGGGCTGGGGTTAACCCCTGCCAGGCCAGCAGGCTGCCAGAGAAGCCGCTGCACAGCCCCCAGGGATCTCAGTGCCATTTAGTGTGGTGGCTGAAGGTGGGACACATCAGTGGGCACTAGCAGTCAGCGTCCACCCCTCTCCTCTCCCCGCGTGGGCTGTTGGCTGCACCGAGCCTAGCTGTCCCAACACCTATATGTCAGCATAAAAAAGCCTCTCTGAGTCTGCTGCAGTTCACACCAGGGCTCAGGAACTCCCTGTAACAAACATCACTGCTGAACAACCCACGGGCATCACACACTTCATCTGGCACATGGGGGAACGTCAGTCTTGTGTGTTTCCACATGGCGTCTTTAAGTCACCCATAATTGCATCCCATGTTGTAAAACAGCCAGAAAAAAAAAAATTGTTCCCCCAAAATTCCCCACAAAAAACAAACAAACAAACAAAAAAAACCCAACCAAAAACCTTCTAGCTTAAAATTCAATGCTAGACCTTGGTTTTCTCTTTGTCAATGCAGTACCTTTCCCAACTCCTCTTTTCTTTTTCTTTGGGGAAGATGGGGTTGCTTTGTTTTGTTCTGATTTGTTTTTTGTTCCTGCCAATTGTGTGAAATGGAACATATTTGGGAGGAATGAATTAAATTTTACAAAAGCTCTTCTAATAATATATATTTAAAAAAATAAGCAAAGAATAACAAGTATTTGCCCAGTAGATGAACTGTAAATGTTATCAGGCAAAGTAAACATTCCAATTGTAATTGTTATTGTAGATGGATGAATTCATAAATATGGAAACACTAAAAAAATGGTGTAATACAGAAACAAAATGCAATGGACTGAGAAAAGAATGCAGCATGCAGCAGGCTGGGCAAAGGCAGTTCAGAAAGGTTAAACAGCTAACAAGAGCACTGAAGAACAGAGCTTTCTAATGTGGCATCGGCTCCATGGAAGGTGATGCAAACGCTTGTCACCTATTCACCCCCTGGGATTTCACTGACACTGCATATGAACCCAAAGGAAAGCATTCCTATGCCTCTTGCCCAACACCGAACAATATGCCCTCGTCAGGGGAGCACTCCTGCAGTCCTCCTGGCTGTCCTCACCTACCATGCTCTGGCTCACAGCATGGGTGGCCTTGGAGCAAAACACCCATTTGGAAGGCAGAGAACATACTCCAGGGATGCACCTGAAGTGCCACAAACCCTAATGAGTTCCTGGGTTCAGACTAGTGGCAATCCAAACCAAAACCCTCATTAATGAGCCCTGCCGACACCACGTACTCGGCACTGAGCCTTTAGCTCCTACTGCATGGAGTGCCCTTGCTGACACTGACGTACCCTCCCACAAGTTCCCCAGGCTGGAGGCTGCTCTACCAAGGCTTTGACATCGGCTTCTCCAGGGGATAATTCACCTAAATGCGGGTGCTGTTCACCCTGTGCTGCCCTCGGTAGGACTTGTGCACTCTCCTTTGCTTTCAGTGCTGGCCGTTAGGCAGCATAAATACACATGATAAAACCATGTTGACTGACTGAGGGGGGTTGACATTAGTGGCGTTTTTCTTAAAGTTCTGCCTTGTGGGAGACCCCACACTCCTGACACATGCCAGACCAGAACTAAAGATGTCCTGGAGTATTTGACAGATGGTTTCCAAAATCACTTTGGGCAAATTCAGGGGAAGCAATGCAACCAAATTCCTACCCGGCCCACAGGGCTCGCCCAAAAATTAATTCTTCTCTGCGCACTGCATTGGCAGCACAAATCCCCACACCATTGTCCCTTGACCAGAGCATGGCCAGCAGCAAAGAGGCAGGCCAGGCAGCCCGGCTCTGCCCTAGCACACCTCTCCTGTCCCCGCGTCTGCACCCAGGCAGCACCATGCCAACAAAACTGGCAAGGACCGCCAAATGACATATTTTCCCCTATCCCAGCCCCATTCACACCTGACCGTGGACCTGGACACTGTGTTTTCCCTCCGCTGCAGTTCTGGCTTGTACACATATAAATGGCCTGCTAGTCCTGCAAAATCAGGCTGGTTCTTTCCAAATGCTCCAGAGCCCTAGTGGGGTGGTCAACAGCAGCAACACACTTCTCAGTTTTCAGCTCATCGAGTTGCTCTGCTGAAAGCAAGTTGTAATTTAAGGAAAGGTGTAGTATCTTAAGTCTGACACTTCAAGAAAGTTGCCCTTCCTTTTGCCAGAATACCATCAATACTTATACTCCTGGTTTCCTCTCTACAATGCATCGCAAGCACAAATACTAGCCCTTAGCTGATCTGATCTTCAATCATAAAAAGCTGTCTCAGAGCTAATGCCTGCACCCACGGTTCATTAGCAGGCAAGAAAAAAAAAGCTTCTAAGAAATAGGAAGGCTGGCCTTCTGCTCATCTGAAAATTTATCTCTGAATATTCAGTACAACCTCAGTCATTAGTTTCCAAAGTCACATACGGAACAGATAGATGTCAAATCAATATCAAGACAGATAACTTCTTATCAGTAGGAACGGATACTGAGAAACAGCCTCTGTGTGATGGTATCATTTCATTAGGTTAGTTATCAACAACCAGTGCCATACGTAACAATCTCATATAGCCCTGAAAAAAGCCTGAGAGATAATAGTATGCTTTATAGCTTAATTCTCTGCACCAGTTAATTATATGGCACATTAAATCTACCTCAAAATAAACAAATATTGTAATTATAGCTAGAAAAAATTTATGTCATTCTCATCAAGCAAAGTTTGACTGGGGGAGCTGACTACATTTGGACATCTAATCAATATGTAGGTCCTGAAAATGGATATTTAAATTACTTCCAATCCTTACATTTAAAAACTGTTGTGTTGAACAGACAGCATTAAATCAAAATATTGCTTCTTTTTAGGAAATATGTCTTTCCATTTTTTACTGTTTAAACAATCACTCCTACATTCAACTGCTTTGCATACCTTCTACATATAATTTCCTTGAAATGTTAAGGAATCCATATTTTAGATTCATCTTTACCACTCTTGCATCATATGGAGTATGCAATAAGATGCAACTGAATTAATTTCATCACTGTGATGGATTACTAGTATGCAAATCTAATGGATCCCCCAGTGTTCCTTTGCTATCATATTACCCCTGCTTACAGAGGATTGCAAAACTTCCATTATGTTGGCCAATCCGTCAAACATTGAGTCAGCTAGTTCATCTTTTTCTGTCTCTCCCAGTGGCTCTATTTATATCAGCTAAATGTTGGACAAACCTCTAAAGAGCAGCAACTAAAATACCGCCCTCTTCCAGCAGCAAGGACCTCTAAAATCAGATTCATGAAAACTCTTCTGGCCCACCTCTGCTGCAGGGTCTGCAGTATGGGCTGTATCACAATACGCTCTCTATCTTGCACTTCCCTTCTCCCAGAGTAAATAAACTGAACTAATTAGGTTAAGGGATAACCATGAGTAATGTCACAGCTGCAGCAAATGACTCTCAGAGAGGAACTATGGAATAACTCAAGCATTTGAAGGAGTACAGAAGCAAGTGCTCTACAATAACCCACCATATATCAAAATAATAGAAAGAGACAGAATTTGGCAGCAGTGAGGACATGGCAGTACTGACATACATAGAGATGTCCAACATAAATATTTCGAGATCTTTTTATCAACAGTTGCTAAACATAACAGGAACGTGCATAAAATGCAGCAGCTCAGTTCCAAACAGAACCATGCGAGAGATGACCAGATTTTAGATTTAGATTGTGAGTGGGGTGGAGAAGAAAGGAGAGGGGGAGACCATGGTTTGCAGCTTAGTAGGTCACTTTCAAACAAGCAGCATTGCTGCCAAATGGAGCTTTCTAATTACTTTTATTTTCCCGCTGAAATTGCAAGAGAAGCACAAAAAGCTGCACAGTGCTGGGGTGATTCACATGTTTCTGGAAGCTGCAGCCCAGGCAATCCCTCCCTGGCACTGTGGCTGTTGTCTGTTGAGGGAATTAGGGTTTAGTAGCTCCAGGCTGATCTCATGAAAAGGAGTGACAGATAGTCAGTCTATAGAATTGCAGCAGGGAAAACGTAAACTTTTTGCTTTTCAAATTGTATATTTTACAAGTAGCAAAAAGAATTTTTTTTCTATATTTAAGCTCCACAAAAGCTGTCAATTCAGAAATACTGTGATAACCATACTATTTATCTGTGTGACAGCATTTGGGAAAATCTAAATTAAAATAACTGTTCTAAGCTAATCTTTTTCCTCTTTCTGAAAACACATGCTTGAATGTGTGAAAACAGTCTGAGCCAGGCACAAAGTTATTTAGTCTCCAGATCACCTGTCTAGTGCCACACTGGAAAATCTGATTTAACAATTCTGCACATCTCTCTCCGACTGGGTGTCCCCAAACTTCTGTCCAGCTTTCTCCGAGACACATCGACAGTCCTGACTGAGTAAAATATGTTTCTACGTCCTATTACTTCTGTGGTTACCATTAAATTTCAGGGAGTGGTTCCTTGCATCCTAATGAGCAAAAAGGTGGGAGCCACCTCCTTCAGTTTGGCCTGTTCTAGGTGTACCTACACCCTCAAAACAGCAAGGCAGAACCTTGCAGCCCACGTCTGACCAGCCATCTACTTTACACTCACCACTGGGGTGACCCAAAGGATTCATGCAGTGGCTATTGAATTGCCACCAAACACAGTCTGCAAAATGAATTAGCACTGGCTTCGGTAACCCACTGCAGACACCACGCTTAGTATCCCAAACTGAGCTGAAACAGGCAGGAATTAAAAGACTCCAAAGGGTCCAGAAATGCTCACAAAGACCCAGAATGTACTTGTACTTGTTTTCATGAATCCAAAGAAAGAGTGGAGTAGGATTAGAGCATAACAAGCAATATATATATAAAAAAATAAAATTACATGTTTAGCCTTGAATACCTAACTTAAGACTGATGTTTTCTCCAAAATAAATAAATAAAAAATAATTAAAAAAAAAAGGAGGTGAGGGGGTGGAGGCGGAAAGAACAAGAAAGGAAATATAAGAAGTCTTATGAATCCTTGCATGAGCCAGTTTTATGGAGAAACGACATGGACATCCGCACTCAGAGCCCTGCAGATATTTAGAGGGGATGCTTTTCATGCTCTTTTACATCTTATTCAAAGGAGCTATCGGCCATTAGCCCAAAGGTTAGACCAATGGCACACAACGTGACCCCTAAGCATGCATTCACCGAAAGGATTTTGGGAGACACTGCCCTTGCTCTTGGATTCTGGGAAATTACAGGATCATTTTTCCTGTTCCTCCTCTGCATCACATATACACTACCTAGGCTGAGAAATCCCCTGTGGAAGAACATCAGAGATGTGATGTTAAGTACAAGCGTTACTGTTCAACACACCACCCAGCAAGAGAGGGGGGGAAGCCCGTAGAAGAAATAGATTTTATTTACAAGTTAATTCCCATTTTCCAAATATGATTTTCAATGTACTGTTAGCAATATTTTTGGCTATATTAAATATCTGCTTGCTACAAGTGGCATTGTTCACCCTCTTTAAAGTTGATGAGTACTTAAAAATCTTACACATTCTGCCTTGGGGTTTTGCTCTACCTGGAGCCTCCAGCAAACTATTGCTCTGGCTTGTACTTCCAAAGAGGGTTAAGGATCTGTGAAAAAGACTATTGCCTCAGCATCCTTTTCTCCAGACGTTCATCCCTGGCAGAGTGCAAGGTATTGTAGTTTAATTCCATTAGGAGACCCACCAGCAAGACACTGGAAATATCCCAGGGGCTGGCTGTTTAAAGGTGAATCAGAAAGCTTGCTGGCACTGAGCTGGAGATAAAATTCAGTTAGGCATCATAAGATCTGGTGACCGTACGGGTTGGGCTTCTCAACAGCTATTTTTTAAGGATGTGGATGCTTCTTTGTCACTGGGGTGGTTATGAAAATCCTACCCTTCAGTCCAAATTCTCTAATTTGTTCCATATGTTTTACACATCTACTTATTGATCTCCCTGACTAGTTTTGGTGTTATGATCTGTTTCTCCAAGCTGTTAAGCAGGACTCTGACCTTTTACTCGCTTACCTAAGCTAATAATATAGCTCCATTTATGAGGTGTGCTCATCAGGCCTTTAACTTACAATGCATTTTCAAGAAATGTCATGAGGAAAAAATACCCATGGCCTTAATTTTTAAAATAAACATAGCATCACACAGATGAAGCTCAAAAGGATGGCTCTCACTATAAAACTGACAGTGCACTACTTTAACTGGGCTGTAGAACATTTACAGTGATTTTAGACAAGAATTCTGTTAATTGTGCAAGTTGAAAGATACTTCATTTGCATCAAAAACAATAAGTTGGCAAGAAAGCTTGCTAACTGTGCCAGATCTAAAGGTGTTACCATGACGGTAAGAAGAATTGGTTTAAGAAACCATTTATTTGATGAAATTGGAGGATCCCCAACTTCATAAATCAATTCCCAAATTGCAGGAAAAAATATTACCTTTTAAATGTCCCTAATTGTTATTCATTATTCTAGGCCCTCTAAGCCTCACCAGAGTGGTTTATTGATGATGTACTCTTCAAAGAACATTATTCAGGCAATGGAAAGGGGAAAAGAGAAGAGGGAAAAGAAAAAAAAAAGAAAAAAAAAGTACTGCATCAGAATAATGAATTACGGTGGACAACATTGAGAAGTTTTAGTTTGTTTGCTTTAGGCTAACGTAACAAATAGGATTTTGGGTTTTTCTCTTCTTTCTTGAAGTCAGTTTAAAAAGAAACAAATTTAAACAGGAAAAAGAAGGCAATGAGATTCATACAGAATTACTGTGTTTAAATTTTTAGGTTAACTCTTGCAATACCTAATCCTTCGATACAAGACGGTGTTCATTTGCTAGAAGAGTACTGACTGAAGGTTTTGTGTTCTTGGGGTATTTGTCTGAGGGCTTAACAGCTGAGGTGACATGCCAGTTCCACGGATGCCACAGACAGCTTTGGCATCAGCCACAACCACCCCAGGTTTTCACATGTTGACTTTAAATTACAGTTTTTTTGGACTGCAGAATTTCAACTAAGTCAGGGGAAGTTCAGTGCACACATTAGACCTGATTTAGTGAAGGACTTCAGTGTCCCTAATGTTAAGCATGCAAATCGTCCCAGTCATTCCACTGGGACTAATTCACCGGGTAAAATATTAGCTCCAATAAAAGTATAACTCCCACGTAGGGTGTTTCTTTAGAGCAGATTCCTTCACAAGACAAAAGCTGATGGAGGTGCCAGGCAGACACAGCTGAGAAACTGGGATCAGGCAAAAATAATCAGATAAAAGAAGGAATAAACTCACATTTGGATGAAGTTTAAAAGAACAGTCTGCAGAAAAGTCTGAGAGGGGCAGCTGGTGACAGAGAAATTACTTGAAAGAGTGAGGAAAACAGGGCCCTGCACGGGACTTGAGCAAGCCTCCCTGAGGGAGTGCAGTTATCTGTCCTGGGGCGGTGGTTAGACACCCACGGCGACTGTATTTACAAAGGCCCTGAAGATTTTAAATCTAAATAGACAAAATAACAAGAACTGAGGAAGAACAGCTCCAGCCTTCCTGGTGTTACAAGCTGAGGGCAGGACACAGCCACCTCCAGCCCTGGGCAGGAAAGGGGCTGCTGGATCCCACAGGCCTCCACCGCGCGCCTTGCGCCGGGGGGTGTGTGGGTGCCGGCTGGTCCCCTGCCCAGCCATGGCCGCCAGCAGCTGGGGCGGGGGGGAGGAGGAGGAGGAGGAGGAAGGCTGGCCACAGCTGCCCTGCCCAGGTGAGGGGAGACTGCCAGGCAGGCGGCAGAGCCCGCGCCACAGGGCTGCAGGCCCGTCTCTGGCCCACAACACCGAGCAGTGCTGTGGAGATGGCCGGGTGGGAGCCGCCTGCCCAGGGCACAGGGCAAGCACATCGCCCAGCCAGACACCCTGCTCACACCGGCCAAACCCCATCCTCAGGCTCTCTACCAAGCTGGTTATTCTGTCAGAGAAAACCAACCAACCCAAAACCCCAAACAAGCACAAAAAGGTGGTTTTGCTTTGCACACAGGTCATGGAGGAACCGTGTCCCTGAAGAGACACTACAGGCTGCTGGACTCCTGATGCTCTGCAGCACAGGGGCCTAAACAGTTGGAAATAAAAGTTACCAGGGTGTTTGTGAACGACACATGCATAATTTCGTCTCTACCACAGTTACCTTCTCATGGTGTGCTCCCTTTTGGGGGCAAAAATCCAAGCTAGCAGTACTGCCAGGGTAAGGGAACACATCTGTATCTCACCTGCTTGAGATGCATTAACAGATAGGGGTTAGTTACAGGTCACCGATAATGAGAACAATCTGCACCCCGTTGTCTGAAATTAAATAAAAATAAATCTCAAACTTTGGAAAGCTGTTTTCAGTAAGTACAGTGGGTTCTGCACACAGGATGCTGTTTTTAAAACAGGTACAACTAGTTTCGCTTCTGCTTCGCTTACTGCCGTGGTACAGCCTTACTGACTTCAAGTGAGGACGGGTTCCAATTAGCAGCAGTGGTAACCGTGAGTTTTCATTCTTAGTGCAGCTAATATTGCATTTCTAATGAAGCCGTGAAGATGCCACCAGCACATGTTTATCCACAAGAGTGGCTAAGAGGCGGGAAACTTTCTGGAGAAGCAGAAAATATTCAAACAAAACACAGAAGGTCTCCAGCAGCAGGACAGCACAGAACCAAATAGACAAAACTTCATCAGCCATGGGGTGGGGAAAAGCACATACAGCACATGGAGAAGAGGGGAAACTGTGCATCCCAGGGACAGACTGAGGTGGTGTTCTTGGAAGCAGGAAGTTTACCTGGAATTTAAAAGGATTTCTGAGTGATTCAGAGGTGAGACCTAGGAAAACAAAATAAACTAAATATATAGCAGAGGACGTCATCTGTAATTAAAACAATGAAAAGATGAAAAGGTGGTAGTTTCTTCCTGTTTTCCTGCCTAAGGATCAAATGTTCATGAATCCTTCCTTTGCTTTCCTGAAAAAGTTAGCAAAGCAATAGATTGGGATTCTTCTGGGTGGACTTGATCGTTAATCAGTATATCAAGTAGGCTCTAACTACAGGTTTGATCATCTTTAAATTACAGGGACAATCTTGTTCCCTACATCAGAACAAAGGCAGAGATAAACACATAACTTTAAGATTCAGCTGTGTCTCGGAGTAGGCTCAGTGAAAAACTGGCTTTGTGCACACAGACACACAGGTTACAATTCGAGTAATTATAGCCATACAAAGGAGAAAAAGCATCACTCCAGAGATGGAAGCGCTTTTTAGTGCAACTCATTCAATGACTAATATGATATTGGGGTATAAAGATGCACCCAAATCCAAGGCACAACCACCCCAAGAGACAAAAGCCAAACCCACAATTCCTCAGCCTAAAATCACTCCCAAATTCAGATTCAGTTCCGCCTTCAATGGCAACGCACATTAAACATTGACTGCTTACATTTCAATGTCCTAACTGAAAACTCAGCAGGTGGTTTCATAAAATCAGTTATAGAACCAGATCTGAACTTATTTAGGACATGCAAGGAAAAAAAAAAAAAGGCAGAGAGAGAAATAGCAAAAGAAGCTTCAACATTGCTCAGTCTTTCAGAAAATAAAGAAAAAGACAATAGTCTGCTTTCTTTCACTTGCATTACCGAATTTACCCTGGGACCAGGACAGATTTCAGAAGTGTTAGTACACAACAAGAGAAGGTGAGGGGGGCACTGCTCCATTAATTTTCTCGTTTGCCCCTTTGTTCCCTCTGCAGCAATCTAAACAGAACTAATTCTGATGTTCCAGTGTGTGTTGTCTGCCTCTAAGTGAGAACAAAACAAAAGCAGCATTAAACTGAACTATGTGGTCATCCACACACCATACTGGTTTGGATGACTCTCTGTCTATGTGGCTTTTTGTGTTAAAGCTTGTATCAATGGCCTCCTTGTTGTCTGTTGAGCCCCCATGGGGTTACATGAGTGCTATCTCAATTCAATAGCTTTTCTCTCAACCATTGTCTTTTAATATAGGTTTATAGTCCTCAAGGATATATGCTGCATTACAATTAGTCATAATGTCCAGCAGTTACTGAGGCTTATTTGCAACACAGAGTTTATTGCCCTTTGTAAGGCTGACAAAGAGATACTTGTTGAGAGCCCTATACAAAAGGCAAATACAATGTATGAATTTCTCAGTAATACAAAAGACAAAATAATAGCTGGTCAGTAAATAGCTCTGTAAGAGAGCAAGTAGCATCTCTTCTTCCACATCCTCCAGCCCCCGCTCCTGGCTTTCTCAGATCAATGCACCTCACCTAATTTTAAAGTGCTATCTTGCAGAGACAGGAAAAAGTGGCTCCAGATTGTGTGTTCAGCTCTGCTTTCCACTACACTGTCACTGAAAAGAAATGAAGTGGCAGAAATTATGGTCAAAAACACACTGCAAGTCCTCCCACCGGGGTTCAATGCGGCTGGACTTGCAAAGAAGAGGAACAGCGGCTCTGATGTGACAAAATGAACCTACTTGTGCATCGAAGGCTTTCTCCATCTCAGCACAGTCTCAGGTGATGCTGCTGCGTGAACAACTCTGCTTTTGCACACACGCCACCCAACAGATGCAGTCCTGGGGGGCAACATGGGCACAGACGGACACAATCCAGCCTCTGTTAGCAATTACTCCAGGATCTCCGAGCACAGCAGCATCACCAACCTGTACCCTCACAAACTACCTCTGCCCATCAGCCACCCCTCAGTGGCCAGTGAGCAGCTTCAGTGAGCCATTTCCCATAGCGGCTGATGCGGAGCAGGAGCTGTGCTCAGCCCCACTGCGCAGGATGCGCACAAAGTTCCCCGGGTGAGCTGCAGATGTGCAGCAAGGTGAGGCAAAGCTTCGCTGCCCACGCACCCCCCTGCACAGGACAGGGGCTGGAAACGCAGCAAAGCCTGTCCTTACAAATCCTTTCCCATCCTGAAACACGTGGATAAGCAGGATAGGAGGGCCTGACCCTTTCTTACTTTACAAAATATAAATTCAGTCTGAAAATTGCCATCTGGACTGTAAGGTTAAGAGTAAAGTGAGAGCTGACTGAGCAGAAGCAAAGAGGGAGGCAGCAGAGTCTGCACAATGTTTACCCCAGAAAAATGGTAGCTTCTTCAACTTAAAATATTTGGATAAGATGCCATGGTGTAAAGGAAGAAGAGCTGGGACAGGACCCAAGACAGAACAAGCACTCCATCTGCCTCCTCTCCTCATTCCCCATCCTCCTCTCACACACACACACACACACCCCCACACCACTTCTCCAGAGGTTTTGAATTTGGGGAAAGCTCACATCCAAACAATGCAAATCTACAATCTGGGTTAAATGCACAGATGCAGGAAACAAAACTCAAACACATCTGAAGCATCAGGAAGCTCTTCTATTTCAGATGCAAAAGGCACAGTTCAGACCAGACTTGCAGTTGTCAAATAACAATTGCACCAAGGGGCTCTCAGCAAAGCAAACCCAAACTGTTCTCCATTGCTCTCTGTCCTCCGGTTGATAGAAAACTAGACACACTGGCAAAAAGTGGCCGCCTTTACACTAACAGTGAAAAAAGAACATCAACTCACTGCTGAAAGAAAGCAAAGTGTTATCTGTGGGTGGTTATTAATCAGGGGGATCCTCTCTGGCCTGAAGACTTTAAAAGTAGAAGTTGCACACTCCAAACACAAGGATCCTTTACATATCTGCATGTGTTCCAAGTACAAAATAACCCTGTCATTTATCATAAATACAAAAGATACATAAACAAAAGTAATAATGCTTATATTTATTTCCTTCTCTCTGGTTCCTCAGCACTTTGGAGAATTCCTTGGACAGGAATCCAAACTCATCAGCTGATGAGGATTTTTTTTTCTGCTGTCTCATGGCTTCCTTTCAGAAATAGTTTTTTCAGCCCAGCTTGCCAACTTTCCCTGGCCTACTCTGGGTCCTGCCATTAGGTTGGGTTTTTCTCTTAAGTAATCATCTTTTCCTTCCTCAGAGCAATGTCTGTGTTTCTTGTTCCTCCACGACTTCTTTTTCAACAAATGTTTCACCCCCTTGCTTCTGGCCAAGAAATTACCAAAGTCCTTATTTCCCTCTCCTGACGTTATGGTAGAAAATCCCTTCTCCTGACCTGTCGTTCAGCACCCAGGCGTTAAGATGAGTGACTCTCCGTGGTCATTATACTGGAGTACATGACAGAACTTGTGAGAAAATGATGGATTCACTATCTGTAGCGATCCAAGATGCTATCATTTCTCATAACAGCAACTTCATAACTTCAACCAGAATTCATAAATTGTACTTAAGACCCCCATATCAAGGCAGGCTCCAAAAGTCCTCAAGGAATTGTCACATCTCTAAGGCATTAAAATCCATCTCTCGTTCACCAGGTAGCTGTGTGGGTATTAATATGGAAAGCTTACGTCAGCTTTGTAGAATCAAAGAGTAATAAGCGTTTTTGGACTCCACATGAAAGTTTGCCAATATACCTTTGAACATGAGTTTAATATCACGGCTAATTTTGTTCCAAGGCAGATGTATGTGTTCAGTGACTCTTCATACTAAAATAAAATATTTCCCTGGTGAAAACATTTATTTTTCAATGAATTCAAACAGATAAATAACAGGGATACATCAGTTCAGGATATAACCTCTCTCTTGTGTGTTCCAGGGAACACAACTTTTTATTTGATCCTAACCTTTGAGGGCTGAAAACATTCTCTTAGCACTTAAATAGCAACATCATCTATTAGCTTTTCAGCCCAGAAAAGCTTTCACAGGGAATTGTAAATCACTGTTCCCTACAAGCCATGTGCTATAGGAACTTTAGTCTGAAAACTCCTGACAAATTGCTTGCTTCTTAGATATTCATCACGTAGGTCTAGATCAGATGCAGAAATTCACTTTTTTTTTCAGCCTTCTATATTTTAAATTCATCATGAGAAAAAAAAAAAAAAAGAATAGCGATAGGACATTAGAAATATGCCTTTTCCTGAATGTGCCAGTTAATAGACGTGTTCTATACTTTCTCTGGCAGGTATCAGCAGTGTAAACACTTGCATTTAAGCACCCTTCTAATCAAAGGTTTTGTCTTTAGAAATAATATGTGTGCAGTAATAATAAAGCTGCATATGTAAATAAGGATATGTAAATAAAAAGAATATCTAAATAATAATAAAGCTTTTATTTCAGACAACCAAATACGCTACTGAAATGTAATTGGATGCAATAAATATTCATCAGGACATTTAAATCAAGGGGAAAAGAGGTGTAAAATACACATAAGGATTTAGTAATAAATGTGTACACATTTCAACAAAGTACCTATGGGTCGAGTTTAACCCAGTGTGTTAGAAAGGCTGTAGGTAACGTCGCCTTGCCTCACCCCGCAGGGATCGAGCTCAGCACCCAGCCCTGCCGCCCCCCCCCGCCCCAGCCCAGGCTCTGTGCAAGGGGCAGCACCCACAGCCACGCAGCAGAGAGGAAACCCTTGGCAGCCACGTAGAGGGCCAGTAAATTAATTTTGCAGGATTTTCTGCAGTCTGTCAGGCTCCATCCCTGCACACACCCTTTGGGGAAGGTTGAAACACAATTTGCCTCCCCTGTGGCTACTTACGCCTACGATAAGGAGAGGTGAGAAGGGTCAGCCTGTCCCCTGGGAGATGAAATAATCTGTTACAAGTGCATTACTCATTACAGCGAACCAAAGAAGATACAAAGAGCCTCAAAAGCATTACAGGGTCTGTTCTCATAACTGACCAATGTTCACAACTTTTTGCTCCACTCGCCTTTTCCTCTTCCTCTCTTTATATATGTACATCTCTGTGTGTCAGTGTACATACAGTTCATCAATCTCCACAGCATTTTTATGCCCTGTGTATCATTCGTGCTGTCCTGGACATAGTCCTTGGCAGACAGACTAGTTAAAAAGGCATTTCTTGCAATGCATCACAACAACACTGTTCATACGACAACAACAAGAAGTGAGGGAGAATAAAACAGATATTTGGAGGGGGAATAGACTGAAATTAAAATTCAGTCACAGGAAAACTAAGCTAAAGCTAGCAAGCACACATGGCCAGGATATTACAGAACACTTTTTTTCTTTCTGCTGTTCACATAAACATTCCTATATGCCACCATAAATTTCCAACAACAACAACAAAATCTTCCTTTTACAGCAGTTTAAGGCAGAATGATAACACTCCCATCATTTTATCCCTACATGAGTCCATTCCTCAGATAAGTATAAAGCTCTGTAGCATGACTTGCTTCAGTGAAGTGAGACTAATTTATCCCCCCCACCCAAACCCTCTCTTTTCTGCAGTGAAGTTCTGTTTCACTCTGCTGTTTCTACCAAAGCAGAGTAAAAGTTTCTGCCACCCAAATCACAGACTTGTACAACAGTGTCTGTTGTACCAAAACTACCACTTTGGTGACAATCACAGCACAGGTTTGGGGAGTAGGAAATACGTCCCACAGGCTGAACAGCAGGCTGCCACCTGACTTAGCCCTGATGCCTCTCACTGCCAGGCACAATAAATGTGACGCTGACCCTGTTCTCCAGCTTTTTCTTCATTTTCTCCAGCAGTGCTAGGCTCCTGATTGCTCTGTTCCCAACTCCTTTTAAGCCACCTCCCTGGATTAAATCCTGAGCTACTTAAATTAATATCCTCCCTAATAATCCCCAAAACTACACCACTAGCAAGCCACATGTTTCTCATGCGTTAGCTTTTAATATTCCAACCCAACGCAAACCATGCCACGGAGCTGAGTGTCACCTGTTTACCCAGGGTCTAAATTTAGGTCTTGTTTTGTGTTGTCGCCACAGTGTCGCTGCGGTTTATGGTTGTTTTGTTCTGGAAATCCATGTGTACCTGCTTATAAAAGCTGCACAGAGCGAGCATGCTGGCTGGGCAGATACACAGCTGAAAAACTGAGTTTTGCTGAAGTAACAGTTTTCTTAAAAGCCAAGAATAGGGTGTTCGTGTTGGTGGGGAAGGAGAGTTCTCTTTCTTCTTTGTGCTTCAAGATTAAATAAGACAGTCTCTCAATTATGCAAATATTTTATGTATTTTCACATTTATCACCTACACAGAATTGCAGTGTTGCTTTTAGAGCATAAGAAACTTCAGATGACAGGGAACAACCTAAGACAGGATTGGTTTATGATTTCTGACTTCCTCCTGACACACACTAGTGAGAGTGGGGATTTCATTTCCAGTTCGTAAATACCCTTTGGGGTGGGAAGGATGGGGTAGATACTCTCCACTACCAGAGACCTGGCACCTTCCTCCTGGGGAAGCGCTGCCCCTGAATGGCTACGCAGATGATGCTTATGACACCTCCCAGAAATTTTCGTGCTTGGAAATGAGAAATTAAGTCTGAAAATGTATCTGCTGCTCTATTCTGGGTTTCTCACATACTATATATCCCTTCTTTTTCTAATAATGCACCCAGTTATTAAAAACAGAAATTGCATAGTGCTCTTGGAAGGTGCCAAATTCACAGCCATCAAGAACGTGAATAAGGGCCCTTTATTTCCAGTGGTAGAATTGCAAGCATTTGCTAAAGGAGATTTTAAGAGCTCTAATTCTTTAACAGATGGCAAGTACTTCTGCATTGGGTTTGTCCACTCTCCTTAGAGGAACAAGAAAGAGGAGCTTCATCGTGGTAGTCCCCACAGAGCTGACGGGCATGGCTCTGCATCCACACAGATAAAGAGCTTTGCAAGCAGGAGCCTTAAACTTTTCTGAGAGCAAATATAACCCTGCTTTATCTCTTGTCCTTCTAATGTTGTCTGGAAGAGACATTGGTGTTTTGCTTTGTTGCTCCCTAAGGAGAGGGTAAAAGTATAAAAGGGAAAGAAAAAACTCAGAAAAACAGATAAACATCTAAAGTTTCCAACAAAACACATGGTTTAACTTAAGGAAAATTTAGACAGCAATCTCTTAGAAAAATATGTATTTAAGTTTCCCTCTATATGGAGTGCAGGGAAAAAAACCTCAAGACAAGAGGGAGATGTCAAATAGGAAAGTTGAAAAATATTGAAATGCTCATGGTTCACTTCAGCTCTGCACAGTGCTTCTGACACCAGCTTCGAAGAGCCAAGCCCAAGCCCTGCAAACTCAATCTAAGACAAAACTCAGTTCTCAGTGATCCCTAAGCATCCCAACGATAATAAACACATTGAAGAATCTTGTTGGAAAGAGCCAAAAGGAAGATGTTTTCAAGAACTGGCTTGCTTTCATGTCCCTTCAGTTTTCGTCTAGCAACGGAGGGCTGAATGACCCTGCCTGCCTCTCTCAAATGTTACAACAAAAGCCAGCCAAGCAAATGCTCTTCTGTCCCTTCTCACAGCTCAGTCTAAGCCTAACCTCTGGCTAACATTTAGTAACCACTCTGCCTTTCCTGCTGGTATGTGTTACCTAAAAGCCTAAAGCTGGACAGACTGAGGGGTGGAGCACTGCATGATCTAGCCCTGCTTAAGGTATCCTGATGCTAATTTCTTGTCTTCTCGTTTCTTATTCACGGAAACAGGGTGTTTCCATTATTCATTATATTTCTTATTCAGGAAACATCAAGGGGTGTTCTTCCTGCAGTGGACTTTCCTGATAGTTTACTGGTTCAGAAAAAGGTGCCAGCTCCATCTATCAGCAGTTTTATATGCTCTGCTCTGAATTGCTTAAGATTTCTAAAGTAGTTTGATCCAAAACTCAGTAAAGCTGGTAAAAACAAACTTCAGAGTGTTTTAGATTTCATCTGATTATAATTAATTTCCTGGAATCTTTGCTTTGATTTATCAGCCTTGTGAAACATCACAAATACACCTACTTTTCAGAAAGAAGTTTTAAGAAACTATCCACATCCTCCCTGGAGACACTCAAAATAGCACATATCTGAATAGGAATTTACAATGTACTCTGAATCGAGTTTTCCAGCATAAGACTTGAGCTCTAAAGACCCTTGCAAAGGCTTAAAGACCCAACAAGGGAGTTTCAGGCATATACAAAGGAGCACATATTTTGTAGAGTAGTGCAGACAGACATGATATGAGTTTCCTCTGTAGTACAGAACTGCCCGATCAAGTCATCAAAAAAAGGGTAAGAACCATCAGCAGATCATGCTTAAGAACCTGTAGATGAAATGAGAGATTCACCACAAAAGATTCCCTGCAGCCATCTGCATGAAATAACCATCACCAGCTACTGCATCCTTCACCCACCAGCAGAGTTTGTTCCTATCGATCTTGGGCAGATGGAGAAACAGAAACACAAACTGTCATCTTAACATGGACACACGGGTCAGCACAAACCCTAAAATAATACCCAGATATCAAACTGGTGCCTTAAACAGGGAAATGGTCCTTTTCCCTAGTGAAAGTTACCTTTAACAGATAGGTAGCATAAATAAAAGTAGCAGTTCCAATTGGCAGAAACAACTTTCACCCCAAAAAGTCACTGTACGTAAAGGATTGTTGCTGTGCCAGTGTCATCTGTCTGTTTTGACCATGCCCACTGCATCACTTCTGTTTGTCCCCCCTGAGATACCTAAGTACTTTCTTGAAATGTGGACAAAGCAGACAGAATGTGACAACGCAATAAACTCCCAACATCACAGGGAAAAAAAAAATCTGCATCAGGAAGGACAGAGTCAAAACCTTGGTAAGCTGGATCTGCTCAGTTACATCATAAGATCCAGATACTTGCCTCTTGCACCATTCACCATCGTTACTATTTATGGTTCCCTTTCCTTCCCCTTGCACTTCAATTTAGGATTGGTTGCACTCTAGTGAGGATTTGACTGAAATCTCCCCAGAATGCTGAATCTTGCAAATGCCAAGTGTCATTAGCTGAGTGGTGATATTTAACCAGATCAAGCCACGGCAAAGTCAAACTTCACGTAGAAGTGTTGCCTTTCTGGGTACGCTGATTTTAGCAGATCAAAACCAAAACAAAATTGTTTAGGAAAACAAAATACTGGTTCTGAAACCACAGCAACCTGCCTGTGCTATTGTGTTCTTGCCATGTGTCCTACGGTACAGCAACAGCTATAAACTCGTCAGTGGTTCCTTCTCCCTCATTTGATAGCAACCTCATCAAGTGTGAATCATGAAACCACAGAGGCTGCAACAATACTGTCCTACTGACTTCTCGGAACATAAACAATAATAATGTAAATACGACTTACCAAAGACTTAAGTAAAGCACTTAAAGGAAATCTATATTTTTATATAAACCACAGATGTTTAGTGATGTGGTATGATATTTCTGCTTAGCTCTAAATAGCTGGAAATTATCTCACTACTGAAAAGCAGCATATTCCTTGGATGCTGAGAAATAAAGCCAAAATGGCATCTTGTTTATTACTTATTTTTGTGGTTTTACATCAAGCAGCACAGGCATGAACATTATAGACTGGTGAACGATTCAGTTTTGATCAGTTTACAAATGACAAAGTGCTAGCAAGCCTCTGTGTAAAATGTGAGAAGTTCACTTCAAACAGCTTCATGCTGGACAAAGAATAATCTAGAAGAGATCTTATTTGCAGTTTACTGACCTCACTTGAGCATTCATTTGGCTGTAGTTGGATGCTAACCTTAGCTGATACTGAATATCCTCAGATGGAACAGGCTACCGAGTCACGCAGTCCTCATATTTCCATCAGCTGATCGGTAACCACAAATATTTGTAGTTTGTATTATCTGAGCAATAATGAAAATCCAGCATGGAAAAAAACTCCGACATGAAAATCAATGTTGAAACCACCTTAAAACCCTTAAGATGATAAAAGACCGAGTCAAGCCTGGAACACTGTCCTTAAAGTACCCCGTTTTTACTAGCTCAAGGCAAGGGTCTTCCAAGAGCTTCCCTGACTTAGCAGAGAACAGCACATAGCAAGATCTGCTCACACAGCACCACAGCCACTTCTTCACCTCTTACCAGCCAAAGTAGTCCTTCATCTAATTACAGCCACCCTCTAGCCAGGCTTCTTCCAGCCCACCTCCCGTGCCCTCAGCCATCCCCCAGGCAAGCTCATCCCCATCCCTGCTGACCCAGAGCAAGGGTGCTAACCCCAGTGCTTGGACCGAGCAGTGTGAATACTGCTTTTGCCATCAAAACTTCCAGCAAGTACCAGACCGAGACCTCAGTATCTGAACCCTCTGCACTGAATAAAGGGATTACCTAAAAAAGAAGCTTAGAGCCTTGTGAAATATGTTACAGCAGATTTTGAATGTGATTTTTGTCCTAACTGATAAAAAGGAGTGAACTGCATCACTGTTAAACAGGTGATGTATCTCTGCGTCAGTGAATGCTAGAGCCACTGGCACAGATGTTGGCCACACACCTAACTTTTGAAGCAAGATCTTGGGAAAAAGCATCATATGCTGTTTTTAAAGCACTGGGTAAGTTTTGAGGAAAGAAAACAAGGAAATCCACAGTCCAGCCAGAGAGCATGCTAGGACAAATGGAAGCGCTAGCTGATTTTATCAAAAACTACAATCAAGAAGAAAACAGTGAATTAGGATGCTCGCTGCCAATTATTGAGGTAAGGGAGATTAAAACCAAACCAGTTTGGAAAACCTGTGATTCCTTTCTGCCCAAAACTCGCTTCCAAAAATTTGCAAGACCAAAAATGGACTTACTAGGGTCAGGAATAGCAATGAAAATGACAGCCAGTATATGAGTAATATTACATCTGCCATATCAGACGTGGTCAAAGAACAAACAAGACTGAACTGTGCCAACCTGAGAACCTAAGGTGCCTTCACACAGGTTCTATCGTTGATCACAGTGGTTCATGCTGATACTCCAAATAAAACTTCCATCTATTGTCTCTATCCTGCTTAATTCAATTGCTTAACAGTTTCAGGATCTATGGGTTTAATCTAAGAAGAATCTAATTTAAAGTTTCCACAGGGCTGATAAATGAAGCTGTAAGGAAATCATAAGGAAAACCGTAAACCTGTCAACAGGTCAAAATCCTGAAGAAAAAAAAAAAAAAAACGTCTCCTATGAAAGAAGCATTCACCGTGTTTCTTGCATCAATTCCACATCATTTGAGTTAGCATGTGGGAGTCCCCAGCACAGCGAGGCCGTGACTCCTGCCAGCACTTCTAAGCCCCGCATTAGCTACCTTCACAGACAAACACGGGCAGAAAACCCCAGCAGCTTATTTGCATAGGAGCTTTCTGCCATGACCTTGGTGAGCCACACACTATTTTTCCTCTGTCAAATGAGAGAATGATGTTTCTCCCCTTTGACAAGCGCTTTGAGATCTGTAAACAAAGGACTGTAGATATCAAAATCCTGGGTACACTCAAGCTGGCATGTTCCCTGAGCTTTTGGCAAGAAAGGTGCCAAAAAACATGGATAAAAAAATGTGATGCAGGGGAGTCAGTATTTTGAACGTTCCCTGATCATCTGTTATACTACCTGGGTAACAGAGTGTAAGCTAGGGTTTTCTTTCTGCTCTCGTTGTTTTTCCTTCTTTATTTTTCACATCTATAGTATATTAAAGCCACTTGATACAGAGTAAAAGTTGGTATCTCGGTCCACAGAATGACAGTGACAGTACATTTTACTCCACTTTTTTCTCAGGTCTGCTTCTATTTTTGTGTTTATTTATTCGAGACACTAAATTATCTAATTAGTGGCACATATAGTTGAAACATGAGCTGCTGTGAATATTTACTGCACACTTGTTCAGGCATTTATCTAAATAGGTGGCATGCCAGGCCTATGTAATAAGGAATAATGATTCTTTAGAAGAGTTACAGGAAATTATGGAAGACAAAAAAAAAAAAAAAAAGAAAGAAAGAAAGAAAAGTTTTGCGCAGTGGGTTATAGCTTCCAACAACATATATCAATTCTTCCAGAGATAGAGCAATTGCATAGTAATGACAAAAATTTTATTGTAACAAATAAATCAATACTTGCCCTACTGCAGTCTCAGATGTTACTTTTATGGATCTTCCCATGTCCATTATATAAAACTGCTCCTGATAGAGTGCATTAAATGACAACTGCGGGGGGGTGGGGGTGTGTGTGAAGAATACAGTACCACGTCTTTGTGCACTGTGCTCTACCTGCTATTAATCACTATCTCATTGCATGAGATTCATTTATATCACTGCAACAACAGTGCTGAGTGGCTTACAGTGATGGACTACACTGCACAGGGAATGTTTGTTTTAGCAGCACAGCTGTCACCGCATGCCCAGCAAAATGAAAATTCAAGATATCCTTAATTAGAAGCAATTTGGAGGGGGGGGGAGAACCCAGTAAAAAATACAGTCTGGGACAAAGTTAAAGAAAACTCCAGTGTCCTACAGTGTCAGTCGTGAAATGTGCTAGAACAAATTTTCTCAGGGCTCCATACAATGCAGATAAACCCCACCACACCACGAGTGCTACACCAGTCCCTTTTTGTACCTAACTCTTCAATGTAATAGCAAAGCAATTTTTCATGGTACATTAAGTGATTGTAGTAGCATCTTTCTGGATATCTAGCAGCTCAAACCAAAGTCAGACACTAGACAAATAACACTATTATGTATAAGATCATACCGTAGCCATCCAGTCTGACAATCTTTGACTGGCACTCTTCTCTGTCTTCCAAGTATTAAAAATACCCAAAATGTTAACAATCAAATGCATAATTTTGGCAATTAAGGAAGAAACAGGTAGCCCATCAGAGAGGCTTTATCCATCCTCTTAGGCCAGTACCTAGTAAAAAGATGACACCTATTCCTTTATTTCAGTCTTTCACCCTGCAGCATGTGTGCCAGCAGGGACCAGTGCCAATGAGTAATAGGAAGTGCCTTTGAAGTGGAGGGAATACTATGTGTGGGCAGAGAGAACACCGCTGCAACTATTTGAAGAATTACAGCTGTCAAAGATGTTACCTTGTTTTACCTCACTTGTTAGCAAACACCTCACAGGTTTCCCAACAAAGAGAATACAGTCATCTCTTCCCCCCACCCCCCCTTTTTAAAATAATAAATATTTGTAACAGGAAAATAATTTCTGAATAGTACTGTGTTCAAGAGGTACTTCAAAGGGCTAATCAGATAATCTCATCACTTTATCCCTCTCCTTCTCCTCTTCCTCATTTTTTACCCATTAGGCACAGTCTTACATCAGTCCTGCCAGGGAGGCACATCATCATCTTTTCTACCCTCACTACAATTTGAACATTATAATGGACAACTATAGCGATACTACACAGCACACTCCTTTGGGGACTGCTCCTCAGAAACCCAAGTGAAAAACCCAGCATTAATGAGTCCTTCCTTGCCCACACACCCTCCCCAAGCATTAGGAGCCAATTTTATCTACAGCTGAAAACCAGGTCTCAGATGCTACCAACGAGAGATGAAGCAGGCAACTTATGAGACTCTCTTCTTATTTCTCTTGTTTCTTCACTCTAAGGTAAAATGATGTTTCTGTTGCATTTTTGAGGGTTTTGTTTATTGTACAAAAAACCCTCCCAACAACAACAAAAGTCCTTTTTTATGTGTTGGATCCAAACAGCTGCCGAACATTTTATAAGGAATGCTGTCGAGCATCTTCCCTGTCCTTTCCAATCCAATCCTCTCCTGCCAGGTTCCCATTTCTCAGCCCGCAGGTGTCACCTGGAATAACATTCTGCTCATTCGAAATAGCTAGTTTATCTCTGGTGTATTATCCACACTCTGTGGGGAAAAAAACCCAAAGCAACACTTTTGCACCGTACTTCAGTGCTTCATATGGATACAGAAGTTTCCTCCTAGACTAGGAATAATTTATTCACCGGTATGCTAATTTCATTTGCCTATGGCTATTAGTGAATAACCCAAAGCCTGAATTTGGCATGGTTGTTAGGAGTGCTTGCAGTGATAAATGACCAAGTGGGTATATCTACATGGATTCTTTTTCTTCTGCATTTTAATTCATTAACCAAATGAGGTCTTAAAACCATTTACCTATTTCCTACCCTTCTGATAGATTAGTATGCATTTCATAGTCATCCATCTGATAAAGGCAAAAAAAAAAAAAAAAAGGCAAGACTGTCTTCCACGGTGTTACAGACAAGATTCTCTCCACCCTTCTCATTACTCAGCTAAACTCAATTTTGTTCCTTTCTTCTGTTTGTAAAGTCATTTGCAAGTGAATAACTTCACTCTGAAGAAGCTGGATCAGATGCAGAGTAATTGTGCCAGGCTAGAACAAACAGAGCTGCACATCTTCTGGTACTACCTACCTCCCCAGTTAGCTCGGCAGGGAGGTTATTTTCTCACCGCCCCTTTGCAGCACACCCCTACTGAGCAGAACGCTTCCCACTGGCATCAGCACATGGTCCCTTTGGGGGGACGGGAAGACCCCCCTCACTCAGGCCCAGGGCTCCCCTCCTCACCCCCATGGCCGTTAGCATTTGATGGCTGCAGGGTGAGCGATGGCAGAGCAGGAATTCAGCTGCAGGCTCATCGTTCGCTGTTGCTGCCGGGCTAACCGGATCGATGGATGCCAGTCCTGGCCTGGGAGAGGTGGCAGGAGCACACAGCCAGGCACAAAAAAAGAGCAGCAAACTTGGGCAAAGGGCTTGTCCAGAGACCCTCTGTGAGAAGGGCGAACTTCACCTGTTCCTGGCTTATTTATAATTATACCCCTAAGACACAGTTGTCTCTTCTCTTCAGCCATTTACTTTGGGCCTTCATTATTTTTTTTGTTTGATTTTGAATTTCCCTTGCAGGCATTTGGCTTGCTCTAACAAGGCTTTTTAAAAGTTTTTGCCTTACCTACAAAAAGCACATTACCTTAATGTGAAGAGAGCAGGGAAGCCCATCAGGCAAGGGACATAGCTCCATGGTTTTGGGACACCAATTCCAAACAGATTTTGTGACAAGTTCCCTGCCTCCTCCACTTCCAAGCTCTAACAGCTCTTCAGCCCAGACTTCATTAGTTTCATTAATTTTTCAGTACCTGTCCTTTGGAAATCTAGTACTTTGTTTAGAGAGACTTCCCCTTACTTATCTTTATTTTTAAATTCAAGTAAATCACCTTTCTGATTATTCAGTCCAAACTTTTTTTTTTTTTAAACAAACGGCTCCTTCAGAACATCCTCACTATTTATTGACACCAATGCTGAAAAAGTGTCACCTCCTATTGACTCTGTAAATATTTGGTCACTCCTTCCAGAAATAGCACTTATTTTTCAGCTCACATGCAGGAGGCCTCCCAGTACTACAATAACACATTCACCTTCTCCATTTGGGATTGTGCTGGTGGTCAGAGGAACCCTATAGGATTCCACAGCCCAAAGTCACACAGTTTACTGCTCTGTTTGGTGATGCTCTGAGCTTTTCTGGTCCCTGCCTGCTGGAACTCCTGAATCTTACCTGTAGCTCTGGACTTTACCTGGCTTTTAAGGATGTCACTTTTGAAAAACTGAATTTAAAAAACCTTCAATTGCTCTCCTGCTGAAGGGTGTGGATGGAGATTGTGCTATACCATCTGGTCTCATCCAATTTCATGCCATTAAAGAGAGACAGCTTTTTTTTACTCAGTAATTCTAAGTATTTTTAGTTTGCATTTGTTGCTGTTCTACAGCTGGGATCACAATGTTTTGAAGTAAATCAGATGAGAATTATACCGTGCAGAAAGTAGCGGCAGATATTCAATGCACCTATATTAGGTTAATGTATTCTTTTTATGGATTTATTTTTTCTTAGTTCAAGACATGCAGAAAAAAATAGGGAAAAATAATAAAATCCTTCAAACAAGTGATTTACTCTATATCAGGGATGTGTTTACCTGCCCTACTTAGATGGAGGGAAAAACAAGTTAGCTAAATGTTACCAGATATGAATATTTTCATCCTTTATTTCCATGAAGATTAGCTGCATATGGCCCCTTGAGTAAACAATGTGTATTGGCTCATAGCTCTGTTGGGGGAAGAGCAGCATTAAAGATAGATCTCTGCTCTCAGTTCCACTGCAATCACACTACAACAAAGAGACTAAAAGAAAAAAAAAAGTTTATTGATTACTTTCCCCATAACTTTGTACAAAGAATATTGAAGACCAGCAGTGTACTAATGACTTAACTTCCTTCATTTAGTTATGAGGCTAGAAGCAAAAAGCAACAGGGAAACTACTTCTTTAAAGAGAATTTGGATTAGGAAGAACTACATAACCTTCATTTCTTTCAAATTAGGAATTGTTTCAAGCAGAATACACATATATCCTTCAAAATAAAGGCTGAAATACAATATTGCCTTGTGTAATTACCCTATGGAGAGTCAACAGAATTGTATCTCCATAGCTAGCAGACCGTTTTTTAAGAGAGCTGTTAGCAGAGATGCCTCCACAAAAGCAAGCCTTCCAGCACAAGGATGCACTTCGCCTCTTGCAGCTCTCCCCCTCTGCTCCTCCCTGTTGATTCACGAGCGTTACTTCACCCTTTCCCCGAACAATTTTCGTACACACACAATGGATGGATGGAAGGTGGACAAACAGCAAAACTGAAGCCACAGATCAAGGTAACCGTGCATGGCAGACCAGTCCCATGGTTTGGCTGGAAACCCTCACAGGCTGTCCCGTGTCTGGGAATATTTCAACTCTTTTCAGCCTCAGCTGGTCTGTACTCGGCATAAGTGAATTTTCCATTTAAAAAGCAGCTCAAGTAAAACGATGATAGGTGGTCACCTTATTCTACGACAGACATTCAAACACAAAACCATGTCCCAACTGCATATTTACACTGCCTAATTTTCAGTGTTCAAGCCAAGGGCCTGGTTACAGCTCATGTTCTCTACCTAGACAGCAGAGTGCACCTCTGGCATAGAAACAGTCAACCATAACGTACGCATCTATATTAGATGCCTAAAACTAATCCTGAAATGTCAATCTCTCAGAAACATGCTTTGATATTTTAACCCATACTTTAACGTCCATATCTTAGCAACACAATGATTTTTCTGATTGTACAGTGATCAGTGGTACTTCAGTGTGAACTAGACACAGTCCACATAACACTATTTTTTGGTTCAGACTTCTTTGCTGACAGTCCCTAACCAAGCAACCAGTGGACAAAAAAAAAAAAAAATATGGAGTAACACTTGCTCATATTTTTGCAGTGTCAGCATTGTTCAGATATGGTTGCTCCTGGCCCTACAGACCACTAACCAACCAAGAGCATGGTGATCAGCAGTCCAGTCATCCACCTTCCCTGCGGGAACACACTGAAGGCTTCTGCACCTGCCACAGTCCCTCCCTAGCTGCAGCTCTTCACCAAGAATCATTAAGAACCTCATTTCATTAATGGTTTGGTCTCTAATGAGACCATCTTTAAAGTTCCCAAGACCCACACCAACACTTTGCACTATGAACATCTATTCTTGCTTCAACAACTTGGGATTCAGTTAGAAAAGAAAAATACGTTCCAATTGCTTTCTGTTAAGAGTTCACAGAACTTGCACGTTTATCAGCTGCTCTTCAAGGCATTATTCATGTCAACAGCATTTTGCTTGCTTTTCATAGAATACAATCATTTAGGTTGGAAAAGCCCTTTAAGATAGAGTCCAACCGTTAACTTAGCACTGCCAAGCTTTCACCGTCTCCCCAGGAAAACAGTAAAACATTTATCTTTACTTTCTGATCTTTATTCTCCATTGCCACTTTATACAGAAAAGCTTCTGCTTTGCTTCTCTACTTCCAGATCATTTTTTGGTTTGTATTTTTTTTCTTTCTTCTTAAAATCAGGCTTTCCTGGGTGCTGTTTTGTCTTCTGTTAATGATCACTTTGCTCTAAGCTTCACTAAATTGGCTTTGCCACTATCTATCCTATTCTGGTTTGTATTACAAAGTGCCTCCATGCTTTTAAATTTAAAGCCGGCCCTTCAGCAAGAGAACTAGTCATGAGTACGGTGATCCTGAAACACCAGCATGTGCCTAAAAACTGGGCCTATTTCAATCGCAGTTGATGACCAATGGCTTTCCTAGTGACAGCTTTTTGTTAATTTTATTCTCACCCTTAATTCTATGATTAGATGAGACTGCAGACATGGCTGCCTCCAGGTATGTAGTTAGTCTGGCTAATTTGAGGAACAGAGCATGTTTGGTCATCTGGAGGCTACATATATGTAAAACAGAAGAGAAAGTGTGAGGGACACCTAGGGCATAGCTAATTCCACCTTCAAGAAAAAAAAAAAAAAATCACAGTCATTTTAAAAGACAACTTGTTTGTATAAATGTGTTTGATCAATAAATAGCGGAGTATTTGCCAAGCTTTCCTAATAGGCAATGCAGCCTATGTATATAATGTGTGTATATATGCCTTGCCCTGTTGCCAAACAGGTTCATCCTCTATGCACTGGAAAAGCACAGTCCACAGAATTTTGCTGTAGACTAGAGCTCTGCTACTCCCCTAACCCTATCGGAAAGTAAGGAGTATTACTTTTATTAGTAGTGAGTTAAGTTAGTGTGGATACTTGAATACTGTAAGGAGAGATGATATTACCGGGGGGGTTGACATATGAGCAAATATAACCCTAACTCTTAGGAGAATCAGAGTAAAAATAGGCTTTTCCTATTATCCATAGCCATTCCTGATGGCTCTTAAGAATAAATAAGCTAAAAAGTATCATCTGTCTTTTTATTTTACTAGGAATTGGTCATCATTGCCCCATCTGCTCCATCACTCAATTTCAGAACATCTGAATGTAATATTAAATTAACATAGTGTGGGATACTTATTCCTGTTTCTGTTTATACAGCAGTATATTTCAGTTTTGGCTTGATCCAATATAGGTTTTATGGGAACAAGTACATTACTGAACACAGTTTCTAAGTTTCCTATAAATTTTCTGTAAATTGAATGTGTAAATATTCTCTACAGCAAGGAAACCCATGGCAAAGTTGACTAAATGTCTGCTTAGTAGCACAGCATGGCAGAAAGCCATATGCCTTTCCCACCTGGGTCATAGAGCCAAAACTGACCTTCTTGCCTCGATACACAATTATTTTCCAAGCTACAACTGGAAAAGCCTCATCACAGTATGCAGAGGCCAGAACCCCACCGCTGAAAACCACAGTAGCCATAAGTCAACAGCTATCACTATTTCAATGAAATGTTGCCATGTGGCTGGGAAACAAACAAAACAAATTAAACATGGATTTCACCATCTGAAGTTCATCTGACAACCGTACAAGGTCAGCAGCTCAACTGAAGTTGTACTGAGCAGTTGTTTCATTAATAATACAGTAGGAAACATGAGAATCAAAATTCAGGCACTCACCTTTTGGTCTTTGGATTAAGAAGCACAAGTTCACAATGATTCAACAGCTATCACCGATCAAGCTTACCAGAAATAGCTATTACAGCTAAAAGATTCTTCAGGTCAGAGAAATGGGTCATTTTTGGTTCTAGAGATCACTTGAATTTATTTTCATCTGGATTCATCTCAATATTTAAGTTTCTTTCAATTATATATCAATATAGAAAATGTCTTTTGACCCAAATGACTGCCTTAGTACAGGCATAAATAAAAACTTAATGGAAAACTTTCAGTAAGGTTTAGTCTTCAAATTTAACAATGTTAATCTAAACAGAAGATGTGCCAGTGCCTGGGAAGGGTTCTATCATCTGTTGTGTCACTTTTTGCTCAGGGATGTACATCTTTCCATTCTTAATTACTTCACTAGGAACTGACTGGCCTTAACCTGAGACAGAAGACAAACCTTGCGTATGATTTTCCCCCTACCCAGGCAGCCCCCTCTCAAACACTGTCAAAAGCAGCAGGTCGTGTGTGCATTTATATAAGATCAGAGATAATTAACAACAAGACAATTCATGTTTACAAGAAAGGATCTGCTAAATAAATACAGAAGACTCACTGTTTTACATGTAAGAGTAAATAAATAGGAAAAAAAATTACAGTGTCCTTAAAAGAGAACGTCTCAGAGAAGTTTGAATTCTGTCACCCATCACAAGGTGACATGAACGACCAGATAGATTTAAAGAAGCCCTAGGATCTAACTGGTATGATGTTATATGCACAGCCTATTGCAAAAGAGCAAAATACAGTTACCACCTCCTTCCCCTTCACTCAAAAATTCATCCTAACTAGTGTTAAGAAAGATAAAGGAAAAGCAGAACAAGTATTTTAAAAAAAGAAACATTAATACTTATGGTCATGGATTTAGAACAGAGTGAGACCATACATTTATGGTGACTTGCCAGGAATTGCAAAATTGCACAGAACAGTAAATAGCTTTGCAGAATCTGAGACAACAGTAAAACCATTTCCCTGGGCTTCCTAGACAGTGTTTTCAGCCAAAGCTATGCCACACACAAGTTTTCCTGCCGTTCACAGGCTGTCAACAAAATAAATGGGCAGTGATTGGAAAGCGCCTTTTGCACAGCTGGACTGTGCCAGGACAGCACTGGCCATCACATTCCGTAACAGAAAACTAAGGAAAAAGGAGAGGCAAGAATGGAAAACCACGTGCAACTGAACAAAACCTGGGTGGTTATACTTAAACTCTGTAAAAAACAGATTAAAAAAATGCAGAAGGGGAACAGACAATTTTGGAGAAAGGAGGCCAGCCCAAGGTAAGCAGTACGCACCCGAGGCATCTCGAGAGGGATCAGCCTACGGCTGGCTCTGAAGCCTCAGGTTGGACTACCTGACCCTTGGTGGTATCATCCTCAGATTTATCTTTTCATTTTGCACTGTGTAAAGCACTTCTGAAAACATATGGTAAATGGAGATGTTCTTGAACACATCCCATATAAGTGTTTTATGTTGCATAATAAATAACCAGATTCAATTAAGCTTGGCATAGGAGCCATATTTTTTGAGCATTGTTGGGAATTTTAACATCTAACACACTTTTAGAGTAAAGCATTTTATTAGAAGCTTTGCAACAGAACGTTAAGTTAGATAGCCTGAAGTCTCCTTTCAGCCACAGGGAAAAGAATCTGGATCTAATTATCATAGTAGTCCTGAGAACAAGAGTTTGACCTCTCATTGGAACAATCCAGGAATCAATCCTTTGAATCTTTATCTTTACAGCTGTGGAAATTGGACACTAGACCACAATTGGTTTGTATTAGATTTTGGGACAGTGTAATGTAGGTGGTTAAATCCTAGCTGCAGTGGTCCATTTGTTATTTTATATTAAAGTCTTTCAGACTGCCAATATCTTGGAACAAAGTTGGGGGACCAAGGAATTGAACTTCTACCTTCTTAGAAGGAAGCAAAACTACAAAGATCCAAGTAAAAAAGGATCCTTGAAATTCAGCACAGAATAGGAAACTTGGCTTCTGGGTTTGGACAGGCTTTTTTAAAACGTTACCTTTCTGCTCCACTGTCATAGCTGCCTGTGTCACAGATCCTTATTCCATCTGTTTTCAAGGTCTGAAATTTTGATAGTCTCAAACCTGGTGTGTGTTTGTGGGTTTTTTTGGTTGGTTGCTTTTGGGTTTCCTGTTACTGGAAGTAAAATTTTGGTCACAGGAGAATGGAAGTTAAAAGAACTTTCTTCTGTTTGGAACAATATTTGAATCAGTATCCTATTAATTTGATCTGCGAAAAGGTAAGTAAGCATTTATTACAAGGAGTACGTTGTTTTGACACAAAGATGGGGAACATTTTCAGGTAACTTGATTGTATTGGTGGGCTGAGATTTAATCCCCTGAGCATGTAGAGTCATTAAAAACATGGCTAGATCAAGCTCCTACTTACTGATTTATTAAGGAACTCTTGTATGATACACAGTTACTAACAGAAAACACCCCAACAAGGAAGGGTAGCTATCCAGGGTCAGAAGGATGATTATTAGTATTGGAATGACTAAACCCTAAAAACATGGGAACACAACTTTTTTAAAGGTATCCAAGCTCAAGTTAAAGACTGCAATAACAGACTCCTTCATATGCCTGTCTTGTTCCAGAATAAGTCTGTTTGAACAAAAGTGCTTTATATCATAATTCATTTGCCTACTTTCCCCATTGGATTCTGCTTTGTTATGCCCTGCTGGAAGCAACATCTGGAGTTGGTAACAGTACAAAGATGAACCTTGCCTATAAAAATAGGCATTAAAAGACTATCCTTGGAGATCACACACTTATTTCCTACCCTGAATCTCCTCTGACAACTAGTTATTATATTTCCTACACCAGCTGTGGTATTTCAGTTGTTGATACTGTGGTAACCATTGCTGAATGACAACTTTTTAGTGGCAGATGCTTAAGCTGTATAAAACACTCTGCCTGCAAAACAGGCTATTATGACTTGGTTTTCAGTCTTCCATCTCCCTAACATTCTTAATCTACACTAACTAGAAATATTTTTTTTAATTCCTCATCATTGCAATAAAACTGTCCAAAAGTTTAAAAGGGGGAAAAAAGATTCAAAGTTTCTGGATGCTTTGAATTTTCCATTCAAACCAGTGGAGTTTCTCCAGGTTTGCTGGAGCAGACTGTGGTTCAGTAAGATGCATCTCTTGTGGTTCACCCAAGATGCTATTTGGTAAATTTGGGAATCTTGCAAATGCTATACTATTATTTTAAAATAACTTGGTAGTTTTGTTTCTTATGATGCATGCAGGATGAGTCTGGAAACTACAGCAATCAATTGTGGCCAAGTTTTGGATGATAGAGATTTTAGTACTGGATACTTGTCCAAGACATCGTATAGACAGGGACTAAGAATGAAACTTGTATTTCCACTCTAATACACTATCACTGCTACTGCCATTTCATTCCTTCATTCTCCCACCACCGCTTTTATATCTGTATCCTAAGAATCCCAGGGCTGAAACAGATTTCTTTGCAACTTCTCTATATAGCGCATTCATGGGGAGATGTAAATATTTGACCAGAGTTACTAGGTAGATAATACCAAAAAGTCCTCTACACAAAATTGAAAAGCAGCCTTCAGTCTTTCAAAAATAGGAGCTGCAGCCCAGGTTCTCAAAGCAAGAAAAATTATACTCAAGGAAACAAAGCAAACCGTTGTCCATACTGTCAACACCTCAAGGTTCTCCCTGCTTCAAAGCACGGATGGTCCCAGCCCCTCCAGCCCGCAGTTTCTCAGACTGTTCCTCAGTAACAAATCCCTTCCTCTGCCGTAAGGCTACCAGCCAGAGGCAGCTCTGGAGCCTATGTGAGGCATTAGACACAAAAACAGTCAAAAAAAAAAAAAAAAAAAAAGAATGTTTTTTGAGCCACTGAACTGAGATTTTAACCAACTTAAAATGAGTACAGCACCTTTACCAACATACCAGACTTCCATTTCAGTGCTCTTCATCCAGAGTTGTTTGTTTTGATGTGTTTAATTTGCTTTATAAATAAAATCACTTACTGGTGTAGATGGAAAGTACAGTGTGCTCAAACATTTACACCTGTTTATGTAGACTGCTGTGTGTAACAGAATATTAAAGGGCCTGGGCACCTTGTGGCACTCCCATTTGATTTAGAGAAATGAAAAGCAGCATCAAACAAGTAAAATACCAGGTTACATTATGTTTCATGTTGACACATATCTCGTATATTTCATAAAACCCTGTAATAACAGGGGGGAAAAACAGGAATAGAAAAACATTACTGGCATTTATGATAACCTGTACCTTGAGTATTAACAGACCTGCTCAGTTTTTTTAGTCTTATTCTCCCCTGTAAATATAGTCTGAAGCAAATAACAGACAACTGATGTTGCATTACAGAAAATCTCACATCAGCTACATTATAATATTTCAAAATAATGTTACAACCTCTCAACCATCATACGCTATCAGCATTGCACTAGATTAGTTTTCTGAAATTTTTTCATCTTTGAAAATCTGGACAGAAGATTAGTTTAGGTCATACCATCAACACAATGAGTTTGGTGATTTCTCAGGCTAAATTAAGGACATATATCTTTATCACAGGAGCCCAATTTTACCTTTGTTACAGAAGCTGAGTGCTTTGCACTTACACATGTATTTAAATTTAGCTTTCGTTGCATTTTTACAGCACTAGTTTGTGTAGTAGTGATAACATGGTTTAAGTTATGTGTTATGCATGTATATGGGGGCTTGTATGCAGGATAAAAATTTACAAGCTAGATCATATCACAGTAAAGCTATAGTTATCCCAGGCTAACATCCTGTAAGTTCAGTTATTTCAGCATATGAATGTTTTTGCTGGATATGCTGCATACAAAGTGACACGGTCAGTGGCAAATCTCTGATAGTAATTTCACATACCTCAAAATACTTCTCCAGCAGAACTCCCTGGCTGTCGCGCTGGCTTGACAGCAATCCTAGTGAGGGGCAATTCTGACCTTCTCAAAACAAACACCCAAAAAAAAAAAAAAAAAAAAAAAAAAGGGTTGAGTACTAGGCCAGTTTCCACACTGGATGAAGGTGACTTTCAGTTTTAAGAGGAAAAGGAGACTCACGTAAGATTTAAAGACAATTTGGTAGGGATCAGTTTCACAGCGAAAAGAGTTGCTACATGAACATCCATTAATTAATTACAGTTGAAGGTGTTGCACACTCATCAGAAACACATTAGCATGAGACTTGGAGTAGGACAAAATCCCCTTCCCAGTTCTGGAATTGGAAGGACTGACAGCTAAACAAGGGTAAAATCTAGCTGAGGTGTACATGAAAGACATTTAAATAAGCTGGTACCAGTTCAAACAATTAGAAAGACTTCACCTCATTATGCTTGTACATATATACATTCACTATATATATATGTATAAATATCTGTGTGTATATATATATCTGTAATTCTTTGTTCTTTCAAAAAATCCCACATGCAATGGTTTATGATAACATAAACCATACCAATTTCCTTCAAAAGTCTATGCAACGTACTGACAGGTTTCAAAGCCAAAGGCTGAAGCCCAGCCCCAGACATTACTTAAAACAAAGCCACAAGATCTCCAAGCCTCGATCTGGCACGTTCCACCAGAAAGGTGATGATTTAAATCCACTAAATTTCACACAGAGTAAGTGAACTGCTGAAACTTGGTCTTTAACCAATGCTTGGAGCAGACATCAAATTGCAGGGTCGGAGATGAGAAAGGTTCATCCAGAGGACACTGCAACAGGTCTGAGCCCAAATAGGTATAAACAACCAAAGCAAGCAGCACAGCTGCCTCATTATTATACTCAGATGGCCAGAAACTATTTTATGTCTTGATGATGCTGTGTAAGAGGGGTGGGAAAACCAGTTCTCTACTATTATCTGGAGATTTTAAAGGCAAACACATCTTTATTTTTTCTTTCCTTCAAACTTCTTAAAGAAAAATCAAATTAGGATCTTGCTGATTGTGAGTTTATGTTAATTCTTGTTTCACTTGACTCAGAATCAGCAGGATTTATTTTTGTAACCATTGGAGCCTTTAAGACATTTTATATGTCTCTTGCTCTAAGATATCACATGAGAGCCACGAGCAATTGATGTTCATAGGCATCTGAAGGACCGGAGAAGATGCTCCTTCAGTCTCACGCGGTTGGAGTGCTGTGCTCAGAGTCAAGCGCTTGCACCCACTGGCAAAAGCACTGCCGAGTCAGGAAGTACAGAGACACCGCTCCTCACCTTCTGCTTTCATGCAAGTTATCTAAAAAACCCACCAAGCAAGGCTCCAAAGGGAAAAGCAGGTTCAAACCATGGATCCTGGAGCCTGAAAGATCCCAGAGCCCTGCTGTCTTACAAGCTTGTTACTGTGTCAGTGGGGGATTTCCCATCGATTTCCACAAGGGACACGAAGGATCTAGAAATCACCACATCCCAGGGCAAGACCCACTGCTACTGAAGCCATTCCTTGGATTACAAGTCTTTGCACCAGATCTCAGAAACTCCATAATGGGTGATAGCATCCAAATGTAAGAAGGTAACATTAACCGAGAAGTGGGTTAAACAACAATATTTCTAGATTGCATTTAAGATTTCAAACAAGCATCAAGGTACGCGTTTTACCGATGATCCGGATATCTAGCATTATCACTTGTGTAAGGCATAATATGTCTATAATTTAAATCATAGTTCTTGAAAAAAAATTATCACCACTGGCAGTTAATATCCACTCATATAAGGTTTAGACCTGAAACAACATTCTTAATGGCTAATTTTAAATAGATTTTTTTTGAAAATGGATCTTAAGTTATGGGAGCCACTCCATATTCATAAAACTAAGTGGTTGCAGGATTTCACAATTTTCTTAAAATGTGTTTTGTAGCAGTCATTCACCAATCTTCATTTGCCATAAGGAAAGCTTATCACAGCTTTGTGAAACAATGTTTGCCTACAAGTTTCGAGCATAAATTTCTGTTTAACTGCATAAAGTGTGACCAGCCCCAAGGAATTTGCCTGCAAAGAGGACAATCAAGATCAGTCCCACTTCCTCAGAAACTAGCTGGAGCTTTACTCTTCATTTTGATGAGACATAACAAGACCCACACTCAAAGCAACATACTTAGTTCCCAATATATACTAGTTTTCACTAAATCAAATAACAAAACATATATCCCTGACAAAAAATGGCAATTCATAATCAGTCAAGAGTAACTGTCAGATTTCACTAGATTATCTATAAATTTCATTATAATTCTACACTTATTTGGAGTCAACTTCCACAAATTATGATTAAGCCATCAAAATCTAGTTAACTCCAAGAAATTGATTTTACTACCACATATGGATGAATTCTTAATACAAGTCTTTATTTCTGTTAATATCACTGCTTGCCTCCACATTAGAGCTTCTGCTGTCTCCTTGCAGTTGAGGCAATAGAAGCCTTGAGATATTTTATTTTTTTTTCCCAACAGGAGAACACGACATAAAAATAGCTTGATCAGGTCCTACTTACTTTCAGAAACTATCCAAAATAAGTGATTAGAAGCTGAGCGTGGTTTGCCAGATTATCTAAGTATTTTTATGTTTAAACAAAGTTGGTGGATTTCCTTACATTAACAATTTAATGCAAATTAATGAGGCACTCTAAACAACAGTCAATGCAATACACTTCTTTTGCTTAATTGCATATAATCTTAGTTTAGTTCTATATAATACTAGCTGCAAACAATTAAACACCATGGTAAGCAGTTCATCAAACCTAAGGAAGATCCATGCCAAGAACTCTGATCTCTTCCCCCTCAGGTTACAGGTTTAAGATCAGAATTATACTGAATCATATCCCTACTTGTAGCCCCATTAATTTTCCCTCCTTTAGTTCTTACACAAAAATTGATGAAGAAGCCTAACACAGAGATTTTTATCAAGCAGTAAGAACAGATCCATCACCTGGTATAAATCCTCATGTTTCCCTGAAGTCAATGGAGTTGTATTAATTTACTTTAGCCAAGGTCTGGGCCATTGCTTTTATCTATTCAAAGCTACAAGAACCAGATAACAATCACTCACATTTGCTCTTTTTTTTTTTTTTTTTTTTCACCAAAACAAGCTCAGCACATCAAATACCTGTTTGATCTTGAAGAGATTTTACATAGTTTATTGGCATAATAATTTGATACTATTGAAAACACTGGTTGAATATAAGCTTTTATTTTTTTCCATTCTATTTCACCTATGCTACACAAGTGCATTGTATGTACTTACAGATGTATAAATTATTAAAATCTAAGCGGGCTGTGGGGAAAACTGTCTCAACTGATCATTAGCCATACCTCACCTGTCTAGACATATTTGCATAGCATTTATTCCCTTCTTTAAAAGGGGCCATAAATTATAGGAACCACAGGCGCCAAATGAGGATGGAATAGAAGCTTCTTTCTTAAGTCAGGCACATAAGTCCTAGCAAGAGCCACTAGCTCAAAATCATTTAAGTACTTTCACAAGCTTCTCACAACCTCTTGTCTCATCCCATCTAGAACACATTTCATTTCCACAGACACCCATCTTTCATCTACAAACGACATTGATTCCCACAAACATCTTTGGAGTTAAAGATTAGGAGGTTTGAAGGAAGGCTTTTAGAAGGTACGGAATGGTTGGCAAACACCAAGAGAATGTAAAAATAAATCCCCCAGCCTTTGTTTTTCAAGGATCTTTCCCCAGAGAAGCCATTTTACTCAAGCAGACTTAATGTTGTGAAAATACCACCTTTCACAGGGGGTACAGAGCAAACAGGAGAGTAGCCTGAAAATGAATATACAAAGCATACCCAGAAATGCTTCCTGTCCCACACAGAATAACTAATTTCACCGATTATTTAAGGAATTTAAAAACATGCTTACAACTCCCCAAAGCAGGTCATCTAAAGCAACAGCTCAGGGTCTTAGCGATCAAGTAAAATAGTTCTTGAGGTCATTTTCCTCCACTGCAGAATCCACTCCCATCACAGCTACCAAAAAGAACCTCCTAGAGCAGATTACGTGGTTTACAGCCTCTCTGCAAAAGCTAATTCACTGCAGCTGAGGCCAGCACCACCCTCCTCCACCTGGGCTCCCCGGCAACAATTTTGGTGATAACTGACACCTGTGGTAGGTGTTTAGGTCAAGGAGAAGGTTACCCTTCCCTCTGCCAGTGATTTAGCCCCGGTCTGCACGCATCTCATCACAGCCTTAACACACGCAACTGTTCCAACGAAAGCAGCCTGTTCCTTATTAGCAATTTCACAGAGTCCGAAAATAATGATGTGACAACAAACTCAACAAAATTTGCTCTAGGGCACAACAAGAAATAGACAAGATTTCCATATTTTTGGAGGACAATTTACTGTACTTGAAAGAGATAAATTCTTTCTGTTTATATTAACCGCCTCACTATTTGGTCCAATTATTCCTACTACTTCAGCAATCATGTTATGCTTGTTCAAGAAGAAAGAAATAACAACAGCTTATCTTGTTGAGAGCAAAGAACAAACAGTAAAAAATCAGTGGATGCACTTAAGCACTACAGTTGTTGCTATTGTGCTAAAGAGATGATTCATGTTCTCATAGCAACTAGGGTGAAAGAAAAATGCTCTTCTGAAAAGGATTCTGTTGTAGTGGTTAAAGAACTCTTGAATAATCAAGCCAAATGGAGAGGGGAAAAAACACTTCCCTATAAAATTATGTGCACTAAACTCAAGGACATGTTGATCTTTCTATTATATCAATCCCATACGTATCTCAATAATTTGTCACTGTTGCGGGGTATTAAGCGAGGACTGAAAAGGACAGCATCAAATACCAGAAAGCAGTTTAAATAAGGTGAATCTTCCAGCCAACAGCTGTGGTAACCGAATGTTTATCGAGGCTTGCTACAGGAGCAATCGCTATCATATATTCAAACGCAAATGCTCTTCAGTCAAAATCATTCAAATGGTTAGCACCAGCTCTTTACAAACTGCCCCATACATTTTGTATTCACATGGCTAACTGGCCACAAACAGCAAGCACCAAATCTTTTCTGGCATTGCTGTCACGCTGTGCTCCTGTGTCACTTCGCTCTCACTGGATGCACATCACAGTCACAGCACATCACAGGGAGCTGGCAGGAGTGACAGAGAAGTTCGAGTGGACCGCAGTCACGTTAAGCTGACTTCATGGTTTCAGTGCACTGTGATCTTGTCCTCACCCATTGAGGTTCACACTGTTATCACAGTCAAAATAGATCACAGTTTGCTAGCACATCACTGTCATGTTTTATTCATGCTGAATATGCTTTATTTCACCCCCCTCCCCCCATCCATTCATGGCAAAATGGCTTTCACAAAGCACTTGGTAAGTTGCTGCAGGCATGGAGGGCAAGCTTGTCCTTGACCTGTGTTTTAACACTCTCCTTTGCGGCAAGCTTTAGTTTCAAATAATGGCCAGGTTGTGGAATTAGGAATCAATATCCAGGAGCACTGGCAAGAGAGAGAGGGTTTCATTTCCTGATACATGTCAGCGAGTTAGACCTAGGCCAGGTAGCATCAGTTACCAGCACTACCTTCTGAGGCTGCTCCTAGAATGAACTTCCTGAGGAGGGATAAATGCATTTGCAATCGGCTTCACTTCCCTGGCGTTATTCTCCTTTCCTCTCTCCCCGACTTCCTCTCCATCATCGTCCTGCTCTCCACTCACTTTTTTTTCCCCTTTTTATTTAAAGGAGCCTCAGCTGTCACCGATCCCCTGTGCCAGAGCTGTGTGCAGCTGGCACCACACAGGATCCCTGCTTCTGGCAGGACCGGCTCAGCCTAGCAGGCTGGAGGCTGTTTGGATGACAAAAAGCCACAGTGGCCAGAGGAAAACTTCCTAAGTCTCTGGAACCCTGAGCTGGGCAAAGAATTATGGTAAAAATTAGCAGAATCCCACTCAAACGAGAGGATCCCGAAAATATGCCTTTGAATTTTACCAAGGTATGCTCCACGTTATCCCTGCAAGGAAGTATTCTGCTCGTGGCCAACAGCTGGCTGCAAGATGGGCTGCAGCCTTTAATGTTTATTTCTTCTGCAAATTTGTGTTGCAACTCTGTAGCCACAGAGAGTTCTGTGAGGGACCTTTAATTAATAGTTTCAACCATGTAACACTCACAAGTATCTGACATGCTAGTAACTAGTATTTTGAAACTTAAAGCCATATTGGTAAATTCACTTACAAGTTTTCTCAGCAAGCTTTGAGAGCTTTAACACAGGGAAGTGGGGTGGTAGCAAGATATCTATCAACAGATTATTACACTGTTTCCTTAAGCTTATTCAAAGCTTCTTAAGAACTTTTTGGAATGCCCTATGGTTTCACCATCCTCTCTCTACATCAGCTGGGATTTTGGCAGAGAAGCACAGCTGGGTATCCAAGAGTACCAGAAGATGCTGGATTGACTCAGACACTACGCCCATCAGAATAAAGTCACTGTGACTGCTGCAAAGTCCTGCTGGCAAAACACAACTGCAAGCTCAGCACCCAGCCCCAAAGCTTCTGGTGGGTGTGCTACAGCGATCTCCTCTGGATGTAATCATTTCTGTGGCTGTTCACTAATCATTTTTAAGGTAACGACTCAAGCATGTGCCTTATCCAGAGCTTTCAAGGTACCCAGAGATGTATCTAAACCGACATGCAAATTAAAGCACTGCCTAGTTAGGCAAATAGCTTTGAATTTCATTAAGGCTATTATATTGTTTTCAAATAGCTGCAAAATAGGGGGGGGTGTGTGTGTTGGGTTTTTTTGGTTGGTTTTTTTGTTGTTGTTTGTTGTTTTTTTTTTTTACAATAAAGAAAAGTTCCCCTCCTCTGTTTTAGAGTCACGCTGAAACAACTAAAGTAGCTTTCTGTGGAGCAGGTATTCACCCCCCAAAACCACCCCAAGATTAATCCTTGCCTTCCATCCAGCAGCTTAGTCCCTCTTTTAGCTTCCTTATGCTAGTTAACACCCCAGCAGGTGGGAAACTTTACTTCCAAATTGCGTGGAGGCTGTGCCGGTTGCAGTGCAGCCCGTGCAGAGGTGGGCAGTGCTCCTGTCGTGAACTTTCTTCCACTCCTACAAGGTCTGGGAGCTCGTATCCATTTGGAGCGCTCAAAGCACTTTTCCCCATACACAAGCAGTTCAGAAATAGGCCAAAATGTCGTCTAGCTAATTTTGGTTTCCAGAAAAGTTAAGCTGCATGCATATGGCTCTATTATGATTAAATGATGCAGATCTAAGTACTCTGAGTTTACAAAAAGAAAATGGTTATGAAGTGACTGTTTTCACTAGCTCTCTTTGTGTGCTTAGAACATAATTAACTGGAGGACAGGCTTGCCCTGGCACAAGTCAAAAACGATTTAAACACAGATCTTTCAAATTAAATGTTTGAGAGCCTGCTTGAGGGTTTTATGGATTTCAGGAGGGCAGATTCACATGGCAGAGTATGCCGGGAAGTATGGGAACACCACAAGAAATGCCCATTTCTTGCAGTACCTCTCTCGCTTGCCCATTCCTGAAGCATTGCAGCCGATGATTCACGAGTCCGAGGGTGTTCTGCAGCGCAATTTACAGTCAGTGTCGGTGTCACTTCTCAAGGCAGTAAAGAGCAACTTTAATACACCATAGTTTGGTCCAAAGGAAAAAAAATAATCTCCAGTAACACCAAGCTGGCTTGCTGGACTCTTTCAGCCTGCTTGTTCCTCTTTGATGTCAGGTAGGTGGCCCCATGCAGATCACTGCCGTATTCCCAGTCCACTTCAGCTCCAAGAGCTTTGCTGCTCCAGCTCACTGTGCTGTGGTGACTAGGGGTTTGCAACCCCCCCAGCACCCCCCTGTGACAGCCTGGCTTGATCTTGAAGGATACGTTACCCTGCGAGAGGGTTCACTCTGGGAAACCAGAGGCATTTGGATGTTGTACGTAATGGACCCCGGCATGGAACGGAGCTCCATCTTTTTCCTTCATCACAGCAAGATGATGGAACTTAAATTTGCTTGGACCCATTTTTTTCCACTGCCAACAGCACAGTACTTTTTAAACCAGCAACAATTTTCTTGCATGTGCCGCACTGCAGTTTAAAGCAGGTTTCTAAGGAACTTTTGTCTGTGTCAACATCAGCATATTACAGTGCGTGCCATCATCCATGTCAAACTAAGCCAAGGGAGACATTCCTCCTGGAGACTCCTGTGTTCAAGGGGTTTCTCATGTCTAGTTGAATTTAGTGAGGACCAGCATAAATTATCCTGGATGGCTTCTAGGGGCAGAAAATGCTCTTGAAAGCAGTGGCCCTTTTTGCCTAGAAGATGAATTCTCAAACGTCCATTTTGGACACAAATCAGATCTACTGCCATGGTGGCACCACTAGAAAAGCAAAAGCTGAAGCTTGCCAGCAAACATGCCCTGTACCTTTTCATATTTCTTTCTTTCTTTCTTTGAGTGTGCTAGGTTATTAATGTTGTGGTAGGGATATGATCCAAGTCAAGGTGAATAAGGGTTACTGCTGCTGAAACAAGTGGTTCCCAGGCCTCCAACATGTTCACACCACTACCTTTGTGCACAGTAAAAAAAAAAAAAAAATAAATAAAATTAAAAATTCCACAATTAGATCTCAACCACATCAGTCCCCTGATACATCACACTACTCAGCCACATGAACACTAGTGTCTGCCCCAAGGGGGAAGCAGAAATGTGTTGCTGGGGGCAGGAATGGTTTTATTCCTCAAAAGGTGCAGATGGTGGTGTAAAAAAAAAATAAAGTTTTGGCTTGTACACAGCAGACCTTTCTGGTAGACACTACTGGAAGGACACATCATGCCTTACAAAGGTTAATTTCTCCAGGAATCCACCTCTGCCCCCTCTTTCCTCCAGAACAACATTGAATTCATTGCTAAAACGCCTTTGGCAGAAAGGAGTTACGTTTCTGCTTGGCTGCCCCAGATCAGATCTTGAGCGGCATGGATTGCATGGGCTCCAATTGGGAAACGCAGCCATCTTCTGCTTTAGCCAGATAGATCCAGACCTGGAGGTCTGCTGCAGCTGTGTCGACAATTCAGCAAGTGGCAGTGCCAGAAATTAAATACAATATTGCTCTTTTTGGCTGCCAAAGTAGCTCTAAGGAACCATTTACACTGAGTACTGCAGAGTCCAAAATGTGGGAGGTATTGCCCAGAATGCAAGTGAAAATGTGACTTTAGAACTGCACGTTGGCAACCAGCCCTCCCGCTGCAAACAAAAAGGGCCAAGACCGTTCCTAGTATGAACCCACTAGTAACTTCCCACTGGTGTCAGCAAAATCTGAAACAAAAAAATCACCACAACTGTGATCCAGAAGCTGTATGTCTATAATCAGATCTGCTGTCCTCCTCGGAGCTGCGGGCTGACTAAAATTCACATTAAGTGGTCTTTTGGAAAGCCACCCATCTCTTATAAATGGGGTACCATCAGCTGTGGGTTTGAGCCACAATATGAAAAATGGTGAGCCCGTTCCTCATCTGTTTTATCACAAGTTCCTCTTAGCCCAACACATGGACTGAAGGAAAAGTTCCCACAAAATGTGATTTAGTTTTTGGTCAGACCCCTTCGGAGTCCGTTCAGTTTCTATTCATCTTCTCTTTCACATGGTTTTCACTTGGACCACTTCAATCTTTAAGGATGGTTTGCATACTGTAAGAAATATATATCTTACAAAAGCAGACTGCTCTTTTCTCCAAGCACTGCTGTTCTTTTGGGCATCAGATTTGCACCGTTTCTCACAGTTGTTTCTATTCCTCTGCAAGTTATCCTTTAACAGAAGTATTATTCCAAAATGCATTGCTCGCAAGTCCAGTAGAAGTATCTGGTGGGTACAATACCCACCATGGCATCTCAAGCCACTTGCATGAAGTATGAAAATATCCAGAAGCCTCGCTCAGGGGGAATGCATAATTAAATTTTCTATTGCTGAGAAAATAGCACTGCCTTGCTCTGTCACACTTTCAAAAAAGTAAGAGGGAAGAACATAAAACTCATTTTTGCTTCTATTTCCTAAAGGATGAAATAGTTTCTACCAGATATACTTGGAGAACTGGAGAAGGAGTACTTCTCAGGAAAAAGCTATCTGGCACATTTACTGCTGGGCATCCAGAACAGAGTTACCTTGGTAAAAACGCTCCGTTGTATTGCTGTTTGCTAAACAAGCAGAAAGTTCGTTCTGTTCACCTTTGTGTGCCATTCATAAGTGAGCTGCTTAAACAACTCTCCATTCCAAGCTGTCTCCCTGCCTAATAAGTTCTTTTATTGACAGCTTGCCAGCAACAGCCCTAAAGTCAGCCTGAGAACATAAATACAGCCTCTTGAGCTTGCTTCAGTGTGTTAGAGGACGCTTTCAGTACTGTCGACAAAGCTTTAATGGTGTGAACTCGGAGCTTGAGTACTACTGAGCACTCCAGCGATCAACACCCACAGAACATTTCAGAGAGTTTCGTTCCAAAAGTATTTTAGGAACCCTTGAAATCAGAGGCTTTCTCTCTGCTCTGCAAAAGCTCATTTTGGAAAACAATTTAGACCATTTTTAGCTGCAGAAAATGTTGAGATAACCCCGCTTGCGGTGTCATTCTCCTGTTGCCTTCATTTCCACAATGTCACCCTTTCAAGTCACCCGCCTTTGCTGTCCAGAGGGTCTCGCCTTTCCCAAACACCTCCGAATCGCCATTAACATTTATTAAAAGCAACTTTTCCTGTTCCAGCTCTGTCCTGAGTGGCTCGAGAGATGGAACATGTCTCAGCGGCCTCACTGCCTGCTGGGTGTTGTTATCCTTTGATTAAACCTAGAGAAGGCTCAAGGCTGCTCCAGCTCACCCCGTGACACACAAACCATGCCGGCTCGGGGCAGCTCTTGGACAGCTGGTCTTTGACCTCCCCCGTGCTCGTGAACGTGGCTCGTTAAAACCCCTGGGTCATAGCTGGGAGTTCAGAACTTCTCTACCTCATTCTTTTTTTTCCACATCATATAGAGCAATAAACTGTTTTGGAAAATTAGTGCCTTGTGTCCCATTCTCGCTTTAAAGTGCCTGTCATCTTCTCTTCCCTGAGCTCCAAGCCAACGCGCTGCAGCACGCAGCCAGCACAGAGCCCCCGCGCGCTCCCCGTCCCCATCCCAGTTTGCACAAACTCGGGGCTTTAGGGCTGGCCTGCATCCAAAAGTTGCGCTGGTTTAACAGCTTTTACATTGATCCAAAGCAGCTCAAAAGCCCGTGCCGAGGAAAGGCTACTGGTTTGCAACCATCTTGGACAAAAATTAGACAATTACCGGTTGATGCAGCTGTTATGGTAACTTCCCGATTTAAACTAATTTGATGTAAGCTGGTTATAAACCAATTTAAGTGTGTCCAATCAGAGACACCCTGGTTTAGCTAAATGGATTTTGCAGCTGAACTGATGCTACTATTGTGCGTGGACAAGCCCCCAGGCCTGCGCAGCCTGTTTCTCCATTGCTTCTGTCTGCTCTCATTTACACCAGGACTGCAAATGTTACCAGCTCCTGGCAGTACAGCTGAATGCCCACGCAGAACAAGCGGAATGTTAGTAGAAACCCAGAATTTTTTCATTTTTCTGTTCCCAAAGAAGGAAAACATTAGTGTTTTATCACGCAGGGTATAACTCTTACTGACTAGCCTCCTACGGATGGCAGTCAAGCGTAAGAACCATTACAGGAATGAAAATACAGAGTCTCACATTTCAGTGGCAAAGGATCGTCATCTCCAACCACACAGCCCAGCACAGATCTGGACGAATTCTAAGGAAACGGAGGTGTTACCCTTGGGTGAAGCCAGTGAAAACGAGCAGAATTCAGTGTGGTGTCTGCAAGCATTCCTGGGGAGCAGAAGAGCGATTCCCTGGCCCCACGGAAGCGCACAGGCACTGCAAGAAAAGGGAGAGCAGAGAAGCTGGTGCACAGATACCTTGCCACGACTTTCACTTACTCTCCATTTCATACTGAATATTTTGGCTTTGTGTAAATTAATACGGGGTGTCCCTGTGTGCTGCTGCTCTGCTCTCAGCGACTCACTCAGCTTCAGTAAGACTGTCCTGGAGTCCCACTGGAGCATGATGCTCCTCCCAGCTCATCAGTCTTCTTTATGATCTTACTTTTCATAACTGTGGCATCTCCCCAGGCCACATTTCCTCCCAACCCATGCAGCCTGGCACATTGGTTCTGTATTAACCATGTTCCCTTGTAAAAACCTGCTTCAATGAATACAAACAGGTTTGTTCTGCAAGTAAAGACCCAGACGATAACACCCTGCCCTTCCCACCCACTGAGTTACCAACAATCCAATCCAATATATGAAATTCAGACAAGGTTGAAATGACCACAACAGCTTGTCCTTAAAAACATTTCCCTTTCTGTAAAAATGTGGGGATACCCCAATATTTTTATCCTCTTTGAACAGTGTTCTGAATTGGATTTTTAAAGCTTTGCCATAAAAAAACAAAGCCATTTTTATCAGAACATTCTAGGAATTTCCTCATCCAAGTTCTACATGGTTGAAAAGGCAGTCCTCATCCAAACCCAAACATTTTGCAAAAATATTTCAACCAGCTTAAACGGTAATGCAGTTTTATAGTGCACAGATACAGGTCCAACATAATGATATATTAGTATCTTGAGCTATCGCTGGTCTGTGATATTATGAACTCTTAAAAGCTTGTAGCATTTCAATAAGAAGTGAGGCCCAATTCAAAGTAAAGAGAAAACCCTTAAGCCCAGAGTAGACATATATAAACTGACAGGCTGACTATATTATCTAAACTGCTGTTTTATAGCCGTATTATGCACTCAATCTAAAAAAAAAAAAAAAAAAAGTAACATTAAAAAATGTATAAAGATAAGGCACTAGTGAGGGGTGGAGTTGTGTTTTTTTCATTAGATACATTCTTTGATTCCCCTGCCTAAAATGCTGCAGTCAGCAGTAGCTTAATTCTAAGTTATAATTAGGGTTATGCATTAAACCAGGACTCTTGAGCATGTCTAACCTAAAGAACTTCAACGCATAAATGAAAAACAGACCTGTGGCTGGCTGACTTGGCATCAACCAGGATACCAATGTATAGTAACAGAATAAATTTAAAATGAAAATTAAATGTGGTCATTATAGTTTAAATTGATGTCATATTTGCCAACTGTTTATGGAAGGAAAATTTAAAGATAAGCGTGATTCTGGAGGAGGCAGTGTGCCCTGAACACAGCAGCTTGCCTTGACTTGGGGTGCATTTTAAAATAATTTAACACTAATTTTACAGTCTACAAAAACGATGTCAACGATTTTTTTAAGATTAGTTTTCCCCAAACTGCACATGGTTATTAAATGCACAACTGCATGGTACATTTTAGCTAACGAAAGACTCTCATGGCTGTGTAACAGCACTGGTTATTAGCACCAGCAAGTCAAAGAGTGAAACAAAATTCAGATCTCCAAGAGACTCAAAAGCCTTACAAAATTAAGTGAAGATACCTTAATTGGTAGGATATTACTGTGCTTTCTACTTACTGTATTTTGTATCTCTGGCATAAAAAGCAGAAAGCCTTGTATCTTTAAGGACAATTTCCTACAAAAAGCGAACAGGACAGTGAACTGTGGAGAGTAACTTTTCCAATTTTCTGCATTTCAACGAATTGGTGTAAAAGGCTTTATTTTTGGATGGTTCTAAGCCCTTTTGGGGTATGACATTGTTTTAGCAACAGTATGCATTTTACAAGCGTGCAGCTTAATCTCATGCAAATCAAGTATTAAAGTATGTAATTGCCGTGCTAATAAATCCAGAATCACAGAAGGGCAAAACTGGATGTAAGCAGTGGTTGAGCATAACTTGCATGTGCCTTGCCACTTGGAGATATACCTTTACATACCAGCTGCCTCTCTGGAGACTGGGAAGTATGGCCCCAGCCTCGATTTTCTCTGTCCGTGGCAAGGGAAGCAGCAGTAAATAAGGCATGCTGCAGGAGGCTGCTGGCACCGACAGCAGCAATAAGAAGGCAGCCCCTCCACTGACCTCGGCGTTACAACTCCTGTATCAGGTTCAGCACATTCCTCCATGTGTTTAAAGCTCTGGGAAGAAGTGTGAGCTTCTATGTGTCTGTGCAAACTAGGCACAACACAACAATGGAATCACTAGAAAAGGTGGAGGCTTCCGTTTTGTTTGTTTTTTTTTTTTTTTCTTTTATTTTCTTTATATTTGCTCAGTGAAGTAACAAGGTGCTGAGCTCTCAGGCAGTAGCTCAGCCATTTGTATACAGCACATTCAAATATATAACCTAATGTTTAACCATGTGCTTAATTTTAAGCAAAAGAAGACCCTTTGAAGTCAGACCATAACAAGACACGCACCTAATGTTAAAACACCTATTTAAGTGTTTTACTGGATTGGAGCCAGAATGCCTCACTTGCAGGATCCAGCCTTCAATATGTAGGTTTAGAACTTAATTTACAGACCTGATCTTAAGGAATAAGGTTGTGCAAAACTGAAAAAACTTGCTTTGTTATCACATCCATTACCCTTCTGAGTCCCTTGGGAACACATACCCTGCAATAGGCCCTGTGGACATGCCTTTATACATGGCTGTTGCAACCACACTGAAAAGTTGGCCAGACTTCAAAGAGCAAAAACTTGATTTTATGTGTGTATACATATGCGCATGTGTGTGTGCACCTATACATGTGTGTGTGTGTGTGTACATATGCACGTCATGCATGCATGTGTGCATGCATATGTATCAGCTTAAGAGGCAATGAATTAGAGTTAAACATTTGTTTTTGTAAGGCGTATTGATTACATCAGGGATGTTTCCTAAATAATTAAAAGTTTGCTTTGATCTTTGATTGTAGGCTTGGGTTTACGACAGTTAATGTATCTTTGAATGATTCCATCCTACACTTACCTATTATACAGCCTCGCACAGGGTCATTGGCGTTCATCTGACAAGAAAATGAGTGAATTCAGGAAGCAAAGCTAACACGAAACTATTCAGCCAAGGAGAGGAGGCGGGATTCAGTTTCCTGCCAGTTAAAATCTCTGAATTGAATCACCGTGAGGTCAAACCATCATCAGTGCTGACACCAGGGACGCTACCTGAGCCGGCAGCCGGGGAGCAGGGGAAGCATGCCAGCCCTCCCGCAACCTTCGGTGCCCCTGCAAGCATCGCGCTGGACCAGGGCAGCCCCCCACAGCCAAACCTGCCTGCCCGCCTCCCTCTCCCTCAACAAATATTCAAGCAAAAGAATACTGAACGGGATCCTCACATAAAACAACTCCCTTCCTTAACACGGCCTTTTTTTCCGATACAATTGCTAGTTAAGGAGATAGAAGAGGTTAATCATCTACCCAACTGACTGCAAGCAGCCTAACAAATAAGCAGAGATCAGCCCAGAGGCCCTCAGCGCATGTAAATCAGCATCATTTCATCAGGCTGGGAACTTACACCATCATGCACTCGCTCAGGATCTAAAACCGAAATCTGTAAATGAAAATGATGCTAATTACAGTTCACCACCGAGCAACACTGCCTTAATTTTAAAGAAATGAAGGAAACGGGCTTGCTACATGACAGTCGATATCATATTGCCATACAACTAACTTAAAGTTGTATAAGTTAGATTATAACTTTTGAAGAAGCAATTATGATTTTATTGCACCCACTCTGCTGATGATTAATGCAGAGAGCCTAGGGGGAAATGCATCCTATCATTTGCTAACATGCACTATAATTATGCATACCTCTCCAGGTACTGTAATTTAGGACTTAAAAAGCAACATTCTGAACAAGGACTGCTGCACTTGTAAAACATTACAGATGTGTTATCATATAAATGAGGTAGCTTTGACATGATAGTGTTCTAATAAATCCTCAGCTAAGATTTGGAGACAAGATATGTCAAAAGCAAAATCCAAACTGTCTCTTAATCTTCTACATAAACTGTTTATTTTTTCTGAGCCCTACAATAATACATGTGTCAAGAAGGCTTTGATGGCTTCTAGATTAAAGTACAGTTGGGTTGGATTTTTTTTTTTCCCCTTTACAGGTCATCTTGAGAATGCTCATTTTAGTTAAATTAACTCAGCTATTTGCATGTTTTAAATGTGAAGGAAAATAAAGCTGTTTTCCCCAAATTGGGAACTTGTGAGATGAACTTCATAAATAACAAACTTATTTCACTCCATTTCAGTGAAAGTTTTAAAATAGCTAATGCTGAATGATCTTCTGTCAGCTGGAGACTTTCACTTCAAACCATTTGCAACTAATCCAGAAGAAAAAAAAAAGGCAAAACCCACCCCACTTCGTACTCACTGAGATGAATTTATGCCCCCTCCCCAACTCGTGCTCATTCTGTTTATCTTTTATCCATATCACAGTACTGACCTGACATCTCAACCAAGACTGGGGCCCCATTCTGCTTCACAAGGTACTGGAAAAGGAGTTTCCATCCCCCTGCACAGCTTAGTTCACAGCCCGATCCGTCAGAACAGAGAAGTTTGGGAAGGGGAATAGTAGAAAAGCCACAACACGGCAGGCTCGTTCGCAGGTTAGAAGCTGGGCATAAAACCTCTGTTTCTCAGTGCAGTCTGTATTCAGTCGTGATGCTTCGCAATGTTCCTGATGCTGCCCAGTTATATGTCCCTCATCACTAGCAAAAATTTCACTTTCCTTTTTAAAACACACCATACAAAATAGCTCACACACATACACGTGGCTCACAAAACTGTTCTGGGCTGCTCCTGGAATAAAATAGGATGGTCCTTTTGGGCATTTAGTGGAGCATTTCTAAAAGCCATCTTGGTAAGTATTAGGGAAGGAAGAAAGAAAAGAAAAAAAAAAAAAAAAGCCAAAGTAAACAGGAAAGGCAGGATTTCGCACAATAACGTGTGAACAGCAGTTGCATGTTATACCAGCATCTGCTCTAATTATGCTATGTGAGTGGTTCAACTGCATTTTGTGGTTGACTGTGCTGAAAGCCTCCCATAAGTTGAGCTGGTAGAATTTGAGATTTATTGCTATTCAAAATCAACGGCTAAACTCAATATATATCTGTAGTTATTAATTCCAACTTGTATTGTCAGCCATAATTTTTCATCAATTTCACACCTTTTGCCAATAAACAACATAAATTTAAAAGCTTTTTAACAATGTGAACAGAGAAAAAAAACATCCCAGGGAGTTCTTTTATTTGCTATACTACAAACACCCTAGTTCCCTAAAGCAGATTATTTTCAGGTGCATCGCAGCAAAATTATTTTCTAGACCTTGAAAGAAACATTCATATTTTTTGTTCCATGAATATTACCTAACTTCTTGCTTCCAGTTCTGATTTTTGAGCCAGCAAACAAAAATTCTTCATTGTATTCTCCCACTTGCCTGGAAAACCAAGGTAAAGCAGGGAAGGGTATATTATTTTTATTGCCATTTTCTGCAAACATTTTGTTAATTGTTTGCTATTTGCCTAATCCTGCCTGATGTGAAAACAGGCAGATAAAGACCCTTTCCGTGACTGTTAGAATCACTATTCTTGCAATTGCTCTGGTTGCCAGTAATGTCTTTGTAGAAGTAAAGCACATCCAGCTGTCTGAGGTGCTTGTAAAAAAAATGGATTTGTCTTCTGTCCTCAACTTTTAAAAGTAAGCTGAGTATACACCCAATATTCTTATATATTTCAGACCCAGATATTTCTCATAACACCTGGTAATAGGTTCTGAAAATGATTGAGGCTCATTTTTTTCCAGAAATGCAGCAATCCCTTCACTTTGTGATCTCCTCCGTCTCAGGCAGAAATTAAAGCCAGCCTCAGTTTTCTCACAGTCACATTAAAAACTGCATTAACATTTTGTAGGACTCTTAAAATATCCTGCCTTGCGGAAATCGATACACTGTTTTGCATTGATAAAATAGACCTGTTTTACAAAGAAACTTCTCAGGAGATTTTTATAATCCTGATCATTTCAATTTTTCTCTCTAATTACTTCCTACTTGATGTCACTCAGAAGATAGTGGTCCTCAGATTCCTTCAGGCAGAAAAAGGATTTGTAAACATTTTGTTAACAGTAATGCTGCTCATTTCTTGTGTGAGGGGAAAGACTGACCCCGGACCTTCACAACTGTGCACTGTGTCAGAAAAAGAAGAAAAAGCCAAAGATTAAAAAATACTTGTAAAGGTGTCAAAGACCTTTAATTGCTCTGGAGAGGCATTCTGGCTCTTGGGAAGTACACCTTGCCAGCAGCCTCCTCACCCCCATGCTTGTGTTGCGCCAGGTCCCATCAGGTGAACCCCCACGCCAAACCACTGCCGGGCAAATGCAAGCCTTTTGCAGCAACAACCCTCTCAACACTAAAATTCCAGAGGCATTGATTGTGCCCCGCAGAAGATGATAGCAGAGAAATAATTAATACTTTTGCTCGGGTCAGCACATCTCTAAAGGTTAGGACAAATCAACAGGAATGTGGAACAGGGAAGAGTGCGCTTGAGCTGGGTCTCCAGCAGCTGGCTGCTTGCACCAAATCATTTGATTGAAACAGTTTCCTCGGCACAAGCTGAACCCTTTCAGAACTATTTACCAACAAGCCCCAAACCGAGAGATTCAGCTGTTGCAATGGTTGACCTTAGATACGCTCTACATTTACTCCTTTACCGCAGGAAGACCCTCCAATTCCAGACCATGACCAACAGAGAAAAAGAGATGGCCAAATACTTCATAAGCTATCTCTTTTTTTATTATTATTTGAAACAAATATGCAAATTACAGACTTGAGCATAGCAGTAAATGTTCTCATCCTGCAAAGCATGCACTAAAATATGTGCACGCGCCATCACAAGATCTGCTGCTTCACAAATATGGCTGAACTTGTTTCCATAATGGTTTGTGTTTGTTCTTTTCCCTGTTCACATTTAGTTGATGTAAATTGTAGGTTTCGTGTGCTCTGAAATGATGTTCACTTCATCAGCATTTCTACACTATTTTATCAGTATGTAAAGATCCAGCATCCTCACCCCTAAAGCTCTTCTCCACATTTTTTACCTCAGATTCTTTATGCTTTGTGCAATACTCTTCCAGTGACTTCCTTCTCTGACTCATCCCCACCAACTAGCGCAGCAATTTTGTGTGCCACTCAAGCAGGTTCTGCACATCTCTGGTGTTGCATCACTCCCTGTTGGATGATTTAACAGCACAGCACTGCAAGGTGACCAAGATCATCACAACAAGGTTTTGAAAGAAAAGGACAAGTACGCAACCTTGCTTGCACTTACCATTTCTATCATCTTTTCAAGCTAAAGATGTGCATCTACCAATGTTTATGCGTTTTAATAGAGCTCCACTCTAGCTACACTGAATAAAGGAAACACTGTCCTTGCTTTGTGAGTTAAAGAATAAACTAATTCTCGTATGCTGTAATGGCTTCCAGGGACTGCCGGCCGTCTGGGGGCACTTAAATTGGCCTCAACGACCTGCTGAGGATCAGTGAAGTGCAAAGTTGACCTGGCCACAATTGTGTTGAGTGCTTCTTGGCTATAATTCAATAGAAGACTCTATCTCCTCTTAGTGCATGGGTCATATCCTCAAGACTGCTCCCATGATTGATACAGACATCTGTCAGCGTATACTGCCGAAGTGCCTGACAGGAAAAGTCAATACTCACAATCATGAAATCACACAAAAGTGACAAAGTGAGGAAAACTTCTTTCTTGTGCAAGACTGTGAGATTTCACACCTCTGTTAATCCTTCAGAACCATTTACAGGGATTTATCCAGGTGAAGCCATGAGCTTGATAAGAGGAGTGATGAAGATGTTTTTACACTGCCATCAGTGACAAAGCAGCTCTGTATCTACCTTGCTTGAAATTGGCCTTTGGAAGTCTCTGATAAAAAGAACGGAAAACTGGGAAATATTGATTAATGGTACCACAGGATGAGTGGGGGTTTAGTTCTGTTGTCTTTTTCCCCGCTACAAATTTATTAGTCAATTCAAACACAGTATTCACATTAGATCTAAATGAAAGGTGCTGGGCAATCAGAAACAGTTTAAGCTTCCTATGGAGGTGCTCAATAATTCGTTGCTGGTGACTTGTTCTATTTCCTCTGTACCTCCAATCCAAAAGTTTCAGTTTAAATGTCTCCTTTCACAGGGGAAGAGGAAAAAGTGCAGGATGACAAGACAATTTTCCCACTTAGCAGACAGTAAACACTAATATACACTTTTATATGCTTTTAGTCAAGATGGGGTTCACTCATCGGTGTGGATGGCAAAGGGAGGGCTGGAATTCTGATCCATGGACTTCCCTTTGCTGAAGGGGAGCAGATTTTGTGTCAGTACTGTGTTGGATGGTACCCACAGAAAGCATCATCTGTGATTACTTGGACATGAAGTGACAGGTTAAACACGCATCTTTCCCCATTGGGTAACAAAACAAACAAACAAACAAACAAACAAGCTACGTAGTCTTGTAAATACCAGTACCAAGACTGTTCTACATAACACCAAGTATGAAATACCCCGCTCAGGTTTACCCAGCCACAGGTCGGTTTCACAAATAGACTTGTAGTCAGAGACGCCCCAGGATGCTGTGTGAAGGCATTTAGCAGGACAATACTCACGAAACCCCTACAGAAACACCCCAGCACTCACTGCAGTGCACGTGCATCAAGGCATTTTCATTCCTTTGGTTTTGTCAGAGGAGAAAAACTGAGCAGGCAGCGTAAGCAAAGGCACATGGGAGCACAGAGTACACACGCTGCTGTGCATTATAGATACCAAAGTAAGAGAAGGTCAACAAGCATTTTGAGTTGCCAACACACACATCTTTGGGCAGGGGTGTATTAAAAGAACAAAAGCATTACAATATTTTGCAACTTTATCTTTAAAAAGAAACCCAATCAAACTAAGGAAATATCCCACCAGATAATCAAAAGGTTACTTGACAATAACTTCAATTCTCACTCTGGCACACTAGTCATTCCCAGTCCTCCAGGAATCCGCTGTATTGCTCTTTTGAGAGTTCTCGGAGTCCCAGCACACCAATGGAAGGTGGTTAAGTTACACAAAAATCTCTGCAGTGTTGCTTAGGAGCCAGTCTTTGGAGTCTATAATGAAAATCAACATCTGTGCATTCCAGAGACTTTGAACTTCAGGTGTTTCACACTTCCTGCTACTCAATTTATGGAAAATGCAAATGAAAGTAAAGCAGATAAATGTTCTTTAACAACAGGAGGGTTTTGTCGTGTTTGAAATCGCATTGTTCTGAAGGAGTGGATTAATTTAGCCACTACCCAGGATACCAAAGGTTATGCTTATAGTGGAGACAAAATAGAACCTGCGCATATTTTGATAAGGTTGCATCATCAGGACAGTAACAATAAAACCAGCTTGGCATTTTTGTGCGGACCAGTTTTCAAGAAGGAGGTGTCTCGTACTCCCCCTTAATAATGAATCAGGCTGACTGACATTTGAAATGGCAATTTCCCCAGGAGATGCAGCTGCAATCTTAGTATTTTCTGTTCTTGCTCTCAATCTGATTTCTCTTATCCACAGTACGAGGCAGCTGAGTATAATGCAGGAAACATTATCAGCAACAATGCTACAATTAATGCTGAAAGAAAATGAATATTTGTCTACAGAAGCATAGATTCTAGAATACCTAGGGGAACTACTGTACTTTGAAAATGAAGCCATTTTGTGTGTTTATTGAAATGCACTCATATTTCTGTGGTTATACTCTGACTAGTTAACCATATCAAGGTAATAAGTGCATAGGCAGATTTTACTGTCCGGTATTAAAGCTGTTTACTGAATGCTAAGTAGTCTAAGTCTGTTCAGAAAAGTCTACTTTGGCTGTAATCCATCTATATGTTTCCACACCTCACTTCTTCCATTATTAAACCCAAGAACTAGAAAGGTCATGGCAATTTCCCTCTGATTCAGAGCCGCAACGGCAGAAGACATCCCAGTGTGGAAACGAGTCCTACAGCACCAATACAGGACCAAATCATGGAAACAGAGTCTTGTGCTCTGCTGCTGGTGGATGTGGTGGCGGACAGATTCAGTGCTTTCCCATCTTTTCTATGTCAGGGTGCCTTTTTTTTCTAGTATTTAAATGCCAGAAAGTCAAACAAGTGTCCCATTCAGCTCCCTGGTGAGATGGGATAAAGAAACAGACACTATCAGAACATCCAAGCCTGCAACCAAGGCCCAAACTGAAAGGTGCTATTAATAGAGAGAAATAAGCAACTAGACTTCAAAAAGCTCTGGACACAATAAGGCTTTAGAATAAGCTACTGCCCCCTTGACCATCTGCATATCATCAATCAGGTCATCCAAGAAAAAGATCTATAAATAACCTATCTGCCCAGCTCTGAAAAGGCTTTTGATACCATCCTTCCAAAGTGCAAATGGTAGCATTCAGACCACCTTATTTGTGAGCACAAGAGCCATTTGTCCCTACAAAGCAGCTAGTTGGCCAAAAAATCTTTCACGCTCACATTTGGTTGCGTCCACAGGACGGTACAAACAACAGACTCCAGCGAGACCTGCGAGCACCCGCGGAGGAGCAGAAGCCTTACCCCAGAAGGTCCATGCTCCCGCCTGGACCGAGGTGACTCGCCCCACAGAGCTCAAATACAGCAGAGTCACTGCAGTTCTCCATCCCACCCCTTAATTTGCTGTATCAGGACATATCATTTAAACGATCCCAGACAAAACGAAAGCCCAGCTGCTTTAGAGAGCAGCTTCTGGAGCGTGGCTCTGAAGCACGGTGATAAACCAAAATAATGACAACGCAGTGTGCGGTTTTAGCGAGTTCTTGTAATGATTCCTGTCACCCAAAGTAAAAGCTCGACCCAGCGCCCTCAAACCCAGCACCCCCTTTGCCTAACATGAACACTGAGGCCCAGCTCACCCCCTCTCCCCCAGGCGCCCCCTGACCAAGTCTCTCCGTGGTTCTCCTCCCCGAGCCCACAGGCTTCACTTGCCGATGTGCTGGAGCTGTGGGCCCACCATCGACAACCTGACAACTGCCCAGGACCCTGGAGTACAGAAGATGAGAAAAATCCCCTTTGACGTTCCTAAGGATCTCTTTAATAATGTAGCCCTCGGGTTATATAAATATCTTTGATCAACAGGGCACAGTTATTTATTATTCATTTACTTCTGTTCAAGAAATACAAGTCATCCACTGAACCAGGCACTGTCACATTCATTTTTAACTCATCTGGAGAGAAGCCTTTATTTATTGGAAATGATCATAATCCCATTGGCTTCAATAGAGTTTCATGAGCTGAAGTCATCACTTAATCCATATCATAGTTCCTAAATGATGATCCTTCTCAAGCAATTAAAGCTGTGTCCCTCAGCTGACATACAGTTTGTTATAAAGAGTTCAGAGTCTACATGGGGGATCAGCGACTTCCCAAAGTGTTATGTGAAGATACTGAAAATGTGAGAGTATTTTCTTCATAAATAATTACTTTTACTTAAATAATTTTAGCGAAGCCTAAATGCAACAAATCTTTTTGTAATATTTATTTGTTTTCTGACAACCACCATTCTGATTTTCAGTCCATTTCCACATATTTACTCTGCTCCACGAGTGTACTCCACCTAGGGATCTGCTCCACGAAGGGTTTGGGTCTTTTTTTGTGGATGGGCTGATCCAGTTTTCTTTGATATTTGCTATAGATTTCTCTTCTATGTTCATGAGCTAAAATGATAATGAAACTCTACTTAATGCTTGTACTATTTCCCAAAGACTACTTTTCACTGAAATAAGTGTGGGGACAGATTTTTTTAATGAAATAATACTGTTTACTACCAAAAAATATTTAATCATAATTACATTAAGAAATGTACATAAAAGCTAAGTAATAAAATAAAATGAGTTGGAGAACACAAAGGGGAAGAAAAAAAAAACAGACAGAAAGGATTAAGTAGAGTCATATAAGGAATAGATTCTATTTAATGAAAATTTCCACAGTGTTCAACATTTTTATTATGGTTAATAGCACTGTGCTTCATTTTTGTCTGCAGTAATTGTGTATCCTTAATGAATGGGCACTCTTATTTCCCCATTGAGCACTGACAGAAATTAATAAACCTAATTCTGTAGGTTTAAGTTTAATTCTAGTGAAATATATAAAGCAGTTACATTTTCACTTAGCTACTAACTGGAATAGAAATGGGCTTAAGATTTTCAGCAGCTTAATAGGGAACAAATTGGGTTTTCTTTTATTTCTTTTTTTTTTCTCCTTCAGTACTTGGGTCTATTTTTGTTGCTGTGCGCAAGAAAGGACATGTCACGGCTGGTGAGGCTGAACTGAGCTTACAGTGAGTTGTTAATTCATTTTTTTTTAAGTACAATTACTAGACTTAGCCCTTTGTGCCAGCCTTGTTGTTAATGATTGGTAAAGACCATCTCCTTGGTTTACACTTTGACAGAGACGGCAAGCAGTATGAGACTTCAGACTGCCATCTAGAAAACTCCGCTATCATAGCACTCCGGAGACAAACTTTCAGGTTCATTCCTTGCCTGGTTATGCAAGGTAGTAAACACAGAAATAATCTGAAGCTGGGCAAGAATTGAGTAATCCTGGATATAATTATAAATGCCATCTTTCCTGAAAAAAGAAGTGAGTGACATGATGCCTTCCACCAAATTTCTAAAATAAACCCAACAGGAGTCCCACCTCGAATGTTATGTGTTGGGTGCACATACACACATCACATGAACAAAATCCATCCATCTTCCCACCCCGGTACCACTGCCATGAACTGAGCATATTGCAGATGACACTTTCATACCGGAGATGAGACAGACTGCTTACGTCCCATCATATAAACCCCATGCTAATCCCTGCAACAAGCCCTTTCGAGCAGAGGGCTGGGTGTAAGAATTCAAAACTAACACTGAAGTGAGTGTGCAGGCAGGTAAATAACTGCAGCCCACAAACTGGAATTTAAGGCAGAATTCGAATGTGAGACTCTCACATGCAGCATTCTCCCGCCACTGGGACCTCGGCAGTGAAACTAATGTGGCTCTTGTTTCTTTTTGGATTAGCAGTTTTTAAGAGAAACTCCAGGTGCTGAAGGGAGCCATTTTAAGAGCCACCACTGAGCGCCTGAAGGACTTGGCATGTTCACTTGTGAAAGAACCAATATCGTGACCGCAGGTGGGCAATAGTGAGACAATCACTTTCTAAAATACATCATTTTAAAAACAAGAATAGAAACATCAGTCTGGCATCATGACAAAAGTGCTCTTTGGGGAATAATTATATGGATTCTTCCTATCCTATAGTTTCATTTTAGAGTGGGCCAAATCCCCAGCTGGTTTAGATCAGCAGCTGATTTACTCCAGCTAAAGTCCTGGCCTGGTATTTCATTTCTATTATTACCTTATCTTTTACAGTCCCCGCTGTCCTAATTTATCATCTGTGTTAGAAGTCGCAGGAGCACAGTGAGGGGTAACCATGAACAAAGGAGCAAAGACAGGGAAAACCTAAGATTAGAGCAAAGCCACATCACGAGCTCTTCTGTACCCCCATCTGTCCAGCTTGCTAGATCATGGGACTGAAATATGGTTGAATCATATGTAAAGACACCGAGACAGAGGAGGCGGTGAGAAGACAGTCAGAGGCAGAAATCAGACATGAGGAGGGGTTTGAAGCTGTTACAAGGAGGAGATGTAGGAGGGCAACAGGAGAGAAGTTGCTGGTGGAGGCGGCTGGGCTGTGCAGGAGCAGCAGCAGGGGGGTGTAAGCTGCTGCAGGGGGTCAGCAGCTCGGGGGGTGCTGGAGTGCAGAGGCGCGGGGAGCCGAGGGCCAAACGGCTTCAGGCTTCTCCGTTTGCCCACAAAAGCTGATGTGAGGAGCGGGCAGGGTTAGCCCAGGAGCTGGGCAGATCCTCTGTTGCTGCTTTCGCTTTGGGTTTGACAAGCTGCACCTACCCAACGGGGAATCCAAAGCGGGGCCACGTAACCCTGGGTGAGCAACGGAGATTACTGCAAAGGAGGTTAAAGTATAACTTCTAGGGCTTCCTCCTTCCTTTTAGACTACAGCACACAGAGTTGGAATAGACTCTGAACTCAGGAGGAGTTGTTCCAGAGAGAAATGAAGTAAGATGCTACTGTGCGTCTCCCCCAAAGCAGCCTTTTCCCGGGCACCCCCTCCCCGGGGAAGGGCAGCTGCAGCTGCAAAGCCTGCTCTGAGCTGCCTCTGCCAGTCTCCATCACCCCTTCTGTAAGCCTCCGAGGTCTCGAAGTTAAATATTTTGCGAGAGATTAGTGTTGAAAAGAAACAAATGCTTACTAGGCAGCACCAGGTAACACCCTTCAAGGCAACTGTGATTTCTTAACGCCATACGCCTGGTGCTTCACTCGCCTCCCACGAGCTAGCTCTGGGTAGCGCAGCCTGTATCTCCCAGGGTATCACTGTGCTGCTCGTGGCGAGCAGAGAAACACCTCCACAGGGCAACCAGGATCTCTCGCTGCACAGCCACCTAGGGCCACCCGGTACCACCGTCGGGTGAAATAATCTGGTCGAACACTGACTGGCCTCGGTCCTGTGCCCGTGGAGGGGAATCACGCTGAGATCCGAATCCCCATGAATGGCCACCAGCGCTGTAGCTGAGTGCCGAAGGGAAAATGTCCAGCATTTAGCCTCACGCTGCTCAAAGAATCTGCTGCTCAGTCTGTAGGAAAGTGTCCTAATCGTGAAAGAGCTGAGTAGCAAGAAGACTGGTAACAACAGCATTCTCATGAAACCCAAGCAGAAGAAAATTTACTTTTCCCAAACAGTACCTGCCTAGTGTCTGCTGTCTAGAGAAAAACATTTCAGGTTTTAGGCATAATTTTTTTCAGATTTTTTTCACACCATGATGATTTAATTATTTTTCCCTGATCAGCTAAATACCTATTTGGTTAATGACAAATAGCTAACAGCTTCACTATAATAATCTATATATGAAAGTTGAGGTTACATCTTTCACTTAGTCAGAGAAATGCATTTTCCTGCCCCGGTTCCCATCACTGCTCCCATTAGTAGCAGAGTAATAGAGATGCCCTGCAGCACCAGCCACCCTGTTAAGTAACAGGGTTGAATTTCCACCCATTTTTTTCTAATGGAAGATGAGTAGGCATATACCTCTGTTGTTTACCTACTTTACAGGTTTCCTAGAGGACACAGAAATGTTTAATTTGGAGAGCATATGCACCTAAGTTACTATTATAAACTGCAGTTTGCTACTTACTTAAATTTCATTTTTCACTAAAGTGAAAATACACTAAGCTGTATCATCTTTTATGCTTGCCTTTAAAAAACCAGAAGCCTAACGTGCCATGTTCTATTTGGAGTGATGATGGAACAGCACAGGTGCAAAGGAGACTGGCTCTACCAGCTGAAATTCAAGTTTGTGCACTGACTGATGTGCCGCCACTGACAGAACCGAACAAAGAAAGCACTGGCTCCTGTTCCAGAGTTGCACCTATGAAAGATCTATGCAATTACACAAAATTAATCTCTCTTCGCTTCTTTGGACAAAACTGCTGTCTCCCCAAGGCTGTATTTCAGTCCATGTCCTACACATTTCCCAGCCACTGGAACATTGTCATGCAAATCTGGCAGGCATACTCCTTGGTGTGCCACATATACAATCTGCCCCTACATGCTGAAGATCAAATTCCACCACCTAATGTACAATTTTAGCCTTTCTGATTACATCAACACCCCCAGGAGATACAGCTCTTTTGCAGCCATAAGGCTCTCTCAGGAATGAACTACCTGCTCCAGACCCAGCTGGGAGACTGGTGCATCATCTTCCCTTCTGATTTTTTATATCAACTTCAATCACAGCAAAACTCTCGGGCACATGTGCCAGCAGTCCCTGTGAAGCTCTAGAGGACCACGTTCCAGAGTCAACTGCACACAGCATTGGTGATACAAGTGAAGTGGAAGGGCACCTGAGTGGGAGCAGAAGCAGTGCCTGACACCAAGTGCTAATGCCTGATAATTAGAGAGGGAGGGTCAGAAGAAATCCAGCAAGGTATAAGGAGGGGAGTGGGGGGAGAGGGAAATGAGAAAACTGTCTCAATACAACGTCATTCAGTCATTCATCCCTCACAATAACGGCTGTGCAGTATGGGACAGCTGAGCTTGTTTGTTCTTTCTGGAGCTCTTGGAGCACATCTCTGAGCTGAAGGAATGGCTTCTCCTCCACTGCAACATCTCCTTCGGTCAAGTCAGGAGCAGCAAACTTTGACTTCAGCTCAAGCCTTATCCAGCATTTTTTACATGAAAGAAGTATAATTAAGGGACGTGGCTCTGAGAGCAGCAGGATTAACAGGGGTTATGCCGGTTGAGCACTGAGAAGTGAAAGAAATATTTGACCTGTCTTCCTCCCCCATGTATGCTACAAGCCATAAACTACATAAGCCACAAGCATCACGGGATCCAGACTTTGCAATCCTAGATGATTATGTTTATTCTCATTTTGGACCTTTTGTTTTTATTTTTTTCACTGAATCTAAATAGAAATTGATGTTTAACTCCAGGAGCACTTGAGGACATGTCATGAAGGCTAGTCTGCTCGTGTTCCCAGAACAACATCTTTCAAGGAGGGAACAAAACAATCAATGAGGTAGCATGACATGAGACAGTGCAGAGGCCCCACATTTGCTTTAGTGTTCATGACAATAATAATTAACCAGGATTAATCATCATAATGGTTTTTAAAATTTAACTTGAAAGTGGAAACCAGTTAGCTCAGGAATTTTACCACCAGAATTTTGGCTCCAGTGCAGAATTTTGGCTCCACAGTGATCACAACTAAAAGCCTCAAGTCTTTTATTGATCTTCAATGGTTTAAATAAAATAAGTTGTTGGGACACCAGTGATTCATAAGAGATCAGCATCCCTACAGTCCATACATATTTGCAACAATAGCATTTTCCATGGAACTCACAGACTGGCATGGAGACCAAATCTTGCCTTCACCCCTACTAGCAAATGCACTTTTAAACAGAAACTTGGCAAATATGTCCCCAGCTGTAGTAATGCTGACTAAGAGGGAAGATTTTGAACATTCTCACAATTGATAACCTGGGAATCAGTCTGAAAAGAAAACCTGAAAAGAAAACCAAATCTGATTACTCCAGCCATATATATAAGGCCTTGACCCTGCACCAAAGTCAATGGAAGCCTTGCTTGTCTTCAGTCAATGTAGGATCAAGAAGCTAATAAATAAAACTGAAGTTGATAAAGCCCTATTGGCAAGACACCATTTTACTGAAACCAGAATCGCTCAAAAGCTTAAATACCATGCATGAAAATGAAGATCAGTAGGGAAAGGTGTATCTCGGCGAAATAAATGCATACAGCTTCATCCTGGCACCAACACAGTTCAGAAAAATAAATTTCAGCCCATGTTTACAACAGTGAAAAATTCCTAGAAAACGTGTCACACTCATCTCTCAGGTATGTCTTGTCACCACAGAAGCAGGACATATCTTCTTCCCATTTCTGCTGGCATAAGTCAGGAGTAATGTAACTGCAGCAAAGGCTACGTACAGCTGAGTTAGGCAAGATCGCATTCTATCAGTTCTTACGTCAGAGATTGCAGACCAGAAAGCCAACAAACAAAGGTGGAAAAAACTAGCAAAAACAAAGGTTACTTTTATCTTTGAACAGACAGACCAGAAGTGACAGAGCTGAGCAGTCCCTTCCCAGCGATCTCTATAAAGAAGAACCTGAACAAGGTCTGAGGACCTCAAGTCCCTATATTTCAGTTTTAAGTTGCTGAGGCAATGCTTCCAATTTTACTCTATTTCCAATATCTAGCTTGGTTTCAGCCAGCAAAATCAGAGCTTTTTCCTATCCCTTGCCTACTAATTTATATATGTAAAAAGAAATTTTTAAAATAATGAAATAACTGGTTGTTCATGTAATAGATTAATTCATCAGGGAACACTTAGGTTTCCCAATGTAAGAAACAAAAGTGCCCCCCCCACACACATCCACACGAACAAACAGCAAAGGGACAGCTGAGATTCGTTCCTGTCAATCTTCCCAGCTGAAGCTGCAGCCGGCTGCATTGCCAGCAAAGTCCAAGTACAGACCACGTGAGCTGACAAAAAAGTGGATGCTTAGGAGCACAATTCCTTTTCCATGTGCACAACAGGTCCCTGCCACCATGCACTTAAGCGTCTGGAATTCACCACTCCGTTCTGGAGTGGTTTTTAACTAATGGCTGAGAGAACTATGCCGCCAGGTAGCTAGCACTAAAGCTGCTCTCGTGAGTTCTAGAGGGTTTGTATGCCACTGAAACACACGGGCACGCAGCATCAGCGACTCATTTCAGAGGCTTTGGTGATAAAAGCAAGGTTGGCCAGCTGCACATTGTAAGAGGTACATAATTAGACAGGATTGCCAGTGAATGATTTGGAAGATCATTTCATTTGTATAGTTCAGGGAGTATGTGGGGCAGAGAATAATGCAATGAGCTGAGTGGCAGTCTGTGGATCACTGAGGTATAAGGGACCAGACCAACACCACACAACTGCCTGAAGTCACCCTCGGCCTCAGCTATTAGAGGCTTATCCCTGAAATGGAGCATCCAATTTCTTCACTTGTTGACACCATGAAATTAGGCATGAGGTTTGGAGCTAAGCAGCAAACGCCTGCTTTCAAGTGGGCCATTGGTTTCTGCATCACCCAGCGCAAAACTGGGTCAGACGCGAATACACATGGCTAGCTGAATTTTTGTCAGGAGGCTAAAGTGTTTCACCAGTTGAGGCCCTGGAATATCCAAGAGAGTATTTAATTTTTCTGTCATTACAGTGGGTGTTTCCTTCATTCCACAAGGAGTTATACCCACAGCTTTTGGGTCAACTAATCAACATTTCTCTCCGAGGATTAAACTTTCCTTCTCCCTACAGTTACAGCCTTTCATTCTGTTTCCCAGGTAGTTATCTTTGTGCAGCCCTTGCTTTTCCTCCATCCACCCTGATGTAGCTTCGCTCCTCTGGGTCTCACCAATGTCCTGTTGTTTGCCCTGTTGCTCATACTCTTCAGTGTCTGGAAGCGCATTTGACTTTGCTTCCCTCCACGTTGGTGCATCACACCAGGCAGCTGGGATGGTCTGCCTTGCTCTGAACAGCCTCTGGGGACTTTTTCCCCACCCTGGGATTCTATCCCAAGCTGTATTAGCATCACAGCTAAATGAGCTAATTTCCAGTTGAAGCTCACAGGGGCCATGAATGGCCACACCTGATCGAAGGTCCTTGTGATGCTGTACCTCAGGAGCAGCAGTGGCCCCCGTGGCACCCAGGAGCCCAGCAAATGCCCGCTGACACCTCTACAGAGCCTTCCCCTCCCCTGCCCTCCGAGCCTGGAAGTGGTGACTTCTTATTTGATAATAATTCCCAGTAGATTTTTCCTCCTCGGCTATCTCCAACTGCTGCACGGATGCAGAGGGTGCTGCACGGATGCAGAGGGTGCTGCACTCCATTGTATAGCTGAGCACACGCCGGGACCATCGCCAGCACATGTGAGCACAGACCTCTGGTGGGATCACAAGCAGCTAGTGTAAGGGCACTCCCTTCCTTCAGCACAAAACAAGTGACCTCTCTTTTATTCACCACAATCTCATTTGATTCCCTTCACCAAGCCTGCGTTTTATTAAAGCAGGAGAAGAGACCTCTAAGCCTTCTCTACCTGAGGACCGCTCCACATAAGAAGGAAAGCTGTGGGGTTTTATTTTAGCTCTTATTTTCAACAACAGTCTTTCAGTATAAACACAGCTGCCCGTGCCAACACTGAAATTCATTTATATTAGATTAAACAAATAGTCAAGATCAACTACTACTAGGTGCTTTTCAAGCCTAAACAAGTAATCTCTGATTTAAATGAATCACTGGGTCATTTTAATCAGTTAAGTGGCTTAGTACAGGAATGCCATCCCTTTTGGTTTCAGGAGCTTCCCTACCTGCACACATCGCTACCAAAACAATCCCTCCGCTCCACCCAGCTATTAGGCCCTAATGCATCGAAATCCCTGAACCAGAAAGTGAATTTTGAGTGAATTTAAAACTCACGGTCTTAAACCTATACTGCTGCCTTTGTATCCTTGGTCACTGATAGACAATGTTAACGAGGCAGACGAAAGTTATTCAAAGCATTGAATAATACTCAATAAATGATTGCTGATGTATTGCACTGGCACTACCCTAAAAAAAAAAAAAGAAAAAAAAAGACAACATTTATTTGAAGCACCATGGGCTTATTAATTCACTGGCTGGTACTTTATTTTACCATGGGATAAGTTGGAGCAGAGGTGTAAGGAGTAATCTCAGCTTCTGTTATTAAACTGTCTAGAAGTGGAAGTGTCCCAGAGGAGGGCACTTCGCTCCCCGCACAGGTTTATATACACACACACCTTACGTGGCATGTGTTCAGGGCCTCTCTGTCCCTGTTCACAAATGGGATGTTCGCACAGCTGTGAAGATCTGGCCTCTTCCTAATCCAGGTCATTTTATTTGTATGTCCCTCAAACTTGTCAAGGTCTTTGCTCCATCTGGGAGAAGTGGAGAAAGGGAGAAAAAGGAGCTCCAGAATGAAAGCCACCAGGTGAGGGATGAAACAAAAGAAACGTGAACATGCCAGGAATAGCAGGGCACGGCAGAAAACAGCCAAGGGAACGCACTCTTCTCTCCTTCTGCAGAGAAGTCCATGAAAGTTTTTATTTTGTCCCTCACCTTTAGGCCTCAAAGAGCAAGGAACTCATTCATCCTAAGACATAACACTATTGGAAACACAACTGACGGCTTTAAAGGGTGTGAATTACAACATTAAATACACATTTGACAGCTTCTTTTAGGGATGGAAGGTCATAGAAGACCTTTAAAGTACTAAAGTTTTAAAAATATGTAAATTTTTTCCCCTCCTCAACCCTCAGCTATGGTTTCCCCAGCCACCAGCCTCAGTGACGACTGAGGATTCAAGGTGCACACAGGCATTCACGGGGGGATGAATCTCTGCGGGAGCATGGCCACTTGCAAAAAATGCATAAAGGAGGAAAAATACAACAATTAAGTGAGAGTTCTGTCAAAAAATTCTAACAAAGGTCCAATAGATGTTTCCTGCATGGCCTCAGTCAGGACACCTCCCTCACCCCATTTCTCATCATTAAAACCAAGGGAAAGGCACAACATAAGTGTGAAGAATTCTTCAGTCATTAGTGCTGGATAGGTCTGAAATTTTTCCTTTTCACGAAGAAGTGAGCTGTGGAAAAGCTTAAAAAGAGGGTTACATTTTAATCACATTTAAAAAAAGAAAAAGGCAAGCAGGCTATCTATTCAGTGGGAATCCAACAAAAAAACAATTGTCTTACAAGGGCAATTGAAAATCAAAGTGAATGAGTATTTATAGCAACTGAACTGTTTAAAACAACAAACTGAAACTGCAGCACCAACTACTTCACAAAGTCATATTCTTGAAGAAGAGGGAAAAAAAAAAAGATCAAAGATCTGCAGGCAGCCAGCTCTGCATACAAGTGGCTTTATCAGCTCTTGGCTGTGTTAAAGAGAGTCAGGCATCCTGAAAGGGAAAACATTTAATGAGGTGATGAACAACACTTTCTTGGCCTTAATTATAAGGATAGGACTAAGCAACAATAATTGCAGGATAAATTATTGTCAAGAGATATTTCTAAACAACAACAAAAAAACCATGTCATTATCAAACAATTATTTTAAGTCTCATTTACATATAAAAAAGAATAAATGGAATAGTCCTCTTTTTCTTTTCCATTTGTGGGGGTGGTGGAAATTTTCAGGGTGGTGCATGGGAATTGGACGTACTACACCCAATATTGCTAATGACAGATTAATTCTCTGCAGATCACTCTGGGAATTGTACATTTATATCCAAGGGCAGAATTCAACCCAAGAAAAACTCAGCTCTCGGTGATGTGCCCCCAAAGAATCACACGTATTTAATAATAGGAACAGAAAACCAACTTCCTTGCAAAGCATCATTCAAACTAAATGGCAGAAAAGTTCCATTTAGGACAGGGAGAATTAAGCTTTAGGCGTAGTAAAGTAGATGTGCACATAAGCTGCTCAGACCTTATCAGATGAGCCCTTTAAAAGCTCACATGAAAGTAATGAGATGTATACAGTAGCCTTGAGTCAAACTGGGTTTCAGGAGCCAACAAGTGTATGTCATATGAGATAGAAAATGAGATCATGGCAGTTGCTCTCAGGCATTTATCTCAACACCTCTTTGTGCCTACAGATCCCGAGCAGTGGAAGACCAGGAGGTTTTTGGCATTAGGGGTGGTGCAGAGCCAGGTCCTCTACTTTCCCACATTAGCAAATGGAGCAAAGTACCAGGCAGAATTTCCAAATGGTTCCTGCTTAGCTATTAAAATAAACAGTCACATTTTCAAAAGAGCTCAGAAGAATACTAGTTGCCATTGGTTTCTGAACTCTTTTTTTTTTAAAAAAAAATTTTATTTTTATCCAGCCTCTTAAATTTCCCATTACCAACTAGTGATTCTGGGTGGTAAAACCAAAGACCTGATGAAAAGATGGAATTTTTCAGAATTGAAAATATTGAAATTGAAATACTGAAAATATGACCCCTTAAAATTGTTTTTTAGTTATCCCTCAAAAATATGGTTGTACCAAAGAACTGGTTCCTTTGAAAAAATGTAAACTTTCTCCTACATATATGTACATAAGAGAAATTAAATATATACGGTGGTTGTGAATACAGTACCTACAAGGAAACCAAATAAAATAAAGTGATGGCATTTGAATGCCTTTCGTGTATTGCAGGTACTTTGGCAAGTAACTTACCCACAAACAGCAATGATCAGTTATGCTTAGAACAGAGTAGCATATTAACATATGAATATACACAATAAGAAATCTCATTTCTTGCACAATAAAGAATTAAATAAAACTGGGTACCACCAATGCTTTTTCTTTAGTTTCATACAGACAATAGGGACAGTATTATTGTTCAAGGAAAGTTTACTTATTTTTCCCTTTTTTGAAAACTCTGATAAATTTGTCAAACTACTTGAAAGTTCCAACGCATTTTTCCAGAAAACAGGAATTCATCAATGTCTTTACTCTTGCTACCATAAAATCATGACAGAAAGAAAGGCTCTCTTTCATGCCTATTTTATCAGATACTAGAGCTACAAACCCTGATTTTCAAACAGGATAAGGTAAAATACATTTTAGACATTTCACCCATTAGCTAACAAAATGCAAAATCCATTGCATAAATTAGACAAGGAGTTTTCAGCTTGTATTTCAGATATATTTTGAAGCCCACAGGCCACTCCAAAGGAATCTACACAGGAATCTGGCAACCAGATTTAATTTAAGGCTACCAGATCTACAAGAAAAGCTCCCTTAATTAAAAAACCTTCTCAGCCACATGATACCAGCTCAGAGCACACATATATGAGTGTGTAAGGTGCAAACAATTGAGAAAAAAGTCCTGATATTATATAAATGCATATAGAGCTACAAAATAATAAGACACAGGCAGTTTAATCAGAAGTTCAGTAATTTTCAAGATTCTGGCCAAATCAGTGGGATGTGATTCAGACTCTAGATACTAACTACTTAAGACTGGGATTATTTTTGTGACAAGGACAGAATAAAAACGTATTTCTTTCTACTACTTTGCTTACTGACATGAGACAGCACACTAGCTGCTTCATTTCTGCCCTTATTGTCCTTATCGTAAATTAGAGCCTTGGCTCGCAAAATACAGAGAAAAGCACAGTTCTTATTTCAAAAGCTCCCTCTAGCTTTTCCCAACTGTTTGTTACCAGAATTTTCCTGATGATCTGCTAGAAAAAGCAGCTTAGAGTCAAAGGTGGTCTCATCAGTCTTAGAGAAACACAGGCACATATTGTATAACCAATTTCAAGTAGGTTTTTAATTTGTAAAAGCCACACAGTTAAGACGACATAAAAAACCCACCCCCTTCTTTTGATTCAAGATCAAAGAGATTTTTAGAAAAGTGACATAACCCTTAGATGTCCCAGAAAACCACATTTGCCACAATTAACCAGCCTCAGTCTCCAAGCTTCATACACACAGAGGAGCTGGAACAGTGTGTTCGGAGCAGCGAGGTTTTTATTGCAGTTGTGGGCACATTTGGAATAAACAAGCACAGGTCAAGCTCCCCACGGCTTTGTTCCAGCCTACGACAACCAGGGGCAGACAGTCAAAGGGAGCCCGAAACAACCGATCTGGGATTGCATCACCAGGTCTTTGAGGCAGCGTAAATCAGCATAGCTCTACCGAACCCGCTGCGGTCTCATTGATTCATACCAGCGAGCATCCGATCCATCAGTTCCAAACACGGTGGAGGCCAGTGACACTGCGCAGGTGAAGTGCTCAGCTGCATGTGATACAGATACTTCTTTTCACCCAGGGACAAACTAACGACTGATGACTGCCCTGAGGTCTGAGATAGTGGAAGCAGAAATAAATATGAGAAAATGACTGGGATCCTATAGAAAGAGAAATTAAGGGACGAGCTAGGATCTACATGCAATCTACCCCAGAGTACTTTCAGCCAGAAGGCTACATCAGAAATTCTGCATACAGTGCCTTCAATAAAACTTAATCTAAGATGTTTGAACTAGGCACCTGATTTCAGAGATGCCTAAGGTTTACTTGGTCTTTACCATAAAACTGTTACCGGAGAAAGAAGATGCCACCACATCTTCCAGAAAAGTGAAATGAGAAACCCATCAACTACACAGCACTTAAGTAAACAGATGATGAGAAGTCATCTTCCATGAACATGGATAACTCCTGTGAGAGAAAAGGTAATGCTTTAACATTACCTCCACTTGACAATAAAACAGTTTGCAGTAGATTATCCAACACTGTTGTGTTTAAAACACAAAGGATGGCTTTAGCCACAACGGCAGCATGTCAGCAGAATACGAGAAGACACCGCAAGAGTGGAAAAGGTACATAATATGAATGCACATCTAACATTGCCCATGGCTTCTCAGGCAAACCAGCACAACGAACGGTACCCAGGCTGAACCCCAGCACACCCAGCACACAGGGAGAGCGTGCATGTGAGAATATGTCACAGAGATCGGCCCTGATGATGGCAGTGCAAAGTGGGCAGGAGCCTTGCTCCTACTGATAATTCCCTTTTATATTCTGGTGTAGAGCACGTGTTTTTATAGCATGAATGCCAAAGTCCAGTGCCACTTTCATGGCTACTTAGGAAGCATATACATAATCCTCTATAGTACCCCTCTGCTCCTCCAGCACATACATTACTTACTATAGATATTAAATCAAATAAAGACATATGAATTCCAGCAGGTGCTACTGCCCACTTTACCGCCACCCAGGGATTGGACTAGAAACACAGATACCTTTGGAAGTAAATGGAAATGAGGGGGAATTTCAGTCATTTTGCAGATCATCATCAGAGGAACTATGGCCCACATCTTGTGAAATGCAGATATATGTAAGTAGCAAATATTGCACAATCTTCTGTATTCTTTTTATATATTTTAACCTCATCCCATCTTCACGCACATTTTCAGAGATCTAAGATTTCCCAGCATTAAAGTCCTCTGTGTGCTATAGGAAGGGATAAAAAGACACATTATAAGTTTAAAAACTGAGAATTTCATGGCAGAGTTAAAATTGTCACTAAGGGCACACCAGAAAGAATTACTGATTTTTCAGACTGCTCTAACATCAAAGGATTAAATAAGAAAACCAAAGTCTTTTATAAACTCAAGCGAATGTACAGACAATGTCAAAGCTATTTGGTCACAAATTGGAGCCATCATTTTCACTTTGAAGGCTTGCACAAGAAGCTATTCTGCACTGGAACTGCCACAAAAATTGAATGGAGAAAATGAATGGGACAAGGGAAATATGGACTTACGGTTCTGAAACAGTGTAAAGTGCTATGTAGAAGCAATATTTATATGAGACACCAGAATGCTAAAGACTTTACTGTTGCCCATCACTGACTGTGATATATGGGCTGCAGCTGTCATACATACAGAAGGACAAACCTGAATTGGATTGTCCTCTGTAGAATGAAACTGTCTGTCCCTTAAGGGAAATCATAGCTCCTCCTCATTATCACCAGGATAACGGGTGATCCCATAAAGTGATCCCAAACTCCTCTCTGCTCAGTGTTCCTGTGTATAGGGGTGGCTACGCATGGACAGCGGACAGGGTCCATCACCTAACAGAGCTGGGGAAAAAGCAGCAATTACAAAAGCCCCAAGTCCATATTCTGCAATATGCAGAGAACCGAAACCAAACTGAGCAGTGGGTCAACAATCAAAGCAAATGAGACAGCCTCAGTTCTTCTTGACTTTGTAAACAGTTCTAATTAGAGGTTTGCATAAAGACCACCTGCCTGCCAAAATTCAGAGGGCTGACTTGGAAGCAAAGCTCTGAGATGCCTAGCTGGCCCAGTCAGACCTTCAGCTTCTGCAGGATGACCTGTATCAGCAACCTCCACCCATATTTCTCAGTCTTCATATGCATTCATAGCATATTACATGGGTTTGCCCCAGTATGTTACACTTAGTGCTGCAATTATTTACAATAACTCATAATCACGAAGATGGCAAAAGCTCTGATAGAAGTGAGGAGGTGGAAGAGGACACTCCTTTGAGTTCAATAGAACTGACAAGCATCAGCCGTTAGGAATGGAATGGGCCATCAGCAGGGGTAAGTGGTCATGAATCTATGCCACTTGACACCAAAACTTCATAGCAAACCCGTCTGTACACACACACACACACAAATGGCCAAGAAATTCTTTCAAAACTAGAGAAAGCAGTGGGTCCACGTAACTACGTTCCCTAGAAGTCTCCCAGCATTGGCCTTTAAATGAATCCCTGTCTGAAATCATTTGTTGCACGCACATATTTCCATTTTCCTTGAGATTTCAAAAGAGTTGGCATTGTTAACTTAGAATATTGCTAGTTAATTGTTGGTGAGAAAAGACAAATTATGAGCAGGGGAACTGTTCTGGGAGGATTTAGTGTATTTGAATAATTTAGACCCCTGCCGTTAACGTGACAGGATTGTTTTTCTCTTGCAGTAGCCTGCTGCTACAAGAATTAAAACTGTCGTGGCAGGCTACAGCTTGGGCTAGGCCTTAGTAATGAGCTTTATCACTCAATAAATGATTTTATGCAGCAAATTAAACTGTAAATTTGGTTTAGGTGGTAAATATTTAGAGAATAGAGATATCCAGCTAATGAGGACGACTGGGTGGGGAAAAAATGTTATGCAAATGTCAATCCTTTAAATCTTTGGTAGACTAAAGCTTTGCAGAAAGTTTACTGCTACTGCCTTCTTTTTTTTCCCTTTTCCCTCCTTTTTAAACAGCAAGGGAACACTATCTCAGCTGTATTTACAGATGCTAGAGAAGGAGGGAAAGACTTCTGCAGGGCACTGTGCGAGCCACAATTCCACAGGCTCATTTGGCTCTCGGACCGAAGCATCAAATGGCCTCATGTCAGAACCACTTGTGCAAGAGAGACATCACACGTGCTGGATTCACAGTGCACAAGTACAGCAACTTTGATACCAGGTGAGTTCCCAAGGGCAAGTGGGACGCTTACAACTTGCTCCTGGCTCTAGTCACTACCTCTGAACAGCGCTTAAATGAAAAGATCTGTTTGGTCTTCAACTTGCAGCGAGAGAGAGCAGCAGCAATCAGCAGAGGTAACCAGTTTAAAATGCTCCCCTTTCAAACAGGAGACTAGTTCTGCCAAGATGACCTTTCAGCTCTGGGGCTTACTTCTCCCTTCTGGCTAACCCAAACCCCACACAACTCTGTGGCCCACCCTTGAGGGCATGTACACGGAAAGGGACTCTGAGAACATCAATCCATCAACAGGAGGAACATGGTTTTAAAAGGCACATCTGGATTAACATGGATGAAAGTGCCCTGAACATAAGTTGCACTTGTTCAAAGGTCAGGTGATTAGCTATATGCCATTTCCAAAGCAGACAGGGAAACACAGTCTACTGAAAAGCTGGTTTCCAGGATGAGTCCTTGACTTCCAGCTATGCTCCAAGGACTAATCTTTCTCTAGGGAAGGTCTGGAAAAGTTATTACTCTTGGCAAGGGCACTTCGCACCAAGATGAAAATTTTTGCATGTAAATTTTTTACTATGGCCAAAAAATCAGCTTTCAGAGGAAAAAAGTATGGGAAAAAATGTCAGTCAGCTCCATGAAGAATTGCTGGAACTCATCCTAAAGCTAGGAGTGTTAACCTTGCTGTCCTTTATCAGTTTCTAACAGTAGTAGCATTTATTATTATTATTATTATTTCTGCTGGATCTGTTATTCTATACTTTCTGACAAAGAAAATATATGCAGCCCCAATGGAATCTATGAAACAATGACTTTATTTATGCCTTCCAGGTGACACTGCCAGATGGTAAAATCTCAGGCAAACAAAGCCAGAAGTGCCTATGCACTATGCAGGGCTAACACAAAACCTACTCCAAGAGGGGGAAACCACCTCCTTTCATGAGAACCACAAGGCAACCAAGAATTGATGCCAGAAACTCCATGCTGAGCTGGTTCCAGGCTCAGACACAGTGCAGTTCTCTGTGACAACACACCGAGAAACCCCCAACTATCGCAGAGCCCCCAGGCATGTCCCCGCACTGAGGGAGCTCCTTGCTGGTGCTCAGGTCAAGGTTAGCCTTGACATTTTAGAAACCAGCTGATAAGGCACAGAGCAATTCCACCAAAGCAGTGGACTGCACAAGGCTTTAAAGCAAAATTTAGAAAAGGACACAGTTACATATTGAAAGGAAATTGAGCCACAGAATATCCTAGTAAAACTCGGTCGGACCCACACATTGTACAGTCCAAACAATATGCTATTAAGTGCAATAAATCCGAACAGCACCCTGGAGATTTGTTTGGAAGATCAGAATATATATTGTGGATATAGTATGGAAGGCTGTTTTTAACATGAAATCTATTCAATTGCAAGCTGTTGATGTTAACTGTTTCTGGAAAGACCCAATATACTAATGCAGTTTATTTTCATGGCAGAGTATGAAACTTCATGTATTACCTTCTCCATGCCTTTCTTTGATTAGATTGCCTCAGTTTAATTACTAAATTCTATTAAAGGACTTTCAGCACAGATGTAATTTCATGCAGGTGTTACCTGGTGTAATGAAACCAGATGTTCCCATCAGAATAGGGCTCCCTCATTTGAGATGTGGGTGCTTCAACAGCCTGATTTGTATATCCATCAGTTCAAACTGGAAAAAAACCCAGGTGGTTGGGGTTCTGAAGCAAGATCAGATTTTGAGTACAGAATGGATTGTGCCACCTGTTCTCTCCTGTTAAACAGAAAAGTCTTCCATTTGTACATAACTTTACTCTTAAATACTTTCACCTATTGTTCCTATTTTGATCAATCCTGCAGGCTGGCCTCTTTTGCAAAGCATTTAGGAGCTTGATGGACAGAGGCACAGACTTCCACATGGAAAAGGCAAGCCTGTTCTGCAATGAGCACAATCTTTTTATTGATATTTTTATCCTCATGTACTTTATATAATCTAGAAAGCTTTCTAACCAGTTTCTACAACAGACTTGAAAGATGTTGGCTGGTTATGAAATGAAACAAAATTTATTTATTGAGGTATATCAGTAGCAATTAAATAAAAAAAAAAACCAACTCAAAACTCTTGTTTTCAAATAACTGCATAATTTTTCTATATCCACAGGTTTCTACAGGGAACCTAGTAGGAAGTTATTCTCTAGATGGTTTTAAAGGTGATACTATGGCACAGATGATGGAGAGCAGTGAGCAGTCACAAGGATGTTCATAAGAATTACATGATCAGATCCGTCCCTTATTAGCTCACAGGTTTGGGGCATGCAGTTCACTTTTCCTGTTATAAAAGCCAATAAATTATATTAAGCCTGTCACCATTGTAAATATAAAAGAAGTAAATACTCCCTGCATGAGAGGTTTCATGGAAATGAACTTCTTGCATTTGGTTTCTCACAAGTTTCCTTAGCAACACTGCCTCCTCATTTTCCATCACACACATAATCATTAGCACTGTTTACTTTTATTTTCACTATTGTAAAATCTGACTGGCCAAATGACAGACCAAAGGCTTAAACTGACAGAGAGAAGCGCCACTGAGCCACAACACAGAGAGAAGAATCAAGGCCATATGATGCCTAAGCTGATAACAGTTCTGGAGTAGTATCTTTTAACACCCAAATTCTGAACTGCTTTTCTGATTAACCCAGTTCATCAAATGCACCATGGTCAGAGAATTCACTACACATCAGCTGGCACAGTCTGACACTGGGGAAAAGACTCTCACCACCACGCAGAGGGTAAAACCAGGGGAATCTGCACAGAAAGTCTTTGCCGGTTCCAAACCGCCACAAAAGAGTTGTGATGAAATGTTCACATTTCAACCCAAAAGGAGCAAATCCAGCCCCAGCTGGCAGGGTAAGTGACTCCAAGTGGCAGTTCCAACACGAGCCTGAGTCAGAACCTCTTCACATTTCTCCCCATTGTTCTGTCAAGCCCTGATGCTGCACAGATGACACCAGCCCAACCCCGGGACTCGAGCTCATGGGACTGCAAAGCTCCGAACAATGAAGAACGAAGGGCCTGTGGGCATTAACAGAAAGTTCACAAATAACAGCTAACAAGCAGTGGCAAAAAAGGCTTGCCAAGCAGACAGCTCAGAATGACCAAGACACTTATTCTTTGGGTTAGTTCTTTTAATATTAAAAACAAACAAACAGAGAAGATCAAAATATTCATAAATTACGCTGCTCTCCCCTCCTCTTCCATCTGTATTCTCACACTAAGCTTTAATCCTTTTGTTAAGCAGACATGCATTTGGTAGGCACATGGACACAGAGTTTTCAAGGTGGGGTCCTGAACCACAGGATGGCATGCAGCAAATACACAGATGGCACAAGCATGCACAAGTGCACACGCATGCATACACACACAAAGATATTTTAAATTAATAGCCTCCAAATCTCTGTCTTTACGATTGTCTTTTTGAACAAATTCATTTATATTTTGTGTTGTTTTCAGGTTTATTTAGGGGGGGTTGAGGAAAAGGAAGATATAGGCTAGTCAACTAAGCTACTGTCTGCCCTCATTATTTCAATTCAGGGGCTGACAGTACAAGACTTAATATCACAATAAAGCAAAACTGGTGTCAGCAAAAAAAAAAGTTTCGATGACACACTGATATGGAACACTATGATACACTGGTAAAAACTATGTGAAAACCAGAAACACATAAGACTGCAATTTAATCTTTTTATTTGAAATATAAATATTGTTACTATCAAGCTTGACAGTATAGAAAATGTGTGCCCTGCAGCCTTCTGACAAAACAAAATTTATATTTAAAACTTCCTGAAATAATGCCTTTCATATGTGGAGTTTTGTCACATTGCAGTGGCTCTGAGCCTACCTTATGGTCCTGCACCTTTAATTATTTTATGCCTAGAAGACACATTTTAAATAGAAGAGGCGGGTTACAAGAGTTTTGACAGCTGTGGATGATTAAAATACTGACAACATGCACTATATAAAATTCCCTGGGGTTTTAGCTGGGTACTCACACAAAAGTTAGCGATTAGATTCCCTCCCCCCACTGCCAAATCCCACCAGCATGAAATGTTCGTTCCACCGGCCTGTTACCCCCTCCTCTTTAGGCAATGCAAACCTTTTCCTTTCTTTTTTTTTTTTTTTTTTTTAATATCTCAAGGCCACATACTTGAAAATTGGTCAACAAATTTGATTTAGTAATCTGTTCCCATTTAACAAATATGCAGCCAGGTTCCATGACCAGCTGTTCTATATCACTGCGTGAATGGAGGGAAGGGAAACCGCTTAAAATGTATGAATAGTTTTAGGTTATGTTTTCACTCACCCCTGCTTTGCAAGAGTGTTAGCTTGTGCTAATTTTCTGGCCTCTTGACCTACATGTTTGGGTTGTGCAAAATATTATATTATGAGGGAAAAAGAGTGCTCCCCAGTTCAGAAGAAAAAAAAAGAGTGAAGTACATTCTTAACCTTAACTCTGCTCACTGCCTCCCGACTTTGTGGGCTTGAGTTAGGGACATATTTATGTACTTTGGTTAAACTGGGACTCTACCCTTCAAGTTCTTAAAATTAAAAGCTGCATATGAAATAACATTAATTACACTGGCTTTGAGTTGTGGCTACGATAACTATATCAGCTTGTCCCTCCCTTTATTACACCACTGGCTAAGGAGTCAATGAAATCACAGAAGAAGCAAATCACCTCCAAAAATACATGAGCAATTACAAAGTCAGACTATCTGGATGTGGGTCATAAGCTATTGTTTATTTTTACTATTTTTAATTCATTTTAATTTGTTTAGACACTTTAAACTGCAAGAAAAGACAAAGAAGGAAATCTTATCACCCAAAGAGCAGATTTATAATTTGGACGTTCCTTTCCACCTCAGAAGAGATGTGTGTGAGAATGCAAAGATGGATTTGGGATAAAGCAGTTTCCACACCAATGGTGGGAAAGCATATCCCCCTTATGTCTCATGAAGCTCCCTGGCAGAGGGGAAGATTAAGGATGGATGGGAAGGAACAAACTCAGTGTTCTAAACAAAGCAGAAATATCCAGAGATACTTGCAAGCCAGAAAGCAAGAGCAACACCAAGGCTGATATCACGGAAAATGCAGAAAGACACCCCCAAGTGCCATACAACATCAGGGGCAGGGGGTACAAAATCTCATCATCAAAAACTCAAATACTTACAATTCTGCTAAATCTTTCCGAGCAGCTGTTTCACCAAAATCAATACACTTTGTAATACCAAACACATTCTTTGCCAAGCAGCAACCAAAGAAACTTTGATTCTTAATTTGTGTAATAGGACACATGAATTTATTTCCTCTGGATGCAGTAACAACTTCCCTGTTGACTTCCATTCCTGCATCCTACCACCTAGTGACATCTCAGTGAATCCAGGGGAGGGCTGGGCAGGAGCAACACCCTGCTCCGCTGTCCATGTGCTCGCCCCACCAGCACCCCACCACAAGAAGCCCTGGCCGAGTCCAGCCTCTGCTGCCCTGCACGCCCGGGTGGGAGGAGAAATGGGTTCAGCTCCTGCTTTGGGCAAGAAGACAACCAGGTCTGTGGCATGCAGGATGCAGCACACCCACCCTGTAATCTAGATGCAGCTGTTGACACCACTGTATTAAAAAACATGCATTTTGGCGTTCAGGGAATCTCTAACAGGAGATTTTTTGGTTCCTTGGGGGCAGCAGAAAGCGACTTTGCTGTACAGGAGGCTGCGGGAGTTCAGTTTTCAAGCACCCACTCTTTCACAAGGCACAGGGTATACTTGCAACTATGTAATCTTTTTCTTTGTTAATGATTATGTATATAATTTTGATAGTAGAGCTGTGTAGGCTGTGTAGATTTAATAACTCTGATATTAACAAAGACAGGGGAAGGACAAGGTTCTCACAGTGCAGTGCAAGTTACTGAAGCAGAAGTAAAATTGTGGAAACGGGAGCCAAAAGTATTGAATTATTTGATTAAAGAAGTACAAGGACATAATAAAAATTTATCAAATGCTCCTATTATGTTTGGCCACGGTACAAAACACTCCTTTTAATTTTCAGTATTTGTAAACAGAATGTTGCATAGCTTTTTCTCTATTAGAAATAAGGAAAGACTTTTCCTTCCTTGAAAAATCAGAAACCCACCGGTTGCATATTATGGGAATGAGCCACCACAATGGAATTTCATACAACGGTACCTCATGTCCTAGGAAAACATCACTTACAGTAAAGTGTATTTGGAAAAGGATGCCCCTAAACAAGTGCCTTCAGCCAAGTGCCCTGAGGATTTCAAAGTGCATCAGACAAGCAAACAGGGCCTTCTTCCTTTCTGTTCCTTCCCCATGTAAAAAAAAAAAAAATAGTTCTGAAGGCAACTTATCTAAAAAGTGAAAAACACGTAGGTTATCAGAGTGGCAGTGGTCACTGAAATCATCAAGTGGCAAGTGGCCACTTGAAACCAACCTTCAAGCCAGTGAGAAATAAGCCAAGGATTCAGTGGCAAGGAACCAGTTGTGCAAAAGACAGGCATCTACACGCCCTACTTATGTTGTCTACAGTGTGCTGCTGGAAAAGCTGTAAGCAGGGAAGACGGGTGCTCCTCCAGCCCCTTTCCACCACTCCGTCATCCCTGTGCAATCAGCAGCATCTGCTCGCTTCCAGATCATCGTCCTGAGACAAGTGACGTTGGCAATGGCTGCCCTTCAGCTAGCCAGCTCCTACCTGCAAGCCGAATTCCCCAGGGGCTCGGGGACTATCTGCACGAAGCGCCTGAGACTATCGGGAATTTGGAAGCATGTCGTTTTAGAAAAATAATCAGGGAATATATAAAGCATTCCCATCACCCCACCCTTGGGAAAATCACTTATTAAAAATGCCGGAATGCAATCTGTGTCAAAGGAGACATTACATCAGTTGCTTGCCTGCCTGCTTTTTGTTGTTGTTCGAGTCCTCAGTAAAGCAAAAGAATGAAATACATAACCTGGTGTCCTTGTCTTCAAACTTTCATTGTTATATATAGGATATTGCCGAGTATTTTATGGCTGCTGCTGTTTCCTCAATAGCAACTACCCAATACAGATGTTGAAGCACTGGTCTGTAAAACACAGTGTCTATTAGGGCAGTTAAGCCACACAACTCAGCTCTTTTAGCTTCCCAGTTCGTTACATATATCATGCTGTACGTTATTGGTTGAATCATCACTTTCCAGCTGATTTTGGATTTTCACAATGCACAGCTTCTAATGCGCACGCTGATCTGTTCAGGGATCGTCTCTCATCTTTCTTCACACAAGCAGTTACAGCTTAGTATTTTTGTACCCAATTACGAAGAAAGATGAGAATGAAATGGCGAATAAAAAAGTGACAGGTAGAATTACAGAACAAAATGGTATTGTATGCTGGCGTGATGCTAATTGGTTTTCTTAACTGTTTACAGTCTGTGGTACAGCACAAACTAACCCAATGGAAGTGGTCTGCCAGCCGTTTTAGATGTGTTTCCAGTCAATTTAATTTACTTAGCGGCAGCTGTAACACATTTTGGCTGCTCAGGATCTCAACAGCTACACCAAGGATGACCTTTATGGCACACAAAAAAGGGGGGATAAAAGAGGAAACAAATGCTTTTATTAAAACAAATGTGAGATGTTTTGGATTAGGTGAGGTCTCCTTTTTTTTACCTTGCAAAAGTGGCAATATTTAACTGTTTAAGTAGATGAGCTAAAAGTTCAGCACTCCTGAGCTCCACCATTACAAATAATTTATACCTCCTCTCATGTGCTTCTGCTGATTGTTATTGATAGAACTTTTAAAGTCAGCTCAGCTGAGACTGCAGGCAGGTCACTGCCGATGAGCAAGTGGCAATGAGACCAGCCAGGTGACAGCACACCAAAGGAATACCCTACCGCTGAGTAATCCCTCAGTACACATTGCCTGGGTGTGATCCTGAGAACACCTAAAGACTCGCCAAGAGTGATCAAGAACGGTTAAAATCTCTGTGCACCAAAAATGATGATACTAACATCATTCTGCTGTTGGTCGTGGGGAGGGGGGGTGAGAGCAGCAGCGTCCCGTCTGTCCAAAAGACCAAGTGTGCTTTACAGCTCTAGTGTCCCAAATCCGAGTGCATACATCACTCCCATCTGCTAAGAACACTGGACATCTAAACAGGTATTTGAAACAGTACTTTCACCACAAGCATCGACGCAGTTTACACATACACTTTATAGAAACGCAGGTGCTCACTCCTGAAAACGTGGATTGTGTATGGTAGAGGCACGACAAAAAGGAATTAACTAATGCCCCTTGGCTTTCAGTGACAACTGAGCCTAGAGACCAGCCTCTGTTGCTTTTGTATTTCTCTTTATCAGTACTAAAAGTGATGGAAGGTGAGGAGGCAGGGGAAGAAAGAATAAACTTTTAAGTGACCTCAGACGCATAACCAGATCTTCGGTTTGGGCTTCAGAAGCAAGGTGGGTAATAATCTCAATACCAGCATTTTCTTTGGAGGATCACTTTATGAAATAACAGCCATAAAACTGATAATAACTATCACCTTCTTTGGAACTTGGTGAAACCCATTCAAATCTGAAAGTGCGCTGATTTCAAATTTGAAAGCCAAGTGCTGTAGAAAAGTAAGGTACATTCAAAACTGAGCACTTTGGGCTTAATTTATGTTCCAAACTACAGTTTTTGGGATCTGTACATTAGCTGTCTATATATTTTTACATATTTCTACGAAAAATGGTCCTCAGAAGATGATGAATAGCATGCCTTACCAGAAAATATATGACAGGTTCTAAAAATGGTATATTTTTAAATTGGTATAGATATTTATACTTGCTCTGATCCTCTGAGATGTATATTGAAATTTGTAATATAAACAGCAAAGGGCATTCCAAGACAAGCAAATTAAAATGAATTCTGCATCGTTCTCTCCTGTCCTATTATTATAAGTTCTCAGGAGGCCTACAAAAATTTGCATGTGAACTAAAACTGTATGTGAGTTTAGTAGAAGTTACTTCGCAAACCCTAATCTTTTATTAGATCACAATGTCACTGATGTTTAAAATAAGTTAGGGCTATTATCGCAATATATAAACAGAGTCTGTGATAGACTATCACGGGTATACTATCTCTTTATAGCATTTTACATTGTGTTTTCCTCTCTATATTAAAATGTACATATCACCATCAATTCACGATGAACAAACTTTTTTTAGGATGTAGTATCGTTGCAACTCTCAGAAAGAGTTATTTACCACCATCTGATAAAACCACCATTCATTCACAGTCTCTTGGCAGTAGCTTTTACTCTTTTTTTTTCACTCTTTCCTCTTGAGTCACTCTTCACAGGTAATAACACAGGCCTGGATAGGACCTCCCCAGCCTTTGAATCGTTAGTAGTGCCAGACCCCCCTTAACATCTGTCTACCCTGTTCTGGAAACCCTCTGATGAAGTCTGCATCATTACTCAACTCCCCTTGTGGTTAGAAAGCTTTGCTCCCAGTCATCCTAATGCATCTTGGCTGAAAATTAAATTGGTTTCTTTTGAATTCCCTCAAGTGGAGAGAGAACAATAAGCACCAGCCTTTGCGTAACTTTCTCATATTGGAGACTATCACGATGATTTCTCTGTAGGTTTATCAGTTCCCACAACTTTTCTTCATAGATCATGTTCTATAAATCTCAGATTTTCCTGTCACACTCCACTCAATTGAATATGCTTTCTTGATATGTAAAATATGCTGCCCAATGCAATTCCTTAGCTATGCACTCGCTGCTGGAATTGTTATTTCCTAATTTTTCACAAGGACATTATGTGAGACAAAACCAAAAGCTGAAATCAGGATAATTCAGCAACATCTTCGCCCTTTCCCCAGGCTAGTTATTCTTTCAGAGAAAGAAATCAGATGGATTTGCTGGGAACAAATCACTTCAATCTTATGCTATCTTTTACAACCCTCTTATCATCTGAACAGTTAGATTATTTTTTTTAAGATTTGTTCCAGTGTATTTCCAGGAATAGCTATTGGGCTCCTGGTTTATGAATTCCTGACCCCTTCTTTTTCTCTTTTTAAAAAGGTAGGTACAATGTTTACACTACTTCCAAACTCTGGGGCTTCCCTCATCCTCTGAAATTCTCAGAATATCATTTAGCATTTACCGAACAGAAATCCATGCTGCTATTTAATTTCGAATAGATTGATGGACCCATTCCAAGACCTTTCTAGAGAACTGAACAGCTAAAAATTCAATTTGAAGACAAGGAGCAGCCCAACTTCCAACTCCAAGCAAATCCATAGGTGAAGTTTCCCATTATATGCAAGGTAGTGCTCCACATACCTGGTCATATACATCTCTGCTTCCTGGCTCTGCGCATCCAAGTAAATAATGAGCAAATTCATGAAGTTAGATTGTCAGAAAAATAAGTACTGGGGGGAAAGAGTTTTCTACAGATACCAGAGTGTGCAGCTTGAAGGGACTGGAAAGTCAGTGATACTGGAGGATGGAGAAGCAGAGCCACTCCTTCCAGCACCTGCTGGTTTTCCTATGAAGTGATACCTCACCAAAGAAGTGCAAGGAACACACTACCAAATCCTGGTTTACTAGCAACAAAAAGGAAGAATTCCAACCTAAGGAATACCAGCAGAGTCCAGATCTCCAAAAGCTTTGACTTTTGCTTTTCGGCTCATTACTGCAGTGATCCCAGTTGCTTTCTTCTATCCAACAGGTCTCTCCCAATGGTTTCCCAGCCTGGCTGCTCCTAGAGTGCACGGCATATCATCCATACTATCATTTGATTATTGCAAGTATGTATCATTTATAAAGAACTTCATAAACACTCAAAGACTGTATGTACGGCAGCTCTTCAGAGTCCTCAAAGTTTTCAGCAGGCTGGTCCAAGCAACAGCCCGCTCCTGAGGTGGGGCACAGCGGCTGGGGGCAAAGCAATGCCCAAGCCACTTTCTGAGCTGCAGGGACTCCCCCTTCCCCGCACTCCCCCCATGGTGCCACCCAACCGGCAGTTCCCCACGGCACCACTGTAAAGGATGCTAAGGAGACACCTTGGTCACCACAGCTGTCCCTCCATCGGCAGCCCGAGGAAGAGGAGGGAGTACTGAGAACCAGAGTCAGGGATGTGGTCCCAGCCTCCCACTGCTTCCCCTCCGCGTCCCTAGCAATGGGCTAGAGATGTCACCGCAATTACTCCTGCGCTTAAGGCTATGCATGAGAGTAAAGTGGCTGCAGGGTGGGCTTCGGGTTTGCTTCAAGGCCACTTGAAACATTGAGCAAGCATTAAATGCTTTTAGTAAAGAGCAGACAGAAATTGCTGTCTTTGTGTGCTGCCCCATCCGAATATTTTTAACACACCATGGGAAAAAGAAGGCTTTATGAAGAGCTGATTCATGTGTTATGTCCCTTGTGCACTAAATACTATGTTATCTTCTGAAATTATAGAAAGGAGGAGGATATTTTTAGTAATTGTTGGCTACTCAAGCCACTGAAAGAAAGTATGTTTCTCTGGGTACAACTAATTCTGTTTGTGGTTCCAGAGACCGCTGCCAATATCTCAATAATATATACATTACGAACTGCTACAGCTGGCAAGGTGTATCTGTGTTGTCTATTCCAGGGAAGGATTTTGCTGCCTATTCAAAATGAATAGATTCAGAAGTGGAATCCAGCATGGAAAATGAAGGAAGGTCAGGGGAAGGGTAATATTTATGGAAGATTGAGCATTTCAGTGTGCTACTGACTTCAGGGTCTGCACTCCCTAAAAATACCAGGGTTTGTGCACCGGAGTGCTTAGCAGACAAAGTACAACTAAAGCATTTGTTTGAACCTTCAGAAACAAGACAGTTGCTTAGTATTCAAAAAAGAAAAGAAAGAGAACTTTTGCATTTTATACCACTCCAGAGCAGAAACACTTTACCCAAATATGCAACCCAACGAGGGCTTTTCAACTGACAAGAGTGAAGCTCTCTGAAATACACCTTGGTTTTGGCAGCTAGTTAGTACCTCACCCCCTCTTCCCACTTCCAGCAGAAAGCTGCAACATTCTAAAACATTTGTGTGTCGGGGGACTGGATGGTACAAGTACGCAGAGGGTTGTAAGGTAGGTCTGAAGGTTTGGGAGAGATGTGGGGGAGGGTAGTTGATACTGTTCAAGAATTGCCAGCTGTAATTAAGATGCAAATAAACAATGAGAATTAACACTCCATGGCTGAATAATATTTTTTTTTTTTTTAAATATATGAGAGCCAGTGAGCTGCAGGATGTGGGAGAACTATTCACTGCAAACAGCTGCCTAGTTCAAATGCATAAATCCAACAGGACTATAAAAAACTCTTATCCTCACATGACCAACCATTCATTGATCTAGTGCTTGTGGCGTGAGCGCATCCCACCTGCAAGACAACACTATCTTTCCATGTTGGTAGTCAAATACATATGGTCAAAGACTGAATGGACATGAATGCTATACAACAGAACCTCTCTTCTACCCCTACAGAGCCATTTTGATAGAAAAGAGGATGAAAATATAAAATGCTGTAAATAAAGAAATATGGAAAATTGTCTTCACTGGCAACCAGAAGAAAATAATTTTCAGAGCTTCCAATTTTCTGTCTTTAAGCATTAAACTCAGGGGTGGGAGGGCATGGGGGAAGAGTCACAACAAAGCAGAAACAGTAACTCTAAAAATACCCGTGCAGAATGCAGCAAGGAAACCCATGCGTTGGGCAGCAGCAGGAATGCATTGAAGCGCTTTGCTCCTTCACAGCACAGTGCTCCGGGTCCCTGATGCAAAACACATGAGCGCTGATGCACTACCTCCCTGTTCCACCATGCCCTTCAGAAGGCTGAGGACTCCCACAGGAACATTTTCAGCATCACAATGACATAAACAAGTAAAAAGCATTTAAGTATTTTCTCAACGGCTTGTCCAAAGAGTTCCTATCAATATCGGTGAATTACACGTGGACTATACTCTGTATTTCCTAATATCAAGTAAGAATTTACTTTTTTCTCTGCTAATTAAATGACCAGATTTGTGTTCGCTTCAGTTGGAACACATTGGACCTCTGACTCCTCAGACTTATTTTCATGTGCCTGTGAGCAAATTTCCAGTTATATATCTATATTCACTCCACAACTACTCTTTCCACATCAGACATAACTTTGCTCACATCGACAAACCTCCCTGAGCAAGAAGCGAGCGCTGCTCCAAGGTTCAAGGACACACAAGCAGGTCCTGCTCCCTGCTCTGTTTCTATCCACATGTTGTTTTCCTGCAGTATATAAAGTGACTTGCAGGAAGCTTCCAGCAGTGGAAAGTTGTAACTCATCTGAAAAGAATCTGTGCTTTAAGGAACAGGCGCTGTTCCTTCATACTGGATTTTAAATAATATATCGCATAATGCAATTATTTTATGTCTTCTGGTCATTGTATGGTCTGGTGAAATCATAGCCAGTTTTTTAATATTGGCAATGTAAGGATCCTACGGAATTACAGGCGACATAGAACTGTAGTATTCTCTCTGCATAATCTATCTTCTCATCAGAACAAGCAGTTTGTAAAAATTATGATCCATTCTCCATTTCACACATACACACATAAAAATAAAACGCAATAAATGTGCTTTGGGATGGTCGCTTACCCAAAACATACCAGACAATTACATGGTATGTTGTTTTAATTAGAAACTCTCTCTCTCTCAACAGGTCCTGTTTGAAATGTGTGATGCTCCCCTCTACTCCATGACTGAAGTTAAGTTGTATTACAATCACATCTCCAGTCAAAGAACATTGCCATTTTTTCCTAGATCAGACACCTGCTATCAATTTGAATGGTATCTGATTGAATATTTGTGCAGGAAGGACAAGAATCAATTATTCATGAGTACTAAACAATAGACTGTATAAACACAGTTCATGAACCTGAATCCTTTACAACCTAGCTTATCTTCGATACATTTATAAGGGCAGTCACATCTCTTAAACAACTGACATATTTATGGCACCAAAAAGGAGGGGTGGGGGGGTGGGGGCGGATAAAAGAGGAAACAAATGTTTTTGTTAAAGAAAATGTGAAATGTTTTGGATCAGGTGGAGTTTCTTTTATTTTGCTTATAAAAGTGGTAATATTTAACTGTTTAACCAAATTTAACAAGACGTCTCATGTGACCAGCTGTTTCCCTGAAACTCCCAGCTCAGATTCCGCTGAACCAGGCCATTTGGGTAATTCGAAAATATATGCAACTTTTGGATCCTTACCCAGGAGCCTTGTGTGAGTTTTGGACTCCTACCTGTTCTTGGCAATTTAATGGAACAAAACATTTGGAGGTTCTCCTGTCATTTGGGCTTTTCCATTGCAGGAACCTGCCTTCTTTCCCTGGCAGCCTCTTTTCTTTTAGGTTTCCCGTACAATTCAATTAAGGTCCGCTAGCTCTGCAGTGCTGATCTGGTTGAATGCATGCCAGCAGAAATCCTGCACCTTGTCTCATCTGAGCTTCCTAATACAAACGTGGCTGATGTCAGAAGGCAAAAGCCTGATCCACAGTTTCAGGGAAAACGTAATCCTGACATCACGGTGGAACAATACAAAAGAGACCAGTAAATAATGTATTCTGTTAAAAACCTTCCTCCCTCCAAACAGGGCTGTTAATGTTGCTGTCATGTTTAATACACTTTTATGTAGACTCCTTTTATTTTCTTATGGCAATGGTTTAAATTTCAATACAAATATTTAAAGCATGTGACATTCTGAAATTACAGTATCCATATTTAAAGTCCCAAGACTACAGCTTCTAGTGGTGAGTGCTTGAACTATTGTGAAATACAATTTGATTTAAAATCAATCCTCCAATTGACTTTAAAAAGGCACCTAGTGCTGTTTATTTGGTTTTATGGAAAATAATACAGGCAATTAATTTCTTTCATACCTTAAGTGTCTGAGTTATGAAAGTCTATAATGTAACATGGCACACTTGATGAATAACATCTGAGATGATTTAGTTTAGAGCAAGTGATTGGCAGTTAGCAATTTTGATAAAAACTTGTCGCATGATATGCAAGGGGCAACTCTGCTGTACAGCCGATTCACTGAAAACAAACTCAGAGTGAAAAAAAATTTATCATGTTACATTTTATGCTGGGGAATCAGAGAGGAGGAGGAGGACGTAATTCTTTCCTAGATCTAGTAGCTGCTGCTTTAAGAAAAGAAATGACAAGGTTATGGGTTCTCCCTCTGCCATGCATCTCCTTCATAAATTTTAGCATTAAATTATAAATAAAACATATGAGGACTGAGCTCAATGAGAAATATGTCTGGACTTTGGCACTGTATAGGTCTGCACAAATCCATACAAGCTGCTTAACATTGATTTTCTTTGGCGTCTTTTGCAGCCCTATGCGGGCTTCACAATGCAGAAGGCAGACATGCCTTTTATTGTAACAGGCCCTTTGCCATTAATTACAGACATGCCTTTTGCTAATGACTGGGCGCAACTGGCTTGTTGATCCCCTCGTTGGATCACCAGAGGATGTAATCAACAGCCCAGACCAGGACTGTCGACTATCTGCTGTTCCTGGCCCCCACCTTCTCCCCATCCTCTGCTCCCTTTGCCAACGACCGCGGTGGGCTGCGCTCCCCTTGCTCAGCCCTCCTTCTGGACCAGTTTCTCCACACATCTCCACTCACTTTCAAGCAGAGGTCAGTGGGGAAAGCAATAGGAAAGACTCATCTTTCACACATCTAGAAGTGAAAAACTCCGCGGCAAAGCCAATATTATCCTCTTGCTCAACACGGAGAGCTAACCAAACCTCCTGAGTCTGCAAAACTGAGTGGAAAATTAGAAAAAAAAACACAAAACAAAACAAATTTTGCCTGTGGTATTTTCACATCTTCACTCTGGCCCTGGCTAGAAAAGTAAATGGTCTTGGTGGTTAGTGCATGGGGCCAGGAGTGAGGAGCCCTGGGCTCTATTCATACCTCTGCCACTGACTCACTGCAGCAAACTGTTTGGACAAAATTCTTGAAAAGCATTCACTAATTTTGGGAGCCAATTTTTTTTTTTTTTTTTTAATTTGCGTAAACAAGTAGACATGTAGGCGCAGAGCACCTACCGCTTTTCATAAAGCCAGAGGGAGATTCTGGCACACACCGCACCACTGTCAACCATCCAGACCATGATCTGGACCTTCATTTAGGAAGACACAAAGCAGTCTTCCATCTGAGTCAGAAAGCTGAGAGCTCCTCCTGTGCCCAAGAGAGATTATTCCAGAGATGCAGGACTCGGCAGGACATAGGACATGACACCTAAAATTACTGGACACACGAGCTTGAGCACTCCCTGTTTCTCCCACCTGCTAAATGGGCATCGTACATGTCCTTTGACCTCTTATTATGGTGTGTCAGAAAACCTGGCAGTTCCTCAGGATGAGATCTGTTTCCGAATAGCAAAAAATTACTATAACATTTTGATGAGCCTTAGAAGAAGATATGGTTCAGGTCTGCGCACCTTGCAATAGACAAATATTTGTTTGAGGATAATTTTATTTTTTCCAGATTAATTTATCCTGAGTAATATTCCCCTGTGTATAATGGATTTGTGGAATTGCTTTTCCTAATAAACCTTTCATATCAACTGCATCCCACTGGTTAGATTTTGCCACTTTAGCAAGAGCTACTGAAACATGTATCTGATTAGGAAAAAACCATATTCATGTTAATTTAAAGTTTTATTTATTTTTGCTTAACTTTCACATATTTCCTGGAAGATCTATCAATAATAGCCAGTCCTCATGATTGGTTCACCCAAATAATGTCTGTTGAACATGTAAAACAAATTGGGCAAGACCCTGCCCTAAGAGCAGGAGGTAGAGCTCTCATAAAAATCAATTCTCTCTCAGATATAAAAGGTCACTGATAATTATGCGCATGTACTTAAGAATGAAATTTGCCTCATTGAGTGATATTACCTCTTCACTTGCAATAACATAGGAAACAGTAAAAAGACAGAATTGACTGAGACACCCTCGCTGTTGTCCTACCAGGTGAATGTCGTGTTTCTGTCCACAATTCCCTTTCTGCCGAATTGCCTGCATTCAGCATTTCAAAACCTGATGCATTTTCTTTGCCCAGGGCTGATTATATATGGCCTGGTTTTCCCCTCAACTGACTTTATAATTATTGCGCTCCTAGAGAATTGTGCCCCAGATTTATTCAAATCATGTGAGAATTCAGTAGTTAATCGAAGAAAAACAGGGTGTTTCAATATTAAGGTCTAGATGTGAAGTCCTGAACCTCTCACTGAAGTGCAGAGAAAGATTTCAAATTCAGGGGCTCTGCCTGGTCTGCTACGGTGCTAACAGATCCTGTATTGTCATGTTGCTGGTCCCAACTGGAAAGCCCTCATCTCTAGGGGACAAAGGTATTTCACCTCCTCTACTTCTTTCCACCCTCTGAGAAAATCATTAAGAAGAAAAAAATTTAAAGAGCCAAATAGATGTTATTGCTCCACCAGCAGAACACAATCAATAACGTTGTTACAGTTTACTGTTTGAGAGAAATATGTTTAGAGAAGAAAAGGAATGAGAAAATCAAATCAACCATGTCTTAAAATGCATGGTGAACATGTCCCCGGCCTTATGTCTTTTATGGAAATTGTGCTTATACAACAGATAACTCAGCAATGCAGTCAATAGCTGGCAAACTTGATACTTCCAAAGGCACTAAGGGGGAATGTCAACCAACACTGATGAGCAGCTTTGAACCCTTGGCCTTTCAGATGCAGGCTGACAAGTTAACAGGCTTTCCTTCCTCGGCAGGAAAGAAGAGTTTTCATAGCCTCTATTCCTACAAATAAAATGCAATCCAAAAGTGCTGGGCACATGCCACATTTCTTAAAAGGGTAAGATTACCAGCCCCTCTTGATACACTGCGGGATGCCGGTGTATGTTTGTACTCAGTGTGGTTTTTCAAGCAAAAAAAGAGGGAACAAAAAAGTCCACAGAATCTTATACAGGGGAAACTACATCCATTTGGCAGGGAAGCAAAATGGAGTCTACTTGAGTTAATTTCTCCTCGTTTATTTATCTTTAGCTCTGCAATAATGGTCCAGCAGCTCCCATTCCACTGAAATGGCTCGGCATTACCTCTTGAAATTAAAACGCTGCTGGATAACAACTCAGAGTGCTTTTTACACGTGGCTCTGAGGAGGGGAATCCCTTCATTTATTAATCAGCAAGCAGAGGCAAACCAAAAAGGATTCTGTCAGGCTGCATGGTCGAAGAGATTAAAGCGAATCTACTGGTTAGTCTGGTGTGTTAATCAGGGGGAAGTTATGTGTTTACTCCTTCGGTCTGACAAACCCTATGGCAATGTCACCACAGTGAAACACACCAGCAGAAACAGGATCTCAGGTCAGCAGGCACATAAGGACCATGTCTGTGCCACATGGCTACACTCATCTTCAGCCTGCTCGCAGAACCCTCCATCTGTAAACCAGAGCAACCATCTCAAAGATCCTACAGAAACACCACTTTGTATTCTGGCTTCCAGACTTCTTTGTATACGTTTAACTACTTTGAGAAACAGTCATTACTCACTGCTTGAAAAGGAGAGGGATGACCTAAAAACCATCTAGGTAAGCTTAAGAATAGGGATAATGCTCTCAACCCTCTCAGGCACAGATTCTACAGCTCCGATTTCCCTCTTTTTCTTAGGTCATCCTATGCTTCCATGTGGTTGGAAATCATCCCACCCGGCTTTTATATCCTATCCTATAAACATCTATTTGATTTTTAAATCTAATTTCAAGGTTTTGGTGATTTTGTTGTTGTTGTTCATAAGTACTATGTTTCCATCATGTTGTAAAAACTGTAAGTAGTGTCGATTTTTGGAAGTAAGAAAAGCCAAAATGTAGGCTATGTAATTTTGAGAAGCGGACTTCAGTCAGGCCTGGTACGGGATCCCGCAGAATGTTCTTTAGCAACTCTGCTGTTTGTATTGAGATATCGGGTAAGGTCTTTTGGGAAAGCATACCGTGTATGTCTTTAAGTTCCAATGAAAATGTCACCTATCCTGCCCTCAGTACAACAGCCTTACTGAGACAAATAGTTCAGGGGGGAAAAAAAATCCTCCACTGTTAAATCATACTAACCAAACACACTGCTGGGCCAAATTCTCTACCCTCCACTCCAGCGAGATGCTGTTTGTTCAGTAGTGAGTCTGATTATTTGACAAAATTTAGGAGGTTAAAATTAAGACAACATAACTGTGGTCTTCTAAAAAATTATTCTGTTCTTATTTTCTTGTCTCTCTTTTTCTTGGCACCAGGGGACTTTGGGTCAGAGCTAAACAGCTTATGAACTCATTTCCTAAAATTTTCAGTCTCCCAAAAGCTTGCTTTCCTTGGATTATTTTTAATTCAGTCAATTTGTAACACATATTCAGCCTGTATCCTTCACAATATTTTATGATAAATCCCATTCAATTTCACATGTACGGTTGCAGCTTTATTGCTTAACAAACATTTCATCTACTCTCCCATAATTTATATCTGAATGGGTTTATTATAGACATAGCATTTCATTCATTGTGCAGTTAATTCTGTAACATGCTGCCTGTTTTCTGTATGGCCGCTCTACCATTATGTGCTTTCAGTACAATTGAATTTTTCCTTGGGAGCTTTATAAAATGGTTTATGAATATGTAATACAAATTGTATTAACAAGGCAAATGTACTTTTTATTCTTTTTGTGAGCATTTCCAGTCAATGACTAGTAAGAGAACAAGCACGGTAGCACATCTCCCTCAGTTCTTATTCACTAGGGCTACCCAGGCAATATTATTTTTAAAAGGCTCATCACCTGAAAAACAAAGGTATTTTAAAATCATGGGTGATGCTGCAGTCAATTCCTTGGAAGAGAACACAAAAAAGCTTTGCAACATGACTTCTCTCTTCGTAGGGACTTTTCACCTTCTGTTCAGGTAAAAGGATATCTTGCAGATACTGTTTTGAAAAGGCACAACCTTTTATCACATCTATTTCAGGCAATCTATTGCTTTGATTACCATTAGGTATTTGTTTTGCGTTAACACCCAGAAACACCAGTCTTGTTGCATTACATGCCTACATGCATATTAAAACCCAGGAGTAACCCTTGCCCTAGAGCCGTGATTGACCATGCACATCTAGCGAGACAAGAAGTGGATATGATCAAAGAATGGGAGTAAGGATAGGGTTAGAAAGGCTTACAACAATGTGACGTATTCCATGTGTTCGCCAGCGGCTGGACGTGATGATCTGAAAGGTCTTTTCCAATCTAAATGACTCTATGGTTCTATGCAAGGGGTGATGATGTTAAACGGTCACACAAAGTTTTGAGGGAGCTCCTGGGACAACCATCAATATGTTGATATACTTGAAAACTGAGAAGTAATGTGTTTCTTTACCTAAACCAGTTTGCTTCCATTTGATAGAAAGCAATGTGAACACTTAGGAATGAAGGGAGGCCCCTGGCTTCTGAGAACACAGACCGCTCCCACACAAAGGGAGGTAGAAGCTGATTTCACATAACGACCTTGAAGTTCACCACAACGCCCTTGCCAAACCCCACAGGGGGATTTGCTAATGCACTTTACCTGCTAAGGCGCTTTCTAAATCTTCAGGTCTGTCTCTGACTTGAGAACATAACTCCCATTAAAACCTCCATCCTTCTATTGACCATCTTGGCCAGCGCACTTTCTAGAACAAAACTGCATCCATTGCGCTGGCTGCTGACTAATGGCTGCCCATGTGTTCTTACGTGCAGCGCAGGGGATTCATTCCTCAGTGACATGACAGGAAGGCTCAAGCCTTCAGTTGGAAATAATGTGGTATTGACAGAAAAAGCAGGAAATGGAAAAAGTCTGAATATATTTCTGCTCAGCTGTACAGATTACAAGAAGGGACAGCGCAAAAAAATGCCGCTGGAATTCAGATCCTTATGAAGTCTGCCCACAGGCTCAGTAATGTCTATACTAGCTATACTGGGAGGCAAGCAATATTTAGCAGGGTTGCTTTCCTCCCAGTACTAGATACAATAGAAATACAGTAAGGTAGATTATAGAGTAGGGTTTGGCCAGCTTCTGCTCTCAGATGCCTCGACATACACATGGAAGAAAATCCCCTGGTGTCATTCTAGATCTCTGGAGTTAGCCTGGATTTGCAGGGAAATCATCATGAATGAAGTATATGAAGTAAAAATGCAAGAATGGACTCTCACTTTTCATGACACTTCTGGGCTTGTAGAAGGATTCCTATCTTAGGAAAGAGCCCCACTTCTTAAGAAGGTGTCTTGTTATCTGCCTTGCATATGCAAAGTGGGGTTCACTAATGAAACACTCAAGCAGAGCATCTTGTGCTTTTCTAGATTAGATTCATGGAAGGACTCAGAATTAGCAGCATGGATCACTGAGCCATACCCACTCCTTATTAAATTCCTCCAATGACAATTTTACTGGTGTTTTATATTAGTGTTAACAAAGGACCTGAATAAGATGTAAGTAAGAGATGTTATATTTTAAATAAAAGTCCAGGTAATGTGCCACTGGGGACCTTCGGATCAAATGAGCTTTTATATTTTTATGTAGAATGTAATCACTTTTTTCATTATTGTGGTTGCTACATTACTGTTATTAAAGAGTTTATTACTCTGTGGGGGATACTGCTCATTGGAATTACATGCTTGCATACCAAAAGAGACAGTGTAGCTTCAATCCTTAATTCATGATACAGCCACAGGACAACAGACCATTAGTACACATGTGTGTACATGCGGGGTACCCAGTATAAGCCTGCTGGTACCATGGGAAGTCAGAGCTAGATGCAATGGAAATGGGAAAGTCATTGTTATATGGTCATCTGGTTTGCAGAACTTTATTACATGCTGAGTTTCTAGCAGGCTTTTAGGGAAACTGGCCAAAGTACAACATGTAAGGAGAGGGCAAATTGGCTAAAAAAGGCAAGATATTGCAAGAAATGGAAAATTACCTAACAGGCCACTTATCCCTATTCAAACTTTGGAAAATCTTAGAACTTCTTCCTAGACTGTTATATAGCTATCATTTATTGTCAAATTCACCTTTAGCCCTCTCAGCCTTGGCAGCATTATGCTTTCGTGAGAAATATTTTTTAAGAGTAGATGATTTATCAGAAGCCCCACTCAAGCCCCAGTTTGGAAGGGAAGGGGTCAGTACCCTCTTCCCACTGGTCTGTATTTCAGCAAGCGCTGCGGTGAGCACTGCAGAGAAGGGTGCCAGCTCCTGGTACAATCCTGCTGGCTCCTCGCACATTAAATACCTCTTCTTCTGCCTCAGCCCCAGCCTGCGCTCACGAGGACTGTCATTTGGAAGGGAGGTTTATTGCACTAAGTTTGAGTTTCTATGCCTCCATAGTTGCCCAGGCTAATCATATACTCTAAATGTATACGTCCAAGAAAGCAAACATGTTTACTGAAGTTTCCTCCTTGGGACTCTGGTGATGTTAAAGCATGGGTGGGGTTATTCTTTGGCATTGTGCTTGTTTTCAAGGGGGAAGATACCTATGTGATGTGTTAACGCTGGAATGCATACATCTAAAGACAAATCTATTAATACCACTGCCTGTTGCTTCACTGAGATAAGAAATGGATCTCTGTGAGGAAGGTGAGCAGGACTGTATTATCACAGCATCTTAAGAAATGCAAGCAATCTTTTTATATTACCCTAGAAGATTATAGAAAGTGTCAGAATAAATAGGTCTGTCTCCTTCCTCTCAAAACTAGAAACATCACTTTGCTTAATTTTCCGTGATAAACTGTCAAATAAACACTCTCCTGAATATAGGAGGAAATGACTCATCAATTCCTTATAGAGTAGCTCCTTCTGTTTCCAAGGCACGGTGGAAGCAGTGGTTCTGAGCATACAAAACCCATGCATATCGGTACAACATGGGAAAACCAGATAACCTAGAACATACATACTCATGTGGGTATTACCCATGGTATCTGCTATTATAATTTATCAAATCTGTCTTTCAAAAAGTTGATATTAGATTGCATGTCCAAAATAAATGATACCCAGGCTGGGATCACCGTCACCACGATGACTTTTGTGACAGAGGAGCAGGGGTTAAATTGCTATTTGCCCTTTCCGGCAAACACATCCAAGACCTGCAGAGCTGCCACAGCTCTCAGTGTAGGGATGACAGCTTGGGTGGGGGGACCCAAGCAGTACAAAGGTGCTTGTTCCTAACAGACGTTACACTGTAGATCCTAATACTGCAGCATCTCACTGAACACCAGGTGAGAGTCCTGATAATCTTGCCCTGAGAGGTGCCCACCCTCCTCTGCTGTCAATTACTGAGCACCTTCCACTCCAACAGTTATTATTCAACACTTTTGCAGATATTCTGGACTATACAGAATGCTAGGTCAGACATCAGCATCGAGGCAAAAGCTTTTGCAGGAGAGAAGGGCTGCCTGGTGCCCTGGGAATGGCCACAGCGGCATGAACTAAGGCATTTTCCAGGAAACTGGAGCACCATCAGCAGCAATATAAAATCAGCTGCTGCTGTGCCTTAACCACACATCCTATTTCGCCTCTAAGGCAAGGCCAGGCGAGAAGCAAGCGATTTCCTAACTCTCCTGAGTTAAGGAGATTTACGCTCGCCCTTACTGCACGTGCACAAAAGGCACTCAGCCCTTACACAGCCCCACAAGTGGGAGGCACTCCCCTGTCCTTGTATACCCATTCACACATCACACATCATGTAGCTCATAAACCATGTCACACATTAATGAGATCCAAATAATGCAGATATACAAAGTAGTAACATCTGTAGTTAGACTATTTAGCTTTCTAAGTCACTAAGTCACAAGGATTAACAGTCCCCATGGTTCTAGAAATACACTAATCATGCGCAAGGATCACAGAAAAATTGTTGCCATCTTGCACTGCCTGGCTGGCCAAGTGATTTTAATCTTCTTTTGGGATAGATACGAGATCTTACAGACCACTGGTCTGTTGCCTTATAAAATGAAAGAATTCTAAAGCCCCTGTACTATCTCCATCCCCCCATTATGTCCTTTTTGTGTAAGAAGAAGGAAAATTATGTTTTAATGTGAAAAAATTAGCATTAAAAAGAAAAAGCAAAAAGCTATCTCGAGACCAAGGAAAAACTCTGGGACAAAGCTTTGGTTTTCATTTTAATGACTGTTCTACAACCTTGTTTAACAAAATCCTATGAGTAGGAGATAACCTACAAATCCAAGCATATCTGCAAATGCAGTGTTGGAAATAGATTACAAAACCATTTTCAACCCACTTTTAATAGAAAAAGGAAAGCCCCAAATCCTGGATGAGCAGGATGTGGGTTTTCTTCTTTTTTTTTTTTCCCCTGCATATTCTAAAAGTTTATTATAAATTTGATTATTAAACAGCACCTTTTTAAACCCCTATTATCGTACTGTATTTCCAGTACACACATGTATGTGTACTGCAATTTAATAGGTATATTATTTTATTACCTTATTTTTTTTTTTTAAGGAACAACCAGAAATGATAGGATTCTTTTCACTGACTCCCACAGGCTTCCATAGATCACCCAAGAGAGCGCCACAGAAGAGCAGCATTTCAATAATCTGCACTTTGAGTAATGGTTTGAACATAAAAGATTACTGTGCTGAAGGCAGCCAGTGGACGTATTTCATACTATCACGGTAACTTTCTTTCTTATCACTTTATTTCGCGATATCATCTCCCTTGAAAAAAATAAGACTGTGTGATATTCCTGTCTCCCGGTGTTGAGACGAGCATAACGATTCTATCTGGTTTAATACATGATGGTACTCTCACATCAGTTTTCCATGAAAATGTAGAAAATCCAAGGGAAGAATTTCAAGCAAACAAACCTACACACAATGTTTGCTCTGTGTATGTTTGGCTTTCTCCTTTTCTGCAGGCTTTTCATTACTGCCAGAGAGTGCTGGCCTAACCCTTTCTATAGAAAGAATAATCGTAAATCTGCATGAAGTTCATGATGATTAGTTTCTCTTGGAGTTGGGCCAAAGAGTAAGCCTTTCTCCAATACAGACTTCACATGCAGGCTCAGTCAAGAATTCATTTATTAATCCTTTCGATCAAGCCTGGATTAAGCCATCCAGGGGCCCTAGTGACATCAAGGAACTCTGTGTCTTGAGATACACGTCCCCACTGAAAGGTCTGCAAAACAGCAAGCAGAGGTTACCCCTGACCATAGCCTATGCTGTATATTTAGGGAATTCTGGAGTCTTCCTAGGGCACCTGGATCGAGACAGCTGCGTACAGGCGTCCCCTGTCCCTTTGTGAGCACTGCCAGGCTGTGCTCCGTTTTAGGCCAGCACATACCACCCAAGTGTGCTACGGGCCAAAGGTACAGGGATATTTGAAAGGTATAAAGTGTGGAAAGGACAGTGTGATTGAAGATGAGAAGATCAAGTCTAAGAAATCCAGTAGCCAGCCTAAGAGTTTCTTTACTCCTACCCTCTTATTCTAAAGCACAGCCACAAAAGGATTTTAGCAGCCACTCAACGTGTCAAAACCTACAGATTTAATTACCCATGCATAGCATTATTTTTGTATCAAAGGCAATCGTACTTTGATTCAACTACTACTTTCTATAAGCTGTATTAAAACTCTGTCACTCCATTCCCTAAGAGTTCAGCTGAATATCAGTTTCTTTGGCTTTTAGCCCCTATGAGTTTTCTAGTTTAAATTCTTTGACTTTTTCTTTAAAATTCCGATTTAGAGGTTGATATTGTACTTCAGAAGCAAGATTGAGCTAAAAAACTAATTTCCACCTTCTTCTATCTAGTTGGCTGTTTCATTTCCAGACAATTAGCAAGATTTTCCTGTTGCAAAACTCCTGCCTGCCTTGCCTGCTAGGTTAGTGTCTCCTCTCCAATGCAGCTGAGTTCAGAAGCATCCCTCTCCCCCTTCCCAACGCATCCCTCTCCCCCTTCCCAACGCATCCCTCTCTCCATCCAGGTAAGATTTGTTGCAAACATTTCACAGAGCCCTAACGCTGTGTGAACTCTTGCAGAATTATTGTTGTTCCAGGAGTGTCCGGGGGATTTTCAGAGTTGCTGTGAGATAGTGATATCCCTTGTGGAGGACTAATAGACTGTCACTGTTTCCACTGGGAACAATGAAGGTCAGACGTGCCAGCTAACCTGTGTTAACATGGAACTTCCTCGCTCTGCTCGGGAACAGCACTGAAAATAACACCGTGCCTAGGTACCCCTCCTCGCCGTTTCACTGAGATCACATCGGATCAGTCCTAAGAACACAGTCTTTTTTGCTTCAGCCCCGTCCCTGGCAAATCAACTCAATAGCCCCATAGGGTCTGCTGCTCTGGTCGCTCTGTCAGAAAGTGTCAAACGACAGAAAGGGAAAAGCAGGGCAGAAGGAAAAGTTGCCTGCTCAAAGTGCCTGCCCTAGCAGCTCAGCCCTGAGCCCTTCTCATCCTGCAGCATGCCCCTACTACTTGCTGTTTGAGCACTTGCTTTTATAACCTTACTAACTAACCCGTGTTAGCTGATTTTAACTCCCTGTTTGCCAAGTCCTCTGAACACTGTGCCTTTTTTTCTTTTTTTTTTTTTTTTTTTTAACCAACCCATCCCCCCATTTTGGTTTTGAGGTTTGTTTTGGGTTTCTATTATTTTTTATTATTATTTTTTTTTTACCTTTCAAGTCACCTGGAGTTCTTCCAGAAGAAACAGACTGTGCATGTTCACAACATGGCAAAGGCCGGCGGCTGAATTCTGTATTTCAAAAGTGGGACTGTGCTGGGTCCTGCAGAACAGCAGCAGACTGAGAGGACACTCACCCGGGAGTCACTGCCACCCTTCCTCGTCTAATACTCTGTGGAAGAGAAAGGTTTGGTTGACAGCACGTAAGTTTGCAGGTGCTATTCAATGTTTTCTTTCAACACATCTGTAAGCATCTGTTGATCTTTCACTTCCCAATACATTAATGGTCCGGTATTTTACTATATTCTCAAAAACTGCAGGAGCAAATGTAAAGCTGGGGGGGGGGGGGGGGGGGGGGGAAGGGGACTGAGAAGTTTTAACAGGAAAAACTGTAATTCATAAATATTATGACTACAAGGGAAAATGAACCACAGCTTGATCACCCAACAAGAATAACAATTAGGAGCAATTGTTGAATTTAGTTTAGGTATGCAGCATACGTAGGTAAATACACTGAATGCTAATGGTTTTATAATAGTCTTATTAATTCACACACATAGTTAATGTTTAAGATAAACTCCCCATCTTTAGAGTAATTTATGCATTCCACTTTTATAGAATTCCAATTGAATGAATATGAACATAATCATTTCGCACAAATGTTCTCTAAGGAGTGTGCAGAGAGTCTGAGGCAATGCTGAGGCTCCCCACAGCTTTATTCATAATGGATCAGTCTATTCATTCCTTATTAATTTAATGGAGTACAACTGAGCAGTCTAGCAGCTTGAGCTTATGAGTGTTTCACAAATGGAGCTTTTTGCCTGTAATCGCTTAATCCTACTGGCTAGGCCTCATAAATTGAATAAAGGAGTGAACTAGGTTTTAATTAAGTCTAAGGAATGAGCTTGTCTGAAAGATACTTCAGCCTCTTAAGATCACAGTGGTGAAGCGTGTTTGTCCAGGAACCTAGCAGGGACAAGCATCCTAGGCTAGTTAGGTTAGAGACCAGTCGCTTTGATGTAAGGTATTTGTTAATAACTTTTTTCCCTTTAATTAAAAACCCATTCTCCACTGTCAGTACCATCCGAGAGTGTAAGTGAGAGAACTGCAGTAAACCTGAGCAGTTCTGGAAAAGAAAGTGGTTTAGGATTCATTCTTTCTAACTCAATAAAGCCACGCACAGAGGAAAGCACAGGCTGATGCAGACAAAGAGGGAAGAAATCATTTGGCCCTCACAGTTCCCAACTCTCCCCTCGGGGCTCAGAGCCCCAGGTTAGATATAACTCAAGCAGAACCCTGAGGAAAAGGGCAAAACTGTGAGTCGGGTTCTCAGCCCTTCCAGGGGCCCTACACATCAGGGCAGAGGCAGTGAGCTCACACCTAGCCACGTACGTCACCCCATACTGCAAGTTCTGTCTCTGCATACCCGAGTCCAGCTCAGGAGGACTGATTCGGTACTGGTTTCTTACCAAATCTGGGCAGGAGGCATCAACTACAAATCCTCTCACACAGACCTTAGAGGCTCTGTCCTGCAAGCCTTTTCTAAGGAAAACAGGAAGAGAGAGATCGCATCTCTCCAAAAGGTATTTGCAGCCACTTTCTTTTAAAATCCAGTGCCTGGAGAAGCGATTCTGTTCAAGGTTTGCAAATTAACTTGGCCCTCACCCAGGGTAGGAAAGATTGGCATTCAAAGTCCTCCCTCCCCACAGTGGTCTTGAGAGAACAAGAATTATCATCTTCTGTACTTTTTCTCCAAACTACCTGTTGAGCTTATATCCTGGGCAGCAAAGATTTCCAGATTCCTGGTGGTGTAAAAGCCTTTCTTATGAACGTATTCCATTTTCTACTCTGGCGGACTGTCTAGAGCATACGCTTTAGATAACGCAGAGATGCCAGGGGTTGAACTCGGGTGCCCTCCTCCCTCCTGGGAGCAAGGCTGGAATGTAAAATGTATTGTGTACGATCATAAAAACTATTGGCTTGGTAAATCATCTTCCAGGACGCAAGATTTTCTTTTTGTACATGTAGATAAGGAACAAGGTTCCGGGGAATCCTAAACCAAGGGGTTTGTTTATTTGCTTGCTTGTTTTGCAGTATATCGAAGAGGGAAGATGCACTGTTTCTGCTACGATTTTACGGATTACAGCACAATTTTACAAGTAGCTGAAAGTGCTCTGTTACCTGGCTATGGTTTTCATACACTAGTGCAAATGTGCAGTGAAGTCTCAACAAAAATCAGACCCCTCTTGCTGTCTATATAAACAGATAACCGGAGATAAGCCCTGACCCCAGACAAGCTAAAGCACCCCACCTAAGGGCAGTGTTTTAAAGATGTTTGGCATTCATTTCTCATTTTTCTTCTATCTTTCAAAATAAGAAACAGAGAAATGTAAGGCTGGTGAAAGGAAGGCTAATTTGCTTGGCTTGAGTCTTGTGGGTTTTACTGAATTATCCTGCTGCCCTTTAGTCATGTTTTGGTATTAACTTAGCTGTAGGTTTAAGTTATGCCAAAGGCAGGAAGGATATGAATTTTAATTAGGCACCCATCTCTCACTGAATTCTCCTAGGCTCCTTTGAAAATCCAGACCCTAGAGCTGTCATGTATGTGTGCATGCTTGTTTCTAGGCATGTTGTATATATTTGTGCGTACACAAATCTACATAAATAAATAAAGTGACATGATCAGATTTTCAAAGGCATTCAATCTCGAGAAGCGCCCCCGTTGTTCTCTAACAAGAGTCGGTGCACGCTGAGCTCTCCTGAAAGTCCAGCCCAGATCTCTGACTCCAGGGAACACTGAACTTTACGCAGCCGAGGCCTGAGATGAGTATACATGATTTCTGATCACAATTGTGTTTTAATTGCTTTCAAAGATTCCGATCTGGGGATGGGCAAAACAATGCATCTTTCTAAATGGTTGGCTTTGCAGCTTAAACCCGCTTCTCCTAGGCGGGTGACAACGTTAGGCACCCTGCCAGCTGCAGTCCGGAGGGCCCCGTGCACGGCAGCGTGCAGACAGCCTGCCCTCGACTTTCTATTACGTTAAAATGGGGTGAAAAAGAAATTAAGTTAAACAAACCCCAGAAGTGCATGTTAAAATGTAAATGCAAGTTGTATTTATTTAAAGGGCTGTTACGATTGCTTCATTACAGTTCTTTAAAAAAAAAATAATAAGACCTGGCTTTTTTCCTCTAAACAGCTTGGTTTCTGTGCACAGCTAGAAAGGCAGGCAAGGTTCATCTTGGGGATGACGGACCTACAGTGACCAGCATTTTCAAAGCTGCTACCTATTCAGGATCTAAGACTGTTTTCAGTTACGATTAAATTTTCTAAACTACTCAAATATTTTTTTTAATTATTCATACAAGTAAGAAACAAGAGGACTGTAGTATATGAATATGAAGGAGCAAAGGCTCCTAGATGGACTTCTGAGAGCATTTCTCATGGCAGTCAGCCTCACTGGAGTCAGTCTCCCTGCGGTTTTGAAGGGCAGACTTACTTTGAAAAGAAAACAGAAACACAGAGTTGCAAAACCACAAAATCTCACAAAGGCAGAGACCAAAATGATATCCCCCTTCCTTTAAAAAAAAAAAAAAAAAAAAGAGAGAGAGAGAAAAAAAAAAAGAAACCAAACCAAAAGGCTGGCCTCCACAAGCAAGAATTCAGTAAAGGGCAAAGAACTGGTTGGGGCAAAGAAGCATCCATGAGTTGTGGATGAAAGAACTGCACCCAAGAAGGTAAACAGCCACTGGAGGCTGCCAGTCATGAGTGACTCACTAATAAGCTAGAATGGACGTTGGAACTTGCCTTTTGATTAACAAATCCCTCACCCCCAAGCAAACTGCCTCTGTAGCCAACACCTTCTTCAGCTCAGTCCCTTGCCTACAACCAGCATCTTTCCCTTGCTTCCCAGACTCAGAAGAGCGTTGGGTCACCACCACCACAGCCCTGCAACTGCAGAGGGTCAGTGCATAGCACAGAAACCATACAGAGCTGCTGGAACATCCCAGAGCGTGGACAACTTTGGTTTGGATGGAGTCACACATATGCAAGTCAGAAAGATCCTTCTACATCCTTATTTTCAGTGTGAGCAGTTTATGGAGCAACACCTTGAATGTACTTTGTTAAATAGCAGAACACTGCAGGTACAGTGTCAACTGCCTACTGAATAAATGCATAAAGCCCTCTAAATCAAAAGCTGCATAATCAAAGTACTACTGATCTACTTTTAAAAACAGATAATTTTCTCACATTTTAAACCAATGGCACTTAAAAGAGGTAACATATAATAGAGTGCAACATTTTCCAAACTACTGCAATTTTTAAGGTGTTACTAACACAGATCTATTGACTGATTTACACTAATTACTTAAAAAAGATGCTCCAGGGCAAATCACACACTCTCAGTCAATTTACAAAGGAGGTCATGCAGTAACTGACAAGGTGTGCACCTCCTTTTGAATAGCTGTCAGACTGAAAAGAAAATAAATACTGAATTCAGAGAAAATATATAGAAAATGTGGTTAAGCTAACAAAGAAATCTCATCATATTGTTAATTGTTAACGTTAACGCATAATTCCTCTCTTTTTCATCATCCAGCAAAGGAAAAAGGCACAACCAGTATAAATATTAAATTTGCATAGGAATCAGTCCTAAAGTGCTAATTTGTATATTTCCTTGAAAAATATTTTTCCCATTTCTGTGAACACAGCACCGATGACAAGACAGGTACCAAGGCAGAAAACTTCACAGAAGCACCACACATCTAAGGAAAGCACCTGGCATCACCCCCTCGCATTCTGTGATTCATGAGAGCCTTTCTGTAATATACACAAGCAATTCAGTGCCACAACAAATCTTTGCTAGTATCTGACGTGATGTGCAGCAAGCTGGGATCATTCATTTGGAAAGGAGATGGAACAATTAACAGCCCACGGTGACAGGGTCAGGATACAGTCCAGATGTTCATAAATGCATTTGAATAAAATCTACATTTCCAGGGGAAAAAAAGCCAAGTAACCGTTTATACCTCTGTTGCATACCCGTTGAAGTCATTAGGACAACGATAGGCCCAGGGGTATTTTGGCTGCAGCCAAATTCAGCCACCGGGCTGGTTGCCGGAGATGGCTGGGCAAATTTGTAGGCAGGCTCTCATACCGGTCACCAGGCTTCCCAATTTACTACCTGTAATTACACACAGTTGCATAAGCAGGTGGGACAGAAGGGCTGACAGGCTAGTAGTCTTTTTCACATTCCCACACTATGATAGAATATATATATATACACAATGAAAACCCAATTTGCATCAGCGTCAGTGGTGAAAAGTAGGATTGCCAGCATTGTCTACCACAACAGCTGGTCGGCATCTGAATGAAATACTGTATCCAGTATTCACCCATCTCATAACATCCTTTTTGTAAGTCTCAGAGGTCACCTAAACACATTTATTGACTTCATTATTTTTATATAGGGAGAAAAAATTGATGGTGCTACAGAGCTGAGCAAATAACTCACAATAAAATCTTTATTCAATATTTCATTTTTTTTTTACTGTTCCTGCAACACAGTGAAATTCTTATATTTAACCGTTATCTAAAATCACTACCTGAGAATTTCTGCAGTAAATTTTTTTATGCTACAAGATGTTCTTGGAAAGTTCAGAGTGAATGTTTACCATTAAAACTGTGTTTATTATTTAGATAAACCACCCAGTCCTGTTTCTGTTCTCCAATTGACTTACATAATTTATAGTACAGTGTGACTTGTGAATTTTACTGGTAAGTGTACATGACAAATCCATGAACAGTTGGTTAGAGTGGCTTAGATTCTAGGACTTGTCAATAATTAATTTCATGGGGAGTAAAATTAAAAGGCAATTTGAAAGGATCACATCCCAAGTGTCCTATCCAGAAGAAACAGAGGCCAGAAAATGTGATAGCAATGCACAAATCAGAGGTTGATTAGTCGTACATATTCTAAAATGAAACTCCCTGTGGCATTTTACAGGAGAGCCTGGATATATTTGGTTGCCTGCCTTTTTTTTATTTTTACTTTTACAAAAATAGTTACTTCCACTGAGCACCCATTTCACTCATTTCCTGAGTGGGAGACAGCCAAATCCTTAGATGCTATCAGTCACCCCTGGCCTCTTGGCAAAAACCTGGTGACACCTTAGATGATGAACTTACAAAAGGAGAGACTACAAATGTTGTTTCTGAAACAGACACTCTGCACAAGAGCAGCCCGCGGTGTGGCAGGTAAGATATATCAGTAAGAATCCAGATTGTTCATTAAGAACCCTGGATTGTTCAGCGAAACAATATCAATTCCTGCTGATACAGATGGGTACCGATTTCGCACTACACAGTTCTGAAAAGTTGGTTTGCTTCAGTGAGATCCTCTTTGGATCTTATTTTGAAGCAACATAAGAAATTGAGACAACCTCAAGTACGGTTATATATGCTTTTAGAGTGCTCTTAGGGATGAGACTCTTCAAACTGAATGAGGTCTGAAACTTGCTTAAGAAAGCTTGGCTCGTCTTTATTAAAACCAATGAACCAACAAGTCAAGCACATAGGTATAGAACTTTGAACATATATATCTCTATACATCTATTCCTTTGTGTCTCTGTGTGTGTGTGAATTAATTTAGGTACCTCATAATAAGTGTAGTATAAGTATTACCATTTCAAATCCGTAGTTAAGCCACTTTTGTAATTTAAGTAAATCCTATTTGATTCACTTTGTAAATGATAAATTAGTCAATGATTAAGTGCTGCTAAAATCCTTTGATCAACCTTAAACTGCGAACAAAAACCTTAGACATCCTTTAGATACAAACAGTTGACCCAATCGGAGAGTGAGATTGGATCTAGCCGCAGCTAAGCTCTACTAAGAGCACAGAAAGCAAGGGGGGCCACTGTGAACCTTGTGACTCAATGGGAGGATTTCCCTTATTCCTGCTATTATTTAGATATAAACTGTTGTCCAAATACGAGACTAAGATTAGGCCTAGTCACATCTAAGCTCTATTAAGAGTTTAGAAAGCAAGGGAGTCCACTCAGAACCTCATGACTCAATGGGAGGGTCTCCCTTAACCTTTGACATTTTCAGTCTCTGTGTAAATCATTCCAGCTGAATTTGAATTGTATTCTTCTTCGTGTGATATTTCTATGTAGTAAGAGACAGAGTAAACCTTGCCAGTGAACTTTGTGGAGCTGCACCACTCCCAGAAAGTACTATTAAACTATTTCACTCATATCTTTGACGGTGATTCTTTAAGCAACTTAACCTGAACCACTCATTCCTGACAGTATCGTCACGAATTTGTTGAGGGTGCATTCTATCCCAGCGTGCACATTGCTGACAAAGATGCTAAACAGCGTTGGTCCCAATATGGACCCCTGAGGAACACCACTCCATCACTGGTCTCCACTTGGACATCGAGCCGTTGACTGCAACTCTTTGAATGGGTTTCATCCTTTAACTGTGCACAGGGCATTGTTCAGATATCTGCTCAAAAGAATTCAAGTCACAAGCTCTGCACAAAAATGCCCCTTCTATGATAGGGAGACAAGATGCAATAATTTCTAAGGCTTTAAACGATAAGCCAAGTTTTGTCCGAATGTCCTCTGAATTTTCATACATTTCTGACCACAGTTGCTTTGTCTAATTAGTCCAAAAATCTAAGTAACACATTGCTTGACTTGTGCAATTGCCAGAAATACATCACAGAAAGTAGAAGCCTTGATATTACGGCATGAGAATGACCCAAAGAGATACCATGTCCTCACGATGGTGGGCTCCTCTTTAATCTGTACCCAACAGTGAACAACTCAGTAAATCACAGTTAAGTCCCAAAACTCTCTTCATTACTATACAAATACAGGTCTAGTTCTACTGCTATCTTGTGTAACCCTGCTGCCATGGCATTTTTATGACATTTTTTTGTAAGAGAAGACAGGGTTCACAAACTGCTGAAGGGGATAATAACCATTTCATGTAGTCTGTGCATACTGTACAAGGAACGGTAGAGAGAAGCTCGGAGACAGCTGTCTGACATCCATGTTCCAAAATGTTTGTATAACTGATATCAAGGTATTACGACACTGTCAATCTTACTTTCTTTAAAATCCTATACACCTCTTAACACTACAAGTGATTTTCCAGATGATCGCTTGGCAGAGGTTTGACCGAGAGGCCCACACACTGACACCCAATTTCGTGTTTCAGCAGATACTCTTCATGCCAAAGAACAAAATTAATCTGTCCCTCTAATGGGCTCCACTTGATCTGACACATGGGACACAAACGGTATGGTATCATTTTAATTTTTAGTAGTCACACGCATTTCTCAGTTGCCCAGTCAGTGGAACAGGTCCCTTTGTGGGCAATCTCAAAAGAATGAAGCAACTGAGGGAAAGCCCAGGGAATATTTTCCTTTGTACCTGGTGAGTCTTTCAGGGAGACTTCAGAGCTGACACACAGAAAAACCAAGGTTAAAATCCCTATCTCCTTGAAATCAATGGAATTTCAGCCATTGACTCCAGGGGAACAAGGATTTCTAAGATACTTTGAAAAAGAGTGCAGCCAGTCTTGTTCAGTAGCATTAACCAGTGTATTGTCACTTGCTGCTGCTGATTTACACCAGCTAAGAATCTGATCCTCTGTATTGCAGAGAGGACAGATTCATCCCGCTATCAGCCTGCATTGTTACTCACCAGCCTGAGCCTGTGCTGCAGATAAATAGAGGGCTTTAATCCCCAGGACTCTCAATCCAATACCTTTCACCACTGCCAGATTCACATTTTGTTTTGTTTCTTTAATATGAGCTTACAGAAGAGCAAAACTGATAAACTTCCTCCTGCTCAGATTGCAGGAGCACAGGATAATATAACAAGTTAAATGAAACATTAGGAGAAATAGAAAGCACTTTAGAAAAAACATGCACTGCCTCTTTAACATTTCAAATTTTTCTTTTAACATAAAATTACAGCATAATATAAGAAAGGAATCCAGCAAGATGCTTTATCACAATACTTGGGCAACTTTAACTCATCTCAAGTGTTATTATAAGAAATAGAATTTACTGGTATGGACTTATATTCAATAGCACTCCTTCCCTTTTTAATGAAATGTCATTATTCCAATACAAATCCTTTCATTCTGCAACCCGCTCCCCCCTTCATCTCACTATATTTCATTTCCTGCAGTTACGTGATATTATTGCCTTTTTTTCCACAGCTATTGATTTAGGTGTATATGGTTATTACAATGCAAAATAAAACAGTTCCCCCATCCATTCTACCTTGTACCGTTGAACATTAACTTAATTTGTTTCAAATCTGCATTTGATTTGGCAAGGAAACCATTTATCTTTATGAAGAAAGCCCTCATAAAGTAGGGACTTGAGGAGATCACTGCTTTAAAAATTTAATAGCCTTGTGTCTTATACACTAGAAAAATGAATTAAACCTTCAAATATTATATGTCTCAATGTAACCTTTTTGCATTTCATACTATGTTTAATTTATTATATCCCAGGGAAAAAAAATCAGATAAAACCTCACTAGATTTAGGGTGGTAGTTGGTTTTCAGTTTTATTTTGACTTGGGTTGGGTATTTTACTTTCCAGGATTAAAAGTGGCATCAGCAGTTGGATATAGCCGTGTCATTTGGCTAGAGTTAGTTGTTACGTATCTGATTTTCTCAGTTTGGTTCTCAGCGCTGATGAGAATCACTAAGTTCTGAAGCCACCGCTAAAGTTGACCTTTCCAACCTGTATGTAGCATGCAATATCTGTAAGGATGCTTTCTGTGGCACAATCAAAGGACAAGCTTTCAGAGCCTAAAGCAATCACAAATCAAAATAATTTATGTATTCTCACTAGAGATGGAATATTTGGATTGCAATGTAGTATATGATGCCTTTTGCATGACTGGTGAACAAATGAGGGGGGAAGCAGAAACATCTATGACTGTAATGGAAAAGCTCTGGTTTAGAGAAACAGTCACTGTATGACTAGGCTGATGAACAACATCAGAACCAAGGGAAAATAATCAAATGGTTTTGCTAGGGTGAGAACTGCTTTAGGTATTTATGTCTCTTATTCCCTGGGAAAACTAATATTTCACATTGCCGCACTAATATAGTCATCCTGGAAATCTTTACAAGAGTGGCTTTCCCTCCTTTAGCTTGTTTTTTCTACTCTGGCCAACAAGAGCTGCACTAATTTCACTGATTCATTAATAATTCATCCCTGCATCACCACGGAAGACACCAAAATCAATAGCAGTCAGAAACCTAAATACCTTTCAGGACCTGGGCTGCAGACCCCAGAATCACCGGCCCCCTCTGCAGTGCCAGAGCAAGGTCCCCCTAACAGGCAGACCTGCTGCCCACTCCCACCGAAGCCTCAGAGGCAAAGCTCCGGGAACTCTAGCCTCCAAACCCCTGCACTCCAGCATGCCAATCTGATAGTCCCCCAGCACAGTCCCTCCCATAATCCACCCTTGTGTGCATTTGGAATTCACCCAGGATCTGGAATCTTGAACACAGGAGTCCAGATGGCAGCAATCCTACTGGGAAGGTCAGCTTCACAAATCCAGCCTACAGGAAGAACAGACACGAGGCAGACTGTGAAGACAGGCAGCTCACGCGGCTTGGTCTGGCTGAGTATGACATGAAGTTTAAGCTTAAATTAGCAAACCAGAAACTCATCAACAGGCTCTCTTCAAGCCAATAACTAGAAGTCAGTGAAATTGTGAAGAAAAACTAGACCACTTACTCCAAATGAAGAGTTTTAAACTCAACTTCAGGCAGGTTGACCTTAGTAAACTGAGAGGAAAGACACAATCTTAGCAGGGCACGCAGAATGTAAATGTATTGTCTCTCTGAATGAGACAGACATCATTACCTAAGTAATTGGTTTTATATTAGGATTCTCAGTAGCGAAAACATCATAGTCAAAAGATACCTAGAACAAGCAAAGAGCTTCAAGCAGAGAGGTGTCATGAAAGAATCAAAGAAAATTTAAACAGAAGAAAAAAGCATCTCAAAGGATTCCTTCAAAAGGACAACCAAGTGAAGGGAACCGGGAAATAAAACAGGTAGAAGTTGTGCAAGTAGGGAAAGAAGGAAGCTCATAATGCTCAAATCTAAAATAAATTCACCGTCAGAACAACTTCCATCAGCCTGCATCGCTGTATTACTGAGCTATATTCTTTCGTACACCTAAGTTTTATTGATTTTACAACTATAAAGCAAACAGCGGACACTAGAAGTACATTGGATAGGTCTCATTACAAATCTCCCTGTCTGTATGTTAGAACATTCTTAAGCTGCATTTAGCGAGCAACCTGGAAAGCGCTGATATACTGTGTACACATATTAGAGACATGACTGTATTTGCCTATTTCTTCCCAGTAGGTAAAACCAGGCTGTTTTCATTGGATGATCTCCAGAAATGAAATCAGAGCACGGCATTGTGATTACTCAGCTCATACAGTGAATTCCCAGTTTCAGTAAGAATAAGTAACATTCTAATTTAGAGTTGGTATTTGACACTGTATAAGAGGGGAGGGGTCTACTTTCCATTTTCTCCTTAGACAACAGCGGTAAACTGCAAAACTCCCTGCTAAAATGTATGATCTTTGGAGAATGCTAATTGACCTACTAAAGTTGGCTTATTTTATTCGGTGAAATTTGCTTATCACAGGCCTCTAGGTGCTTTCATAAACAATATAAACGAAAATAATGAACAGACCAAATACCTAAGTGACAATGGGGACCACATCAATAGCTGTCTGCCCAACAGAATATGGCTCAAAAGAAACTGTATTATAGCATCTGATCATCTCAGAAGAGGGAACTTTCCCCCCTTCTGAGGCTTGCTTCATTTCCAAGCACAGGGGGATTTGTTAGTTTGAGGCAGATCAGGTATATCCACCCCTTGCAGACTGCAGAGCACAGCAGTTCCGTGGATATGAGTAGATGTGGAATTGATGCCATCCTGTGGGTGTGGGAAGTGGATGTACAGGGAGGGCAGGTGATCCTGACGAGAGCGGTACACACTCCCACATCGCCAGGGCAGACTGCTCCAGTGCAGTGCCTGGTACCAGACTGCAACCAGGACAAAGCCGCTGAGCTCACAGGCACCCTTCTGTTGATTCCCTACACTCACAGAGGCATGAGGACAGGCTCAGCAGCAGCAGGGGTTACCTCTGATTTTATGCCTTTTCCGAAGTAGTGGAATTTTCTTAAGAAAACCTGAAGTTTTACTTTGTTTTGGTTTTTTTGAGGTTTTTTTTAGGTTGTTGCTATTTCTGTGCATGAAGTCTAGGGAGATTTCCGAACAGGATGAAGCTAGCACATCATCTTCTCATGGCAAGGCTCATCCAGCAGCAATGTTCTCTCTAGGTCAATCAAGTCAGAAAATAAACCGCATATGTAGGAACATGGGCAGGATCTGAGAGTAAACCAGTCACCCGATGTGAGTCACAATAACGCTTGAGGGATATAAATTATGAAACAGCAAATTTAATATTGAAATAACCAGACTAGACTTATGTTAACAAAACAAAGTTCAGCATAGCTTCATTTACCCGGCTCTTCAGGGAGCTTCATCACCCCCTCTGAACTTGCCAGGTCTGGGCTGGTGGTGAGCTGGAGTCCCAGGTGGCTCCACAGCCCGCTTGTCCCCGGAGAGTTACTGTGAAATACCAACTGCCCCTCCTGATGGGAGGGACAGAGGACAGACTGTCCTCCATTTCGGAAAGCAGGACCAAGCAGGCACTGCCTGCCAGGCGCTTGTCCAGCTGACACCCCTCGCAACCTAGTGCTCCAGCTGGGATAGCAGATTGTCACCTGTGACTCGTACATGTCATTCCCTACATTCAGGACTCCCAGAGCTATCTATGCAAGCCAGCTGTCTTAAAAGGTAAGTGTACCTGCTGATACCCTGGCCAGTGAAAGCAAAGCAGACAATAATACCTGTTCTTTGTAGATGCCATACCACTTAGCAGCAGGTACATGAAGTCAGAGACATTTCTCCTTTTCACAGATTTAGAAGTCTGGATGGCAAGAAGCCTCATTCAATCTTCTGCTAATACAATATGAAACACTCTTCACAGCTGTAATTTCCTGTAGCATCTAAAATGTTTCCTGTTAATATTTTCCATGTTGTTGCTGGTTTTATGAAAAAAAAAAAAAATCCCCTAAATATTAACATTTTCAGATGGCAGAATGGAAAAAGCTAACATAGCTCTTAGAGCCACAGCAGACAAATCCAGAAATAGATCTAACACCAGATTTCTCAGCACTCCCTAAATTATGGCACAGGGAACAGACCAAAACTCCAGTCCAACCTTCTGCTTTTCCTCACCCAGTGCCCAGATGTTGTCATTTGACCTCAATTCTGGCCAAAGACAAGACTCATTTCTGCAGTGTAACACACAGATCGTGCACCTTTATTTTCTCATTGTATCCATAATAATTCCTCTGTTGCTGCCTCCTCCCCCTGCCATGGCAAAGAAAAATCTACCGTTGCTTCTAATGCTTGGAGGAAAAAGCTTAGGGTCTTTTCTCTGGCAGGAAAAGAGTATTAGTAGCTTTAAAGATAGTTACTCTGTGCTCTTGCTATTGAAAGTTTCTAGCTCAATGGGAGGTTTGAGAGACAAGGAACAATAAACACAATAAAGCTACAAAGTAGCCAAAACCAAAATGAAACAAACAAACAAAAAACCCCCCTGGGTTTTAGTCCTATAGTGGCTCTGGGCTACCCTCACAAATTCCCTTTTAAAAGATTTAATGACTGCCCATATTGTGAGCAGCTAAAGGGTGAGGGACGCCTACAAAGATGACCAGAACTACGCCAGCAGAAGTGTGCCCAGCATTCGCTGGGAGCTTTATTGCCCCAAGAAAACTAGAAAATGCCTTACCCTTGTAGACAGCAGCAACATACCCAGTAAACAACTTCTATTATTATTTTGCTGTTTCTTTGTCCGTGCTGCCTGGAGGGCAGAACCAGCTTTTTGTGAGTATTTGTTTGGCTACCCTGGCTGCCCAGCCTAATTACTCAGCAAAAAACAGCGGGCTGATTCCTCATCTGGTAACTGTAACTCAGCGACAGCCAGCCCCGCTCAGTGAAGCTAGGTGTATTTACACCAGCCCAGATCCGCCTGTCTGTCTCTGCCTGACTGTCCCATCACCTGGCACAGGGCTACAGGATTTATGCAGCATCTCCTCTCCAACTAAGCAAGAAAAAATCAAACTGGACACATTTGCAAGAGTGCGTAATTGGTTGCTGAATCGGGTGTGCAGATTAACATTTGTTCATGTATTTACCCAGTCATGAACAAATTTTCAGTAATGATCTCTACAGCTGTGGCCATAATTTGTGTACTCAGAAACTATGAATACTGGCAATCGAATGTCTTGTGTGTGCCCACAAATCTGGGAAAGATCTAACACGGGATCAAGGCATGCCTTTTGAGAGCTTTCTTGTTCTGGCTGGGTACTCACTTATTCCAATGGAGAAAACAGTGAATTGGTTGAGATTCTTGATAGCCACAGTAGAGGAAGGCAAGCAGACCAGACAGAAGATACAAACGTACCTCTAATTTCAGAAGATCTTGCTGCAAATTGGCCTAGTTTGTGGCTTATATGAACAGTGAAAACTACTCACTCCTCCCAGACAGCATTCGGGATCTACCAGATACACTGCTCAGTCAAATGTTATCTAGATTTTGATCTTTATATAGCTTTTGAAGATCTCTGCAAACTTTCTGGTTGAAAATAAAAGCAAAACTACACGTATCGTTTCAAATAAGAAACTTTTTTTTTTTTTCATTGAGAATAAGCATGTGATTTTGGCTCATGTCATAAATCAGTCTGTAAAATTTCTAGCCAGACTTTCGTTAAAAAGAGAAAAGAATGCTTACTACTGTGGCCAGCTTGTGCCAAAAATAGTGGCTGGCAAAGCCCTGTTTTAACAGGAGCAGCTCATAACCTTACAGGTCACTCTGAGTTGCACTGTCCTGTACATACCGAGTCCATTAACTCGATGAGATTGTATGCATATTGTAGGGATACGAGCGAGTCTCAGAGTTCATCCTGTAACAAGGGACTCTTTTTGTTTGTCCACCTTTTTTTCCACAGACAGCTGCAGGTGTTTCTGCCAGTCTAACACACAGCAAAGCACGGGGCCCACGGCTATTTGTAGATCAGTCCCGTAGAGTGCCATTACTGGGGAGTTCATATCTGTGATCAGACACCCATACCTCGCCATTTGTACCTCTTCATATTTTGATTATTTAGATGCAAATCCACAGCACATAACAAATTCCCTCCTCTCTCAAAATGCAATCGATTTTAAAAGCATGTGAGCAAAAAACTGAGTGCTCAGAGCCTTTGCAAGTGTCCATGACATGAAAGCCTTTAAGTGACTGTAAGCTATTTTCCTTGCTGTCAAACTGCCAGATGATTTTCCTGCCATTAGCACATGCCTATACAGGCCAAACGAATGCTTGCCTTTTTGGACATATGTGAGGAAATAAATGTAATTACAAGCAAGATGTAATCACAATTGCTTTACTATTAAAGCTGCTGTATGCTCTCACAGTTTAGTTAACAATACATGCAAAGAGTGGAATTGCTTGATGTTCTCAGAAAAGGGGAAAAGAGGGGAAAAAAATAAATATGGCCTCTTTCCTTTATATCTGTGAAAACACAACATTTAAATGCAGAATTTGACTTTCCAAATATCACACCAAAAACCTTTTAACAAAAACAGCAGGGAGAGAAAGCTCTTTAAACCATGATATTCCATGAAGGATTATGAAAATAGAGGTCATTGCAAGAAAGAGAATTGCAAATACAACTTGAAAAGCTTCTCACATTTGTAAATACATCGAGGAGAATTTATTCCTCTCTGGTTTTGCTACCAAAGGATATTTACAGGTTCCCAGGGAAAAGGGAAGAAAAAAAATGACATCAAATTTGATATACTCTGTGTGGTGCAACATGCTGATGTGTAGTAGTAACACTCAACTGAGCTTCAAAGGAAATGAGTTTTCTAGGCTGGAGTTACACATTACGGGCCTGATCCTGACAACACACTGAGCATTTCCTGAGAGCTTTCGTGTGCCCTCAGCTCTCGCTGAATTCAGAGACAGCTTTTGATTTCTTTTGGTGCTGGATTATGATCAGAAGTAATGAGACAAAAACGTAGCGTGCTTCAAAGCAAGAGCTGAAGCTTGTCTCCTTACAGAGCCTATCACGCTGGGGGCCCCGTCCTTCGTTAGGGCTCCGGAGTGATAAAATAATAACAGTTATGATACTAATAACAAACTGAATCTTGGCTTGTCTGTTCAGACAGTCCCACACTCTGCACAACGACACATCTTCCACACCCAGCTAAAGAACAAAATGCATTTGGGTTGCTTGCCTAGGTGCTTTGGCACAATGCTGAGACAAAAGTGGCTGAAATGTTCCCGAGCCTTTGACTGACGGCTGTTATCAGCGGGTTTCAGTGTCCTGGATCAGTAAGGTCTGTTTTTCAGCAAACCCCAAGTATTAACAGTCTTAAAATTATACCTCTGGAATGCATAGGCTATCTTATTTCCAAGCAACTAAACCCACTGCCATGTGCAGATGATGTGCGGGCAGCCCCTTCAGACTCCAGCCATAGGAGGTGCTAATTTGTGACAGGCACAGCTAGCAGGTCACATTTTCCATCCGTTACTGATGAATGACTCCCACAAACTTCAGGAGCTCAGTTCAGGTGGTATATGCACTCTCAGATGACCAAAGCATAAAACTCCTACTGATTTGAACTGGATTATCTGAAACTTCAGATATTTCTACATTTGCACTATGAAAATAAACTGGCATAAAGTGACTTAGACCAGAACCAGCCTTCCCTGCCCGAACTTCTGGTGAATCCAAATACTGGAGAAGATGTCTCTGAAGTCTGTGACACAGCACAGGTGACAGCTATCCACACCGAAAAACCAGTCCAACACCTGCTCATCTCTGCAAAAGGCCACACTTAGGTCTGCCTTTGCTGCTCAGGCTGTATGGTTTTGCTTGAACTTGGCAGTTACTTCACAGCTGCAAGATGAAACTCTGATGACTGAAATCAACAGCAAAGCTCTTGCTAGTTTTAGCAGAACTAGGATTTCACCTTATGATTTCCTTCTGTATGACAAAAATCAAGCAGAGACGGAGCTCAACTTCTCACTGCCCAGACATCTGATACCAATAATACTTCTTTACTCTGTCCAAAACTATATTTAAATTGCATTTCTGGCAGGTTTTTAGATGTGTGATATATATCTCCTGCTATCACATCAGATGTTGTTTCCTTCAGAACTGTTGAACCAGATGTAAAATGTGAGAGATGTAAAAAGTAAAATAAAAACCTTGCTCAGAGTAAAGTGTTTCTGGCATGTGGCTATTATATATGGGGGTTTTAGATGTATATCTCCACTCCAGCCATTTAAGAAGGTACACAGTACCATAATTCTATTGGACCTGATTAGTGCCAGCTACTTGTGATCAGTAGGAATTTAAAAACCAAGGGCTGCCAAACACTAACAATTTATAAACTGTATGCCAGCAATGTGCTGCAACCGAATATTCTGTAGTGCACTTAATTTCAAAGTAGAGCCACATTTAGAACACTGGGGGGGGGAAGAGCTAATATATCACGTCAGTATTTGATTTTCAGCACTTAGGACTATACATGTTCTGTTTCTTACTGACAAAGAGAACCAGAGGCAGAGAGTGAAAGGAATTCTTGCAAGGTTGTCAAGCATTTGCACAGACAACAGGTATAGTTGTAAAGTAATTCTCCCTTTTCAAGCATAAAATTGTCTCTTACAAATCTCAGTTGCAAATGTGTGTAGGTATAGATCTGAGTTACAAATGAAGAGCAGCGAACAAATACTTCGGCAGCAAAGGTGAGTCAAAGCAGGGTGACATGAGGAAGAAACAGCTGCACTCACAGTACATTAGCATCCTGATCGTATACCACTCCCCACAGACTGAACGATCACTTGCATGACATTCAACACTATCTGAGGAGCAAAGGAATTTAAACAACTGCCTGTTCTTAAGAAAGAAGGGCAATGATTCTCCTGTCACTAGTTTTATCTCTTTGTGACCCCTTTTTAGTCCAAGGAAATCACTCCTGATTTATCGTACTGAGAGGAGAATTAGTCTGAGTTCATTTCATCACGAGACCACAAGTTCTCCAAACAGCAGGGCTTCACAACCCCCAGGGACTGGAATTTGTCCCTCCCTGGTGATTATGTGTCTATTAACATCCCAAGACACCACACTCCATAGTGCCTTCAGTTAGCTACTACAGCTTGGACCACTCTAAAAATGAATACAATTGTGTCTTGTGACAAAACCTAGAGAAAAAGAAGAACAAAAAAAACCCCAAAAAGCTATAAAGCCAGTTCATCCAATCAACAGGAATCAAAAAAGGTTTCTCAGGAAAAGGTCCGATGAGACAAAAATTCTGCCTGATCCCAGGAGAAAGGATATGGCTTTGTTGTACGCAGCACCCTGACACAAGCTCAGAGATGCAGAGATGGACACTACTGACAAATGGGCACAAAGAATTGCATGTGCTGTAAAGAAGGCGCCTTCTATCATTCTTGTCCATGAAAGGTACCCAAGGGATCTATCTCTTTTTTTGTTTTTTGTACTATGAACAAAAGACTTCCACGGCTTATCAAGCCAAAAAGCCTCACTGAGTTGAACTGAGTTAGAAGTAGAGCTAGAAAAAACTCGCCCATAATCCTTGTAGTTAGTCTCTATCTACACAGAGTTTTCTGTAAGTACCTAAATCCCCTTAAGTAAACACAATATACTGAAAACTCTATGCTTAGCCAAGCTCCTTCCCTGGTATAAGCAACTTTTAGGAGTTCAAGGAAGCAAAAATGCAAATCAAGTGTTTGACATCCCGGCTCGCCGATGCAAGACACGGGGCACAGGAACCAAGCGAAGAGCCCCAGCATGACTGGAGAGCAGGGAATGTGATAATTCCCGTCCTTGCCGACTTCTGGCAAGTGCTGCTTGGATATTTTAATATCACTGTAATTTGTAATTGTTCAAATTGATGACATCCCAGTTAATGGAGCTATAAAAATTTACATGAGCTGAGGCTCAAGGCTCAAAGGCATGCCCATAGGAGGGAGCGTGGGATTTGGGGAAGGGCAGTTCAAGTGGCCTCCATGCTTGAGACGGGCAGACTCGAAGCGGGCCAGTCTGATAAAGGTCTGAGAATGCTCGGGGAATGGTTTTTACAGCACCAGCAGCCACGAATCTTTCATGCTGCCACTGGCAGGGCAACTTCAAACGCTCTCCGCTTATATTGCACACAGCGAACACAGGACTCCCCGAAAACATGTCTGGGGCACCTCGCCCCAGCGCACCCAGCTGGAAGGCAGCGCGCTGAAAACCCAGCAGTGTCTATGATTATTCATAACCAGGAGTGTTGCGCATTCTTTGGAAAGCACACATCATCCTTTGTACTCGGGAAGAGTCACGATACACCCTCTGGGTTTACCCAAAGGGCCTTAGCAGAAGCTGTGGAGTTAGAAACATATTTGTGATGACAAACGTAGAGATTTCTCAATCGGTATTTTAATTTGGGATCCTGCACTGAATTACCACACCCCACTCCTGCAAGCACAGTCTTAGATATGGCAGATACTTGGAAATAAATGGAAAACCAGACAGTCTCTCATACAGCACTGGAAAAGATCACTACAGACTATGTTCAGTAGATGCCAGTTATGATCTCTCACGTATATTTTTAGAGAAACGCTGTAATTTTTTTAAAAATGAAATTGATTCTAATGGTAAGTGACATTTCAGTTCAGTCATAATTACAATCCACCAGACTTACTCTTCACATTAGTAGGAGGATATGATCCTTAAGTTCATGCAGGGTTAAGTTTGTCATCCTCAGAGATTTCTTAATGACCCTTGTTATCTAAACCCCGTTTCAGAATGGTGGCCGTGTATTATGTTTTCAATACACATCCTCAGATGTATTAGGACACGAAGTGAACCTGACAGGGAGAAGAATATTTTCTTTCTCCTCTGAAATGCCCCAGGAGGGTTTTCTGCAGGTGACCTCCTCAGACCTTGGCTCTACATTAGAGTTATTGTCCTGAGAGAAGATTCAGTTAATACACCCAATTCATTTCATATAGTGCTCTTGAGTTTATTCTTGGTGGCAGCTAACTTGTAAAATTTTATTATGGATTCTTCTTTGGTTTGCTTGATGGAAAACAATTATTCTATCATCAGGTCTAAATGATACACCTTGGTGGACCACACTATTTTCTTTCCATTACTATTTTCAGATAAAATGTTAACTTCTGCTTTAAAAGAAGTTCAAAATATCCTTCCTAACATGGTATTATCAATATATTAATTTAGACCTCACACTTGTAAATGGCTGTGTTCAAAGAGGTCTGATATCCTAAAATAAGCCTTATGACTTCTGAATACAACATGTTGACTACAATAACAACAACAACGAAAACAACAATAATTAGTAGCATGCTGGTGTCTCTCACAAGAGCAGAGCTCACTGTTGTAGGCAATACCCAAATGTGTGGTCAGAGTTCATCTGTGCCTGAACCTGCTTATACTGTCATCAGACAGAAAGGCACGGTGCAGAAGAGCCCTACCCTTGTAAGTGAAGCCGAAGCACAGAAAGATACACAACTTCTGCACAACTAAACCAGCTATCTCTGAACAAGCAGATGCATCTGCCCAGCCTTGCACGGCCACCAGCTCACAGCCCAGAAGCAGCAGGGACCTGTCGGTGCAGCAGTGCCCCTGCTCCACTGGCTCTGCTTTCTGAACAGGCTGATGCAGCCGCACTGCTTCCAGAGCCAGCCTGCCCAGAAGTGACTCGGATATCTCTGCACTCCGTTGCAGAGGGCACATGTACCCCACAAACTTCAGAGGGTTTGAGAAGGGCTATGCTGCCACCTAGAACCAAGACTCCTAAATCCCAGCTGAGAAGAGTATCTCAAGGTCTGTTCAGGTGTGGGGCTTCCCAGTGGAATTTTCTCCACCTCAGCCATGGCATTTACCTGGGGGGAAATGTCAATGACAGCAGGGCTCAGCCCATGCAATGTATTTACATGCTTGTTTCGAGACGATTGTGGAGTGTACTTGACCTTGAAATATATTGCTCCGCAGGGACTTTGGCAGGGAGCTAGTCTTACACTACAATAAAATTTTCAGTGCTGTGACCTCACCCTGGTTTCATGGCATCGCCCTCACGCCTGCACTGGGGTGACAACCCACCAGCCGCAGCAAGAAGCTGAAGCCACCCCCTCTCTTCCCTGAACACTGTGTGCTCTCTAAGATAGGAGAAGTAGAGGTGGATAATGAATGTGTCTGAAACCTTTTGGAACTTCACCAGGATTAGGGAAAATAACTCGACCATCGGCAAACTGCAGCAGGTGGAGCCCCTCGGAACCAAAGGTGTTTTCAGAAATGGCCAAGTTTGAGTTGGATGGGCCTATTTTCTGGGGAAAAAAATAAGCATTTCAGGCATTATGTGCCTTCTCTTTTCATACAGACAGATGAAGTCTGATACACATTCAAAAACCATGAAAAATTCCCACTGATTTCACTAGACTTCAGGTAAGGATGGTCTGTGCTTCCAGGACGTTGAGCCCAACATATCTGTATCAAGACTTTTTTTTTTACTTTTTTTTTAAATCCCCGGGCAAGCGGCATTTAAATTGAGGTTCAGCTCTTACCCAGAAATTTGCTGTTTCCAAGTTGCTGTTTTTAGTAGAATTTTATCTTGCAAAACAATCTGCCATCTACTGAAAATTTCACAGGTACTTATAGAGCCATTATTCATATATTTGTTATACATCAAGTGAAAAATCCAAGCCACTAGAAAGATTATGCAGTTTCTTCAGTGCACTGTAGAGTCAGATTGCTCTGATGAGATGGCAGATGCAACCTAGGATATTAAAGTAACCTAGTACTGCCGATTGGTATTTAGAAACTGGATGAAAGCACAAGGAACATTCGAAGCAGCTTTGTGCAAAGCCCATTCACAGGGATGGATCTTTGGGGTTTTTTTGTAGCAAATATCATAGAGGGGTTAAAGTTCATTGAAAAAAAAACAGGTATCCTGGAGGAAAATGCACAGAGCATGATTTTAGGGTTTAGTAGAAAGTCCTAGGAAATCATTCAGTGAGGGTTTTTTTTCATGCTTGCATATACACTTGAACATCAATTTGGAGGCAGGCAGAATCATATGATCCCATGGAAGCTAACACGGTAATGAATATTAACATGATAATTAATAATACACTTAAATGTGTGTCATGCAGTTGAGTGAGCCAAAAATGAACCAAATGTATTGTAGCAACTAACCCCCCACAGTTACAAGACAGAAATGAACAGCATTTTGTAATTATACACAATGACATATTTTCTCATATCTACTGCCAAAAAAAATATCACTTTTTGGAATTAAAAGAGAGAGCAGCAAATAGAAACAGCTATGTCATCGGTAATTGCAAACATGTTTTCAGCTCCAGCTTCTGATAACTATCCAAAGACGTTCTTTTAATTGGTAAAATTGACAACTGTCCAAAAATAAAGGAGTCCTTAAGGGCCACGTTCACTCGTAACAAGTCAGATAAAGAAATCAAGAGTGCCAGAGGAGTACCTAGAAAGTTTTGCAAGGAGATGGGAATTAGCAAATAAGCAGCACAACTGAAAAGTAAATGGTGCCGCTTGTAAAGGGGCTTTTTAGATATTTGAAGACTTATTAACTTTGCCCCATGGGGCCTGATCAAGTTGCCTGTGAGAGAAGGGCAACAGATTGACTTACTGTATTTAAAATATAACCACCTCTCAAAGGAACACGAAGAGGATTGCTTAAGACAAGTCATCTTAACAGAGGAGCTCTCTAACATGTGATAGAACAAGCTGGTGAAGTCCAAAACAACTTTCCAGCAGATACAGAGTCAAAGAACTTGGTTCCAGAGTTTTACAACTAAAGGATGGCTTTGTAGGGTATTACTGTTGGATGCAGGTGAGATCTCAGATGGTGTCTCGTGTTCCTCAGTGGTAGTGGGAAAAGCTGATGATCCCATACAGAAATCCCCACCCCACTCACAGGTAAAATCACTTATGTAAATGAGCTGTAGGAAATGATCCAAAGGCGGGCAGAGGGAGACTCTGCCAGATCTCCTCTGCAGCCAAAAAGACATTTCACCAGCCTGATCATGTTTGAACATTAATCTTTCCTTAACGAGGATTACTGTTTGATAACATCACATGCAAGCAGGAAAGTAAGGTCCCTACTCTGAAGTTTCTTATCTAAACGAGTTTCTCTTTCAAGTATCATACTATACCCATATTAAACAATGAAGCCAGAAGAACCCGACAGATTCTGGTCCTCATGGACTAAACAGGAATTAGGACGCTAAATGCCTCTAATGTTCTGAGTCTAGGGAATCCAGAATCCAAAAATATCTGCAGGTCATAGATATAACAAAAAAAAACCTTCAGTGGTAATAGCCTTAGTGCATATTCCAGCTGGAACTGACCTAGGGGAGTTCTCAGGAAGAAAAATGTCTCTTCATTTACCTGGCTGAACAACCAGGTACTAAAAGCCTGTATGATCTACAAATCTCTGTCCACTCACCACACAGGTATATTCCATACACCTCATATGTGTATTTTGCCATTTGCTACTGATAGTTGTGGGAGAAGTAAGTTGCAGCAACTTTACGTGTCCTGACCTTTAAGTTCAAAGACATCTTTATATTCTCACTCCCTTGAAATCAGCATTTCTCCCTATGATTAGCTGTCTGCTGTCTACTTGTAGTTACTTGTAGTGTTTAAGCTACTAAAAATACTATGTTCAAAGAATGATTAATAAAGCTTGTTGGGGCCCAGGAGTTGCTATGGAGATGTCTTTGTGTACATCTTAAAGTATGTGTAAATACATATTTGGACAGTTGTTAAAAACATGTATAATTTTTCCCAAACACCACAGCTCTTCCAAACAGCATAGTTTGATGGCATAATGCACATTTAAAGATTTTTTAATAGTCTGTTTTATTTATAGTTATTTACTCAACAGAGTACACCAAGCCTTTAAAACCTTTGTGGGCTATGTGTGAACTAAGTAGGCATTCACCCATTTTTTTAAAAATGTGTCATTTATGCAGTGGATCGATCTGCAAAAGACATTACAATCAGACACTACACTCAGAAAAAATAAGATTTGAGTATTACCTGGGGAGAGTTACTGTGATACTGTTACATCCACAGGGGACAACTCTGCTTTCAGGATGCCAGTGTAAATCCAAAGCATGTCCACTACGCCAATGATCTTACGCTGCTTTTTTCTTCTGGGTAAGAGGCGGCGTAATTCAACTCTCTGAAACACATGGAAAGTTAGAAAGGAGGCAGAGCTCACTGTTAGTAAGTTTTCCAATAATTCAGATTAATATACGGTACGACAAACATTTACTAAAGGCTCTCACAAAATCCTGTTCTCTATTTTACCTGGCGTCTCTCATGTAAAACTAGAACTGAAATCTCTCGAGTTTTACGTGCTCAATTCAAACACGGTAATACATGCCGGCGAAGAAAGAATCAGACAAGTAGCATGTCACAAGTTCTTCAAGCATAAATTACTGTGAGACATGCTTCCCACTGAGTACCTCAGTCACAAAATACTGGTTTCTACGTCAGTACGGTCACTACTCTGTTTCCAGTATCCTGGTCACCTGTTAAGGTCACACCTGAGTTTTCTCCCTCTGCAAAGTCCTTTGCAGTTTGTTTGGAGATACAATGGTGCAAAGAGTTCTCAAACAACTATAAATAGCTACAATTGGTTTTGGTCTTGTTAGTGTTGTTAATCAAAGTTTCTTTAAATGCTCAAGTGATTCTTCTGTCTTGTGCAGAAACTACTACAATAGTATCCCAGATACTATTGCATCACCAACAAAACGGGAAAATATTCAGAGCACTTAAAGAGATTTGCAGAGACTCAGACCTAAGAGTGTGAAGTGCATCACACAACTTACCACAGGCCTATCTCTGTATCACAGATACCAAACTCAACTTTGAATGCGAGAAGGGAAAAAATGAGATATGAAATTCATATACCGTAATTAAATGGAAAACACATGCAAAGCGTAGCAGAAAAATAATAGAAACATGAATTGTGTATATTGCATCTGTCTGTTATTACGGTAGGAGTGGCAATGATTAGTAGAAATAGGGTTGCAAAATGATTTCTTATACAATATCACTTCCTGTGCCCATAGGATAACTGTAATAACGACAGCTCACCCTCCGGCAAGGGCTAAGACAGCAAGCGCAGTCCTTTCTGCTGGGAAAGAGCAGCATGCACTTGTGCAGAAGCCTTGCCAGCTGAAGGAGGTGCTGACTTCTCATCCTTTGAAGGTAACAGCAACCAGTCTTGGAGCTGGCATATATTTGGGAGAAAGATACCACTGCCAGGGACCTACAGCCTAGATTATCCTAATCAACAAGAATCTGCTTCAGAATCATCCTGAACAAGGGAGGAATGCTAAGAATGCTCTAAAAGCCTTAAAATGTTGACTTTTGTGGACAGCATTATGTAAATTCAATGGTGCATAAATGTGAACTTTTACATACACACTTAGAATGGGAACTTGCCGTTGCACACACACATGAATGGCCCCGCTGAGCGCAGCGAGAACATTCCCATACTCAGCATTGTTCATGAGCGACGTGCCATGCCTTTTTACCTATCCAACCTAAAACACCTCAGTACACATACAGACATGGGTGTCTCTCAGGGTCCTAGTGCATACATGACTTCAACAGGTAGCAGCCAGCCATTAATATATGATGTTGATGGGTCGTGCTTTTGATGTAAGAGTTTAACCCTGAGGTCTTCCAGAAGCAGAACTTAACCCATTGCCTAAGCCCACAAGATAAACCAGCGGCAAGCTCAAGCTGGCAATCTGGGTGGAGGATCTCCCCCCTCCACCCAAGCCTGACTCACTGCAGCTCCCTGCAGTTGAAATGTGAAGGGGCAAGATCTTTGCTGGTGGGTGATGCAAGCAATCAGTTTGGCTGCCTTTCAGAAGTGCTGAAATAAGGGACCTTAGTGGGGATAGCTGAAGTTCCACATCAGGTCTTCTGTCCACCAGAAACAAGGCTGGGCTGTAGTGGATTTGACTGCCACACTCCGTGCAGCTGCACTGACTCCCAACCAGTGCAAGGAAGGGGAAGCTAAACTGGCCTGGAACGTGCCTGCTTCCTCCTGATCCCGTTGGGAACGTCATTGCAATGCCCAGCTACTGCACGCAGGTCCAGCCCTTACATACATACTGCTATCAGCCCTGCTGCGTGACCTTAACTAACTTAAACCCTCCTGGATTCTTTATGCACTGTGCTGGTTTTGGAAAAAGTGCAGGGAAGAGGGTATTTTTCTGCAAATAGAATTTTTCATAAGAGGCGTACTCACCTTTTGCTATTACAGATGCAAAGGCAATAACAATATATACAGGCCCGAGCAATAATGGAGATTCTGGCAGGTATTTTTTTCCCTGTCATAAGCACACCGGGCCTAAGGCAAGGTTTTCCTCTATTTAATAAAGAAAATGGAAAGGCAGGGAGAAAAATAAAATTAAAAAAACCCTGGCTTGCCTCTCAAATTACACAACCTGCTAAATATTTAGGGCATTCTTTCCCACAAGCATTTCAAATGGATGAGAAAGAGGTTTGTCTTCTTGACAGTTCACATCCTCTTGTGGGCCAGACACTTTCCTCTGGAAGCTCACTGAAGTCAATGATATAGCAGCAGGGATGACAGATGAAGCTCACGATCCACATTTCAGTGGTACCTATCTATCCTTCATACAAATCACATCAAGATTAAGATGAAGATGCTAAAGGTTCACGCTGAGGAGACAAGACAGCAGAAACAGTCTAAAATCTGTGGCAAACGCATGCGTTTAATTCCACTCTCAGTCTCTGCTAGAAGGGAAGGGCTTGAGCAACATAAAAGTAACTAACACTGTTCTTCAATACCTGCTTTGAGTGACATATATTCTTTCTGTTCGGGATTTCTTCCCCTCAGTTGTAGTGAATTGCCATCACTTACTCTCATTGCACGGGTGGTTATCTTCATTGTAAAGAACAAAATGACAAGTGCTTACAGTTGACTAGTCATGGGTCACCCTGCAAACAGCTCCCAGCTTTGCAAATCAGCAGTCCAAAACACTCTTTCTTCAAAACACCAAGAAAACTTTGCCAGCCTTTCAAACTGGAAACCGCAAATCTGGCCCCACCCAATTTGAGTTTATTAGCAATTGAATGAGAAGTTCCTCAATCAAAATGAAAATCGGTGAATAGTCATTAGATCAAGTCAAAATGAAAGCAAAGACAACAAGAAGCCATAGCTGTAATCAGCCATCCAAAATTAACCTATCGGCTGTCAAGCAAATGACTGCTACATCAAAAGCTTTTTCACATTAGGCCACTTGTTCTTCATAACAATTAAAATAGAATGCTTTAATAGAAGAGCTTCATATATATTCTGATAGTCAAACTGGCACTTAACTTGATTTGGGGCTGTTCTCAATTAAGAACTGGTTATGGTCTCCAAAATTCCTTCTTGGATGCTTCTAAGATTCTGCACCAGAAAGAGGAGGGGAACACTGGCAAATCATAATAGAGATGTGAGAACTGTGCTGGGGAAAAAAAAGCAAAACCCCCTGGAATCTGGATTCTGAACTCAACCAAAGCCAAGCTGCACTGAAATGTGAAGGTCTGGCCAACTTCCTAAATTCTAGTATCATCATTTTCATTTACAATACTTATTACAATACTTATTTTGCAGCACGTATTTCAAGTTGGGTAAAACACTCTTTTCAAGACAAACATTCAATTTGTAAGGTTTTCACCTGCCACTTCGCAGTCCTGTCTACCACACGGAACTTCCCACGTCCAACCCAGTGTGAGCTGGATCCCCAGGTCACACAGCTGCCCTTTGACAGCCCTGTCTCCACCGGCAGCAGTTTCAGCCACGCTAGTACAGTGAGGGTGAGCCTGTTCCATGTCACACGCGCCTCCCATCACCCACTTTGTGCCTGCAGCTGGAAGCCACCTCGTTGTTGAACAACAAATGTCAGACAACAACTTGTCGCTGAAGCACAGCAGCGTGCAGCACGCATCCCGGTATCACCCTCCTGACGGCTTTGCAACAGAGAAAAGGTGAGGACATGACAAAGAAGCAGCGACTGTTCTCCCTGACTTCAAAAGACAGCACCATGCCACTAATAATACTTCACACTTAAGCCACAGCCAGCTTTATAAACAGTAATTTAAAGATGCCTTCTGGTGTACCTGCGAAGGAAACACTGTTTTCACTCTTCACAAGGACCACATTTTCTTTAGTGAAATTTGATTAAAGGAGCCAACCTTGAGCACAAAAGGCTTCATTTTGAGGGGGACGAGAAGCTCCAGGCCACATCATTGCCTAACCTTCTAACTGTGTCTCCTAACATCAGCTAAAAGTTAAAATCCGGTATTTTCAGCAGAATGCCTCACAATTTTTCATTTCTGAAATTGCATACTGCTCATCAGTAATTTTGAAAGAGGAGCAGGATTCACACAAAAAAAAGCATTGTGAAATGTGTTAACCATTTGATCATATATATATATAAAAAAACCTCCTCGCTTAATCCACTGACATCTCACTCAGTAAACCTGCCAGGAATGAATTAAACCAGCATTATGAGATTTACTACATGGGTTGTTCATCTGCTCACACTTCTCCTTTTATTTTTAATCTTTGAACTGGCCAAGGTGTTACCCTCTTGCCATTTACCTCATCCAGAAATGAAGCCTTCTCCGAGCACTAGATGGAAGTGAAAACTGGTGACAGTTACAGCCCTGCCCCCTCAGAAAACCCAGAGCAACCTGGGTGAGCCCAGAGACGCCAAGTCACTGCTCTGTCTAATTACAAACCCGAGGCAGATTAACCTTTGATGACTAAATTAATCTTCTAAATAAAATGAATATGCATCAGCCTGCAAATTAGGATTAAATGCTTAGCAGAATCTTTATGTGATCAAGCAGGTTTTGTGGTGCAGATGTTAACCATTAACATGAAGCAATAAAATCATTCTTTTTTCTTATAATAACACCTAACAATTCTAAAGCCACCTTTCATCTGAGAATCTCAAAGGGTTTCATAAACATAATTAATTAACCCTCTCAGCGTCCGAGACAAGAGCGTAATAATATCCCCATCGAACAGCTGAAGAACCAGAGGCACAGCAACGTCCCAGATCGCGTGCCTCGGACTGTGCGTAATGTTAGATGCTTTAAAGAAAAAGAAAAGACCAGGTTCACACCGGCTTCACCCCTTCTCTCACGTAGCACGTCTGCCAGGACTGCCAGGGTGGCTTCTCTGTAGGCCTGAACTGCTGCCACGCACGTGCCTCCCTGCCCCAGCAGGGCTGTTGGTGGCTCCCTGCAGCCCACAAGGTCAGGCATCGCCTGTGGCCACCCCCGCAGCACTGCCGCACATCACCCCACGGTGCCAGCCAGCGGGGCAGGCACGCTCCTCTGCACCCGGGCACCTTTTTGCTCTCAAAAGCAATGGAACTTGTCTCACGACTGACCAAAGAAAACCCAACATTGCACTTTCTAATCTAGTACTTAATTCTGAAATAAATCTTTTCTTTCATTGAAGTATCTGTTCCTCGCACAAACCAGTTCCAACGATTTGGTCACAGGAAGACCCAGGGGACAGCAATCCCACTTGGTTTTGACTGCTGGTGGAACAGCAGCCCCTGCAATGCAATCCCGATGTCTACATGGAGCAAGATGCTTGCACAGAAGGCTATCACTCCCATCCAGATCCTGACACTGGAAGAGATGCAGCCGTGGTTCTTCCAGTTTCAGGGAACCAATAAGTCTGCTGAGGTCCACTTTCTGTGCTCCTTTTTCCAATTCCATTCATTTCCAAGTGTTTTACAATGAGGAATTTAGACAAACGTATACATCATGACTTTTCAGCCTTACTACCCCTGATTTTAATTTAATTGGTTTCAAACCTTGTGCACTTGATTATTATCAAACTGTAAAATCAAGTTTAAATTTGATCTATTTGAATCAAAAGTAACATATTAGTGAGCTACGGACAGGGACATAAGAGCTCATATTCATGATAATCCAGTTTGGTGACATGTTTTGTTGTCCAATCATAGCAGCTTCTCCTAGCATGTAAGTTTTCCTTTTGATGTAAATTAATCTGATGGTGTAAAGTGTCTGTTACTGCAAATATAATTTTATTTGCTTAAAAGGGGACCGGATCAATTCTTAAGGTCAGTTTAAATTTCTTAGCTTCTTAAAGGAAGCTTAAGCTGGAAATTTAAAGTGATTTTAGAAAACTGACATCACACAGATATTTTTGGCATATAAGTGACTTCCACAGTTCTGGTGTGACGGATACACTCGACCCCCTAACCAAACCAGCATTCCTTTGGTACCGGCTCCAGAAGATGTAAAGGCCTGAGCCATAGCCGGGCCAAGACTCCCCCAGGAAACCCACACAGGAGCAGTGACCCAGTGAGCCCTGATGCACACGAGCCTGGAACTCGGATCATGCCAGGAACACAGGAACAGTGGCTAGGTTCTCCAAGACTCATTTATCAAGGAACAAAGCAAGCTGTGGTACAAGGAGTCTCAGGCATACCTTTCCAGTCGTACACGGTCTGACTACGAGCCAGCCACTTGGTTCCATAACTATGGCATCCTCAGTGAGCCTCCTTGGAGGTGTCCCTGGAGGCAGCGTGGCTACACGGCAGTGCTCTCCCCTTGAGCTGGGACTCCTCTAAGGCTGCTCCTTGAGGCAGAGAGACCTTTTGAGTAATGACAGATCTTTGAATGAGCCCAGTTCCATTTCTCTCTAAATTGCAACAGGACTGCCTAGCGGTGACTGTCCCCTTGAGCTGGGATGGCTCTCACGGATAAGAGATTCCTTACCTGAGACTGAGAGCCTTCCTGACCCAAGGGAACAGATCCTCGGTAAGTGACTGATAGCATGCTAAACTAATACAAATGAAATCCACGGAGCTACTTCTTTTAGATATAAACTATTATCCAAGACCGGACCTAGCAGCACCAAAGCTCCATCTGGAGTTTAGAAAGCAAAGTGGGTGCACTCTGAACCTCGTGACTCAACGGGAGGGTCTCCCTTTCCCTTTTGCATCTTTGGTCTCTACGTAAACCCTTCTAGCTCAATTCTAACTCGATTTGCCTCGGCATGTTTCATCTGAGTAACAGAGTGAACCTTGCCACTGAACTTGGTTAAGTCGCACTTTTACAAATTCATGCTAAAACCACTTTTGCTAATACTTTTGACGGTGATTCTTTGAGCAACCTAAATCACTCATTCATGACTACTGGAAGTCAGACATTTAAAAGTATTTGTTGTTTCATAAAATGACTGCTAAAATCCGTGGAAAAATTCCAAGGACTTTAATAAGCTTTGGATCGGGCACATTATTACTATGAATGTAATTCTTGATAGCTCTCATAACATCCCAGGCCATGTGAGAAACTCAGGAAAAGCAATTAACATTCCTCCATCGACTTTTGTATTTACATTTTAAATTTACCATATAAGACTTTAATTCTCCATAAAACTGCTTAAATATACGTAACTTCAGTGTTACTTAAATGTTTTATGATCTTCCTGAAATGATCAGCTAATTAAAATCACTTATTTGATTTAGTACCTTAAATTTGCTTTCCTTTATTTGGAAGGAAACTGATTTAATGTGCAGGTTTTGTTCATTTTCCTTCTCAGAAAATCTTAATTTGGAAGGAAAATCATGATTATATGGTAGGGAGGAGTATGTCTTCTAGGCTGCAAACTTAAACTAGTGGTAATCATTAGCTACCATGTATGACATGGTGTTTATAATTAAGAAATAAATTTACTACAGAAACTTGGAATTATCAATTAAAAAGTAGTCGGTGCAGTCCCACAAGGTCCTATATGATTACCTACGTTATCTGGGCTGTCACTTCCAATGCTGCTTTGAATCTCAAAGACCTCTGAGGGGTGCTCCATGTGTCAAGTTAAATAAGTGAGACAATCTTAGCGTAAAAATGCTACGATACAAGCGGCTGCAAACACAACTCTTCTAGAGGAGAATAAAGATGTCAGCTTCAACTTGAATATTATTGGCAAACTGTTCTTCCCTTCCTACTGTACTTCTGACTGGACTGACAGGACCACTCAATCTATGGCTGTACCAGTCTGTCTGATGGGTTAGGGGGGACAGAACCTCGGGAGCATTAAAGGACACCCCAGGCTGCTACATTTTTTTCTTACTTATTACCTCTACAGACTTACTTTTTTCCTTCTTCAGAGATTCCTCAAGTTTAAGGCCAGAAGAGACAGTTAAATTATCTAGTCTGACCTTCTATATATGCTAGGCCATTAGCTACACTCACTGACCATCCTCCACAAACCCTTCTCCTTTTCTCTGAGCTACCTGTCATAACACTGATCTACAAACGTGTCTCAATTATGAGGTGGTAAATCACTGTAAAAAAAAATAAACAATTCCTCCCACCAGCTTTTCTCTCCAGAATCCCAATTCCAACAAAATGATTCTGTTCCTCACTCTGAAACAGAATGAAAAATTTGGCACCCTCTGATGAATCAGATTTTATTTCTTGTGCTGAGTGTCTCACGTCTGTTGCTCTGGGCTCTAGCTTGGACTAGAAATAAAATGAATAGAAAGTGTCACCTCATCATATTCTTGACCTGATTGTAGTAGATGGATCTTAAATACTTTATATTCAGCTATGGAGGCTGGATACACCTATTCATGAATTCTGATACAAACCAATGAAGCTAAAATTAAAACACAAGCTGTTCATCCACAGTCTCAAAATAAAATCCAAATATTTTCTAGTGCTATATAACTTCTTCAAACCAGTATACATCAAGAAATCTAGCATGCCCTTCACAACTCCAGTATCTGCCTATGCAGTAAAACTGAGACATTTACTAGAAATAGGGAAAAAGAAAATAACATTCCAAAACTCATGATACCATTATTTAGGATCAATTTGAAGTATCTATTTGTTATTATTTGATGAATTAGTATCAAGTTGAAGACTGTCCCTTGGCTCTGCAATAAAGACTAGTGTAGACACAGGAACACTGACAGACAGTGACTGTCTCCTCTTTCAAACCTACACTGACAGCATCAACCGTTGTTCAGTTTGGTATCGGGGGCGTCAATAAGAGGGAAATGCCGCTTAACTTACGGCAGCATGCAAAATCTAGCACCTCTGTGTCTTCCTGGATTTGCCCCACGAGCATTCCAAAACGTGCACAACAAAACCACATGAAACTCAGATGATTTCAGGTCACGTTACAAAACACAGAACAGATTCACAGGAAGATTTACTAAGGTTCACCAACCTGTTGAGTGAACCTGGGCCCAGTTCCAAGGAAACCTGGATTGATTAATGCTTTCTTTAAATCAACATCACCTGATGTTCTTTGCTACTGACGTGAATCTCATCTTTTTCTTTTCTCTTTGGAATTTCAGATCGGTTTCAGTACAGAGCTGAAAACAGCACACAGAATGCACATCCATCTGCGTACTAACTGAAGAGCATGTACCACTGCTCCCTGCAACGCAATGAAATACTGCAAAACCAGTGTCCCACCAGCCTCATCAGTAGTGTTTTATATCCCTATATATATATATATATCCCTAGCTTTTTGGTAGGGTCTAGGGGTAGGGCTTTTTTTCAGATCCTTCATGCATTTAAGAACGCAGCAGTAAAGGAGCTCTTTCTACATTTCAAACACAGGACCAAATCGAGACATACTCGGCTACAGAAGGAACGCAACCTCTCTCTGATGGACCCCCTGGAATCAATGGAACTACTTAAGGACTAACATACCATTACCCATCGTGAGGAAGAGCTACTGTAAATAAGCTTTGAAAACTGTATTCCAGCTACAGTTGTGCTTAGTGGTTTGCTATATTCCAGCACTAATATATATTGCTAAATATAAATAAATGAAATAAAGTGGGAGATAGCGATACTCTGACTTCTGGTAGCAATGACTGTACATTTGTTCCAAGTGTCTGAGCAATCAGAACACTACATAAATACCTTGCCATGCCTGTGGGATCCCGTGCTAAGTTATAATCCATCACCGAAGCAGGCAGCCACTCCTGAAGACATGCTAAAGCATTTCTGAGGTTGAATGTAATTCATTGCTACACTATCTGGTTGCATGTTTATTTCCTCTAGCAGGAAGAAGTGGCTACATGCGGAGCAGTTGTACACTGGAAACTTAACTTAAAATTTTATTAATTTTATCAATATTCATATTAAACAATTATTGACCAAAGGCTCTGTAAATTATCAGCTGATTTATATTCTCCTTTCTATAAGAATTCTTTGTCAATAATCTTTACATTCAGGAATTCTACCCTGATACACAGCTTGTCTGTATTTACACCTTTATTTGAAAACAGCACAAGTTTTCAGGATTGAGCCAGGTGAAACCATTCAGATAAACAGGAAGAATCTGCCCCACCACGTCCTCGCTACACACACAAAAGAATATGCATTATGTTTGTATAAATAGCCCCCTGCTTACTGTATAGTTGCTTTATTTGTTTTCTTCATTTCTGACTCCTGGTTTCAGACAAACAAAAAACTGAGGAAAATGTTAAAGAACTGCCAAAGTTTCTCTTGGAATAGAAAAGGAACAGGAATATTCTAAGACAGACCGTTCCCTCAATTTCTTCTGGCCAATTTGTAGTCCCAGCAGATTTGCACAAACTTTGAACAAGCACAGAGGCCTGGCAGCACTGACATGAGCTGAACTCTTCTCGCCTTGTGAAATTCAACCGCTGCAACTTCATAGGCAGCTTTGGCAAAATACAGAAAAGATCAACCCAAAAGAAAAAGAGGTTTTAAACCAACTGGATTTTTAAGGAGAATTTTTGTCAGCAACAGAAAAATCCCCCAACATTTCATCAGGGAACTTTTTAGCAGCTTAATTTTTCACTGATGTGTTTGTATTGCACTGGAGTCCATCCCTAGTGTCCTGAGTTCCTCCTTTTTCCTTTTACTACTGCCTTAGATATCGGTGTCCACTAATAATATGGAAAAAGCCATCTTTAACGCTTAGGCTGTAAATATGCCACTGAGTCCCAAGAGCCTAACATATGTCAAAGGCATGAAATGATGACCATGAAAAGAAACTCCGCATCTGTGTTTGCTTAGCAGAAGAACTGCAGGGCTGACCTGTGGACTGATGTGGCTGTTTAATATGGTCTCTGCAAACCGTTCAATAACATCAGAACTGCTGTTTAATCCTCTTACCAGTACCATTGACATTATTTCATGTTCTACTAATTCCAAGTCATCTGCAGAAATACTTGCCTCTCTGGCAAGCCAACAGAGAGGGCCAAATTTTTTCAAAGGCTACAGCTATAATCTTACATGTATTGTTTCAGAATGAGATTTTTATTTTTCTTTTCCATGGGAACATTTCTGCATATTCTTATAGCCTGACTCTCACCTCACTTTTATTTTTGCAAGTCAGGAGTAAAGGTAATGCAAGGTGAGGATCAGAGCCCAAAGCTCCATGAAATTGAATTTTCTGAAACAAGTATCCAAGTGTACTTGGAGACTGTATCTCCAAAGGTGTTCAGATGCAAAAACCTCAATTATTTGGCTTTTGGAAGAACAAAAAATACATTTAAAAGAGAAAAAAAAATAAGGGTGAGATTTGAGAAGCTTCACAAGTACCTATATTTCAAATTTGCAACTTCTTGACTAGTTTTTGCAACGTTCTCCCCTTTCATTTGGATTTCCTAGGGAGAGTTTGTGGCAAACATATCAATAAAGAAGACCAAGTTTTTCACATGTTGGTTGCCAATTCAGTGCTCAACATTAAAAACCCACTTAAAAATACCAAAAAATAAAGAAGAAAATGATTCATTAATAAAAACAGGCTCTCATAATGATTTTCCCATGCATTTCCAGAGGATCAGAAAAAGTGCTGGACCTTGAAGGGAAAGGATTCAAGGGAGTGAAAACTTTCTGGCTTTGAAAGGAACTAACATTCTCGATGCTGTACAATCATTCTTACCTCTCTTTACAACCTTTGGGGAGTCACAATCCATCCAGGAGAATCAATTATTGAATGAACAGTAAGGGCCTCGTGCTACCACTCCCGTCACGCCACTGCCTTCGGTCAGAGAACACAAGTGGCTCTGAAACCAGCGCAGCCACGTAGTGTGAACGAACTGCAAACAGAGCACTTCAAAGTCTGGATGCCTGGTTAACACCAGTGTCCTGCTCAGAGCATTACACACCACAGAAACCGGTCGAGGGAAGAATGTTTCTATATACAATACACGTGGGCTCCCACTATCACTTAATCCCTCTTCCATCTATGCCAGATTCCAGCTGCAGTCCATACTCGCCTCCAAAGAACCAGAGCTAATGGCAAAGTAACAGGCATATCTATTGGCTCTTTTGCCAGCATTTCACAACAGATAGCATATGATTAGGTGTTAAGTGGGACTATTTGCACTTTTGCTTATGGCACATATAATTATGTAATTCTGTATAATGCCAAAATGACTGTTCAAGTAGCAGCTGCACAAAACAGAGATACTGACAGCACAGAAAATACAATCTTAAATAAAACCAGCACAGGAAAAAAATACACGCATGCATATACATATATATGTATTTATACACCTTCAGAACAATCTAGCACGGACTGTTTTTACAAGAAGATTGCATCAATGGCTCTTAAGCAGGGCTCTGCTTCTCTTCTTGCCTGTGAAAGTTTTGCCAGCGACAGGCCCAGAGTCCATACAATACAAATTGTGGTTTGACAGATCCTTAAAACATAACAGATGAAACCCTTGGAGTTCAGGATCTCATCCATCAGCTGTTGCTGGTGTTTGTCACGGAGCAGGCTGGCACTAGATGGCTCTGTCCGTGTTGGAGGTGAGGTAGCATAGCGCATGTTTGTGCCCTGAGTTTGCCAACGCTTTAAAGCTCTGTCTGCTCTACAGAACCTTACGGGCAGCACAGTGGGAGAGATGGGTGTAGACAAACCGCATACAGCCACCCTCTGCAGAGTTCCCCCTGGGAAATCAAATTAATAACTGTCCCTGCCATCAAAAATATGGAGGAAGGTACATTTAACTTACTTTTATTATTTTTTCAGAGGAAATGTATCCTAATTTCACAGCACAGTGACACAGCTTCCATGAGCTTCGATTAAAGTAATCACAAAGCATCAAGGTTAGTTAGAAATGCTGCTCTATTTTAAAACACATCCTTCTAAGCATATGGGTAAGGTGGTGGCTCTGGTAGGAGTCTGCCACCTCTGTGCTCTATAGAGGTCAAAAGGAGATCACCATTTGTTTAATTTAAATAAATCAATTTGTTAAACAAGGAGCTGCTGAGATTATACAGTTAGAGGGTGGAGAGCAAAGAAAGATAATTATTTTTGTTTGCATAAATCATTTTCTTATTACTTGGAGATCAGGGTGGTATTGTTTGGGTTCGAGGAAGGAGGGCAAAAGAAGATAAGTATATCAATTTGCTGATCGGGGTTACATGGGATTTTGCTGCTGGGGCTGGAGAAAGGAAAGAAGATCATTATTTTTATTTAAATAAATCAATTTGTTGTGATCAGGGATCACATGGGGTTGCACCGTTTGCAAAGAAGGCACAGGAAATTCTCCTTTATGGATAGTTAGTTGTAGAACAAATGTTCAGGCACTACTCTATCCAATGGAGAAAGGACAAAAAAAACTGTTAAAAGACCATACAGCTGGATTTCTATTTCTTTCTTTGGAAAGACCCTATCTTTGGCATCTTGTATTGGTCTGGTCTCTAATTTGAGTTAAAACAACAGCTGTTACACTTCCAACACACTGAATCAGGATTAAATATATATATATCTATGCACACGTGTGTATGTGTATATAAACCATGTACACAGGTAGTTAGCTAGATAGCCAGATAGCAGCCGATGGGGCCTGACCCCAAAAGCCCTTGCACTTTGAGGCAGTGCCTGCTGCAACTACTGGAAAAAACTGTGGTTGCCTTCCCAGGATGCAGGATCAGTCCTCCAGTGTGGAATATTCATTGAAATCAATGGCCATTCTGTGCACATACACTTTAAGGGCCTGATATTTGTTGCTGCTTTTCTGAAGCAATTAATGAAGCTCTGTGCGTAATTTTAAAGGCCCTTCATGAACTAACTGGAAATCTACAGCACTGAACATCAGTGAACTCATATTCAAAACTAATAGCTTCAGTGTCGCTGCCAAAAATTGACTAAGCGCTCTTTGTGCCTGCAAATGGGGTTCTGTAGGCAGTATCCTTCTATCTGCCTTCAAGGGATAATCTCCTCTTACAAATAAAACAATTGTTTCATCTGCTCATTGCAATGGTTGAATAAGGCTGCAGAAATGAATCTCACTGGTTTTGAATGTTCCCAAGTCAATCAAGTGAGGGTTGGGGAGTGGGGTTGCTTTCAATTAACATGTGTTGCTATTTGCAAAACTAGTTAAAAAAAAAATGTCTTTTCACATGTTTGGATGCAACTCATGCAAACTTGTAAGCAAACTGTTCCTGTCACTATACCCTTTTGAAAGATGGCTTAAATACAGTGTGAAAGTCAAAAATCTGTTTCTGTGGGATCAAGGTGTCCCATCTATTACCACGGAAGAAAAAGAAGGAATAATCTAGTTAGCTCTAAAACAAATGAAACAATGTTTGAATAACTACAGAAAATAGTGGGCCCCAACCATCCCTTGGATACTTTCGGCACCAATGGCATAGTCCAGGGGATGAATTTGCGTTTGTAACAAGAATGATAAATCTAACTAAACGTCTTTATTTTTACAGTAAGTTAAAGAAGCATTTTTACTTAGTGCAGTCATATATCTCCACATTATTTTGAAGTACGCTTCTTCATTGCTTTTATGTATTCAGAATTGCCTGAGGAAAGCATCCTTTTCTCCTTGTGTTTCATTGTTGTTACCCTCGTAGAGTGTAACATGCACAAACTTGATTATGATTAATTGAGGGCTCTAGCAAATTATGGTTTTATTCCTTTCCATCTAAGATTTCCATCTGCTCAAGTTAAAAAAAAAAAAAAAAAAAAAAAAAAGAAGAAGGAAATTTTACATTTATAAGGACACTTCAGGCTTTCTGGGTAAATCATCAGAACAACTTGTTCATCAGTAATGGCTACAAGTGAAGAAAGTCTCCACTCTTACATCACCACCACATTAATGCATCTCCATCCTACAAGTAAGGCTGAGAGAGGATGATAACTGGTCAAACCGCATTTCATCCAACATCTTGCTGCAGAGCTGGAATTTCAAACTGAATCAAACCAGTTTAGAATATTGCTCAATTAGATCCTACCACCAAAGAACCACTTAAAGCAGTTAAGTACTAAGTCTGTAAATATAAACACCTGTGTCCTTCGGCGTAATGCATGTAACATCAGGCATGCTATTTATAAGAGGCTCTGTTGAAGTTCTTACCCAAGGTGATGCAGCTGCATATACCAGCCCATTAAGCCTGGTGTACCACATCAGATAAGGCCCTTCCTTCAGGGTTTATGATTCAGGTATAAAAGCTTGCCATCCCCTGGAAACTGGCAAATGAGATTGCACTTGGCAGTCTGGGGTTTTCTTAATAGGATGAATGACAGAAGCAAGAAGTCATGTTTAACTTGTACAAATGCGAGGAGGAAAAGGCAGGGCTTTTTCATTTAAAGACAGCCTTGTTCTCCAGCCTTGTTAGCGTATAGCACAGAGCGGCGCCTTTGGCTGATGAGAAAGCAAAATTATTCAGGAATTTGCTCCTCTGAGACCACAGAGTTGAAATAACAAAACTCCGAACAATTTTAGCAACCAGAACACAGATACAATTGGTCTTTAAAAGGCTGGTCTGGACAGCTGGTGGCACAAGGGACAGGGGCTGTGAATTTATGACAAGGTCAACATCAGTGGCATTTTTCTTGCTCAGCCAACAGCGTGAATTGAGTTGTTGGCCTTGGCCCAGGCCCCTGTGAATAACACTCAAATGACTAACACCACACCGCTCTTCTTGAACCACCGCCGAAGCAGACAGGTTAAATCTGCACACCTTTACACTGAAGGGAACTGTGGAGCCCTGGTGTGATCTGTTACTGCAAATCAGCTGTAAAGGTGGTGACTCCAGCAGGAGGGATAATGATCTTCACCAAAGACAAGCATAAGTGTGGTCTAATTGCCTGTAAAGATGACATCTGATGGCTAGCAGGGAAGTTACTGCAGTGTTCCTGCACGCAGGCGGACAGACTTGAGGCTGACTCTCAAAAAACAAGGAGTCTGTGGTTCAACTGAACCAAACTAGATTTAGAGGTAGATACAGAAGTCACGCTTCCTCTGCCAAAGTTTGCACAAGATCCTTGTCAAGGAGGCACTGCTTTAAGACCTCACAGCAGCACGCTGAAAATTTGACTGCTCCGGTAGCCTCATAGTAAATGAAGAAACCACTTCGTGTAACAGACATGGTTTGTGTCGAAAAAATAATTCTGTGGAAAAGGCAATATGGATCAAGAGTCCTCCGTGGCAGAGTGAACAAAGTACAGAGCAACAGATCATTCATCACATCATCATTCGTCATCACCACATGGCTGGTATTATAGAGTCACTGCCCAGACTATAGGAAAAAGCAGTCGCTTCTTAGTGAGGAAAAGTGTTCTATTAATGAAGTCCCAAAGGGTTTTATTCCCAGTTGAGCCTCCTTAGATGTTGGTCAAGTCACTTCAGCATTCTGGTTCACAAAACAGAGAAGCTGCGTTTACCCACCACTGCACAGGGATCTCCGTCAGAATGATTCGCCAGAGCAAACTTTTCCAGGGGCACGCATCACCCTTTCCTGCTGCAGTGACCCAGCTGGGCTAGAAGTGAGGGGTGGCTGATGACTTCACCCCTCCAAGAAGCAATCCATACACCTCGAGGCCCCAAGAGGCCATCACATAGAAGAACTGCTGAGTAAAATAATCTGGTGACAAAGCTACTGGAATCTGTGGTCAGAAACCCCTGGAAACATCCTCCCAGCTTGCTCCAGGGAGTACTGCAACAGAAGCACCCTGCTGCAGTTCTCCTCCCCCCCTCTGCTCACACATCACATACACACAAGGGCACCAGAGTTAATCCAGCCTTCTGTGGGAAGCTCTGCACGAAGCCTCTCTGTGCTTTGTACAAGTGTGTGAATCTCATCCTGATACTTTCAAGGTACTTGGGGAAACATTAGAATGGCAGCACGGCAGAAATGGAAAATGCATTATCATTCATTGGCTGCAAATAATTTATTTGATATCCACTGCCCTTTTTTTTTTTTCCTTCCTGCTGCCTGTGTTTGTGATTGTATGTGAAATTAATTTCTGAAGAGTTTAGCTAATCGTTATTGGTGAGAAGATCCTGTCAGTTTCTCAAGATAAATAAGAAATGGTTCCGGCTGACATAGATTGCATGTCATATGACTATCCTGTTTCTCTGATTTAATAAATATTTATCTTTCTGTCTTTCAGGAGCATTGTGCAAGATTTTTTTTATCTTCTGATTTGACATGGGAAATGGTCGCTACATGCCAAAACTACTCCTATTATATAAAAAGGCAAATTTTCCTTTTTTCATTTCAAGACAGACATTTTTCAAATTAAAATTAATATGCTCACAGATTATATCTTCTCTTGCACAAATCTATGCAAGATGCTATTTATTTAGGGTGTGCCTCTTTTTCTAACCATGAGTTCTTCTAACGTCAGATAAAAGAGACTTATTGTCCTATTCCCATTTTATCTTGTAACTTTTTGTGGGAAAGTGTAAAGGAGACGGGTGACCCCCCCAAAAAAAAACCTGTAGAAAATGATCTCACATCAAGGCACTCTGCAGAAACTCAGGTGGTCTCACAGGAGCTGCCAACCTTGCTGAAAATTTTTGTCACTGCCTTGAGCAAATTTTTTTCCTTCTCTGTGCCTCAGTTTCCTAAGTGTAAAAGAAAAGAGATGGGAAGGTGTGAGAGTACTTTCCCTTTTCTCTCTGTCTTATTCCTATTGCGAACTCTTCAAGGCATCTCTGATTATGCATTTAGCAGATGGGGGCTCCAAACTCAGCTGGAGCCTTTAGGCATTCCTACAGTATAAATAAAAATAATGATGATGGAGTGTTAAAATAGACAGAGCTTGTTCTTTGTTCTTCGTAATGTGAATCAAACTGTGGCTGGACTTATATTTAACACCGCTATGTAGTTTATTTATGAGAGGATTTATCAGAAGTGGTTGGGTTTAATTTCCTCTAATTCACACTGTATGAAAAATGGCAACTGTCTGATTTTAATCTATAACCTGATGATAGGGCTTCCCAGAAATAACAAAAATACCACGTTCAAGGTATCCAAACAGTTACTGTAGGAGCACAGCACAGGCTGATTACGCCTGCTGCCTCACACCTCAGCTCCATCCTTCCCTGCCTCATCTCTTCCAAAAGGATCTGCAAGGGCCAGGATGACTGAAGCAGTACATAAAATATTAACGGTAATAAAAATAATTTTGGGAGTTCAAGTGCCTTCCCTGGCATCTTGATTTGCAGAAAGAGTTAATTTTCTTTTCTCAGACTGGCCTTTTTTAGTTTTTAACCAAGGGGCTATGTGTTTGTTAAGCTGGTGGATGGAGGAGGGAGAGGTGTTGAAAAAACAGTCATTTTCAAATGGAGCAAATACATGAAGTCAAATATAAATGTGCATTGACAAGCTCACAGATTATCATGGGGTGAAAAACATAATTATAAAAAATGATGGAACTTCTTTTCAAGCCAATAGAAGAAAGATTCAAATGCGGGGGCAATCAATACCCTGTGATCAACAGGAAATGCTAAGAATAACTGTATATCATGTGTGGCTTCAAATTTACAACCAGGACATATAATCTCATTGTAAGAAAAGAGTCAAGTTCAAGAACTTGGCCTCTACAGTAAAGCTCTCATTTTAACTAAAGAAGCTGAGGTCGACGGCCTCTCAAATGAAACAGATAAGGCGACATAGGGTTCTTGTCAGAAACAAATGTTATGTCTCTCCCTACTGAAAAGCTTAAAGATATTATCAGCAAAAGCCTAGTTGGGCCTGAAATCGGTCCCAGAGAAGTAATATTAACCAGGCTCCTGGCAGATCATTTATTTATCTCAAGCTAAATTCAATAAAGAGAGCCATATATAAGTGAGGGAAAATAATGCAGCTGCTAGTAATTTATCATTGGATGGAAAGTCATTGTTATCCTTATCTCTCCAATGATGTTCTATTTCCAACTGGTAATGAATTATGGGGCTTGCCACATCTTTACTATGTGACAGGTCAACACTACCTCATGGGTACTGTACTGTATTTATGCAATCGATAGAGAGCTCGCTGAGAAAATATTGGCAACCATTTTGTGAGAGTGACCTAAAGCTGTATGGCCTTACGAGCGTTGGTGGTAGTCCGTGGATAGAACGGCATTTCTATCCTCCTTTAAAACAAAGATTTCTCTGAATGCTTTAAAAGTATTTTTCACTTTGCTCTTTGTAAAGCCAAGCATGTGAAGTGAACCGCTGGATTGTTAATTATAAAGCATTCTGCTCGTTTAAGCTGGCTCAGCCACCAAAGGGATCTTTTCTGTTCTTTGTTGCACTTATTAGAGGGATTTATTAAATCAAACTTCAGTACAGACTTATCCAAAATTATTTGTGCCTGTGGTGTTTGGGACACAGCAGAGGCACGAAGAGCAGAGGTTTGGCCAGGCTGCTGCTGAGATGTAAGGACAGGCTAACGAGCAGCGCCGGGTGCCCCACAGAGCTCCCGAATTCCACGCAGAGTTTTAAGGTGGAAGCCGTGCAAGTCCTGACGGCATTTACCTTCCCCCAGCCAGCTGTGAGGGACCCTCCCAGCACAAGCCCTGCAGGAGAAGCAGTGGAAACCAGCGCGGAAACCAGAGCGGGTGGGTGGCTGCGGGAGGAAGAGCCCTGCCACGGAGACACTTGGCCAGGACCAGGTTCCTGGAGCTGGCCCTTCCCGGGGCTCTCCCAGCCCCTAACAAATTATGCCCACGTTTATCTCTTTTCTCTACTTCTCCCCATTACATTCGGCTTTCATTATTCACAAGCAGTGCTCACGTGGCCTGAAAAGCTTGGATTTATACTAAAAGAAACACACCTTTCAAATTTTATATGGATTGGGGCGGGGAGGGATATATATCACAAATGACTAAAACTTTGGATTTAGAAAAACAACATTTGACAAAGAACAAAGAAAATTTCCAAACACATAATTTTTCAGAAAAAAAAAAAAAAAAAAAAAAAAGACAGATCTTAGAATAAGTAGGCTTTTGTCATTAAAAGTCACCAAAGGGGAAAAAAAAAAAAAAACCAAAAACAAACAAACAACACAACCATATTTTGGCCCAGACGTCATTTCTAGCTTAGGCCACTTGATCTTCATGCCATTTGGTTCACTACCTCCCCTTGAGTTGTCTTCTCCATTGAGAAAGAAGAGACTACCCAGCTGTGGCCACAGATTCCTTCAAGAACCGAACAACCAACAACCCACAAATCCGCCCTCCCCTTTTGTTTTGTTTTTTATTTGTTAGGTAGAAAGGTAGAAAAAGACGTGTCCCTCAAGACAGAGTAGGGAGTAGGGACATATTGTGAAAAAGGGAATGACACTTCAGCTGAAGAGAAGCAGCAGCCATGTCTGTTAGAAATTACTGATTGTAACCACACGTGGCTTTTTAGCCGTGCAAGGGGACGTCCAGATGAGAGGGGCCGCCAGCGCTGAACCTGCCGACCTTCCTAAAAGAGCACAATAGGACAGGACCGTACCTGTGTGACATTTGTGAGGCAACGAGAGGAAAAGTAAAGCTGTCTTTTCCCATCATTGTGGGAAAAGGAAGTTTGGACTTGCTGGCCAGCACTTAAATAACGTATTAGGTGACCTAAATGATATCAGCTAAGGTGGCTAAGATTAACTCAGATGGAAAACAAATGCAGATAGCTCTGTCCATTGTTAAATAATGAGTGTGCTTCCTGGTCACAGAGACATGCTGTGCCTTCTGGCATGTATGCATGTGTTAATATGACTCTTTGGCTCTGTATGTTTAGGAAAGTCTTAGTAATGGAAAAACAAGAGTGTTGTAGTGAAGGCTGAAGTCCTTTGGCAGAGCAGCGTGTGCAAGAGCTTGACCAGAGCCCGCTGGATTGCACTTCGGCCGAGCCTGTGATAGCAGTCTGTCAGCTCCACGAGCATTAACACTCATTCACAAAGATTCAGAAAGTCAATGAGAGCACTACTATATCCTGGAGTAAATAACATCCTTTCCCCATTTACTGACTGAGATATAAATTCCATATGGTTTGGCTATACCAGAAGGGGTCTTGCCCAGATCACATTAACATATGAAAGCTCTGATACTTTCACAATCGGTTAACTCAAGGGGTCATCTAGCCCATGCCAGGAAGATCTTACCTTCCTTTTAACAGCTGAAAAAGTACGATGGGTTTTTACAATGTAATCAAGTAATGTAAATAGCAAAAAATAAAAAAAAAATCTAGGTGTCGTAACTCATATAAACCAAGATAATACAGAGAAATACACCCCCTGAAATCAACTGTTGACTTCTGAGTCTATCCTAACCAGCAAGGAGTTTGCTACTTGTCACATACATTTTCTCATGTAGTTTCAAACACACTGTCAAAACTGTGTACAACTTCTAGCTCCCAGGCCTTCTACCTACATACCAATCACTCAATTCACTTTTTAATTTCCATTGTTTGGAGCCCTATCCTAAAATTTTTAAAAGAAAAAAATAACAAAACCTAAAATATTGACTTAAAACTACTTAGGTTTACAGAGGTACAGTCTGGTAAGAATGATGTATGTGTTTAATAATACGTTCCCTGGCTAATAAAATACTAGATTATTTTTGGACTACAGAATTTAAATGGAAGGAAGTTTAACCATTAGGAACCTGTTTACTATTACCAAGAGAATAGCCAGTTGGCAGGTCAATAGCTATCAGCAGAAATAAAGAACCACAGCAGCCACCTGCGCGTAAGGCTTGTCCCTGTTAGGAAAAAAAATAAATGAAAGGGCAAAAACTGAGAAGCAAAGCTAGAGCATGCCGGGAGTTTTTTTCAGCTTAAAATTAAAAAAGAAAGGACATTGCTCTGGGACTCCTGATTTCAGAGTTTAGTGCAAACAATAGCCAGCTCTTCAGGCTGCTCAGGATAAAATGGGCAGCAAATATCTGTGTCAAACTTTTTCTCTAGATAAACAACTGAATCTGAAGCTTGTTGAAATATCTCAGACAGGTTCTTCATGGCATGAGGATTAGCTGTGAAAGGAAGTTTGCACGCAGGGATGTTTCCCCTTCCTGTGTGAATAGTCCCACCATTGAGCCAGTTGGAGATTGGCCATTTAGAGTTGAAAAGGCCAGCAGACACCTGTGTCAAGTGCATCCTTCCTTTGCCAGATGGAAATAATTTGAGCCTTGAGAAAGTTCTCACTTATTGTCATTTGAATGGGTCACAGAGAATCACACCTGCAGAAAAGCTGTACCGTGCATCTCACAGACCAACGCGCACTGGGTGGAATCACGGTTCCAGTAGGGTCAACGGGACTGTTGCTGTGGAACTTGAAAGTAAGGCTACTTATTGCCAGCAGGGAACACTTTCAGAGGCAATGAAATCTTGTTTCAGCGTAATCTAAGACATACATCAGTCCTGAAATTAAAAGAAGAGGGGGTTTTCCTTCTGATTTCTTATTTCCACATAAAGACTATTTTTCTCACTTTTATCAGTCAGCTACAGCTAATATGTTCTTCTGTCCTAGAGACTTTGTGTACATATGTATGTACATACTGTATGGACATTTACACTCAATTAAAAATTAATTAACATCATGTGGTGATTCATATATTCTCTAATATAAGTATAGAGAACAACTGTATTAGTAAATGACAACACTTTAAAGGCAAGTATCCTACATAATGTGTAAAATGCTCCTTGTTAAAGACACAGAAATGTTATAGTTCCACTATCAGCTAAATATTGAAATACTGGATGTTTAGGTGATGGATAAACCTACAAAGGATGTAATCTTTTTTTTCCTTTTGTTTCTTGCCAATGAAACACCAAGACACTTGAATTCAGTTCAGGTTTGGGTAGTCCAAAGATGTACCATTTTTCAACAGGAAAGAAATATTCTTTTAGTAAACACCAGACTAAAAAAGCAGAGGAAAGGCTTCCAAAGAAATGATTCCCAAGAAATGTAATGATTCCCAAAGATATCATTACAACTGATCCAGTCAAAAATGAGGCTGGGAATTTTTTCCAGGACATTTCCTGTAATCACAAATTTTCTATGATTTTATACAGGGGAAGTTTAGGAAACCACTTGCTACTTGGCTTCCACGGTAAGGGCTCTGCATGTCACACAGGAGCAGCAGGAGCACCTGCAGAACACTCCTGTGCTCCTGACCATCTCCTCCTGGCTGCTTAAGGTTTGTTGAAGTCAAACAGCACCCAGCCAGTTTCATACCAGTTATCCCATTTACAAGTTCACAGTGGCTTAACAGCTGTTACCAATATTAATGGCTAATCAAATACTATTGATGTAATAATTCTTCTCATCCACAAGCAAAGTCTTAAATAAAGGGGTAAATATTAACTTAGGCTCCAGCTGATAAGGCTTTTCTTCCCCGTGCTTATTAGTATAGGCTTCCCTTCTGAACTTTGATAAGACATTTACGGAGTAAGACACACACACAATTAAAGACTACGATTGCTGCTATGGGCAACTTTTTCTTCATTATCACAGGACCTTAACCTGGACTTGTCTAATGTTGCATAACTTTTTGGTACCCTGCTCCATCTGTACACTTGAAAGATGCCTAGGAGTGCGAGCACAGGCTTGCTCTCAGAGCTCAGAGCCAGCATGCCACCAAAAGAGCCCTTCAGCATGGCCAGTGACCAAAGGAAATGCTTCCACAGTGGTCCAAGTGAACAAGGAAGACAAAAGGTGATGCTGCCCGCAGCTTGCCAAAACACTATTGCCAATGGGCCAGCCAAAGGTGAGACCACTGCTCTACAGGTTGTGCCACGTGTTCCCATAGTGAGCAAACAAGCACCAGGTGAGATATGAAATCTGGATATTGGGACCCCATTTACCAACAGAGGAGTGACTGCAATGGACTCAACAAACTTTCAGAAGGACAGATTCACAGGGGTTTGGCCGGATGACAAGGCTACACAGGTCTAATCAGTCAGAGGTTGACTGCAGCACAACCAACATAGATCAAGACCCTTTTTCAGCACAAACAACACAAATTTATTTTCATTGAAAGCAAATTGTCACCTTTTAGTTCTGTGTTGGCTTGCTAATCAGCATCATTTTTTTTCAACTTCACTATTTCCCATAACCAAACCTCCAAGTATATAAATAAACACTTCAACTGCTAGAAAAATTATGTTTTTTATAACATATAGGAACTTCACCATGAATATTTTAAAGACAAAGCTCCAGCTCTCAGGGTGGTTTGTTTTAATTGCTATTTCTTTGAAATTCTAACAATACTTGTGCACTGATTTGTAAAAAATACATCTCAATAAATGCAACTCTTAGTCTCATCTGAGGTAATACGGGGGTTGTGAGGGGAGACACCACTATATTTTGCTCCCTTTCCTTGTACAGCCTAAATTCTGTAAGTCAGATAATTGATCCGCAAGAACAAGCCAGAATGGGTAGTAAACTATCCATGGCAAACTCCCCATCGCTGGAGTTTTTAAATCAAGGTTGAATGTATTTCTAAACTATGTGCTCAAGCTCTACCACAAGCTCAGTGCAGGAATCAGTAAGTAAAATCCTCTGGCTTATGGGAGTCAGCCAAGATGGTTATAATGGTTCCTGCTGGCCTTAAAAATCATTAATATAGGTGAAATAGAAACTATGGTTGAAAATCATCCATGTGCAAAGCCCTGCGATAAAACCTTGAATAGAATTTCAGCCGAAGTGCTTAGAAAGTCTTAGGCCACCCTGCATCCAGTCTGATTTTTAGGAAAAAAACCCTGAACTACACATAGAGAACAGCTATGTCAAGCCTTATTAGGGTTGTGTTTTGCATACTGTGAGAGGAAATAGAAAGCATTGCTTTCTGCCCTAGGGTTGCTGCTGGAAGAGAAAGACCAGCTGGGACCTCTTGTGGAATGCAAAGGAAGCTTAACATTTATCTGCTTTTGCTCTCACTGGTATTTGTTGGAGGAGCGCTTAAAATGTGCATCTCCCAGAAAAGAAGAAAAAAAAAAAAAACAACCAAAAACCAAACCACTAAGGAAGCTCTTTTGACCTATCAGCAAGTTTCAGAAGGGCTGGAGTCAGCGGTGGCTTTGCTATGCATCCTCCAGGCTCACCGAATAGCCAGTCATTAATGACTAACGCTGAGGCGCCAGTGTAGGAGGACACGCACCTTGCAGCGTGGTACGTGAGAAACTGGTCTGTGAACCCAGTAACTTCTCCATTTCAATAATGTCTATTGTAGAATAGAATTTATCAAGAGAAATGCTGACTCCACAGCTCATGAACATAAATCATCTGTTGAAGGGCAAAACACATGAAATTGCCTTGAGATCTGGAGCAGTTTGGGAAGCACATGATTTTAGCATACCGCATTTGGCCAAGGCTTATTAGTGCCTCCTGAAATGGATAGGTGCCCACTGCTCCTCCTGCACGGACACACAACCCAGGGCAGCGGGCAGAGACTGGCCGCAAATACGTTCACACAAACTATACGTGGGTATTAGTAAACACGCAGGTTCCACCATAAAGGGATTATATTACTCTTTCCTGGCATCTGGAATGTGCATTGTGTTACCAAACAAAGGAAATTATGCAAAGGTAGCCCCCAAGGCAGAATAAGCATGATCCGCTCCTACTTGTGAATACTGAGCAAACACTTACTAGCCACAATTAATTACCTGCCTCTGCTCGTTTTGTTAAATGATCAAAGTAATACATCCACTGGTTGCACATGAATGTGACTATTTGTACAAAATTACATTTATACAGTAGCGGTGCAGGGCCAGATCCTGCAGTATTTGTCATTATTCACATGCCAGTCACATTACTGAGGGAATTGCTTCTAATTACTTAGTATCAGGACTGTACGACGCAGCCAGACTTCTGCAATATTAAGGTGATAAGGATATATAGCAGAGCAAGGGTAGAATCAATTGTTCTTAGATTCCTTCTCTTCCTCATCAGCCCACCTGACACACATGAAATATTTCTGAAATCAATTTCAGAATGGCCAGACGGGGTACTGTAAGTACCACAGTCGGTTCATCAGTTGGCTCTTCCAGGAAGACTTCAGGAATTAGGATGGAAGCGTATTACTTACTTTCCCACAGGATAACTGCAGTGCGTACAATAGCCCTTGTTCTAAGAGATACTGCTGTGCACGCTGCCTCACACGCTCTATCAAATGAACATCGTTCACCCCTGTTCAGCAACAGCTGTGCAAAGGACCATTCTATAAGGTTAAACTTTCATTCTCCATTTCTTCAGCGCTGTGCAGTATTTTGTATCAGCACTGAACCAGCTGAGGTCCTTCAAAATCAGTTTTCCTGCCTCAGTTACTCAGACGCAGTTGTATTTACCCCTGCAAAGCGTATATGGGCAGTTCACCTCTGGCAGGATGTGACCAGAACTGTGGGTCTCATTCCTGAGTTTGGCTGTCTAAAACGAGAACTGTGTTACCAACCCACCTGGAGCAGAAAACACGGAGCGACAAGACACTAACAGGGCCGGGTTCTTGGGCCACTGAAGTCCTTAGGCAGTTTTCCCCCGCCCGCAGCAGGCTTTGGAGGCAGACCGCTGAACTTCCACCTCCGGCAATCCCATCCGTACTTGCTCACAATAAAGCAGAAGTTGTTTCACAGGCCTTAGCAAATCCAGCACACGGTTTCACTCTCCTTATAAGAGCTTTGTATATGCCCTCCTGGCGCAGAAAAAAGGGAAACTTTTCAATAAAGGTATGGAATTAGGTTCGCTAACAATTTTCATAGAAGTGTGTACAAAAGGAGCTCTATTTAGTGTCAGTGCAGACCGTTTGAAACACATACATGGTATTTATGCAGTTTCCTTTTCTTTCAGGAATTGTTGTTGCTCTATTTGATCATAGCACTTCTCCAGCTCCTAATATTTTTGGATAATGTTCTTGCCTTCATTTGTAATCACTCTTTATTCGGTGTGGAAGACAGATTTTTCCAATTTTGTGCTATTATGTACCTTAGCATGGAAAGGATTAGATGGGTTTTTCTTTTCCCTTTTAGTCCTTATTTAACTGCTTGTGAGCTTCAGGGATTTATATCCCAGTAGGTCTAATTCCAGGATTATAGGTATCTAGATATCCAGTAAATCATTTAGCAGCACATGGGTTTAAGGCAACTCGAAATAACCCCTCCAGTTAGCTCTTCAGCTAAACACGGAAGTTAGCTAGAAGCACTAGATTTGAGTAAGAGTTATAAAGTAATGCAGAATCATTAATTTAGCATCTGATCTACTTGCTTCAAAGGCACTGATAAAATTTATACTCATTTCAGTGGGAACATGGCAAGGTCTTCAAATCCTCTTGCTTTAGATGCTTTCCTTCTTCCTAGCCACACACTAATCAAAGTCTCCTCCTCCTCTGATTTAAGGTTCAGCTCTCATTCCCACAACTGTTGCATCTGTATTTAGATAAACACTGGCAGGTTGAGTTGACCCAAAATTTAGATTTATCAAAAATGAAATAAAATGAGCAACAGAAAGCTTTCTGTATTTGTTTTTCTAAATTCCAGTGAAAGCAGCTTCTCGGTTTGGACTTCAGTTTTCCTTGGCATCATCTACAGCCTGAACATTGCAGCACGTGCTCATACATGAAAACAAATAGGGGACAGACAAAAGCAAAATTGAGTTATAGGTTTTCCTTGTTTGGGCTTAGTGAAATGTAAGCAAGTGCTATTGAAGATCAAAAAGAAATCTGGTTTCTTGGGATCTATCATTCAGAACAATCAAAATGAATACTAATAGCAAAGATAAGGAAATCCATGCTTTTAACTGTGCGTTCTAATTTGCTCACGCCCCTTTAAACATGGCACGGCGAGTGAGAAAGGCTTTGCCCCGGCAGAGCAGTTCGTACAACCACGGACCTGTGCCAGTTCTCACCAGGCGTGTCTGAGGGTTTGTCACGCCGGGTTCAGCTAAGGCACTGTTCCACCGGCGCTGACAGCCGGAGCGTTGGTGAGGCACAGGGATCTCAAGGTCAGATTTGTGGTCTGGTCTGAGTTGTGTGAGAGGCTGTTAAATCCATCGTTCAATACATTCATAGCACTGACTGATTCTCTCCAACCTGTGCAAGAAGGTGCTGTTGTACCTGACTTCCCTTGTGGTAGGCGGCATCATGGAGCAAGAGGCTGCGATGTGACACAAACCTCAGCACGGAGGCTACTCGCTGCGCACAGGGAAAGAACCTGGTTGCTCTAAGAGGGCCTGAAGGAAACCAGGACTGCATCTGGGGTGTGGTAAGGTGATAAAACTGAGCATCCCCTCCCACCCTCAAGGGTAAGTGCTTGCTTAAACTCTCTTTATGTTGGGTGTGTCAGAGGTGTGGGCCCAGAGGATCTGCCATAGCCAGAATTAACATGTGTTCTTCTTCTGTAGAACAGATATAAAAAGGCCTTTCCAGACAGAGGCTTTTTGCCTGCATGAATGTCAACACTGAGTTCATTTCAGGCGAGTTCTGTGGTGAACAGAAAGGTAAGGTTAGGTGAGGAGCCCTTCCCATCAAACCAAACTTGAAGGAAAGCCAGGGCTGCAGGGCTGGATTAGGACTGGGCACATCCCAGCACATAAGTGGTGAGTAAGATGCACCACTTCCAGCAGCAGGCAGTGAGTCTCAAAAACGCACTTTGAATCTGCAGTTCCCTTCTTCGCATGGGATAGGAAGGAGGGGTTACAATTTATTAGTTTTCTACGCACTACCTACCATCCTATCACTGGCTCAGGCAATCAGGCCAGTCAATAAGACAACCATTGAATCACAGTTCTCCTCGCTTCCATGTACATCCTGCAAGAAGTGAGCAACCAAGCAGATAGACTTGTTTACTCCTGCATGCCTGGATCCATGGTCCAGAGAGCCAACAAAGGGGACAACAGAGCATTCAGTTCGTTTATCTTTATCTCCTGCACCAGAAAAAAAAAGTTACCAAGTAGTCTTCCCTTACTAACCACAGTCCACCTTCCCTGCAAACCATTGTCTACCCATGGCCACAGCATCTTCAGCTCAATCTTTTTAAATGGGCTTGAGAAATCTGATTTATAAATGAATGAACAGTGAATATGGAGAAATAACACATCCATCGGTGCCATGTCAACCTGGTCCATCATTCATAAAATTTCATGTGTATCTAGACTCTGTCAACAGATCTGCCTCAAAGAGCACGCAGGATCAGCAGTCTGCAGCTTCAGAAACAGACAACATCTAAATCCACCACCATTTCACTAACATCTCTGCCTGAATATGATAGATAAGGATTTCAGAAAGGCATGTCAAAGATAAAAGGAAAGCTACCCCTTGCTCTTGTTTAATTTCCCTTCCAATTTCCTAAAAGGCCTGTTGCGGGAATGACTGTCACCAGAAAGATACAGGGCCCAATTTACAGCCATTGCACAGAACTGCAATAAGCAGTTGCAGTCTATAATTTTCAAGTAACACCACATTTATGAAAACTGCAACAATCCCTTTTGCTGTGATTTGTGGACTCTGATGGCAGAAGAGCCAACCTCTCTCTCAAGCAGCAGAGAACAAGAGAAAAAGATGAAGAGAAACAAACTGGCTGCTGCCTCAGCATGTAGACTGCAAAATAAATAAAAAACAGTCTTAAAAAGTGTTAATAAAATATCCGCTAAGAGTAGAAGGGGAGATTAGAGCTGACAAGTTGGCCATAGGGCCTTCTTCAGGCTCTTCCAGTTAGAACTGAGACAAGATGACACGTTGAGAAATTGAACTATGTTGACATGGCCTGCATTTTCATAAATTTCGTGCTCCTTTTTTTATATTTAAAAAAAAAATCTGCAAAATTAAAAGGAGAGAATTAAAAAAAAAAAAGGCCTGTTACACTGTGCAGTTCTCCTATGCATCCTGTACCAGGCTTTGGAACAAATGCAAGAGAAACTGAAAGACCCATGACAGACGATGCGTTATATTTACTGAGTAATCACCTCTAATTTTTGTCACCAAGGATTCTATTTGAGTGGAAAGACTTCAGCATGAGTTGGATGAGGTCCCAGATCATCCTGGAGTTTTTAGGGAGAGCAGTATTACTACTACAAGAGCAAACCAGAAAATACAGTGGTTAGAGCTTATTATCTTTTGGGTTTTTTTCAAAAGCCCTATCAACATCGGCAGAAAAGCTTTCATTAGGTCTAATCCCTTTCTGAAAAACAATTCTTTCTGAATTGGGATTAAAATTGCAGCATTTGGGAAACATTCATGAAGAAACTAGGGATGTTTTTTTTTATAAATGGCTGCAACAGCAAGTGTTTACTCCCCTTCCACCTCTGAAGAGTCAAACCCAGAGTTCCACATTATCATGATTTCACTCACTCTGTGCTTCAGGCAGCTTTAATGTTTTAAATCTGAAGCATCTCCTCTTTTTTTCCCCAAAAAGCAACTCCATTATTAAATAAATTATAACTACGCCTCTAGTTTTGCTGTCTGGGAGTTTCCCTATCCAATATTTGGGAACTGGGAGGTTTTCTCTGAATTGCTCAGACTAGCAAAGGTAACACAAGAGATTTTCCAGTTATATCATTTTACTTCTATCATCATCGTCATCATTATGATCGTTGTGATCTTTTCCTTTCATTTTAGCTATTACCTAACCAAGATGTATAGGGCTTCACAGCACGTAGTCTGCTTTCACATTTCAAAAGAGGATAGGCATGCAGAGATTAGAGGTCCAACAAAGAGTTTATCATAAGTGCAACTAGTATTGTTTCTAATCAGTGACCTGTACAGCATCAGTACAATTGGGCTGAAGGCTGGCAGGTTACAGAAGTATTCTTCATGCAGTAAGCTCAGTAACAGAGATGTTTCAAGAGAACAAGTTTTTGTTACCTTCAGTCATACTTTCAGTGGCATGGCTGGTTTGATGTTCACTTCACCTTCTTTGAGGGGGCAATAGAAGATGTAAATCTTAATCCCTTCTGAGCACAGACTGCTTGAAAGGCAAGAGAATAAATCTGTCTTCATCATATTAAAGTGGGTGGAAAGCTAGGAAGACCCTCAAAAGAGAGTTTACACCCCTGTAATGAGCTCTGCAATTCTAAACTTCAGCAGAAGAACTTAGAGTCATTGGTCCTGCTGGGGAAACTATGCCTGAAAGGGATAAAATTTTGGCAAGGGCCTTCTCACAGACCTTGCTGCTAAGGTTGTGTCAGAAAGTGCACTCACTTGTGGTGGAGCTGGCCTTTAAAAACCAAAAATCCTCTGGGCTTTGGAGAGGTCATAAGAGAGCTGGACTTGTTGTCAGCTAGGCTCCTGCCTTGAGTTTCAAGGTCTAGCAAGGCCCTGATCACAGCCCATTCACTAGTACTTTAGGCCACTTTCCTCTTAATGAAGTCTAGAGAGATGGTAAATGACCATCCTAAGGCTGCCGCTTACATATAGTGGACACGGCCTCTGCGCTAGAACATCAGCGACAGAAATAGGCAGACCAGCAACAAGTTTTGGCAGCACAGTGATGGTGAGGGACCACGCAGTCCAGGACAGTTGGAGTTCTGCTCACTGGCTTCAGTCATCTTCTTACCCAAGCGAGCAAGGCTTCCTCAGGCCAGCAGGTGGGACTCTTAATGAGAGAAGTTACGTAAAGGCAGAAAGCTTGATTCACCAAGCCGCCACACTGGCGACATGTTTACACAACTTCTCCATCCAAAATCAAGAGGTGCCCTCTAGGGATACTTGCACCCCTTTAGCATGGGTGGTAGAGAACACTTTAAAAGGCAATCAAAGCAGGGAAAAAGGGAAAGCAATAATTTTGGATAATTGGAGCAAAGAGGTAATACATATCTCGGTGTCACAGGGAAGACTGGCCAATGCAATATGCATTTCCTCTTATCTCAGAATTGTATTTATAGAAGTAAACTGTGTTTAAGTTAAAAGGAAGCACATAAATCTTCTCTTATTGTCATCTTGCAACTCACAGCAGCTGCTAATTATATTATAGATCTTCCAGAAGTATGTATAGTAATTACCAGTTTCAGCCACATTATTAGACTTGCAAATAGAGTTGGCTTTTTGCAAGCCTATCGGAAGCAAAGGGTCAGACCAAAAAGGGGTAAATCAGCACAGACTGAAGGAATCAAGTGGGAAAACCTAATTGTACTGGACTTACTCTGATCTGAACTGGATGAAGATACCCACCACATTTAAGACATACACAGGTTTCCTTGCAGAATTCTAATTTTGTGTGCACACCCAAGTTACGAGTTATGTCAGGCCTCCCTGTGTGGCCAACTCGGCAATTATTAAGGTCTGACTTTGGGACCAAACTCAAGGTACTGGAATCAGTGACAGCTCTCTTCAGATCCTAAAATCTTTCAGAAAGAAAAACTGATGTTATTGTCCTTAACGCAGGAGTAAGTTTAAGACTTCTGGAGTCCTTGAGAAACCCTTGACACTGCATCTATCTGTGGATGAATGGAAGCACCACTTTTTGTTACTTACATAAACAGGCAAAAAGGAAATTAATTTAAATAAACAGGCTCTGGTTTTACTACCCACTTTCTCCATACACTGAAGATAAAAAGCACTACCAGGCACAAATCCTAAGTATTATTTATGTATGCATACATACATGGGAAGAACCACTTGTATTATTAATTTCTTCTGTTTGTCTGGGTTTCATATCAAGCCACTGCTGAATTCCAGCACTGCCTGGAATTCTTAAACCAACAGGGATTACATGAGCAAAAGACTGAAAGGTTGGTATGCAAGGTAGAGTTTTCAAAAGCATTAAATGACCTACATGCTGGATTTGCAATGTAAAAAGTTATTTTTAATACAAAGTATTCTTAAGTCCAAGTTATTCTTACATAGAAAATATAGAAGTACTAATAAATATCTATCTAGAATTTAACTTTTTTCCACATTACAATCCTGTATGAAACTATTAATCAAACCTCTGTTTCCTCAAAAGGGTGGTAGAAATGTAACAGTGACCAAAATAACAGACAAATGGTTAATATTCTCTGTTAGGCCAGTTGGGGCATTTAGATGCCATGATCTCTTCCCACCTCAAGCACAGCTTATTGTAAAGCCACAATAATAAGATAAAAGTATATACTTGCTTTGTGAATTATAAATTGCAAAACATTTTGATACCTTTACTGGAAAGGTTTAACATGAGTGCAAAGCCATATTATTAATGAGAATAAGACATACAGTTACTTAAAGTCATCTTCATATTGCTTTGCAGCTCCAGTGTCTACTCTTGCAAAGTAATGAGTTTCCTCCATTCTCATGGAGAATAAAGAGTTGAAGTAAAAGTGGAAAACATTCTTCTGTGCCCAGCTGGATGGGCGATGTTTAATGTGCAACATCCTCCTTGGGAAAATAATGTAAATAAGTGTTTCACGATTTAATATCCAATTTCCAGGCTTTTACACTACTTGGCAATCACTCAAATCTAACAGTGAACCAAGGGAAAGATTAAAAAGCCAAAGGCCACAAACTTGTTTAAACTAGTATAGTGGGTTCAAAGTTTCCTGTAAGATCTTGAGCTATACTTTCCAGATACCACTGAAGTAAAAAACGTAGGCAGCCCCACAGATAAGCTCCTATTTACTCTAGATGAACCGAAGCACTACAAGTCACACTTTGGACCTTGTTCTTACCCATAATTAATACCTGATTATTTTGGTTACTCAACTGAAGGGTGACTGAAGTATAGCCTTTCGGAAGTGTTTAAGAGCAGAAGCTGCTAAAAAAAAGAACTGCTGCTGCTAATGTGGAGAAGGATGGTGGGAAAATACTTATGTCTTCTTGCCAAAGGGAAAGTGCTTTAAAGTACCTGCAGCCATTGATATTCCTGTTCTTGCTGAAAACTTAGTGGGAACCCCACTGACTTTGGAGGTCGCAGGAGAGAGAGTGCTCACAAACTGAAATGTATGTGGGAAAGAAAGCAGGGAGAAGAAAGAAGTAATAATGCAGAGTCCATCCTTACCTCTGCTTGGCATCTACAATGACCTGGTTGTCGCACTGTCTTGACTGGGTTTTGTTCTTTTACAGCATGTGATCCAGATCCTTATGTTCTGACTTTCACCAATGGGAACGCTGATAGGAATTCGTCCTCTCTTCCCAGCCATCTTACAGGAAAAAATACGGTACATTTTAAGGAAGGCAAATTATTTCACTGTTCTCATTTATATAAAGCACAGCAGAAGCCCATTTCACCATTCTAAAACTTCAGACTCTGAGCCTAATGAATGTGGAAGAATATAATCAGTATTTATTATGTTTCAGTAGCACAGTTACTTATATGACTGCTCATCCAAAACACCAGGTACTGAACACAGGCAGAGCGGAGTCTAAACACACAAGGAAAACTGACAGAAGAGATGACAGAATACAGGCTGAATCAAATGCAGCTTTTTAAAAAAAAAAATCAGTTTCATTCTCCAGTGCAAAGTATAAACCAACTTTTTCCTTTTCTTAGAGAAGTCAAAAAGTTTTTTCTCAGTCTGCAAAATATTTGTTTATCAGCTGATGTCCACGGTTGATTAACTGCTGAAATTCTGCTCTGCATATTTACCAAGATCTAGGCTATCACATCCTCTGCCAAACTACTTTTCTTTAGCCTGCAATCACTTTCCTATAAAACAGAACTAACCTAACCTTGTTGATACTTAGAGAAACCCAAAAGCTTCCAATAAATATGAAATCATCTTATATTTGAAGATGAATATCTGTCCTTTGCAGTGAAATTCACAGGATCTCACCTCTTTGCAACTGATAAACATTGTCACAGCTGGGCAGGATCAAGTTCTGAAAAACGTGTTGAGCTTCCATACATTGACTCCAAGGTCATCAAGAAACCAGTTCAAAACAGGAAACACCTCTACCCCCATGGATTAGAAAGATTCCGTGTAACTGTAACAACTGCTTACTGTAAATTCCATTATAAGGAACCCCTACCAATACCTAGAGCGGTAAGCTCTTAAAAATAGAGTCTGTGTCGCTTGATTCTTGGAATCAAGAACATGTCTTAAATCAATATGAGTGACCTGGAGAGGACTGATTCATTGTCCGCTATTTTAGTCAGGTTTCCTATTTTTAATAGCAATCTAATACCAAGTCAGTTTTTGCACTACTGGGTCCCACTGCACCATCTTGGAAGAAACAGCTGCTACCAGCTCAACAGGTTGGGACTTCATTGTGCATTCTCCGAGGATTGTCCCTGACCTGTCCTCCCTGGTCTGGCTGAGCAGTACAGGTACACAGCCTTTCCCCATGAGCTGCTTTTGCTGGCAGCTACTCCCAGTTCTGGAAAACAAATTGCAGACCATTATCAGCTCTTCTGGTAATTGCTGCAGGATGGAAAAGGAGAGTGCAATAAATCACAACATCGTTATACTAAGGCCCAAATGGTCTGGCATATTTTTGCTTAAGATGGTTAACACAGTAGTGGTGTAGACTGCAACGGTATATAAAAATATCCTACATTGACTTAGTTTGTGTATGTGTTTTTTTGCACATGTTCACATCATTCACAACACATTTTAAATTAATAAAAATAGCCTTATCTTTAGCTACATCAGTAACATTTTGCTTTTTAACTCTGTGGGAAGAAATTCCCTCAGTCTTTAAATATGCAAGCCTTGAACTCTGTACAAGGCATTACATCTGTTGCAGAGGTACAGCACATAATGATTGCAGGCTAAAGGTTGGTGTATTTTCATTGTTTGTATTCTATCTTTAAGGCAAATGTCCAGTGAGCAACCACATCTCAGTATTTACATGGACATCACATAGTTTCCAGTAAAGTTTTTCATGCCCAGGTAAAAAAGAAGCTACTTGGGTCAAAGTAAAGTTCTCCAAAGGCCAGTATAATACATGAACTTCAAAATTCTGATTTTAAAAAAAAGAAGCTGCAAACCCAGGCACTTTCAAACAACCATTAGGTCATGTGAATAGGAGAAGTTAGATGGGATTTCCCTTGGGATATTCCAAGAACATGTATAATCCCAGGCGCTGGGCCAACAGGATCCAGGCATGTCAGTGAGATGCAAGATAGGGAGGAGTCAGCAGTCATGTTCAAAAATATGCATTTAATGTTCAGCCAAGGAGCAACATTAACAGCACTTGTGGATTTGCCAAGTGCCCAGAGAAAAGTGCAAGGATGGAGTGGAGGAAAAGGAAATAAATAAAACTGGAGAGGGAAAATTATATATAATAAAATCTTGCTTCTCCCTCCAGTTCCAGACCAGCTCATCAAAGCCAAAAGGTAATTCCACTCCTTGCAATATCTTCCATCTTGTTCAGATTTCACCCACGAATAAGCAACTGGATTTCTACCAGACAACTGGAAACCTACCAAAAGCACAACCCTCTGACGTGCTAGCAAAGCTGGAATTAGATAAAACATTCATGAGAAAGACCCACAGATTTAGTGGATATGACTTTCATAAATGCTGGTGTTCAGAAAGAGCAGTTTATAGAAAACATTTGCCCCTAGTCTACAGTCTCTGCTGAAATGAGTTTAAACTACCTTAGTATCAAATGCATCTTCTTTTTTTTTCCTTTTTGATGATGTTATTGTTATTATTTTCATCCAGCTAAAAAAATAAAAGGCTCTGCAAGGCTTGTACTAAACAGGTTAGGATTATTATAATCAAATTTTGATTGAAATACTATTAATGATCTGTCCTGGGAATATAAACTATGATTTTTGGGTTGATAGCATCTTTGTGATGGAAAGCACATTTTTTTAATTGGATTCTTGGAGAAAGTACTGTAAAGCTTGTTCAGTTTATGTTTTAATCCAGACTGCCCTGTGCGCATGGACATGGTTGCAAATATTAAATATGTTCAGGAGTATACTTTGCAGGGAAAAAGTAGAGGACAGAGCAGCAGACATGGCAATCTGCTTCATTTCAAGCGAGATCATGAAAGTGCTACTAGATGCTACCATGACCGACAGTAAACTGGAGACAGAGACCACAGCACCACCGGTGCAGGCACACCTCCCTCGGGCCATCGGCCGCGGTGAGCCAGGCTGTTCCCTGCTTGCACTTCAGCCAGGAGCGTTTTTTCTGATCCTTGTACAGCAATACATCTCAGCTAGAGCGCAACTATTAGGCATTTTCTCTTCTGTTAATATTCACTACTCTGTGCGTTGAAAACAACCGGTACCAGCAATATGCTATGAGTAGTGCTGTGTACACTGGTAGTAGCTCTGGGGCTGAAAACAATAGGCTCACTTATCTGAAAGGTAGGGCAAACCACTGTTAAGAAGTGATCTCTGTTTAATTGAGAGCTGACAGCTATTTACATCACCAAGGATTTAGCTGCAGTGTAACTGCTCTTGTGACAAGCCACGTAGCTTTGAACGTTGGACAGTTTACCTCCAAATCTTTTACGCTTCGACAGTCTCCCTAATCATTCAGCAAATAAATTGGGGAAGTTCCCAAATGGCATTTTCAAAAATGACAGTTTTACTGCTACCATCCTTACACCAGCTACTCCACAGCAACTATAATTTTTGGACTTGTTGGGTTTTTTATTATTTAAGGGAAAAAAAAAAATCCAGGCTGCTGCTAGTACTCCTAACCCAATAAGCATTGCCTTTTATACACAGAGAGTGAAAAACTATTTACATTATGGAACAGTCAGTAATGGTGGCTCTTATACTACCATCTATCTACATAAACGCAACTTCTGCTGCTGGTGAGACCTAAGATAATATATTCAAATGCAGGCTACTTGCTACCACTTTCACGTTGTTTCCGTGTTATCATATTGCTCAAATTAAATGTAAGCCAAAGCAGAACATGTCACGTCCAGTCCACTATTTCTGGTATCAGAGAAAATATTGTAGAAATGCACATTTCACAGAACTTCTCTTTGTATGAAACATTTTGCTCACTGCTGTTACATAAACAAAACCAAAATTCTTATTTACAAGAGTGGATATAAGCAGGGGAAATGCTAAAGCAGTTTTGCTAATTCCAACACTGTCAGGCATTCCAGTCTGCCAAATACCTGCACTGATTTCTCAGTGTCTGCCCCAGTATTACCCTCTCTTATGGTGACCATTCCCACCACTGACAGTATTGCCGAAAAACAGCTTCTTGCGACAACATTCAGCTAAAATCAGCAGTGTCTGTAGGCATTTGGGCCGTGTCTGGACTGGCAGCATTTCCTCAATCTACTCATATTCTTCAGCCATGCCCTCAGTTCTATTTTAGGCCAAAATCCAGAAACGCATCACAACTTAATCCTCTTGCTCTTTTATGATGGGAAGGAACCCAAGTGCCTGTGCTAGACGGGGACGTAGGACAGATGCCCGAGGCACTAGGATCTCCTGCCACACTCCTGCTTTTGCAGTCCCTGCGGTACAGACCCCAGCCCAGATGCGATGGCAACGAGTGCTGTGTGAGACCTAGAATGCATCAGCACTTATCACAGTATTATTGAAGCTGGGGAGTTGGAAGGAGCTGGACAGGCTGGATGAAATCTACAGCTGCCGTCTAGTTCTACCTTCCTCCCAGCGCGGGGCTATTGCCAATTTACTGTAGATCAGACTTGGCTCTGTCTGGCCAAGTCCTGAAAGCTTCCTTGGATGGAGGCTCCAGGTCCCCCAGGGTTACCTGCTCCCAGCTGTACTGCTGGGAATTTTTAATTTTAATTTTATGCAGCGGGGTACAGGAGGAGCTGGGTAGTTAGCAGTGCTCACAGAACCAGCTGCTTAGACATAGTCTAAATACATTAACTTACAACTGCAATCAGCTAATAAAAGATTTCTAATCTTTGAGCTGCATAAGAGGCATGGTATTCCATCGACCATGACTGAAGCATTTACCACTTTACCACTTGTTTTCCTTGCTGAAGAGAACCGTTTATCTGCAATGTCACCTGAAGAATGGTGGGTGTTGTCAGAAGATCAAGGTCCAACACGTAATGTTATGTAACAAACATTAACCACTTCATCCCACTTCACTGGGCACTATTTTAATTCCATTTTTTATGGAGCCCGATCATTAGTTTATGACAGGCTGTAAATTATAGAAGTAGCAAACTCAGATCACCTCCTACAGGCCAAAGAGAGAGAAGACTTTCTCCTCCACATTAACGTTCCTGTTCCTCAACCTGTACATCGCATTTCTAGCTTCTACACCTCTAAAGAGCACTGAGTCCAGCAGACTGTTCCAGCTATGCCGAACTGCAATTAGTTATGTTAGCATTAGATCATTATGGAAGACTATCACCTAACACTGAATTTTGTGGTTAATAGCAGGCGCTTCAGGAAATCAAATGAAAGGACTCATCAGATGTCTGCCCACTCTATGCAATCGGAAACGACCTCTGCGCATGAATCAAGATTTTGGGGTTTTTTTCATTCTTGGAATCCTTTTCTGTAAAATGGGGTTTATGTAGGCTATTGTAAAACACTGTGGGGGAAAGAGCATGTTAGAAGTATAATATATTCTCTTTACTGATCATGATCTGAGAGTTAAAGTGTGTTTGAAACATTGTGTTTTGCAATACAGTCTATGTGATGAGTGATAAGTTATATAGCCATAATAAACAGTAGCGATAAATAAAATGTATTACATTCTGTACAGCCCTATTTGCATTGCAAAAATCCCTATTTAGATTACAATGAACTCTAAATTACAGAGTAAACAAGTTTTGGCTACATCTTGAGGCCCAGCAGGGAGGAAGGCATCGTTTGCCACCCCAGCAGAGGAATGCTGTTTACATCCAAGTGGACTGTCCTTGGAGACACTGCAGCTTTAACACACAAGGGGCTGCAACCAGAGCCCCTCAGCCTCTGTGCTTAGTGGTTTTTATTGGATGGCTGTAGGCTCCCTACTCAATACCAGAAGCTTTCAGCAGTGCTTAACTTTCCCAAAAGTGGTTGGGGCTCATGTGATTAGGCTGAATACAGCCTACCTTTGAGTCAGCTTGCTGGGCAGCAGTCTGCCGGGTCACTGAACTGAAACGCTATTGTGTGCTTTCATAAAGGAACAAGCCTGTGATTTCAGTTTGGACTAGTAGTAGCTAAGAGACAATAGGCTATTTGCTTTAAACTTTCTCTTGTCTTTCCCCTTATGGAAAACACTCCAGCAACATTCCAGAGGCTCAGATCACCTTGACCTCTGTCAGCCTGTGCACCAGCCTGCGTATGATACAGTCTATGCTAACTGTATTGGTTGAATGTCTCTTCTTAAAGCAGTGGTAAGAAAAGACATTCACTCTCCGATATCCAGACATTAGCAGGTCACCTGTACTTATCTGACACCTTTATAAGCTCTTCTGTGCTGTAAGTGGGGTTTTTACAAAATTCCAGACTTATGCTTCCTTTCATTAAATGCACACGCAAGGATATTAGGAGTGAGACAGCCTCAATTCTGATGATGTCAGGATGACAGCAGGATGTCTTTTTTTCACCCAGCAGGGCAAGATCAGGTCTGGAAGTGGTACGGATTGTCAACAGCAACCAGAGAGGGCTTGCATTAAGTTCTGCTCCAGATGCTGGAGGCTGGTTGCCACCTACTTTCACAATCCACAGAATCTGGTAAGACCCCCCAATTTCTTTTGGACAACCAGCTTCCCACAGCTTTTATTCACTTGTGTCCACCAACAATGACATAAAATACTCTTCCTCTCTGTTGGACATTATGATCCATGTTTCATGCAGTGATCTGGTGGGAGTCCCATCCTGAAGTTATCCAGAAACTGAAGGTGGTGCAAAAGGTGTCAACTGTCTCTCAGCCACAGGTCCCTTTGTAGAGCCAGACCACACCAGACCAGTAACTCACCAGCTGCAGCATGCAGTGGAGGAAATTTTTGCCTATCTCTGAGCTCTCAGATTGCCACAGAGAGTGCCACACTGCACATCACCCAAAATATTCAAGCTCTAGCCCATTCCATACTTAAACCAACTTCACTGGCATGTGAAGAAATCTGACACAGGAATTGATTCTCTCCTCTTTGTCCAAAATAGCTTAAATTAGCTATTTTTCCCAGACAGGTGCTGCAATGTTCTTCACTGGAGAAAAGAAAAAGAGGCAGGGGTGTCTTCGAAAGAGAAGTCATTAGACAGGGTAGGGTATTTTCCTTTTTTACTTTGGTGTATGTTATTGATATGACTGCTACTTTTTGTGCTTAACCTTAAATTACAATCGATAAGGAAGTGCTGGGCTTTTGAGTCTTGTTATAAATCAGCCCGTATTATTTAGATTTAAGAGCCTAACTTTGAATGCTCATTTTTTTCTACAGATATTTTTTATAAAAATTAGAGCTGCGATAAAAGCTTGACTGACCAGATCTGATTCCTGTTCTTTGGAATGAAGTAGAACACTCCACCTCTCACCTGTGCTTTCATGGTGGCTTTCTTCTGCATCCTCCCATTCACTGTTACAATTGGGATCTGAAGTGCAGAAGAGGCCTGAGCACATGAATGAAACCAGTTTAAAAAACAAAACAAAGGGGGAAAAAAACAGGTTTGGTGCATCACCTGAGATGTATCTATCAATAAGCAGGGAGTAGAATCTTCCAGTTCAGGTGACAACAGAAAAAAAAAAACAAAACAGAAGGAAAAAAACCCCGAACAAACAAACAAACATAAAAAACCAAACCAAAAACCACAACCCAACTTGTTAAAACATTACCTGAAGCAGAAGTTTCTAACTCCTTGCCAGGTGTGGTACATGCTTGAGCAATTCCCTTCAATTAAGCTATCATCCCAGAGATCCCTTGTGGGTGGTATGGCTCCGTACTGTCCTCAGTGTGAGCTAGATGCTTTACTACATGCCTTTGCGCTAATTATCATCTTCGATGTCGTATGTGTTCATCAAGAAGCCATGCTTTCATCATCGCAGCTTAGCACCCACTCCCGAGAGGCAGGTACTACACACCGTGGAACTGGATGCCTTGGTGACACGAACAGCCAAAGTGAGCAAATATGCTTACCCCAGCACAGGCTGCTCTTCCAAATTTCCCAAAGTTTCTTTTCAGATTCCCTATTGAAGCAGGCACGTTCCACCAGTGACTGCATAAAACAGCAGTTCCCAAGTCAAAAATGAATTTGCCATGTATTAGATTTCTAAAGTCAAGGACAGAATTTCTTAGCAACTCCTGTACTCCTTGGCTACTAATTCCCCATCTGCTGAAGGCAATGGCAATGTAACAGAGTAAGAGACAGATTTGTCTTGAAAAACAGGAAGACATTCTAGCTGAATTAACTTTTCTCTGCTGTCTCTAGAAACAAATCTCCCTAAAATATCAGCAACAAATCAATTTTACTTCTTTTCAGTAGAGAGGAAGGAAATTACCTTTTCTGATTTTGACCTTCTTCCAGTGTCACAAACCCATCAGGCCAACTAATCTCCTAAGAATTTACCATATTTTCAAACTGGAACCTGAAAATAGGCTTATTTTCTGTTTAGTCTGAGCCCAAAGCCACAGAACAAAGTTTATGTTCAGGGTACCTGAACCTGGAACCTCTCAAAATGTGAAGCATTTAGGTCTGTACTTGTGGCTTTGTTTTCTGTTCCATTTCTAATGAAAGATAACTTACAAAGTAAGGATTAACAATTTATGGGGTAGTAATCTATAAAAAGCTCTGCATCCAAGATATTAGAAAGCAATATAAATTCTTTTGTGGAAATGTAAACGGTATTAAAATGTAAGTAGGTATTATAGCCAGTTGGTTAGATGGGGACAGTGAGAGTCACTGACTGGCTTTTCTGGGAATCAGATAGGTCCCTAAATCATTAACTTAGTATTAAATCATCCCACAGATATAAATAAAATGAGGGACTTATTCAGGGATGTCTTGCAGAATGTAAGTAGTTTCTAGATGAATGACTCACAAGATCAAAGTCAAGGAAGACACCCATTTAATTAGGGAGGAAAGTCTTGAGCAAATCTGTAACAACACCTTTGCCAGGGACAAAACCTTTCCTGTGCACGCTCCAGTTTCACCTAGCTGTTCTGGAACACATACTGCCCCAAACTACCCTACAAAAATGTAAATGAAGCTGAAAAGCAGTTGATCTAGGAATCCTCCTACCAATTCCAGAACACTGCAACCACCGATAAACATTCAAAGGTTTTCCTACAGCACAAATTACCCAACAGAACAGGTTTGCAATCAGGATCCAGCCTTACGCAAGTCAGCCTTTAAATTCCATGACAACTTTAGCAGCTCTCCCTTCAGCTGGCAAAGCAGCCCACGTTCACAGCGCAGGTCAGCGCAGTAATTGCATGCTTGCTTTGTATCACAGATGATGTCTGTCTGGCATAGTATATTTTCTCATGACATAATCGATCATGTTATTAAGGAACAACTCATCCTTGATGGCTCATTCAGAGCTAACCAGAAACCACAAAATTCTGTCGTCATTCAAAAGTATGCCACACTTTCTTTCCTCTCCAGGCAGCCAATGTATTTTAGCTGATACCCAAAGCAGGGCACTGAGACTCACTTTCCAATGGATTTTCAGAAACTAAAAAACTGAGCGTGTTCTTAATGTCAACACCCAAACCCCACCCCTTTGTATTTCTGTCTTTTGAGTGAACTAGGAAGTCTGGTATGTCAGTATGGAGCAAATATTATTCATTCTATGAACTAATGTTTCCTCTGTTGTAGTTATGAATTTGGTAGGTGTGTCTCGATTATAGAACGGAAAAATCACGGTCCTATACACTTTACAGTGTGCCTTATTTTTATACTGGCTGACCTTATTTCAGTTATTTATAATCAGATTTCACTGTCATTGTTACTGTTGGGTTTAGTATCACGTCAGTTGAAAAATTAATATTCACACTGCTGAATTCTCTAGTTATATGTACACTGTCCATTTTGTTCACTCCCCGTTGCAACCCAAGATCTTATTTTTGTGATCCTTCACTCTGCATCCACACTGGACTGTCTCTAGGACTCTTCTGGAGCAGAACCACCAGATCGTGCAAAAGACTGCTAAAAAAGCAGTGGTTTGGTTCTTTGATCCCTCCAGAATACAGAAGAGACAAGAGCACAGCTGCTATAACATACTGCTTATAATTTTCAGTGGATATCGCAAAATTCATCTGAGAATCTGTTGCAAAAGGTGAAGTTAAAAAAGTAACTGCAATTTGTCAAAATCTAGCTCATAATTGCTTATAAAGGGTCTGTCTGCCTTGGATCTGGCTGCTAGCAATACTTTGGAATCTACTAATTCGATGTGAAGATCACATTAATGTAAACTCAGGTGTCACTTTCCTATAATCCGCCTATCTTTGTCAAGCAATATGCAAAGTTTTGTTTCCCTAAAGCTGCAGAAATCAAATAAGAGAAGATGGTTTATACGGATGAACTTTCAAGCCCTCTTCTGGGCAGCATACAACTCAAAAACTCTCAGTAATAAATGTACGTACGGCAAACGAGATCAGCACTGAGAACTAACCTGAGAAACCTGGTCCAGCAAAAGAGGTTGGTTCTGCTTAGGTTGGTGGCATCACAGGACTGCTGTAAGCCTTCTCTCCTGCTCCCTCTCACATCGGCCCATGCTTTCTTTCATTCAGAAAACGTGCAAGTTACTCTCATCTAAAAATTGACAAACAACAAAATCTGTTGCACTGCCTTTTCCTTTAAAAATCACATTTATCATTGTCCCACACACACCATTCACTAGAGAAATTGATCTGGGTTTTCCAGAAAAGTCATAGTATGAATGAGGGAATTTTCAACAAAATTACGGTGTACTGTCAACTGTCTGGACTAAGCACATTTTGCTGAAAAGCCACTGTTACCAACACCAGCAAAAAATAGGAGAATCTCAGCAGCATGTAAGAGAGCATGGTGGAGACAACTGCAATAGGACTTGAATATCATCCGTGTCAAGACTGGACACAGATTACTGTGATCTTTCCTAATCACGTTTTCAGTCCTCATCTCTCTACAACCATAAAATATGAAGAAATAAAGATGAATAAAAGCAGAAGAACAAAAGACAAGCATTTCAGAGAATGTAGGAAACAACAAAGGAGTGCAAGTAAAACTATCTCGGAAAAAAAGAGACATCTATAAAAGTAATCACATCTTTTCCTTTATTTTTCTGTACATGTCTGGTATGATGCTCTGCTCTTCCATGTTTTGTTCAAAACAAAGGTATGACCACCCTGATCATTCACCTTTCTACTATTGCTTCCTCTCGTTTTTGTAATTAAAATCAAGAAAATATATGCAGTGTATCTAAAATCAAACTTAGAAAACAGGTTTGCAATTTGCCATGTTGTACACAAAAGCCTGGAATCCCACAAACATTAAAAAGAAAGAAACAAAGAAATAGCTATCTGTTACCCTAATTCAAGGTGTGTAATTAGCAAAGCTGGAATGCAAACACTTTCTCTGCTCAAGTCACTCTGGGTGTATATATGTATGACATATCTAATAAGAAGCTGAGCATCCAGCCACTAAGATGCTCCTATAAGCTGTACCACAATCCTCTTAAGGATTTAGGGAAATCAGAGGCTCAGCTTTGCCATCTGTGGCTTAATAAATATTTTCTTCAGAGGCTTTGTGCCTTGTTTTAGCAACCAAGAAAATAGTCATACAGTAATTTCTGAGACATGGTATTACCACAGAGCGCCTTTTTCTCCTTTCTCAACAAACGTTTCCGAAGTGGACAACCTGTAGTAGCTGTACTGTATGAAGCAGTTGAAATACAGCTTCCAGGCTTCATTGTGTGACCCAGCAAGGCAGCAGTAGACCAAGGGTTTCTGTCCACTCCGAATCCCTATCTTTGGGAGAAAGTTGTCAAAAGATGCTCAGTATTGCCAGGTCCCTTGGTGCCCCTGATGGACTTACACATGGGCATGGTCCCACAGCAAATCAGAGGGATCTCTGAGGAGCAATTCCCATTTCCAATGCGGACCTCTCACACCTTCAGCTCTGAGGAATGTGATATATTAAAGGTAATCATATGAAAATTTTGGTATATGACTCAAAGGATCAAAAATGATCCCTTCCATTTTTGCTCGGTCAATGGGCACACTATTTTTACCAGTGCTGTTTAAGCAGCGTCAGCAGACATAAAGCACTTCTGTAGTTTTGTAATTTCTTCACCACATTCAGTGGTGGAGCCTCACCCAGTACTACCTCTGCTGAGGAATTCAAATTCTGCTTCCTCTAAATGTGCTACCCATATCCCACAGCTCTGAAGCTTCAGAACCATCTAAATCTGGCTTAGAATAAAGGAAATCAGAAGTCGTCGGTCACCTTCTTAGAGAAAGACAAATTAAAGAAATAAAGATGAATAGCATTTCCCTCTGGAGCTTTAGATGAAGATAAAGAGGGCTAGCATAGGCTGAGGGATGTGGGCATAAAAGATGCTGGTATTTAAGTGGATATAAGAAGGCTTCCTAGGGAATTCAAGAAAAAGTCAATAACTTCCAAAGTTTTTACAGGAACCTGGAAAAAGAGAGAGAGAGGGATAAAGAAATAAATATATAATGACATATGGAAAAAATATATTATTGTGTTGGCCCAGTGTTAAGAGCAAAAGGCTGCGAGCCAGAAGACCTAATTTCCAGTGCTGAATTTGCCACTGACTTATTGTATGATGTAGCTGGTGTACGATGTTGGTGAAGCTGGTCTCTCTCTGAGCCACAGATTCCCTTCACACGTGTGTTTCAGATGTAATCAACCTGAAAGCTCTCTCTTCTTACTTATGTTTTGTATTCTGAGGGGTTTCAGTTTCTGCTGCAGCCTGAAGCTGTTGGGTTGTAATATAAAAATAAAGGCAAAACAGAATGGAAACTATAAAATATTGTTGGCTGGTTTGTTTTGAGTCTTTAACGGCTTCAAAAGTGATAGCACTCATAATTGCTCTGTTTTCAGAGACAGATCCTGGGCTTGTGCACATCATAATTTTTGCATGTACTTTCATCAGAGCAGTATGCACAAGGAGGCTATATTTTAACTTGAAAACACATTGTGGTGGGAGTTTCAATGTACTGCAGTTAGCACATGCAAATCTTAACAAGCACATCTGCAACTGTTTCAAGAAATGTTTTGTGAATAGAACTACACAGGAATAAAATGCTGCCCATAGGATATTTCAGAAGTCTTTCTTTTCTGAAAAGCCATGTCCTGGATTCCTTTGTACTACCATACATCAAAGGAGGGGGAAAAAAAGAAACAACAAATGAAATTCCTTTGAATAATTTGTTCTAGGAGATCTGTCCTTGTCAAATGAATGCACCTCAGTCTATAATTGTCAATTGTAAGGAATGACTGAGAGATGCCATTTATTTAAATTGAAACAAGTACCTTGCTCTGGAAAGCAGGCCACAAGTAGAGGCAGATTTGCAAATCAGCTGCCAAACCGATGCATGCAGAAGACAACGGCGTTTCCACTTCGCATATCCAAACGGACAATTCTGACAGCTTCTATGTGCAGTTATGTGAACTGCACACGTAATCATGGTAATTGCATGCAGAAATTGGATGCAAACTGCACCACTAATTTGTTTTTTAAAAAGGGAGTAATCTTGCAACATTGTATACAAAGGAGTCAAACAATAATTACAATGTGCTTTTCAAACCTCTTAGAACAAACTCACTGTTTCCATGCAGTTGCGTTAAAATATTTTTCAGCTGTCAGTGTGCCTGCACACTGATACGAAGATACTTTTTTTTTTTCTTTAAATCACCAGGAGAGATGGATGATTTTCAGTTGCTTGACAGAATGCTTGTATAGTATTTCTTGACGAAGGGTATCAACAGCAGTTTATATTGCTGGTCTAAGGAATGCAGATCTGTAGCAGAGCTCTTACCAGATCCATAAATGCATTAGAGAATGTGGCGATGAGTCAATGGAGTCACTGCAGTTTGCTAGGAAGGCCTCAGCTGAGACTGGGCATTTTGCCTGGGATGGCAAACTGAGGATTAAGGGCTTTATGGGACATGTGAACTCCACTCAAATGCAAACATAAGCATAATTAAAATTTAGCAAACTATGATGTACAAGCCCTTGGGCAAAATCCAGTAGACACAGCTGTATTTATAGGTTGATACAAAGACGAACTGTTAGGCCTAACAGCAATTCAGCAACACAGAGAACAGAGAGGAGTCTGAGATCTCTCACAGCTACGCAGTGCTACGAGTCTCAATCTAACGTAGCGTATCTTTCTCTTAACTACTTCCGCACCTTTGACCAGACAGTTACTACGTGGGACCATTTTTCCTATGGGTCAATGCATTAGCAACTATAATTAGACTCACAGGAGAAAATGGCATTGTTCTTTCAAAGACCAGGTGTCTACACCGCTATTTAAGTCATTTTCAGGTGTTGGCTGAGGGCTGCCCTTCAATGGTCTGTGCTGATAATGAGAACAAAAGACATCTGGAAGCCACAAGAAAGATCAATGCAGGGGAAGGCACTGCTTTCTGGAATGGCTGCAGAGAACCACATAGGATGAAGCACTCCACCAGTAGTAGAGGCACTGAAAGAAGTGGAAATGAGGTGTTAGTATCACCCAAGAAAATCTGATCTTCTGCTGCCAGTTTTCTGTAGCAGGAAGAAACCTGTAACTTCAGTCTCTGGGGGAACAAAAAACTGGAGACACACTGTTTATGAAACCTTCCCCCTTTCTCCGAGGGAATCAACTTTATTGCTTAGGGAAAGACAGGAAACACACTTGGGAATAATCACTGACAGCACCTTTGCGGCAGCAGATTATGAGCTACCTCTGCCCTGAAGAAAACCATCCGCAGGAAGGATAGTCACCTTGTACTGAATCAATGATGGGAACAGAGCAAGCTCAGCGCCGGTTGTACAAAGAAGCAAAGATCTCTTACTATCACCCTTCAGACACAGTTGTACCTCAGCTTGCTGCTACACCGGCTGCTACTACTTTGTGTGTGTGTGTGTGTGTGTATGTGTCATATGGCTTCTCATTTAAATGAGGAAAAATGTTTTTGGATTGGCCAAAAAGGATACTGCACTGGGGCACTTTGAAATCCCTTTGGGTAGCGTGGGCTGAATGGAAGAGTGTCTGATCTCTGCTTTGTCTCTCCACAGCATCCCTTGATAAACCCAACACTTAAACTGTCAACTGTCCTGTGAGGCTAAAGTTTTTAGGAAGTAATACGTGAAGAAGTAATTCAGGCATCTCAAATAAACAAGAAAGGCCCTGCATGAAACTCTGATCCATTCCCTTTTACATCTGTTAGTCCTACATCGGAGCTTTTCAAGACCGATAACAGGTGTTAGGTAGGCTTGTGCTCTGCCCCGAGAGTACATGACTTCATGACAACGAGGATGCACCAGGTCCCCACTAGCCTTAGTAATAATGTGTCACATCTGCCTCTCATGTGCTCTCCAGAAAGCAATTCCAATGCTTCTCTTACCCCTCTGGCTGAGGAATGATACCAGGAAAAGGACTGTTACTCTGGTTTGGATACTAACGAACTTCAGCATCTCCCAGTGCTGCAGGGCCTGTAACATAACTGCAGGTAAAGAGCAGGGGAAAAGAGTCATCCTGGAAGTGTCTCTGCCTCCTGCCGAGTCTCAGACAGCAGCAGATATTCACCTGTGCCAGAGTGGCACTGGAACGTAGCTTTTTCCCTGAGATAGAAGGCTGTAAAACACTGGATTACATGGTTGTCATCATTGCCTATTGCCTTTTGTTCTTTTCAGATTGCAAGGCAGCAGCCAGCAGAGTGCCACCGTGCTATGCTTGGATGTCTGAGGAGAAGCTCATTGTTCACTTATTGCAAAAAAAGCATTAAAAATAGGGAAGAAAAAAAAAAGTAAAAAAAAAGTTGAGCAGTTTTCCTCTTGGAACACCAGGAGCCAGGTGCAGAGTTGCTGACAGTGATGACAAACAAATACTGGAAATATTTTGCAGTTCATCAAACAAATAGCATTTAGGAACAGATTCAAATGTCCTTACTTGTACTGAGCAGTATCTTACAGTTCTCTTGGAACTGGTGCAGTGTTCATGGAATAAGACATGTTTCTACACCGGTAACAACATGGGAAAGTATCAGTAGTATTAAAGGCCAGATTCTTGCATTCCTATTTACACAGATAAGCACACGTGCCAGTAGAAGCTCTAATTCTTGTAATGAGGTTTCTCAGAGAGTAAGAAAAACCCAGAGAAACATATGACTGGCAAAATCTACCCTTAATATATGATGAAAATATCTGTGATATTTGATTGCGTGCCATTAACTATGGCTTATCTTGGTATTATTCTCCACTTTTGGTAGGTGAAAATCTCAGGCTCAAGACTTCACACTAAACCAGAGGGCTGTATAATATTTTCTAGAACATCCATCATTCTGCGTACTGCAAATATTCTGTATATTCTAAAGCAGAGTACAGCACATGCCGGTAAGAAAAAGAAATTCAGAGGAAGCAACAGTAATCATGAAACTATACCAAGTAATAACTTTACCAGACAGTCAAAACCAAAATGAAAGAAAGATCACGAGTAAGATGAATTAATGTTTATGACTTTTCAAACACAGTAACTATGGCAACTCACGCCACTTCCACCTGAATCTTCTACCAAAAAAACTTCCTGTGTCAGTGCATTTCACTGCTTAGGTGAAGTTTGGGGCTTTTTGTGTATATTTAAAAGCAGACATAGGCAGCGAGAGGTTGATCTAATCGTAAGAAGTGGTCTGTTAAGCACTAACGGTGGCGAGTGCACTTCTGCCTCAGCAAGGAAGCACTCCTGTGTACAGTGGGTGCCCCACGTTCCACAGAGCGCTCGGTGTGAAAACTGGGTCCGTTACAGACGAGATACCTTCTTACCTGCACCAGGGCTCCCCGACCAATTCTCTAGCTTCTGGATTGCCCTCAAATCCCCCTTGGATTCAAGGACAACTCGCTCCTAGGCTGAGTCCTCATCCTTCTAGAAAGGAGATACACGTTGCTCTAATACATGTAATTATAACTGTATCTTATGTACAAGCACTTCATCATGCAGCATTTATAGGGTCTCATTCTGCATTTACAGCGTCTCATTCTGCATTCTTTGTTACTTCATTCTATTCATTTGTGTGTTGTTTTAAATATTTTGAGTAAACTTCAGAGGCTGAGTTATTTGCAATGGAAACAGAGCCAAAGAGACTCTCCCTCTCCAGTCTCTGTGTGAGCCAGACGGCCTCACTTTAACCATTTCCCTTAAATCAAAAAACACAATTGCAAGACCAAATATATTGGGACAGGCATGTCAGCTGGTGCAAAGAGTCCTAGCTCTACTGACTTCGGGGAGGCAGGCAAATTTATAGTGGGTGAGCCACTCCCCCCACTCTATGGTGCAACCTCTAGTGATTTTATTGAGTGTTGCAATAGCTAATGTTTTTAAAAGTGTTGCTTAAATCAAGAGACTGAACAAGAACCTAAGCTTGGATGATTTTTTTGTTGGCTTTTGCTTAAGTTTGAATTTCTAGTCCTTGTGGCTCTAAAGAAAAACTGGAAAAGATTAGGTGAATGCTGTTATGTAAAAAAACCCAATGATTTTAAACAAATCTCATAAGCATTATTCTTTTTATTCCTGGTGCATGGTTTGTAGGGTTTTTTTTTATTTCTGGAAGGTAAGCAAATATCAAACTCTAATAGAACTAATAATAAAGAAATCTTTAAAAACATGTTCCTAACTCTCTCTGAAACCTTAAGAAAAAAACAAATTAAGAGTGTTGAAGCTGACAAAGTGATGGCTCAGGTGAAAATCAGGGGCCATTTCACTACAATTAGCAGGGCTTAAAAGGAGGCAAAGATGCAGCAATAAGACCTGTCCTTCTCTTAAAGGAAGAGAATTTTTCTCCCATGTTTTACAAAGACTATGTTACATTCTTGTCTGGTTACTTGTTTTGTACAGATAGAATATGGGCAAGCAGGTCTTCTGCTTAATCTTTGCAGCTTTTTAAATACAAGCAATACTTAAATACAAATGAATTAAGAACAGGAAGGGTAGCACTTGAAAACTAATCAGCTGAAATGCATAGGAGCTGCTAGAAGACATGTTGGAATTGCTCCATCCATGAGCTCTCCTGCAAGGACAATGCTTATATTAGGATTTGAAGTTCCCCTGGCAGTAATAGCCTTTTTTTCCTTTTTTTTTTTTTTTTGTTTGTTGGGTTTTTGGTTGGGTTTTTTTTTTGTTTTGTTTTGTTTTGGGTTGGGTTTTTTTACCCCTCCCTCACAGATTGTACAGAAACTTCTGCAGTGAAGTACTCTTCAAGGAATGGGGATCAAAGAGTTAAATACAATTCCAGTAGAATGTGTTATTAAAGGCTGAAATTCACTATTAGGAGCACACTTAAGACACATCAGCATAGCACGTAACAGGTTGAAAGATAAATTTGTTCTTTCCCCATCTGATATCTTTTTCACCCAGAACACTAAGTTAAAATGGTAGAAAACAATGCTCCCTTCTCCTCTAAAAATACACAGTGCATAATAAAAAAGTAATGTGTGATCAGCCCCTTGATGTGTTTAAGGTAGTAGCAGGAACTGATACTGCCCAGAGCAGCAATGAGTTTCTGAGTCCCACACATGATAAGAGAAACTGAAATAAGGGATGCATGGAAAATCCATTACTAGAAACCTATGTGGAGACAAAACGTTTTGATTTTCGACAGATCTCAAGAGGTCCAAGCACAGCATGTTAATGTTTATGATAGAAGTCAGTCAGTCTCTAGGCTTATGTTATTTTGTTTTGGTAAAAGAATATGAGATGTTAGAATAATCACTGGTATTTTTACTGACTAACTCTTCTTAGTAGCTTCTCTCAAGTGTAGCTGGTTTTAATTTGTGGAATGAGGGTGGGCATAGCTTAACATTTATAAAGCTCTAATTGAGAGCATTTCCCTCACAGAGAACAAAAACATGACAACTATTTCTTAGAAGTTTTTAAATTAGATGTTTTGATTTTAGTTGGCAAATTTCTGGAGTGGTTTGTTGTTGGTTTTTTTCTAAGTCCTCTGCTTTTCCAGTGTGACTAAATCCAAAATGTTTGTACCATTAAGATGACAGATGACACGGCCCAAAGGCAAACACACACGATCATCTGTCAGGTGCTTGGCTCTGCTGTGGTTTTCTGTGTGCTTTGCCAGCAAGTCTTAGCACCTTTGTGTGCTTCTGTTTCCTTACCTGTAAAATTGAGATAATGACACGTACCTTCTTTCTTAAAAGCTTTGGCATCTTTTCTATATAAAAGTGCTACGCAGCACTGCAATACAAATGTAAGTGCTTACATAACCCTACCACGCTACATATACAGGAGAGTTGATAGGGGGAGAAATAGTAACCTTTGTCTCAAGGCATCTGGGCTTGGGTTTGGTTTCTAGTCTCTATTAATTTCTTTTTTACCTTCCAGAATTGTCTGAAACATCTGCTGAATTGGCACAATGTGAATGGAGAGATTCCACTTCATCGTAATTTTGTCCTGATGCAAAACTGTCAATGTCTGGTGTTTTCAAAGGCAACAATTTTTTCTGAGTACGGTGCCAGGAATAATCTCCTGCTCTTTGACTCAATCCGTAAGCCCACAGGGTTATGTATTTATTTACTTATTTATTTTGATGTCTCCAAAATAGAAAAGCATGTTGCCTTACCAGACTGCATGCTGTAAAACAGTGGAAGCAAATAAACTGCAATTGTTAATGTTAATTGGTCTTACTTTACCATGTCATTTCCAATTTTTTTCAAAATGGAGATTAAAAAGGGTTGGAGAAAAAGCTGTGATTTTGTCATAAGCAATCCAGTTAGCAGAGTGAACTGAAGGGATTTGATTGTTCAAGCCCTGCACAACCAACGAAGCGCACCAATTCACATGAAGCTGTCTGTCCGCACCCCCCCAGCATTGTCTCCACAGACCTGTGTCTCTGCACGCGGTGATCGCATGGGCCCCTGAGTGCACACCCATCTGCAGAAGGGCCACACTGTCCTGCATATTTTGTACCATTCAGCCATTGCACAGACCTCTGAAAGTGTAAATGTCAACAAGCACAGAACGCAGCGAGGCCTCAGGTGGCCTGTTCAGGCCAAATGGTGAAAACGATTGTGACTTTTCACTTGGAGTTGACACAGGGTTTGCTCTGCAGAAAACTTCAAAGAGCGAAAACCCGGGAAGCACGGTATCTTGCAGACTCGAGAAGCTCATACAATCTAAAAACCAGTTCAACTCACCCGCCCTCCAGTACTGCATCCCCATGGTGCTGCGCTGTGTTCCTCAAACTGAATTTAAAAGATAAGAATGCATTAGGTTGGAGAACGTTCCAACCTAAATTATCTCATTCATTCAGGATGTTTTCATTAATATCCTGCTTCAGTTTTCCAGTTGATAGTTTTGGTTGTATTCTTAGCAACCTCTTAATAAAACCCCATACAGTGGGTTTTTTTCTAACACTATGGTGTTCCTGCCTTTCACACTCCTGCACACAGTCACCACCTGCCCACATCCTTGCCCTCAGTGTCAGCAGAGACTGGACCACTGTCAGTTGGGTGCACGTGAACTCATCCACACACGTACGCATAAACTTGCTGATTTTCTCTGAATTTCCATCAAGTCTAGTCTTGAGGTGCCCAAAACGGAGCACACTGTCCTACAAGAGGTTATAATTCTGGTCAAAAATTCCTGCCTCCATCCCATTTGGGACTTGCTTGTTGCCATGTCACGGCACCACAGATTTATATTTCATTTCCTGTTATCTATCACCTCAGGTCAGCAAAGTGCTCTTCTAGGTTTCTCCCACAGAATGAGGTTTTCCTCAAGTATTAGCTTCTTGGTTTTCACATTACATGGCGTTGTGCTGTTTTCTGTTCATATGCCCATCATCTATAGGTCTACTTAGACATATCTGGGCAGCTTCACTGTCTACTCAATCTCCCAAGTGACTGGCATCTAAAGATTTTAATAGCACAGCCTTCTTCCACATAACTACCAGTAGCTAAGAATCAACATAAATCCCATCTTGGTCCCAGCCTCTGCTAAACACCTCCCCAAAACATGACATGTTGCTGTTAATAATCATCCTTCAGCCAGTTTGCAGTCCTCATGACACAATGTTTATACCCAAACCAATGTGTAAACTTGTTTTGCAAGCAGGAATGTCATGAGAAATCACATCAAATGCCTTACTAAAATCATCAGTAGACCCAGCAAATTGCCTTTTATCCATTGATTTTGTAATTCCGGTTTCTAGAAGTAGTTTGGGAAATCTATTTTCTATTCTTCTTTGCTACTGAGGCTTATTTTTTCCTTCTCCTGTAAACAAAAATTCCATAGTCGTTCCCTTTTTCCATTCCTGCATTCCTTATCTCAAGCTGAGATATTCCCAAGATCTTTAATTAATTATCTAGGAAGACACAGTTTACCCTGCATCACAAAACCTGATGATAAATTCGATGTTTGTTGCAGCTGCAGAGCAGATGTGGGCCCTGAACTCTGAGATTTTTGTTCCCTCTGTGTAACGTGAGTCAGAATTCTTAAGGAAATGTATATGCCAACAGTTACCAGAGTGTGATACCTGAAGTACCTCAATATTTGCCTTTTGGGAGGAATGTGATTTAGCTTAGCTATAATATCTCAGATAGTGAGATGTGCTCTTGGTGGTGCCTGCAAGTCATGTCAAAGAGCAGTTTCAGGCTTGGATCCTGACCTTGGAGCCTGGAACTGGACACCACCTTCCATAGAATTGTATAAGGATTCAAGCATGGATGACACTGAAGTCAGATACCACAAGGGTACCCTGTATTTTCTAGGTAGCAGGCATCTCAATAATACTGGAAGATGGCTGAATTATTCACAGCTTGAACTCCTTTGGCTCTACAGGCAGAGCAGGAGACTGCAAAACCCCCAAATGATGCTGTGACTGCAGAAGCAGAATGATCGGAGAATCCCCGTTCACATCACTCAAGACCACACATTTTGTCCTATTTGATGGAAAGAGAAAACTTGCTATCACAGGAGAGGAGGAAAACAGGTAGGAAGGTTGTCTGGAATTGGGTATAAAAACACTCTGTTAGCGAAGACTCAAACTCCCAAACCCACTAACAGTAAAATTTACTGCACCTTTGGAATACACAGAATTCTGCCTGGAAATCAAGTACGGAGAAATGGAAGAGGGATATGCACAGGCAGCACAATCATATGGCCAACATATGGAATCAAACTGAACAGCTACTGGTTTTTAAGTTCCGCAAAAACAATGAATTGAAGACGAGCGAGAGACCTCTTGCTCACCCCGTTTATTTCCCCGAGTACCCCCCTGCTTCCCAGCCCTCACAGCACACGTAGCACTTACCTGTTTTTCAGACACTTGCCACTTCCAATTCCTAAAAAGCCTCAGACTGTTCCATAAGTACTCTTAACTACTTTCCTGAGCAAAACCACACAAAGAAGTAGCAGATGAAAGACAACTGCGATATTGGCATGCAGTTTCCTTAAAAAATCCCCACAACAGCCTCACCATCAACAGTGGGCTCATTCTTACAGCTAGATGGAATGAGTGGCATGTGAGCATCACTGCGCACCCACACATCCAACATGTTTGTTTAACCACACACATATAAAAGCCTGTTGAAATCACAACATATCTTAAGCCTAGGCAAAATGTTTTAATTAAAGGAAACATATTTTCCTCATTAGTACATTGTATGATGTATCAACGACCATGACCTACTCCTGTGGCATGTTTTTTTTTTCTTCCCTGTGTGTGAACATCTGTACATTTCCCCAGAAGCTGAATTTGACACATGTGATGCAGGAACAGAAATGTCTTTTCAGTGGAAGTCTAAAGCAAACAGATGTGTCAAGCATCTGCCAACAAGTCATGAGGAAGTTACTTCTGCTCCAGGACAAAATAACCTATGCACTTCTCCTTAGAAGAATGCTTGTCTTTTGTGGAAAAGACAATTCCATTGTCTACGAGTTGGATTTTCAGTTGTAATGGAAATACAGGGTCACAGAATCACGGGGCTGGAAGGGACCACTGGACACAGTCTAGTCCAACCCCTCTGTTCAAGTAGGGTCAGTTACAGCAGGATGCCCTGGAGCGTGTTCCATGGCGTTCTGAGTATCTCCAGTGATGGAGACTCCACACACACTGCTCTGTGTAACCTGCTCTGGTGTTTGACCACCTTTATATTGCAAAAAAAGTATCTTACATTTAAACAGAACGTCCTGTATTTCAACCCGTGCAGCACTGAGATGAGTCAGGCTCTGTCTCCTTTATTCTCCACCACTAGATATTGATACAAATCGGCAAGATATCCCCCGAGCCTTCTCTTCTCCAGGCTGCACAGCCTCAGCTCTCTTTGCCTCTCCCCATATGCCAGACTCTCCATCCCCTAGCCATCTCTGTAGCCCTTCACTGGACTCTTTCCAGCACATCCGAGTCTTTCTTGCACAGGGAGCCCGGGTCTGGACATAGACCCTGGATGCGTCTCACCAGTGCTGAGTAAAGGGTAAGAATCACTTTTCTCAACCTGATGGCAAGGTTCCTCCTAATGCAGTCTGGGACGTTGTTGGCCGCCTTCACTGCAGAAGCATAGAGCACGTTCAACTGATCATCCACCAGGAGCCCCAGGTCATTCTGTGAGATCTCTGGCTTCTGGGTAGCTCTGGCATACAATGACATTGTTTTCAAATCTGCATATCTACGGCCAGGCACATAAATCCATATTGGGCATCAAAATAAAAGCAGGTTGCTCTTCCAAGGCACTGCAAATCTACAGCTCCCAATGGAGAAAAGTGAAAGTGCTACGATTAAATCCCTATTTCACGTTTCCAGGTTGCCTGCAGCAGAGCCTTCATCATCAAATTGCGTATAAATGGAGTCTCCGTAAGATGCAACATTTCAACTAAGTCCTAACAAGAACCACTCAAGAGAAAAGTACATTTCCTTCCAGTTTATTCCTTTGGTTTCAATTGTGATAAGTTACAAACCTATTGTAAAATAGATACCACGCCACGTAGGGGCATGCAGCTCTAAGATAACTCATCCTAAAACAGTGATATATAAAGAAGGTTAGATAATGTTGCATTATACATGAGAATATCAGTTTCTTTATGAACCAGACCCCCACTGCCATGTGCTGGGAGGTATGAATTAGACATGATGAACATAATAAAGCAAAGACATCAGTGTTTAGGACATCTTTTTATAAAGCACTAGCCTGTCCCTGCACTTAGAATAAGTACCTGCATCCATTCCCTTATTAACCGCTACCGACCTTCATCACTCTTGAACTCCCTTGTTAAGATGAATAGCAGAAAAAGAGAAATATAAGATCTTACTGCTAAAGCCCAATTCCTGGCCCCTGGGGTGCCTATTGTACAAGATAGTTGCAGAATGTAAATGCAGAAATGAGCACTACAGAAATGCTTATGGATGAGGAAATAATATCATGAATTGTGTTATGTCAAGTGAGATCCTATTTATAAACAGACAAAAAGCTTCTGGGTGAGTAAGTGATGGGAGGCAAGACACTGTTCATTGTACAAATGAGTGCAAAATATGATAAAAAGGAACTATAGGGCTCTCAGGGAGAATAATTCATGTGCCATTATCATTTTGACACCAAGGACAGTAGCGTATTCATCAGTATTGAGTTGCAGGGAACCTGTGCCTACCCTTTGCGAATCCTGTGGGAGGTCATGTACGTGGTCTGTTTCTGGGGTAGATCTTTGGAAGATTCTGGAGTTCCTTATCAACATGATCAAAGCCAGGGATTGCGTCTATCAAGCCAGGTTTGGCAGAGAGGCAACGACCTGAATGTGTGAGCTCTTGCTGTCTGTGTGGCAGAGACGTTTCACACGCTCACATTGCCTGGGAAGCCGTGGTTGGAAAGGCACAAAAGGGGCAGGAGGCAGACAGTGGTCAGTACTTCAGAGAGGAGCAATGGTTCGAGCAGGTTGTGGGGCCAGCTATTTGCACTACAGATACTGCACTTAAGATGCCTGTTATTTTTCTAGTGGTTTGTAGCATTGCCTCCTTTACCCCCTAGGTAAATGCAATGGCATGTCATACCAACCCTTTACTCATTTTCTTTCCACTTGTTCCCCATTGCCCCCTACCAAATCAAGCAGTCACACCTTGGACAAGACTCTTGAAAGATGAGCATTCAATCAAAGCTGCCTATCTAGAGGGTAGATCCCACGGTAAAAACTTGGACTGATTGCCAGCTTTCAAGATGTGACAGAAAGCTGCAAAACTTGGCAGCCAGTGTCCAGACTGAGTTTAGACTCTGGAGGCTTAAAATTCCCAATCTGCTGAGAGCAGCACGGTGAGCTGACTGGACGGTGCCACAGCATTCACTCACCGAACTGGGGTAATGCTGCTTTCTGGCAGTTATTACAGCCTACAAGCTACACAAAGCTCCTAATGCTTTAAGGAAAGCAAAGGCCAGTTCTGTTCCATCAATGCCATGTTCAAGACAGATGTTACAGTGCCTATACCTCCACGCTGCCAAGGAGCAGCTGTTTTTGGAGGCTGAAAAACACTTTCAGATGGAGGAAATCTCCAAGAATGAGTAAAAGTTACTCTGAAAGATTACAGTGCCTTCACATCTGCTGTACAACACGTATGCACACATCAATTTCAACTTTTCCAAGGACATTGACGGGACTTGGAAATCAAACCCCATTCAGAAGGTACACTCCAGACAGGCATCGCAACTGTAGTGCTACACCGACCACTCCAGAGAAGATGTAAACAAGGGACAGTGGGCGAGACACTGAGTTTGCAATGCTAAATATATTTGTTGTTCTCCGTCATTGCTTTAATAGGAGCCACTATAAAGGTTCAGCACCACCGATTTTTTCCCATTGCACTTTCCTAACCTTGCCAATCTTTGAGTTTGGGATTATAGCAGTGGGTAGTTTATCTCTTCTGAAGAAGTAACAAAATGCCATGGCTTTCAGACCTCTTATCTCATAGACCCTTATCTTTTCTGCTTCCAATTGTGCCTGGGGAAAGGATGAGGAGCAGATGAACACCCAGGAATTTAGCACGTTATTAGTATTTTTTTTTAACCTGGGGCAAGGAACAAAACAAGCGAGCTGAGTACTGTGAAGTAGCACACTTAACTTTGTCTCCTGATCTCTGAATCTAGCACATTAAAGGATGGTGTTGCCGTTTGATACCTGCTGCTGCTAAGAGAATGCATAATGATAAAACCACCAGCTAAGCTCTTACATCATTTTACAATCAGGCATCTCAAAAACTGTTTATCTGATCAGCACCAAATTCTGTCAGAGCGTTGACATGTGCATTTCTAAATAATTTCAGTATGTCAACCTGAATAGACACACAGAATCAGAGAGTTAATTATCTTTGACAACTTTGCCAGCTAATTTTCTATTTATATGTACCAAACTAGGGGCCTCTTTTATCCTTCCTTGTCACAAAGAGTTTATCAATCAAATCAAGGCCTAAAATTGGCTGCCAAGGCGGCCTGCCATACCAAAGGGGAGTTTATCTGTTTGAAATCTTTCCGACTACCTAATGACAGCAACATTGACATGAAACATAATAGGCATTGTTTTGTGTTGTTCCTTCTCTCTCCCTGCCCCCTTTCCGTGCCTGCTCACAGCGGACATTGCCTCTCTGGGAGAAGACGAAGCTCAGGCTGGTCCCTCCCCTGCCCTCCCAGGCTCCCGCTTCCTAAACATGCCTGCGCCTGGATGCGGCTGTCAGGACCGGGTTTCGGATGCACACAGTTCACCTCTGGATTTGAGCTGACAGAACCTGCCCGTGTCAACTCCATCCTTGTCTCTGCCAATTCAAGCACATTCATTGAGGAATATGAACGATGTTAAAAACTACCCGCTCCTGCTGACAGGCATTAGATGGCGGAGCTTTTGGTGCGTGTTGTCACTACTTTTCTTTGACAGGCAGTTATGTTTTACTTTAATAGCCATATATCTCCTCTCCGGTTCCCTTTAACTGGGTGGAATTTTACAAGGATACCAAGAGGTTGTCACTTTGTTGGTGCACGCCAGCGTTATTCCTCATCAGGGAGCTCCCCCTTACACAACTCATGTAAAAACGCACTGCATCCCATGGCAAAGGCAACAGGAAAAAAAGCGATGGTCCTTGCTGATACCTCATTAGGATTTTCTTTCTCATCCTGGGTGGGGAAAGGCCAAGCAGTCAGGGGCTGAATCCTAATGGTCTGCTGAACCCACACAGGTGATTTCTCTGGGGAAGTTGTGCTGGAGGTGGCAAGATTCATCAACATGATGCTTGTAATCCATCACACCACCCTTACTAGTTAAAAATAAATAAAAATATAGAACACTTTAAAAACACTGAATTGTTGCTTAGACAGTCACCACTCCTGGGCCAGACCACACTGAGAAAATTATCTATTATGTGGGAAAAAGACAAAAATACGGTGTCGTTTGCATTCTTGGAGATGGGGTCTGTCCTTTCTCACCAACACAACAATGCTGACCAAAGGTGGAAGACACTAAGCACTCTGCTTTGCATTCATGCTGTGCACTGTAGGTCCAGAGGAGATAAAAAGTCTGCTCCAGTGCTCTCCCTGACCTCTGAGTGCCAAGGCACTGACATCTGAAGGTTGTTCCCCCTGAAGTGAGCCACAGGGAGTTAGAATCACACTTTTTTAACGTTCCACTAACCTCTTAAATCTGCAGATATTTTCTGTCTTTAGAAAATGGCTCCCTTTCTAATTCCAGCATTTTATCCCAAAAGCCATCTCCACATTCCAGCAGTTTCAGAACAGGGTGGGCACTGCGCAAGCCAGTACTCCTGGTTGGAAGAAAAGCAGCTGAGCTGGTATTCTTCCTGTAGCTGAAGTAGGCATTCAAGATATGCACCCTCCCCTTATAGGACGAGGTCTTACAGAAGATACAAAGCATCTGGACTGAAGTGCCTCATTGTAATGAGGTCTTGAAAGCAGATTTTATGTTATTTTATTACTTACTATCTAAAAGAAGAGGTGAGAGGGGGGAAAATGACTGGCAGATTCTTTAATGTCACCCAAAAGCCTCAAGGGCCCAATTAATCAGGAAATATGTTTGGCTTTTGGACTTCAGTTGTCCATTCCCTGGGGCTTCTGCAGTGCAGGGGCTGGACATATGTTACTTGCTCACGCTCTAAGAAATTATATTTGCATGGGGAGTGATACCTGCTAGTCCAGAATTAAGATGTCAAGACCTTCTCTCATTCAAATGCCAGCGCTTTCAGCTGGAATGTGTCTGGAGAGGGCCCACAAACCAGTTGAACAGCTTGGTTCATAACCTTCGACATTCCCATGAGAGTCTGCATGAAGATCCAGCTGTTTGGATAACACAGCGGAATAGGAAATCGGAGAACGTGCATTATTACACCCTCCTCAGTTCTCACTGAAGAGTATAAAGTGACTCACCACCAAAAACTCAGGTAATAAGAAAAAAGATTTCATGAACTCGTGAAACTAATACTGATTCAAAGTCCTCTCCAGGCCTGCTGAGTCAGTGGAGAAACCTCTTTCACTTTTGAAATCAATGACAAAACTACAGCAGGAAGGGTATTTCTCCCCAGATAAACAAGCCAGGAATGGCTTTAAGCTGCTAAAGCTGAATTGGTTTCTTTGGAAACAACAGCAACTTAAAAGTTCATGAGTCTTTCTCATCTGGGTTGCCTGTCCAGAAGATTTGGAATTTTTTAAGGATGCCAACAAAATCTAGTCATTTTAGCATCTTGTATTCATAGAAATACTCCAGCAGCCTAGAGGTACCTTTCTACAATTTATTCTGGGATGCACAGATAAACTTTTCCTCTGCTGCTTGTTCCAAGGGACATACACTTCAGACGGTAAAACCCAGTGACTGCTGGATCTTGCCTTGATCTACTGAGGCATCATAGCAAATCCCTATTCCAAGCTCCCACCGCCTGCGGAATGGCATGTTTTGGGGAGGAGTGGCTCTGGGCCAGACCTATACAGAGAGAGGTGTGTTTAGAAATGTTCAATGTGTTCTGAGAGACTTTCAGCACCAGATCTCACACTAGCTCCAGCAGCAGGAAAAATGGCTCGTGACACAAGCAAGGGGAGTGATAGTGTGGGTTAATGTTGTCTGTGCAATGGCTATTATTTTTATTTCCCTGTCTCTGGAAGATGAAGACTCAAAAATAGTCCTAAATATGGAGTGAAATGACTGTGTCCAGACCCTAGAGAACAATCTTCAGTGATTAATACTGATGCCTTGGTTGCCGTAGTCCTGTTAGTGCTGTGAAAGGCTCCCTATAGTTAGTGATGGATTGCTACGATTTTACCAAATGCACACGGAAGCCACCAGGAAGGAAACCTTCAGAAGCAAAGTTCTCATCTTTCCACTGTGTTAATAAAGCTACTGTAGTGACAGCGCAAAATCTCGCATACCAGAGAACCAATTCTCAGCAGGGGACTTGGGTAAAAAGGAGGAGATTACTTCTGGACGCTGCTTTCGCCAAGACTCCCAGCACATGCTGTTGGTGATGCAGATGCTTATCCAGTAGAAGCTGGGCAGAGATCAGCAATTCATTTCACATTAGCCAGTATTGAACATCAGTCATTACAACCAGCACAGTCCAGATTTGAGCCAGTGACCTAAGGGTGAAAGGCTGCAGCTTCCCAAGCCGGTAATCATTACGTTTTGACACAACCAATTATTCAAAAACAGTCACTCAGAGCTCAATTAAAATTTCAGTAACTTAACCTTTTCTTTGCTTCTCCTTTGTCTCCTGCACATTGTGTTCCCCAGTCTAAATAAACTGAACACTTTGTCACTGCACTATATAATTCTGTATTCAAACTGTCAGGACCTACCATAGTCACCTCTGTCACTGTCTCTGCCAATCCCAGAGAGCTCGCTCAAGCCTCTGAACAGTATTAAAGTGCTCTCCCTGACAGACACTTTGATAACATCACCAAGCACATGCATTGAGGCAAATTCCTTCTGACAGCATTCACTCAACAAGACAAAAACTAAAGAGGTATACGGATTTGTTTTAGTTACCTTGCTTGTGTGATAGATGTTATAATTAACTCTCTGTCTAATACTGAAAAGCTATTGTTAAGTTTCATGGTCTTTGAAGATTCACATTTGTAACAGCAAACCTCTCAAATGAACACATTTAGCAATGACTGCATTTTTCAGTGGTTTCTTAATGTTGCCAAACAGCAGCACTGAATATTTATAGAGTTTCTGTTAAAAAATTACACATATCATTGCTTGTTTTTGCTTTGATCTAGAATTTATTGTCTGTGAAGTAAAAAAAGACAGACCCCCACACACACCTCCTCTCTCCTGTACACCTCCAGTGCATGTTGGCTGCTTAAGACATTGTGTAGAGGCAGGTCGTCTCAGACTCCAGTACAAATCTAATTAAATTAATGCAACCTCTTGGACAACACAGAACCATTACTGCTGCAACCATTCTAACATTTATCACATCTACAGAGTCATCCATCAGAAACTAAATGCTTAGTCTCCTACTCTGTGTTCACCATAATGGACCCAGTTACATTTTTTCTCCCCAGCAAGAGCAAATTATTACAGACAAGACGCTACAACGACCTGTCCACCTTCTGTATTACCAGCAGAGTCTGCATTGCAGTTTAACGGCAGGTACTCCTGCTCCAAGAGCTCCCTGTCAAAGCAAATACCCCTTGAGCCCTTTGGGAATGGTGAAGAACATGGACTGACACCAGTTCCTAGGGATGCCACCCAAGGTGAGGTAGTAAATCACCAGCTTCAGAGACGGCTCAAGCCATGACTCCCAACCTCCCCGTTACGCAGTGGGAAACTGGTAGGGAGGGAGTGCAAAAAGGAGCTATTAAGAGGGTACAAGTTTATGTCAAAATAGGTCTCTGTTTATAGCTGCTTTAACTTCCACCCGTTTAGACTGCCTTAGACACTCCTACCAACACGTAATTTGCAATACCATAGATGTCACTTTTGGATCTGGCCCAGCAAGTAACTTTCTAACAGGGTCACAGGTTTCTCCGTTGCATGAGAACACGTGGGGATACAGCCCGTATTAGCTCAGAACACACACTTTCCATACTGTTACGTTTCTGAAAGGCAGCCCTGAGGAGAATGTCTCTGATGGAAAAAGCTAAAATAATCCACCCCGCATAGGCTGATACTGCTATATCTATGGCCTGAACTGCTCGTTCCTCCCATTTCTCCTTGGAACATGGATGAAATCAGACCTTTTGGATTTCGTCCTGCCAGGAAAATGATAACGGACTACTAAAAGGGCTCCAAATGCTGCCGGTTGCCCCAAGCAGCACATAGGGGTCCCAGCATTTCAGAGGTCATGCCTGCTACCACGGCTTTCAATACGTTACACAGACCAGTGGGATCTTGCTCTTTAAGGCAGCCACAAAGTGCTCAGCGATCACAGCATTCCTGACTCGTGCTGCAGCATCTACTGCTCAGCAGGATGCCACGAAAGCAACTACGCAGCTTGATTTTGTGATTCTGAAAACAAAGGCAAAAACAAACTGCAGCTGGAATCTAGTCCCCACTCCCAGTTTTGTCCCTTTCATTATCGTGGGTCTTTGCCACAATGAACTTCACAAGAGTCTCATCTTCGTTAGCTCTCCAGGCTATCTACGTTTTTTAACAGCTACAGTGACAAAAACAAAGACACGACCAGCCTGCCTCGGGGAGATGAGAGTCTGGCATTTGAAACAATTTGACCACACATTGCACCTATTTCCTATAGAGCTACTTAAGAGCGTGAACAGGAAAGGTAATTTTTCCATACCACCTGCACATAATCAGTTTTTTAAATTATCTTTCTTCTTTTATTATAATGATTTTTTGTTTAATCTGGAGATTGATTTTATGTGAAAACCTGTCACTACCCTTTTAGCAGAAAGCAATATATGAGGGTTTGTTTTAATAATTATTGTAGTTCCCTAGACTATCTTAAGCACAGACAATAGCCTTGTCCTGATGAAATATAACCAAAGATTGATGACAGAGTTGTCATCCTCGTGTCTTATGTTCCAGGTAGGTGAGGCGCTGGCTGTCATTTTGATTACAAATGTGGCATTGGAGCTGAGTGTACCTTATTGCCACAGTAAATAGTGTGTCTGTGTTTCCACTGAGAAAACATTTCTTTTGGGGTTTATTCTGTAACTTACTCACAAGCATCTGCTTGAAGTTTGGTGGAGAAGTTGAAGAGAACATGATTTTAAAGAATAATAATAATAAAACATTTCAGCTTCTTTAAACTACAAGAGTATTAAGAAAACACAAGTTAAGCAGTTTATGAAGCTTAAATTTTTATAACTGTTCTGAGGTATTGGTATAATACTTGAAGAAAGTTCTTCTTTCAATGTACATTTCTGTAAAACGCATAACAATACCTACTTAAATTCAAATTTGCCCAGGAGACCAGAACATCTCTGAATTGCTTGTCTGCTTTATTATGCAAATTTTTTATTTTTCCTACAAACATTCTTAGGGATAAATAATATACAGTTTGAAATTATATATTATACTTTAAATATATGTGCAATGTTAGAGAGAATAAAGACTGTGGATTAGGTTTTCTGGGCCAGTGTAAACTGAGACACTTCAATAACTTTTTTCAGATGTACAGTAGTATCTCTAAGATAGGACTGTAGATTCGTTACAGATTATGGTCTGAGATAGACATGTTCATTATATCCTTTCTAGGATGCAGTTTATGGATATGCATTGCATTTAGTGTAAAAATACTACATTAAAACTGGGTGTTCTTAACCTCAGAAACAACTGGAGCCGTGACCAACAGCTGTGTCTGCTCCCCGGTGCAATTTTACACACAGGGATGTCTCCTGAGAGGAGGAGATGCCTTGCTTGGAGCCTCGGGATGACCCGGCTACAGCCTCTTCGCACCAAGAGGCACAACGGGACATAACACAATGAAATGCTGCCTAAAGATCTGGGTTTGGCACGGAAACCTCCCTTAGCATTTGTTCACTTCACTCAATATTCAGTCATTTCCTGAGATGCTTGCTGCTGTACATGTCTGGAATTAGCTATTCTGCTGCTGGATCTCCTGCTTTCACCTTTGCACTAAAAGATAGAAATTTCTTCTTGCTGAAAAGGCATCACTTGTTTTTTAAGTTATTATGATGTACATTTTTTATTACCAGATCTCTTTTAAACTGGTCAATGCAATCACTTGTGTGCCAATTTGTGACTTTATTTCTTCCTGGACATCCTTGCCCCCTAACCCAGCTTGCATCAGATTGGGGTTTTTTCCGACACCTGTAAAATGATTGGCCTTATTATTTCTTTATTTTCTAATATCATGTCTGAGCCAGGAGATGCTGAGATACTTGCTAGCTTTGGGACTGCTTTTAATACTTAATTTTATTTTTTTTTAACAGATATTGACTTCTGTAACACTGGTCAGCATTGCTGTCATGCACACTTCCTCTCGTTGTTAGTTTTGCTGCCCCTCAACTACTAGGTATTATTATTATCTACTAGATAAGGGAAGGTTCCTTATCACTGGCTGGTATAGAAAAAGATTACAAAGGATTTATTGAACAAGCTGCCCACTGGCTGAGAAATTAGCCAACAGCCCACAATGTCCAAGATGATCAGTGATGAATTCAAGAGGAGCCTGTGAAGTTCCCTCTTGAAATCTGATTATTTCTGGCCACTTGATACTACTTTCTCTTACAGTGAAAATATGACCTGCTCAGGACCTGCAGGTCAAAATCTAGCCTGGTCTTCTTTTACTTTGCTCTTGACTCAACCTTCCTAGCAACTCAAGGCACCATTTTTTCCTTACATACTTAATTTCTTGTCTGTTGAGAGTGATTAAAAGTTTTGGTGTAGCATTTGTGGCTGATGCTACCCAAACATAAGAAAACCTGCCTACTTCCCTGAGGTTCAAATGGGTGGTAAAGAAGATGCTGCACAGGCTAATGATTGAGCTTCATCAGTTCTGAGCAGCTTTTTAGCATGTTCGATTTCAAATTAAAACCATTCACTGCCAATGCCTCTCAGTGAATGAAAAGATCAAAGATATGCTTGAACTCTTTATTTAGATGATACAAGCATTCATCTGTTGTCTTGCCTATTAGGTCTACAATAAAAAAAGTTGACTATGAATTCGTTATGAGATTACATGTCTTTTTCATATGTGGGTAGCAGAACAGACATTATACAAAAGATGACAGGACACATTTTATACTTGACCATTAGGTCAAAGGACATTAATCAAAGCAGAGTGGATCTGTATAATTAATCCCCACTATCATAAGTAGTTTTAAACAGAAGTAAGGTAAGAGAATTCATAAGTGTTTTAAAGTAACATTCTACATTTCCTTCTCCTAGAAGTAATACCATTAATTTAAAAAATCCAGATCTCATCAGCAAGTCTATAACAATCATTTGGGGAAAACTGCATATTCATTTTGACTATGCAAAATAATTATCTTAAAAACAGATATTATTTTATACTCCAGCACCAACTTCAGGACAATGCATATATATCGTAACATAACCTATTAAATGAGACATAAATTGGCTGCAGGTTCTCCTTGGATTTTGTACCACTTGAGTGACCAAGAAAAAGCTATATATCATGGGCATTTGGGACAGAGCTCCAGGGGAACAACAGACCAAAGCAGGAATAAGGAACCCAAAAGACTGCAGCCTCAGCGCCCTAACAGCACATCACTGCTAAGGCAAGTCCTACCCATGGCACATACACAGTCCTCCCACTTCCAGTGTCTCATTTGCTGGAAGAAAGGATAAAAAACGTAACCTTTCTAAGTAATTCTGTTTGCTGCTGCTGAATCAAAGAACATCTTGCTATCTGTCTGCCAAAAAGCATCTGTTACACTCTACTCACTCCCATTCTTGTCTCTATTCCGTATTTTAGCTTCTATTCTCATGCCCTATTGCTATGAAGGTATGGTAATTATATAACTACAATTACATAATTATATACAGAGTTCATTTCTATATATAATTATTAACAGAGCTCATTTTTAGAAGATCTTAATAATATGCAGTGGCTCCCTTTATGTCCACTGTTCCTAGATGGATCCCTCTGCTATCCCCTTCAAATTATCTTTATCCTAGGAGACAAGCTTCACAACTTTAAAGCACTCTCCAAGCAAAAATGTAGTAATTTCACTAGCTACAGAAAACTGATGCAGTCGATTGCTTAAGTACATTTATGGAGATGTAGGATTCTTCACCTCCAAATACACAGGCTTTTTTCTCAGTCTGTTAAGTGCAGATCTAGAGGCAAAAGGAATGGAAAACAGATATCAAACTAGCTGGAAAGCCGCACAGAGCAGATAAGCACCTTGTAGAATGTAAACTTATTTGTTTGCTTGAAACAATCTTCCAAGCAGCTTCTCACTAATGCATGCTTCTAACTCGTTGCAATCTTTGGAACCAAAGTGGTTCCTTTTTAATAATAACAACCAACAGCAATAAGCAACACAGCTCACCCTCTTAACTCCCAGGTGAGCCAACACCAAATACAACACTGAAATTTGACTTTGGGAACATTTCAAATCACATCCTCCACTGCTGGAAGTCAGAATAGTTCCATATCCTCCAAGAGAGTTGCCCTGATTTTTATCACCTAAGAATCTGACCATTGTAACACAATATACACAAAGGAAATCTAATGTTATATCAGATAGCGAGTTATCCAGCCCTTTGTTTTTCTCTCTGATATCCTGTCTTTTCAATTGCTGCAAGCAATTAAGTGCCCACCACTTGTTTGAACAACCAAACCAAAATAATTACAAATGCATGTTACACTACAACAATTGCATATTAACAAAGGCTGGGGGCCAATTAATCATTACACCATCAATATCTAATTTGCATAAAACTATTCTCTTTAAAGACTCCATGTTTGGGGTGACAGGGTTACCTCATTGATTATGTAAATTCCCCATCAAGCTTTGCAGAAGCAGTCGAAAGAAATAAAAAGGCTTGTCTGTTTCCAGCCAACATCCTACAGCTATGAGGCAGGACAAAATGGGAGGAAAGCAGAAAGAAAGAAAGGCAGAAAGGTGGGGAAAAGCAACAATGTAGAATGAAGTTTTAAAAGGCTGGGCTACAGTTCAGGCTTAGGAGCATAAAGCTGAAAAAAAATTTAATCTGGAGTACGCCAGTTAAGAAGGCACTGGTGGACTGAGTTCTTTACAGCCAAGACATGTCACAAACTGCAATAAAACAGCTCAAAACCAGTGCTGCCAGTTTCCATTTTACCTAGCGCTTCCTCAAAGATACATTCTAAGAGGAGATATATGCCTCTGAAGGCAAACCAAAGTCCTACAGATGAGCCCACCGATAAAATTATGTATTCCCTTTGTGACATGGGAAATTCATTTTCCTGAAGATTTTCTCTGGAAGAACAGTGGCTTCTTAAATTAGCAATTTTCTCCTTGAATCTTATGAAGAATTCTCACACTGACTGTGGGCGACAATTACAATTGCAATATTTTTCCACTTGCACAACTGGGCTGTGAATTAAACAGGCCATCAGCTCTAACCACTTCTGCCTGGCTGTGCAGCCGAAGCCAAGGGGTCTGTTGTGCTGTCACGTACAAGCCAGGCAGCCCAAAGTGATGGCCGTGGCACAGCCCCGTGTCACCAGTTAGCTGCTAGGACAAAGCAAAAGGAGCAAAGGACTGCCTGCATCTGCCCATCCTTCCTGAACAGAAATAACAAGTTTCTTGACTCTACTTTTGATGTGTGCAAGTAAGACTTGCCTTTTTTTCCAGGCCTGTGCAAAGTGGGAGCGCTGCATATTATTCTTCCAGGAATTTTTTGCCTTCAGTGACTGGAGGCTAATAGTCATGATATAAACAGGCCTCCTAAAGGATAATTAAACTCCTTTCCTATGGTAAAAGGAAGGTACAGCATGTAGATTTATCTTTCCCCAGAGTTAAGGAAAAAGCCACTAACATGAAAACAAAACTAAAAAAAAGGCCTTATCTCTGAGAGCTAGGGTTCACTGTGGCTGCATGCTTTCAGCATTGCAGTGTGGTGCACAGCAAGATACAGAACAGCTAGACCAGGTTTCATGCTAGACGAGGTTTCATGCTATCCAACATACACATACCTACAGAAGAGGACAAATATTTGGAAATTTAAAGTAGCAAGTGCCCAAGCAATGAGGCCACTAAGTAGGGAAAGCAGAAATCTTCCCATGGCAAGTAGTGCAAAAAAAGCATCAGTGTAGCATGTATTATATCTGCAACATACTTCGTGCTCTATTCTCCATGGAGGGCTTTTCAACACCAAAATGGGGGACAAGGTGAAGAGAAGGGAGTTTAAAGTGCAAGCTGCACTCTCTGCTCCAAAAAGCACACTATGCTGATTCAAAAAAAACATTTTCAAAAATGCCTGTGGGTAAATTTGAGCTGCCCACAGCTCCCCAGGGGCAGCCGAACTTGCTGTCGAGCCATTTATGTGGATTTCAGTCAAATTCTAATTTTAGTGTTCATTAAACATGGGTAATTCCCAAGCCAATCCCTGCATCACCTAGTATACATAATACCTCTACAATATAGGTCATCCTAGCTTAGAAAACATATACAGACATCAAAGTGCAACCATTTCATTATAAGTATTAACTTTATAAATAATTATGAACTTCTTAATTCTTTACAAGATGCTGTATAATCACAAATGTTTAAAAAACATTACAAAAGGAAGAGGGATGAGTGGTTATGGTATACAGGTATATATATATGTATATAACCCATGCACACACATGTATTAGAGAAGAAGAAAGGTCTAAATATGCATGTATCTAGCTACCTGAGGCAGAAGGGAGGATGTTTTCCTGAAATATAGGCTATTGAGGAGAAAGCCTCAAACCTGCTGTCCTAATAGGTGTTCTCAGCTTCTCCCTGTTCTCCACACAGCTCTTCTGTGCAGGGAGGTCCTACCCTGTCAAGATGCTTGTTTCAGGTTCCTTTGAGACACAAGGGTTGCGGTAGGATGGGGTAGCAAGGCTGTGAGCATCCTGCACCAGACATGTACGAAGTATAGCCATGTCCTTCCTTCCCCCTTCCCCCTACCATCTCCAGCTCTGCGACACTGAGGCTGCAAGGCAGATGCTCCACTCTGTATGTACCAAAATGTAGCACTTCTTTTGTGTGTCACGAAGGAAGCACATGCTTTTACTCACTTTTTGGATGCTGCAGCTGAGGCGTGGGGAGACACGTGCTTTCAGAAACTCCCTGGAACCTGAGTGACCAGGCTGAGCCTTATTACTGGAGAGGGGACGCTCCATGTCTCTACAGAAATGAAGCAGAAAGGAGATACCTCAGCACCGTGCTAGATCATGCCAGAACTCACGCAATAATTAACACTGGACAATTATGTCAGACCAGACAAGTCTGACACACAAAGCAAGAAAGAAATTGTAACACTGGAAGTAGGGACTGTACTGAAACAAACCCTGCAAGAGGATACACCTCCCAAAGGACACGGATGTATCATTTAGTATTAAACACAGTTATTTCATCAGAAGCATGGACATCTCCTGTGAACTTCAGAGAACTATGAAGATGCTATCTTGAAGCCAGGCAGGGGCCGAGCTGGGAACGAACAGATCTCAGAGCAATAATGAAATTCAGTCCATTTTTTGACAACTTGAAAGGTGGCCTGAGCAGCCAGGTGCCAGCACAGCGCTGGTCTGAGCGCCTGCACAGCTCAGCAGCTGGGCTGGCTGTGCATCGCCAGGGGAGGGCTCTTGGCTGTGGGGGTCAGCCCTGGCTGTGCACACAGTTCACAGTCATTCTGCACTGAGTGGACGGTGCGCACATATGGCCAGTTGACTTCTTCAGATGGCCCCAAAGAAGCCTCCTCCAAAATAATTCTCCATAAAAATCACTTATTGTTTCCTTTAAGCAACATCTGTTACTAATCTAATAGTAGCATTTTAAATATGCACCCTTGCACAGCATTAATGTGAGAAAGTGGATTAAATACAGTTTGACTGCTTGCATTTTAACAGCTCCATAGCTAATGTTGTTTATGGGCTGTCGGGTTTCTTTTTATTAATTTATATTGATCTTAAGTGCTCAGAAAAGCAAAGCCTGATAGAACAAGCTCAAGCCAGGCAAAGTACTGATCAGCAGTAGGCACACATCCCCACACAGCCCTGCCAGGGGAACTCATTTGCAGCCAGCTACACCTGCTACTCTGCTGCCAGGTCCCCTAACATGAGCCTGCTTCTCAAGCCAAAGTATATATTACTTTTCCACAAGGTGAGCCAGCAGCATCCTACAGATCAGGCTTGCGTTACCTGCTTCTCTTCATCTCAGTCTAACCTAGGCGTGCTTTTAATTCTGCTTGCAAGAAGTCAGCACAGAAAGACACAGGTTCCCATTTGAGAAGAAAAACCAATGGCTATTGCAATAATATGGCAGAAAATTAAAAAAAAAAAAAAATGTAAATACCTGAGAAAGGAGCTGCTCCTTCCATTCACAAAACTTCTGCACTGAGCAGACAATGACTAGTAAACTAGAAGCAATTTGCACAGAAACTCAAGAGTTGCACAGTTCGGCCAACTGCTTCCTATTGTCTAGAAACAAACCCAGACCTTCATTCCATCCCCTCTCTCCAATGCCTCTGCTCAGCTGGTCACTTACACAATTATAAACTTCGCCATTCCTTGGCAATTCAGGGCAAATGAGGCTAATCACTGCTGCTCGGTACAGCTGACTCTTACCCCTTCTCCAATCTTACTTAGGAAATTGCAGTGGGATTGATTATTTGGGATGGGATTTCAACCCCTCACATTCCTTGCTAGGTCACATGTCATGGTTTATTTATATCTACCCCAGTCATCCTAAGGACAAGTGGAAATTTGTCAGTCACCATCCTAGGGCACTCTGTCCGAGTAAGAGTCGAGTCAAATGTAAAGTACATTTTTAGATTTCTTTCTGTCCTGGCCCATCACTTGTCCTGGATCTGGCTGCTTTTGTGAAGTTATTGGCTAAACCAACCTTGCCACTTACAGTAGTAGAAAGAATGTAAACAGAAAGTTGCGACCGATACTGACAGCATTACTAATTGGCTCAGAAAGGCACAATTAGGAAAGAAGGAGGGAGAAGGAAAAACAGCTATTTATGAATGCTAAGTACATATAAATAAAATAGATAATAAATAAGGGTGGAAAGAGGGAGAAAATTGAAAACTGCAGATAAAAATGAGAAAGTAAAAATTGTAGAAAACTGATAAGAGAAGTAAAAGGATATAAGGGTCAACATAATTAACAGCAATAAGAATTTATTTTTAGTACATTAAAAACATATGGAATCCTAAGAATGAAATGGAAAGATGCCAAGAAAGGCAGATATGTTCACTAACAGTAACAAGCTTTGTTCAAGGCTGCAAGAGGCACAAACATTGGCAAATTGACAAATATTTACAAAATATCGCTTGCAAAGTGAAAAAAAAAAAGCGTAAGTTGGGCAAAGCCGTATGTGTTGAAATGTCACCTTCCACAGAAGAAGAGGCAGGCTGATTTTAAGCAGCTTTCCTCACATACGGTATGCAGTGATCTCTTCAGGCTATAAAGCCTTCACAGAAACACCACTTCTTTATTAATCTGTATGGCACCTCCCACCATCCGAGTCACATGCTAATGGGAATGCTATCGCTGCTGTAAAATCATTTCTGAAGTTAAGGAATCATCTAAGTTGCTCTAGGACTGGCACTTCAAGAGTGTTATGCACGATGCTATACATTATCTAAACCATCTTTCTCAAGGAATAAAGAACTACCCATCACATATGAGCACCACACACTTTTCACTTCAAGTACCAAAAAACAGTGTGTGTGTGGGGGGGGAATCCATTGAGGCCATTTAGATTTTCCAGGAAAATCAAGAGAGAGTATGCCCCACAGCTCCTGACTGTCAGTGGGAGCTGGGAACCTACACCCCTTGTGAAAAGTTCAGCTTAAATATTTCTTGGTTTTGACCCAATATATTCTGCAAAGAAATGAATAAATACCTCACTTTGGTTCCTATCATCTCTGCTTCCCTCCCTTGCTGGCAGCCCAATACTGAATTCATTAAATTTCATTAAAATATCCATCTGGTTCCTGCTTTTACAAGACTATGAAATCTGTGGGTCTTTGCAGAGCAGAATCAGCTGTTCCCTGTTTTAATATGGCCTTTCTGGCATATGGACACTAGATCTGACTTAAAGATCCCCTGTACTCAGCTGACAGTCAGTGGTGATACAAGCACTAGTTCAGCTAAAGACTGTACATACAAGATTAAGGTTGGCTTAATGACGATGAAGTTTGGTGTTCTGGCACATGCAGCACTAGAAAACTACAACTCCAACAAGACACCCTGGCAGCCGGGGTAGAAACCGATTACTGTCAATGGGACCCAAAACGTAATTTGGTTCTGAAAACCACAAACTCAAGAAGTCCAAGTGGAAACAAAATACTTCATTTGCTTTCCCCAATGGAGAATGAATATTTTTGTGACAATAATGAAATTTCCTCTCAGAAAATTCCATAAATCATGTTTTCTATTAAAAAAAAATAAAACAGAAAAATCTGTGGTAGAAAGTTCCAGCGGTAATTGGATGCCTTGTGGGACGCTGCATGTACTTGCCTAGTCTGTGTTCACTCTCAATCACACATAACAGAAGTGACTTGCATTTACACTGACAAACATATTTTGGATCTGCCAAAAGGAACATCATTTTGACCCGGGAGAGATTCTGCCATGACAAGTTCACGGGGACGTGACAGTCCATCTCAGGGCTACACAGAAGTGATGTGCTGCTTCTTTTCTTTCTCTGAAACCAAATGGCTGGGGCTCTCACCTCAGAAGTGGAATACACAGGTTTAATTCCCACCTCTGCAAGAGTCACAGTAAAAACTCATCTTACGAGTGACTGTTAACTGCTGGACACTTCCAGGTCTGTCAGAATCTCCTCTTTAATAGTGAACGATGAAACAAGCGTGCAGTCAGCGCATAAAACTGCACTGCACCTTTATAAGGCACACGTACAGATCCCACTGAAAAGTGAGGGTGAAATGTGGTAATGCTGGGATCTTATTCTCCTTCACTCCTATAACGCAAAGTCAAGAAACTTAGAAAATTATTCTTACCCTGAAAAGGCAAAGAATACTATCATCTTTTTAAAAATAAGCACTTAACCTTATTTGCAAAGGCTAAAAAATCCCCAACCCACCACAACCCCACTATACACAGAGACACGCTGCCACCACCAACCATTCCCACTAACTTCTCCTTGGAGTTAGGAAAAGGTCACGCCTTTGCTATCCCGATTCAAAAGTTTCTGTACCTTAACAGCGGCTATTTTCCACCTCCTGCGACCTTGAGAAGTGCTGTTCCCTCCAGGCATGCCAATAGTTGTAAAACGGGGAGTGCAGTAGGAAATGGATATGGATAGAGTGAAAGTGATTCTGTTGTCCTTTCACACACCCTCCGTGAGATGTTGAATGTGTTTGAATGTGATCCATCAAGACATTGATCCCTTGGGGAAGGGCAGATGTGTAAGGAAACTTCAAGTGCTTTCTAACCAGATCTACCTACAGGAGAATGTACTGAGCAGTACAGTAAGAAGATACATATATTATCGATAGTCCCATGTCACGGGACAAGTCACAGCAGAGGTGAGGGGAAATCAGATGTGTTGTGGGGCTCTGGAGATTATACATTCACTCGAAACAAATTCTCCTTGAAAAGTAACAAGCAAACCGCTCTCTGTTGTGGTCTCTTTAGCTATCCTGTGCTAAACTCAGCTGCAGGAAAAAGAGAAGGCAAGACAGAACAATACATTTTAATAGAACATTTTACAGGAAACACCGCAGAGATGGTATTCAATTTGCAAGCTGCCAAACTCCATAATTAAAAGAAAAATGTATGATTAACTATAAGAATTTTCTGCTTATGTTTAAGATCCAAAGAATTAAGTCAAAATCCTTAAAAGCCATCGCTAACTGAAGGAAACGCACGAGCTGGCCCTAGCAGTGAAGTCTGTCACCAACACAGGCTTTATCCAGCTTAAGCCACTTCATTCTTTGATCAGAAAAGAGTGGCTTGAGTGGGTTTATTTTAGAAGGCTGGCAAGTGTCTCAGCTAGGACAGCTGCGTGCTCAGAGCTCATCTCAGGAGTAATCCTGCTTCCCCCTTCCCTCTCTTTCCAGACCCCAGGGCCTGATCTCGCAGAGGTCCCGCCAAGTACCAGGAGTTACATTCCGGCCAGAAGGACTAAGCACTGCAGTAGGCATCACACGCTCCAGGCTACCTCAGCAGTTCACTGTGAGAAGCAGCGCACAGGAAAGGGGGAGAGAGCTATAATTCCCCTTGTCTACTCCAATCCTCACCTCCTAGGACCTCCCATGAGATGCCTACTTCAGGACACGTGGCCTGTCAAGCTAGGAAGATGCTGGAGGAAGCACCTCCCCGACCACTGCCTCAGCTAGACGGCGCTCACCTCTGCCTTGTTCTTGCTCTTGAATCACGCACACCTGACCCCATCTTCAGACAAGCTGGACGTGGCTCCCACAGGTCCGGAGCTGGTGAAAGCCACTGCTGCCACACTGCCAGCACAAGATCCAGAGCAATAAAAGGTCTAAAAGACTTAAGTTTCTCACTTGTCGCAAGGTCAGGTCCAAGGCTCAGCAATCCATCCCAGCAGCACTCAGAGTGTCGCCCTAACTGGGTTATAGCCAGAGCACCGAGTAAGGTGCAGAATCAGACTTAATTGCCACTAAATGCATTACAGGACCAAGGACTGAAGCCTCCCAAAGCCTTCCTCTTGTTTCCACAGTGATCTGCCCCGTCGACTGGGGGGACTGAGAGGAGCCCTAGCAGTTAACCCACAGAAATCGAGAGCAAGCCCTTTCCGATCTTAACGGCGACAGATCAGGACGTCCCTGCCTAGGAAGAAGTGCTTGAGGGACCACACTTGTGTTCAGCTTTTGTTTCCTAAGCAGGGATTTATTGAACATGAAGCTAAACATCCTGCACAGATGCTTTGGTTGTTTATTTTCACCAGGCTTGACTTTTTGCAGGTGTTGCTATTGGTGGCGATACAGGTCTTTGATGATGGCATTTTGGATTTAATTCAGATCTAAATTTGATTGGCTAATTCATCAGTTAGGTTTCTAAAGAATCTGGAGACCAATGGAGCCCCTAACCATGAAAAATGTGACACTGCTCTTTGATTACCAGCTGGGATCTCCAAGCTCTTTTGGCCTACAAAGCGACAGTTTTTCAAAATATACAGCAACTAATATTTCATTTCAGCTGGCAGGGCTCCATAACATGGTTTGGACCTTACAGTGCACTTAAACCCTTTGATAAACAGACTGTATAGATTGAGCAGATGATGGTTCAGGAGTTCAAAATGCTCGGGTTTCCAGCTGAACATACAATAACCTGTAGGCAGAAGCAGAATAACATCTGAACAGGTTGGAACTATGTCTGGGATGGTCTGTTCTACTTGTTAAATGCTGAGGGAGAGCCGGTCTGAAACAGTAACATAGGATTTGCTGGGATAATGTATTTCTGTAGGAGAAAGAATCCAGTCCTCTATGGTCACAGGCAGCTGCATCATTGCATAGCCCTTTGTACAAGCCAGCCTAGTTCCACCATGACAGCAGCTGGCTGTTGTGCCCTCATCGCTTCATTTGGAAGGCTGTATCCGAATCTTAATTGCTTTAAGGACAGGCACAGACATTTAATCTACCTTTTAAGAGTAGTTACAATGAAATTGAAGTTTACCTTTCAAAGGGAGATGTCTGCAGGAAGACAGGTCGCAGTTGTGTAAGAAAGCCTGGAGCAGACTGGTGTTTGAGCTGAGGTGCAAAGATAGAAGAGAAGCCAAATTCTGCAAGCTGCCACTGCCGGCTGTGCGTGGCGTGAGCCATGGCTCTGCACGGAGCCTACTGCCCCACAGCTTCCAAAAGTACAAAGGTCAAATGGATTTTCACGTTGGTGAGGGGTCTGCGAGACTCACCTCAAGCACATTCCTCCAGTGTTTTCCCTTTCCAGGGTATATATGATCTCTTGGAAAACATGACTAGCTGGGAAAAAAAAGAGGTGCTGAGCTAGCCATTCCTGCATGCAGGTTACATTTTCCTCCTGCGATTCTGGTGCCCCAGACCAAGTTTCTCCTGCAGGAAAGTGCCAAGTATAGCTCCAAGAGCTGCCAATTTCCAACTAGAAGAGTTGAAAACTTTGCACAAGGCTGGACAATTTGATTCTACAATCTTTCACTCTCTTGAGCTGCCTTTGTTAAGACGATGGATCTGCTCACCTGGGTGCATATCGGGTACAGGAAGAAAGAATACCAATGCTGAATGTAACTTAGTGGCAGCGGTTGCAAAGGAGAAGGAGAACAAAGACCTTCTCATATGCCAAATATCAAACCTTCCATTTACATGAACACTTTTCCTCCTTACAGAGCTGGATTTTGACTAGCAGTTACAGCCGTTATAGTGCCCAGCAGAAAAGCGGAAGTTCTGGCATCAGATCGCCATAATATAAAAAAAAATATTAAATCAGGCTTAGTAACTGTAAAATTTCCTGGTGTTCTTTTAAAAGTGGGAAGGAAGAAAAGGATCTATGTCAAACATGCATATCTAATGTGTCCCATGACCTGATCTGGAAAAGACTCATCAGGATGCTGAAAAAAGCCAGACCTGAGGCACTGTACAAAGATCTGCTCCTTAGAGCTGAATTCAAAGGCATCCAGTGAGATGTCCCCATATACATGCTAAATCATTCATTATTTCTGAAAAACTGAAGCTTTCTGTGATATTCCAGCATCTCTCACACATCTGATATTCCCAATCAATTAAGTCCTCAGTAAAGCCTAGAATATTAGCACCTAATAGTTGATACGTAAGTACCAGTGGTATGGTCCTGTCTCTGCTAGAGCTCAGACCACCAGCCTAAGCAGGAATATTGGAGATAAATAAATAAATAAATAAATAGTTTTTTTAAAAAAAAGTATTGTTTCCAGTAGTACTTCTTTCTCTCCTTAAATTAGCTAATATGAAAGTCAGGCTTTTTGTTTTCTCTATTAAAAAAAAAAAAAAAAAAAAAGCAAAGCAAAAGCAGGGAAAACTAATGTTTCCAGAAATTAAATGGCAAGCTGTGTTATTTTTAGGGGGTTAGATGACAGGAGGCATCACATTTGAAAGTACTCACTTGATCAAAGAGCCCTAAAAGGATTCAGCAGCACTGAGAACTATATATCAAATAGGATTATGACAGAATTAAGGGACTGAGCCATTTATAACTTAGGGCAGTCTCCCTCTTTGAAGCCTGCCTTGGTAATTGATCCATTTTTCTATAAACCAGAACCATAGCATTGCATTAAAAATCTGTATCTATTCCAAAACTATTAGCTTTCTACAAGATAATCAGGGGAAAAGGTAACATTTGTATGTGACACTAGAATTTTCACTTGAAAAAGAAAATAGTCATGACATCTAAATAGAGAGAACATTTTTCTATCAGTATTACCATGTCCAACAAATTCTTTTCTGCAGCATGTCAAAGCACCAGTTGTGCATTATGGAAACATAAATCACACAATAGAAGTGGGAACTATTGTTTTGTGTTACACAAATTGAAAAGGACATGAATGCATCAGTGGCATTTATTTTACTTCTTGAGGCATTCAAACAGTGCTGAGAGGAAGTCTAAACACACACACAAATCAGTCCAGATGCTCTTACTCATGCAACTTGTCCTAGTTTGTGGGAACACTCTCCTGAGGAGAAATCCTGGCCCTGTTCAAGTTAAGAGCAAAACTCCCAACAATATCAAAAGCACCTACAGATGTCAATGGACTGCATGAAGCAGCGGCTCCTTGTCTGGCATTAAGGTATCCCTATACTTGTTAATTTATTAGATGCATTAGCGTAACTGAAAAGAAGGAAAAATTCCAAGCTACAGACTCCAAAACCCATCACACTTATTAAAGCACTCTGTTCAGTCAAGTCAGGGTTTTAGTGGACCTAGGAGACGTAAGTACTGCCGTGTGTCCATCTCATCCTACAGCAGACAGATCCTACCTTTTCAGATGATGCAGATGTAAATAGGACCAACGTTAGCGTGTCTGAAATTCAGAGAACATTTTCACCACCTAATATAGCTGCTACAAGAAAAAGCTAATACCCTAACTTCGGGCACTTTGGTTTATCCTCTGGCAGCACTGACCTCCCCTCATTTGACTGTGACAGGAACCTCATAAACCAAAGTTCAGGGTTAGCAACGAATACCTGCTCCTTTCTGTCTGCGCGTGGCCTCATCTTAGGAAGTCACCACTGCAATTAATCCGTGACACTGTCTAGATACCTGTCTATGTGTATGTAACACAGGGACCTACACAGCTCTTTTACTGAATTATGCATTCACTTAAAGTCATATTCACTTAAAGTTTCACTTTTATTACTGAATACCTTGGGTATGGTTTAGCCCATTATATAGGGAGTATCTCACAGCTCCTTTAGCTGAAGCGAGCAGAGGATGTGCTGGAGGAGTATATTCTCCCCGCTATTAATAGAAGGTGCACCTGGCAAATTCTTAGCTGCTTCTACATGTTTATTTTATGCACACACATAAGAGATGGAGGAACATTTACTATAAATGTTCTTGTGAGGTGGCAAGGATGTAGGTAGACTAATTCATAGATTAATGGCACTTGCAGATTATCTGCAGCTTTAGACCCCACCTTTTCCGCATTAAACTGTAGTATGCTATTTTCAGACCTAAACTGCTCACCCACCATCAGTGATTGTAAGAGTTTTCTCTGCTCATTTAAATAGGTGCAGAAAGAAGATATTAAGCAACAGCTAAGAATTTACCCAGTGTGTACCCAGGCTAAAACGGGGCATTTTGCAACAGGCAAGAACTTGTCTCATTTTCCAGGTCCTCTACCATAATAAAACATTTCACCTCTTGCTTTTGGCATAAGGAAAAAACACACATACACACCTGAAATATTTAAATATGAGGAATTTTACGGCTCCTCTGATGGATTAAATATTCCCATCTAGAAAAATTAAAAATAAATTTTGTATAAGTCTTCTACGTATTTCTAATGTTTGAAAAAAATGAGGCTTTTGCTCAAAAAACATAAAAAATTGTAAACTTTCTCAATCTGTGCCTTCTCATTATTCACTTGGGTTCCCAGCCAAATTCATCCTGAAAGTCAGCAAAACCCACTCAACTTCATAGACGTACACTGCAAATAAATTTTTCACTCCTGCCTACTCCGGGGGTAAACAAACACCATTTGACCTTGTATTGATTTCTTTGATTAATTTCCCATTTAAGCCCCATTCTGAGGGGTTTAAGTGGGATATATGAGACTCATGGCATTCATGCAGGCCCTTTACACAGGGTTGTATTTCTCCCTTACCACACGCTACCACGTGAAATTATGAAAACAATCCGTTCTTAAACCATTCACTTCAGTCCGAATTACCATATCACACCATCTGAGTTACTCCAGCAGATCCAATCTCCACCGGAATCAACCTAAACTTTGCATTACATGTTGTCTATTTTCCTTCCATTTGAAAATATTTACATAAGCTTGGATTTCAGCAGTATTTACAGTTTCAAAACAGCTATTTCTGTCAGGACAGTTCATCCCAAATCATGAAATGCTGTTCAAAATGTCACTGGAATTGTATGGCAAAGGTTAGTTGGCTAATTCTGTGTTCTGCTTGTTTCTTTTAAAATCAAACAAAACTTGAATTGTTTATTTATTTTGCAAGAAGGCTTTGAAAACAACAGTCTCTTAAGGGGAAAAAGCAAGGATTCGTTTAACTTTTTCCAAACTTCTTACCTCAAAGCTTTATGCAGCAGAACCAGTGTTCACCGTGTGAGCACAGGTCCGCTAACCCTAAACCTGAAGAACTGTGTGGAACCGCTAGTGCCACGTTACACCACGCACAGCATCTGCAGCCAGGGATGCAGGGACGGTGCACGCGGACACGGCAGCAGATCTCCTGCTCCACTTCTCCAGCATGAGAAGGGATTTAGGGGAAAATCCCAGACCCCAAAAATAATGAGAGGTCTGCCTTTGACTTCAGAGAACTCAGTGATAAGTCTCTTGAGCGGGATTAGCTCACATTTAATGGGCCAGCGTTCAAGTTTTCTGCACTGATATTCAACAGGAGCAGGATGAAACTGTGAGCATTGCAGAGGTCTGATTCAGTGGCAAAGCTGATGCAAATTGCAGGGAAATGTTGTTATTACACTATACACAATTACACTATCACCCAGAGACTCCAATTAACAGTATAGTCTCATTGTACACTCTTGGCTTCAAAGGGAGTTTGTTTTAAATAGACAAGGCAGGTAACTGAAGCCTTAGGATATACACTGTACAACTGAGAAATGAGGCAAAAGTAATTAAGTGACTTGACCAGGATCATACAGGAAATCTTTGGTTGAGCCAGACCCTGATTCCCATTATGCTTAGCCCTTGCCTGCAGCCATAATTACAGCAGCATTCTTCTGCTCTGACCTCAGCCTAGCTGCAAATGCACGCACAAGTCAACGGCATGGCTCCAGTCCCTTCACCCCTGCAAACCCGGCTCCACAGCTCCTCGGGTATGAGTGAGGCTGTAGAAAGGGAGAAAACAGCTTTGAAGTGTGTCTCCACACCCACCCTTGTCTATCCTGCAAGCCCGTGCGTCCCTGCACCACAGTGCAAGACCAGTCCCCCCAGCTAGCATCACACAGCTCTGGCTCCTGTACCCAGGCTGGCTGGGGTTTCAGTAGCCATAAACTAATCCAACAGTTTTAGTGTGTTAAAACCACTGTGGTTTATATGGTATAGACCCAGGAAGACTTTTTTTTTTTTTTGCATTTCTTTAGTGATTACATTTTCACAGGAAGTCTACTAAAAATTTATTAGCAGTGGTTTGGATAAACACAGCCTTGAAAACCTTAACTGACGCTAGGAGCTGCCAACATTGCAGATGATCAGGACCTGCTGTAATTTCGAGAAAAAAAGGGAATAAAAGGGGGAATTCCAATAAGTTTTCTTTTTTTTTTTTTTAAAATCACATTAGAATATACCTGACGTATTTCTTGCCCCAGTCTCATCTTGTGATGCTGTCTGTAAGGATGCCAAATAAACTTAATTGAAGGTTATAAATACTTCTCTCCCTTTTCTCTCTTCCTTTCTGTAAGTGCTACCAGAGGAAAAGCTCTTCAACACAGCTAAAATTAACATAGTTATCCACTCTAAAATCTGGGAGCACCAGACCATCAGCTACCAGAAACTGTCATAGTTCCTTTAGCACTTCGTGCGGCTGAGCTCTTCCCCCAAACCTCTGAAAAATACAACAAAAAATACAACAAACCTGCCAACAGGTCAGTAGTCATGTAAAGCATTTGTACAAATAGCACTGCCACAGCACCTCTCAGTTTCTATGAGCTCTTTCCTTTTCCTTACTGATTTTTGTAACAGCAGATAGGATATGAGTCCCTGGATCAGCAGGTTGACAGAGATCCACTAGCAGATAAATGGTTTTACCTTGCTATCTCCTGTCGACCCAGTATGAATTAATTCACACGTTAATTCTTCTGATATAGTTGCTTGAAACAGTAGCATGTTGTCTTGTGTAGGGATCTCTGTACCTTTTTATTTCAGACAGTATTTCCTCTCTCAGCAAGCAGTCACTAGAAAATGAAGTCCTGTTAACTGGCAGGACGTTGCACACAGTTTTACAGCCCAGGTAGGAAGAGAGCAGCTTTGCAACGTGGCAACCAACTGCAAAGAAGCACTACTGGATTAACCATGATAATCTAACACCATAATATATCTGTTCCCCACATCTCCACTGACAGAAAACTGTGTTTAAAACCACAGATGACAACATCTTCTCTGGGCTGGGGTTGAACACACACTCAAGATGGTGAGAAGCAGGGAAACAGAGAAGGTTTTTGCCCAAGCTTTACCCATTTTGCTACGAGCTCCTGTATATCCCTTCTCTCTGAGCTGCGCACACTTCAGCACATCAGGAGGCTGCTGAACACCTCACCCATGACTGCATGAATCGGTTATGATCCCAGGTCTGGAAATACTGAGTACACACTCAGGCATTCAGCCTCCCCCATGCCTATGAGTATAGGTGTAGTTATCTGTAAACATAAGAAAAAATCCACAGATCAAAAATCCACAGATCGAGGATTTACAGGAAGAAGGTGAGCCACCTAGGAGACACATTTTTTTAAAGTGAGCAAGTCATTATGAATGAAAGGCAAAAACTGGAGATTAATTATCCAACTTGCTCTTCCAGTGCTGCTTAGCAAGATTATGACTGTGACTCTTGCAGAAAGGAGACACTGCAGTATAATTGTCTTAAAAGCTCTCTGTAGCTTAGTGAGGTTTAGCCTGTTAGTGTGATAAATCTGCATCAAACAGAAGCAGAGTGCACCAGCACGCTCAGGTACTATGTGCTGCCTCACCACCTTTTTTGAGGCACTGTCAGTGTGCAGCAGGGCCAAGAAAGAGAGATCCTACAGTGATATTAAATTTGCATGTTGAAGTCAAAGCCAGTCGGACTGATTGCATTGCTGATTTAACCCTCAGTATATTTCAGGGCTATCCTTCGCTCAAGCTTCTGAAAGCAGGAACTGCATTAAAATGTTCACATCTTCTTAACACACAATTTTTCTAAGATTTATAATGACATTACAGTTTGTTTATCGATTGATTCATAAAGGAATGGAAATTAACACATGGCTTCTCCTCGCATCTACGCCCACTGTCAGGGTAATACTTTGATATATCATCAGGTGAGCTGAAAGCATAAACTCCTTCAAAACTGAAAACAAGCAATACTGCCTCCAAAGTTTGTAGATTAACATTACTTGCAAAGGAACAACTACCAAAATTTTTTGACACAGATATTTAAGACTTTCTGATGCTACTGAGTGTCAAAGAAGAGACTATCATTTTCACCCTGAAACCCCAGACACTTAACTGCTGGGTTGCTGGGTTTTGCTCAGGAAAAAAGCATGTCTTTTTTATTTCCTTTTAATACACTCCTGCCATTACAAGTGTTTCATAATTGCCATGAACTCCTGAAATCAGTTGTTTCTACAATTAGTGACTGATTACACACAGCACTAAACATTGCAGGCAACAGTTCATTAACTCCTGGTATCAGAGAGTATGAAAGGACTCAGGTTTAATTCAATCAACTTTGTCCACCGACTGCACAAGTAGCTTGTTGCAGGGGTTTCTATGCGTGTCTGTGTGCCCACAGAAATATTCCTGAACTTTAAGAAAGCTCCCAATCCTGACCCAAATTAAAGGTACCTGGCTTTATAGGCAGCCTAACCACATCTTCAGATCTGGATGGCATGGAACACTTTAGATGAATCCTCCAAAATCAGAGATTGATTCTGCAACTTTGGCCGATCTGAGGCTTTCTCTGTGGACCAGCTATGCCACTTGATTTACATTCACTGCAAAAAAGACAACTGAGGGCTAAGGGTCAAACATTTTTCTAACAGGAATTATTTCACGGCTTTTCTTTTTGAAGAGCAGCATCGATTAGAAATATACTATAATTAATCCAGGCAGGGCAGCTGAGGAAAAGTACACCAACTGTACGTCTCCTTTAGATTATGATCCAGATTCATCACATAATGGCATATGATTTATAACATATAACCTCTGCTGCCAACTTGGGAAGCAGAGGAAATCTCTGTATCCACATAGCCTTTCAGTTATCGACCTGGGTGTTAGTAGGTCCAAAAAGATAGCGACAGCCACTAGTAAAAAAAGCAATCGAACAACATTCATTGACAGAATTCACCAGTCCCCATGGACTGGCTGCAATTGGCAGCAACTTCTCGGTTTCAATGTCCAAATATAGCAGGGTAATCACGGAGCTGATGTATCCGCTGTCCAGTCTCCACTTATCAGCAATTTTTTTTTTCCTTTTCTTTTTTACTGTGGAGATGAAAAGACTAATAGCAGAGAGGAGTTCAGTGGCAGAAATAAAAAAAAGGAAGAATAATACAAACAATAGGGAGATTTTGGTTTTAAGGAACAGAAAAGAAATGCCTTGTTTAAGCAACCTGAAGTCAGAGGAAAAATTCCCATTGACCTCTCAGCGGTTAAATCAGGTCCTTAAAGATGCTACTAAATGCCCCAGGAAATGTTTCAAATCATTTATTATAAGATACTTTCCTCCCAAAGAGAGCGTTAGCAAAAAAAGCTTTTGTGTTGTCTAGGTGGAACTCTGCTATTCTGGCTGCAAATCAAATGTCATCTTCAAAAGTCCTAAGGAGCCTCTCTCAGGCTGCACTGAGTTACTACAGATGCCTCTTTATCCACAACGAAATCACAGTAAGAAGCTTGTTCACCAGACAAGACAACACAGTCTTCCAAAAGCAAGACTTCACGTTGATCGGTCTTTAAGACCTTGACATCGTACACTGTCCAAATCCGAGCTCTTCCAAGGCCCAAGGGAAACCTTGGACACACTTAAAGGTAGTAATAAGCCACCTGTTAAGTATGTGGTGTGGATGAGAAGTGCGATACCAAATGTCTGTCACAGAAGGATCTGGATTATGAATCCACAGACCTGAAAGTTATTCCAGGCTGTTATCATTCTCTTGGCATTTACAGTCCCATTTCATGCCTCACATACCATGGCGCCAGAACTCAAACAAAATGCTTTCAGTTCTAAGTGGAGTAATAAACAAGGGGGGAGAAACTTCTAAAAAAGCTAATTTTCTCTCTACTACCTCTCACATGCATGAGAATAATTACTTTGCAATACACACATGCTCCTCTCCATTGTATGCTCTTTTCCTCCCTGCCCAACCATTGATCAGTAATTAAAAAAAAAAAAAAAAAAAAGGCAGCACTGCAGGATTTCCACTTTTCAGTAAAAGACATTCAAATGAATGAATCCCAAAACATCAAGTAGAGACAAAAATAGGTAACACTTTAACAAGGCTGTCATGTTTGTCTGTGGGAGTACTTTTTCAGCATGCATGGAAGACAGGTTGTTAGATTATTCTAAACCAGTGTCATGATGTACACATAATTAAAAGTTGTGTTGCCTCTAAAGTGGCTGCTGAGAAATTCAAGGAGAGGTAACGGACTTCCTAAATTCCTCAGCAAAATTCTTGTGCTCAAACTAACTGCTCAGAAAGTAGCTAGCATGATATTGAAGGAGGAAGAGAGGCATTTGTTTCCAAACTGGGGGGAAAGTAGATCAGTTCAGGAGTATTAGCTGGGAACTTCATATTTTTAAACGCTTGGATTTGTCATGAATTTATCTTTAGACTTTAATTCCCTGTTTTCCTAGTATTTTCTCTCTTTAATATTTTTTTTAAAAAAGCTGTCACTCCAGAAGTAACAGGCGCTCAAAAGAGAGATAAAGGTAAATTTCAGATTGGGAAACTGCATTGGGATTTATTGTATGGAAGCTTTAGAAATGGCAACACATTTTCCAGCCTTTTTACTAATTACACCCTCTTATACAACCATGATTGCCCGGTAAGTCTGGACATACATTATTATAAAGCTTTTTCCAACTCATCCAAGGCTATAAGCCATGGTTAGCAATTAAAACTCTCACTGAAGTTTCATATTGCTTGCCATGTAAGCAGAGGGCAGACGACCTCATTAAGAATGCACATGACCTCTGGCTGATTGTGCAGCGCAGCACTGCCGCATGCTGCAAAGGAAGACGCAGACACGGTTAGATTTCTGCTTCCGTCCCAATCTTTAAACGTTGGCTACTGTTGCTTTAAATATTTATAGCAGATGCAGGAAGTGTGGCTTGAATATAATGGAAGGACAAAGATGGTGAGAAACTCATTCTCTCCAACTTTTGTTTCACTTTAATCCCTGGTTGCTAGAAGTCAAGAATTTTGATACGATACGTTAGTGCTAACTTGGGGGGGCTGTAGATTTAGCAGGCTCTGGGCCCCTTAGCGTAGGGTTAAATGTCAAAAGCAGAGGAAGAAGCTGTCTGCAGTGAATGTGAATTAAATTCTCCCTTTCTCAGCAAACGAGAAAAAACATTTGCCACCAGAAAAAAAAAAAAATCAGAAACTTCTACAGCACTCTATTGCAATACCTCGTGTCTGCTTTAAGACATCACAGCAGATAGTCATCACTGCTATGCCTGCAGTACTACCTATGAATGAAACCCAGCGGTACCATGTGGACTGTCCTTGTTTCAAGGGATTCACTTTAAATCTCATCTTGCCTTTCAAAGTGTTCACCGTTTATCTCCCTCCCATTCTGGTCTTGCCACATACAACATAAATAAAACACTATTAATTATATTAATCAATTATAATGTATCCTGTTCTTACAATTAATCCCATCCATTACAGTGGAACCTTGCGTAATTATGAACGTATGTTAGCAAGTTTAGTTAGCAAGCTAGCTAGTTTAGAGCCAATAACAATATTAGTCAATAACGATACTTTCCCCTCCTTGCAAAGGGAGCATCTTTAGCGGGTGAGCTCAAGCTCCTGTTGGCAGAGGAGCCTCCAGCTGTTCCCTGAGATGGAAGCACGATACGAGCACGAGAAAGGTTCCACCGGCAGCACGTTACACTGGGCTCAGCTGGATGCTGAGGGGCCGATGTGATCACCTGTGCGGTCTAGGGTGGGAAACAGGCACAAGAAGTTACCCGATGGCAGCGTGCTAACATGAGGGCTGGGAATACAAACTGAATCTTTCCGTTCTAGCAACAGGACAAATTCCCAAGTCTCAAAAGCTTTTTCTAAAAACAAACGTACCCTGACTAGGCTTGACTCCAGTGAGGCTGTGTTACATTATGATGGTGATGGAGCTGAGGGAACAATAAATAAGGGGACTTCGCTGGCTTTTAAAAAAAAAAAAAGAGAGATGGCTTCACCCTAATTTGTCAGTAGATTTGACAGGCTCAAGTACAAGTAGGCATTATTGACAACTCCTTGACATAAGAATTCAAAATGCCAAGTTTATTTACCCTGACTTTCTGGATACAAGAGTGAGGGTGTTCGCCTCTGGGAGTTTTGTCAGACCCGCAACACTGAGAGATGTCAATCATGAAAAGCCAAGACATAGGGGAAATGTTCCTTTCTGTGGGCGCTGCAGCAGCCCTCATGACGGTATCTGCTGCTGAATTCTTCCAGATGTTGAAGATGGAGTTCAGGTTTACTTCCACAGCTCACACTCACCTTCTGTTTTAAAAGAAGACAGGGATATTCCCAGGAATATCCTCAATTACAAGATCAAACTGTGCTTTGATGACAGAGTGAGCGAAGGAAAAAAAAGATGCGAAATTTACCCACATGGTAAGTTTTCATGGGTTTTGTCCAGCTCTTGCTTGGGGAATCAAGAATACTGACATGTCCATGCATGTGTTTTGCTCAAAAACTTGGGAAGGTAGGGAGCACGTATAATGATATGGGCTGCACACTGTACAGCAGGGAGATGCAACTAAGCAACAGCCAGTTAAAAATTAAAAAAAAAAAAAAAACTAGAAAAAGCCTCAAACAAACAACCCCCCCCAAAAAAAAACCACTCCCCAAAAACCAACAAAACAAAAAAACCCAGTGCCACATGCGAGTGCTTTCTACCAGCCATAGCTAAAACTAATTTTCACCTTTAAAACTTTTCCACTGCGATTTTTTTCCAATATTTTTAACTTCTTAATTACCAAAAATACTTTTTCCTCCTTTGTTCTTTTTACATTCTTTCTCTCCTTTATCTTTGTGCAAATCTAAACAATCATTTCAAAAGTTTGGGGGTTTATTCTTCCATTTGATTTCTTTCTTAGGCCACACATAGCTTTCTCACAAAACAAAGTTTGGAAAATTACAAGATCAAAAGGAGCATTTTTAGTAGAGTGATCCTGTGAGCACTGAAACTTAAGGTGCTTACCTTATACCCTCTCCAGGGTCTCAAATGTGACCTCCAGAATGGATTCTCCTGTGTCTACTGACAGCTGAGTGCAATCACACATCTGTTTTCACAAAATGTGAAGGCACTTAAACTCGACACCCATGTCATCTGTCAAATTTTGTGAAAAAGGCCCCAAATTTGAAGTTTCTAGGAAGGGATGCAACAGACATATGCACACTAAAAAGAGTGATAAACAAGCCTTTAGGAAACCACGATAAAAAGAAAAACAGAAAAATGATAAAAGTGTATAGGTGATAGAACAAATAAAAGAAAAACTAAACTCTAAAAATTCAAAATTCCATGTTAGTGGCTATAATTTTTTGACTGAAAAATTCCAGTCTTATTTTATAGTACTAAACTTTGTGAGTTCAAATAAAGGGAAATGATCTAAAACCCTAGTTTTGCTCAGACCTTCTCCAAATGGTGATTTTTGTGTCAAAAAAGCTGTGCAGTTTGCAGAGACAAGAAAATAAGTACATGGGGTTATAATCTGCCTTTGTTCTGCATGATCAATTTCCGTGAAGGCGGAGCTGCTTGTTATTTCCATCCTCTAATTAAGATACATAGCAATTCTGTTTGGCCTGATGTACACGCAAAAGAAATACAGACATGTAGTGTGTTAGAAATAGTAAAGGAAACCACTTTCCTAAAATCCTCCAAAACAATACCAAAATAAATACTCTGGTCCTCTCTGACCTATCAGTGAGTTTTCGCCTTAGCATGAAAAGCCTGACTCTAAGACCACCTGGAGATCAGGTCACCTGGAGCCTGCTCACCAGAGTCCTCAGCTCCTCAGTCTGGCTCCAGCTGCAAGATACATCCAGCATGCAGCAAGTTCATTTGTTTTCACCATTTAGCCATTTTGCTGCTTGTACTGAGGACAGAAAAGTCGGAACATCACCCAACTGGGTCACGAAGTGCCTGCATCGGATAAATTACTGAGCCTGCCCACCTGAACACAAAGCAGAGCTCCGGGGGTCAGGACTAACAAGATTATAAAGGCTGATGATGTATAAATACAGAGAATGTTCCTGCCAATGCTTAATGATGTGAGTAACCTAACTTACACGCAGAAATCCTTTGAGTAGCATAAGACGTTGCAGCTGGGTCCCTGTCTAGCATTTGCAATTCTTGGGCAGCATCTTGCATTGTTAATTTTAACTATACTTTTGTGAAGTGATATCCGCTGCTGTTCTAGGCCATTTAGCAAAGGAAAATTGCACGGTAAATCCAAGCTCCTTGGGACTGTTGCTCCGAGGGATTTCTCATGGATTTCAAGGAGAGAACAGATCCTCAGCTCATACACGGGGTGCAGCAATTAGGCCTCGAAATGGCAAAACCATCCAAGGTCCCTGACTTCAGCTTCTGTCTGCTTGGCAAGTGGCTGAGAAACCTACACTGCATCAGCCTGCTTCTGGGTTGATGAGGAAGGTGAGAGACCCACAAGGTCTGCTGGGCTGGGGACAGACGTGGCACGACATTTCATGGACATGGCTCGCTGCTTTAACACAACTTTAACAGCATCCTGCCCAAAGAAGTCCTGCTGGAAAGGGATTCATCTCCTTCCTCTTCTTACAGCAAATTCATCTGTAGTAATTACCACGGAGACACCGCACACAGCTCCGCTGAAGTGAAGGCCCTCCACGGGCTGCGGAATTTGACTTTCTGAAAAGAAAATCCTGGTGACAGACGTACCCAGGCAAGGAGAAACATCCTTCAGACACTGACCAGGTAACAAAACAAATACGCCAAGCTTAATCACAAGGAGAACCACTGAGGAAAACACCAATAACGAAGATTCTGGAGAACTGGAGATTCTGAAACTTCATTGTGGTTGTCTTTGGGGTTCAGGCGAGGAAGGGCAGTAACCCAGTGCTTCATGAGTTTAGTGCAGTTCAAAACCTTCAGTTCTGTGAGGAGGTCAGTACTTACATTTTCTTCCAGGTGAAATGTATTTAAGTATTTTGCATGTTCAACCAAAAAATTCTACATGTTAGGACTTGGCTCAAATTTTCTCACCTTTACATCTGTGAGCATAATACAACTTGCACCCTCCTCTGGTGTCCATACTCTAGTGTGTTCTTGTTTATTTGGCAGAGTTTTCTTTAAATCTCCATGCATAATGCCAGCACAACTAATGCAAGGCCCTTTGTAAAACCTTTGCCATCCAGGGAACAGTTTTGTTTATCTCCTTACCTCACTGACTGTCCCACATTTTTTATTCTCTCCCTAAATTTCCCTCTGCACAAGTTTATTCTTTGATCTTTGTCACTGCATTAGTTATGGAGAGATTCACTTTTCAGAATGAAACAAAGAGAAAATAATTTACTTGGGGATGATAGAAAATATTTAGCACTTTCAAGTAATTTTCTCGTCTAGTGTAGGGGGTTTGGGGTGAGTTTTTTGGTTAGCATAAAAAGCAAACTGAACAAACCCACCCCAGGAAGTCAGTTTTACTTTGAAAATGTCAAAATAAAATGTTGGCATTTATATAAGAAACATTTTACTTAAAAAAAAAGAATATCTAGGCAGAGTTTTTCAACTTTTTCCCCCCCATCTGGAAGTATGAGATATTTTTTTCTCTTTGGAAAAAAACATGTTTTTGGAAAAAAAGGTGAAAAACTTTCTGTAGGAAGCACTTCTTTGTGTCCCAAATCTAAATGACCGAAGTGTTACATATGTATGGTTCCCATACAACCACAGTAAACCACAAGGCTTGGAGAAACACGTCTCCCTAGCACTAGGCTTAAAATATACCTTCCATAGTGTACAGACATCAGAGCCCACCAGCTACGGGACCACCACTCTACCTCTTTGGAAGTCGCAGCAAGGAAAGGGTTTCTGACGAGGAAAACTCTCCAGTTAATGATCACCTCCAAGGGCAACATCCAGAGGAAAATAACAACTGTAAGAAGAGCCTGATGGGTGTCCTTCCATGGGGCATTTTACAGAGATAAGCAGACAGATAAGTCTTCCTGCCCTCCTCGGTAAGCAAGCCAGGAAAAGGTCCTGCAGATTAGTGCGTAGCAGTTTTTAACTGAGAAGCTTTACTTTGGTGGAATATAAAACAAGCCTCTAGGAAAATGCCTAAAACGTACTGCTAAAGCTAGAACATGCCAGTTCGCAACTCTGCCACACATCTTGGAAGAGGTGGCGTTTAATTAAAAACAGCTACTCAGGTCCAGAGAATCTTAACTTCTAGCTCACTTGGGTACAGAGACTCAGAGGGGAAAAAAATTAAGGTGCTTAGAAATGTGAGAGTGAAACAGAGCTCTGCATTTATTATTACTGTTGCCATTCAATCTTCTGTTCTTTGAGCATTTGGGGTTGGCAATATTGCTTCCCTGATGGGCAGAACTGCTCATTAATATATGTGATACATCTGCTTCTCCATGTTGTACAGCGCAAGCAAAATCAATCCTAGTCATGAGTTTGAGCTTGGAGCTATAATGTATCTGACAGTAGCGTAAGCCCACTTCCCCCATTTCATAAAAAACGTATGCTGTAAGATCACCAAGATGCGATCTCTTCTTCCATTCATATCTGCTGGAGTTTCACAAATAAACAGAGAGCTTTTCAACTCAAAATTCAACACCTGATATCCTGGCTTTAACTGCCATTAACAAATTATCATTGATTTTAGCAGTTTGCAACTACCTTTGCTTTACTCAGGATGCTTAACTAGTGGCGTGGTCTATTATCCTGCAGTGACAACTGCTACCCAATATGCTGCTGCTTAATAACATAGTCACCAATATCTCATGGTCTAATGTGCATCCACTTCAAAACACAGCAAGTATTTTTCCAGTATAATGTCAGTAAATTTATACTGAAGTTATTCCCATATCCAGCAAAGTAAGAGATGACACTTTTCCAGATGCCTTGGTTATTTAGATAAATCTGCTAGTGTAACAATTTAACTGAATGGCACTCAGCAGGACCAAAAAAAAAAAAAAAAAAAAAAAAAGGAAGGAACATCTTTAGTAATACTGCTGCATCAGTTATCTTGTGCTTGTAAACCTGCCTTGCCGACCTCTTGACAACAAGGGAAATCAGACATTTTCACAGTAGTGGAAGAACTTATACAATTCTGTTTTATGTAGAACTCCACTTCAGGCCCCAAGGAACTGCTTTTTCATTTTATTGTTGCCCTTTTCTCTTCACCCTGACCTGCCTCTGTATTCCCAAGTTGCTCAGCCTTTATCTCGACGTAAAGAGGGCAAAAGCCTGCTATTCGGTGTGCGGTTCTGAAGAGGAATTCCTGTCACACGAACATTCGAACATTGCTACAACCTGACAATGATATCTCCCTGAAATACTGAGCACTCACTACATATTAAAAGGCACTAAATGATGTGTTATCTGCTGAGGAGAGAGGAAACGAATAAAGGTCAATAATTAAATTTTTAAAAGCCTGCAGCCTACAGGTCACCATTTGTGTGTTAAAGGTTGCAAAATCTTTCAGGAATGGGTTCCTGTTACTCAGATAAAAAACCCCGAATGCATATATGTGTAAAGCCACAAGGTCAAACGCATTACACGCTGCTCCTGGCATGTCAAAAACAAAATAAAGCCCCTAGAACTTCAGGACAACACAAACACAAGGCTTTGAGTGAACTTCTTTATGCCTAATGTTTCAAAAGCAAAAGGACCTAAAAAATATCAACCCTGGGAGCAATTTTTGCATGGGAAGTTAATTTACCTGTCTTTTTACCTAAACATTCATGCTGCTTGTGTTTGTAATATAGGTCTGCACTACTAGCATTGACAGATTTAAAGCTTTCTGAAATGTCACACATTAAATACTTAGCTGGGAAAGAAAGCAAATTTCCTTATAGGTTACTAGGCTGAGGCTGACAAAATAGTACTTTACAAAAGGATGGCAAATGAGCAGTCAGGTATGGATTTTCTCTGCCATTTCAGCAGGGTGTTGGGTGCTGCTCTTTTTGCTACTGGTTCTTACTGTTGCTGCAGTGCCAGGTATTGCTTCCAGAGTTGTTCTACATTTGCAATACAGCCCAAACCTAAAATAAAACCAACACCAACCATTCTGCTCCCTCCCATGTGCTCTGGATCACAGAAGCCTATAGAGACTCCACCTCCTGACTATGGGATCAAGCTGAGATATAGCAAATCTTCAGAAGCTTCCACTGGATTCATATTTGCACTTACTTAATTCTGCAGCTTCTGGTCCTGAATCCCGTACAAACCACCACGCACTAAAGTCAGCACATAAGCATGTGGTAGAAACATCATGACCCAGTGTTGTAAGTCATTCTTTTTACGTAAATAGGATCCTAAATACCAACTGATTGTTAAAAGGGCACTTACCAAGGTTTATTAAGTACATACAACATAAATCCATTTGGCATGTAATTAATTCAAAATTACATCAGCACTAAATGTGCAATTAACTCTGCGAGGAATGTTTAGGCCTTTAGCTGGCATTTACAAAGGAAGCTACAAGTTTATTAGCTAGCAATTTATTGCTAAAATACTGGCAATTCATGAGTATGTTGATTGAAATCTAACTTACTATCACTATATTGTTATAGGGCAATTAAGGGGCTAAACAACCCTTTCAAGTAAATGAAGAAACAATGGAAGTTTTATGCATTAATAAGAACGCTGTTAAACCGCACAACTAACAGGTCTTTTAGCCCAACAAGTGTGCTTTTCCCCAGCTGTAGAGAACCCTTTCAAATGCACTCAAATACTCCAGCAACATGTTTCTAACCTCCAAGGAAATACAACGGATCCGCTGGCAAAATGCCATCGCTGTTGTCAGACAAATATTGCCGAGGACATCATACGCCAGGTTTTAACCTAAAAGCCGCATTTTAGGGACTCTTCTAGTCAAAACGGTAACACGAGACAAGCTCAGCACAGATGCTGAAAAAGAACAGGGCAAAACAGAGAGTGTTACCGATCCCTTTGCCGGGCAGCTCTCCTCTTGGGCCCACAACTAGCAAATTATGTTCCCAGCATGGAAGAGCCCACTCCCACAGGTACTGCTCAGTATCTTCTCCTGGCTCTACCAGCCTGGTCTCTGGCACACCGCACATACCAGCACTGAACTACAAGGTGGTACAGAAGCGCCCTCAGAAGCCCAGGAGCCTGCACAACAGATGGATCTTTGGGGCTTTGTTTCTTGCTTTAAGACTCATCATCGTCAACAGAACTTCAGCTCAAAAGGGAAATGCTAGTTTCCAAATCTGCTAAATCTGGCAAAAGTTTGGATTCCAGCCCAAGCTTTATGGCCTGGAGCTCTTTTTCACAATGAACAAAATACTGAATCTGAGAATCCACAAATTTCTTGAAAATACATACTTAATATGAACTTGGAGACTAACCCCATAGTCCAAGTCTATTACTCAAGTATATATACCCTCCTGGGAGGACATCCAGTTTATGATTACTCTTTTATCTCTGGAAAGCATAATCTGTCCATAGCAATGTCAACAGACAGCCATCTGCAGCACATATTTTGCTTCCACTTATAACCTCCACCCTGTGATTCTTTTCTTGTAAACTAATAACCAGCTCCCATGTGCCAGTACTTTATCACAGCTGGATCGTTGCACCCACTCTTTGCTGTAGTCACTGCAAACCCTGGGTTGCAGCTATAGAAGCCAGCTGAAGCAAAACGAACAGATGACAATAGGGAAAGCTGCTCTCCCGCATCAGGCTTAGGCAGAGTGGTGTTTTGCCGTCTAAGATTTCAGTAGCATAAGGCTTCTTGTTCTTTGGTTCGATTGTCCCCCAACATGAAATTCTGTGCTATCAGTGAAAATTAATCCCTCTGCATTTTGCAGTAGAGCAAAAGGTTAGGAGGAACCACAGAAAGAGGGGAGAGAGACACTGTTCCAGGATTATCTTTAGAGCTGAGGGTCAGGATCTTTTAGAGGACTGAGACATTAGGGAAAAAAAATCAAGAAGGAAAAAAAAAGTATCACTCCAACAGATAAAAAAGACAAGTCATATGTCCCTAAGATACAGCCAAGTTCCTTGGCACTCTCCTTTCCCTCTCTGAGATCCACTCAGCCACAAGGGCAACATCTCGCCCTCCCCTACAGTGATCCAAACGGCATGAGATGCCACAGTTCCTCTGAGACCGCCCTCAGCCTGGTACCCCAGATCTCAGCCTGGTACCCCAGATCTCAGCCTGGTACCCCAGATCCAAGACAGGTGCTGTGCAAGTTGCTCAAGAGCACTTCAGCGCACACCTCACTTCACAGACAGGCTTCACCACCTCTACAGTCCTCTCTAGGTTATATTACCCATAACATTGTGTTTCCCTACGTATTATGTATTATAATTTTTTGCAGCAACATAACAACTGTATTTGAAGAGCCACAGGTGCACCACTTCACTTGATAACTGTATCTCAGGTTGCGTTGCAATACCTCTTTCTGGTTCTGTTGCGTGGTCAGGTGCTGCCCACCCAACAGCAACCTGCAAAAGGATCCGCGGATGCACAGCATCTAAAATCTGCAGCAGACAGAAGTGGTGCTGAAGGCTTTGAGCACTGAGCAGTCAAACTGGAACAATTAGACTTTAAAAATTTAATATGCATCCTCCCCTCCCACAGAAATCCATGATTAAATCCAACACTGAGGAAAATCAAGGTGAAAGAAGGAAAGGTGTTTGTTGATTTTTATTAGTTTCTTCACATTTTGGTATTTTGGGGGAGGTTGGTTTGCTTTTTAAGGAGCTTCACCTTTTGCCTTGCTCAGGGAATTTAGAGTTAAATGTAACTTACAGAATCCAAGGGCTGTAGCAACCGTTAAGAGTTTCTTTTGAGAAAAAATGAATGCAAATGTTACAGGTGACATTACTTTGAAGTTCTATTCTTAGCTCTCCAGTAGATGTTTAATGACATCAGAAAACATTATCCAAAGCAATACAATTAAGCCTGCTCTAAAATCCCTGAACAAAGGAAGTCCAGCACTGAGCACACATGCCCGGGATAGAGCTGTCAGATCCCCACGCTTACCTCCAGGTTGGTGGGGGGCAATTCTGCACAGACTCAGATTTTCACTTGCTTAAAGTTGCCCTCACTGTGGACACCACCAGTGTCTTTCTGGGTGTTCAGTTCACGCATGGATTAATCTCTCTCAATTTTTACAGTAACAAACCAGCAGTTACCAGGCTAACTGAACAAGCAGACACCCCAGATAATGAGTTAGCAGACAGGCTGTGCTGGTACCTTAGAAATAGCAGGATTATATACCACGCAGACAGCTTGAACCACAGAGTACTTTCCCTGCCCTGCCTGGGACTCTGAAGTGGCGATTGTGGAGCAGACCAGTAGGAGACACAAATTGTGGTACTGCCCTAGCAATTTCTAGTTCCTATTTAAATACCATCTTGCTTGTTTACATTGGATTTTCAGCGTAAAGTGATATTCAAGCACATTAGACATGGGGAGAGAGGTTTAATCTCAGAATGCTGCTGATATTTTACCAAGGTTCTGTACCATGCTTTGAGCAGCTGTACACCAGAACAAATAGTCCTGGCTGAGCTTTTGTTTTACATATTAATGCTGCTAATTTACATGCAATCTTCATTCGATCCTGGCCAGGCCTTATTTTTTCAACCTCCACCTGCTTCTAAGCCACCGGGCATTTGTCTCCAGTCTAGATTGATTGCACAGTGGGGGAAAAGTTGATGGGGTTGTTCCATGGAGATGCCTAACCCCGGTAGATGCTGCAGAGGGGTTTATATGCACAAATGTATTCACAAACAACAACAAGAGATTTACTGGTGCCTGCCACCGAGTCCTGAGTTATGGTGAGGACTGTGTCAGTTGAGCTATTTTCAATGTTCTTTTGTTTAGGGTTGATTAGAAGTGCAGTCTGAACTGTGCAGCTCCCACTGGCAGCCTGATAAATACAGGCACAGCAGCTTTGTTGATTGTCCTCCTCCCCTCTCCCTTTCACTCCGTCTCCTTAAAAATGGATTTTCAAAACTGCTCCATTCATTCTATAGTCAGGCCACCAAAGGAAATCAGAATCTACTGGAAAGCCTTCAGTTTTCAGAAGGCTATTTAGGGAAAGTAAGAGAAAAAGAGAAAAAATCCCTTGGGAAAATCTCTGAAAAAAATCCACAGTGCATTCAGAGAAAAAAAAATAATCAAATACAAACATTAGGCATGAGTATACCAACATGCCACTAAATAAAAATAATCTTTAGAGCTTACACAGAGCTTTTTGACTCTACAGAGCAAACATTAACCAATTAGTTAAAGCTAAAGCACAAGCGTTAAGGTCAGCTATGCACTAAGCTGCTGCACTGTAAATCTGAACTAAGTCCATAGACTTAAATCATCGTGCTCCGGATTCCCAGTAGCTAGCCTGACAGCAGAGGCTGGCCAATTGTTTAACACAAAAGCTGTTCTAAACTTTCAAAAGCCACTTTCCATGTGCATGTACGTGCTGTGTACCACTAGAACTCGACTACCTGGCTGCATACATTTCTTCTGCAGAAATTCAGTTATCCAGGATGAGTTTGCCGCTGCTGTTTTTTTACTAAACCTTATGGTGAATACTACTTCTGGAATTTGATCTCACACACTCGCACAAATTGCTAAGTAAATACTGATGCTTTTAGAGTATCCACCGCATCATCCCTGACCCCCTCAGCAGCTCTTTGTAGCAAGCAATTTCTTTGAAGCTCAAAGCTTAGTAGAGCCAGTAAAAGAAAAAATCTCCAAAACAGCTTACTGAACTTCGAAGTTTTCCACCTCTAAAACAAACATGCTTCTATCTCTTTAAATCTGCTTCCTCATAACCACAAACATGTATGTTTTTCATAAAGCTCTGGAAATTGTACTGGACCCAAGGGAAGGTACCAAGTGGAAACCCTGATATCTTGAGATTAGAACTCTACTAGTCCTGAGGTACAATGTGCTGTTTGTAACAATTATAATAATACACCTGTACTACCATTGTCAGTGTGGAGTAGCCACATGGGGTCTCATTAGTATTGTATTAGGACTGCATGGGGAAACGGATAATGGCCCATAATGAAAAATGCCAAATTTTCTATATAATAAAAATGAACTTGATTAATGAAAATCACTTTCAGGGAAAGAGTTACAGCGTTGTTAGAAATAAAAAATGATGTATTAATCCGACACTCTTACAGATGGTCCCAACCTCCTGACAACTGCTATTCATTTGAGATGCTATTAGCATGCATAATTATGCTAATTAAGTTGTAATTAAGCACCAATTCTTCAGAGGGCTTTTTTTGTCTATCATTTAATACAACTCAGCTTCAAAGAGTGCTTAAAGCTTTACACAGTGTTTCATGAGAAAGGGGTTCCCAAGTTTCTTAGTAAAGATTCAGCAGCTGAGCTATGGAACAGGGCCTGTAATCTTTGTTTTGGTTAAAGGGAAACCAGTAAATTGAAGCAGGGTCTGCCAATTGTTGATAAAATAATTAACACTTTCTGCTAAAATAGCACAGTTCATACTAGGACAATTATGAAAAGAAGAAAAATGGTATAATTATCAATGGAGCCAACACCAGTGGCCTATTATGGCTGCTACCCCCTAATTTGAAAAAAATAATTCATTGACAAGTTGATTCCCGTAAATAATAATAATGGTCCTGATTCAGATACTCTTACCCATATTGTGTACAGTCCCTCATTCCAAGACTAGTCCTGCAGGCCTAATTTAAATAACAGGGCAAATTGCATCAGCTCAATTTAAATTGATCTGAAAATCAATTTAATTAAACCAGGGCCAATCTCAGTGTGAACACTCCTGCTTCATTTTAACTTACACCTGTTTCCAATTGATCAAGGATTTGATCCAGTAAAGGAGTTCAGATAAAGCCACTCTTATTTCAGGGTTTCCACTGTTTTAATGCAACTTTCCTGTTTAAACAAGGTTAAATCAGATGCAAAAATAATAATCCTTTCTGACAGCTCATTTCTAACATTTTTATTCAAACATTCATTAAAATGAGAGAAATCTCTTAAAAGCAAGCAGAAACCCAAGCCTCTGTTTGCAATTGCTGGCAAATCCTTCCCTCCTTTTTGGAACAGGACCGGGCTGCAATGTGAAAGCCATATTCTCACAATTCTCACAACCTCTCCCATTCTAGCACAGCAGATCTGTTACTCCTATTTGGGCAAAACTCTACTGTCACATTAAGCTAAACGAAGATTTTAATTGATTCAGCCAATTTCTTGTCTTGTGAGCAGAGCTGAAATGGCAAACAGCTTCTTTAAAAAAAAAAAAAAAAGACTCATTATAAAATATTAAACTATGTACTGTACGTGCAAGTTGACATTGTGAGTATCCAGGCTTGGCCAATTTCCTGGGACCCAAACTTTTGGCTGTAATCCTCATTTAAACAGCCTACAGGACCAAATAATTTTGCTTCCTCTTTACTACAGACCCCATCCCAAACATTAAATGTGTTGCCAATAAAACCTAAAGCAATGTGGTATTATTTGCCTCACATGGAATACTAAGCGATATATATAAAGGCATATAAATATTTTTTTAAAAGTAAATGGGGAACATGCACTGTAAAATCAAAAGTCTCTGCACTAATCTTCAGATAAACACAACTGGTTGCTGTTAAGAAAATGGCCCAGAGGGGATTATCTAAAATACTGTTATGCTGCTGACAACTTGGCTGTCTCTTTTTTATTATTTCATTATATTCTTATTTAGTGCTCTACTCTATCATCTGCTATAATTTCAGATCAGTCTTTACTTCTCAGTTGTTCAAGTCTCAAATGCTGGCAGGATTTTTTGGCTCAGATTTCAATTAAAGACGTAAAAAGTAGAAAAGCCCACTTTTCTGACTGGGATGTTTTTCACATTTGGGGTCTTCAGGAATGAAAAAGCAAATTGGAGGCAGAGGGTTTGACTTTCAGTCTGAAAACAAACAATGAAACATTAAAAGCAGAGTGGACTGCTTTGAACGCAACTGACAAACTCCACTTAGCCAGACACCAACCAGAAATCCTTTGAACAATGTTTGGAGCTGGATTATCAGATTTCTGCATGAACAAGTTCATGAGCAGAATGTGCATGATCTCCATACGCATTTTCCCATTCCCCTACATGCAATCTTTATAGAGTCGTCCATAGACTGAACCTTGTTGCAAGTTGCTTACTCACACATGTTCATGTCTAACATCAGACGCTGTGTGCTTACTTTTCTTCAAAAGCAAGTATGGGTACTTAAAATCATTATAGAAAAACTATTGAAACAACAGAATATGGGCATGTTGGGCAGTTTAGCCCTAATTATTCAACAGTTTGCTAAACAAAAAGCGTACTTAAAAAAAAACCCTCACTGATACATGCTATGCTAAATATAAGGATAGGCACAAGGAAGTAATCATCTCAAGTCTGCAACCCCATATTCAATACGTTCCAAGTATCTCCCATTGTAAGGCATGATTAGAATTTACAGTGTGCTTACAAAAGCCGTCCTCTGGTAGGAAATCCAGCACCAGTACCCCTCAGTCTTTTTCCTGCTGTGAAAAAAAGCTCAGGATCTGTCCTAAAATGCTTTGTTCATCTGTTCATCCATATAATCATTTTCCTGGATTTGCACTGGTGGCGCTGACTTCCTATCAGTCGCTTGTATAGCAGTGTAATCTGTATCAAGGAGGATACATAGGATTTCTTATACTTTCCCTATTCCTCTGAAATGCATTAGCACTAACCAGTGCAATGTAGCAGGACCCCCGTTGTACGTACGTCCCAGTCCGGGACAGTCGGTGCTTTCCCAAAGGGCTTTGTGACCCCAGCGTGCTGCAAAGCGCCCTGGCCTTCAGAGAGTCACGAGCAATGTTTCGGGGGAAGACAGTCAGCTCCCGTTGCCCTAGGGGAAAAACAGAACTCTAAATTCCCTCCTGCCAGACAACCACAGGGTCATGATTCCCTGCAAAGGTATTTCCAGCACATCTTAACAAGGTGGCTCTTACCAGGGGTTACTGGGGAGCAACCCCACCTGAACTTCAAAACCTTTGGCAAGACTCCAACCGAGTTTATTTCCTCCTAGCGCTAAGCACAGCCCGCACACAAACTGGCACCAAGCCTGGCACTGCACACCAGGCTGGAATTCAGGCTGGAGCAGGTAGTTTACCACCTCTGCCTACTGAGACCTCCACCAGCAATAAAGGATTAGAACCATCAATGAAGCCTCACCGTGTGCTTGTCTGCACCTTGAGACACATGCATGATTTTCAGCGGTGGGTTAAGCAAATAACTTACATAATCTACAAAAAAAAAAAAAAAAAAAAGGACTTGCAATGCAATAACACGATATATGCCCAAATGGAATAGAATACAGCAGAGAATGTTTGAAAGCTTTTAATTCAAAATACTTTGTGCATTTTTTTTGTCTGCTGTATGTCAGCTATATCGAAAACTACCCAAACTAAAAGAAGCTAGTTCAAAGACAACAAATGCAGGTTGTTCTTTCAATACAGATTGTATTAAAGGCATCATGTGTTCTCTGAATGTCAACCAACCATTGAGTATTGGCAAAAAGCAATTTCTTTAATAGCAAGGTTAATTGAAATACCATTGAAAGCTGATTTCTATTGTACAATCGAAATTAGTGCCTTTATCTGAAAAATCCAATTGGCATTGAAAAAGGTTGCTAGATGATCATAAAATGATGAGAAGAATGGTGGCTGAATGAGTAAAATCATGAACAGAGAAAGAGAACATGCAGGTTGCACTCCAGCTCCATCACTGCATAACTTTGCTTCTCAAAGGCCCTTTTCAACCCACTAAGGATTTTGAGACATTTGGGTAAACTGTTCAACATGCATGGAATAAAATGATAATTATATTTAGTCAATCATGAACTTACTAAAAATGTTATAAAACCATAGGAGATTTTAGATTCCCAAGTACTGGGAAAGCTTATCTCTGAAATTCAGTAATCTCAGTGAAGGAAATGCAGCAGACTCACGGCTGCGCGTGACGAGCCACCTTGTCTGTCTTTCCTTGCTGGTAAGTACAGTGTTGGGTTTTAGTGTTGTCTGTACTTCTTACACTATAATAAGAGTTTCCAAAAGCCAGATCTAAAAAGAATGGTACAAATTTGGAGTTTGTAATGAAATCTGAAACTAACAGATATTTTTCTTCCAGGATTTTGTTTGCGTATATGAAAAGACAATCTCTAATAGGTGCCTGATCCAAACCCCAAAGTCAATGGCAGCCTTTCCACTGCCCTCACCAGGGTTTACATCAGGTCTACAGTGTTCATTTTTTCCCGGTTTAGGCAGGAACAGAAAAGACTTTCGATCCACTGTAGAAACCTGACCTCCAGGCTCAATCAGAAAATTAAGCAGTATACAAAAAAATACCAAAATTCAGGTCCAAGTCTAACTCACGTCTCAAAAAAAGTAAAAATGGGATTCTGTGTAATCTGTTTACCCATCCTCCATGAAAGAATCTTCTCCTGACTGTACTTGAAGAAAAAGAAACGCAATTCAATTGGCTTTCTTTGAAGAACAAACAGAAAACAATCCAGAGGCTGCTTTCCTCCCTCCCCACCAGTGCAAAAAAAACTGAAAAATGATCTTTTGTTTTGTAGCAAACTCAAAAAGCATCACAGCCCATATTGCACAGACTGTGACACTTTCAAATCAGGCCTCAGCAGCAGTAAGCCCCTATGAAGAAGACATAAAGGAATGTGAGTTGAGAGGAAAGTTTGTAAGTATTCCTTCCATCGAAGTGGTGTCCCCACGTAGCAGAAATCTAGAGTGTTTAAAAGTGATTCAATTTTAGAAACAAAAGAATGGGATGCTTTTTAGTGACTCATTTTGGGGTTGCCAAGACTTCTGCAGAAGACACATGGGACTGTTTTTCAAGAATAAATGCTCATGTCCCTATTGTCAGAATCTCTCTTAATAGTGACATTTGGCTCTTTCTCATGGGGCAGAACTTGTTCCAGTAACGCACCAACAGAGTTTATCATGAAACACAGAAGAGGTGACATTATTATTCACTTTGAGCAAAACAACAGCTCTGATGATGTTTTGCTTTTCATTTCTACCACTGTTCAATAAGATTAACACTCATCCACTAGAAAGTTTGTTCACAGTTAAGCCAGAATGAATTTTACTCAGCAGAGCAACATGCTTTGAATACAAATAAAGCCCTTATATTTTCCGATTAACATTATCTCTTGCTCCCAGGACACTGGGACAGTATCACAAAAGAAACCGGGAAAGTCCCAGTAAAACTAGAACATAAGGTTACTGTAAATAATAGAAATGTACACACTGGGAAAAACAGTTTCATAGGAATTGCGCACAGGAAAATGCTTTTGCCCACACCTTTCTAGGGCAGGTTTCCTCGGGGACGCTTTCTACATGAGCAACCAGACTACTCTTAAATTTCCAAAGCAATGGTGTTTCTACCACCTCTTCCGAGAGACTGGATTTATGAGCTTCCTGCCCAGACATTCCACTGCTGTTTTCTCTCATCAGTGCCTTACTACTTCAGTAGTCACAAAGTACCTGAGCAAACCTCAAACAGAATCCAAACACATGCTTTGTTCCGATACGGGCGGGTCTGAGCATAGTCAGAATTTTATGGTATCAAACCAACACCTTCAGCAGATCCCCTCAGTTCACTCACTGCTTGACGAGTTTGGCAGTTGTGCACTATTAATCTACTGGATAAGAGTATTATTTTTGCAGCTTGCATTCAGAAAGCACTCTTGTCTAATTTGGGCTCTGAGAACCAGGATTACTAATTCCTGCATTGCTTGTTTGCCTTTTTGTCCGATACTGGGCTGGTTACTTAAGATGTACTGCTTCAGTCTGTTCATCTATACAAGATCACCAAGAACCATAGCAAATGATCACCAAAACTTTTTTAAAATCAAATTTCAAGGGCTTTAGGCTATACAACCAATATACTGAAAAACATTGGTATTTCTTTTCACCAAATAAAATAGTTTCTTGGTGGTGTCCTGCCTCCCTTTTAAAGGATATTCCTTACATAAGTGCTTTATTTTCTAATTAATTCCTGGTGCTGGTAAAGCATGTTAGAATCCCAGATAAGGAGTCGCACATAAATTCAAAGAACTAAATATTTGGTTCCCTTTTTTAGAAGATCATCCAAAACATTATAATTCTTAGCCATACAAAGGCACAGCAGCTCTGCTAAGTTTCCATAGCAGACAGACATCTAGATTCTTATTTTCTTCAGTTATATTTGCACACCAAATAGGAAAGAGAAACCACATTAAACACTGCTAAGGGATCCTGGCAAAGAAAAGAAGTCAACTGAGTGATCCATGCAGAAAGCTCCTAACCATGCCTGCCACTTGACCTAGAATTAACAGAACTGCCAAATTTAAGAGTAAAGTTTTCACACTGTGAAAAATGGTTAAAAAAAAACCCCACACACACACACAAGAAAAAATAAAAAACACCTCTACCCTTCTTTTCTTCAAGGAAAATCCTGAAGCCAGAATAAAGTTTGCACAGGGTTTTAGTTACAGTTAATGTATAAGCCAACCATGTTTACTCAATATTATATAGGCTTTGCAACACACCATGGCAGTAAATTAGCTTGATATATTAGCTCTGTGCTGAGAAAATGAGACTGTCTCCGAGATCAGTAAAGCACTGCAAGTATTTCCCCTATGGTACAAAGATGAGTTCAGGTCACAGCAATAAAATCTAGGCCAACGTGCTGTGCTGCACATTGAAGAAAAACAAGCTCTAAGATCCTTGATGCCCTCACGCACACAAGTGGAAAACATGGAAAACATCCACTGACCACCACAGTGGCAACAATGGTGCCATAAGGATAGGCTTTTTTCTTCTACTTCTTTTCACCCTTATACCTACCCCAAGACAGTTCCCTATGGAGAAAAACAGCTGTACCCTTCCTGTTCTTTCTCTTCCTTCTGATTTCCCCTAAAGATAATTTTCTTCTGAAATGAAGAAGAAGAAAAAGAAAAAAAAGAAGAAAAAAAAAAAAGAAAAAAAAAGAAACCACAACAAACAGTCTGTGATGGAAAAAGAAGATTAAGGACAGTATCATCATTTCAAGCATCTCTTATTTTCTGGCTTTGTTTTCCACCTCAAGCTGCTGAGAACAGAACTGTTTTGCTCATCACCAATGCTTCCAGTCACATCCTTGCCTAAAGGTAAACCACAAAATGAAGCTGAGGAGTCACCTTTACATAGGTTTCTGATGTAACTGCAAACATCCTGGCACCTGTCCTACATACCAGCCACCTGCTACAGGGATACCCCCAGAAGTGAGAAAGCTACTCAGCCATTTCCACATTCTGATCTTCTGCATACTCATTTACAAGATGGGAAAGTAACATTTCCTTGTTGTACAAGAATGTGAAGAATCTTAAAATAGAAGAAGTATTTGTAAAGTGCTTTGGATTATTGAGTAGAAGATATTCTATAACAGCCAAGTACTCTTAGCAAAGCTACAAATTGAAGTATGTCCCTATTTGCTGACAAAGACCTTCGTGTCACCTCCCTTTTTCATGCTCCTGGTTTGTCATTTAGGTGTAAAGTGATGAATGAAGAAACAACTAGCTGTTCATTGAAAATCCAAGACCTTGGACTGAACAGTTACTTCTCTCTACAGTTTAACCAGAAGAAAGAAAACATTATAACCAAATCAAACACTAGTCATGTGATGCTCACTATTGTACAATGATAACAAAGAGCAAACAAAAAAGGTATCTGGAAGGACATACAAGCACTGCAGCTTCCAAGAGGTAAACTACATGCTTTGCCAAACTGACACCTTTTCCACTGGTGGACTGTCTCTGACACTATGATAACCAAGTACAGAATAGGACTATTTGAATGTGAGCTTGAGAGTTTTTAATTGCTTCTCCAAATCAGGTGGCATAAATCCACACTAGAACATGGGGTAGGTGAATTCTACATTTGACAGTTGATGAGCCTTTTACTACATTCTGAAGTACTGTATGTATTATCTTACAAGCCTAGTGTCCCGAGGGAAAAAAAGGATGTGCAAAACAGGTATTTAAGACTAGCATTCAAACATACAACCTTTACAATGACACCGCTATCTTCAGCAAAAGCATACAGTGTTTTGATTGTACGATATTGAAAGCTATCGTTAGCAAGGCTGTAATAGCTCCCATTTGACTATAGAACTCAAAACCAAACGAATGCTGCTGGATTCTTCCACATTCACGTAGCATGAACTTAGCAAATACCAGCACAGTATTATCTAGGTACAGAAATTTCACTAAATTTGGTTAGTGATTTAAACAGGTGATGAAGCACTCAGGTCAAAAAGATCTACCTTTTTGCTCATACTGCAAATCACTATTTCAACATGACTTTTTACATCTTATTTCAGCTTACCCACTCTCCACCTTCTGCTCTATATAATTTACTCATTTATTGAAAAATATTTTAGTCTTATTTGTGGGAAAGTAAACGGTGCAGCGTGAATATAAGAGCTGGTTAAGTGTGAACACCTATTCAATGCTAAAAAGCAAAACTGACTTTCTGTAGTAAGAAAACTGAAGTGTAGAGCTGAAAAAAATGGAAAATAAAACATTGTTTTGTTTTATAATTTTCTAGTGAAAAAATATTTATTAAAAATGTCACCACTGATGGAAAAAACATTGCTATCAAATAACTCAATACTCAGTATAACAGTCGGACATCATGGCAAATTAGCACAAGTTAGCTATGCTGTCCTACATTAAAGTCAGGGTTAATCAATTGTCTTCCCACTACCTACATCTGGTAGAGTCATGATAGGAATTCCAGGAGTCTCATGGAGGTTTTGGAAATGGCAGGGGATTGCAACAATCAGTGCAACACCAAGATTTTTCTGGGTGCAACTTTGGTTCCCACTGAAGTCAACGGTTGGTAGGGACACTCCCCTTTTCAGAGGAATAGTTTTGAAAACAGAAGTTGAGATGACTGTGACTCGAGCAGGTCTGAATATTAGATACACGTGGATCTTGTCAATTGTAGCAAATAAGTCTTAGTGGCTAAAGCTAAAACCGTGTGTCATCGGGTCTTACCAGCAAATAAAACAGTTTCATCTTGCACTATGATCTGGGACACCATTCTTTTCATAGCCTGACCCTGAGCAGCACTCTCTTTTTGGTACTATTTGTACACCTGTCCCAGTAAAAATTTATTGCCTTGTCATTATTTTAAACCATCAGCCCTGCTCAGTGAGAGGGTTAAAACCCATTAGCCCAATATAAATAGTATCAGTGCTAACAGCCTCCTACCTTTTTCATCAGTAGAGAAGATATCAGATCTACTGTTTCAGGCAAATTGGGCTTATTGAGGAAAATATAAGCTCCTGCCTTAAAATGGGACTTAAATGCCTAAGCAAATAAATTTAGAGCTCAAGGAGGAAACAGAGGGAGGTAACTAGAACATTAGCTAAACATCCCAGAAATAGTCACCTGAAACTGCACTGGAGTGTATTTTTTCCTGACAAGGCTTACCATGACAGCATTAAGCTAGTAGGTGCACAGTGTACTCCCATATAAAGATCGTGTATGGAAAGCTTCTGTTTGCTTGGGAGCTATAAGCTGATCTAAACCAAGCCTTCCTCACAGATCACAGGGTAGAGCAAAGGTAAGTAAATTACCTTCTTCGTCCAAAGTTGCTGAGAACATCTCACCAAGTACTCGTACAAAGCCAAAATGCATTCAACTAATGAATAGTCATTAACTATACACCCTCCAAATAAATTCGCAACCAGAAAAAAAAATACTAATTTGTGGGGAAAAAAACCAACCAAACAAAAAACCTAAAACCCCCAAAACAAAGTAGTTACCTTTTTCTTGCAGTTCTGGGATGCTTAGTATTTGAGTTCGTTGATCACACCATACTACGAGGTCCATAGAACTTGTTTCTGCAAAGAAATTAACACATTTTTCAGTTCACTACACTCTGGGTCCTCAAAAATATATGGAAAGGATAGTTTTGTACAAAATTGCTTGCTGGCATGAGAGAGGAGCAAGCCTTCTCAAATGTTGCAGCTGCCATCCACTTTGGAATTAATACAGATGGAATGAGAACAGCAAATGCCCACTTGTATTTTCATGTGTATTATTTTCATATGAAAATAAGCCGTAGCCTAACCCTGGCTTTAAAGGGCACCACACATGCCCACGCAGGACATCAGTGTGATAATTTCAAATGTCAAGGCAGAATGTATGACGCTAACTTCTTCGTATAGGCAAATCCACAGAATGATCTCCTTAGTGATACGTATAGATGGTCTCAGTAGACTAGGTCGAATTCTGCACTTCTTGCAATTAATGGCAAAATTGCTACAGACATCAATGACTGTCCAACAGCGCTTGTTTTGCTAATTAAAGGATTCATCTTTATAGGATAAAAAAAATAAATACAATGCTCTGCTCCCGCTGAAATCAATGGGATTGGAAAACATTCAACATACCCTGGCCATTCTGGCCCTTCCCACAGTACCACTCTCTTCAACTCCTTTTTTTCTTGATGTATAGCAATCCACACACACAACTAGTATCATTACAGATTTCTTAATATGTACTTAGGAATAAACAGATCTTTACTTACTAAATGTTAGGATAGAGGGATTGCAAATATATTTATTGGGATTTTTTCTCCTCTAAGCTGTAAACATCCACAGGGAAAGCTTTTATTTTACTTGCATTCCAGTGAGCTGGTAAGATACTCCCAGGTTAGCACTCCAGATCTTGTGCTCACACCTGCTCTCTGTAGTCTTGATGAAACCTGAACAGTCCAGGTCCAGAAGAGGAAATCTGATTGTTTCTTACATCTCTCACGTGCAGCTACCAAGGCAAACATTAAGTGAAGCGATGCAGGTTTTAACACCTAGCTCGCTGCAAGTTTGGAGAAAGTAAGATGAAGTACATGTCCATTAACTGCAGCACAGGTGTATCTACTTATTTCACATTCATATTGCACTAGTACACAGAGACCTCCGAGAGGCCTCTCTCCGGCTCTGAAATTCACCTGGAATATTTTAGGAAGATGTTATTGGAAATAGTTTTCCCATTCATTTAATAGTCCTTTCTGTTCTATAGTTACTTTGAAGCGTTCATAAAAGCTGAGATTTACAGAATATTGATATTATTATGCAATCATATAATCATTTTCTCTTGTTCTAAACTATTTTGTTTCCTATATAAATAACAATAATATATTATCAAATGACTGTTGCTTCCACGCTTACAACTAATCTTACATGTAGCATTAGGGCAAGCTTCAGGTATCATTTTTTATCCTATTTTTATCTGCTTTATGTACTTTTTTTAATAGACACTTTAAGTCATGCTACCAAAGTGTATATTAGAGAAGGCAGATCCTGCAAGGGCAAAGGCCACTGAAAAAAATGACATTAAGTTTAACGTCCTTTTGAGGGGACCTGCTTAATTAAAAATGGCCTTTGTTCCATGAGGTTGCATAAAATATCATTTCAATGGAGTACTTGGAGAAACTTTCCCTGACTGTGACAGTGCTGCCAAAATCTAATTAGAGATTCATCTAGTCATATATATCAATGTTATTGTCTGTCAGGCAGCCACAATGTATCATGGTTAAGTGGATTTTTAACTGTCTAAATCAGTCTGTCTAAACAACATAAAATAGGAAACAAATCAAAAGACCAGTTAAAATCATGAAAGTGACACGTATTTATTATAAAATACCATTTGTTGTATTAATCGGTTTAATGGCAGGGAGATGGAGCCACATGTGTCAGAGCAGTGATTTTCTGCGCAAGAAGATGATGTTAGTGCTAATATAAGAGACAACACTCTCCACTCTTTATAACTAATAGGACTCAATAGGCTTTGCTGTGTTTCATCAACATCCCAGCGTGGTTTTCAGGGGCAGTAGCTGTCACAGTACCAAGCCTTCGCTGTGCTATAGAACATGGTCTTTAGAAATCCTCATGGACACGGCCAGCCTCACCTCTGCCCTGGAGGCAGCCACTTGCCCCCGGGAGAAAGCCGTGTGCCACGGCTCTTCCAAGAACCGCCACGTCGTGCATGCACACCCTTGCAAACAGCATGGCTAGTGCAGGACAGTTTAAGAACACTGCCTTTATTTTAAACCCTTTTATTCTTGACTTTCCAAGCTTTAATTTTTAACTAATATTTCCTTTTTAAAGTTATGCTTTAATCACCCCCTCAGCTGTTCAAAAAGTAATCGTGTCCTTCTGTGGCCTCTAAGTCACCTCTAGGGAAGCCTCTCCGCAACCTCTTCCCCAGCAGAGTAATGTAGCTCCTAAGGAGCTGATGGAGACCAGAGATAACTTCCTAAACACTGCTCCTTGGCTCCACAGGTACGGGACAAGAATAAACAGCCCCCTTCCCAGCTGAGCCTCTCGCCCCTGGGAAGCGAGCGGAGGAGCCAGGGCAGCGCAGGTGCTTCCCGGTGTTAGCCAGAAGGCAAGGCTTGGCACTGCTCAGCTCCTCTCCAGCCACCCCCTGAAGTTTTGGGGTTTGTTGTCGGTTTTGGTTTTCTTCCCCTCAAATCAGCATTTTCTGCCCCCACTATCTTTGTGCCATCTTAATTGTTCATTCTGTGCAGCCATGAGGTTGGGGCACACGTCTGCATTGTGCTTAGGCAATGCCATGCACACAGTGGATTTATTCTATCCCTGGAACATCCATGCAGCCGTACATTATGACTTTATGATAATTTTCACCACGTGTATGTTGTTGACAACAATCTTCCCCCCTCTCTTGATCAATAAAGATTAAAACCTAAAATTTTTCAGTATTCAAAGCTTTTAACAAGGGATGCTTACAGATCCCTGTTGCACCTCTAAGAGATGATTTATGTTGAATATAGACCCACAAATACTGTTGACTTAGACGTAAAGACCATCTGCAGGAGAAAACCATAATCAACCTACCACCTAGACTCTGAGGCTGCCAGTCACTGAGAAAGTGTTGCACTCAGTCAGTCACAGCAAGGAAGGATTTTGGTTCCTGAAACTGAAAACTAAGTGGTTATCATGGCTGGAAAGCCTGTATTTTAAAGGAACACATTCATTCTTATGCAATGACATGTCATGAATTTTGCATGAGGCATAGCACTTGGTGTCAGAAATTATATCAGCTCCAGCTAGGGGGACAATGATACATATGTTTGTACAAAACACATAATATGTTTTATTTAAAGTATGCCATAAATATTTTTGCCCTGGAGCAGGGTTTAAAATGAGCTCCGTAAGGTGTCATAACAAAATGTATGTTCAGAAAGTAGAAAGAGGTGCATCTATTCCTAAATGTCTAACTTCATCTGAAAAAAATTGCTGGATATTCACTGATAAAGCTGCCACTCCATTCAGAGATGGCCGATACTAATAGTAAAACATACAAGGCCACGTTTTCTGTCATGGCTCACGATTTATGCATCAAACCTTTTCGCTCTCAAGAGCCTGAAGACAGCAGTGCATTGAGAAAAGCAGCAAATCACCCCACAGATTACAGATGCATGACATTCAATGCTATCCAGTGTGAGAAAAATCATTCCAGTAGCCTGGTTTACAAGCAAAGAGGATCTTAGAGGCAGCACCAGCAAACATGTTGGCGGGTCCCACCACCTGCCCACACAGGTAGCCCTTGCTGCTTGTCAGGGTTCCTGTTATCCAGACCAGACCCAGACAGAGCTAACCAGTGTGTCAACAGGAATGGTCTTCATAGCAAAGCATCTCTCCTCTGCTCACTGCCGCATTCCAGTAGCTATCATAACTGGATCTATGTCTTTAGTCAAACAGATAATAGAGAACATGGATTCTGGAAATGCTCTCAATTATGGGACACAAAATATGAGGCAAATTTGTGGATCGTGATCATCACTGTAGGTTTGTTCAGCAGAAATTACCAAAATTCAGCCACTGAGACATCACGTCTACTCATAGTACTTAGCTATCTCTAGGTAGATCACTGTTTGAACAATGGACTGTTGCTTTCTCCAGCTCTGGGGTGGCATTTAAATTTTCACGGATGCACACACACAAATACACACATACAATGAGCAAAGCAGGAAATAAAGCCAGAATAGCTCAAGGCAGCCTGGTGTTGCACTCCATTTAACACTAAGTCACTCTTAATAAATCTGAAATGTCTGTCTCCTTTCTACAAGAAATAGTTTTAAATTATTCCAAAATCCTAATCCAGTAACTAACCCTACTACAGCAAACTGCAAAAGGCAGATAGTCTGTGCACTTTCTAGTCACTAAGAAAACTTAAAGTTCATACTGAATGTGCAAAAGCAAAATAACTCCATAATAGGATGTGACAGGGATAATATTTGGGAAATATTCACAGTTCTAAATGAGGCCAGACTTATAACTGTGGCCAACTATTTATTTCCAGGTGTCCATTTTCCAACACATGTTCAGGTTTCACAAATTGAGTAAAATCAGCGAGAGGCACGGGCCTCATGCTGTTCATCTCAACCCTCTTTTACCACTGAGGGAGGTCTAGGTGTCACTTAAGATTTAGAGCTACCAAAACACCACCAGAAATCAATGACAGATTCTGAAAAGCAATGGACGGGCTTGCATTTTCCATTAATGAAAAGGTTTAGAAACGCTCACATTTTATACCTGCCCCCAGTCAGTACCTGTTTGGCTGAGCTGTAACTATCAGGTTAGACAGGCATTAGAAATAGAAGCATTTTGTTCATCGTGGTTTGGAATTGCCAATCATAGTTGTGTTTGGAAACGCCATCATCAGGATTGAAAACTATCACTGGTAGATGGGAGGTTAAGTTCAGACCTGCTGTCCTGAACATAAGATCATCCCAAACCACTGGTGTCAGAGGTGGCTGCAATTTTATTACAGATTAAAAAAAAAAAAAAAAAAAAAAAAAAAACACACACCACACTTCAAAATCTGGTACAAAAAAAATGGCAGTAAAAGGCTGTCAAGGTTATAAAGCTCCAATATCAATCTGGAAGAAAAAAAAAAACCAACAACCATGAATAGTAACTAGAGGGGCTGAATCAAAGTCTTCCACGCTCAGCCTTGCCCACAGAGAGAAAATCATGGGAACATACCACAGAGTATGATCCATCTGTCCTTTTTGATAGAAGGACAATTCAGTATCAAAAGCACAGGAGATGGCAGAAAGAAGGAACACTCCTCCATTTTGACAAGCAGCATTCCCATTGATTCTGAACATCTTCTATTAAATCGATGGCAGTCTTCCCATTGACCTCGATAGAGGTTGGACTGGACCCACAAGGGAATCAATCCCATAGGTAGTAAAACAAATGAAGGCAATGGATTTCTTCATGAGCTAGTCACCAATAGAATTAAGCCAGTCAAATAGAATCAGATAATGATTTAAAATTCAAAATAAAGTCGTCTTTCTCCCTAGCCCACACTTGTCTTCCTCAGATACACAGACATTCAGGATCTGAGCCAGCCTCACTCAGTGCAAGAAATATAAATACTACAATCCCTGTATTTTTGTGTCAGCTAACCGAACAACACTTGGTCTAGGTGGAAACTAACAGAATAAAATAAATATTCACAACATTGGGAATTGGAGCTCAGACTGGTCTTTAAAAAACCTAACTTGTATTTGTATTTTTGATGTGCAACCTAATTAGACCAGAGCATCTTTAATTAAGTGTGTCAGCCCCAGTGGAAGCCACAGAGTTCAACGCTAATAAAGCTGATAAGGTTTTTATTTTTCAGACTTAGTTTATTTAATGCCTCATCCATGTTAAGCCAATCTGTAACATATGGGCAGTTCTCCCACTATGGATTTATCGTTTGGGTGTTTCTTTTTGTGAATTAATGCAATCAAACTCCTGCCAGTGTTAATTATTTTTCTCCAAGAGCAAATCCCAGAATTGAAAACACACACACCTGTTATTTGCTGCATAAGCATAACAACTGAAAAATAATTTTTAAAATGCTGGGAGAACCCAGAATGTTTCTGGATTGCACAAAAGACATTTGGAAAAAGTTCAAGAAAATAGTATTTATATTTTTGGCCTTACAAGACAATCAGTAGAGGTGCAACAAAACCCAACTCTAGATACATGTAGAAAGGAACAATTATTTCAGTCTTTAAAGATCTCTCATTTACTGTCTCTTTACTTAAAAGGAGAGTGTGAGGAAAACTAATTATTGGAACAAGTTTTAAAGTAATGTGGCAAATTATTTATATTTTAAAACACTAAACCCAAAACCTCCTTTTGAAAAGGTGAACTCCGGTTCAATCACAAGAACTTTAAAAAAAATCACCAGTGAAATTGTATAGCTTATATTTTGCATCAGAGTAGGCAGTCCTTGCTGCCTTTAAAATCTGTGAAAGGATCTTCCAGCCACACACCCCTGGGCGAAGTTATGGTGGTGGTGGATACTCATCTAGAGTCAGCAGCTCTTTGAAATCTCAAACTCTCTCCTGTCTAAGCCGTAAGACTGGCAACATTAAGTGCTAAATCTGAAACATGATTTCACTGTGTTTGGACTTCAACAAAGCCACTGATCATTTTCATGGCTCATTTGTGCAGATTAATTGGTTAATATCTATGCAATGTTTTGGAGGTGGAAAGTACTAAATGATTGCTCTCAGTCCTGATAATCCTCTGTTGCAGTCTCATCCTCCCAGCTCTGGGCTCTCCATCACTATTTTAAATCTCTTCTGTTCCATTTTCCCTCCCCTTGCAAGCAAGCTAATTACTATCATACATAACAAAGGAAACATCCCTTTATAGGGGGAGATGAACTAATAGAACTTTTCTAATTTTTGGCATTCCTTGATTACCGGAGCTACAGAACACCGCCTGCAGAATTGTTCTTTCTGCTCTTCAAGCCTATTAGTGATGCTATGAGTAGACACACAAATGTTCATTGCCATACTTGTAAAAATTTACCTACTCCTGCTTCTTGCACAGCTCTGGTATATCATGTGCCAAATAATGCCAACTCTACCTTTCCCACACTCCCAGCACAGAGCAGTGCTAGTCTGCCTGGAAAGTCATTCCTGAACTTGCTCATAGACTCTCACAGTCTTAGTCAAATTCCTTCTGAAAGTTCAGTTCTTCTGTGATGCAGGAACCCAACAAAACCAGAAGAACCTATTTCTGCATGATCACTGCATGCGTTTGCTCATGAAATTCAATACTTTTCTTCCTTCCCGGCCACTTCTCTATCCATTACTTCCACCCTTTTCTTTCCCGCTACCCATTCATTACACGGTTAACTTCATCCACACACATCTGTTTGTCATACAAGGTCATGACCAAAAGTTAAGTTCTGTGTAGCAGGGACCTTGTTCTCACAAGGTGCTGACAGTCCATCCCCTCCTCCACCCTCCTAGAGCTCTAGAACAGCCTTTCGTATAAATGGCTACAGTGAACTCCACAAGCCCATGATCTGCCTGGTCCCAAAGTTCAGCCAAATCATAGAGAATTTCATTTCCCTTCTCCACCTTTTCAAGAATCTACTGCAAGCACCACATAGGTAGTATTGACCCACAGCATGGCAGCAGTTTATTTAGGTTTGCTGCTGTTAACAGTGGTTCTCTGCTTTCCCCTTCTAGACTACGACACCCTGTCAATAAAGTAAGTAGTTCCAAAAAATCTATTTAAACCCAGGTCTGTCCACTGATACTTATAAACCGCAATGCAATCTCCAAACCCAACTTGTATCATTGCTGGGAGAAGCACAGCATCCTTGTGGGTTTTTTGGGCTCACTTCTTTAGTTGCTGGTCATCAGAGCACTTTGCATTTGCTTTCTTTACTTAAACTGCTGAGATTCCCAAAGGAAGAGAAATAGAGTCTTGTTTTCAGGCACTAACAGGATCTTGCTTCAGATATAAATTTCGTCTTTCTAGGTGTATTACAAGTATGAACTGTTGCTATGAGTAACAGAGCTGTATAAACTTGCTATCCCCCGAACTTAGGGTTCTCTACAAGGAAAGAGTTGGACTCACACAGGTTATTTGCTGATACTGTTTTAACAGCAGGGATATTACTACACCTCTTATTATTTATCTCAGGGATTCTAAAGCAAAGCAGCTGAAAAAAATAAGTACAAATACAAGGTTACAAAAACAGAATAAGGAGAGCGTGACCAATGTCTTAAACTGTGATTTAACTGTTTCCGTGGACTTTGCAATCTCCCTTTGGAGTCTTGCTTTTTACAGTCCAAAGACACAGGGGAAATAGAAACTACTTTATTTTTCTCTGCTGTTTTTACCCCTAAAATTAGAATGCTAATCTAGAAACTGTCTTTAGAGGTCTTGATTAGCTGCACAATGGCACTAAAAGCTCATACCTATACCTTTATGTATTTATAAAGGCTGGCTTAATTTAATATCAAAGTATTGTATACACTTAGGTTATAAACATTTTTTTCAAAGTAATTTGAGGAATGAGGATTAAAAATTCTACTAGGGGACAGTAAAAGCTACAGTCCTGTATTCACACATTTGCAAAGTGTTCCCTCAGAGCTTCAGAAAATCAGTGAACATGAAATTTCAGACATGTATTAGTACCTGTCCCTTCTGAACCATGTAGGTTATCTTTCAGAAATACAACTACAAATCACCCAGTCAATCTTCTTGGTGAGTTCTTTTTTAAAACTCTCTTGTATGTCTGACATCTCCCCTCCCGGCCTTCCCAAGACATGAAGGTGTGTTTGAAGCCCACTAAAATATAGAATAATAGAGTCTCTTCTACAGGAAATTTAAGAAACACTGGGAGCTGGAAATCTCTGAAAATCAACTAATCAAAGTTACCATATTTCTGAGAATTCTCTCCTGTTCAAAGCTAAGATACAGGTGGGGAAAAAAAGAAGAAAAGGGGCAGGGGACACACACACACGACACAACCCTAAAGAAGTATCTCACAAACACAAGACCAATACGGGGAAAAAAAGGAATAAACCATTTGGGAAAACTGGTCCAACTGAGGAAGTACCCCGTGGGGAGAGGACTTGTACTACTGGCTGGTAGAGGCACCAGTTTCTCTTAATGTCAGGACCTGAGAACAATTCATTATGCATAAAGTTCTTACTTTTAGGGATTCTGTTTATAAGTATACTGTTATAAAATAATCAAATTAAGACTTTTCTAACAACAAAGCACAGAAGTAAATACTGATGTTACTAAAAAGACAGGAAAGGACATGGAAGGAATCAAACACACAAAGGACTTCCCAAACAATTCCCATACCCGCTGGGGGGATTATGCCATTCGAGATGATTCTTAAAGCTTTAGTTCCTCGAGTCCTGCTACAGCTGAGAATTTCAGCTTTCCTTTTCCAGTGAAACATGCTTCTAACTGGAGTGGTTCAAGAGGAAATATCATAAATATAAAACAATACTAAAGTTCTCCAACAGTGACAAAAAAATTTGTTACAATCCAAGTTTATAATGTTATTGCAGAATAGTTGATTTACTGTATAGGGTTAGCAATAGTATTTTACACAACCAACCATAATCATACACGGAGTGACCAGAACAACAATCCTGTCTCTATCAGTACAAATAACACTTCCAGTCACTTCAGCTGGACCAAATGTCTAAGCTTGGGGAAAGCTCCAACTTCTCAGCCCATAAGCTTATGCAAACTAAGGGTGAAAGCAGCCTCCAGGACACAGCAAACACCTATAACGATCCCTCTCTCTGCCCTGTCCTATTCACCCAGACCCACTTTGAAGAGGATGGTAGAGAGATCAAAAAACAGTTTCAGCCACCACTTGCTCTTCTGATTCTCTTCCCTCCACATGAAATCCTTGCAGTAGAGGGAAGGAGGCCATGCAAGTTTACAAGTATTGAAGAGTTCCCAGATGTGCTTTTTCAGTTTGCTGAGTGCCCCTGCACAAAAAAACACAACTGGTCTCATGCAGGGGCCTCACAGGTCATGCGTGCAAGGAAAGAAAGCCAAAATAAACACAGCCCGACACATCCACAACTGCGCAGAGCGAAACAGGGGAGCCTGTCAAACCACACGGCCGATTACAAGCTGCCTGTGGCAATCCTGAAACAGCACATGTCTACAGGAAAATACAAAACTGCTCTTAATCTCATCACTCGCCTGTAAACAGGGGTCCAAACAGCTGTTTAACAGCAATTTGGGCTCCCTCATATGGCCTTGCTGCCCAATATGCTTCTAAGCACTGGCATGTCTTTTGTTGTTGTTCTTCATAAACGAAAGGCTGCCATTTGCCATATGGCCTGAGCCAGCAGAGTCCCTCAAAGCCTGAAAACAAGTCCTATTTTATATGGCATATAAATACACATCTTTGAGTACTGAGGTCTCCTGGGCTCGGTCAGAACCTGTCTTCTGTTTGATCTTAGGGTAGGAGATTCTGAGATTTAACTTCTTGGCACCGTACCACAGCGTGAACCAGACAAAGCTTACCTCTACCTACATTACACTCTGATAGTTCTGCATCCATTAATCAAAAAAATTAGGAAGTGGCTGGTTTTATTATTTGTTTCTTTGTCTAAGAGCAGCCTGTAGTTATCTGTTTTCCAGCACACTACAAGTTCCCCCTCTATGTACACACCACCACCCTTTTTCGTGACGTGGCCATGTATTTAGGTTTCCTGCACCTTCACACTGACAGCACACTGCTTGCCAGTTAAGAATCACATTAGCTTTAAGACACCATTCATCTAACATTAGTGCTTCCATTAGTGTGGACAGTTCAAACTGGGCAAAATGCACATCTCATGCATAATTTAATGGACTTCATGTAGTGAGTCAAAACCCGTTAGTACAACAGCGTAAAACCCAGACTATTTCTTCGGAGACTCATCACTGGGAGATACTGAAAACAGGGCAATTGCTCCACAAGATGAGTAGTTGTATCCGCACACAGCAGCAAGAAGTGGGTTGCACACCTTTTCCTTGTCTGAGGTGTTCCACCAATACCCTGCAAAGCTCTTCCAAACTAAAAAGCCATCCTCCTCTTTCATCAAAATCTCGTACTTTTCCTTCAGAAAGTCTTTGCTAAGTATCTCCAGGGCTTCTTGCTTTTGATCCCAATGGTTAGTATCTCACTGCCACAGAATATGAAATTCTTCAGGGGAGAGTCTTTTACTTTATGATACATTTTTTGCTTATTTGTTTAAAAAAGAACTAAATTTCCACACGGTTTAATAACCCAAAAAAAGAAATAAATCAAAATCAGAATCCCATGCAGAGTTTTTCTCCGAGATGAGAGGCATGATAGGCAATCAACAAAACTGAGCAAGGATAGCAAACTCGTACCAGTTTCTGTTCCTTGATTCCTCCTTGCAATGCTTTGTTTGCATCTTGCTACAGATGACACCCAAAATGGGATTCCAGGCACTGCGGGCTGCTGCAAGGGCAGCAGTGTTACCAAAACTTCAACTGCCTCCAATCACCCATTTGACTTGCTAGACTGTTTCTTCTTTCTTGCATTTTCACAATTCTACCCAGGCTTCTTACGCACTAAGAAAGTTATTAGGTAACTTTTTAAAAAGCTGAAGTACCTTCAGCTAGAATGAAGAGAGAACAGGGCAGTAACTTTGATAAAGGTCCCTGATAATCGACCTTTATCTGGGACGATTCACACACTGCAGCCCAATTCTTTTGTTACTTTCCTAAATTAGCAATTCAGAAAGGTGGGGTTGGTCACCATTCGATCCCTCTTACTGCTACTGGAAACTCATCCAAATATAGCAAGAGGAAATTACTGATAGACTATGACACAAAGGTGTAATTTCACAAATTGTCATTGACTTCCCCCATTTATCATACTCACTTTTCCCTTTCAAAAACACTCCTACAAATTTCCTTGTGCTGCTTGTGTGAAGCAGCAACGAATTAATGTGACTACATCCTTTCCACTGCTGCTCCGGTCTTACCCTCTGCCCCGACTGTCCACCCAAATCCAGTGTCGCTTTGACCTCTAAGTACTGAATTGCTCCATTTAAATCCCAGAAGGGAAGAGTTTGCAAGCTGTAATGACCAGATTACGGTCCAAGTTTCAATGTGATTTTAGCACAGAATCTTCCCCTGTAATGGTCATCATACGTGGCTGAATAATACTACATTTGCCCATTCTGTGCTTATGCTTCCTCTGATCTGCTTTCTCTCTAAACAAAGCACTCAATCTCAGTGTTGCAGTTTTCCCTGTCTTAAATCGAGACAAACAGGTTTACCTTTTTGCAAGGCATTTTTAGACCCTTAGGAAAAAGCTTTAGGTGAGACCTGAGTGTTAAGAGAAAGACCTGACACATAAATTTAAAAATCAAATAAACACGGGTTGTTATTTCTTTAAAAAAAAAAAAAAAAAAAAAGTTCAATTTCTGAGTTTAAACTCTAAGGGGGGGGGGGGGGGGGGGGTAATCAAATACCTGACAAAGAGAAAAAGAAAAGTATAGTTTTTTCATTAGTGAAAATATTAGGAGAATGAGAGAATGATAGCAGAGCATGCCACAGGCTAAAGGAGGTCAAGAGAGAAAAGAAACAGCTATGATCTATAATCAAATGATAGGACTTGGGATGCATAATGTATAAATATATGTAATATACCATGTGCATCCACAGTGCACAGATTTTTTTTTCTTATTTAAATCACCTTACAATAAAGCAATACTCTTCTCGCCCATCCATGGAAAAGGTTCATAAGGCTAATGTGAGTGATTACTTATGAGACCACTGGCCTCAACTTTAAATGAATGCGACTTAGATAATGATTTCTCTCCAGCTTCAAAGTCAAGACTCTTCAAAACAGCCAGCAGAAACAGTACAATAGATCTGTTTTGAAGACAGAAAACAAGAATCACTGTTCATGCACTTTTTTTGCAGTCTCCCAGCTGCCAGACCCATTCATATGAACAATGTTTGAAGTAAACTACCAGCCCCAGATCAAGTACACTTGATGTCAAAAGTGACTGGCTGAGGCAGACAAGTAACGCTTGGTGCCTGAACTCCAGAGTCACAGCAGGGTTTAAAAAAGATGAACTGGAATGGTGGTGAATGAAAAAAACATGAGCCTTCCTTCCTTCCTTCCTGAAACCATCAAATGCCTCTGGAATCCTTGGAATCAATATTTCTTCACAGATGTGTGAAGATGGACAACTGAAACCTGTCCTCAGCAAATGAAAGCCCTTGTAGGAAATGCATATTAGTCCTTTTCTGGTCCTCACCAGGTCTTGGTACCCTGTAGTTTATTTACAAGAATTTTGAGTTTTGTGGAATTTTTTTGTGGACCCAGCAAGTCAACATGAATACAGGACCACAGAAATTGGTCAGAAAGAAGCAGAGGTTAGGAGAAAAGTATTTTGAATTGATTGTGTGATGGTCAAGGAAGCTTTTTTACGTCATTACAAGCACTTTCTGTGATGCGGAACAGCAAGACCAAGAATGTTCCTGATACAGGACAATAATTGAATTTCAACCTGAGTACTTTCCAGAGGAGGGAGATTACTCTGAAGCATCAGGTCCTTTGCCTTTAGGTAGTAGCCCTGGATGGGAATCCTGCCCAAGCATGTTAGACATTAGAACAAAAAATTACAAGCACTTTGTCTTCTGAGTGACTTATTATGTTCCATGGAAGTAGCAAAACGCTCATGTTCTCTGTCCCAGACACTCTAGAGCAGGATGTTTTATTGAAGTGCTACGGTGTTTTCTTTCTGTGATTTATAACCTTACATATTCCCACATGTACTGAAAGACACTCAAAATACACAGGCAGTCTCTCTTTTAATAAAAAACAGATCTTATTTCAGCTAACTGTATTACCTGAATAACCTCCATCTTCAGAACAGCAATAAAATCAAGGCAAAAGACAGAAACCCCTTGCAACCAGAGCATCAGATGCCCATCTCAAGTATTTCTTCAGATCTCACCACAATGTTGCAACAGGCTGCCACAACTTAGACTCAATTAGATAAATATCACTGAAGTTTTTATTTAAGCTCATCTGTGACCCAAGATTAGATCACTACATAAATGTTAAACCAAAGGACACCGTTTCCTTGTGTAGCTCAGAAGTATAAAACCAAACAAAAACACACAAAAAAAAAAACCCAAAAGCCAAGAACTAGTCAGGGAGTGCCTATATAGAAAATTAACATGATGGACTACAAAAGGAAAAAAGCATTACCTTAAACGTAAGTATTTATTATTAAGTATTATTTACTGTAAGTATTGTTAAATGCTTGAAATATTTTTAATGCCCCCCCCAAAAAAAAATCTACCTGAAAAGGGTATGCTATGAATATTAATTACTCTTATTTTTACAATTGCAAATGAAAAAGAACATGGGGAACAAAGATGTAATAGAAGACATTAAAACAGAAACATAAAGCCTCTTTGCCTTTTAGAGTTGTGTTATTTTAGGCCACTTATGGTGCCTTCCTCTACTGGGAACATTGTTTTAGAGGACCACAATACAATATATGCCATAAACCTGAGCTTAAGGATAATGGGGAATTAAGTAACTTCCAGTGAAAAGCTCTTTAAAAATAAATAAAAATGCAGGAGAGGCTTCTCTTCTACGCAGTTTGATAATACAGAAAATGAGTTGCTCTTAGATAATTATTAGTAAGCATATTTCAGAAGTTTTCTAAAGTTCACATTACTGAATATTTAAAGAAAATGAGTTATTTCCAAGGGAACACTATTGGCCTTGTAAGGAACATAGCTTACACTAAGAGGAGCTCATACTGAACCCCGCACCCACCTGCATACAGCCTCCCAAGTTAATGATCCCCACCACAGACGGGGCCTTGCAGATGCACATATCCAAGACAACCATATCCAAGCCACAACAGCCACCTCAGCCATATCCTACCAGTGAATTACAATGAAGCAATTTCTGCCAGCAAGTCTTGCTATTGTCCTTGTTTGTGGGTTTGTTGGGGTTTTTTTTCAGTCGTAGTCCTCCCTTTCTGATAGGCATCCAAACAAAGCAATCATCCTGCCTAATTACCTAGGCATTTCTACTGCTTCATCACTGGATGACCTCAGCACCTTCAACTACAACTTCATTCTCTCAGCTCCCAAACAGCAAAGGAATATTGCGGTGCTGACCTACAGCTGGGAAACACAGACCAAAGGGTTGAATTACTTGCCCTTCATCACAGTTGATGGCTTCAAAAGAGCTGAAAATTCGATGTTGAACCACAAGAATATGCTTCACTATCACTAATAGTTTCTGCTGGGTATATCAGTAAGGTGCTAAGCATCTTCTGAGACTCACTGAGTGTGATCACTTTCCCACTAGACTTCGAATGCATGAAACTCACAGCTTATAAACTAGACTGTAAACATTTCTTCATTATTTTACAGCATTTTTATATCGTAAAGCAAAAAAGTATTTCTATTTTTCCATAAGGCTATAATTAGCTGCAATTTCATATGCAATACAGAAGCCTCATGCCTACAATGTCTTTAAGTCACATACACCCCATTTCATATCCATTTGACAAAAGAAACTTCAGTGTACTGGGTGGGGGGTGGTGATTTTTTTCCAACAACAGGAACAGGCATATTCAAATTTCTTCTTTGCACAGACAGGTTTATGTACAGAAATCCCATTAGAATCAATGCATAAATCAAGGTACAAATATGCTCCCATGGGACTGACGGTAAATGACAAAAACGGAGACTGTTTAGGATTTAAAACTCTTCCAGCAGCTCAGCACCATGGGACATATTTCAAAGCTAACTGTACATGAATTTTCTAATTAAGTTCAGTTCACAGTCCTTCTAGTAACATCATACAGGGCTTCAAACGAGGAGACATAACAGCGATACAACTTGAGAGCCCATCAGTTACACCCATCAACGGAGGGGTGCACAGACTGAGAATCAGCCTCTTCAACGGCTGTTCACTGCTCATGGCTTAGGAAAAACACCCAGAATGACACAATAATGGCAAGGCATAAAACTAATAGTTTGAGAATTTTCCTGACTGTTTGGCTATCCTAAACATCTCCCTGTGCCATTAACTGGCTATACTGGAGAGTTCAGATGCCACCTTTCCCTAAGATGTTCAGAGAGCAGAATTCCCAAAGATTTCACTGGCTATGTGTTGTTAGTCACACACCATGCACAAGCGTAGAGAATGGACAGGCTCTAACACTGCTCTTCACAGCTAAGGATCATCTTCGTTTATTCTTCCCCCACAAACCTGATCAGACCATTTTATTTCAACAAGAAGCATATATGTGCTCTCCATTACACCAGTTTCGGAAGCCAGTAAATCCATGGGTGTTAGCAGAGCTGCAGCTGCTTAACGCTTGCGTACAGAATAAAACAATAAGCCCTATAAGGTGCTCAGCACACTGCAGGATCACTTCTAAGCATGACGTTCTAGTAAACATCAAAAAAATGTATGAATTACAGCAAGCCACACACACAAAAAAATATTTTCTTTACAGATTTTCTACAAGGGTGATTTTTATCCACGTTCCCTGGGATTTGTACCAGCCACACAGACGGTGGATTTACACATTGGATAAATTTGACCTTTCTTGCATATATACTTGACAGCAAGGAAAATTGCACCAACTCTAGTAAGTTGCATAGTTTGTCATAATCTATGTTTTATTCTTTCACATACACCTCAGTTTGAGAGGAAAAGAAATAGATATCAGATGTGACAAGTGTATGGTTTTTTTCCCCTGATATCTGACTGTTCATTTTGCCTTGGAAGGGCTGGAGCACCTTTCAAAAGTTTTAGCCCTCTGTTTCTGAGGAACTTATCCTTGTGGCATGTCTGTCAGTTTTCACAGTGCTCAAGCAAGTCTTTGCAATTTTCACATAATGGCAGTTGTTGACAGGTTGTTAGGGCTGACAGTGAATATGTTTGAAAAACTGTCAAGCTGGTGAAAAAAAAATTAGAGGGAGAGAGAGGGAGCCTCCTTACATTTGTAACAGCATGTTAAACTGTAAATGCATTCTCAAAATGCATAGGCCCACTTCCAGTCATGTTACTTGCTCTACAATGACAGCATATGTGAATATATGATCCTTAAAAATTAATGTCAGATTGTCACTTTATAGGTCATGGTCACATTACTGCAAAACTGTTTACCTTTATAGAATTGATTTTACCTTTAATGCTCAATAATAGCTGTTTCAAGCAAAGAAACTGCTAGAAACATGGTGCTACTGCTGCTAGTTTTTAATTAGCTTAACACTGCTTTTACCAGAGGTATTACTGGCCCCTGAGAACCCATGGCAATGCATCCAACCTGGCTTCTGTCCAAATGCCTTTTCCAGCACTGCACAGAGGCGGTATGGAACAAGGTTTTCCAAAGCTCCTCAGCTGAAGACAGGCAAGTGACCAGCAGCCAAGCACAGCCTTGCATCCCCTTCCACAGACTCCAGTATCAGGTTCCTTGAGTCTCTTTACTCAAAATTGTGGGTGTCTTCAGAAATTAATCAGTATGGATGGCAACATCTTTATTTACATCGAACAGCAGTGTACTCCAAAACGGTCCCTTGAACAAAGCTGTCCAACATATAAAGCAGCACCATCAGCCTGAAAGAACAGAAATTGTCTCATTATTTTAAGACAGATTCTGCCCATTTTGGTCATCCTGTGAGTGTGTGTCAGTATCTGATATTAAGGAGGAATTTCTTCTCTTACATCTTTGCATTATGTAACTCAGAAAGACTTATTTTTCTTCTTTAATAAAAAAAGTGTTACAATTCAACTTATTTCTCTGGAGAACAAACTTACCATGGTCTGTCATCCAAACTCTCCTTCACATAAGAGATTCTTTAAAATATTTTTAAATTCAGATTTTAAAGACTTGGTTTTGCAGTCTTTTTACAGCAATGCTTTGGTTAGTATTTCAAGGGGAAGACTGTGGATCCTGAGCATCCACAGTGTGAGGCAACTCTATTTTGCCTACTAATGGAACAGACTAGCATAACTGGGAGAAATGAAGGGCAGGTTAGCATAATCACAGCCATGAAATTATTATGACCAAGATAGAGTACTATGTACCATACTCACAACAAGAAAACTGACCTAAAATTTCTCTCGAGTAGGAATTTGATAAGGTCAACTATGTAGTAGCAGCGTTCCAGTAGACAGCAGTTAAGTTTGCAATAACATATCTAGCAGGAAAATAAAATTGTTAAAAAGAGGCAAAAGAACCAGCCTAGATAAATCAGTGAAGGAAAAGGACTGCAAAGGTGATGTGGAAAAAAACCCTGGAAGAAATATCTTCCAGGGTTACATGCAGCTTCAAGATGTAAATACACTGGGACTCGGAAAGATATTTAAAAAAAGAGAGAGAGAGAGAGAGATAAAATAATATAGAAGGTAACCAAAACAGAGCAGTAAAGAGGAAGATTAAAAATTAGTCATGCAAGAAAGTCTAGATAACATGACCGGGAAATACCAAACTCTGTCCTATGGAGAGGAAGGAGGGTCCACGAGGTTGAGTGTGGGTTAGCATCCCAGACTGAGCTCAAAACTTGATGCGTCACAGAAGACTTCTTCCAGCTCCTGCTGAAGTCAAGAGAAGAACTCCCATTTATTTGAAGAGAAGCAAGATTAGGTCTTAATCCTTCTGCCTCACTATCCAGTAAAGTGAGGATAATAATTGTATTGACAGGTAATTCTGTCTCACAGGAGTATTCTGAGGATTACGTAGCGTCTGCACTGTGCTGTGAAATGCTAAGTGCTAAATATGATTATACAGGGATTTCCATCCAAAGATCTCAAAGCACTTTCCAAACATTAATAATTGAAGCTTTATAATACCCTTAGGACTGCACATGTAAAGAAGGCAAACAAGATTCAGGGCTCAGCAAAGCGGGCAAGGATTATTAGACTTATTTTATAGTGGATAAACTGCACCACAGTGAGATTAAGTGACTTGCCCAAAGTAACAGAACAAATCAGTGACACTTCAGAAAACGAGCCTAGAAGGCCAGACTCCTTCACACTTTGCCGAGGAAAGGAAAGATGCACATGGAATGAGAGGGTCAGTCAGCTTTGGAAGGAGTTGGATGGATCAGGCCACAGCAGAGAAGCAGAACACTCAGAGAAGACTGAAGAGAGCACAAGAGGAAAAACAAACAAAAAGCCACTTTTTTGGAGAGTGGCAGGGTTTGTTTATTTTTAGATACACAAGCAAGAACCAACAGAAGAAAAGATAATGCCTTAAAGCAACAAAAAGTGCAGTTTATTGGCAGGAGGTATAGCCACTACCAAGAACAACATCAGTTCTTTCCCTCACAGATTCAGCAAAGAAGATAGAGAACACATGTCAGAACTCAGATTAATTTCCCAGGGGAAGAACAAACACAGAAGGAAATTAAAATCATGTTAGAACAAGGAATCAAGAAATCAGAATGACTGAAGACTAGTAAGACTTACGGATGGAATAGACTCCTCTCAATTTCTAGAACAAAAGGCTAAATATTTACAGAATCTTTCAAAATCATTTTGGTATCACACAATCTAATCTGACACTGGAACGGACTTGAAACTCAAGATGGCTAGGATAGTTTCAGGAAATCACAGCAATCTTGACATATAAGAAAGAACATAAGTGTAATCAAAGACAGCTTCTGAAAATATTTAAGAATTCAGTTTCTTACATGAAGACAAAAGAAAGATACTGTTCAGCAAATATGACTGAATATCAAGATATGACTCTGCAAGTAAATTACCTTGACTGTGTTACAGGGTGTGAACAGGGCCAACCAACCATGTTACGAAGCATTAATATTCTAATACATTAAAAGCAACCTTCATCTGACAGCCAGCAAAACTCTGGGGCGGAGGGCTCTGGCATAGTGCTGCAACGTTCAGGTGAGGCACAGCAGCAGATGCTGAACATGAAAGTTTGTGGTCACGACCAGCATTTGGCAATTAAATGATTTTTCTCACAGTATGTGTTTGTACAAATCTCACAGGCTTCTGAGCTACAGGGAGTGTAAGACCAGTGGAGCACACTGCCAGTGGTTACCTCGACATTCCTAATTCTCATTTCAAGAGTGAAAAGAAAGAAGAATGTTTTCACCGCTTTGCTGCAACACAGAAAAAGTTTTTTGCGCAGAGGAAATGAATACAAGTCCAAGATTTGTTTTAGCACCTAGAAAGGTTTAAAGGAAATACTACAAATCCATACAAGCACAGATTGTTTTTATAAATAAAGAGGAAATTAAGAAAGAATACATTACAGAAAACTCAGGAGGAATACAGATGCGTTACATAGTTACGTCTCTACACAGTTGCACACAAAATCATGGAAAAAATGTTTTAAGTATTTGCTGAAAAGGAGGATACTGAAATAAAGTTGCTAACTTACAAGTGGACCCCAGAAGCATTCTTGGCTTAATTTCTGAGGGTTTTTCAGGTTTTTGGTAAAGGAAAAAGCGTTTCCTTGGTAATTTATTGCAGGAAACAAGTCTTGAAATAAATATAGGAGAGCAATACCTGGAGAAGTGTTGTCTTAGACTCTGATTCCACTCTCTCTTTTGTAGCAGCTTCTCAGCTTTGGTTTTGCTAAATCTTTCTTCTATGTCATGCCATATAATGCTGGGCATTTAGCTTGAAAAGATAGTATCTAGTAATAAAGAGTGCTAGGAATATACATGGTTAATACTGACCAAAAGGATAAACTAGAAAGCAGTATTTTCTCCTCTTTAACAGAATTAAATTAGAGCTGAGCAATAGGATTTGATACGGACAGGAACCTCCTGACCAGCTTTGTTACAAATACACTCTAAAAATTTTTAGTCAAAAGTGATCTGAAACATAGACAATTTAGTGTTTCCCCACTTAAAAACCTTTTAGGCTCATTGTGAAAGATACTACAGATCAGTAGAAACTACTCTGAAAACAGTCTCAGGTGTCTGAAGATGTGAATCAATTTCCCTTTAAGTCAGTGTGAACTTTTCTATTCATTTTCCAAGGAATCATTGTGAAACACACAAATACAAGCGAGGCTTATATACAGTAAGATGAAATCTTTTAATCCTGATTTCCTAGGTATCCACACTTCCAACTGAGTTAACTGGGGTTTTGCCACTGATTTCATCAGCAACAGGATCAGGGTCAATCTTTTCTGATATAAAATGATAAGCTGTAACTCAGTTCTTTTGTTTCCTGAACAAAATTTAACATCTCCATCATGCAGATGCTTTTTTGAATACAGTCTACTTGGTGAGAAGCTGATGACCTCCCTTTGACATACAAAGGCTGTTCTTACTCTAAATAGGCTGCTGTAAATTCAGTTTTGATAAAATCTGTCTCCTTGCAAGTGAAGAAGTGGACCAGATATCAAACCTTCATTCTTACACTACTTACTGACACGTGTGACTTACCATAATAAGAAATTTTGCCAGCATCAAGAGCATGGAATTGTATCCATTACCCCTTCCTATATCCAATGCAAATAACATGTACTATTTTTGTACACTAAAAGCACAAAGAACAAAACAAACGAAGGAGAATAAATAAGAACAGCCTCTAACTTGGAATGGACTTCTATCTTTGGGACTAAACTACACAGACTTGGAATTCAGTATTTTAAAATCATAGAATTTCTGTATTTTTCACAATACTTTGGAAATTAAATTATTTAAGCCACAAACTGTATCACCCTCATATTGAAGAAAGTTTAAGTACTAGCAGCATAAACCTAGAATATCTGATTTAAGATTGGATAATTCCTGCTACTTAGAGTAGAAGAAAGAAATTGGCTCAGTTTAACGTAAATACTTGTATTATGAAGTGACTAGCAAAAGCAGTGCATTCACCTTCCTAATGAATTTGTTCCTTGATATTTCTGCAATACATGTCATGTTTGGCATCACTAACTAGTTTATGTCCCAAAAAGCAGCACAAACATTGTGTTCCACACACAGATCCCTAGTTCAAATAACCTAAGACAATAACATTTGGAAAATTTCTAAAAATTATATAAAATAAACAGCTTTTTTCCCCATTTTAAAATAAGCGAATTTTTTTGCTATTCATTGCCATTAACAAGGAACTTGTGATCTAATAAATGTCACAATCAGTTTTATTTAATTAAAATAATAAATATTATACAGTAATGCAGATTGACATTTATATCTTCATTTACGTGAAGTTGGATTTATGGTCAACGCTTTATTTGATGGAGGCCACAAATAATGGCTATTAAACTGCCACAGGATGGACACAAGATCACATTAATGAAATTAGACAAGGCAAGGCACTGATATATGGAGCCCTCCTGCTAGAAAATAAAGTCATGTCCAAAGCAGATGTTTTCTTTGGCTGCAGTTTAAGTTTGCTAAATTTTTAGTGGACAGTTTAACTTCATACATACAAAGGTGGAAAGGAACAGAACTCCCGTGACAATGCATTTCAAGACATATTACAATTAATGCAGCACATGAGCTCTACTTCCCTTGTCAAACACATTCATGCAGGAATGATTCTTAAGTGTACAGAAATGTCTAAATCTTAAATTTCAGTTAAGCCTCAAATAAGGTTTTTGTGCTTATTGGTGGAATACCTACCACGTCTCTCTATTTTGCTAATTAAACATACATCCAGGAAGCTAACTACAGACATTCACATTCTTCTTGATCTTTTCTTTCTTTGTTTGTTTTTTTAAAAAAAATATATATATATCAAGAGTTTTGGAATACTGGTGCAAGATTATTACAGGGCAAGCAGAAGGGATCAGAGGGAAAGGGAGGATTCTCCTCTTACCTCCGCAGCTGCACCCTTACCAGTTTTTCTAGCCCCTCCTGGAACATGCTGCACTGGGCAATAGTGCATTGCTTCTCACTCCGAAGTTTTCCATGAAAGATAGTACTGCAGTATCTATCCTCACAGTGCTTGCTTAACAAATCAGGCTAGTCCATAGCTCTGCTGCAGTGAATAAATAATCTCAAGTAGCAGAACATTGTGAAAAATGAAACAAACTTGCCTTGTGGGCAAATTATCTAACTGGATGCCGTGTGTGAAGTTCAGATAAACATTCAGTTACATGGAACAGCATCTCAAAGTTTGATATTTATCTTTCTGGATTTATTTTCACCTCAGGATCTTCATGTGCCATGCTAATATGATGCCACACAGGTTCCGGGCGGGGGGGGGGGGAAGTAAATCATTTTGGGAGGCAACACAGACAATAAAAAGTGCTGAAACAATGGAAGTCATTATATTTTCTGCTTCTGAACTAGACAAATAGCTTATAAAGCTATGCCTTCTGAAGAATGGCTTGGTTTGGTCATTTATGCTAAAACGTAAGCATTACAAGCCTAAGGGTCTGGTCTAAATAACAATACCTTCATTAATCAATTTATAACAGCTGAGATCCTATTTCTGGCTCTAGAGAGGAATGCAATATAGTCAGCTGAAATTTGGCCTCACATTCCTCAGGCTCAGGTGAAAATGACACTGCAAATAATTTAGGCATCTCTGGACAATTTATTCAATAAATTGTCCAGCTTCTTGATCTGTTTATCACATGGGATGGAGCTGATTTAATTAACAACTTTACCTGCCTTATTCCAGAATAATTTCTACATTCTGCTTCAAATTCTCCCTTGAACAAAATTAATTTCCTTATACAGATAAATCTATGCTTATGTTTCTTGAGAAACGAGCTGCAGATAAATCCGAGGCCTTAGGCACTTCTACTTCCACACCACAAAACTCATGCAGTGATGAAATATTGTTGGCTCAACTTGTGACTTTTAGCAATTGTCAGATGCAATACCAGGTCTGAAGATGCAATCTCGTCCCAAGAGTCCTCCCAGATGGGCTAAATATACAGACTACGCTATGCCCCTTGTCCTGCACAATTTGTTCTACCTTTCAGAGCCACGGTGCTCTGCAGAGCGATGCAGACCTGGGCAATACTGCAGTCCCACTTCTCCTTATCCCCTTCTTGGTACAGGCAGCCACGAAGCAACTTCTGCCTCACCTAGACCACCACAGGCAGGTCTTGAGTCACCCTTCACAGGCATAGATGTGAAACCATCCGATGGCCCAAACCAACCCGATGGCTCCCTTGTTCGTGTCCTTGGAGCATAAGGGATTCCGAGCGCCACACAAAGCCTTCGCCTCTGTTTCAAGGCTGCGCTTGAGAGCAAACAGTGTGGGAGAAGTCAGCAAAAAGATCATTAGTTGGACTCACTTATTGCAGTTCCTTTTCTTTTCAAATGTGCTTATTCAGCATTAAGTCAAAGGGCAGACTCCGATGCCTGAGGTACCTGCGATGAGCACCCACTTTAAGGGGAATTTCTCCCTGCATCAGAGTCCCAAGGTTTCTGAGGACGAGTACTACCCCACTGGAGACCGAGCACACCTCAGGCTTTACTCAGAGCAAACCCATACACAGTACCCACTCCTCTGATAGGAGATGCCCCGTATTTTCCATTACCAGTACTTTCTAAGGTTGTCTCCCACATCTTACTCCTTCACACTGCAAGGTTGAATTGAACAATTTTCATTGACATGCAATTCTGCATTATGCACATTGCATTAAAATCCTAGAAACACAGGGAAAACACAAAGGGAGAAAATGCCTGGGATGTACATTTGAAAGCAAAAGAGTGGCTGCAAAACCTGAAATCACACTGATCTTAATGACTGAGCCTTTCATTTGCTTTCTAGGTGAGTTAAGATGGGTTCTCCGCACATTTTTCACATTACAGGTAGCCATCATTAAAAGGAAACAAGTTTTCTTCGGTGCAGAACACCCATATCACATTTCAACGGTAAGAAATGTGAAATCATCCAGTATAAAGCAGACATCTCCCAATATACTGTTATTTTATGCATACACATAACTTTGAAAAAATTTAAAAAAAAATGGCATACCAGTTTAAGCAAGAGGAGAGCCCAAGACACCTGCAAATGCTCTTTTTTTGTTCCTACACATCTCTCACATGAGATTCTGCTAAGCCAACCTTTCAGGAAAGGGCTTCAGAACATGAAGTGTTTTATCAGCTCATGCAGATGAGTCATTAAAAACCAAAGGGTTTTTTGTCAGAAAGTCTTGGCTTTCTGAATATCACTTATTCCTTTACAGATAGTGACTTCTAGAAAAAATAATAAAATCCTTGTCTGCATCAGGTTTCCATATCTGTGACCTTAGTCATAAATACGGATACACAAAGCCAAACTATAGTCCTGCTGAAATCAAAAGAAGTTTTGCCATTGTAGTGCAGAGTCACCAAGTTTCAATTCAGTCATATTACAAACCAGGCTACCGAAAAGGCAGAGTCCCTTTAAACAAACCTGATTGCTACACTGCTTTCCATTTTCCTCGTTTACCATGCAAAAGTTAGGGCAACATTCCTCCTGTCAGACTGCTCAGCATGAATAATAGATACGTCATTTTTTAACTGTCAACAAAGTATCTGTAAGAGGTGCACTTGGTCCTTTCGAATATCTACAGTAAACTGTTTATTTGGCATTACTCAGAGCTCATATTTTCCAACTAGCAAAGAAATGACTAGAAAAGACATACATGTTAAACCATAGAAATAATTTTACTCACACCTTATTATCCTTATGTAATATTTAATTATCTCCTCTCCTACTCCCTTGCTTCAGTGACAATTTGCTCAATGATGTGTCAAGGAGATGGAAAAAACAAAACAAATGAGGTCAAATCTGTGCAATAATACACTGGTGTTTATTTACTAAGGGCCAGTCTCAGTGGCTGCAAATGGTGTGACTCCCGTGCAGGCAGTTGAGCTCTGCTGACTTACACCAGCTGTGGACTGAAACACAACTGCTGAGAAACAGATTATATTTCTGTAATCTTAAATGTAAACCAGGCAATATTTCAGACACAAAAAGCAAAAACCTTGCAGGAGAGCTGAAACCGTATTGATAGGGTGACAAATACTCTCACATACACAAAAGAGGACAAGTTTTCAAGTGGCGTAAACGGCCACACTTCCCCTGGAGCTCAGCTCAGGACCACCCAGTGTTTGCGTTGCTGTGGTCTCCCTTACTTCCTTTGTAACAATTAGTCTCACTTCTTCTATCTTCTCTTTAACAGTCCATTCAGATAGTGCTTCAGCATCACTCTTGTGTCGGCAGCATGTTTGATGCATTTGGCAGATCCACCCCTCCGCTGCCACATGCTGGAAGTGACCATCCTCTCCATTGTGCTAATTTGGCCATTTCTATGGCCACACGCTATATCAGGTATGTGAAATGATACTCTCCAAGAATAAAATATTATGACTGTGGGAGGCTTAGAGCCTGACCACACAAAAAGCTGAACAGGAAAGGGAGAGTAGGCAGTGGGAACAGGAGTCACGAGTGATGGTGGGAAAGGACAAGCCTCTGAAATCAGGTCTGCCACAACAGCATTATTGAAGCGTCAGCAATAAATCACCTTATTTCTTTGGTTTATGGATGGGCCTTTAACTTTTGTGGTTTCCATCATGGTTTATTCCAAGAACTACCTGGTATTTAAAGGGTAAACACCTCCTTTGCAGGTAAGGATTTATCATAGCGGACACCTTCAACATTTAAAGCTTTCTTGCATATACACACATATATAAACAATCAGCAGTTACTATGTGCCATAGTATAACAATTTGACAGCAGCCAAAAAGTGGTTGGTGGCAGAGCTGGGATGAAAACACCCCTGTTCCTAACTAGATGACAGCAAACATGTCAAAAATTATCACAGCTGCCTGTGCACTTACCCTCATGCTCTGCAAAGAGTTTGCTTGTGCATGTTCAGGCCAGCACATCACTCTCCTGGTTTGGAAGAATCTTCTGATTTTCCTCCAGCGTTACTGCCAACGGGAGCAATGGTGGGCACATAGCACAGCGATTTAGGAGTTGCAAGCCTTTGTCCCGAGCAAGGCAAGAGGTCACTTTTAAAAAAGCAGCCACCCACTTCCCACACATTAGAGTTTTCATTCTTGATATAACCACTAGAGCTGAAAAACTGATAGGAGACATTGGGGAAAATTAGGACAGGGAAGAAAAAAAAAAAAAAAAAAAAAAAGACTGAACAGACAGCTCTAAAAGTGAGGATACCATTACTATAATTTGACAGACCATTAAAAAAAAAAGGTCAGTATCTACCTTAAATATATGAACAAATTAACTGAATACACCATGTTCAGGTACATGTTAAGAAGCATTAATGAGAATGAGAATAGCTTGCAGTTCAGTTTACTTAGCTCTTTAAATAAACATGGGGTATTGGAAATGTTATACAACAACGCAAGCACCGTAAGTGTAGCTCCAACTCCTGTCATTCCTGCAGATGAGTTACAAACCTACAAGAACTTGTCTGCTCCATGCTTGCAGCCACCGCTAAACTTAAATTAGTAACTATGTAGGCCTCTTCCAAGGCATATCAGAGACCAGCTGTGCAAGGACCTGTCACCTTCTTGTCAGTGAAAGTTTTCTGTCCAAAGAACTTTCGTCATCCCCCATTCCTCAAGTAGCTGGATGTCACTTGAAGAGACAGCTGAAGTCACTTGCAATGAATGGTCTCAAATCAGAGCTCACTGCCCTTGTCACAGAAAGTCTCACCCCGCAGCTAAAACTGTCACTGATCGTGTTTAGATATGTACGCTGAGGTATCAGATTAGAAAAGAGTATGCACGAGATGGGAGTTTAAAAGAGGCCAAGTTGCAAGGAAAATCTTAATAGGGAGAATCGAGGGCTTGAAGGGTTAGCCCTTTTCCAAACCCAATTTATATTTCCCATCAAATCCAATAAAAAATATCTAGCTTCTAAAAACGGCATGTTTCCAACCAACATATTCAAGAAGCAGCTAAAACTTTAAGTACTTTGGCCAGAGAGCAAGTAGATTGCTAGGATATTATGGCATCTCTGCAGCAAGTTACTTCATTAATAGGAAAATACCCAAAAGGCATATTCTGACCTCCAGATTAACGCTCAAAAAGGTAGATGCATATGCCATAGTTAAAAAATAAAGAAAAAATTAATTGGTATATTCTTAAGAAACTCTTCAGAATATGATAATATTTGCTATTTGTTTCTGAACCTCTTGCTTAAATTAGTAATAAGAGTATTGCCTACTGGTTATGGCAAGAGATGGAGCAGCGTGGGCTCCACAGTGCCTTTCCCATCTCAGGCACTAACTTTTAGGTGACTCGTTTAGACTCTCACTAACTTCTAGGAAATCCCGCTTAACCACTGGCACACCTAGCTGCACGGGCTTGCCAAAGAGCAGTCGCAGACACATTTCTAAGACTGACCTCTACATTAAAAATAGCAAAGCACAAGTTGGGTTGCAGCTGCTAGTAGGAAGACAAAGGACACTGAAACATCCAGAAGCAGCTCAATATATACTACATCATTTCATTTAACACTTTTTTTTCTAAGCTATTGCCATACCAATACATCATAGGAGCTAGATCCGGGGGAACGCTCTGCAGATTTGCCCATGCGACACTGCAACTTCTGGTGTTCCTTGGGGCCAGCCCCAGAGCAGTGCAGGAGCAGATCTAATAGATGACACTTCCAGTCCAGCAGCTCCAGAACAAGGTGTTTCTCTGCCATGCATCCCCTCAGAAGGTGAATTTTAGTGGGAGAGCTTGCTAAAGGCATGGGGACTGGCTTAGTCAACAGCTCCAGAAGACACACAAAGCAGAATGCAAGAGTACTTTCTCCTCTGTACACAGGTACCTCCTGAGAAGCTGGAGCTAGCCATGTAACCCTTGACAAATCTCAAGTTCTGCTGCAGCCTGGGAACTGAGAAGACATACCTGAGCTTTCACTCACGTCTACCCAGTTTTCCTTCAAGGCTTTGAAGGACTTGAATATAATATTTGGGCTCATCTGTCTTAGAAGCTGAATTAGCCAGTACCTTATTTTCCATATATAAAAGAAAATGTAATCTTCAGTCAGAAGCATCATAAGCTTCTTTCCTTTTACCCTTGCCCTATTGGCTTGAAAGCAAAACAATTTGTTCCAACTACTTATTAGTAAAGACTATTTCCTTTGTTTCTGCTTGAAAACGTGGCCAGAGAAATTTTACTGCAACTTCCATATGCCAACAATCTCTCCACAAACGAAACTCAATAGAATGAAGGGAATTAATTCCAACTTTTTTTTTTTTAAGTATATTTGTTTTGTTCTTGTCTGAAAACACAGCAGAAAAAAAATATTCCAAAAAATGTGCAGGAGTTCTGTTCAAAATAGAAACCCAATTTCAGCCCTTACCTTCCAGGCTTCCCAAAAATGACAAGCAAAAATCAGAAAAGAGAGGCACAACCCAAACTGAGTCCCCAGCCAGCCTTTACAATTTTTGCTACTAAGAAGTCCTTGAAATACCAACTTCACACTAAGAACCAGCAGAAGCTACCTCAGTCCACTTCACGCTGAAGAAGTCCCAGTGGGATATCGTGACCAATTGATGAACCCCTGCCATGGAAGGTGGCTCGGAAAAAACAGGCAAGGTTGATGTGCTCATGAAGCTCAGAACAGAATGTAGGGAATGACCACAGCTGTCTTAAAGGAAGTTGAACACAAAGAGGACCGGAGGGTGGTCTTTGTTTTAGAAAAAGATGGCACCGGTTGAGTGGGTCAACTGGTAAATGGATTTCCTTAAAATAATCAATAGAGAGTATTATCTTCCCAAACCAACCAGATCAGCACAGGGAAGTGTATATGTGGCTCAGCTCAGGGTTTAATTGAACAACCAAAGTGAACTTTGAAGAAAGCAACAGGCTTGAGCTGCCTTCAACGCACGTATTCCTACCCAGAGACCAGGGACGCCCAGCATCACAACAGGAAGCATGCAAAGACAGGCAAAGGGCATCACATTTGCATTGCGACCCAGCTGTGGGGTGCAATCACTGCATTGTGTTTGCCTTGTGATTTCAGACTATTGCTGCATCACTCCGTCAAAGTCCCATGCAACACCAAATACCTACAAGTACGTAAATTTTATATTAAACACTAAACCCTCCTCATATGAGATATCTAAAAACCTGCCCAGAGTACTGACCCCAAACAGGAGCTCCTGGATGCACAGTCCTTTTGAAAATTAGGCCACTGCTTTAGAAATCTAAACACAGGCTAAGGATCCTAACTGCAGGCTCCTATTTCTGAAAGTCCTTGGTCTTTAATTTTCATAGCATGGTAAACAAAGCATCTTTTTTCTTCCCCACTAGAAAGTACTCAGGGTTCAGAAGTTTATTGGAAACAGAGCTGACATCCAAATCAACACAGACTGCAAAAACAACAGGGCTGACAAGACAGAACGCTTTCAAAACATCACACTGATCATTAGAACAGCAGAGCAAAACATTAATATCATAAGCTTTTGCAGTCAAGGACTCTGCTGTAGCTGGGTATAGCTCTTTAAGCAACGGAAACCTGGGAAAATAGACTTTGAAGATAAATAGATGGATTTGCTTTCCAGCAAACAAATACAGGATCAACAAAATTGAACATGATGACTATTCCATAGGCAACAGCGATGCTGCCATGCAGATTTTCAGAAATGTCACTATAGCAAATAAGCCTCTGTTTTGCTCTTGGGAGGAACAGAAAGTGAGAAAGTAGAGTAGATAGCAAAGGACGTTTTGGCAAAAAAAATAATAGATGAAAAAATAAAGAAACTCTCCCCATCATGAAGCTCAACTTTCAGTTGACTCAGTCTCAGGTCTGGGGTGGGAGTAGAGGGGTTCTGGCTTTAACAAAAGAATATATTTTTAGAAAGATCTTCAAACAGAGAAACCGTTATTTTAGCACTATGGAAGAGAGGAAACAAAACCTCAAAAATAGTAATTCAGCTCTAATAGTGGAGGGTCCTATTTACAAAAGATGTTTAGGAGTAAAGCCAGCCCTATTTCCCTTAAATTTAAACCCATCACCGGATGAAAGCCTCATTTGTCTGATCCAGACTGGAAAAAATGGCAGCTTTTTACACTGATAAGGCTGCAGACACATTTTTTGAACTGAAGGGTCTTTCTTTTCAAGTTCCACATGTGAAATGACTCCCTACAAATATGAACTTCATACATTTTAGTGACATGAGTGCCTGCAGACCTACTAACGATCTCAATGGGAGTTACATGCATAGAGAATCAATACTGTTGACAGTGAATTAATGGTGTGCAGATATACTATGTTTGATACATGAACATAAAAAATAACAATTTGGCAGTTTGGTCTTCAAAGTTGGTAACTTTTAATGGAGGTGCTGGGTCCTCGACTGGTTATATTATTTCATTATAGCATTCTTTTTCGGAGCAATGACTTTGACCTGGCAAACACTTTTTCCTTGCCAAAGCATGTATATTTACAACAGGGAAACTAAAAAGCATCATTCCCCAAATGTCTACACAAGACAGTTTGGCAGTAAAGTGTATTTTTATTATCGTGTCACACACTGTGCTGTTATAGTTAAATATCTGAGTTTGTCAGTATTTCCATTATAACCCTGACCATAAAAGTATGTTTTGAGTGAGACTTACAAGTCAAAGGCCCTGATTCTCTTCTCACGCTAAGTGATATAAATTAGGAGTTAGCGCACACATGGCATGCATGAGAAGCAGGAGAGACTCAAGGTTCTGGAAAAATAAATAAATAAAAAAATAAAAAAGTATGCTTTGCATACACGATGCTTAATTTGCAGATATCCACATATTCAAGGGTGATCCCACTCCAGCTCCATTCAGCTTATGCATTTGTTGGAAAAGCATCTGCATGAGTTCCATACATGATCTTCTGCCCAAATTTAACAAATAGGAATATGCTGTGCTAACTCTAGGCCTACCTGTCTCTAAAAGTATAACAATATTGGTATGAGTGAGACAATAGTTTAATTGAACAGGTCAAGTTTGAAAATTGTGTTTTCAATGAAAGGCAAATCTGATCCAGAGAAACAAACATGGGACTATAAAGATAGGAATTTCCAGATCTTTATCCCATTGCTGCCAATGATTTGATGAGTCACTTTATGAGAGTTCATTTACTGCTTAGATCGTCACACATTCACCAATTTTTAACTGATGATGCTAGCACTTGCTTACTTTTCATATTGGGGTGTTGTGAAGAGTCAATAACGTTTCCACGTGTTAAGCATTAGAGAAGCACTAAGCAATTACAGTGTCTGATTTATGCTCCCTTTTCTGGAAGCTGGGATAGAGTTACAATTCTCATTCTAAGCTTACCTCATATTGCTTGTCTTGGTAGAGGAAAGGTCTCTCCTTAGCTACACACTGCAGCATATATTCCAAAACCAGAACCAGTGAGTTTCAGGCCAAAAGCAGAAAAGCTTTAGACAGCCATGAGGTGCATTCTAGCAAACTTTTAAAAGAACAAAACCCATGCACCAGTGGTTTATTCTTAGCTTATTAAAATTCACTCATTTTTCCTTTTTGCTTTTCCATTTTTGCTGCCTTAGTTATTCTGTCCATCTCCATCCTTCATCAGATCCACTGGCTCACCGAGGTCACACTGCTGCATATGACATCATACGTCACAATCCCCATGGTAACCACTGTGTTGTCACAAACAGTATCACAGGAGGAGGAGGAGGAATAGAGTTAGAGAAGAGTATTTACACACAAATATCTTGGCAATCAAAAGGACTGGGAAAGGAAATGCACAAAAAAAGCCTATGACAGCTTAATGAGGTTTTGGTAACATGCTGTAGTTTTCCAACTGTGTTCAAGTGTGATCTTGGTTCTTAAAATCTGATTTTCCTTACTTTTATGGACTTAAAAGAACTACATCCATTTTGCTCAGCACAGCAATCTGAAAGTTCACATGTCTGATTTTATTATTTAATGTGTAGGAAGAATTGCATTTCAATGCCTGCTGAAGAAACTGCCTTTTATAAAGACAGTCTACAGAGATATGTTTGGAATTTTAAATCCTGGTGTTTTGCTTTTTCTTTAATCTTTTATTAATGGTTCGTGTTCCCACTACTCCAAACCGAGCATTAGGTTGCTGGGGAAAAGCGCCAATCAAATGTGTACAGCAACTGGAACTTATTTGAAAATAAAGAAGGGTTAGCTGATCAAAATCGGTATTTCTGAGATTTAGGCCTGTGATGGACATCTCATATTGAAGGAAAAAAATAAGAAAAAGGAGAATCATTTTGACAGCAGCAGGTCGGGAAGCAGTGAGAGAGACTGGAAATCGGCTCCCATTTTTCTTTAATTCTGACTGATCAATCTCAAGAGGTTACGACAGAACCGAATTCAAATACCATTTACTTTTTTTGTGACAGAGATGGGCATAAATTATCCTGCCAGCTGCCCTGACCACAGCTCCTCCTGGGGTCCCTCCTTGCAGCTCACTCCTGCAAAAGATTTGTGTAATTTGTTTAAGTCACAGGGGATAATGGCCATGATTTGCTTACTTGAACTCAGCCTATGAGAAAAGGAAAACCAAAACTTTTTTTCTGTCAATACTGACAGCTAAACCATTTTCTGTCCTTCCTCTGGAAAACTAAGCAATTGCTTGCCATTGGGTTATAGCTGTATGTCCAGATTATAAAAAAATAAAACTTACAATAGAACTGTGTGGCAGGAAAAGGCTACTTTCACAAATCCATCTTCCCTTCCCCAAGCACAAATGCAGCCCTGGTTAATCGAGTTGCACAGTAACCAAGTTCCTCACTACACACAAAGCCCCAGGATAAGGGATAGCAACTCATTTGCTATTTTCCCCATGAGAAGACGGCACAGAGCAGAGGTGATGGTAGGGTAACTTCCCTCTGCAATATGCCCTCATCTTTTAGTGGGGATGTAGGTCTACCCCGTGAGGATGTTCAGTAGGACTTTCCAGAACTATGTATTCTACTGCTAGTATCACTATTAGAGCACACTATCCTCCTTTCTCCACAGATTTATTATTATTAAGCCACCGTATAGCATTTAATAAGTTTTATCACTGCCAAGGAATTCTGGATTTAAAATTATCTACAAGGGACATTTTAACCCGGCCAGTGACTAGTGCTCACTGTGTCCCGATTCTAAGGTCGCTGTTGTTTTAAGTAATGTTAGCAAAATACTAACACTTGAACTTTTTTCTTTTGTTCACCTAAGGAGTTGTGTGGATACCCCAGCGTGCTGCACACCTGAATCATACATAAGCATAACCTTTAGAAAAGTAATTCAGACAGAAGGAAGACAGCTGGAGGCAACATCACAACATTCCCTTCCTTGGAATTCACAGGAAAAAAGCTTGTCGAGGTGTTGGTCAGTGTGTACAGTCATCGCTCAAGAGGGGGAGGCGGGGTAACAGGTTGAAGATGTATAGCATTAAAAAGAAAGAATAATTAAATCAAAGCCATTACGTTCTGAAGAGGACAAAAGAAAGTTAACAGGACAAAAACCTTACTAAACCAAAATACTGAGAAATTTTTGGAAATAGTTTGCATTTAGGCACTAAAAAAAAAAAAAATAAAATCAAGAGCCTTAAGTGCCTGGGGAGGAGAGACAGACTGCATTTCTATGATGCTGGATGTTTGGTTTTAATTGAAGCATGGATTACAGGTCCAGTATTCACTATCTACCACATTCTATTTAGGGATCTTAAAACCTGTCTTGTGTTAAAGATACATACTGTACTGTAAATCAAAAGTATCAGCTTGGCCTACACAGAATTGGGAGCTCCTGAACAGCAACATGTAAATTTTTTTTAGAAATATTTTAAATGAAGAAAGTGGAGTGCTTCACACACACCATAAAACTGGAAAGTATAAAGACAAGAGTTTTCTGCTCATCTAACTGAACTTAACTCTTGTCTTTCACTATACATGTAACACTACCTGCATCTCCTGGGTATCCCAATTGAAAAAAGTTATTATCAATATTGATCAGATAAATTTTAAAACAACAAATAAAAGTTAAAACTTTGGAGATTACATCTCCTATTTTCCTAGCTAATGTCTTGGTATTTGAGTTAAAAATGAGTAAAAAACCAAAGCATCACAAGTAGTACTGTACCAGTAATGCAGCGTTTGAACACCCAGTTGAAACATTCTCTGTTGTATGCAACCAGCAAATGATTGATTAAACGCTACAAGATAGATGCTGACAAAATCTTAGAACTGTGAGGAGTGACAAACATACAACATAAGAAAATCAAAATGATTAATTGAAAATGAGGCATGTTGCAATAAAAAATGGCTTTTAGTTATCTCTGCAAAATTCTACATGAGCTATTTGCAGCTTGAAAACAGACTCCTTAAACACTGCTAAAATGCATTTCTAATAAAAAAAATCTTAAAAGCAGATATGCTTATAATATACTTTTTTTCCTCACTTGGTAGTAGCATCAGCTCTCTGTTCTCAAGTCTTTTCTGCCTATACAAATAGCTCATTTTTCAGTGGTTTAAAAATTATGCACAAAGTGCTGTAATCACACCCAGAATATATGGAACACGATATAGGAGCCAGAATTGCAGCAAGTTCCAGGTATTCTACACATTTTCACTGTTGAGTTTACCTGCTCACTTCTTAAGCTCATTTTGCTGGACAGTTGCTGCTGTTTTGCTTTTGGATCTTCTCAGAATTCCAAAACATTGTAAGGGTTTGGTCCCAAGGTCGAGACTTTGCCTACTTACGCACATCTTAGTGCCACATAACCTCGTGAGCACACATTGCTGTTGATTGTGTCAAGTGTCCAAACATGTCCTTTTAGATCCCCATACACATAGCACAGACATTGGTTTAAAGAAATATTAAACATCCCAAGTGTAGATTTTAAAGAAAACTCGGCAGCAAGTCTTGTGTTCTGTAATTACCAGTAAACTTCAAAAGCTGTAGGACTCTACTTCACAAGCATACATCATATTTAAAGCAAACTTTTTTTATTGTTGTGATACACATTTTATGTTGCATTCACCTACATAGCACTGCAAGGAAAATCTACACATTGCAGACCCAGAGCTTAGAAATTACATGGTCTATATCCTCACAGGTGCAGAATGCATTTCCAGTGGAAATGCATCTGTCCCTCAGGCAAAAAAAAAGAAGAATTTTTAGGAACCAAGACAGAAGATGACAAGTCAACTGGTTTAATAAAGGGTAGGCGGAATTGTGGCCAGGGGAGGAGCAGGTCAGAGGTGCAACAGAGGAACCCAACAGACAAACAGGGCCATACTGGGGTTTTCCCCTGGGGAATTAGGGCCAAGATTCTCTGACAACCTATGCTGCAGAGAGTGACATTGTTCTATGAAAATATTAAAAAAAAACCCAACCTTCCACTAAAATTGTTAGTGGCACAGTTGAACAATGACAGTATCCAAAGAAGAGGTGCTTCCCCCCCGCCTTTCTTTTTTTCCTTCACCTTGGGTAAATCATCTGAAACCATTTTAATTTTTTCTGCGTATAAAGTTTTTCCCCTTGCCCACACAAGGTAATTCTGCAAATACTCTTTTTAATTTGAAGCTTACTGGGTATGCAGTATATTTTAAAATAACTGTCTATAAATATTTTTTTTTTACACCCAGATGTTGAGACAGGTTGGTGTGACAGCCATTCTCCTTGTTCTGTGCAGATGATCATAGCATATACAGACTCAGACTTCCACCGTAACTCTTTAGGAACGGTAATTGGAAATATCATCTACTAATAGTCAGGTATCTCCTCTTAAAAATTCCTCACATACATGAGCTTCCCCAAACTGATACTATTTGTGAGAGTATTCCAACAAAGCAAGAAAAAAGTAACCACACACAGAGCTAAGCTAATTCATTTAAAAAACAAACAAGTATTCACTGTAACCTTCTGGAGTACTTCTCCATTGCTTTCTGTCCAGAAATGAATCAAAAACTGCTGGTATGAAGCTCCCTTTTAGGAAAGCCTTTAAAATCATTTTCTCCCACTCCTGTGAAATGTCACGTTGTACGGTGCAATTTATTTTTCCAATTCCGAGGCTGAATAAAATGAGGCCTTTCAAAATATGTAGGAAAACTGTCCCAAATATTTTATTTGAAACAGTCAATGAAAGCCATCTGCAGCTGAAATAATATACAGTGTTCTTGAATGCTATTTTAGTTCAGTCTAAGAACCTGATAATTATCATTACTCTTGCTCTCACCTGGAAAAAAAAAAAGAGAACGCATGGCAGACCCCAGTGAAGAAAGCTGCCCAAGACCAGACACTACCAGATAATTTTGACCCCTAAATCCATCACCTCTGCTCTATCCACTTGCCAACAAAACTTTGTGCAATAAGAGATACTGTGCATCCCATTTAAACCACAAAATCATGTAATGTCTGATGTTTCTGAAAAGCACTGCCATTGAACAGTAACTTTTAGTATTGCAAAAGATGGAACATTTTCAGGTTGTCTCATGGCTTATTGCTTTAATCACCTGCGATATTTCTGCGATTCCAGGCAAGCAGCTTATCTGTAATACACAGGACATGAGCCTCTGCTCCACTGGGTCCTTTACTGTCTCACTTGGCTGAAGATTACAAATGGGCTTCCCCCCTTCCTTTTTGCTTTGCTAATATTGCTCCTTACTTAAATTCTCTAATTCTGCTACATATTGAGCAGTCCTTGAGTGACCTATGCCAAAGAAGAGTAGTTGTTTCTGTGAATTTACAGTTCTATTACAAAGGGAACACTACCATCTGGTGGTCTGACTGGAAAAACAGTCACGTTGAAAGAAAAACCAATATAGAATTTTCTTTCCGGCCTAATACCTTAGGAAAATCCAGTTTCTTTTCATAGGACTGAAGAAACCTCAAATATTCAAATCAGAGAAGCATGCATCCTCTGCACGGTTCCTCCCCCTTCCTTCCCTCACCGCCACCATATAAAAGATTTTACTAAATCCTATCCTGAAATGCTGGGAGAGCCCACACCTTGTACAGATCCATTCAGTAGAGTTTTTACTTGCACGTTGCACTCACTTCACAATGGAGCAAGCTGTAAAGGTGGGAGAAGCTTGCTGGACATGCCCTTAGCAGCATGAGCAAAGCAAGGCTTCAGCATGAAGAGGTTTCTTTGACAGATGGGGCTGAGCTGGAACACTCCTCCCAAGCCCTACCAGCCCAGATATACAAGACTGCAGGCTGCACACTCCAGTTGAAGCTTCACTGGTTCTCTCTACCATGAGAGGTTAGAAAATAACCCCTAAAACAAACAGATTTAATATATATATATTAAATTAGATATACGATCCAGTTTGTCCAGCTTCTGTTCTGATACCCCAGTCACACTATGTAGCTCCATTCGGGGCTAGAAAATTTAACTAACCTTTCCCCACTTCAAGAAGCAACCTCTGCTGCGTAGGGTTTTGTAATTTATTTCCTTCTAAAATCCTTATTCTTTCAAGTATACAAGGTATGCAAAATTCAACACCACCTGTCGGTACCCAGGGAACAGATTTACAAAGACAATCTCCTTAGATAATATAAAACCCTATTGTTTCTCTTCTTTAAGCCATTAACTATTTTCATACCCTTCACATCAGCTGGGAACTATATATCACAGACAAAGACAATCTCATTTGTTTTAATGGCTAAGTAAATTCAAAATGGAAATGACTAGGCAATTTGTTCTTCTGCTTTTTTAATTTTGGTCTCTTTACTCCCCATCCCCCTCACCACCATCTCCTAACCCCAGCCAAAAAAAAAAAAAAAAAAATCCTTTCAGTCAAGGACTAGACTTCTGGCAAACCAGTTTATCTCCACCAAATTCAATAAAAATCGGGTTTAAGCAAATCCAGGATTTGGCCTCAAAGTTTCTTTAACTTCCTAGTACTAGGTTAGGATGCTTTATTACTGGCATTCTTCATTATAAACCTTCAAAGTTCATCTTTCAAAGAGTAATATTTTCTGTAATGGCCAACAGATAAAAGTGTAGTAGACAAATAATTGTAGCAGTTGCTGTTAAAGCAGCAGTTGTATCAGGTGCTGTGCAGGCAGATCTAGGTCAGTCCCTGATGGATGCACTACTTTGCCATTTAACTAGGGCACACTAATCCTTGGCAGGTAATTATCAGTCATCTGCCGTTCCTACACTGGAGTTAATCCTAATCTGCATTCTGCACTGAGTGACTCCAATTGGATTACCATTTGTTTTCAGGGCTCCTACATACTGACGTACTTTAGAAGACAATCCAAACAGTTGTAAGGAGGACGACACATTTTTCCTTCATCATCTAACGATTCAAACATTTTGGACACTGACATATCATTTTGTTAGGCTTTGTTCACTTTTATAGAAGCTTCTCAAGGTCTCGGGCACACCCAGGCCTGTGGAACAGCAGATATCCACTTCATGCTTTCATTATTTTCAGACTACTTGGCACATCTTTAATTTACCGTGCACAACATTTCAATTCTGCAAAAAAACTGTTCAGAACATGCCAACAGTAGACTTTAAAACAAGTACATAAGTAGTAAAGAGTATCTCAGAAAACTGTTCCTTTATTATGATATAAAACATACGTCAAATGGTTCTTGAGAACAAAGCAGTGGTCCAGCCCTCTACCTAGAGGTCTGACACCTTTAACAGAATTTGGTGCAATTCAAATTTTCCCCGCCCTGAGCCTCGTACCAGGAGACGCACATTTATTTCCGTGGTACTGGTAATATGGTGCTTCACTGTGTTTCATACAACATGGATTTAAGCATCCCAGTTGATCAGATTCATAACCAAACACCAGTTATGTACAGCTTGGTATCAGGTACAGCAACAATGAGGCTTTAAGCTAGTCAGCATATATGCAGAAGTAACCATCACTCATTTGAGCCTAACATAACTTGGTATTCTTAGTACGTTGCTGTGCAGCAACCAATACTATTAACTCTACAAACTGGAAGGAAAAACAAACAGGTATTTTATTTTTTACTGTATTTGTTTTTAATCAGTCTACTTCACTGGCATTCATAGACTTTAACAGAGGAAAATTCAGGCCCAAAAGCCAAAGATCAGAAAACGAAGTGTTAAATGACTGGGTAGCACAGGCAGAAATGACCAGGATGCAATTGTTTCACCCCGAAGTACAAGACGGATATAGCTTAGACTTGTCAAGGAAATCTAACAAAGATGAGGTTTTGAACAGATGTACAACACACACAACAGATAACTGCTAGCGTACTTAACCAAAGCCATGTGCAAAAAACATAAAGGTACAGACAAACTGCGAAAAAGAGAGGTCATTTCTGAGCTGCAAAATGGATTTATTTTGATTAAGAAATACAAGAAGGTAATACAGAGAGCAGTGACCAGAGTTTCGGATCATACAGCAATAGAAAAGGAACTCATAAGCCCCTTCGGGACATAAGGCTACCCACCCACACACAGCTTATATTTCAAGTCTTCATTTTAAGGCCATGACTTGACCTCTGTTCAGAGACATATTAAGGTCTTGGCACAGTATCAGATGCCTAGAATAGTGAAGTATCGTAAACAGATTTAGTGTATGGAATTTTACACTGGCCAAAATTAATTGGCTCAGAGGTCAAATTACAGCCGTTAATATTTTGCAGTAGAAGCCAAAGCCCTCCGACTGCCCTGAAGTCTATTAACTGTTTCCTTCGTTGATTTTTACATCTCTAGTTACTTGGTTGGAAAAAAAATCACAATTCTGAGGTTTTCAAAAAGTGACAACAAATACTAAAACATAGCTCAGCATTGCGCAAATCCTGCTTTCAGCCAGCTGTGGGAGTCACTGATAAAAGACATGGCCTGAAAGAAAGTGCAAGGAAGCAACATCTGGGGTTATAATACTAACCTAAAATCCCAGACCATCTAAGTTAAAGCTGTTCTCGCAGCACCACCAGCTTCCTACATGAATTTAGGCAAGTCATTCAGGCACTATCAGCACACACTGATAGTAAGGGCCAACATCAAAGGCATCATTGCTCTCATGAGACCAATTATAAACTCCAAAACACAGCTCTCTCTAACAGTCGAGTCTGGCCCTGAAAGGTCTGAAATACTTCCAGATAGGTCAGCCTCTGCTGTGGCGCGCTTGCAGTTCAGCTGTCCCTAAATGCGCTTGGTCCTGTCCCCTTCCTTCCTCCTACCAGCAGACACACGCAAGGGTTGAAAGCATGGCTGCCTACGGACCGATGCCCCGGGCAGCTGGGCCCCCTCGCTGTGCACCTGGGATACATCTTAGAACCACTCTGGAGCCACACAGACGTGGTTGGTGTTAGTGTAGGCCCCAAGGTTTAATGCAGACGGAGGACTGACGGCTTGGCCAATCCCAGCTATCACGTAAAAGGATGGGGAAATACTTTCTGGCTCCGCTGAAGTCAATGGCAGCAGTCCCAATCACAGGATTTTAGCTTACAGTACTACAGCTACATCACCAGCTCACTTCTCTAAATATTTATTTAGAGTTGGGGTATATTTGAGCCAAATTCCAAAATTTAGACTTGGGTGTACAGTAGTATCAACTGTAAATCTTACAATCAGTAATCCCCTACCTAAACTTTGTGTCCGTATTTCATACCCAAGTAATGAACTGTTGGACCCACTTCAGTAATTGCATCTGTGCCTGGCTTGAGCCCATAAAGTCAGAGATGCCCAGGTCTGTAGGTCTTGAAAGTCTGTGTATTCTAGCAACTCCTAATCATTAGTAAATTCTAATTTGACTAATATGTTGGTTTAGAGCCACCAAGTTTCACATCATTTACCAGTGAAATCTACTTCAAACCCAGATGGTTCAGCTAACCTGTATGTCTTTTACAGTGGCAGGAAAGTATTTCATACATGAGCTATTTCAGGAGGGGATACAGAGATGATTGGGACATTAACAAATAAAAGGTTTTTATCCAGCACCTTCTTCAGAGATGGGCACCTCAAAGTCCTGTTGTGGTCTCTTGTAGGGGAGTATACATCTATTCCATATCCTTCCTCTCTGAGAATTTTTGAAGAATAAAAAATTAGGGGCCAAATCCCAAAAGCTATTCAGCAAATCCCCTCCTTTCCTACCAGCTTTGCTAGACATGCAGATACTTTCCAATATTCTTATAGCTATGCATGTAGTCTTATTACAGAAATAAGTAATATTTTGCAGGGGAAAAAAACACCTAATTTTACTCAAACTATACTATAAAAATATTTTTAACCACACACAGGATTCCAGAGAAGCTGGAAATACATTTAAAAATAAACCTAGTCCTGAAGTTTAGTTGTTTCTGTTCCTTTTCCCAGGTGCTAAGGCAAGCACTGATCTGGAATTGTTTGCAATGCCAGCCACTGCCTCTGCTTCTTGGCAAGTGCCAATGACTTGAGCTCCCTTCAGTTCCATCAGGGCATATAGCTATAGCTAGGAAGCAGGGCTGTACCAAAAAGCAGGCTAGCTAACAACCTGCCCCAAAGCTAATTCTTGATATCTTTATTACTTGGAAAGTCAACAGCAGCACTTTTTCCATGACGCCAGGTCTCTGAAAGGAGGCTACCTTGCTTCACCAGCTACAAGGCGATAAGCAGATTGCATCAGTGTACCACTCCCCTCCAGTTCGGCATTGCCTAACCTCATTTCTGCCTCCCAGTTGGCATCACACAATCATCACCTCACAATTATAGCACAGCCATGTGGTAGCCATAGCATCACTTGCATGAGGAGCATAATTGGGAAAGTGTCTCTATTGCTGGTTGGCTTAAGTGAGAACAGATACATTCTTTGTGAAAGAAAAGGCAACACGGTCGACTTCAGCTTCTCAATTAATCTTTTCCTCCCACATGCTCAGTTATTTTCTACAAGAAAACAGGCAGAAAGACTGCAAGGTGACTATGGATAAAGCCAATACTTTAAAAAAAAATGAAAACCAATTTTGAATCAGGTGTTTCTCAAGCAGCCATATTACCAGTCTCAATGGTACTGTGGTCATCTTACCTACATATTCCAAATTTAAAGGCCCGCTTTCCTTATGCGGGTTCATAATTTCCTATAAAGATAATAAATTTATTCTCATGCTGCCTCAAGTCTTGACTAAGCTAGAGTCCCACTGTGGTAAATATCACAATGAACATAATCTTGAACTGCTTATAGTGACTACCCTTTGTATGCCAGTAATCAGAGACTTTGAATTCCTTAAATATGACTGTATCAATTTGATTGTGCTCTGTAGAAAGATAGAGGTGTGGATGCCTCAAGGTTTTTGGTTGGTTGGTGTTTTGTTTTTTTTTCATTTCTCAATATTGAAGAGGATAGGTGCTAGGAAAGCTAGATCCTAAATGAAGAATTAAAGTCAAAGCCTTCTAAGTGATTTACAAAACTTCATCTGTACACCATTATGCAAACTTGCAGATAATGTCTTGACAAGCTAGGCCAGGTCACTGCCACGCTCAGATTGAAGATGAATGCACAGACTCACAAAAAGAAACATGACTTCTCAATATTAGAAAAGTTAAATTCTCTTCTATCCTTGCTGTAACCATTCTTAAAAAATGTCGTCTTCTAGAGTCAAGTGACATACCCAGCCCTAACAATTTACTACTCTACAGAGCCAGAAGGTGGAGTTGTAATGTAGAGGGCCATTACAGAACATCAAGAAGCTATACACCCAACAACTCTAGTTTTTCTCTACTAGAAAAACATACTACGATTTTGTAATCGTTCAAAAAGCCACTCTGCTGTATTCACGCCTGTTCGGTGGTAGCGTACAGCACCACTGCACGACTGTAAAAGCGCCAAAAGCAGAGAGTACTCTCAAAGCCAGAAAGTAGCCTAAAAACACAAGCAAAACCCACAAATAACTAGAAGTACATTCCGTTTTTACATCTTTTTATTTTTTTCTAAGTGGGAGCATCTCAGAAACATCTGCAATGAACTGTTTTAAGTTACTCATTCATTTGTAAATGCATATTAATAATATGTAAAGGCAATGTTATATTTTATGTAGACCACTAGATAACCATGTATATACATGTATCTGTTGAAACACAGAGCCAAGTCAGCCAGCCAGAAAACTATGCACTGAACAGAAAATTTGAAACCAAATCATTCCATGATTACATCTCAACAATATGTCCCTTTAAGCTGAAACAGACACTTAGTGACAGTCCATCAGTAGTCAGGGGGAGGATGTATTTAAGCCGACTCCCTTATGTTGGTACCTGTGTAATTTGGGATGGGATGTTAAATATGCCCCCTTTTCCAAGCAATGCTGATTTCCCATCCTGGACAAATGAAAATGAAAGCACATAACATCCCTGAGAAGCTCCAGAGCCTGCACTCACAAATGAAAACTAAGTCCTCAGTTAAGACTTGGCAGGAAAGTAACTCCCTGACATTCAGAGTTGATGCTGCTGGCACAGTGACTGTATCATTTACATTAATACGTTCAGTGCTCAGCCACCCCAGTGGCCTGACTGCAGAGTTGGAGATCCTTGGTTCTAGAATTAAAAAATAATTTTAAAAAACCCACACAAACACACACAAACCCAAAATCCAAAGTATCTAGAAGCTATTAAGGACTCAGGTAAGTCCTCAGACATACCTATTACAAAGCTAGGTAAGGACTGAGAACTAAAGATGGTGAAAAGAGACTTCAAGACCAAAAGAGTCAGTTCTCAGAGAAGTTATTCAGATGGACAAAGACACCCAGTAAAAGTTTACCAGAGTTGGTATTACAATGCTCACCGTAGACCAAATAAATTCTGAAAAAGTTTTCTCCAATTTTTGAAAACTGAAGTGAACAGGATCTTAAAAAACAGTATTTTTTTGAAGTTGGAACAGGCTTTTCTTTGGTCGGATCAGATTCTATCACCTTCAAAGCTTACAATAACCACAGTTATTATTTTCAGAAATACTACTTTCGACATAGAGGCTTTAAATCTCTGCACCAGGAGTTCTATATTTTATACCTGGCCACATGTTGCAGTGAGTTTTGGAAACACTGAGGTCAGAGTTTTTACAGCAACATGATAGAGTTAGTTACTGCCGGGCTGGGAAAAACCAAAGCATATTGCCAGTCAAATTAGACTTTTACGGACTATTCTGGTAAGGTCTGCCACCATGGGATGAAGACAACTTGGAATTATAGACTTCCTTAAGGAAAATGCGGCATTTGCTTTAGAAAAACTGTATCAAAATTAAATGGAAGAGACTGAGCACTATAAAAAACCTACAGCAAAACCATAACCAATGTATACAAATTAAATTATCGGGTAATAAAAGGGGGGGAGGGAATATGATCGATAACATTGTTGACAGAGGGATCTTACTAAAGAAAAGGCAGTCAGTTAAAAAGTAAAATACAATTCCTGTGTAAGTCACGTGCTCATGAATCCCAGAAAATTGAAAGGGAGTAGCTTTGTTCAGGATGAGACTGGATTCTTTAAGAATTCTGCTGAACTAGAGCTTGTAAAAAAGTATAATAAATTAAATCCTTCAAGAAAGTACACGCACAGGGAAGAAAGGTAACATTGTATGTGGGACAGACACCAAATGAAGTTACATGAGCAAGCAGACAAGTCTAACAAACTCGTGAGTACAGGAATGTAAAAAGAAAAAAAAAGAAAAAAAAAAAAAGACCTGAGGAAGATACAGCAGAAGGGATATCAAGCACTATGGATTAAGGACGGAATAGTACACGCTGAATGAGAAGGGGAAAGCAAGAAGCCACTGCAACTAAAATTTCCTTGCCAGAAACAAGAAACTGGGGAAGGAATGGCAGAACACAAAACAGCTGTCCATCTTGGGGAGGGCAGGGGGGGAAGCTGGGGGGGAAAAGGTTAGACAGAGGAAGCCAGGACATTTAGGAAGAGGAGTTTCCTTATAAACTCACCTTTTTGTTAGTTACTTAAGTAAAAAAAAAAATAAAAATAAAAAAAAATCTACAACCAGTTAAATATTCCTTTAAAAGTACAGTCTTGATTCACCATACACTTCTTTCACTAAAAGTTATTTAACATGTTTTGGGATTAGGTTTGGGGTTTCTTTTCTTTGATTTAGATTCACAGCATTTCAATTCATCAACTACTTTATTTAGCAAAGGTCACAAAATACTTTAAATAAAAGGTAACATAAAAAAGAAATGTTAGAAATTGAGGATTTGTGGGGGTTTTTTTTTAAAAAAAAAAAGTTCTTCTTGATCTCTCTAACTTTGCCCAAGTTTTATCAGATGCTTAACAGTTTAATCAGACATCTTTATTGTCATATCTTCCAATTATTATTTTACAGAGAATGCTACGATAAGAATCAACTAGATCAGCATACTAGCAAACTGGTTCTTATTAGGGTATTTCCTACACTTAAAATAGCTATTACAATGCACACCACAGAACATTAAGTACCCTAGGCATCAAATCTCATTATTCTCTGACAGAAGTCATTGTAAATTAAGAAAAAAAGTGTTTGAGATTCATTTTGAAATGTGTGGGAAGCAGTCTGTCTTTGTCTTTAAAAGACAAATACCTAAAATACCTCTCCTGTACTGGCTTAGCCACTTACACTGCTTCCAATATTTAGTCCATATATGTCACTAACTTGTTCCTTTTGTTTGTATTTTTTGTTTGCTTTTTCCTCTCTTCTTGAATGACCTAAAGCACCAGCATGCTGAAAAACAGGACAGTAGTAAGGTAGAATGAAGCCTTGTAAATGGCATCACACTGAATTAATCTGCATCAAATCCTCTGCTCAGGCAGAGTTTATCTATGCAGTTGGGAGCTCCTTCACCAACCAAGATTTCTACTGGGACAGAATACATGTTTGCAAGACGTACAGAGGTCCATCAGTCTAAGCCTTCTTCAAACTGATCTCATGTAAAGCACATACAGAGAACAAAACCCAGAACACTTGAAAGGAAAGCAACATTTGCTTCTAACAAACCCTGCAGGGAATTAAGCAGGTGCAAAAGCCTACTGTCTGAGGGAAAGAAAAAAAATCTGTTAATATTTAACTCCCAAACAAACGCTGAGATTACTGCGGAAAGGCTTACAATTTATACTGCATTGAATCAAGCAGCTGGTGAAACATTCAAAAGCCTGTAAGGTAATATGGTCATTAGGACTAGTTAAATTCCTTTGAAGGAATTTAGCAAAAGATTCCTAGGCTGCTTCAAATGAAATACGCAAAGGCTCTCATTGACAAGGCATAATGGGATGGACAGGAATGTTGTGGTGTTGATAAGAGGACCTTTAAAGCTGAAACTTGCTATGGATAAGTTTTGACAACCCGGTTGACAGCTCTGAAAGGGAGAATATATCTGAAGAGGCAAGAGATTTAGATTCCTATCACCCTTCTGAAGAACAGCAACATCCAGGTTGTGAACAAATCTGTCCAAAGATGCTCTGAGCTATAGCACAGTTTCACACAGATAGCAACTGATCCTTACAACGCGTGAGGGGCAGCAGATACTGTCTGTCAGCAGCAGGGCTACTGGATTACAAAGATGGGAAACCTGTCTTACTGTTCTAAAGAGATACCTATCAAGACCAGCCACCAGCATATGCTACCCTTCTTTTAATCAGTGACAGATCTGGACGCTCATAACCTGAACAGAACTTTCCATCTGTTGTGCTGTTTAACGAGTTTCAGATCAGAAATCGCTAACATTTCAACTTTATCTGATATTCGGTGCCCTACACGACAACAGAATCGGTCATTCCACAAGCTGCATATTTTCACCTTTCAAAACCAACACACATTTGTAGTGCAGCTCATTAATACACTATGAGAAACTGTAATTATTTAATTAATACTGTTGGGCAGTGTAAAACTATTGAATTTTTCACTCCCTAAATTAGAAAAGAGATCAAAGCAGCAGTCTAACATAGCCCAGTTTTCCATGCTTTTGTCTCCTCTGGTTTAAATGCAACCTCCTCAGTTTCTACTTACACTGCCTTCCCTCCCCTGCCTCTGTACCCTCAAGCTCTGGCATGTCCTGGATCTTTCTCCACTGCAACACCCTAACTTCTCTTTCCCAGCTTGTCTCCACCACAGTATCTCCACATGTTCAGTCTAGTTTTGCTTGATCTTCCAGATGGAAAGGAACAACGCTGGCTGCGGCTAGACCAGACCTATGCATGCAGCTTGGCCAAACAGCTCTTCCTCTTGGCCGCCAGGCAAACCAAACACAAGAGCAGCCTTCCAGCTACGGCATGTCTGCCAGCTAGCTCCGGGGGACTACAGCTCCCAGCCCGCGGGCAGTCCAGGCTTGCTGGAAAAATGCAGCATGCTTAAGACTATTTGGATTTGGTAATCAGGGAGCCCAACTGATACAAAGAAGAGAAATACCTAGGAAAGAGTGCTCCTTCACGATTCTTGTCTCCTTAAGAAACCAAGATAAATTCAACAATTGTGATTCAGCACCTGTCAGTTTGCAGTCCTTTTGGCCAACGGTGATAATGCTTTATCAAGAGCTATAGCACTTAACTCTGCACTTCCCTCTATCAAACTTCTTGCTAGCTGTTGTGGAAAGAGAATGCAGGAAATAAACAGGGAAAGACAAGGAAAGCAAGCGAAATCCTCACACCTCAGACACACACATTCAAAATTTGAGTTTTTACGGACATAACTCTAAATGCTACAAAACCTAGGAAGAACTTTGTAAAAGGGAGCCAGCTGGCAATACTTGCTACTTTTTTTGTTTGTTTGTTTACTTTAAGGATATTGGAAGGAGGTACCCAATGTTGCACCAAAATAACATATCAACAAACACTTATGTGATATTTAAACAAGGAAGGAAGGACGGGTGATTTAGTAAGAACATCACACAAACAAAACAGTGCAAAGCTGTTGCCATTTTTGGTCAGCTAAAACCAGAAGGTCAGTATATGTGAGAAACAGGAGGCAAAACAATCTATTTAACAATGCCATCTGGGAACAACACTTATATGTAATATTAAAAAGGTCTAATTTCCACTAACTCCTCTGTAACAAGTACGCCATGGCTACATTGCCTGCAGCAAGAGGCAGGTTCCAGGGCTTAACACCTCACAAGTAACACCCTGGTCAGAAGAGCTCGCAGAGGACCAGATCCCATCGTGACCTTGTTTTATTTCTTCATTTTACCATTCTTATACCAATAGAAAACCCTTGAGTTAATGGTTATGTACTTTTCTATAAAATGTTAAATGAATAGAAATGTAGTAATCTCTTGAGTATGAACACTGAAATACGTGGAGCTTAATTATACAAGTTTTCACGTGGATAGGTAACCCTTATCAGTAAAGTGAATGAGGCTGCACACATTTAGTCTGCTCAGACAAGTTTTACTTTCAGTAACGAGACTTGTCACCAGGACTCAACAAGGACAGCATCAAACTGACTACATACTTTGGTAAAGAACCTATACAAACAGCTAATCATAAAGCATGGTGAAATACATCTCTACGTAAAGACGGAAGTTTCAAAAATGCTATACAATATCAGAGGTTAATATTTTAATGATCTCTCTAAATAATACATCATCTTTTGAACAAGCTAATACTTTATAGATGAGCATCTTTAAACCAAGTGTAATTGAGCTACAGTGTTTCTATAGTAGTGTCCCCTCATTCTGAATCTCTTTTAACACTCATTGATTTCTGCCAGACACTCATTGGAAGAATTAATTTATTTATGAACTTGTCATTACAAGTCATTGATTAAGATGTCCTTCCTTAAAGATTTAATTATGCCCAAAGATAAAAGATTTGCTAATTATTGTCTTTTATCTAATTGAAGCTTTGTATTACAAATAAAGTTCAAAGGTTTAAGACAGTTGCCCTTTCAACCATTTGGGCAAAGATGAGAATTTAATTAGAAGGGAGACCATGTTCTCACTAGAATCTTCAGACATATTCCAGAAGCCATTCTGGTAACAGAATTGATGACTATTCAATGTGCAGAGATCTCAGAAAATCTTTTAACCTTTTTTTGCCTTTCACATGTTTCCCCAGCATTGCTCTTTGTTTTGGATCCATCAAGCAATTTGACAGTCTGACCCAGCTAGTGAAATATCTTAAGTCAAAGATTAAGAACTTCCATGTTCCTTTTTCTTCCAGTTTTACCTTCTCTTAGATACCAACAATGGGAACAAGTCCTAAGGTTCTTCAGAGAAAGATAGCAGCAATAACCTCACATAAGAGTAGTTCTTAACCAAGGACTAAAGCAGAAAAACATCAAGGTATAAATATCAATATCTCTTAACAGTAAACAATTCAGAAAAAATACTGTTACACACAAGGTTTCTTTCTATGTCATTAAACGAATTCATGAATTTGTTGGCTCATTTCATAATAGCCCTTATCAAGAAATGGACACATCTACAGAACAGCAAATCCTAACATACAAATGACTTAATTTTCAAACTTCCTAGGATGAGACCACATTTGCAGAAACCTGAAGCACAAAGCTATCCTATTTGGTACACACATCTATCAGTACCGCATGCAAATACCACCTGCGGGAACTGCACTTGCAAACGATAGCAAAGATCTCACACTGTGTTCATAATTATTAGGTTTTGCATACGGCTGCAAATACGCAGTTCTAAAGAGCTGGTCCACTGGGGAGACCTTGTTCCCCCAACAGCGTTTACTGTTACGGTAGAACACAAGGCTCAACGGATACTTCCACTACATGGATAGGAAGATTCTGTGGCAAAGGCCCTGTCAGTCCCCATCAAACACAGAATGACTGCTCTGAAACTGTAAGCTATTCCAAGTCGGTATTTGGTCATAACAAATACCCACTAGACTACCATCTAGTGAAGTTGCTCGACATTTATACATATAATTAAAACAAGTATAATCAATCAATCCATCCATATACAATCAAACTATAGATTTGAAAGTCTCCTTGATTTATGACATAGTTTATAGGAATAGAATATTTAATACTTCAGTGAGCCAGTATTTCCTCATTTTTTATTTCTGTTTTTCAAAACATATATTAGACATTTGAAGCAGTGAATGAGCTTTGAGTGACCTTTACCAAAATAACTTCATAATAAAATACACTTGAATTCAAGTACTTGGCCCAGATTCCTGTAACTTTTTATTACTTCTGAGAATAACTAACCAAGTAAATTTCCATGTACACAGTGGAGCCACCCAGGCTGAAAGAGGGAAAGAGAAAGACATTCATTAAATTACTGGGTGATAGAAGATCCACAGCTTTTGTGAGCACTGCCACAAATGTCAGTCATCTTCTACAGAAAAAGGAGAAAGATACAGGATCAAGGAGTTGTATTTTGAGTCAATGAGTTCCGTTCAATAGTACATGTCATGCCAAGTGTCAGTCAAAGCGAATCAAACAGCTCTGGAAAGATGGGACAGATCTGCAGAACTGGAAGCTTACTCTGTGCTTAGTGAATTACCACCTGGCATCCTGGTTATAAAGCTCAAGACAGACTAAGGCTTTTGCAGAAGTACTTCACCCACAGATTACTGGATGCTAGGTTACTTGGATGTTGACAAGACCCAAAATTTCACCCTTTTGCCACAGTAAGCTACTTTATGAGACCGCTACTAAGGAGTAAAGAATCTGGCCTGACTTAAATGTTACAAACCATTTCATGTTCGCAGCAGCGTAACCAAAAGGCTTACAAAAGCCCCAAGCCTAAATACCCTCACACAGCCCCTTCTCCTCGTTCTGTGAGGTTTTCTGTTTATTGGGCAACCTCACACTGCTCCTAGCATTTAGAGTACCACACAGAGGGAAGTTTCTAGTGTGCTGCTCACACTACAATTGTCAATTCCTGTTAATACTACTCAGAAAAAAAGAGATGCTTCTAAGGTACAGGAGCTTTACTTTTTTCCTTACAGTTGTAGAATTACAGAAGTGTACATGCCTACAATTTTTAATAATCATTTCCAGAAGAAATGCCTTCTTGCAAAAGCTATGAACCCCTGCTTTGCACCTAAGCTTTCCCAAAATTAAAGCACGGTTTTATAGCATCAGCATGATAAGACTAAAATGGAAATCCAAAACTGTTGAAGATGGTTTGGTTCAAGTCTTGATTTTAATCGACTGCTTTTGGATGTAAGTTTTGGTGTGGAACAACTCACATTCTCTTCAGCAGGAATTCAGTGAAATTTACACATCACTGACACCCAGGAGCTTAAAGCAAAACAAGTTTTTGAGATTTTCTTTTTATAAAAAAATTGGTAAAATACACATGGGTAGGCACATGTATTTTCACTTCTCACAGTTACAGCTTAAGCGAATCTCAGGAGCATCTAATCAAACACCTTTTTAAAATCTTACACTTTATCATTCTAAGAAAAAACGTATGGGACAAATAAACCTGTTCTAACTACTTGGCAAGCTCAAATTTTTCTGTCCCACTTCAATTTTCACCCAAGTGAAGGACATGTCAAGACTACACTGATAAACCAGACAGTATAGGCACCCTGTTCCTTATGCTGTCTAGTGTGTGCAACTCCTTCCACGTGCAGAACACGGCCACAGGTTAAGCGCTATATCCTGAAGAGGAAACCTGCAGTGAGTGTGCCACAGAACCAGCAAAATCCCATACATACTTCAAAGTTGTGCCTAGTTTATTTCCAACAGAAAGAAAAACTTAATAATCATAATTTCTTCAGCAACATCTCCCTTCTTCCTCAAAACCTAAGGGGTGTATCACCTTTGAAGCTGGAAGAAGAAAAACAAAAGTCAGCAGTTTTAAAATAAAAGTGCTATACCTATATGGAACACTTATGTTCTCAGCATGATCCAAACAATCATCTAAGGGGAACCCTACTCCCTAGGATGCTCCAGAGCACTGTACATAATCAAGAACACTAAAAAACTGGATTTGTGCACTGGCCATTACCTTAGTTCTTCATTTATGAGCAACAATGCAAAATAAACTTGATGCTGGAAAAGAAAGCAAGCTTTCCTTCCCTATTCTAAATGCTAATTAAATATTAATATTTTCTTTAAATGAAACAGTGGATTATCAGAAGAAAGAAATAAAAGCACTTGCTAAGACCTGAAAGCAAAAAATCCACGGCAATTTACTGTAAAGCATTTGTCTTTGTAAAAATGACAGGACTCATGAGACAGTGATTTGTATGTGCTCCCCTAGAAACATACCACACCAAGCTAGGCAAATATAGCAATCTCTGTTCAAACAATATTTCAGATTTAGAAATTGTTCTCTTCAGTTTGCTATATTTTATTTTTGCTCTCACATATCCACACTGTAACTGAATTTCCCCACTAGTGAGGCTCACTGACACCACTGATAACAGAGGAGACTAATTCAGTGATTTCACCAATGAGCCTGCACATGACGTGAATGACACCAAGAATTACCTGCAGCCTATCAGAAAAAAGTAATATTAAAAGCAAAGTGTTTGATGAGAAAGCAAAACTAACCAGAACAGCTCAAAATCACATAGGAAAAAAAAATACATACAAAAGAAGCAATTCCAAATAATGTGGGATTTTTTTCTTTAGATCTGTTGATGAATGAATGCTACAGCTCTTCAGCAGGTAAGCAGGGTGGTCACCAGAAGCTAATGCATTATTGCTATGGGCACCTTTGTGAAACCTGTATCTAATGATCCCACTGAAGTCAACAGATAATCTGCCTTTTGTTTCTGTCATACCAGAATCTGCAATCTCACATTCAAATACTTCAAATTTCAGATTCTCAAAGTTTCTGTTCGGCTGCATGTTTTTCCTTTTAGATTCAAAATTTGGAAAGGATGCACAGCTAAGTATGCCTGTAAGAGTACTCCAGCCCTGATGCTTTCATGCTATTTGACATGGTGATTTACTTCATTGTTTCTCAAGGGACTGCAAGTTAAGGATGAGGACCTAGTCCCCGCACAACAGGTCCTGCTCTCAGAATAGAAAATGGAAAAGGAAAGTGAAGTGTCCTCATATGGGAGAGAAGCTTGCATCTTGTCAGATTTTTATGTGGTTTATTTATTTTCATAAGTAAGCTGTAGTATCTGGGCATCTCCTAGTATTATTTATAGGCATTTCTATAGAGCTCATAATCACAGTATCTGAGTGCCTCACACTATTTACGATATGCCATTTATCTCTGGAGGGTACAACTCTCCTCCTTTCTGCTTTGAAGATGGCTTCTCATAGAGATAAGGTACAGATGATTAATGCCTTCTGCACTTGGCATCTTGTGACATGGCTCTTCGGGGAAATGTGAGTCTTTAATCACACTCTAAAGCAGAGGATTTGGGCTCAGTTTGATCTTTTTTGGACTGTACCTTTTTCTGCAAATATAGAGTACAGTAAATTTCAAAAAAGTATGAAGAGAACAAGAAATTCCATAGAAAAATCAGCAACTGCAGTTTTTCTCTCCTGAAGAGCCACACATGACAAAATATCTTCCTTAAAGGAATACAAACATCAACAATGTCTCCTCATTATGTAGGTTCTGATCCAGTGAGAATTCATTTCAACCCCATCTCAGAGCTGTCCAGTATTCCAGGGAAGGGAACATTTTTTTTTTTTCCAGTCTGAGAAGGTCAGAATGTTTCCTGAGAGGCTGAGAGATGGACAAATGAAGCATCTTTCACATACTGACTGGCACTAAGCATTAGTTTTCCTAACTGGCATGAGCTCACATACCCAGTAAGAAGTTTCTGAATTGCCTTGATGAATGAACTCAGTTTCTTCAGCCCTACTGAAGAAAGGGCTGAGATTTGTCCTTTTATACAAAATATACAGAAAAATGCAATCAGCTGATAAATAGCAAGCCTTTGATGATGATGACTATTCAAAAATATATTTGGGAAAAAGAATAAGCAGAAACTAAGTCAAAGAGGTTATTTAAGAGGATGAGGTTTCTCATAGCTCAGGACTATTTTGTGAAAGTGGACAGATTTCAATTTCTGAAGTGTAACATTTTAAACAGAAAAAAATGTAAGTATAAACAATATATTTTGGTCACTTAAGGAGAAGTTTTCTAATCCTAATTCACACCCCTAAGGATGTCACTGATCCTTAGAAGGCCTCGCTAGCAAAGACTAGAGAAAGATCAAAGAAAGAAAACCATCAATCAAGGTAACTTAGATTTTAAGCTCTTTGGCTTTCCTTGGTTACGTCAGTGTCTGAAACTTTGACCTTAAGTAGAGCTGGAATACAAGCAACAGGCATTTCCCCAGTGGAATAACTGAACATCTTCTACCAACATTCCCTTCATTGATTAAATAAATTTGAATGGACTTTGCTGACACAAAAATTTCAGAAATGTTTCCATGATTAAGATGCCTGAATGAAGGGCAACTGACACAGGACAAAATTCACGAGAACATAATTTAATTCTAAAGATACCTCTAAATAGCTTCAAAAGACACACTATGAACAGGAACTTCCAGAAGTTTAGCACATATATCTTCAGGAAGCGTCACCCTAAGTATATTCTGAGTGAGGTGGTGTCAGCTTAGACAGATACACGTTATTTCTACAAGATGACTCATTTACTAGTTGCCAGATACTTCCCCATCTACATCTTCTAGTCTGTTAGAAACACGAGCATGATTTTTCACATGACGGATACAGAAATGCTGGTTATAAAAGAGCTGCATTCTCAGAAATCTGTTGAGCACTTGAGAAAAGTCTGGGTAACTAATCCTTCCAGTGTCAAAAGAGGAAAAGAGTTATTGTGACAAATCATTTCCATAATGATTAATGTGGGGTCCTCTGGAAATCAGCCCCAGTGTTAGGGGGTTTTATGCTTCTTACTTTAGAAAGTCCTCAGAAGGAGGTACCACTCACTTTGAACACATCATGAATGTAAAAAACTTTCCAAAAGAAAAAGATAGAAAATAAATATAGCGGTATGCCCAAGAAATCATAATACTTTGACAGTCTAGCAATTTTTAAGTCAGAAATGCCACAGTATACAACTGGCTCAGATTCCTGAATGTATTTGTCCTGCTAATTTACCCACAAATGGAGCACTATATAGTGCTGATGCAGAAGTTTTTGGTTTTGGCTTGGGGTTTTCTTTTTTGCTTTAACAGAGCCCAGCAGCAGAAGGTCCCAGCCTTGGCCCAGCATCTCACAGTTTGTGGCAGCACAGAATCCCGTTTACCAGGCTACCCTCTATAAGATAGCCAAGGTCAATCTTCACTGCTGAACCCAGTGTTCTTACCCAAATTAAATACATAAATCAGAAAGCATGGAATGGATTCAAATGTGATCTTAGAACCAAATGCAAACAGAAATAATTCAGCTTAAACTACTGAAATTACATTGCTATGGAGCTGGGAAAATTGATAGTAGAATCAGCTCAATATTCCTCACTAGGAATTTACTTCCTTAGCAGAGAGATTTCCAGAGAAAACCATTCAGGTAAGAATAAGAAGGCAAAGATGAAAGACACTGAAACGTATAAATAAAGGTACAGGATAAATCAGTTACAGTTGTTTAGGATTTTTGTGAGGAACAAAGTCTAATTTCACAATCTTAGCATCATCCATTCTAATTTAGTTCAGAGAAAACATTTGTAAAACCAGAAAGGTGCATCAGAGAGAAGTAAAAATAATTCAGGTTTTTAGAAAAGAGATGATGATGATAGAAGATTAGCCAGGATTGGCCTCCATAGCTTCAGAAAGGATTAGCAAAGGGAGAAGGATTCCATTTCCAACAAAGACTGGAAAGGCAAGTGACGGACTCATGTAGATGAACAGTTTCTCAGTTGCTATTCTGAAAGAAAGTAGCCATCAGCTGAAGCCAGGGAGAGCAATAACACACAACAATTCAGTTACATTTCATAAACTGTGCTGGCACACAGCATGAGGCCAAAGTCAGCAATAGATGTAAGCAGCATAAATCACATCAAGAAACAAATGAACACACATAAGGCCTGATCTTCCTGTTTATCTCAGCACACAGCAGGAGGGAATGCAGTGAAATCATTCAACACTGAGCGCAGAAGTTCAGAGAGGAGAATTAGACCTCTGAGGTTTGGGTTAGTTGGTTTGGCGGGTGGTTTTTTTGGCTGAGGGTATGTGTTTTAAGAACAAAAATATAGGCAACCACTTTAGGTATCCCAGCAAGGATGACATGCTGTGGACTTAACTGATGTAAATCAGACATAGAAGTGATCGAACACTATTTTCTTCCTGTGGCAGAGGTCCCCAAATGTATTCTACTGGATCCAGTGCTGAAGCCTGCATTTTTCTGGTGTTGAGCCTAGAGGTTGATGCAGTGGTGTTTTCATGCAAGACTATGTAAACTGAGTTCTCAAGTGAGAGCTATTCCAGATATATATCCTAAACCAAGAAGACTTGCTGGATTGCATGTGGAAAGCACAGGAAAAAGGATAGGACAAGAATGGCAACTTTTTGTTGCCCTCTTGCAAATGTTTCTCAAACAGGATTAACTTTGTCTGCACTAAGGTCATAGTGCATATGACACATACTCTTTTGAAAGTTCCTCGTTACAGACAGAGCTGACAGGATGGCACTCCTTGTTGGCATGGCATTCCTGCTATGCAATACCAGTCACAACTCACAAAAATACTTTTACAAGACCTGACACGATGTTTTGCAAGTGCTAAATTTTTATCCTCTCATACTGAGGTGGGACAAAGAGGGGGTAGGTGTCTTCAGCCATTTTAATGCATTTTATAATGCTTCCAGATGCTGCATGCTAGTCTCACTAAAAGCTTCTCATTATCATAAAATTTACATGCTCTGTGGGCTGAAAGACACTCTTCAATGTGATAATAAAAGGCATATTAATTTGACAAAAATGATCAAAAGATCATGTAAAGATGCTACAGAGCATGCAAGGACGTTGCAAATAATCTTTCCCAAGGACCTGAAAAAAAAAACCAGCAAAACAAAGTCCTTGCAGTTTTTCCACTATGTTCTTAACATAATCCCCTGACAACAATACCGAAAACTCAGCATCTCACACATTTAAAGCACAAAAAGAACACTAACTGGTGTTCTGGGCTAGTCTTGTAGATTGGTGTATGATTTCTTTGCTAAGAACACATGAAGCATCCTTTGACTAGTGCATTATCATGGACATCTGAAATAACACTTGAGTCACGAAGGACATGTACACCAACTAATGTCAGATTGTTTCAATAACAGGCCACTGTATACTTTTTTTAAACATTCCACCAAGCTATGGTATTTTACCTACCGTTTTATGGTAGGACACCAGAAACGCCATGTAGTAGGGATGTAGTTCTAAATGCACTGTGGAAGACAAGTGATAAAACATTGCCCTGACAGCAATATGTAAGTTTCTCTAACAAGTTTATCTCCAGACCTTTCGCCAAAGCGTCAAGTGCAGGTCTACACTTACCTTAATTTAGCAAGGGCACAGTTACAAACCACAAAACACCTAGTCCTGTTAAACATATCAAGAAAAAAATAAATAAGATAAACCCACCAAAAACCCCACAAACCAAAAAACAGCAAAAGATAGATATGTTTATTTACTCAGACTTAAAGACAAAAGTTAGAGTCAGGAAATCCTTTATGAACTCAGAGGATAAAATACGGTTTCTCCATGAATGACCTCAACATATTATCATTACATATTTCGGCTATGCAGTATCATCTTCTGATCTCAAGAGATCAGTATTTGAAATTAAGTCTTTTTATAGGTTTTCTCCAAGTGTCTAAACAGACTTCTCAAGGTAATACACATTAAACTTGAGAAATATTAACTACACAGTAAAACTTTATGTACAACCATGTAAACAAACCACGTCTACTTTTTTCCAGAACTGGTATCTCTGAAAAAATTTTAATATGCAAGTTGAATTAAGGAAAGTTCTCATAACCACGTGACAGGGAAATGGACCATCTTTTCATTACACTGATTTACCAGATTACCAGAAACCAACATGTCTGCACACTGAAGTTGTTAAACATTCCGATACCACGGATTCAAGGAGGACATATCAGATTTGTACCAGCTTCAAAGAATGCGGGTACCACGATACACTGCGGTTTGAGATGCTGCAGTTATTCCCATGCTCAGTATAAAAGATAACTGTGATAGTTCAAATAGCATTGCATAGTAACTGTTGAGATTTTAATAACTTTATTAATAATGTAGTAAACTAATGCTGATTAAATGTCTCTAACATTCTTTTTAACTGCAGTGGTAATAAAAAAACTGATCCATTTAAACTAGTTTTCCTGTAAGCTAAAACGGACTCCATATAAACTACCGTTCCCCCTTTTAGCCAGCTCTCACCTCTTGTGCCACGGTGGGCTAGCAGTGAAAAAACTGTACACCACAGAGTATCTTAATAAGCAAAAAGTTCTCAAAAGGTTTCTCTGGAGAATTTTACTATGACAGACTTATCTTGGTGCTCCAAGCCAGTATGCCTTCCTGTTTTATGAGACAGCCTAATAAAAGATGCTAGTTCTCCTTCATACACCTTGTTTCTTTAAAATGGAAGGAAGGATTCCTGTAACCATCCTGGGTCTTTTTAACCACTCTTCTAAGGCTAAAGAGTTTACTTTGGAGAAGAACTCATGGCAATATGTGCCAGCTTCCAAATCTAAAACAAGAAATACACACCATTATGAAGATCGATTATAGTATGGGTTTCTGGAGGTCCAAGTATAACCTGTATTTCTTCTTGCTGAACAAGAAGATACCATTCACTTTAGCAGAATTCCAGGGTTGCTAAATATTGCATTTAAAAACCATACGATTTATCATGACCAGTAATACTTTGACAGGTGTCAAGATTGTAATATCTTCTGATGGATCAACACAAAAACCCCAGTACTGAAAACTGATTCATTAACAACAGCTTTCTCTTCCATAGCCTCTCACCATCTTTTATCCATTGCATGTTAACCTGATAATCCTAAGTATCTGTCAAAATTTAGCCCAGAGGAAACAGTTTGGCAGTTAAAAGAATTAAGGTTCTTAGAATTATCTAGAAATAGAATTTTCATTAAAGGAAAAAAAAGTAATCCATATTTTAGAAGTTAATTTTAATTTTTTGTAAATGGTGTAACTTACAGCTAAATCATTGGAAATTATAACTAGCTCTACAAGTTGAAACACCAAAAAGCTGAATTCTGCCAAGTTACTGGCCTATTAATCCAGTATAATCCACATCCTTAAAATAACATCTTCAGAAGGATTGTGGCTATATCCATCTGTTCAAGCACTGAATATTTTATTATGTCTTACAGAAACACCAACGCATTATAGAAATGTCATCCAGTGATGTTTTTAATTCTTTTTATATCTGACTAGCTACAGACATCTCTGTTCCAGAGAAATAGAGTTAGCAGGTCAACTAACGTCCTACTTCCATTCAACAGGTCGCTGGAATTTAGTATTTCAGGCAAGATAAAAGAAACACTAGCAAGTCCCTGAAGCAAAAGCAGTGAAACCTACAATCAGCCTCCTCAGGCGGTACTTCAGCAGCGATGTGGCTGCAAACCAGGTGTGATGCCCGGCTTGCTCCATGGGCAGTGCTTTGGGGAGGGTTCCTTAAAGCATGCTGATAACACAGCACTAGGAGTTAATGAGATGACTGCCAGCATTATCACTAAGTGAAAAGAAGGTAGGGCACAATCCATCAGGTAAGTTACTGGTTCCTTATGCACATTTGCAAGTGAAAGATTTGGTAACAGTCTTGTCTACCAAACATACCAGGCAATTAATTCCTTGGACCTGTACCTTTTCTTCTTACACCAGAATAAGCCAGTGGGGAACATGTTTAAAAACAACATAAATATAACAAATCAAAGCCAACACAACCTGTCAGAAGAGAATTTTATATTTTCAATTAATCCAAGCAAACAGCCAAAGCTATTTACCTCGATGGAACAACACTGGTGTTCAGAGTCTCTAACAGAGTCACACTACATCAAGAGTACATGTCCGGACCCCAAAAAAGACTTCTGAAGTTCAGCAGTATCTTGGAATTTGAGTGGAGCCTAACTCTCATAATGAAAACCTATTCCTTGAGGAGCTATCACAGACATGGGCATTTAATTCCACTCAAAAGGACTGAGAAATCTAATGTACTTGCATATTAGGCAGTCCCTTTTTATATGCCTCAGTTTTCATTTTAGGATTCGTGGGAGACGGAACCCAGTAGGATCTGATACTCATCTACACTCCAATATCAAAAAATGGTCTTATAATGGGCATCAGCATAATTGCAGTGTAACCAAATTCAAAGGTAAAAGAGGTCAATTCCCAAAGATTTATATCCATGTTATCAACTCTCTCTGCTCTCAGAAACCACAAAAACTTGAGTAACAGTGATGAAAGAAACCTTTTTTTTTTTTTTTTTTTAACATAAATGCTACTAAAAACATACAGAAATCAGTAGAAAATTATAACTACTTTAAACCAAGCTGTAGAATTTTATGGTAAGGATATAATTTTCTGCTAAGTTTTATAGACGTGCCCAGAAATAAAACACCAGGCCTCTATTGAGTTTTATAGGGCTTTTCTGTAAGAATTACAAACAGTGGTATTCAAACAATACTTGTGGATCAGTCTGCCAGCAGCCCTGAAGCTAAAACTGTATTGCATAAACCAGGCATTGAATAATGTGGGATAATGAACAAATTCATAAAAAGTCAGTGGCTGTTTGTCAGTAATCTGCGAACAGACAAAGTGGTAAATTCATTGAATAAAAAACTCCTGGCTGTGAATACTTCACCCAACTTTACTGCTTTGCCTTTAAGGGACTGCCTGAAGGGCTTATAACTCCACAGCATTCTTGCCAGGTAATTTGTGCAGCATTTTTTAGCAACAGTTAAATTAAAAAGCCCTTATGGGAAAACTCAATGAATTTAATAGAGATGAAATCAATATGGTTCTGCAGAAATTACTCCAAAACCTTCAGTTAGATCCTCTCCACTAATCTCAGCCCCTTTACAGTGCATAGTACGGTCAAAGTAGCATAAGAGAATCCTAAAGTGGTGATTACAACTGCAGGGAAAATCTCCAGGGAAAGCACTTCTGAGACCCTACAAGAGCTTGCTTTGCACCTGGAAGAAGAGGATGGCATGAAACTGAGGAGCAAGGCAGTTCAAACAACCCAAGGATGCTGATGCAGCTTAGCTAGGAACCGAAATATGCAAAGAACCTCTCCAGCAGCTTAGTACAAGTTGAAATGCTTTTCAACTTTGCATTTGAGACAGCGGCCTTTCTGTGGAACAGTCAAGCAGCCCATAGAGTTAATATGGCAGAACTGTATCAAGAAGGGGACCACATCCCATTTAATATTCCCACAGAAAAGTTGGCCTTCCCAGCTAAGTATGGCAAAAAAATGGGTTCTGCTACTCCCTTATGCTTACACCTCCTTCACTTCACAGGTGAACGATAGGGAAAGCAGGACAAATCCCACTCTTTCCCAGATGAATAAACATGTCCTGAAAATCCCAAGTGAGGCAATGAAAGTAACAACAGGGGGTGCAGCCAACACTGATAGAGCCTCATGAATACAGGGAAATCCAAACAAAATTCCCTTTAGAAACAGGAGCCGCACAATAAAGGCGTCGGGGGTGGTGACAATACCAATAGTAGCAAGTTTTACCCTATTTTGCACTGTTATTAACTCAGATGACAAGGCAGTATACACCCACCACCATCCCTCCCTCCCTCCCACCCCACCCCGTACTCAGTTTCCACGAGGCTGAAAGAATTCAGATGGCAAATCCGACAGATGGAAAGATGGTGCTGCGTCTAAAAACTCCCGATTTTAACAGTAACTATGTTCTCCTCTTTTCCTGGGACACCATGTGGAAAAACACATTAAGGTCTGCAAGATATGCTGGTTAGCATGGAGAGTATAGCAGTACCTTAGACACAGGTGTGGCAGACAGGATTAGAGGACTCCACCCACAGTTATTTAACTTCAAAGAAAGTATTTAAATTTTGTCCCTGAACTTTTAAAGTTTGTCCTGATTAGCTTACAAAGCTTAGTTTTCGTATCCAAGTTCATCTAAGTGGATGACCAAGGGAATAAAGTGTAGCTGAAATCAACATGCTCTTAAGAGCTGTTTAGATTTTGTAGCTTTGTTTAGTACTGAACACGTTTATGAAACTGCAGTTACCACAACAATAAATGCAGATATCACTAATTATAATACTAGGTTTTAAACGTAACTTGAGTGTCTCCAGTGGCTTTTAAAGTGGTGTAATACCACAGCCAATTCAAACTTAATTAAAACTATCAGTTTAATTTAGTTTACATTTACAGCTAAAAAACCTAGAAAACAATACATCCAAACTTTACAGACATTCTATAACTCTATTCCAAATATTCATATTAGGGACAGGGCAAATCTGAATATTTGTTTTGATAAATGACTTTTATTATAATCTTTTTGCCCATCCATGCTTACATGTCATCTTATTCTTTACTTAGCTTACAGTGGAAAAATGCACACACTTCCCTTTTCTTAAGGGATGTACGTGCATTTTTCCACTCAGTGCTTAAAGAATTGGATGAATAAATCCCACTGGTAATTACAGCATGTAATCTTATCTGAGGTTCAATCTGTTGCACTAAAAATCTCCCCTGTGATATCTAAAAGGGTAGACAGATATAATGGAAGATTTCTGGAGTCTGTTCTGCTGTCCTACATCACTGAAGCCAACAGTAACAAGACTGGTCTCAAAAAATTGCCTTAAGCATCTGAGCATAAAGCTTTGACTTCTTTTTAAAGGAGACCATGAAAACTGACTCGTTCTTCTGCCCTTTTGAAATTCCCAGCCCACATCCCTATTTGTGAGAAGGATTATTTTTATTTTACGCAGTGGTAGTGTTTAGAGGCCCCAACAGAGATCAGGGCCCCATTGTACTAGACACTGAGCAAGCACACAGCAGAAGGCCAGTGCTCTGGAAAACTGACAGAAGAGTGTGGGAGGGGAAGCACAGGCACAAGGAGGTGGTTTGCTCAAGATCACACAACACATCATTAACAGGCCAAGACCTTCTGGTTCTCCATGAGGTTAAGGAACTAAAGATCCTCAATAAGATGTGAACTCTTAGCACAGAAAAATGATACTTTCTTTTTAACATTTATATGGCAAAATGTGCCTCACCTACCTGTAAAAACACAATATACTGAATATTGTCAGACACAAGATACTGGTCTAGAATACTCACAGGACTGATCCACTATGGAAGTGCTGATACTCCATCTAGCCTTCAAAATGAAAGCAGATCTCAGAATCATATATTGACCAAAGAATTGCATGCATTAGCAAACAGTGCCTGTCTTCAGCTTATCTTCACTACATCGTATCCAGTCCTCTTCAGGCATTATAAATACTAATACCGATTTGCTATTTTCCTGGAAGGGAAACTCGCACCAGGTCTCAGAACAGATGTGTTCCTGTTAAAATTATAGTGCTGCCATTGATTTGAATGGGAAGAAAACTGAGACAGTGCAAAAAAAGGAGACTGGGATTTCAGCTTCACAGGAACTATACGACTTGACTGCCTCAAATAGCTATCCTCCTTTGCTCAAACCTCAAAGCAAGCATAACATTTCTTCCAAGTTAGATGTTGGGTAGCCCCAAATAAATGCTGTTCTCTAAAATCTGAGCAGAACAAAGCCCTTACAGTGGCAGCAGTTGTATTTCATAATATGCCAAATCAATTATTACAGCTTTTCTTAAGAGATTTTAAAGTTTCAGATGATGGAGCAGTGGAAGATCTGTATTAGACTGGCTTCAATCTGTAGCCTTGGCTGGCTTTTTGTTAAACACCTTTCAGCCCCAGCTGGGATTTAAAAGGCTGCACAGAAATATCCAGGCTTGCCTCAGAGCTCTTACCTTTACCAAAGAGTGGTCAACTAACTAGACATTTACAAAGAGTTTGCAATTATAGTTCTTAAGCATGCTTTCTAGAAAATCTAGCACGTGGTTAAAGTTAATGTATTTATGACTTCATGAAGTGTTCATTCTAGCACAGAACTAGGCCAGAAACTGCTACACTGTTGTGGCACAACTGACTGTTTAAATCCAAACTAAAAGGTCCTTCTGACCAAAAATGAACATTAATCAAGCGTGTCATTCATGAAGTAGTAAGCATCCTAATCTAATATCACGTTAAAGCACTTTATCCAACCGCAAGAACCACTGCATGACTTCGTTCTTTCCCAGAAATTGTAAAGTTTCCAGTAAAAAACGTTCAGGACATTCTTCAAAGCATTGATTTTTCTCAGAACCATGGATCTGTTCCACCATGAGTCAAGGAGTCAAGCACACTGAAGGCATGAGAGGTGTGGTGATAGTTGTGTCACAGAAAATTTACCAGGACTACATATAATCTAGGATGAGAGGGGTAAGGTACAGAAACTCACTTTAGAAATTACACAAGAGGAAATAAATCAGGAGCACAGAGCATATGTATGTGCACATGCAAGGGATCACACAAGGCACACCCAGCACATGGGGCCAAACTACAACCTCACATGCTTGTTTACCTTCTTCAGGCATGAAATTTAGCCTCACCATTTCATGGCTCCACATTATGTCAGTCTTGCTTGACCAATAAATGCTATTTAAACATCATCCCTAACGCATCAATGCCACTATTCAGCAGTTAAGGGACTTGCCATTGTCACACTTCTCAGAAATAGCTGTCATGGACAATGACTGCTGCATCACCATAAGCAGAGACAGAAAAAAACCTCACAAGACAACTCACACTCAATGGACAGCACCAAACATTTTAAATAATCTAAGCTGCACAGACTTCAGCTGGCACTGTGGGCAGTTAGCTCAGAACATCCCAGGATCAGTACCTGAGATGGCACCCCAGCGTTCTCCTGGTAGCCCTTGAAGCCAATTCCCATCTCTCACTCACTCAAAATTACAGCCAGTGAAGTCAGCACAGTTGAACTATCCTAAGACTGACAACCAACATGAAAATAAAATTCCACAGATTAAGATGTAGGAGCAGATCGGAATAAACATTAGAACAGCAGGTTACCAGCATAAAGAGTTAAAAGCTGACTTTCTAAAGAAAATTATATCCATCTGATAGAACTTAAGAACAAAACTATACTCGATTTTTTTTTTTAAAAATTCTGGGTTTTTAAAAGCTACACTAATGTTGACTAACAACTATGTTCTTCTTGCCTGAATTGCATCCTACCTGCACAGCGAGCATGCTGAAACCAAAACCTCACTTCCGTCCAGCGAGTTTAGTCTGGCATCAGAAAAAAATGTATTAGAATTTGGATGTGAAAGATCCTCTCAAGTATCCTTTTAACAGTTGTTTGTGAAAGATCTTCTCAAGTATCCTTTTAACAGTTGTTTGTCAACTACCACTGGCATTTTTTAAAAGGATTTTAAATCTAGAATCAAAACTGTTTAATTGACATGAGAGTCTCCAAGCAGAGTTTATTCAGTATAAATCCTCGGGTTGCACAAACTGAAAAGGCTCATGATCCCCTGTCAGAGAGGAGAAAGAAACACTGTGACAAATGCTGACGAACAACAGACTCATACCAGAGCACAGATCATTTCTTTGATGAAGAGAATCACAGCCTGAAAATCTGAAAATATCAGCACTCTGCACTATCACTTACAAATTGTGATAACAGTTTAACACCGAATTGCTACTGAACTTATTTCCTTGTAATAGCTGCTGTACATAAGGAAGCTGGCAGCAGTTTTGAATTTTCATTCATGTGCAATTTCAGTGGATGAGATGAGAAAATTTTTCTAAAAAAATACTTAAATATTTAATGCATAAAAGTAAAACAGCAATGAAAGGAGATACTGGGGAAAAGCCACACAAAACATGGGGTGCAATATAGGTTTAAAACAATTACCTAGAAGATGGGAAACCTGCTTCAAATGTAGACACGAGTTGAACCTGGATACTGCATAAAATCCAGGAAAGATATTAGGATGTTTGGATAAAAGGAAAGGATGTTTGGATAAAAGGAAGGACATCATCACCTTCTGCTACTCCAGTTTCCTATTTCACTTCTTCCCTTGAGCTCAAGGGGATATTGGGATACACTATCCCTGCCTGTGGATCTATTCAAGCATTCTGATAATTGGCACCTTCAGAAAGGCCGATTTCTAAAGGAAACTGCTAAAGGATCTTCACCAAAGAAACAAAATAAATCCCCCTACTCAGTAAGCTGTAGTGAGAACTTGCATTCAAGTAATGGGGTATTTGTTTTGAGAAAACATTAATAAGGTACACAAAGGAGAAGGAAGGAGCTGGATTAAACCGAAGAGTGCCTTCAATACTTTGCACTCAGCAGTAGCTCCCACCCTCACGTCACGGATCACTGCTATTGATGACACACTGAAGTGTCCACTTGACAGAGAACACAGAATCCCACGAATCATGATTGATGGTGTAACGTAAGTTGTGTTTAGACAGCGCGTACCCATGTTTAGACATCGGTTACTTGGAAACCATGTGCCAATGGCTATTTTTTAATTTACACATACACCTCACAGAAACATTTCCACCACATGAAAGATAGCATACAGTATTTCACTGTGGCTTCTGGTTCCACTCTAATGATGTCAAAGTCATATATTTACATTGACTTGAGAGCTTGCCAGTTCCAAGAGCACTACAGAAATTCGTCACAGGATGCTGCTTTGACGCCACTTCAGCATACCTTTAGAACTGTCACTCTGTTGGCATTTTTTTAAGCTTTCTAGCTGTAGAAAGACTGAATTGAAAAACTCATTTTGCTGGCTAGCTAAAGAAGGTAACTAAAGCATTTAAAGATTTACTAAATTACAGTGACACATGCAAGAAGAATGTAACTGTTGAGGCTGTAATGCTGGGTTATAAAACTCAAGCTAGCACAAATCCTTACTCTTTCCAAAAAGTTCTACAAAAGACTAAAAGCTTTCTGGTTTACTACTGAATTTATTTGTTGTTTTGGACTCAAACACATAATCTTGAGATACCTACAAAGAGAGTTAAATACAAGATTAACACATATACCAAAAGAGCAAGTCTCTAGTTGCACTAATACTGATTATTACAGTAGCTACCAAAAATCCCACAGTTTTCACCCTGGACAGAAAGTTTATAGCAACTCCAGTTCTGCCAGACAACAGGTGAATGCCCAGAACAAGCATGTCTACCAAAAGCTCCCTTTCTCTTGGCTTTCAAGTAATCCCGTCTAGGAGTTTTTGGTTACAGCATTCTCCTGCTATGCGAAAAGACAGCATTTAGGGAATCAGTATCATGTATAAACACAAATGTTCTCCAAACTGATTAGCAATGTAAAATAAATTCTACAATTGCATTTGCCCTTTTTTTTAAAACCAGGAATTCTGATTTTTCCAGAATAACTGCAAATTAAAATTTAACTTGCCTCATACTCATTTCTGTTATAACTACCTTCCTCATCATTGCTCTATAAGCAATGGTCCCAGCAACTCTCACAATTAACTTTGCAAACTTTCTTTATATTTAAAAAAGCCTCTAGGAGAAACTACTAATAGCAAAATTGCTCCAAGCAGTCTTACCCTAGTAAATGAGCTGGTATTGTTAGTGATGGAGAAATCTCATGATATCTAATTAGGTGTGTACACTTGTTGTGGTATTTTCAGATTTCTTTGGTTTACAGACACTGACTCTTTATGATACTTTGGAACTCTTAGTTCTTGTCCAAACCAAGGTGAAAAAATAATAAATGAGAATATTCCATCATAAAACTACAGGTTGCATTTTGGACAGTAGTTTAATTGGGACTTTCATCAAAGATCACCCAGAACGCTCGAGTAATAGGAAATACAGCTCTTGTCCAAAAAATGTCAATAAGGAGTTTCACCCCAATCCTATACTGCTTTCCCATCCATTGGCAGTTGTGGTCCAGGCTTCTGATGATTATGTATAAAGACACAAAATGCCAGGAGCGCAGCTGTATCCCTTTTCTCCCAAGATGGCAACAGCAGCCAGCCAGGACACCCCAATACTGTATCTCACACTTGAACACCACAGAGTGGTAAAAAGGCTGTTCTTGTTTAAGACCCCCAACCCCAACTTTTATTAGCACCTACAGTCTGCTGTGTCCCAAGGTTATCCACTAGATTGCAGATATGCAAGGTATTAAAATAGGCATTTTAACTTTAACTGGTGGTTGGCAGGGAACCATGGAGTTTCTAGTTATCTTTGTTGAACTTTTGAATGTGCATATGCACACTTAGCACCCAGAACAGGTCACAGAAGCTTGTGGTTTTGCCTTCAGCTCTTGCAAACTGAAACGCCTCAGCAGTATGAAAAATATTTATGCAAACTTTACAGATGCTATGCTCATTCACTTATCTTAGAATCACAGAATCATAGAATCGTTTAGGTTGGAAATGGCAGTACTAGGTTTATGGTTGGACTTGATGATTTTAAAGGCCTAGTCCACCACTAAACCATGTCCCTAAGAACCGCACGTACACAGCTTTTAAATACCTCCAAGGATGGCAACTCCACCGCATCCCTGGGCAGCCTGTTCCAATGCTGAAAAACCCCTTCTGTGAAGAAATTCTTCCTAATATCCAATCTAAACTTCCCCTGGCACAGACTTGAGGCTGTTTCTTCTTGTTCTGTTGCTTGTTACTTGGGAGAAGAGACCAACACCCACCTCGCTACAACCTCCTGTCAGGCAGCTGTAGGGAGCAATAATGTCCCCCCTCAGCCTCCTTTTCTCCAGGCCAAACACCCCCAGTTCCCCCAGCTGCTCCCCACAGGATTTGTGCTCCAGCCCCTTCCCCAGCCCCGCTGCCCATCTCTGAACACCCTCCAGCCCCTCTACGTCCCTCCTGGAGTGAGGGGCCCAAACATGAACCCAGCGTTCGAGGTGCGGCCTCACCAGTGCTGAGCACGGGGACAGGCACTGCCCCGGTCCCGCTGGCCACCCTGTTGCAGACACAAGCCAGATGCTGCTGGCCGCCTCGGCCACCTGGGCACACTGGGGGCTCATGCTCGCAGCCACCAGCCCCCCCAGGCCCTGTCTCCCCAGGCAGTTCCCAGCCGCTGCCCCAGCCTGTCGCGCTGCGGGGGCTGGTGCGCCCCAGGTGCGGGGCCCGGCACCGAGCGGGGTTGAACCTCACACCACCGGCCTCGACGGGCCCAGCCTGCCCAGGCCCCTCCGCAGAGCCCCCTGCCCTAGGGGACATCAACACACTCCTACACACACAACTTGGCTGGACAGCAACTGGTCTTGCTATCAAAGACTGTGGCAAAGAAAGCAAGAGGTACCTCGGCCTTTTCCTCATCCTTTGTCACTATGTTTCCCCCACATCCAATAAAGGATGGAAACTCTCCTTACCCCTCCTTTTGTTGCTAATGTATTTATAGAAACATTTTGTACTATCTTTTACAGCAGTAGCCAGATTAAGTTCTAGCTGGGCTTTGGCCACTCCTGGAGTGAGGGACAGCTGTACTTTAAAGAGGGTAAATAACACAAAACAGACATTTAAGGCAGGAAGTAAGAATACTGAACTTTAGCTGCTCTCACTAGTCACCTCAGAATCTGCAACATCTAACAGAAACTAGAGCTAACCTTTGGACAGACTGCTGCTACCTAAAATGAAATCTGGCCAGTATGTAAACTCTCTGTTCCGTGAAGAATATTACAGAAGTTTCAGCAGCGTCAAGTGGAGACCAGTATTTCATCTCATAAAACAGAAGTACAAAAAGCACCTTAAATTATTTGTTTGGAAAATGCTGACCAAATTTTTTCCAGCCTCGCAAACAAAATGTAAAGTGTCAACTTACATCAGAAAAGACACAACTAGCCAAGTGAAATGAAGTTTTTAAATGCAGTTCCATGGCTTGGGCTACTCCTTTATTTTTGTCTGAAAACACTTTTTACAGATGTCTTAATAAGAAAGAACTTGGCCATCTTTCTCTTACAAGGGAGACAGTCTATACCCTTGAGCTAAACATAAGGCTCACTTAGAGACTGGATGGTTGGACCACTTCATAGATTACACCTCTCTGTTTTCACGCTTCTGGAGCCCAGTGCATCCACACAAGTTAGTCACAAGCACAGCCCTCACTATCAGCAACAGAACTAACCTCAGCATGATTCAGCCATCAGCAGAGTCATTCTGCAAACCCAGTCCTTCAGTGAGTATTTCCTCTCAAGGCAGGCCCGTAGAACATTAGCATATATAGCATGGCATCTTCTGTGATGCACAACTCCTTTTACTGTACATTCACAGAAGACCACACAAAGCATCATATTAGGTCACTGATTAGACTACTGATAAGCTGACATGCCTGCTCTGACTAAACTTGACCCACTGAAATAACCAGGGTAGCAGGGCAGTGACTACCTTAGAGGTGATAAGGCAAATGTACTAGAGCAGATTCACGTGCCAGTCTGAAAGCCTCTGAGCAAATGGTTTAAAAGCCCGGGTAGCAATCTGCTCACAATTCAGATTTTGCTTAACTACTTCAGTACAAGAAAAGTTAGCAGAACATAAAAAATTAATTTTGATGAAGTTCTGCATAAGCTTTCTGCAATTACCAGATAAAGTGCCTCTACAGCTTCTGCCTTACAACTGAACCAAGGTTATTATCAATTTGCTTTTGATATAAGAAAGCGATTTTCATGTACTTACATCTGCTCTCAGAAGGAAGAGAAAATGGTTTGTGAAGCTCCCATTAGCATACAAAAGCAGCAACATCTGCTGGGAGTTTTAAGAGGCTCATTGCTGTCACTTAATCAGCACCACAGGCTACAGCTGGTCACCCCTGCCCTTGTCAGCACTCAAGGTATGGTTTCAAGAGATGAGGGGATAATTTGACCACACATTTCCTGCAAGACTTCTGTATCTATAAAAAAAACCCGTTCTACTCATACTTAGCTGAGGATAGGTAATCCACCTGTGCTGATTTCTCCTTGCATAAACCTGTAAATAGTATCGTAGCTGAAGTCGTTAATCTTTTCGTATGATACGTGACTTAAGCGAAGTGGCATTTTAACAAGCAAGACACAAAACCTAAGGGAGAGTTCACTTCCATGTGCTGTAGCGGTAGCACCATCTAGAGGAGTTGAGCTAGAAATTCCTCACACAAGGGGCAAAAACTCGGGAAAACCACTCTCAACAGTTGTGGGGATAAAATAAAAAAAATCTTTACACAAAAAAACATTTATAGTGAATTTGCATTCTAAAATTTATCTACATAATAACTTTAAAATTGTTTCATATGTGTCTACATAACACAGTTTTTCTTAAATATTTTCTCAGTTTATGATATTTGGATTCATGGAGGTAACAGAAGATAACAAATAAAACTATTAGCAGTCAGATTGGGAAAGATCTTATCTACTCTAGGGGCACATGCTTGCTACAAGATCTTTGTCAGGTGGAGTAAGGCAGGACCTTCCCTACAGTTTTGCTCATAACCTTGCAAGGATGACTAACTTCATCTTCCTTAATTTTCACCTTTTCAAAGGAGGTCTCTTTATAAAACCAAAGCCAAATTTCAAGCGGAGAAAGAGAAGAGAGGTTTTAAATTGAGTAATAGAGATTATGGGGTTTATTGTACTTCACATATAGAAGGAGGTGCTGACAACATGCGATTGCTCATTATTGCAGAACTATTAAGAGGGGAGATGGACAGGTACAGCCCAGGAGCCCCACTGATTATTTTTTTCCATCTGCAGACACCCGCAACCTCACTTTGGCTAGTTTTAGCTTGGCACACTGTCCCCCATACCTTAATTCTGCTACTGCCACAAAATAACACTTTTGCTCCTGAAGCCTTCCGGGGATAGCAAAGTTCAACCATTTCGTTACTTCTACAAAACTGAGACAGCTCCTGAGACTGAAAGACCAAGAATTAACCAAGAACATTCACAATGTGATTGCTCCACAGAGTCTGAATTGGCAATGAATCCAAACTGTAGCTCCAGTTGATTAGATGATATGTGACTGACTCAGCAGCATGATTTGTAGTGACACATCTGCATTAAAAATTCAAACTTTTGTACACCTGAATACAACTTGCATTTCTCTTTCTCTCAGTATTGTGTCAAAATAACCACATAATACCAAATAACCAGTCATTTATTTCAGATATTTCAATAACCACATAATACCAAATAACCAGTCATTTATTTCAGATATTTCAACAACCACATAATACCAAATAACCAGTCATTTATTTCAGATATTTCTAAGAGCTGTATGCTAAGAATGGACTCTAAGCTTTCCACTACTATACGACATTATCAGCTTCTACCAAATTTCCTTGGAGACTATTTGGCCAGAAATAGAAGCATAGGGGAAAAAACTGAAAGAACCAACTGTACGATCACCAACAGCATCACTTTTGGTCATACATGAGTTCATTCCACCTTATAGGCCAACAAAACTGAAAACTGGACATATCCTACAGCATGGGCAAGGAAGCTATCATAATAGTTTGGCAGATCTTTACAGGTACTTGTAATCAAGATTACTGGTTATAAAAAGCAAAGTTCTTCCTGAATTGATTTATGCTATTTCATAATGACTGGCAGCAAATCAAGATTTTTTTACAGCACTTCAGTGTAGCTCAAGTCCCTCTGCGTGTTTCTCAGTGTGCTTCAGCCCCTCCCTACCTCTTCCTGGGTCTCCAGGTTCAAGCATCAAGGAAAGAATGAAATCCTTATGTACTTACCAGAGAAATCCTCTTCCTAGTTTCTACATGGAGAATTACATCTTCTGTCATAGTTTCGGCTGGAAGAAAAGAAAAAGAATAGTTTTAGCTGTTTTCCATCTTTCAGTTGATTTTGTTCCTCAACCTTAACTATAATGCAGAAATTAGTTCAAACACCAAACTACAAGTGCAAACACCTAAACTTTAAGCTTCTCATTTGCTACTCTTACCAGCAAATATTTAAACTTATTCACACAGATAAGCATTTGCAGGATTCCAGTCCTAGATTATGTGGAGTTTCTGGTTCTCAAGAAGTATCACTGTTGCTAACACTGCATTCAGTACTGTTTATCAAAAGCAATTATGTTGCTTGGAATCTGAATTCTCTGTTAAATTTGAAGTAACCAAGGAAGTATTTTCATTTGTTGTTATGTGTCTAAATCTGAGACAAAGCCTATCTGAGTGTCTGTAAAAGTCTGCATGTTTCAGTCTTTCATGCTGAGCATAAATAATGCTTCCAAGAATAATCCTGCATCATTCTAGCTGTCATTTTGGCTCCACTTCAGCATTTTTTGTAAAGCTGAGTTGATATTTTTATTGGTTTTAAAAAGACATACAGGAATCTTGCATCCATGAAGGAAAACAGTGATCCTGAAAAAAGACTTGAAAATTAAAAAATAGCAACAGGGCAGCACAGTAAGTGGAAAAATGCTTTTTCATTTTATCTAAATCCCTGGACTTGTTCGCCCAGTTACTGGGGGTAGGAATACCACTATCCCTTACGGTATGTTATCCTACAGTGTGTTGACTTTAATTGGACTATAACAGCAAGGATCACTCCTGTGACCAACACCGACAGTAGGACCAGGTTTATATTGTCTAATCTATAAGTTTTCATTTAAGACCATCTACTGACTGTATTAAAATAAAATTGCCCTGTAGGTGTTCCAGTCAGAGCCAATAAGCACGCACCAGTGCTTCCAATTGTTCAAAAATAAAAAATATAAAAAAAAAAAAAAAAGAAAAAAAAATCTGTAAAGATATCTCACTTCCAAAAATTCTGAACACCACAGTTCTTATTGTAACAAAACTGCTGGCTCAACTGTTCACAAGTGAAACACTTCACACAGCTGGGGCAGTGACTCACAGGGGCCAGTATCAGCTGTAGGCAATGCTCTTGATTGCCTGCCACAGCATGTTAGGTTAACGGCTAAAATAGTAGCTTTTGAAATAAATATACTGGTATTTCTGATAATTTCTCTCTTCCCTCATAAGCCAGAGTTTCAATTCAGTTATATGCTTATCTGACTGCACGGCAACTTCATCACTTCTGATTTATGCTGGCCCCTGCCAGTCTGAAACTTCATAAATACCTAGAATAATATTATTGCAACAGATAGGCCACTCCCACACGCTGAAGTTATTTTCTCTCCAAACTAGGGCCATAAACTGCATTAAGTTACATGCTGATACAGTGTTGCAAGTTTCAGATACAATTGGGTCCTTAAAGAGTTGCAGATTAATAACTAGCTTGTTAATTTGGTTTTACCAGCTCTCCTTTTAAAAAGACAGGGAGGCTGCTGGCTTTGCAAAACACCAAACTTTTTGAGCTCACCAGATCTTTAGAGCGGGGCGGCTAAAAGTCATTCTAGTAACAAGAGCCCAGGCAGCTTCATGTACAACACAGAAGACTCAATAAAGCTGGCCTCTTCTCTTACAAAGAGATGCAAGTCTTTTGAACACATCAGTCCTATTGACTGCGTGCATGGCGAACGGCGGCTCTTCAAACGTCTTGCACGTGTAATTTGTTCACCTGCTATTTTGGTAAAGGGTAACAGAAGCACGCAGATAACTTATTTACGCTACAGCATCATAGAAGCGGCCTACACCAAACTGAAAAGTCGACTTAGTAAACTACAACAGCACGCAGCACTCCTGAGGAGGCCAGATTCCCCCTGTGTGCGGGGTAGAGCCAGGCTGGAAAGCTGCGGCCGGGGAAGGAGCGTGGCGCGCTGCGGGAAGGGCGCACAGGCACGGCTGGTGGTCTACAGGGAGGTGGAAAGAGCCACTGTTTGGGATTTGGGCAGTATCGGCCTCAGCTTTAAAATAAACTAAGTAAAAAAAGAAAAAAAAAAAAAACCAACAAACCAAAAACAACACAACCAAAAAACCCTCTAGAACAACAATTCAGGGAACTTGAGTTCGTTTCACCTCACCGATCAGGCCCCGTCCGCCACCACTGCTCAGCCACAAGCCCGTCCGAAGCTGCATGACACCACCGCCCGCGGGCCCCTGGGGAGCACCGAGCAGCCCCCGCTGCCCTGGCCAGCCCCGCCGGGGTCCCGCCTCACCCCCCCGGGCTGCCCTCGGCCACGCCAGGCGGCGGCGGCAGCGCCCCCCAGGGGCCGCGCTCGGGCCGCGCCGCCGCTCCCGCTCCCGCTCCCGCTCCCGCCGTCACTTCCGCCGCTCCATGGCAACGGCGGCGCGGCCATGGTAATGGCGCCGGGCCTGGCCGCCGCCCCGGCCCGGGGGCAGCCGCGGGGCGCTGGGGGGCGGCGGGGGGCGCAGGGGCAGAGCCCCGGGGCAGCCCTCGGGGGCGGCGTCGCCGCGGGCTGCTCGGAGGGGCGCCGCCGGCCGTCGCCGTGGTGGCTGCGGGGTGCCCTCAGGTGTCCTCTCTCCTGGCAGGCCGAGGCGGAGGAAACCCTAAGGAGGATCCAAGCCCACAAAGGGGTTGTCGCAACTATTGTTATAAACGCTGAAGGTAAAACGTCCTGTGTTTCTCCAAACGTGGCGGCAGCAACGAGCGTTGTAACTCTTCTGCCCAGGGTTGCAGGTTATGAGGCGTTAACGCAACCTGCTTGCAACGTTTCATCAAGGTGTCGTGCTTTTCAAGAAAGCGTGTTTCATCCTAAGATGTGAACATTTGGTTTGAGACCGTTTCTTGAAGCTCTCCATATGATGTAATTTTCCATTAATGCAAAGCAAAGCCTTGACATCTTCTCTGAAGAAATAACTAGAAGCATGATAAGCTTCATATAACTTAAGGACTTCCACATTCTTACTTATCCCCCTTGTTTAATTAAACTATACTTTACTTTTCAGAACCAGATCTAGAACATCTCTTGGTAGGTTACAGAAGGGGAGAACGCATGGCACTAAGCTGTTGCTTTTGCAGGCATTTTTTACTCCAAAATTCCTTGTATATACAACAAAATTCAATAGCATTTCACTCCCCTCCTCTTCCTCTGAAAAGTTACAATTAAAAAGATCAGGAGAAAAATATCTACTAAACAAAGCTGATCTACTGTGGGAGCTATTTCTTGGTCCTGCTAAATAGTCGCAAGTTCTTTAAATTGTGCTATGGTGTGTTGTCATGGAAGGATGAGCAAGTTTCATGTCAGGCCAGCTTTGGCTGGGATCCTGAAGATTGCAAGTCAAAAGGGAGAAGTCACAGAAATCACTTTTCAGAGGCTTGGCTTCTCAGGTTAATCTGCTCTAATCACTTCTTTACAAAAAAGACAACTCAATTTACCTTGTCCATAATCTAGTTGGCCTCCTTCATTTTTACAGTCCCCCTAAAATATCTATTACGCTAGCAGCAGTTTAGCAACAGGAGGCAAGAACACTATGAAGGAAGACTAAATGTTATTTAGTCTTTAGAAAATGTGGACAATTTCATTTGTGTGCCTGGACATGTTAAGTAAAATGTGCCTTTGTTCACAGAATAGATGGTGCAGGTCAAGAGAAAAGTGCACAGCCTTGCAAATAGAAACTGAAAAGCTGCTCTGCACCTGCACATGCTCATGTCTAGATATGGCTGTATTGTGTTTCAGTAAATAAAATGTGACTTGATTCAATGAGCACTTGGACTAAGCTGCAAACAAGAAGTGAACAAAATCAAGCACTTAGATAACACAAATGATCTTTTCTGAGCTTGCAGTCCGATACATTTCTCAAGGCAAAAACACCAAGTAATCTAATAGAAAAATAATCCAGTTGTTTTATGTTCTGTTACTTGGAACAGTTGACAACTTGGCCCAATTTCGGTCAAGTATGCTTTCCTGGTCAGGTGTGCTACTACCATCCATCTTCACCCGTGGTTGTTCTACCAAGGGAAAGCTCAGCAATAGCTGTGCAGAGTTAAGACATGCTTTTTAAAAGGCTGGTTTGGATTCCTTCTGTCTCAATTTTGATTTGCAAAGGAGGAAGAACATTCCACTTCCCTTTTTCACACGTCAGGCTATTTGTGGCAAGGTATAAAGTCTCCCGGTATCCTGTTCAAACTCACTCTTCCCCACAAACCTGTTGAACGTGTGGCTAGACTAGAAGCCAACGGACAAGTCTAGTGCAGGAATTTTGGTTTTAGTTTATCATTTTGAAATGTTTCAACACCAGATGCCAGATGTGAATACAAGAGAGCCTGTTCTCCATGAGGATGTATTTGAGGTACCAAGAAGTTAGATTCCACAAACTAAGCCCCAAAGTAGGTGTGTAGTTTGTACGTTTTTGTAACACCTCCAAATATCCATAATTAGCACTAATTAATCAATCTAATTACTTAAAATCTTTCTGCAGAAAAATAAATTTAATTTCTCTCTATCCTGAAACATTTCAAACAAGCGTACATCTTAAATTAATCACAGTAAAAATACTTGAACCAGTGGTGCAGTAGTGAGTTTTCTTAGGCTGTTCAGGTTCCCCAAGAAGATGAAACCCTCTGTTCCTCACCAACGTAAACAGTTGTCTTTTACTAAGATTTTGGTGATAGTGTAGGTACACTTAGGGACATGAAATAGCACATTAAAGATTCCTCATACAAACATTGTCTTTCATTTCTTTTAATGCTCAAAGTTGATTTGTTCGTTGAAACACTATGCTGAGTGTACCTTGTTTATTTGGAAAATCTCATAAACTGTTGCTATCCTTCACAGTTGAGAAGGATCACACTACAGCATTTCTAATGAAGGATTTATTTGCCTTTCTCTAATTTGGGTAGCAGAGGCAAAGAGAATTTGTCCTAAAGTAAGCATAGCTCAGCTTTAATCTAAGGATGTCACTAGTGTCAACTCATTCTCATGTTATTATTAGACCTTGGAGGATCATTTAACATTTACCATTTTCATTAAAAGTCCTGTATTTGTTGAAGCAATCATTTAAATACAAGGTCATATAAACTTGACACTAATTCATTGCTGCTTTTAAGTGACTTACTATTTAACGCTGTGATTATATAGATATTCTCATGCTAATGCAGTGCTTGGGAACACTTGTTTGTTTCCATTAAAACATCAGTTTCAATCTCTGTGTAATAAACATTAGACACAAAGGATGTACTGGGTCATTCTGTACACTTTCCCACTCTACACATCCTACCAATGCAGAATTCTTTCTCAAGTCACAGCACAGATTTCAGGTGATTCGAATAATGCTTTCCTAGGAAAATTATGGAATAGTCTACTATCTGAGGTGGTTCTATTATCTCTTTTACTCCTTTGCTCTAATTCTTTACCTGGCATTCGCTATTTGTGCATGTTAATTCTTCTTTCATAATCAAACTCTTCAACTTAAGTCATATGACCCTATTTTTTTGCATTCATATCCTGTCCATCTGCAAGAAAAAACAAATGTATGCAAAGAGAAAATTGCTTTGCTGGCTTGTAATCTATTTCTTTGTTAGTGGGACAAATAAATTTTTTATTAGTGAAACAAGCTTATTAAAGCCAAACAGTTTTACACTTGTAGGATTACTGTGAACCCTGGTTTTACTTTCACCTGGTAGCCTATTAATATAAAAGGCATGATTTGACAAATCTTTGATAAACAATGATTCATTAAATCATCAAAAATTAATCTTGATTTATATATTCATATTTTTATATACATATTTTTAATAGTTGGTATCAATACACTGTGTACTACCAATTGTCAATATTTTGCCACGAATTGGAAGGGGTTGTTCCAAGGGTGGTTTTGCTTGCCAAATGCAAACATGCCACTTCTGCCCTTTGATTGCTCTTGGTATCTCACTGGGAACGTGTAATTTCTACCACTGCATGTGCCAAATGCTACAGTTAAAGTGTGGGTTAGATTCTTGCAGCCAAGATATGAACTCAGTGACAGTGTTTAAACTGATGAAGCACCATAACTGGTTAAGTACTGCAGAATGGAATTTGATAGGTATTTAAGAGCCTTAGACAGCAATTAGGCTCTTTCAGAAGTTTCATAAGGCAACTCTATGTTTAATTGCCACTGATTAATATAAATTATACTTTAAAAAGCACACAGATACCTGAAATCAACATAACTTCTTTCTGTTACAAAACAGAAAAAACCCTATGAACTCCTGTTTTTTTCTTGTATGATCTGCTGTATATGAAGAATATGCAACTTAACTGAATGATTATTGTAAAATTGTTTGTTTGCAGGAATTCCAATAAGAACAACTCTTGATAACTCTACAACAGTCCAGTATGCAGGTCTTCTTCATCAGCTCACCATGAAAGCTAGGAGCACAGTGAGAGATATTGATCCTCAGAATGATCTAACCTTTCTTAGGCTCAGATCAAAGAAACACGAAATTATGATAGCTCCAGGTAATATTTGTATTAAAGTAACAACAGAATTGTGCGTCCTTTTAAGTTTCTTTTATTTCTTCACAAATAAAGCTACTATAGAAAATGCACTTTGAAAACAAGTGTATGAAAATATAACCATATATCCACCGTGTAACCAGATGTGTTAGGATTTTAATGTACAGAGTGCATAGTATTCAGGCTTGGAGACAACCAAACAACTCTAGATCTGATTAATGGTCTGGTTTCAGTGCGTTTTCACAGAGGAAAACTGGACAAATATATATATCAAGTTGTGTCCGTGGGTGTATAGTATTAAAGGCAGCAAATCCATTTTAGCTCCAAAGACATGCAAAACTTTTTTTTTTCTAATTTTTTTTCTTTTTGCTTGGTATGTTATCATGACTTCCTAGCCGTAGGTGGGCTTTGTGTTACAGATATGCAGTATTATTACCAACATCGTAACTGTGATATAATTATTTTCCTTAAACCAACCAGGGGAATATAGCAACCAGTTTCTCACTCATGTTAAATACAAATACATGTTAATTTGTTAGTTGTGGCTCTAAAATAGACGACAAAGCTAGATGAGCTGTGGTGAAGCTGTGATCAAGGACCGGTATACAAGGTGAATCAGGCAAAGCAGAGGTGATTGGTTGGGGTGGAGATCCTAATGTGTGCACTAGCTAATTGAGAGACTAATGGTATGCAGGGTTTTGACAGAAATATCCGATGAAGGCACACAGGACAGAAATGGAAGCTTCAGGGGTCTCCTCAGCATAGCTGCTCCAAGCATGCAGTGATGGACAGCCTTCACTGGGGTGGCCTCTGATGCTGATTTCATAGCAAATGTGGAACAGGGGTATTGTGCTAGGTATGTGTCACCTTGCCTTACTGGAATTATTTATGATGCTGCTACAGAACAGTATGTGTGAAAGAAATCTGGCACTGTCATTAAGTGTTAACATTAGTCATCAGCCACTACTAAGATTAAAATTCCAGTTTAGATTCTATTTTGGAGTAAAAAACCTAATGCATTTTTTAAATCAGTGTTTTGCTCATTGATTTAGACTGATGCATTTGATTCTTATTTTGCATTTGCCTTTCACTTATTTTTAGAGGTGACTTTTTGACTAGTAACTATGAAAGCTTGTTGACCTGAAAATAAGTGGTATAAAATGTGAAGCTTTTTTGCTAAAGGGAGATCAGTTGTTCAAAAGGCTTGATTGTGATTTACTATAATAGAAGATGGCAAATGAACTACCTGTGATTTATATTAAGTTGCTTTTGGATGAAAGTGACAATGCAAGACTGCAGCTTCTTAACTCTCCAAAGCAGATATGACCCTAGTAAATTCACTGGATACTTTCAAGAAATGTTTCATTTAAAACAGATCATGTTAAGTAGCTATCTAACTAAAATTGTTTCCAAAACTTCCCCGGGCTTTTAGAGTTAGTAGGCGAAGTCTGGCACGCTTAGAATTTATTCATAGTAGAAGTCTATTCAAATCTTTTCTCCTTTTCTCGTGTCTAAATGGGTTCTCAATTTTGAATAAACTACTTAGTGAACTGAAAGAAGTTCTCTGCACTTGCAGAAGAGGCTGCAGATGTCAGAAGTTTTTTATTATAACAAGTGCTAGCTTCCAGGTGCTTATCTTGAGACTTTTTTCATCTTGTTTAAACATCTTTACAGCTTATTGAAAGCAAATCTACTGCTTACTGAAATAGTTTTAATATGGTATAGTTAAACTTTATGGCACAGATATTTTTTTTCTGTAATCACATTTTTGTACAAAGTACTTACATTTTCTAGATGATTTTTATATAAATAGATATAATGCTTTTGCGTATGTTTTATAAAGAATAAGTTGGAGAGGAATAGATTAATAAAGAGTATTTATCAGGAAATAAGGTAAAACATTTTAACTAAACATTTTTGTATCCCTTTTTGCAGATAATGAGTATCTCCTGATCGTTATTCAGAACCCATGTGAATAGTCCTACTATGGCAATATTAAGAGACAGTGATGTCGTTCTACTTCTTAAACTAATATTACTTGTTGATATTTAATATCAAACATAGCACTACGTAATTTTACCTAAAGTTTTAACTCATGACTATTACATTGCTAATTTAAAGTTCTCAGTTGTAGCTGTATCAATTTGTGTTTAAGCAAATCGTAATGCATATATCAAAATATCCTATGTTTGTCTTGATACTCAGAAGAGCAATAATAAAGCAAAATACTTAAAACTCTCTTTAATGGATGTTCAAGCTATTCTTGCAATTAAATAATTGTCTTTACACTTCTAACATGTTGGAGGAGAAACATTGTGTTGTAGATCATGTGTATTCATACATCTGCAAGTGTGTCCCTATGAACTAGAGTAACCGCAGTGGCACAAACCAAAGAATACAAGCGTAGCTCATGTCACTAATGATGGACTGGATGTTGCCCAGTCTTCAGCTCCTGGTTTTAAGTTTTCAAAAGGCAGAAAAGTGAAAGAAGTACTGTCTTTTATTATTTTCTCATTTTTATAGATGGAAACAATAGCTTCATTTAATATTTTCAGTAGTGGAATTTCAAGGACAGTTGAGCCTGCATGCTAATGTAGAGCTACTGTTAGTTTGTTGGTAATGCTAAACAGTGCCTTTTGATAACTACACTACGGTGCTGTTTGATAACTACTTAAGCCTTTAGATCCAAGTGACATGTGAGAGAGGGAGGGTTAAAGCTCAAAACGTTTCCCAAATCAGATCCATGTTTATACGGTAGCACCGGGGATCAGATACGTATTGTTGAGTGCCTTTAAAACAGGTGCACTGATAAAAGGCCTATGCGCAGTGCAGCTACCTAGAGAAGTCTATTCTGTTTGGAAGACACGCTATGGCAGTGCTTGGGATGAGTCTCATTGGCTGCTGTGCCTTCCTGGTTGAGGGAGGGCACTACAGAACTGGGTGCAGCACCCCCGTTCTGCCTGCACTGTATGCCTTGGGGGGGGGGGGGTAAGCACGGCTATGAGCTTTTCCCCCCTCGTGATCCCAAAGTTAGGCTAAGCTTTGCACTTGAGTATATGCAGAGACATGGTAAAAGTCCAGGCAGTTTGAGCTGACCCTGTGCTTGAAACAATATCCAGCCGTACTCGTACTACAAATCATCTCAGGTTATGTAGACTACATGAATTTTATCAATTATTTATTTAAATTTTAAAACTTCAGATTGTCTTCAGTTGGTCAGAAGAAGGGTGGTTTTTAGATATAGGATGGAAGAACAACAAATGTGGGGGGTGGCTATGAGGATGAAAGGAAAAATGAATCTGTTGAATACTGCTCAGGGATCTTTGTAGTACATCATATGAATTGTGGTTGAGGTTATGAAACTGATAAATCACTGAACGTCTCAGCGGATACAGAGTCAGCAATTTGCTATTAGGACTACATTACATATCACTCAAGACTTACACAAAGGCGAGTATCAAAGCCTGGTGGTATTTTTTTCAAATCCCAGTGTTTGCTCTGACTTTGCTGAATAGCTTGGAAAGGCTGGATTTCACTGGAGAGCTGGTCCTGAGCAGAAGGTGGTGGGGACCACAGAAGAGTCAGTGCTGCTGTGTATTGAGAGGAAGCGAACCCAAGGGCACAGAGACCCAGTGTGATGGAAATTAAGCACAGCAATCCAGCTGGGCAGGGCAATTCAAAATTTTAAGGATAGGTAAATCAACTGGACACTACCAGTAGCACTTACTGTTGTAGTCAGTGCTGTGCCAGAATTTCCTTACTGCTGGAGGGTTATGTCATTGTGCAACAGAAAAATGCACCAATGTATTGACATGTGGCAACACTTCAAAAAAGCTAAGTTGTTATTTGTTATCTTCTCAGCTTCCTTTGTGATAATTTTAAAAATCCAACCTATTTATTTCTATGCATTAGTGAACATTTATTCTGCTAATATCCTGGCATGTCAAATGCCTACCAATGCAAAGGACAGATTTTTCATTTCAGGACATACCCAAAACTATTGCTGAATTCCAACTACGTATTATTAATGTGTATTTGGGGCCAATAGTTTAGTTTCTGTGGTTTTCTCTAACAGCATTAAATTCTGTGGTGGTTTCACTGTGTAAGTCCAGAAAACTGCCAGAATTACAGTCCCTGTTTCACTTTTCTATTGTCAAAAATAATACTGGTGTTGCAATGTCCAGCATCATTGAAAAATGTCCTTCAGCCCAAAGAACACAGTAGTGCATTGTAAAGAGAAAAGCTTGGTATCTGGCAATGTTATTTCATTTTTGTCTTTCTGATACATGAGTTAGTTCCCTTTACAGACTTTAATCCAATATTTATTAAGCAGCTGATGATTGCTGTAGCTTGATAAAGCACTCAAAAAGACACTTAAGCCAAATCATTAAAATTAAACACATGCTAAATCATTTTGCTGAAAAGTGTTTTTATGTGGAAAAATGGCCTTAAGCAGATGTGTGTAGTTCTCCAGGGGTCAAATACTGCTCGCAGATTAGTTTCTTTCCCTGTTCCTGTGAGAGGCATAGATGCAGATAAGAGGGCAAAGTTTGGTCCATTTAGAATGATGTGCATAGTAACAAATGCTATGCAAACACATGGGCTGAGCTTCTGCCAGCTACCCTTACCAGGGCAGTCCCTAATTGGGTTTCCTTGAGAGCACTGTAGTATTAGACAATTTCGGCAACATCTTCACTAGGGAGCATAAATTGAAATACTCCATTTCATTCCCTGGTGATTTGTTCCTATTTTCTGTTAGTAAAAGCAAGCTAAACACGTGTAAACTTTTCATTTAGGTCTCTCAGTAGGAAATGGAAGTAACAAAAGTTAAGTCACTAACAGTGGAAAACCCTCCTCAGCACATTGACTTAAACAAAGGTGGGCCACTGAAAAGGAATGGAATTGTCCAGACAAAATACAGGGAAATACATTTTTAAGTTGTTTGAGCACCACAACGTTACACCAAGTCATTTAAGCTGTCATTTATGTGAACCAGCAGAGATTTTACTAGTTAACAATTAACGGGGGGGAGGTTGAGGAAAGAAGTAGCATGAAAAAGATTAATTTCATAGATGATCATTTTGTCAAGGGAATGTTGTGAATGTCAAGAATGGCTGTTGTTCATTGAGAAGCAGCACTTGGATTGAATTGTAACATGCTAGTTAGGCGACCAGCCAAGAAATAAATTATGTCAGTATCATGCGTTTGGGGTCCTCAGAATAAATTACAATGGAAAGTTCTCTGAGAGCCTCCTATTTTCAAAATGAAGAATCTTGGATTTTCCTTAACATATAATTCTTCAAAATGCATGGTCCCTCATGGGACAACAGCTTTGGCCAGCTCATTCAATCAAGGCAGTTGTTCATTCTGTATGTTGCTCATCTGCCAATTTAATACATTTCAATTTTCATTTAATGCACATTCAGTGTATTTAGTATTCTGGCTTTCTATGCAGTTACTTGGTTTTTACATTAATGCACATAGAAGTATCAAATGGTGTATTTTTTAGTTATTTTTTCAGCTTAACTCAAGATGTATGTAGATCTGTGGTCCTAAGTTTGCAAGTTGTTTGATTGAATGTAACTATGGTATACAATGAGGATGATTCACAAACTCTGCAAGTGATGAAGCATTTGTAAGATGATGAACTGCAAACTATTCGTTACTTATACGGACTTGCAGGAATTTATGTATTTGTATTTTGTGAGGTCTGGTAAGGGCATTCTTGTGACAGGATTCTTAGAAGGGAGTGTAATGGTGAGGATGGTGGTATAAAATATAAAGTCAAAATAGTCCAAAGTGGACAGTATTCATTAAGGATGTTCGCAGTTAATCTAGGAAACACTAAGATGTTCAATATGAAATTCTCCTGCTGCCAATGAATCCACAATCAGGCTCTGTACTTTGTCACACATTAATTGAACTTGCCAGCGTAATTTCAGTGAGAAGTTCCTTAGATTTACTGATGGCACAAGGCTTCTTATTCAGTATTATTATATATATGATGGGCATATATGTCTATATATGTATATAAAGCAGGTACATGTAAGTACTGTTAACTTCCTGAGAGGTGTTTGGTGGACCACACTGGATTCTCTGAAGAAACTATCTGATCATAAGTGTTAACAACAGTGAACCTGAAAAGGACAGATTACTAAAACACACAATCATCTGAAAATGCAGTTAGGAATAAATACTATTTTCAAGAGCTATTCAGTTAGTTTTGGAACTAAACAGTGACAGCAGCACTTTCAGTAACAGAGGGTGTCCCTAGTGAGAGGGATCACTTCCAGCTCCACTGTCTCAACTCAGCAGGACACAAGTTCTGGGGTGGACCCACAGAAAAAGCCACAGTTTTCCTAAATAAACTGATGTCATCCTCTTAGTTCTGTTTTAATTACTAAGTTACAGTCTGCAGACAGCAAGGTAATTCCCCTATTGCTTTTCCAAATCTTAGGCAGCAGCTAAATTAGAGTAGCCAGGAGAATTCCAGGTTTGTGTTCCCTTTGCCTGGCACCTGAGCAAATTAAATCTCTCAGTTTGTAGGAAAATTAGGTCATAACAACAAGGTTCACCGCGGGACTTCACAGTACCAATGGGAAAAAGGAAGACTGGTTCTTGGAGAGAAAGCCTAGATTGTCCTACGTTAATTAAGCATAATGGCAAAGGTGCATCGCCTATCTGTTCAGATCGTGGCATTGATGTGAACCTCTCTGAATTTCAGGACACAGAGGGACTTAAAACAGACCTCTGTAAAAAATGCAGCAACTAGCAGGGAAGTGAAGGCCACAGGGAGATCTGCACTGATTCCTTGAGCTTTGCGGACAATTTGAGAGAGAAAAGGTTAATTCTCCTTCAGGATGCAACCAAGCAGAAAATCAGCTAGTCCAAATACACGCAATTTTCAGCCATCTCTGCAAATTATCCTTAAATAATAATGAAAGCACTGAGAATTTATTTCTGACGCATTTTCAATAGTTACGTTGAACAGGGTACACTACTTTTAAAAGCAACACTAATTTAAGTCAAATTTCTTCCAAGTGGATGCGCAACAAGAGGGCATGAGTTGTAACCACCCACATCCTACCCTGCCCAGCTGGGGCTCTGAGCCTTGCGTACTGGTTTGGCTGGTGCTGTAGTGAGGAGCATTCTTCCTCTTTTCCAAAAATACCTGTCTGCCTTTGACCTGAATACCCTTTTAGTTGCCCTGGCTCTGCACCATTGATTTCCGTGAAATTGCTTCTATCTAAAGCAGTTCAAATGATACACAAAAGGTACCATCACCTTGAGTCTATGCCAGCTGGGTCAGAATGAAATCTTGACGTGCTTTCACTGCTTTGTTTTTAAAGATACTGGGCAAGAAGACAACTGCACTAGACCATTCTTTGGTAAAGATGGACAGAAGTCAGCATCAGTTACCAGCTGGCAATAAGTTCACAAAGTATTGTTGAAAGGCCATGACTGCAAGGAGCAAAATAGCTAAATGGAGGATCAGGTTAAGAGAGTTTGCTGTGGTATAGCTCATAATTTAAAAAAATCGCATTCAAAGGCACCCTGCATTTTCAAAGCACTATGAATGGCGAGAAGAATGTTGTACTGAAGTACTTCAGATATCACAGAAGCTAGAAGGAGAAGAAAGATTCAGCTTTCTCTGGTATTTATAGATACACAAACTCCACAGTTAAATCAGTGAAGATGACTGCGAAGGATGACAACGAGGGATGCATTTATTAGCACCACCAAAACAATTTAAAGTGACTTTTTAAATACAGAAGGAAAACTCTAGGATCCAGTCAAATATTCCTTCCCCCTTTTGCCCCTTGTCCTAAGGGGACCATGCATTTGTCGGGTGAATCGGTCTGTTTGACAAAGTTGTTGATTTTGCCACAGGTACCTCTGAGTCTGTCTCAGGAGCAGTGTCTGCTTCTTACACGCTAAACCACAGTGTGTACCGTACAACTGTTGCTGCTAAACTAAGTACTGAAGCACATTCTTCTGCTAAACTCAGCTGGAAAGCTCACGGCCACCTCCCACAAGATTTCTGAGCTGTGAGTGGCTTGCATTGTCTCATTATGTCTGGTTCAGGCTAAAACCCAGAACAGTACAGTCAAATAGAGATAATAAATGATGATAAAATACTTAAATTAGTAATGAAGCTGTATGATGTCTGTAAGGAACTCTTACAGCCAGTTGTGAAAAGCTGCCAGTTCCCTTCTAATTTACTAATTAGTGGTTTATAAGAGAGAGACCCATCGCTAGAGTTACCCTTTTGTCTGCAAATAAAGACCACAACAGTAAGTCTAGAGCTCAGTATTGGCCAGCGGTGTGACTGTCAGCATGTGTGACAGGATTGTAGAGAAGAAACTGGAAATGCTGTTATGTCTAAGCAAGTGAAAGTGTGAAGCTAGATGGAAGAGTGAGAAGCATTCCTGGTTAAGCAAAGATTTTATTTGCTGTGATGGCTGTTAAAGGAAGTTTATACCTAAAGCATAATCTGGATGAAAAAGAGACTGAATAATCCACAATCTTTACCATTCCAAATTATTGTTAATTGTAGACTATTCCAAGGGGGATTTCCCGGTGTTTTATTCTAGGAGCATACACAATATACTTCGTAGTTTTTCCCACATGACAAAACCATCCTTGGCCTAAAGAGCTAACAGTCTGCAGGACCAGTTTTCTTCTTCCTACCAGTGTTTAGTAGAATAACTTCACTGACTTAAATAAAATTAGTCTGCATTCATACAAGCTTTACTTTCCCCTTGTGTGTTCCGCTTTTGGAAGAATTTCAAAAATAAAGGAAAGACTTATGGTTCAGCAAACCGCAAAACAGGAGAAGTTACAGTCAAGAAAATTTAGTACGCGCACAATATCACTGCATTTTTTTCAACCAATTTATTCCTTTCCTTTAGGGAAACAGAGGAACCACAGACAATTTCTACTTATTTACCCTACTGCAATCCATTAATAAGACCACTGTAACTCTGCCTTGGCTACCAGCAGTATTATTTTCCTTAATTTGTTGCAGACGTGCCCATGCTAATGCACTAGTACAACACATTACTGCTTAGCTGTAGGTTCATTGCAGAGATAGGGTAGGAAATAGGTTGTGGTTTTTAGAAAGAGCAGCTATGAAGCCACTAGCCTATTGAAAGGACTGGGAACTATGGATATACCAATTATTTTCAAAATTTCATACATCACAACCTCAGTGAAGTCAGCACTATGGTAGGTAGCTAACTGTTTCTCTTTGCAAAATGGGGATGTTTTACTGGGTTTTCATGTATTTCAGACCCACAGTATCTCAAAGTAACGTGACTCACCTTCTGCTTTGGGTTAGAACATAAGAAAGCACATTTTAAAGACATCAGATCTTGTTTTCAGCAACTCATAGGTAAGTGTTTCACCCATCTGCCCTCCCCTGCTGATGTTCAGTAAGATAAGGTATGATTTTTTTTCCTATTGTCACGGTTTTATTACTCAGAGATTTACTTTTAAGTGTTACATGATCACCACTTCCTGCTGAAGGAGGTAATGTCTCCTTGCACTGCTTGCATTCAAAACAAGCAGAGCTACAAGGAAGGAGTTTATTCACACACACCATTAGTTCTGCCAGATGCCATATTAGAAATTGCTCTTATTTGTAGTATCTAGATTGAAAATATCAACTGCAAAAAAAAATTCATAAGCCTTTTGGGAGTGGAAGTAGGTTTCCTGAATTTCCAAGGAAAAGTAGAGGAAAGAGGAGATCCATATTTAGGAAGAGGAGATCCTTTCCCAGCAGAAAAGGGCCTGGGGGGGCTGGTTGACAGCCGCTGAATGTGAGCCGGCCGTGTGCCCAGCTGGCCGAGGCGGCCAGCAGCATCTGGCTTGTGTCTGCAACAGGGTGGCCAGCGGGACCGGGGCAGTGCCTGTCCCCGTGCTCGGCACTGGTGAGGCCGCACCTCGAACACTGGGTTCAGGTTTGGGCCCCTCACTCCAGGAGGGACGTAGAGGGGCTGGAGGATGTTCAGAGATGGGCAGCGGGGCTGGGGAAGGGGCTGGAGCACAAATCCTGTGGGGAGCAGCTGGGGGAACTGGGGGTGTTTGGCCTGGAGAAAAGGAGGCTGAGGGGGGACATTATTGCTCCCTACAGCTGCCTGACAGGAGGTTGTAGGCAGGGGGGGTCGGTCTGTTCTCCGAGATAACAAGTGACAGGACAAGAGGAAACAGCCTCAAGTCTGTGCCAGGGGAGGGGGGAGCAGTTAGATCGAATATTATGAAAAATTTCTGCATGGCAAGGGTGGTGAAGCACTGGAACAGGCTGGCCAGGGAGGTGGTAGAATCACCATCCCTGGAGGTTTTTAAAAACCACATAACTGTGATGCTTAGGGACATGGTTTAGTGATGGGCTTGGCAGTCCTGGGTTAATGGTTGGAGCTGATGAACTCAAACGTCTCTTCCAACCTAAATAATTCCATGATTCTATGATTTTACGGTGTCTTTTTTGACTTCTGCTGTAGATCACACTCAAAGAAAGTATTTACTCAGTGCCTGTGGATCAGATAAGCATGGGGAATACTGAATACACAAATATTAAATGTGCACACTACAAAAAAAAAAAATCCTCACATGAAAATTTGGCAACTGAATGCTTAAATTAACATTAGCATATTCAAATCAGGGCTTTTGTGAGCAAGCCTGCTATCTTCAGCTTCTGTTTCACAAAGAATAACAAAAGTGGATATTTTCTTAGAGCAGAGGAAGGCATTTCAAATAACATGAAATTAAAAGGCATGTTTCCTAAACAAACATGCCAGCATAGGCAAGCGATGGTCTTCCCTTCATCCAGTATCCTTTACTACTTCCAAGTATTAATGTTGCTCCAGGAGATAAAGGAATCTAGAAGGTGCTTCGTAATTTCAGCTCTGCTCAGACACCCTTAGTGAAAGACGTTTCTAATATAGATAAGAAAGATGGAGCGGATATTAAAGCAGAACATCTCCCCATCTCTTCTTTGTTATTCTAGCAGAGATCTACCTCTAGCACTTTCTCTCTGCTGTGGAACTGGTGTCAGTTATTGCAAATGCCACCGAGGTCTGCCCGAGAGGAAAAGGCATAGGTGTCTGTTAACACTCCCCGGCAGTGAGAGATCTTATATATTGCACATTATAATAAAAGAATGGGGGTGTGCATGCCAGTGGAGGGGCGAACTGGAGAAAGGAAGGAAGAGGAGAGTCATTCACTTGCTCAATAAGTAAAGAAAAGAACACATAAAATGTCTCACATTATGAATTTTCATTCATATACAGACTGATATTTGCTTTCAGATATGCAATGTTTAAAAACAACGTATTGCAGGCGAGGATGGAAATTCTTTTCTAGTTTTTAGCAGTTTTCTACTGCGGCATCACACCATTTTCTAATAGTAACATAAGCCCCCGTGTAGAACACTTAAACCTGTAAGCAAAAGCTTCCATTTCTTTGTATTTTTATGTATATTTAGCTCAAGAACGCCCGGTGATTCATAGCCCACAGGCTGAACGCGGGTTCGTTTGCTTTCTTGTCTGGCCGTTAGATGGCAGACAACGGAACGCCCGGTGCTCTGCATTGTGTCCTTGAGTTGATGAAATAAGCAGGGAGATGCTGCCGGGCTCTAAATTAGCTTGCCTCACATCCAGTAATGATAAAGTACACAGCATCCCAAAGGCCTTCAAAGTCCCTTTCCTTCTCTTTACTCCCAAACCATACATTGCAGCAATTCAAACCCTGCAATAAAGAACACGTAACAGCCGTTCCTTCCTCTTTCCCTGACAGTCAGTCACACTCAACTTCAAGCGGAAAGCATCATCTGAACCTCCACTCCCTACCATTTCTGCACTCATGATTAATCTCTGCAATGAACTAATTGGTCTCATCTGAACTATGACTGATTTCCCCGTGGCAGGATTTCTTAACAGTATGAGAAAATGCCTGACGTTGCTCTCCTACTAAAGAGCTGTTCAAGCAAAGGAGTATAACTGCACACTCAGAGCCTCCTGTTTGAATCAGTTCTGCAATATTTTCAACGGTATTTATCTACCTGTGCCAAACAGACCTTGCTTTTTCACAAGCCGGTGATAACATCTCCACACACCTGCTGACACCAGCAGCACATTTGCAATGCACAAAACCAAATACAAGCATTGAAACATGTCTTATAAATGCAATTCATTTCTGTTCTTCAGATATACCCATATGAAAACCCATTTCCTGGTGTAATTGCATTGTTAGTTTTCAAAGAATGCCAAAAGATTAATGGAAAAAATGCTCCCCTCTGTCACATCAACAAGAGGAAATTTCCATCTATCGTAATTTGAATGAGGTGCAACTGGTAGTGCAAGTTTCTCACTGGTGACAGACCTGTGAACATATGTATCAACAGCACAAGAAACCTTTTCCACTATAAGCTGTGAAACTAGCATTGCATATGGGTCTTGATCACCACTACTATGGCCTCTGTCCCCTACAAATGGAACCCAATCAAACCAAAAAGACATTCTCACATACTGCATTCTTGCACAGCCTTCCATGCAGAAATTCTAAACAGAAGTCCTGCATACGTGAAAGCTGCTGTAGGACAAAGGAGTATCAGGTTTGTGCGTGCTTTTTCAGCAGTCCAGCTTCATGATGCATTTGAATAATGTCAGTATGAAGCACAGCCAAGTGTAAGTTAGTGGGAGACTTTATCTGTGGGATACATTTAGAGTGGGGATGATGCAAATACCCATGCACCCGCACACACTGCATGTAGTATATTCCTACACATCAGCATTGAAAGCAATGCTAGCTTCAGCAAATGTGGTCAGGGTAAAGTATCTACAGGAGCAAATTTACAACAGAGGTAGGAGGCATTATAAAAGTCACAGTGATTTACAGAACTACAAAAAATATTATCAACAGACATCAACATAATTTGTTAATCATTCACGAGCTCTATCCTATCCAACAATAAACTTCCAAAAGGTTTTCTTAAAAGGTCCAGGACACTTTGCAATCACCCTAAATTCAGAAAAAGAAATTAATGCTTACATGCTGTTACCTGAAGCATGGAGGGGCATGCTTCAAGTAACAGAAAAGGCATAAGGTCAGTGTCTAAAATTGTAAGAGGAGAAGCCCAACATAATACTTTGCAAAAAAACTCTTTCTCCAGTTATGCTTCTGCACTCTAACTTCTCGTAATTCTATTATTTAAAAAGACGTTGGACTGTAGAGCTCTACGTCGGTTTGCCATGCCCAGCCAAACTCTGCAAGTGCAAGCCTTCCCCATAAGGCCCCAGTATGAGGTGATAAATTGAAAAGGGGCCGAGTGTGTTATGAAGTGAGAGGTGGGTAGATACCCTATTGCCATCCTATGAACTGGGAAAACTCACTTCACCTTCCTCCACCCGCTGCACCAATTGACTGTCAATTGATGTGCAAGGGTCGCTCCCCCGGTGCCTTGCCTGGTTCCCACGCCAGCTCGGTCCTTGAGCACAGCTGAGTATGCAGAGAACAGACACTGCTCCTGATTCAACACCACGAGGGTCTGGATTTGAAGTTACCCAGCCAAGACCTCATCCCTCACTCAAAACCGAACCACGCATCGAATCAACCTTGCCCACTTGCACACCCACTTAATCAACGAGCTGGGGATTCAGTCGTCTGCTGTAGAAACAATTACTTCTGCATATTAAACTCAAGGCCTGTGCGCTACATTATCTTGATCAGAAATTAATACTCTGGCATGCTGAGATTTGAAAATGTGCCCAAGAAATGGATACCACAGCTGCTAGTGCCTAGTAATGTGCTATACGATGTTTCAGGACCTGTCTACAGTTCAAAGCTTCTTGTACCACGTTCTCCAAATGGAGCACGACATACACCACGGCCAGCCCTCGCACACGCTGCTGTCAGCCTCTGCAGACAGATTTCTGTGTGCTGCCGTTACGGAATCTGCCATTTAAACGTGGAGCTTATTTTTAAATTTTCCTTGTGGGTAATGAATAACACTATTTTATTTCATTAATAATGTTAGGAGATTAGGAGGTGTTTTATGGCCTTTATTCCACATGCTCTGGAAATAATTTAAACTAATACTACATCACAGTAAGTGTGTTTGCTGCACAATAGATATCATCTACTTATGCTATCCTTCAATATACAGAGGGATAAATATGAATCCCACATGTGGGAAATTGTTAATATAGCACACAAGAAATCTTAGTGAATAGTCTCATAATATATTATCCATTACACATAGTGCTTGAAGACCGAGAGTTCCCATGACTACAGTAGAAAATCAGTTTACTCATAGTATAAGCAAGGAGTTCAAAAACACGTCCCAATATAGCTAACTACCCTTTAAGTTAGCACAGAAAAGCACAACAAGGCAGGTTATTGTCCAGTGCAGAATGACCAAACAAGAGCAATACATACTGTAGATGTGATCATTTACAGACGTCACACTTTCCTTGTGTCTTATCTCCTTGGGACTCCCATATCCCAGGTTTCCAGACCTAACTCTTGCACCATGATAACACTACCTCATTAGACCCTTAGTTCTTCCCTTGCTTCCTTGGACTGTAGGCATAGATTATCTTTTAATACATTTTTATTTAGCAGCACTAGAAATTTCAACGAAGCGCAACGAAGTACACATTGCATACGTTGCTGAATGTACTCACTAATACTAGCTCAGTGCTGTACTATCCAGAAGACACTCATAATATGAGACAGAATTACAGTTTTCAAAAGTGCCTACATGACTTTAAAACCCAAGTGTTTGAATCAGTTTTGGCATTTTTCTCTGAGATTTTGAAAGCCTGACCAAATTTTGAACTTGCAATTTTACAGACAAAAATATTCCTAGTTTAATTCTGCATTTTCAATTTAGCCCAGTTGGATGTCTTAAAACTTTTCTGCAGCATTAGTATTCAAGTGCATGTGTTATCACTCCTGTTACAAAACTGCTTACATACCACCCTTTTCTAGTGGCTCAAAAGATCTCAGCTGGATATTCATGTATAATTATTTTCACATAGTCATCCTCTGCCTGGGAGAATTTACACTGGCCTGTCACTGGAAATAATTGCTGTAAATTATTTTTGGCTGATGTTTTACACATCCAATGGACAAATGCACAAAGACCACATGATGGATAAATTCAGTTAAAATCTTTTAAAAGCCATTATTCTTAGTTCTAGGCTACACATGACTGATTTAACAATGTTTTGATGATGGAGTGGAGGAATGCCTGTAGCTCCACCATGGAAAATACACCCTCCTATTGCAGGGCATGTTTCCATCCATGTATCTGAATTATTAAATCAGCTATCACGGTTCTAAGATAAATGTCCATGGCTTTCCTTTCTCCAGCATCCGTACTGGTGGATGTATTTTCCTTCCCATCATTATGCTTTTCTCAGACATTGGCTGGGTTGTCCATTTCTACCCTTATAACTTGACTGGTTCTTCTCATTAATACATTCTCTTTTTTTGCTACGTCATTTTGGTGCATTTGGTTCAGATTTTCCTTTCTGGTGTTTTTTAGAGCATTTGGCTTTGGCTATTTACAGGTTTGGCCACATAGCAGAATGTGAGAAAAGGTAAGATGAAGAAAAAAAATCTCCACATGGGAAGACACAGTAAAAATAGAACAGGTAATTGTCAGTACATTGACTAAATCCCTTTCAACAAATTCCTTTAACACAGACCTGAAAAATAAAACCATTGTATCCATTAAATATGTAATTTCTGCGCACGGCTCACAGCAGCAGGAAAAGCCAGTGCCTCTGACCCAGGGAGTCTGCATGCAAACATCACTTTCTGCTCAGTGAAGGCGGACCCCGAAGAGCAGGACATTCCCAGCTCTACCTGTGTGTAGGCGTTAGTGCAGGATTAGTTATGCTAATTTTAAAAATTTAAAAAGTTAAAGCAGAAGTTAGTATGTTTTGCAGCGCTCCTTTGCCTGTCATCCTTGCTGCCTTCATAACACAGGCACAAACACCCAGCTCTGTAAATGCAAACCCGAACCCGAGCACCAGTACCAATGGTTGTGCAGACACAGGCAACAGGGCAGCCTCCTCGTGCCATGCTACTGACATGCACAGAGAAAATGTGTGCACCTCTGAGCATCTGCCTGGGTGTCCAGTGCTTTCCTTTCCAATAGATCAATATTTTACTCTTCATAGTATGAGTTCAGAAACTTAATTCAGCCTTCTGAATCTGCAGATTCACAGCAAAGTGAGGGTACCCCTGGAAGTGTAAGCACCCATGTGATTACAGAGGTTGTATATAGGACATGCATTATGCAAAGCCCAGCATGATGACAGTAGCTGACCAGGGTTTCAAAAAATGCGGAAAGACACTGTGCTTCCAGTGCAGCTGCTGTGACTTCCTCCTTCCCCACAGTTGTCCAAGCCACCAAAGACAAGCCGGTGGCTTGCTGACCATCTTCTCATGAAACTCAAAGAAAACTTGGCCACTGATTTCATTAGGAGCTGCCTCAAGCCTTAACAGCTTGAAAAACAGGCTTTTAACTCTGTGCTTTTTCCTTAAACTAAATTTTGAAAAGCATCTCAAACACCTAAGAAATTTTATTTTGAACTGCTTTTAAAAAATGAAAGGAACTTAGAGGAATATTCTTCAACATTGGAGCTGAGGACTTGCAAGGCAATTTCAGCTTGGTATGGCTGGAAATGGATGCTTTATAAACCCATGAGAAACGAAGTTTCTGATGCAAATAGCAGATAGTTTAAACTTACCACTCTGTTGCAGCAAACAAACCAGAAGGACACAAACAATGTATTTTGCTTGGTTAATTGGTATTATTCTGATAACTGTCTCCATGACCACCAGCTGTACACTCCTCCCTGGCTTCTGCATCTGCTAGCCTTTAAGGTACTAAAATCATCTCACTTCTGAGAAAGTAAAGCCCACCCAAAATCCTATTCAGAAACTATTACACCTTTAAAAAAAAACTATGCAGTTTTGTTGTCATACCAATCATTATGCCTCCGGATCATCGCAATGACTAATAGCACCTATTATGACTTTTAAACTTGGCAGATGTCAGATTAGCATCATATTGAGAAGATAATCATGTGTAACTTATGCTGTAACTAAGTAAATTGCAGTAAACAAGCAGCAAAAGTCACTCTCAGCAAACAGAGCAGATGACAATTCTAAAACAAGGTCTGTGGTTTCCAAACGGGCTGCATTTCATTTTAATCTTTCAGAGGAAGTAGAACAAAATAGACCTTTGTCAGTGTGTCTCATGTTTACTCTTATGGATCATTAATTACTTTCTAAAATAAAAATATAATTCTGAATAGAATTTGCTGAATAATTCATTACAGTGACACTTGTCTGTGAGTGTTGTCTGCAAGTAGATCATGATCATCTTAGCTTTATTCATTATTTAAAATTATTTGCCAAATACCTCCTACAGATAGTTCTTGATCTGCAGTTATTTGGGAACTACTAGTTGCAAATATTTAAAATTTATATGCTGGGCATGCACAGCTTTATATTTGGTCAAAAACGTACATCTAGTCATTTGCTTGTGTATGCAATTACCATGTTTACAAAACCATTCAGGCATTCTCACGTAAACATAGACCTGAAGTAATAACAGTTCGTACCATGACTCTTCATCCCTGACCAGTAAGTGTGTCCACCAGGCACAAGCCATGTGTTTCCTCCTTGAGTCAAGACCCTTCTGTTCCATGGATAGGCAAAAGAACAAAGATCTTCTCGCCTGGAAAAGTGTCACACAGCAGAGAGAGATGGCAAGGACAATATAGAAACAGCACTGTGATCCTCTGCATCCGAGGACAATTGGTCTGGGAACTAATTTTCAGAGATGAGAAAAGGAGGTGAACTGAAATAACTGAATCCCATCTTCTCATGCATGAGGCAGAAAACTAAGTGACTGAAATAGAGACAAACTGTCAGCTGAACTGCCAGTATGAAATCCCTAGGAAGAGATTTAGCCAACTTGGCAAAAGCAGGTGTGTTCCAGATGTGGATCTTTCAAAGACTCTTTGTTTACGCAGACAACGTCCAAATATTGCAGGAGGTTTAAGTGTTTGATTGAGCCAGAATCTGGTAGCAGATGCTCCAGCATAAACTGATCTTCTACCACCGAACCCATTGGAATTACTCTGGATTTACTACGGCACGAGGGAGGTGAGAATGTTTCTGTGTGAGAATTTCTTCTCCTTGATGATCTTTAAGAAATCAGAATTCCTTAGGCATATTTCTCAGAATTACTACAATTATAATCGTGATCAATCTTTCCCATGTATTTGACTGCAAACCACCCATTCTGCTCTAGCTCAGGACGAAGCCTGTTCTCGGTGCAGCATGAGGAAGGTTCTTGTTACTCTCAGTCCCTGAAGCCAAGGTCTCAGAAATATAACCTGAGCCATAGCTAAGTACAGGATGAACAAACATTACATATAAGCAATTTGGTAATGTCCTCTATTTCTCCTGCCCAGAAAGAAGATGGGAAGGAAGGTGGTTGAAGGAGCCTAAAAAGCAAGAGAACAGTGCAAAGGCAGTCGTGAAAGAAATAGGTTCCCAAGGCAAAAAAGAAGGGCAAATCATCTTGTCATGGCTCTCAATGCAGACTGCTGTAATAGTCTTCTGTGATGGCACGGCTGGCTGGGTAGATGAGGGGAGAGCGGTGGATGTTGTCTACCTCGATTTCAGTGAGGCTTTTGACATGTCTCCCATAGCATCCTCACAGGTAAGCTCAGGAGGTGTGGACTGGGTGAGCAGACAGTGGGGTGGCCTGAGACCTGGCAGAGCCCTGAGGGTTGTGACCAGCAGTGCAGCCTGGCTGGAGGGCTGGAGCTAGTGGTGTTTCCCGGGGGGAACTGGCTCGGTCCTGTTCAACTTACTTGGCAATGGGTTTGCTGATGGTACAAAACCGGGAGGAGCAGCTGATGCACCAGAGGCTGCGCTGCCCTTCAGTGAGACCTGCCCAGGCTGGAGAGCTGGGCAGAGAGGGACCTCATGGAGCTCAGTAAGGACAAGTGTAGGGTCCTGCCCCTGGGGAGGGACAGCCCCACACACCAGTACAGGCTGGGGGTGACCTGCTGGGGGGCAGCTCTGCGGAGAGGGACCTGGGACTGCTGGGGGACAGCAAGCTGCCCGTGGGCCAGCAGTGTGCTCGGGTGGCCAAGGAGGCCAGTGGGATCCTGGGGTGCATGAGGGGGACCGTGGCCAGCAGGTGCAGGGAGGTGATCCTGCCCCTCTGCTCTGCCTGGTGAGGCTGCACCTGGAGCGCTGTGTCCAGTGCTGGGCTCCCCAGTTCAGGAGAGACAGGGAACTGCTGGGGAGGGGCCAGTGAAGGCTATGAAGGTGATGAGGGGACTGGAACCTCTCCCTTCTGAGGAAAGGCTGAGAGAGCTGGGCCTGTTCAGCCTGCAGAAGAGCAGACTGAGAGAGGATTTTATCAATGTCTACACCTATCTGAAGGGCAAGTGCCAGGAGGATGGGCCCAGCCTCTTTTCAGCAGTGCCCAGCAACAGGACAAGGGGCAGTGGGCACAAACTGCACCACAGAAAGTTCCAGCTGAACATGAGGAAGAACTTCTTTACCCTGAGGGTGACAGAGCCCTGGCACAGGCTGCCCAGGGACGCTGTGGGGTCTCCTTCTCTGGAGACGTTCAAAACCCACCTGGACGTGACTCTGTGCAGCCTGCTGTAGGTGACCCTGCTTTAGCAGGGGTTGGGCTAGATGATCTCCAGAGGTGCCTTCCAGCCCTGATCACCGACTTTAGTGGGATCAATGTGTCAGCCACAATAACTAGTGTAGCTGCCGTCTTTTACTAAATGGAGTAGCAAGCTTCTTGAAACAAGCCGCAACTATTTCTAGCATTGTTATAGTTGCAAGAAACATCCCCTGTACCTCAAGTCGGGAATTTATACCTTTTGTAACAGAAGATCCAAACCATTTTACATATATTAACAAGACCTTAGATTAAACTTAGAGTGAGTCCCACCAGGAAAAACATTGATCTGTACAGATATTTTCTCAGTGATTTATTAGGTACAGAATACTAAACGGGCTGTCATCCATGTAACTGCTTGTGCACCATTTGCCAGATGTTGTTTGTGTGTCCACAGCAATGTAGTCATATTAAAATGTACAAAACTGTTTATTTTTGCCGGCTGCTCGGCAATACCACAGCCTCCACAGAGTGGCCTGGCCTGATGCAGGCTTCCAGCAAGATACCATTAAGCAGCCATTAACTGCAGATTTCACTTCTTCATTGACCTACAGTAGAAGTCAATTAGTGGCTTAATATTGCTCACACATTCATTAAAGCTTGAAGTGGGCAGAATTTCATCTGTTTGATTCTTGCTATTTAAGAGTGTCCAGGGACAATATTTACAATTGGTGGGCTGTGACCACCTACTTTTGGAGGAAAACCACAGATTTTTTCTGCAGTGAACAGTATGTTATCCTGATAAGAATTTGTACTGAGTCAAAATATAGAGATATTCTCCCATTACTAGAGTTACTCAATGGCCAAGTTTTACTGTGGTCTTAGAGAGGTGCAACTTCTATTACCACCTGCCTCACTTAATGTAATACATATTGGCATCTTCTGGCTCTGTAGCATCCCATTCTGTTGCCTACCCCATTATCTGATGATCTATTAACACCACTTAGGTAAGAAAACTGTGTTTAGTGGTAAGATAATACCAGTCAATAATGATGTTTCCTTTCAATAATTAAAAGGGGAAACATTTTATTCTTTGATATTATTAAAATGTTACATGTTTATATTGATTGATTCTGTCCATCCACAGTCACTGTCATTTGTATTTCTGTAGCATGTCAGAGAGATGCCTCAACACTCCTGATGTGATACGTGGCTGCAGATTCAAATTTGTCAGGAGCTTAAGAGAGTTCTCGTCAGGGATTAGCCTAGACACCATCTGCAACAATTATAAATCATCTTGATAGGAAAAGCCTGGAAAGTGCATTTAGGAGTATGCAAAGTAAATCAGACTGGGCCAAACGCATCCCGTCTGCTTCTAAGTACCAACTCTCATCTCCATATCCACTGTGGCTGCTCAGCTCCTTCAGCTCTGCCAACCTGGACCCTGCTCCTTCTCCCTCTTTGCCAGGCAGGCATTAAGTATTGATTTTCAGAGTGCATCCTAAGAAATGTATGTGCTGTTATGTGCCCAGTCACTGTGAGTGCTCACAGCCAATCAACTGCATAACAGACCTAACATATAGCTACTGTAGTTTGTACGCACAAATGGCATCATCCAAAGTTTTTGCACGCTGACCCTGCTTCAGCTCACAACTCTGGCACAGAAGGGACCTCATGCTTTTGGTCTCTTAGAGTAAGAACAGAAACAGAAGGAAAAGGGTGTAAACTCTCGTACAAACATATGGGGAAAGATCCTCTATTGAACTCAATAGAGCTATGATGATTTATACGCCCTGCAAATCAGCTCCTTAATCTACAAAAGCAGGCTGCCAAAGGGAGGCCTGGGCAGCTGGAGCGAATACAGCTGTGTAACAGCCACTCTGCTCCATTTTTGCCTCAAGCATCATTTGCAAAAGCAGCCGGCAACAACTTCAGTTCTCACCCCAGTATTGATTGCCGTGGTTGCTGATGTATGAAGCAGAACACAAGTTAATTATCAGATTCCGGGTTAAGTTTGCCTGACTGGAAATTAGAGGAAACCTTATCTTGATGTGTAAACTCAAAGAATACGTTAAGGAAGAGAGATGAAGGAAAGTAAACAGAGCACAAAGACCGCAGCCAGTGCCTTTGCCTCCTTACACATGCAGCCCACTCTGCAACCTGTTCCCTCCAAACAGCTTTAACTCCACAGCTCAAACTAGCATATGGAAAAGATACTATAAAAAGCAACTGCATTGATGATATATAGCTCTCTGGCTAACTGTTATCAAGCACGGAGGGTCTTATCTCCAAGTGATTTGTTCATGGCACTATCTTTACAGAACAGTAAAAAATATGAAATACCTGTCATGATAGCACGCAAGTATCCCAGACTGTCCCCTCGTTATAATGGATGACTGAGGACAAGTAACAGTGGGTAAGGAAAATTAATGTCTCAAGAAGAAACTAATAAGGCACTTTCATGAGCTGAGGAAATGACTATGGATCCTTTCAGTTACACACGCCCCACCTAAAGGCCTGTATCTCCCATATGTTCAGCTATAGACAGAGGTTATTGCTCCATGAGCACTAATGACTTCACCTATGAGAATACAACAGATTTTTATACCAGGGGAAAGATCTGCACAGCCCAGCTCAGCAAGGCGATAATGACCTCTAACTGTTCTAATGCCTTTCCCTGATAAAACCATTTGCCCCTAAAATTTAGCCTAGCTTTTACTTTCTCAATTAAATTCCAATACTGTCCCCTCCATCATGGTATAGTTTAATAACTCTAATACTTAGCGACAGTGAGATGCAAATCCAGACTTCCACAGGTAAAGGAGCTACCCAAATACAAGCTCCAACAGCCTGACTATGGTCAGTCACTAGGCTACTGTAAGAGGAGGCGGCTGTTGCTGTGATGCCTGTTCCCCCAGAAAACAACATTTATCAGTGTATTTTGGGATGAAGCTGACAGAATCAGGGTGACAGATTTCCTTGAGAAAGTCACCCAGGTCAGGACTCTACGTGATGTGGATGGAGAGGCACCTTGTTGCAGCTCAGGACCAGGTGCTCGGTCTCATCAACATATTTTGATGTCTTGATTTATCAAAGATTTTGAGTGGTGTGTAAGAAGCATTTTTGGGTCTTGCAGGGAATTTTACACAGAGAAGGGAGTAAATTAAGAGTAACTTAATTCAAAGTTAGAGTTAATTCCAGCAGAGCAGGTGCCTACCCAGGATGACAATTTTAGCCTGCACCATTCCTAACTGGCAGAGCTGGGAGTGGGACCACCTTCATTAATTTGTCCTTTTCTTCAGCACTTCAAAGGAGAAAGAGTCTATTTGCATACACTTGCCATCCCACAGCCAAACCATGCCTTCTTCTGTTACTCCAACTGCACTGAAACCCTTCCCGGCCATACAGTGCGCACCACGAAGCAATCCTATCCGAGCTGCGTAGAAGGGCATTGTAACAAAAACCTGTCCTCTGCCAGGCTGGAACACAAAAGGTTCCTCTGACGGCTGCCTGAGCCCACAGCCCTGCTCCCACCAATAATCCCCTCCTCCATAATTTAATAAGCTTCCCCGTAGCAAGGTTCACCCTCCCCCACCACGCGATTCCCTTTCCCATTCCCCAGACAAGCTATGACAGCCACAAAGAAGAAATATTCCCCAGTGCATTGTTAAAGGCCTAACTCCCCAAGCCAAGACAGGCTCAGTTAACATTAAAGCTTTTTCCCTTGTGAGCAACCTGAGCTGAGATTAAGGAATGAGCCCGCACTGTCAACCTTAACCCTGATGTGAGGCTGGTAACTAGGGCAACAGCATCTCACAAATACACCGTGCCATGTTATTTTGTCCTCTTACACTGCAACACAAAATATGATAGGTAAGTGGATGGGTAAACAAAACCCAAACATCGCCCACTCCTCTGGCTCATATTTTAGTCCTGGAGTTTACTAAGAGCTATGGTTGGTTATTCATTAATGCTGACATTGATACAAAAAGATAATCTTTTCGTTCTATATGCATGGTGTACACCAGATGATAGTGTGCTCCTTTCTGACTTGGACTCCATTGTCATTATTTGCAGAAGGTAGCACCAAATGATCTTCCCAATATTAGATTCAAGCTGCTTGTCTGGTTTAGCTTGATCTTTATTTATAGACACTGAGTCTGGGAGCATTTTGTATGCGGAGCAGGACATAGTGACCTACTCTGGCTCAGTTATATAATAGTTTCAAAGCAGACTTAGTGTAAATTGACCCTAATCTGATCTTGAATTGTAACACATTATAATTCCAAAAATAAATCAGCATTTACCTCACTCTATGCCATTAATTTCTTTTCAGAATCGGAAATAACCAAAGACTGATGAATCTAAGTGTTATTTAGTAATTCCTTAAACTTTTAAAAAAGACCCTTATTAACTATAAATATTACAACAAATGACTAATATGTTTTTATACCATGCAGCTCAGGAGAACTTTGTAATATACTTAGCTCAGCTTTAGAGTCACTTCCCAAATACAAATAATACATTCACGGAAAGCAAATTTACAAGACAAAATTGCCATGTGGAAAACATACCCTTAAAATTCACCAAGCCACATTTGCAAGGAGATGGAAACCTGTGCACACATTTAAGCACACAGGTAGCATTCTTTCCCCGTCAGTATTTGAGCACGCAAATTTAGAACTCTATCTTCACAAGCACTTGAGTGTACAAGTGCTTTCTGTGGGCATCTTGACTGTACATTCAATCGTACTCATGAAAAGGGAATAGAAAAGAGGTAGAAACACAGCTTATAAAACTAATCTTTACACCTGAATCAGTATTTGCAGGTATTTTTATAACATTTCCTCAACTTGCCGATGAATAGCAGCTGTATGAAAACACAGAGACACGTTTGGAATGGTTTTTAACAACTTCGAACAATAAGTCCCTGCCAAACAACTGATATAAAAGGGTCTTAGAAAACAGGTCCATCGCATTGTTCCTTTACATCAGTATTAGCTAATTAATTGGCCAAACTGATTATGCATACTATTCAAATTTGGCCTTTCTAAAATGCCATAGCTTGGGTTCAAAGTGATTTCTTCTATGGTAATAGTTATATTAATTTATAGTAATTATTTGCATGGTAAAAAAGGCTCCCGTCCCGCAGACTGGCCCAGTATGAGCAGATCATTCTTTGCAGGCAGTTGCCAGCTGAAGTCCTGCACAGATCAGATTGTGCAGAGGGTAACTAATTGACATTCATCTGTACTATCAGTGAGTAACACACAGATGGGGTTTGGCATTGTGCAACGGCAGTAAGTGTGCACGCTTTCAAGTGCGGCTATTAAGGTCCATACTGACTGTCCTTGCATTATGCAGGTTATAAAGCATTTCTGGATGATTAGAAGCCACCTTCTGAGATACTTGTCCACTCCTCTATACATCAAGTTATTTATTCTTTATTTGTTGAGTAGAATACTTAATCCTCCTGCTTGCTTACAGTATTTAGAATATTTCACTTTGATGTATCTTGGGGTGGGAAGGGGGGTGGGGTGGGGAAAAACTCTTCCTATTGCTGCTATCTGTTCCTGAAAAACTTTTGTTTAAAATTATGTTTCTGCAACACCTTTTGCAAATGAGCATATGTGTATTTTTTGTTTGTGCATCAGGTAGTTGATCCTTGTTAAAAAACTCTTGAGGCAAGACCCTCAGAATGGGGACAATGCTTATTTTCTGTGCGGATTTGTATGAATTAATGATGAAACACTGCACCATTTGGAAGGTTATTCTCTTTCAGACTCCTTGGCAGCTTGGTTCTGGGCAAAAATCCCTCTCTGGACACTGGTGGTATGTTACACACAGAGCCACAGCATCTGATCCTGCTGTGATACCCACAGAGAGCCAGAACAGAGTTCCTTACAGGCCTTCCAAAGCATTACCTAACTCGCATTCTGCCTGATACAGATTCAGGGTAGGGCTTGTTTGTTTAGATAAAGGTTTCAAGAACAACATATGGGGAAGGAAAAGGTCTTATTTTTGCTGTTCCCTTTGAGTCCTCCATGGATGTCTCTCTCTTTCCCAGAGGAGGTGGAGGAAGAGATTTCACCAAGGGAAGGCTGCAGGTAAGAGGAAGACAGCTTCTCCCAAGGGAGGTCTCAGCCATGCTGCAGGCACCAGCTTTGTCTCTGCAGCTGCTCCCCTCCCTCTAAAACAGCCTTAAAGCCATGTCCCAAATCACACTCCGTGCTCCAGGCAACAGATGTGGGATATTTAACACTCTTTATCTCCTACTTCGGCCTTCCCATGTCACACAAAGGCTCTGGCATCGTGAGGCTTGCCTTGCCTTGCCTTCACCTCTGACTCAAAAGAAATGCATGTTGGGGGTGAATCCTTGCTACATTCATCTGTTTCTACACGTACAATCTAGGAGTAAAATAGGCTCCAGGCCAAAACTTTAAACCAAAATGAAGTCTTTTTGCATCAGTCACGTTCCCTTTAATGTGTTTTAATAGGCACCAGTATCTCATTCTTTTCTTCAGAAATAATCCTTCTAAAGACACTTGTGTTTGCAAGTAGACATTGGTTTTGGCACACTAAATGCACTGTGGAGGAAAGACTCTATTGTATGCTGCTTTATCTGGGAGTGAGTAAGGGGTGGTAGGAATGAATTACTCTAACTCCAGAAGAGATTGGATTACATGTGTTTGGCATGAAGGGAAATAAAAGTGAAAATGGTCCATATTTCTTTTCAGATTTTAAAAAATAAATTTAAAGCTTCTTTTAATTGAAGTAATTTTGCTCTAAATATTTTTATTCTCTACCCGTAATACAAAATACCTAATTGAATGTGTACTAATGAGCTTAAAATACTTCATCTTGATATTGATTTTCCTTTTTCTTTACTATCACCATCTAGCCTTTTTAATTGAGTTGAAGAAACTGTAAGAAAAAAATATAATCAATCCCAAAATACACCTTCAAAGAGATTTTTCAAATTGTACAGGAACAATACAAAGATAAATCAAGTGCAGAGGGGAAAAAAAGCATGAGTAATAATGCTGCCTTGATAGCATCTTTGTTTTCAGAATGGTTAAGGAGCAATTATTACTCAGAGGTAGGTAACATAGGTAACATGGCAAAACACTCTGAGGTAAGGAAGATCAGTTTACTATCGCAGGCATTTACCGAGAAAAACACAGAAATCAGACAACCAAAAACCCACAGAAACAAATGGTAATAAACGTCAAATCCCACCAAAATAAATTAGATTATCACAGAGTGCAGTACTCTACAGATGCAGGAATGAAGCTTTTCAGAGGCACAATCACTGAAGGTGTTTGAAATAGCACCTTTTAAAGGTCATGTTTTAAGGCTATCTAAAACTGGACCCCTACTGAGTACTTACAACTCTATCTGAAATAAATTTTCTGATACAGACAGCTGGGGAGTTTCTGCACTGACTCTCCAGCTTCATGATAAAATGAAGGCTCCAAGATTAGCAACACGCCAAGAACATCTGTACCCAGCTCAAGTTGTCTGTGATATTATGACTCTCAGATATTGTGATGTCCTGAAGAGGTACTCTTGACTTAAAATACACTTTTATTTCAAAACCAAAATTCAGGAGGCAAAAAGTATCTCTCTCCTGATTGCAAGGTTCAAAGCCATGGTTACACACCAGCCATCTGCAGTCAAGAAATCAGCACCTCTGAGGAAACCAGAGGCCTTAATACAGCAGACATTTGAAAACTTGTCTCTAATGACACCACCTGAGTGGTTTCTTTGTAGAGGCCCACATATAATTGGCAATTCAGTTCCATAAATGCTTTGCATATAGCATTTTCTCTAGTCTTGCTAACGATGCTGGAATTATAAACATCTTTGGGACATAGTCTACCTCCCATCTCATAGTTTTGCATGCCATTCAGGAAAAGTACACCAGGAGCTTCTGCTTGATTAGATCCCAGGGTACCGCTGTAACTCAAACATTTATTAAAGAAATACATCCAAAATCACTAAGACTACATCATAACTACCCCCCATAGTCTTGGAGTCTTCAGGCAATATGCCTAGACCTGCCTTCCTACCTTCAGTTACATCAGTCATTAGAAAAAAAAAAAACCACAAGAGAAGGAGAATCCACAAGAGAGCTGAACCAGGTACCAAAACAACCTCCACTTCCAAGGGAAAACTATTCATTTTAATTACCAACACACTCCCAATCTCCAGTCTAAGTAAATTTAGAATTCTGGGGAGGGTTCACAGTCTGACCCTTTCAGTCAGCAGCCTGCTCTGTGCACAGGTAACTTGGTTTACAGGCTGCAGCTGTGGCTTCCTCACCTACCTCGTGCTGCAGGAGGGCAGCGACCAGCGACTGCAGCAACACAGGCAACCTGGGCAACCCTTTGCTTCCCCACTTGTTTGGTGACCTGCATGCTCCCTCCGAACAGCACGGCCCCGGTGTGCTGGGCAAGGGATGCCTCTCCAGCTGCTGGTCTCATCACCACTCACAGGAGTAGGAATTTTGACCTAAGCCAGGCTCCCAACAAGTTCCTCTGCCATTACCTTTAGGGGAACAAGACTAAATTAACTACACTTCAGAAGTCCTGTTTCACTCTGCGAGGGTGGCTCTGCAATTCCCTACTTTCTCCTTCCCAGCATATAGGCTTCATAAAGGACTCATCTTCCTCTATACGTACACTGTAACAATAACATTTATATTGCAGGTGCTCACTAACTACCTCAATTAACTAAACAGTACTTGAAAATGAGGATAGGTGGAGAAAGAATTACAAAGCAACCAGCCAGTGGTCTATAAAAACCATACAGCCAAGATGCCGAGATATTGAACAACAATAAATGATACTTCAGTTTGTGTTTTTAGTTTCCCTTTCACCTGATGATCTCAAATTTGTTGATGAAGAAAGTAATGCAAGCACAATGCTTTTGAAGCATCATGATCATTTTAAGACTTCCAATTCTTTAAAAAAAAAATTACTTTTCACTACTGGTAGCAATCACAATCTATAAATAGCACAGAGGGACAGGAAAAAAACCTTTCCTCAATAGAAAACTCACTGGGAAAGCACCTCCAACTCACCATTTTCACCTGAAAATTACTAACTAATTTTTATTTATGTAAATTATAATCTACTCATATCTTTTCTAAAAATTGCCCTTTCCCTGGCCAGGTATCTGTACCAAGACTATTCAGAAAGTCTGGAGTCCAGTGCACGCTGCCCAGCCCCTGCCTTAGCTTGCAGACAGCACAGTAATGCAGCGAGTCCATGGGAAAGATTCTTCCCACCTTTCCAAGAGAGTAAGGACCCCAAGTTTCACTCATCTTCATCAGGAGTTACTCTCCTATGTCACGCAGAATTTTTTAACCAAGGCACGATGATCGTGCATTAACTGGCCACCGCTTTAAAAGCACACCCATGCCTGAGGGTTGAGGAGTGACACAAACGACAAGAAACCTCTCTGTGCAGTTCAGCTCAGAAACGTCAAATGAATGCTCTGAAGACCCACCAAGTAGGACCTTCAGCAGCTGACTGTCCACACAACTTCAGCACGTACTGAAAGCCAAGCTAAGTAGCAGTAATACATTTGGGAACAACTATATTTTCCTCCAGACTGCCTTTGGCATGTGGTTTTTTCCCTGCAGGGCTTCGTGTGGGAACCAATTCGGTTTCTCTGGGTAGATTTCAAATGTCATTTTCAGGAGAGAAAAATAATCTGTGTTGTACATTTTTTTCAAGCTTCATAAGCATTACTAGCTCAGTATAACATTAGTCATATCCTTACAGTCCAGCAGTGCTATAATCACTGCTTTACTATGCAAACACTATCACTCATGCTTAGACTTTAACTAACTCTTTTCTCAATGCACTCAGCCTGTTAGAAATCTCGTTTGACAGCTCTTTGATATCTACACTGTATATTTTCAAGCCCTCTGCAACAAAACTGAAGCATATACAATCTCTCATGATGTTGAACCTTATCCAATTGAAGGGTTGAGTTTAGACTTCAATTATTTATGAACTATTGAGCTATGATGAGCTAATCAAATAATTTCACCTAAACAGTAGAATAGCTTTTACCATGTAAGACAGTGCAATACTTTATAATCCTTCTTGGCAATCTGCTGCCATAGGCAGGGACAAATTGCTGTGCACGTGCCATACAGATTTAAAATTTATAATGGACAACCAGAAGATAAACATCAATCTTCCAGACATGTTATACCATACAGAAAACAAGCAGTGACAAAAATGTTTAGGCACAAGAAATGTCTGGCTGTTTCAAAGGCAGTCTAAGGCAAATACAAAAAAGGGACATTATTCTAAAAGGATAGTTTCTGTGTGGGGAGCTGTTCTAGCTATTGTAGAAATAATTTGTTGTGCAATGCTGAATGTTGTCCCTTGAGAAAATTTACACATATAGTTACTTGGAGGACAACGTAAGTAGTCACATTAAGTGCAGCATCGCCATGTGCTGTAAGAATAACAAATCAAGCCCCTCAAAAACGTGATATGAACTTAGAAATTTTGGGGGTGTCTTTCCTTGGCCTTGCCCTTCATTCTGCTCTTGCCATTTACATTGGTTGGGTATTTCACAGGCACCTCCACTTCCTCGTCTTCAAGCGGACTTTGACCTCATGCTCATCTGGTTTGGCTGCTATGTACATTAGCATCTCCACTTCCCTTCACCTTGACTGCACATCACAGCCTACACATAGATTCCCAACTCACTACCACACTCAGCTTCTCCAGCTATTAAATATGGTTTGATCACAGCACCTGGACATAACTGTTGGGAATGGGTGACCATATTTTGGTCTTGTTTGCCTAAAAATAAGATTCTGATATTAATTAGTGAATTACCAAAAAGATATATGACTGGTCTAGTTTTGTTGCGCGGTTCTAGATTATTTTTGTACAAACATTGGTCATATTTAAAGCTTTTTTTATCCAGTCATAAATCTGTTTTATGAAGTAAGAGCTAAGATTTTTATTTAAAGGATGAGCTCCTACAAACATCAGTACTTCATCATTTGTGGTAAAAGTGTGAAAGCTGGTAGTACCATAAAGCCAAAGAGAAGAATCTGGCCTAATTCCAACAACATGCAAAAAAGGTTTTCACATTAAACCATTGATTTTTCTATTTATTCTTAACTTTGAGTTTTCCAAGGTTGCTTATCTGTTAGTTCACAGAAGTGTTACCCTGAGCATGACAATCCATAGTATCACCAGTCCCTGGAAAGAATTTTTCTTTTTCCTTAGTAAGATACTTTTCCACCCAGTTTATGCTCATAAAAGAAATATTTTCATAGACTGATAAGCTCAAATATTTGCCTTGATAAAGCATTAACTACTTTTTACAGTATGAATAAGTATGAGTAATTATGACCTTGCTTTCAAATATATACAGCTGGCTTTGCATAAAATTCTCTCTTGCTGGAGCATTTTATAGTGAATAAAAATACATATTCACAATATTAGATTTAAAAACCACTGCAGTCAGTTGAAAACAGTCCATCAATACCATCGGATTCTGAAGTCTACTGCACATTTCATCCACAAAATTATTGTCTCTTGATATCTATCATACCTATCCATTCCGAGTCTGATCTGCAAAGGCCTAAGCATCTATATGCTCAAGCCCTCATCCTATGTGAGCCTAGATGTATTCCTTAGGTCAGAAGAAGATGAAAGAGCTTTGCGAGTCAAGCCCTAGTAGATTTAGAAGTAGCAGTTTAAAACATTTGTGTTTCTAGGTCTCTGCTTCATCCTTCTGCCAGAGGTTAATGTCAGACAAATGGGATGTAGTTATGCTTGAGATGCCACAGTTTATTGCCCAGGGTGTTTCTTTAAACCACTGCTGATGACACATGGATACCTGAAGAGTATCCATGGGTGGGACAACTGGAGTGACAGCTACCTAAACCACTGCAGTTAACTCCCCCCCAGAGCTGTAAACTGTGTCTTTACCGACCTCTGAAGTTGGCCATGCGATTCTAGTTCATACCGGTAAATCCAGTAAATGTAATTCATGAATGTAACTTAGCACTGGCATTTTATTTTTACGTAATATAATTAAATTTCAAAGTAATACATTTTTCTTTACTTCCAGGATTTTTTAGCTCTAAGTTACTGTTTTGTATTACTAAATGTCAAGCCAACCCAAATGCCATTCCTCAGAAGCACTGTACTCAGCATACATGTGAAGTTCTTTAGATATCTTTAATGCCAGAATTATTACGCTGGACTATGAAGTTATCCCATTTAAAAAAAAAATAACATCTTGGGAAAGTGAACATCTAAAAATGAGATGTAAAGCCTAAATGCAAGGATTTGGGTTACATGTTGGCACTCTGCTTCGTAGTAAGAATCTATTTATATGCGCTATGCTATGTTCACCGAGGGAATATTGGAAACACATTCGCAAATTAAAGTCTGAGTCAGAACAGTCTCTTGCTCAAGTGAAAAACAAAAACAACAATGACACAGAGCCAGAGCAAAATAGCTTAATTTGTGTCTATACAGAACGTGTTTTTCCTCTAGCTTATACCTTTAAAATTTGGCACATCAAACCCTCAGCTTATGGATGATTCACTTCAGACACAGTCACTGGTTATTTTCATATACGTGGTGTTATACATGGCAGGTCACCACGTCTGATTGCTCCTGCTCCACAGTATGCATTGAGCACAGCCCTGGTTGCAGTCCTCTGCCACAGTTGTTATCTTGGTCAACACCAGAGAGCACAGAATAGCTCAAGTTGGAAGGGACCCATAAGGATCAAGACTGAGGCCTCCAGCACCAAAACCACACATCTCCACAGACATCATCTGTCAGAAACCCAGCTCCTCGGAGCATCAAAAAAATGGGAGTGTTTGCTAGCACGAGGAATGTAGCCAAGCAGGTTCACTTTAAGAAAATCCAACCTGTCCTGAGTGTGCGTGGAGGTCAGAGCACCCTCCAGAGAGATCTTTGTCATCTGGCGGCAGCCGAGGACAACCTGCGCTGCCACCACACTGGAAGGGCCTTCCCAAGAGCCAGCTCCTCCTCCTCCAGTCATGCTTGGGGAGGCAGATACAAACAGCTGTCTGTGGGCAACACCAGCACAAGTTCTACGCACAGCTTGTAGCTCACTTGAAATCGTGAGGAAGTGTTATGATTGTGGCGGGGGACATTCGCTGTGCTGGGTGATAAATCCCCCACTCAAAAGCTCACTGCAGGGTGTTTGAGACGGTCTGATTCCCTGCTTTTTCGGGTGCTTTTCTTGCCCATGGTATCATATGACCTATCAAAACTGTGGGCACACGCATGCAACAGCGGAGGAGTTATAGGATATTATATTGCTATAGGATATTACATTAGGTCTTAGAATACGAAGCAATATGAAAAATCATTTCTCAATTAAAAAGATAGACGGAAATATTTTCCCTAAAGTCCTGCTGGCTGACTTTAAACTACATTTGACCCCTTTTAACAATGGATATGTGCATTTGTAACCAGTGACTGCAGCAGCATTACCAGAATTAGGAACACATAAGCCATGTTTTATATATGAGGACTATCTAAGCCAACAGCATAGACATAACCAGATCTGTGCAGATGTACCATATTATAGGTCCAGCTTTCACAGCAAACTCAAACATCTTCAGAGGGAGACGTCCTTTTTTACGTCCCCACGTGCAAAACCACTGATGTTACTGAATATTGAAGACTGGCAGGCAGGACATGGGCAGGCAGGACGTGGGCAGGCAGGTCGTGGGCAGGCAGGCCCTGTGGGTCAGAGCCAGGCTGGGGCTGAGTTTGGAAGCAGGCGCAGATACACAAGGAGACCTATCTCTGCCCTAAACCAGAGAAGACAAGAGAGTCTGGCTCAGCCAAGGGTTTAAACAGGAAGGCACGATCACACTTTGGGCCAAGAAAGCCCAAACCAGTGAGCCAAAGGGTAATCAGAAAGCACGATGAGGAGCCAAGCAAAGGGTCAGGAAGCCAGGACACATGTACGACAAACAGGATTTGCAAAAGGGATCAAAGACAGCCAGTGAAGCTCGGGCAGGCTACTCAGAGGAGGAATCAGAAGCAAAACAGAGACTTACGGCTTCAGCCAAGGGACACAGCAAACAGCCAAGAACAACTGGAGGTATTTCCACATCTGACTGCTGGGTGGGGCAGAGCACCAAGAGCCCCACCAGCTGCTGCTCAGCAGGGAAGGCGCACTGGGCTCTGCACCCCGGAGCCCCGCAGAAGCCCATGGCAGAGCCTGGCCATCCTGCCCCTGGGCACAGCTGCTCTGGGAGTGCACACAGCTGGACTGCAGAGGGGTTTTTGCCATTTTTGGGAACACTGTTCCCAAATTAAACATATCTCCACAAAGGCATGAAGGAAACACTTTGGTGTATCAACAACACAAGGCATTTTTCCCCACATGGGGTTTCCTGCCGCTTTTTTTCATCTGCTGTTATTTTCTTTCTGAATTACACAAGAGCCACTCTTTCTAGTAATTATTCTACTCCTTATAGTCTGTCAAGAAGATCTGCTAGTGCCCCACAAAATTTATCCCTAGCAAAAGAAATAACAAATATGTCAACTGAACCTGTCCCTCTTTCTAATGTTTTATCATTATCCTTCAGATATGGACCTACTCTCCATAAAAAGTGATATCATATATACCAAAACTAATAGTAAATAATCAGATTTTTATTTGGAGATGTGCTTATCAGCCAAGAAGATTGACTATTGTCCACATCATTAGAGGAAACATATCAATGTACATTGACTCTATGTTGCCAGTGGAACCCCTTAAAACTAATGACTTTCAATTACTCAGTGCAGCTGTGGCAGATGTGACAATTGCTTATTCAAATATTGATTCCAAAGATCACATGAGTGATGCTCTTTGAATTTATGAAGCACTAAACTATGCCTTTCAAAGAGCAGATGCACCTTTTGATCACAGATAGAGTTTGTCTGGTTTTTAATCTCAGTCAATAATGGGGTGAATTTCACTGTTCAAAATACTGATCTCCAAAGGAATCTCTCTAGGACCTATACCTAATGGCTGACAACGTATTTGCCCAGAAAAGGAGTAAACTATCAGACAAAGTCCACAGTGTTGAGCAACTTCCTTAGCAGGCTGATAATTGCTTATTAATTGCAAAAGGTTTGCACATCATTAAAAAGAGTAGCCACTGATGACAAAAAACAGTAGCCTATAACATTTTACTAGGCACTGAAATGTGAGGGTTTTGTGGGTTTTAACTACAATTGCAGACTCCAAGAATTTAAATTTCTGTTCTCGCTATCCTTTGCCTATTTTCTTCAGTGTGAATAGAGGTGTGAGTAAATTGACCAAAGCATTATGTCTTCTTCTGTTAATTTATACAGATATTTGCATTTTTTATGCTCTCAGATTTTTTTTTTTAGATGCTGTTGTTTTATCATGTCATATAGAATATGTTAATGAAAGGCAAGAACTGGTCTGATAAAATGATGCTATTGAATAACTCTTGCAGGTGTTCTAGAGAGAGATGGCTACGTAACCTTGGGTATGTGTGCATGTACACATAAAAAACTACATTTGCATACACATTCATAGTTTATATAAATGAAAACCCTAATATAATATACTTACTCATTTGCTTTATCCATTCCAGGCTTACAGAATAACATGGATAGATGCCTTATTCTTTAATGTTCCAAAAGTTGCTGAACTGCAATTAAACTTGATCTAAAGCTTCACACTCATAACCAATATACACTGGGGTTTGGATCCATGTGATTCGGAGCTTGATACGTTGTCAAGAGAATTGACCCATGCCTGCATGTGTCTCATTAAAGCTGCCCAGATATGTCATTTCCAATTTTTCATGTTGACCCCCGCTTCTTCCTTGCTTAGCGAAAGTGTTCAGTCAACTCCATCCTGCCAAAAAGATTCTAAGTGTACAGCTGATTCTGAGCTCTTCTCTTGACCCTTTGTACTGCTTAAAACAGTAGATGCTAAGAAATGCTTCAACAACACTAGGATTAAACATTTCTTTTCATAACCTCCTTTAGTGTTTTGCATTAAATGTTCAATACTTCAAGATGACAACAAATATCCTGAATGAAATAAATAATGTCTTTTTATATGTGTATGTGTGCATTTGTAAATACATCTTACTTTGAAAAATGTGCAACAGCTGTAGGGTATTCTTTCATTTGTAACTCTTAGTTACAGGATTGACACTAAATCAGCAGCTCCTCTGGCGCGTGACTCTGCTTTGCACAGCCAAGTCCATACACTCACTGCATTCTTGCCCAGCTCGTAGAGACCGAGGAGATGCTAAGGACTCAGATATACCTTATGGACACGCTGCTGCTTGCTGTGTTTTACAGAGAATGGGGCAGTTCCAGAGAGTGCCTGTAAGGGGAAAGTGCCTTAACCTGCTCATCAGTTAGTCCCAAGCACAGTGCACAGGGCAGGAGGAGCAATCTCTTGCTGCCACTGCCCTGTGAGGACAAAGACAGAGGTGTGTATGCCATACAGAAAGGTGGTTATTGCAATGGGTCTCCACTCGGTGTGGAATGATGAGAAGGGTGACTAGCATGTCAGCCTTGCACCTCCAGATGGAGTATGTACCTGTTCCTGACGCGCTGCTGCTCTTTCAAACATTGTGATTTTGGAAGCTGTTTCTCAGGGCCTCTCCAATAAATGACACTTCAATTTAACACTGTATTATCTGTAAACTAGAGTTTGCAGGCCAAACTCTGCTCTCATTGTCCTTGCAGTCCAGGAACAGTGTTACTGATTAGGATAATCAATCACCTTTTACATTAATCAGGTGTAGCCTGCTAGGGCTAGTTCTTAATGTGACTTGTGGAAGGGGGGTGTCTTTCCATGTCAATATAACCACATAAAACGTCCAGCACAGCAAGGATCTGCAGGACAAGCCCTAAAGGTGTGACAGTGACTCAGTGAGCTGCACCAGTCATATCACCTCTGGAGAGGACCTGAGCTTGTGCCACCACTCACATGTTCAGTATTACAGGTCCTCACTGCAGACAACAACAGCTCATTTCTGCATACACCGGCTGGCTCTTCAAGTGACGAACGAACCAGCTGTGGTGGGCTTTCCTAACTCCTGTTTATGTGATAGCAAGAGCAGTTGTATGCCAACGGCCTGATCCAGTTAGGTGGAAATGCACTGGCCGGGATGCTGCAAAGCATGGACAGACAAGTGCCATTGACATCAATGGGACTGTACACAAATTTGCCTCCTAAGCACACAAGTGCACTAAAACAAGACTGCTCAGCATCTTTCACAGCTTTGTCTCCATCTGAAGTTCAGATAAAAGAGACATTTTCTTCTTTCACTACAGTCCTCGTGTGTTGCCACAGAAGTGTACTTGGGAAATAAAAATCCTTTGGCTGCCTGTGAGAAAACTCCCTCAGCACAATCAGTGCATACCGTGCTTTTGCTGTGATACACACAGGATCTCCTACAAACTCCAGAGTAGGAGGCAAAGGGTAGGAGGAAAAAGTACTCCTTCAAAACATGCTGCTGAGGCAATTCATTGTGCTGCTGTATTCAGATTGGAATAGTCATCACCCCAGTATCTGAGTGCCTAATTATTGTTCTGGAAAAGTAAAGCAAGTGCTAACAACATGAGGTTTGCCTGCCAGTTCAAACTTTTGCTGGAGGGCACTCAATGCCTTTATCAGAAATAACTGAAAGTATGTTTCACATCACATATGGGCCCACAAGGGCTACTTTAAAGAAAACTGAAGGCTTTGGTAGAGATACTTTAAAGTCTGAGAGCATGAAGGGCTCCTTCCCTGCCAGCAACTGCCTCTTTTACAGATAATCAACAGTTTCCTCTACTCCTGTTCAGAAGAGGCGTATGCTTCAGAAAATACATGGCTGTCAAAAGATACAGCCTACAACTGCCATTACTCCTGCAATGATGCAGTTTTCTGAATTAACATTAAATGTTGTAGCTAATGCACCCACAGCACATCCACAGTGTTCTGCCTGAAGCAGTATGGAGCTCCGTGTCAGCTAATTAGGTACTTGGTGCGAAGGGTCACCAGAGCTAGACTGCTATTTGTACGCGAGCAACTAGTTAACATTAGTTTGGGTACCTTTCACTACACTGCAGTATAGACACATCCACAAAGTGATTTAAACAGAGCAGGTGTAAGCTATACTACTTAGTAGAATTTTCAAGTAGCTGAAAACCTTTATTTGCCAAAGTTGATGTTTGTGCCTTTTGCCACACTTCAGCTACATCCCTTATTGCTACTTCCCATTTAAAATCCTTTGGATGGGAGAGAAACTGGTCGTAAATTAAGATTTCTGGGTTTGGAGAGGAAGAGAATAAGTGTCACTGAGAAGTACTGTATTATTATTTTACTTACAACTTACAAGATTCTGGTCTAGTTTCCTTCTTTTGTGTTGCAACATATTCAGACACGTTTCTGGTTAAAAGAGTAGTATAAAGACAAGATATTTCTGGCCTTACAGCAGGAGTGCTGTAATTCCCTACATACCATTTACCCTTTTAGGAACAGATCTTCATAACTCTTTCTACATGGCTAGATATTTATCATCAGAAAAATCCAACTATATCATAGGTCTCTACCAAAAAAATTGTTGGTCCTGTAGACAATGGAAGACACTATTTTGCCCTTAATGTTTTCTTATGCTAATTATAATTGATACGTAGTTCTCATCACTTACCTACAGCACAAAATCCCTCAGCAAAAGCCTGTGTGATAAAGCCAAATATTTCTTCTGGTAAATACAAAGCCAGTACCAATCTGTAAGAAAGTCAGCTGTATGTAACACAGCACTGGAGGCTGCACTCTTAGCAATTCAATAACGGAGAAAATGCTGAAGAAAAATCATCAGCAAAAATTTCTCAGTTCCAGATTCGCATTTACAAGAAAAGCACCTTTAAAATTATAATACTGTAAAAGAATATTAAGTTGGGCATAAACATAATGTAATATGCTCCAAGGCCCCATCCCCACCAGCATGGTATAAAGGTGACTGGGCAGTCAAATCTGCTTCTTTATAACATTATGTCATGTTACATTCCATTTCAAAATAATGTTTAAACATAACATAACTGATTTGCCCTGAACTTCTAATTTGCAGCCCATTGTCCTTGTCCTCCAACAGCAACAACGAAAAAACACTGTCAGCATCCCACTCCTAGATACAATATAATCGTGTTAGGCAAGTGATGAAGTCAATGACAGTCTGACCTGTGCTTTTCAAGAGTTGACTTCTCTTGCCTACACACACGAGTAAGGATCACTCTCATGAGTGCTAGCTGAGGAATGTGAACTCACTGGCATCTACTGCCTGCATGGGTTTATTTCAATGATAAAAATAAATTTTGTTTTGAGCTATGACCAACTCAGTCCGCACTTAGAATTACATTCTCAGCTGGTGTTTATCCGGTAGTTACACAGATCCCCTCCGTCCAGTCTCCTGCCCTTTGCGCTGCAAGTTCAGCTCTCAGAGACTCCTCCAGGCATTGCTCTGTTCGTGCTATCTGGAGGACCTCATACAGAGTGCCAGTAAGAAAATGAAAAAGCTTAAGAAAGCATGCATCTTTCTAATAAATGACTCCTTTTCACTGCAAATTCCACAAAGGCTTGTTTATCTTTATAGTTTGTCAGCACAGAACTATATGTCTCCTGGCTTCTGTGTCAGTTTGCTGAATGTTCTACATTTCATGAATGAAAACACTATTTCTGCACAGGCCACCGTCCCATTTATGGTTTTTAGAAGGGATTAAGCATCTTTCTGAAAACAGTTTTTAACACTCCAAGCTTTTCTACAGTAAAAAAGATCAACAGTCCCAAGTACTTTTTGCTTTCAAACATTCAGCATTTCATCAAGATACAATATATAAACACAAGTATTTATGCATCAAAGTCAACTATTTACATAAATTTTAAAATTACTTTTGGGGGGGGGGGGGGGAGTGTCAACATTTTTGTTTTCCACCTAGCACTATCTCCCAGTCTTGCTTTCTCCCCCGCTGATCACACAGCCAAGTCTTCTCGTACAGAGGGATGATGTGAGGAGGCCCTTCCTCATCACCAGGGAGAAATCGAGCACTACTTACATGTACTCACAACTGAAGAATCAGTTACTTGACAAAAGCAGTGGGAAGATCCAGTGACTCTTCCTCAAGGAACGAGAATTTATAACACCCCACATACTACGTGACCTCTCCCCTGCCCCAGAGGCTGCTGCCTCTTGTATCCACGTCAGCTGAGGAAAATAGCAACTTTCTAGGGACTAGCTACCAAAATTGGTAACTTGCTGCACTGCTCTTAACCCAAGTCAGCAGCAGGTAAGTCACATTTTAGTCACTCTTCCTAGTACAGTTGGACAGAGCTTCTCAGGAGCATTTTGGGGTCAGCGGAATTAATTCACCTCAATCAGAATTGGTGCAGGACACTTAAATCAACACTCCCAACTCTACAAACAAAACGAAGACTTCTTCAACAGCAGTGAACAAGTAAGTGTCTCTTTTGTGTTTCAGTGAAAAGACAGCCAACAGTGACAGCACAACAATGCGTATCGTAGAGGAATGAAGCGGGGTTAATTAGTATTGATAATATATAACTTGGGTTGGCTTCAGGGGCGGTGGGTTGGCCGATGTAGATAAGGTGCAGCTGTGGCTGGTTCTGTGAAGTGGTTGAGAGCCAACAAAGAGAGAGCAGCTGAGGAAGAAGCAGAGAGAGGAAGAGGCAAGAGAAGAGAGAGTGGGCCCTCCATGAGGCGAGATGAGGAGAAGGCAGCCGAGGGACTGCCATGAAGAGTGTGTTGTTATGAGATGGTAAAAGACCTTGTTGCAGCTTGATAGTTTTGGAGAGTGCTGCGACAGTGTATCTCGCCCTATTCCTTCCAGCAGCCTTTTCCCCTAATCCACAGGCTGGTCTGTTGATTCCACTATGACTCAAAGAAAAGGACCATGAAGAACACGAGCACCACCTTCCGCGAGACATGAGCCTTCCTTCTTGTTCAATTCTCCATCACACAACTGCACTTTTGCTACAGATGGCAATTCTCAATGATGTTCACTCTGATTTCTTACTGCTTCAGATGCTGGGGCAATGTTAAGCAATATTAATTGTGTTTATGCAACCTCTAATGCAATTCAGTTTCACAGTACCTCATGTGTCATTTGATCCTGTAATTTTGCAGCCTCCCCAGACCAAATCTGACCTTAACTAGTATAACACAACCGGCTCTGAACCAAACCAAAATATTGACTTTGAGGTTGAATATGTGGTTGAGGGATATTTTTTTTTCTCTAATTGAGAGTAGAATTAAACCAGTGTTATTCAGTTATAAAGTCATCCTAAACGGCAGAACCGAGATGGAGAGTTTCTTCTTTCATTCTGATATATCAAATGGAGATGGAAAAATTCCTGAAATTTTATGGTTTTGGCAGTATATCTAATTTTTCCTCAGATGAGACTGCATACATAATTGAAACTATAGCAGCAATACTTGCTATTGAGGCTAATATTATACTTGCCTTCAAGATGGTCTGCAATAACAGGAGAGTAGGAATTTAGCGTAGTGAATTATACAAACCAAATTATGTACATGCAAACTATCATAGGATGAGAATCTTCACTCACTGTGATATTTGCTATTGCAAACACCAGTATTTCTGAAGTAATCTACACAAACCCACAGACTCCTGCATGTTAAAGGAAGAAGTGTGTCATGGTCTTTCCTCCTTGCCTCTCTAGCAGGACAACACTGTGCAAACACAGCAAAAGTTCCATCCACTTTGGTAACATCAATACATCACCCTTGACTCATGTATTCAGTGTGATGTTCATTAAAGTCCATAACAATTTATTAAAAGGGTCTCTAAATAAAGGAATGTGCAGTTGACTTCAGCCAGGCCTGAATCAGACACTACAATTTCTGAATTACTTTATTACCCACAGTCTACCAAATCAATGATACCTGGTGGGGGGGAAACATTTCTCTTTAAGACTTATAATGACAGAATAAGATTCTTCATTGTATTACTATTGTGGATTAAATTGATCCCACATACTTCCAGAGAATGGTATTTTCAAGGCCCCCATCTGTTGTTTTCCTTGTCACGTTCTCCCGTCACCTAAATTGTCAAACTTTCACTCCTTACTTGGACAACTTCTGAAAATGTGGGCTCATCAGATCAAGTGCGTAACCAAGGCAGGCATCTCCTATTGTAACTGAAATGACCACGACACATCAGGTGTGCAACAACGCTGAGAGAAGATCTCAGTAAAAGAAGCAGTCAGAAGCAAAAGTAACTTACCTTTTCTGACCCATAATCAAATGTATTTGTTTATATTAAAAAAATTTTTAAAAACTCTGAAAGGAAAAAAAAAAAAGATAACTGCACATGTTGATGATGCCCCGGGATATTTTAAGTTGCTTGCCAAGATATGATAGTTTTGTGAAGCTATTGTGCTTATTCTTGTTGTTCAATAAAAAATAATTAGTTGCCATGGTAACTGTCACATCATGTCATGCTTATGTTGTTACTGGGATAAAGAGCACCTTCTTCAAAAAGAAGTCATCACTTTGTGGTAAAATGCTTTTGCTTTTTGTCGTATCTATGAGAAACAGTTTCACTCTATTTTAAACTTCGCGTATGGAGATGACACCATATGGTCAGACAATGTTCTTTTCCCTTCCCATAGTGGAATAAGCCATTTGTATCTTCATTAAGGAATTCAGCAATAGTATTGATAACAGAGGATGCAAAATATTTGCCATATCTTTTTGGATATTCCCGGTGCAGCTTTTTAATGCAATCAAAACAATAAAAAATTGCCTCGACACACACCTTAGTAATGCATTTCATAGAATAAGGTGGTGTATTGACTGGATTTGTATTAAGTGATATGAAAGGGGAAGTATTAGGCTTTGAAGAAAGCACTAACAGATCATGCACAGATTTATGGCTGCTCTAGAGCATGCAAAAAAGCTTCATTAGCAGTGCAGGTGAAAATAAGCAAGCAGACCTGTGAGGTCTGACTATGGCTGGTCCAGCAACACTGTAAAATGTGCCAATCCTGCATCTTCTCCATCTCTCCCTTCTGCATGCCAGGATAAGCTGATGTCTTCCAAGCTCATCTAGGCCCTTGCAAATCCACCCTGAGGGCTAGTGGCTTGGAGCAAAGCAGATCATAGCTCACGCTTCCCAGCATCCACTACATTCCTCATCACTTTCCCTTCCCATTAAGTCAGTGGCATTCATTTAAGCATAGCAAAGCCAAAAAATGTCATTTTCCATTCCCAGAAGCCTACTTCTTTGTGCAACTACCTCACCACCCCACTTTTCCTATACTTAAAGTTCCCTAAGCAGATTCTATGGAAGGTAAGGCTTTGACTTTATTTTTCACAATGTCTTTTTTAAGAAGCTTCCTAAGAAATAATTAAAAAACATGTTCTTTCAAAGAGACATTAGGGTCTCATCCAATTTTGCATTCTATGATCAACAAACAGACTAATATTTGTTTATTATTTTATCACTCAAAGCCCAGATTTCAAAATAAGCGATGTACACGTATCCGCTCAGCACAAGCATGGTTTGTGCATACAAGTTTGGGATACCCAGTAACTCAGACATGCACAGACAATTCAAGTAGCTGGATGCCAGTGTGTCTAAGTCCTTCTGCTCATCTTTCAAGATACTCATACAATGTCAGCTCACACAGTATGAGCTTTACAAACTTTTTTTTTTGTCGTTTGACTAGTTAAGGCTTATAAAAAATATTTTTCTATAAAAAGAAAATCGTATCCATTGAACAATTATGAAATTTTACAATCAGCTGGACCCACAGCAATGCTGCCTCAAAGTGATATTCAGCAGAAAGGCCAGGACAGGGAAGAAAAATCTGGGAAATATTCTTACTAAGCCAGAACACAATCAATAGTACGTGTCTTTCCAGACCTGTAATGAATTAATGTATCTTTAACATTAACAATAATTTGATTTGAGGTGCAGTGAAACACACCTTATCTAGGTCCAAGAACCTGAGGAACTGACTCTTCATTCCACCACTGTGCTTAACACCCGTTCTGAGAAGTGACACATACAGAGCCACTAAATACAACAAATATCAAAGCCTCAGCACCTGAGAGGTGAACATAAGCCACAAGCTTATTTGTATGCATGCAAAAAGCTACATTAAAATAATGCTATTTCAGTTCTATTTCAGACTTTTCAAATGTCACATTTACAGCTGCACATGCAATCTTAATTTGTCTCCCTTGTGCATCCAGCCTGCACATTGTGGCAGGCAGGCTGTCAGAGAGAAAATGTGACCACGTAGTCCAAGATCACAATACCTACATGCATGAAAATGAATAGAGCTTGCATAATCACCATAATTCTGCCTTTCTTCTAACTTCTGTGTGGATTTTTACCACCTCCCATAGACTAACTGCTGGACTGAATTTTTAAGCACCCAGATTAAAGAAAACATCTGTGGCACATACACCTAACATGCTCTACATCTGTGGCGCGTACACCTTCTAACACGCACTCTGTTGTGAATGAATACCGGGAGGAGGATTGATTCTTTGCTACTTAAAAGAGGTTCCCATCACTGGGGAATAGGGCAAACTATCTATCAGCTCACAACAGGAGGCAGCTATTATCTCCGAAAGACTGTACTGCATTTTTAGCACCACGTGCTGAGTTCATACAGTGGTCCAAAAGTGGGGTTACAACACAGCAAGACCAGACCCTGAGTAAGATGAAGGTGGGACGCTAGATGGGGAGGCTGGTGCTGTCCCCAGACCTCCCAGGCATCCTCAGGACGCTGCTCTGTGTCTGCTCCCGCGCTGCTGGCAGCGTGCGCTGGGCTCTGCAGAGTTCAGTGATTTTAGCAGACTGACTGGATTTCCCTGAGGATCTCCAGAGAGAGAAGGGAAATGGTGATTTTTTACATCTCACAGCTTGGTTAAATCTGAAAGGAATGGCACTGGACCAGTAAAGGCCAGTCTGTAACCTTGGAGGCTTGGATTTCTGTTTTGTTCTTAGGTTGTTTGCCCTTTCTAAGTATATAAAGGTTGCTGTAAACTGTGTGGATGATACTGGTTCTCCAAGAAATGTTCAGACTTTTTACACTAGATAATATTAGGCAACCTGAGCACAAGAGATTTGTTCCACTTCTTTTAAATTACAGCTGGTTTATAAGTTAATAAGCAAAGTAAGACCTGCATATTTCTGGGATCTTTTTCCTGTAGCAGAAGACTTGATGAAAAATCTAACACAGAAAGAAAACAACATCTAAAAAGCAAAAAAAAGTTGTCATACTGCAATTCTGGGGAAGGATTTTCAAAAATGTTTCCTTGTTGCTTTTTAAAGGTATTGACTGACTTTACACATTTTATCTCTTGAGATGGTCACTTGAATATTTAATTGAATTTAAGTACCTTAACATTTTGACCATGCTTATGAGAAAATTTGGAAATTATTACTAACCAGGAATAACTCCCAAAACAAAATAAAAAATAAAATAAAAATGGAGCTATTCTAAACACCTTGGAATGAAAATAATCTGGAAACTATAAGAATATTTCCATGTGTCTGCACTTTTTCAGTCATCAGACTAGAGGGTTTTTTTAAATAGCCCTACATTGATTTAAAAAAAAGACATTGTAGGACTTCTTTATCAACACATGAATTTCACTTATACCATGAGTTTATAATCCATATTTTTGACCCATTTGCCATTAATTGCATTTCAACCATAAAGCTAAGCAAACAAAGACTGTATTTTCCTTTCCATACTGCACACTCACTGTATCACATGGAGCTGCACTGGGGTTCGCAGCCCTTGCAGGATGCCACTCCCTTTTCCCTAACCAGAAAACATGAGTCAGACTATTTAGCAAGAAGTAAGAGTTTGCAGGAGAAGCATTTTATTGCAGCATGTATTATACCGGCAGGCAGGAGGGGGCACAGTTTCAGTCTGATTTTTATTTATAAATTCGCTTAAAGGGTATGACTAATGGTCAACATAAATTTGAGATGAAGTCCAAAGTAAAAGTGAAACCTTATTGTTTCACGGGAGAAAAAAAAAATAATTATACAGCCTGAAAGCGTGGAGTTTAAAGTTTGTCACAAGCTGGCCCACAGCTTGGTCTTTAAGCCAGAAGCCAGCGGCTGCCTCTGCAGTGTCCTCAGCAGCAGCACAAGGACACACATGCCCCATGGCAAGCTCTGTTTATGTCTACACTTTAGAGGCTTATATTATCTTTGAAACTTATCCTTAACCTAATTAAATTCTTTATGGGTTTGCCTGCTCATGCTGTCCCTATACAGAGATATACACACACAGTTCCTTTGGGAAGGGAGACAGTGGACATGCCCCAGCCTCCTGGGCACACACCATCACAGGGGCAGAAGCGTAGGTGAAACTGCAGTGCTAAACCAAGCACGTGAAGGAAGATTAAAAGTCTTTCTCAACAGGGGAATCAGAAAACAATTAGGATATGTGATCTAATATAAAGCATCAAGAATAATATTGGCAGAGAGACAGTCATGCTCTTCAAGGTGCAAAGCCAGCACAGCACAAACCTGCCCTGTAGGTCCATTGCACATTGTGAGCAGTTTATGGCTTTTTCCAGGTTTCTTTACATGAATTAGGTCTCAAGACCTGCAAGAAGTGCTACGCTGGAAGCTGGGCTGTTAGCACAGCCCTTATCCAGCATCTCAGAGAGATTCTGCAGCCCACACGGACACCTGTGCTGTTCTAGTTCCAGCGCAGGCAGAACCTGAATCACCCAGCTCAACAACAGCTCAGTTCTGGGGGATTTGTCAGGGTGGTAGTGTCGACACACCCCTTGTCAAAGTTTTATACAGTCTTCACTTACACTGTTTACCCACTGAAATGAGACAACACTTACCTTCTTCTCAGTTCATAGATTTATTACTGGCAAAAGACAGCCTTGCAGCCATAGCTTGCAAATTAGAATTCCCCATTTCTGACTCTTTTAAGGGTCTTCTAGATTCCCCCATCTGGTAAAATGATCTGGCCACCTATAAGATACCGTTATCACGTCACCTGTCAGCACTTGGGGCAACCGTTATCCCGTAGCGTGGGTCTGAGCAGATTACACCACAAAAAGCCCTGATTTCAATTGCAGTCTCCTTCCAGTCCAGCCCTACAGATGATGAGCAATAAACAGGACTCATTAGCAATCGGTTCATACCATGCTCATCTGGTGGTGGCTGTTTTGAACACTGTCCATAGCTGAGTCACCACCATTATGTCTTCTCCACTGGGGTGTCACAAAAGCCACAGGGAAGGCAAGAAGGTGGCAGTCAAAAAAATGCTCCTTTCACTTCTGGCTGCAAAGCAAATAAATTTCTCCTTCCACTTTCATTTTTCAAATCCCATTCATCTAGTTCTTGTTAGATCACATATGAATAAATGTTGCCTAAGAATTAAACATTTCTCTGAGAGACCCAATTTAGCTGTTAGCCATGGTACAATGTTTTGAGATAATTTAGTGGTAGGCACAAACAATGAAAATCTTATGGAAACTGACAAAAATTAAAACAATTTTTAGCCCAGAGCTGTATTTATAGAATGATGTTTAAGTCTCAAAAAAGTGAGATCAGATTACCTGTCCAGCATACTAAAGAAAAAGCAATAACAAAAGCCTTACATACAAAGGTGTGATGAAAAAGATTAATACAAACCTGAAATCACTAATCTGAAAGAGTACTTTATCATACTGTGTCTCAAAAGCATTGGGGAAATATTGATTCATTGGTCTTTCAGTATTTGAAAACATCACACTTTTCATTACACATATACCAAAAGAAAGCCCTTCCCATTTTAGCTCTGCAGTGGCACTTATCACTGTAAATTATCTCTGCACCGTCTCAAAACTGAGAGAATGCAACAAGTTCTGTTCTTCACTGACGGGTTAAAGAAGAAAGGCACAGAGTTCCAAAGGCATTGTTAAGTCGACACGGCTTAAACACCTAAAGGCTTAAGTAAATTCCGAATTAAGTTCCTGATTCTGCCTGGTTGCTTTGAAAATCTGAAAGTAAATTTTCTATCCAAAACACTTCCAGGCATTGTCATTCCAGTATTTTAACTCCACAATCCACACGTTATTTATGAAGTATGGACTACATTACACTTGACACATTAGCATTTGATTAGGATTCCGTTTCTGATCACTGACATTAGAGAAGTCCTTATCAAAAACACACACGGGAGAAGATTTAGTCATTATTCTTTTCATATAAATTCACAGAAAGAAGTCAGGCAAATATTTCCTTATAAAAATTAATGGAGGTCTGCTAAACTGCTCAATGGTTGAAACTAATTTCTTTTAATCACCAAGCAAATTAAATATTAAGAAGCCACATTTCCCATTTATGTCATAAATTTCTGTGCAAACAGGAATAAAGATTTCCCACATGGTCAAAATCCAAAGAGACAATGAATTAAAAGCCAGATTGTCAGGTTTAACTGAACCCTGTGGTCTCCACTGGAGCGAGACATTTGCTTTTCAGTCAGCTTCCTTTCACAGTTCATGCTGCTACAGAGAGAATGGATGGAGAGCAGCCCCAAGAATACCACATCTTGGGGGTGTTGGTGGGCAAGAAGCTCAATGTGGCCCAGTAGTGTGTGCCTGCAGCCCAGAAAGCCAACCCAGTCCTGGGCTGCATCAGAAGAAGAGTGACCAGCAGGGCCAGGGGGGTGATTCTTCCCCTCTACTCTTGTGAGACCCCACCTGCAGTGCTGTGTTCGGCTCTGGGGCCCCCAGCATAAGAAGGACATGGACCTGTTGGAGCGAGTCCAGGGGAGGGCCACGAAGATGACCAGAGGGCTGGAGCAGCTCTCCTGTGCAGACAGGCTGAGAGAGTTGGGGTTGTTCATCCCGGAGAGAAGGCAGCTCCGGGGAGACCTTACAGCACCTTCCAGTACCTAGAGGGGCCAACAGGAGAGCTGGGAGGGACATTTTACAAGGGCATGTAGTGATAGGACAAGGGGGAATGGCTTTAAACTTTAAAGAGAACAGATTTAGATCAGATATTAGGAGGAAGTTCTTCCCTGTGAGGCTGGCGAGGCGCTGGCCCAGGCTGCCCGGAGCAGCTGTGGGTGCCCCATCCCTGGCAGTGTCCCAGGCCAGGCTGGACGGGGCTGGGGGCAGCCTGGGCTGGTGGTGGGTGTCCCTGCCACTTTAAGGTCCCTTCCAACCCAAGCCTTCTATGATTTCTTCCTGAACATAAACCCCTGAAAACTGACAGCCCTGCAGCCGAATGGAGTAAAGGACAATCTGGCTGCCTTAGTATTTTCCTAACATCCCTCCTTGCCTTTGCTTTAAAAGATTCATTCCTCTTCCCACACTTACTTTTTCTTTCAAATTTCTCCTGTACAAGCACACATTCCAATAGCTGAGGAAGCATTCTAGGATTAAAATTATGCATTTAAAGCAAGACTTTATGCCAATTAGTGTTCATAGGAAACATATTTTGCTTAAATATATATACACCAAAATGTCATTTTACACTTAAACAGTGATGGTTTGTATTCTGACAAAGCCAAGTAACAGTGTACAGTGCATGTGTGAGTGTGTAGCCGGTAGGAGACAGCAGGCATGCAAGGACTACAAAAAGTTCAGCAGACATCATTAGCACAATATACTTCTTATTTCTCAACAACATGAACAAATTTGGCACTGCTATTCCTTCTGAACAGCACTTGGCCCCCGCATGGACCGTTCACATCATCTTGAGAAAGGCTTAAAGAGTATGGCCCCTGGCGAGGCCGGGATGATCCAAGGAAGGAAACATCTGAGCACAACAGCTCAGGTCAACACCGCTCCACCGACAACTCTCATTTCTTCGAGAGCAAGAAATTTGATGTTGTCAGGCAAAAGAAAACCTGCTGTTCCTGGAATCGTACAATGCTCGTGCTAGGTAAGAGCTCTCCCCAGTCACTTCAGTAAAGCGATATGGCTGAGAACCTGGTTAATGGAGATTTCAGGAAGGATATTGGCAATTCTGGGGCATGCAGTTATCTCTTTTTTTCACTCCCATTTTACTCCCACTGCTGCCTCCTAAACTTTGCTGGTTCCAAACATGCTTCTGGCCACAAGCTGTACTTCCACTGGGCTCTGACACTGCCTACAGCAGACCAGGTAATTGTACTCCTGCAGGCTTAAAATACTACTCACAACTGCTGCGTGCCCTCCTTCCAGAGATTAAAATTCACAGATTAACGGTTTTGTGGGTTCAAGGGCCAAGGGGGGTCAGCATGGGAACCACCTTCCCGCTCCTGAAATCAATTCCAAATAATAAGGCAAGGAATAACATTGTCCTGACATGGTTAAGTGCCTGAGGAAGCCACATCTGCAGGCACCGAGCAGCCCAGCGTGGCTGTGGTTACACACTGAGGGTGCTGCTGCGCTGGGTGCCGTGCTCCAGCAGCCTCCTTTGTGCTACTTCGGTGGTCACAGGTCCTGCGCGGGAGTTGACAGTGAAGATGCATTGCTTTGTAGGAGAAGTCCTTGGGTGGTTCTGCTCTCTAAAACACAGTGCTGGCAGGGCATGCAAGCACGATACCAAGAAGCGTCAAGTGTGGAGAGGCTGAGCCGCAGCTGTAATTTCAGGAGTGGAAGTACAGTGCTGGGGGAGGTTGTGCTCCTGCCAGCTCAGGCACACCAGGTCCCTTTGGCCAGCAGCCCCCCGCGCCACCAACGCAGGTGCCTGTGAGCGTGAGTAGGAAGCCCAGGCAAAAACCTGACAAGTAGGGTAGAAAACTTTTAACTCACTGGAAAAATGGCATTATTTTTCCTCTAGATCTGTTTCTCAGTTTCCTCATGGTTCAGCCACGTAAACGTGTGTCCCAGTGCGGAACTGGAAACACTGAACTGCATGGCCCCACCACCACTGAAAAACTCCTGGACGAACCACAGCCTTCGGCATGCTTCTCCCATCTGCCCAACACAAGGGGCTAACATAGGACTTGCTCAGCACCAGTTCTAATTCACTGCTATGAAGTATTTTATAAGCATCATGCATTCCTTTGCTCCACTCGTAGGGCCCCCACAACATCACTGTCATCTTTTAAAACCCATTTAGGTTGCAGCCAAAAGGCTCGGGCACAAGTACAGTTCCCCGGGTGCTGTAAACCAGTCCTGCTCAGGGCATGGCTTCCTGGGGAGGGTTTGCAGGGTGTGATGTATATGGTGCAGGAGAACATGCTGTTCCTACGCTATGGAAAATGGGTGTGGTCTTGTAAAACCAGCACTGCCATTTTTTGTTAAGAGGAGAGGGGGGTTTTTCAGAGCCATTTACATGCCAGAAAAAAAAAAAAAAAAAAAAAAAAAAAAGTGCACATTTCTTCACCATAGCAAAGTGTTTGCAAAGCCTGCCATCCCAGCTTGTTCTGTACACTGAGCTTCTGCCTGCCTGTTTTGTTTTGGCTGTTCTAATTTACATAGTATTTCCTCTCCCTGTGTAGATTTCAAGGTTATGCTGGGGTCGAGCTGTATCTGTTGCAAATCAGGATGTAAACAAGTCTGGATAACTCATGTGATACTGCTCTGCCCACCCCCTTTTCTGTTTGAGGGGGTTTTTTTAGATTTATATTAGCATCAAAAATGATCCGGGATCCTTTCAAAGATCCAATTTCATACTCTCCAGCATCTAGCAAATTGGCTACATAGCAGGGAAATGCCAAGTGCTCGGAAATAACCATAGCAAAGGAAGGTATGATAAGCCCAGTGCACCAAAAATTCACCAGAAGAGGAATATCCTGTCAACCAGGATTTGATCATGTAGTAAAAAGAGCTTGAATTTTATGTTCAAACAGAAATGTCTCCATAACGCACCTTCTCTCTCACACACACACACACACAAAAGAAAAAGAAAAAATAAAGGTTTGATTAGGGATGGAATAGGCTTAGAATAATTGAGGCTGGTGAATCCTTGCCAGCTCCACTCCTCCACACATTCCTGCCTGCATTCTGATCTCATTATGCGCCAGGCAAGAGTGTGAGCTTCACTGGAACAGTTCTCACCCATCTGCATCCTCTTCTTACTTCTCAAACTGAAGGAGGATGTATATTTATAACCCCCTTTGAGATGCGGCTTCACGGTGCGAAGGCAGTGCGTGGTGTCTGTGGGCTGGGCAGGGCGAAGGCGCAGGGCAGCTCGCACACACAGCAGATCCAACTGTATTTTCCTGTTCTTCCCATTTTATGAAGCTGAGGTTTCTCTTCAAATGGCTACATGAGCTGCCCTACTGCCTTGCTTGTTTCCAAATTAAGACCAAAGCTCATGCTCAAACACCAATTCTTCTTGCCACAGGTACTGAGCGTACTGGATGTATCAAGCAAGGTTCCCTCAGGATCTGTCCTGAAACCAGGTCTATTCAGTATTCTCACTAATGACTCAGCTCATAGAAAGGACAATGCAGAAGGTGCAGATGCTGGGGAAGGTTGTGAATGCTTTAAAAGCCTCTTTCAGAATTCAGAAAATGTTGATGGCTTGAATAAACAGCCTTACATTAAGCCAAGACATTCAACAAAGGCAACCGTAAAGTACTAAGTCAAGGAAGGAGAAATCAGACAAACAAATACAAAATAAGAAAAAACTGGTTAAATAAGAGTACTGCAAAATGAGTGTTGGGAGTTATGGAGGACCCCAGGTGGAATATGACTCAACACCACGACACACTGCAACAAAAAAAGTAAAGCTCATTCAACGATGTATTAATAAGATGGATGCACGTCAGACATCAGAAGTAATTATTCTTTTTCATTAGGCATCAGTGAAACTTCTCTTAGGATGCAATTTGGAACACCATATTTTACAAAAAATGCAGACAAATTTGAGAGGAAAACATCCTCCTATACAAAAAGGCTGAATTTCTGCTCTATTTGTTTGGTCAGGAAAAGAGGAGACTCAGGAGAATATGATAGGAGCTTCCAACACAGTAAACAAGAATATGTGACAGATAACGTAAGAATTCATTTAATTTATAGAGAGCAATATATAAGCTATATATTAGGAAAAGTTTTCCAAGAATAGTTAAGAGCTGCAGAAGGATATCTGCAGGGTATCTCTGTGTCTGCCTAATTATCCTTGCCTCTCAGCATGCCTGATTATCCCAGGCTGGCTACACTGTGCCTGGCTGATAGTCTGTCCAATGTCAAAACCGGCTGCTCCGAGCTAGTTGTGTTCTCTCTGCTCCATGCGACATTTCGCAGCACTACTCTGCATTCAAATGGCATCGAGTTCCCCACAGGACTGCAGCGCTGTGATTCAGTGCTCAGCTACAACAAGTGTAGCTGGTCCAAGACTTCTTGCCTCACCTGCTCACGCCAGAATGGCACAGGCAAGTGCTACTCAGTACAGGTTTCTGCCAAGGACACAAAACCACAAAGCGAAGGTGAGCAGCGCATTAGCTCAGCATGCAAGGAAAACGTGTGGGGCTTGGTTCCAAACCCCAGGAAGGCTGGTCACCCTGCTTTGTGAAGAGCCAAGGTATCACCAGGCAGGTCCCCAGCAGCATCTTCCCTTCTCAGGGAAGCACATCTCCGAGCTCCTCAGCGCTGAAGTTCACTGGCAACCCTTGTCTCACAGAGAAGCCAGATCCATCTAAGGTTATCATTACAGAAAAGAAGGGAGGACACCAACTCTTCATGACAATAAAAACATTTTTGCTTGTCTGGGCAGCATTCAGCACTCTGCTGTTCTGCACTCAGGCTCTGCCCCTGAACTCTACACGCTTTAGCCAGCACAGCAGCTTCATGGGGCAGGTTTTTGCAAGCTCTCTCGCAGTCAGTACGAGGGAGGCTTGCTGGAATACCCAAGGTACAGCAGCCTTTCTTGGGTAAAGCAACATGGGCAAACAGGATCGTGCCCAAAATAGAAGGCTTCATAGCAGAGGCATCACCAGACCTGCTGACTGGGAGCCTGTCAATCACTCCCTTACCGGTTACTGCCATGGGCATGTTTTCAGGGCTGTTTTTCAGGATGTGACAGTCCTTGTAAGAAGCCCAAAGGACCTCAGTAGTTCCACAGAGGAACAAAAAATAAACCTCTCTTTGTCCCAGAGCTGGAATGTGACCCAATGTGTACATACGGGAAAAAATAATTGGAATAGACAAAGCCATGGGCAATTGGGCAGATGATGTGCCTGAGAACTATGAACATCTGTTGTATGGTAAATATGCAACCATCAGCTTTTCTCCATAGTCTATAAACAAATTCAAATAAAAGAACAGGATGATAGCTTTTATTTATATGTAACTGTCTATCATAGAAGTCTGGGAATTAACATGCCATTGTAAAATGCTAACTTGACAGATCAGCTCATTTGCAGACCACTGTTAACACTCCACAGAGTGCATTTCCCCCAAAACAACCTGGAAAAAAATAGGGGATCCATGGGACCAGCTCTCTGCTCCCTCTTTCCCCCTGAATCCCATTGCCACCTCCCTCTTCCCTAACACACCACTTCTCAAGCCTGTGGGCCCCCTCTCTGATGGATCTAATTCCTGCATTGGTCAGCTTCCACCTTGGATGTGCGAGTGCTGCTGGGTCACATGACTTGCTACAGCTTCAAACAAGTAAATTCAGGCTTTCTCTCACTTTGCAGGAGCTCCTTGAACCTCCACAGCTTCATACATCTCATTCAACTCCTCATACCTCTACTCTACCATGGTGCCTACAAAGACACCAGTTCAGTTGCTTTGTGTTGAACACCATTGCTTTGTGGTTTCCTTGCCCCCTCTACCAGTACCCTCTGTCACCCCCCGCCAGTACTAGAGGACAGGCTTTCTGAAAGAACAACCTTTTTGTTCTGTGTATTTATAATGCCTAGCACAGCCCAGTCTCTTCCAAATTCGAGGCTTGCGGGTGCTGCAGTAATAAAAATAAATGAAGGCATCACCATTAATTCACTTTCTCTATCTATACAGGAAATTGTGATTGGCAGGAAGAATTTGGGTCAGACATGCATTTTGTGCCGTCTCATTGAAAGCAACAGAGCATTAGCAGATGTAACTGGCAATATTTAAAGCTAGAAAGGACCTAGAAAAACGGTCACCAAAACTCAAAAACACACCCTATTACAAAGACGGTGAATTACCATCACTGAAGTAATACTTTTATATTGTTAAAACAGGGTAAACACACTTCATTTAATCCAGCTTAATGGTGTACTGTCAACCACAGAGATAGTTTATTACTATTAAATTATTGCTTTTCATGAAGAGATTCTCGGCCAATGGCTAAAGTAAAGCACCAGCAGAAGATCAGGAGCCTGCAAAGAGCTTAGCTGGTAAGAGAATGGGTTAAAGAGAAACTATTCCTATTTGTGTGACAATCATCTTGTGAGAATATTTTCCGTCTGTGCTATTTTTGGTTCCCAGTGAGATCGTTCTTACAAGAATATGGAATTAGAATTTGAATACAGGCATAGTAAGAGCACTTTGTATGTGTGCCCACACACCCCTCCTCCCCCCACACACCTCCATCAGGGAGCTCCACTGCTGAGCAAGGTCAAATTATATCAATAAGGCACTGCAGGAAGATCTTTTATATTCCCAGATTGGTTAGAGAAATTAAAACTCTTCTCTTGGGATTTTCAAATCAAGGGATGTTGTTTATTTTAAGGATCACTGTAGCATTGTATTTATGACTCATTAATCACTTTGGCTTGAAAATCTATGTCAAACGAGGAAACTATTACACTTAGAAGATTTGCACAGGATGGCCAGATTCTTTCTGTCTTTAACCACATGGTCTAATGGAAAGAAAAGCCTTCCTTTTCTGCACAGAGAATTTGAAATTACAGACAAGTCCCTGCAATTATGGACTGAGTTACTTAACCTTTCTGACACCGATTTTCTCCCACAGGTCTCTTTTGGGCAGGAGCAACTCAGCATATGCTTGTTGCAGGAAGAGATTTACTGAAGCGACTAAGGGAATTAATAACTTTTGGTGCAGCGCGCACGTTCCTAGTGTGGTTTTAGCTGTGCCTGCACATGGCTGCACTCGGCCCCAGCTTGTATGGTGCCCAGCAAAACCAGAGCACAGCAGATGGGCAGTGCAAGATAGCTAGCGTGCAACATCCCAGAAGCAGACCTCGATAATGGGCACTTGTGATGCTGGGCTCGGAACAAAAGTGAAGTTTCCACTGCACAGATATCCCTCGCTTGAGACAAAGAGCCAAGGCATGATGGTGCTAGCAGACCATGGGCGATTTCAGGCAGTGCAGTTCAGTTTTCCAACAGGACAGGTTAGCAGGCTGGTGCTCCTTATGCAGCCAGAGTCATTATGACCAGCAGGACGGGAGCCTGTATTTCACTCAAGACTTTAAAAAGGTACTTGACTAACTCAGTTTTGTTTTCCACTGATGTAAGTTTTAAAAATTTATCTCCCAAGGGAACTAGAGGATACATTTGAAAGTCTAGTCATGTAAACAGCTAGAAAGGTCTGTTTGTTCTACACCTGCTGGAAGTGATACTCCTGATGAAAAATGTAATGCATTTCTTTATCTTCATGGTATTGAAAATACAAGGCATCAGTTGTGTTTTCAGCAAAGTAAACCCATCACAATCAAGTCAAACCGCTAATGTTGGGAAAGAACTGGGCTGTAAGATTTGCTTATCGAGAAGTCATTAAAGCATCACATCTCTCCAGTACACATCCATAAAAGACAGGGTAGAACATTCCTGGTACAGTATTATAATCCACATACCAATAAACAGACTTTATATTTACTGACTTTTCTAATGGAGTTTTAAAATGTATCCTTGATTTGTCAATGAGCATTCATAAAATAACATTAGCATTAAATGCACAGTACTGATGAAGCCTAACTGTGAAATTATTGCTTTAGTTTTTCAAATCTCTTTCCAGATGTTAAGGAATTGATCCTTTTGCTAGTCAGTGAGGAATATGACTATTGCACAGCACAATAAACCGAAGCAAGAGGATTAAGCACCTTACTGTCCTGGTTTTGGCTAGGACAGAGTTAATTTTCTTCTCAAGTAGCTGGTACCATGACGTGTTTTGGGTTTAGTATGAGATAATGTCGGTAACACACTGATGTTTTTAATTATTGCTAAGTGATGTTTACACTCAGTCAAGGCCTTTTCAGGTGTTTAGGCCCTGCCAGCGAGAAGGCTTGGGGGGACACTAGATTTGGGAGGGGACACAGCCAGGACAGCTGACCCAAACTGGCCAAAGGGACATTCCATACCAGAGAACGTCATGCTGGGTATATCACTGCTCAGGGACTGTCTGGGCATCGGTCAGCAGGTGCTGAGCAATTGTATTGTGCATCACTTGCTGGGGTTTTTGCCTTTTGGATTTTATTCCTCTTTCCCTTTCTCTCCGTAACAATTGTTGTTGTTGTAATTATTATTCTATTTTGTTTTATTTCAATTATTAACTTCTTCTTATCTCAACCCATGAGTGTGACCTTTTTCCCAGTTCTCCTCCTGATCCCACCGGGGAGGAGGGGGAGTGAGCAAGCGGCTGCATGGTGCTTAGCTGCCAGCTGGGGTTAAATCATGACACTTACCTAAGCTTTCAGCAGACTACATCTGCACCCTGCAGAGCAGTACAGTCCCCGCAGTCAGCTCGTTCAGACCAGAGACCTGGCTGATTTGGCTGGATTAGACTGAAACTCTTTTCAGCAATGGGTTTCCACAGATGCCAAAGTAAGGAAGGGAGGGATGTGCGCGCCCAGGCCTTGTCTCAGCGTGGACAGCCTGGATGTGGTCCTGACTCCTCAAGCTCAGACATCACCAAATGAGGAAGAACAAAAACTAGGACTAAAATTTGTGACTGTCAGTTCCACCACTACCTGTAGGTTACAAGAGTTCCTTAAATATCAGAAGGTTAAAAAGCAATTAATGTAAATTAAAGAGGAATATTAAGAAATAGCACAGATGAGAGAAATGGCAGGTGTAGGGAACCAATCTTTTTTGCTGTGATTTTCTCTGAACTCTAAAACTCACTTGATTCACCTATAATTTCATCCTTACTTTCCTTCCAGTGCCTCACTTCTGATTTTGCCTAATTCCCAGCAGACATCAACAAGAAAGTCACCTCACAAAATGAATTGTAGCTGAAGCTGTTGTTGTCTGATTGAAATCATGTCATGCAGGCATTATGCCAAACAATTGTCAAAAAGACCTTCAGAGAGTTTAATACAAAGTATCTGAGGTTTTGAGCGCTACAGTAATAGCAGCTTTTACCAGCTATGAGCTCTCAATTGGCTTTCACACCTCAGAGGTGCAGGAAATTTTGGATCATGTGTGCATGAGGTATTTCACAAGGCAGCGAGGTTCAGCACTGCAAGACTCATGCAAACCCAACCCCTGAACCCCAGTTCTCAAACCCAAGCAGTGTGCCGACGAAAGCAGCCCACAAAGCTTCCTGCCCCAGTGGTCTGCATGGCTCACCGCATAGCAAATACAGGTAGCCAAGAAACATTTAGCAATAGGCAATGACAGCAGAGAAATCTTAATGAAGTGGAGGGGAGAACCTCTACCCCAGAAGCACAGATTCAGCAGGATGGCAGATGTCAAACTTTCACCCACTTGCATGTTCCTAGGAAGAAGTAGAACCCACTATATTAAGTGGATTTTAAAATACTCAAATCTCTGTGGGGAAGAAGTTCACTGCAATAACTGCACTTGGTGCTCTGTGCTGGCTTTATCCAAAGACTCTTAGTCCACCCGTGTGAGTGCCCGTGTTAATCCACTTTGAAAGGAGATTACGCCAGCTCATAAAAAGGCAGGCTTGATGTGGGATGAGAGTGCCACAGAGCGAGGCAGGGCACAGCAGTTAGTGCACTTCATGTTCATGTGCCACCACACTGTGCTATAACATCCCCCAAGGATTCCAGCAACAGGGTACGAGGATGTCCCAGTAACATTTCACCTAGCAGCAAGCAGTTTCTACTAGACCTCATTTAGGTCTTTTTAAAGGCTCTGGTTTGACTCATTTTGTTACTTGGCCTATTAAACTGAGGTCAACTGTATTTCATTAGGACCCAAATTAAAAAATGGATCTCAAGGCATCTTACTAGTGCCCTAGCACAAATACTCTCGTTAGAGGAGATGCAAAGAAAGGATTTGTAAAAAGCAATCTCTGGAATGGTCTAAAGGAAATGCCGTGGTTTTGAAACAAAAGGTTTAGGGTCTTTTTCCTTCTCACAGTCAACAGGGTTCTTGCTTTAAGTTAAAACTAGTCAAACGATGTTTTGGTGAAGAGCAGCGCTACTGGAGTTTTCTGCAACAAGCTGCTACGAATAAAACTGTACTCATTTCCAGGAAGGACAAGAGGCTTTCAGGGACTTTCAGGGGCAAAGGAATAGTATTTCCTTTGTAAAGTATAGGCTAACTTTTGTGAAAACATTGGTTGAAATAATAAAACTGACATGGTGATGCATATCAACACAATGTACGTTTACTCACATTTCTCAAGAGGTAGCAGTACCTCCTCCCACTATAGACAGCACATAAAAAAATCATGTCTTTTCAAAAACTAATGATAGCAAGTAAAAAACAATCCCCAAAGATCATTAATTGAACCTCAGGAATCAATAATTTCCAAGCAGCACAGACAACAAGTTTTTTACCCCTGCATGGGTATGTAGATACAAAAAAAGGTTTCCACTCCCTGGCCTGCAGGCTCTGTACAAAACTGCTCTGCTCTGCATGAGATGAGGGGAGCTCTACGGCTACTCTAATTTGCACCATCTACAAATAATTTGTAGGGACTAAAAGGGAGTCAAAGATAGGCATGACAAACAGGCACCTGCATTTCTCATTAGGCACTACCCTTTTCTCTTGTTTTCCCAATTTTCCTGGCAGGAGAGAAAATGCTGAGAAAAGTAGCAAATTCAGCTCTCTGACCACGTCCCCCGTGCAGCTAAGCAGACCCTCCCTGGACCAACACCACCTGTTTTAGACATAAATGCACCTGAGAGATTAGACACAAAGTGACCTCATCACGTGAGTGTAATCTACTTTAGATCTCACAGGGAAGAGGAGGCATGAGACACGGTTTTGCAAATCAGCTCTTTCTATCCCAGTCCTGCAGCGCCTGCATGTCCAAAAGTCATTTCAAACCCAGAAGGCCTTTTGTCTTCTCTAGAGCCCATCGCTAAGGCCATGGATTCTGCTGGGTTTGCTTCAGCTTGGATATGTACTGTCAACACAACAGCAGCTCCGGCTGCACGCAGATTGGTGGAGAAAGTAGGTCAACATGAGACAAGCTGTTCTCAGAGTAGCATTTCTCTCTCCTCTCCCTTCCCTCTTTGTAAATGAAGAGTGCTAAACTAGTTGCTTTGAAAAACGCACAGGCGTTCACCCTGTCAAACAGAAGTAGAGCCATTTTGCTGAATGTGTCGCAGTTCTAGATGATTATTTTATTATGCCATTTAGAACAATGTGCCATGTTTGTAATAGGCTTCATAAGAGATGCCACTTGTTAGTACTAAAATTCAAATTAATTACCAAAAAGCTGGTTTGGGTATTAGAAAACAAGGGGAGCATGTAAGCAAGACTAAAGTAATTATAAATATTAAATGAATGTTCATGAAAAATGCAAATTTTTACACAGTTCATGTTTTTGTGTTGCAGAAAATGAGTTTCACAGTTGTATGTCAAAAGAACAGTCAGAAACAGCGTTTTAACTTGGAACACACTGTATTCAGTGAAAAGGTCTTACATGTTCATCAGACAAAAACCTGTAACAATAGAATAACAAAGAATCTATGTGACCTGCCTCAACTAGCAGCACTGCTCAATGGCCATGGATCTGCAATGTGCAGAGACACACTCTCATTTTTCAAATCTGATTTACCCTTTACAAATAACTACCCAGTTGCGGTCAGGTGGTAAATACAAAGAGAGAAGTGAGAAGTGTCCATGGATGGATTAGTCACCAAACAGCCAAAATGAGCGAATTAATCCAACATATGATTTCTCTCCCGTGCACACTCTGAATCATATTGGGAACCTTTAGAGTGGTAGATTGGTGACTCCTTAAACTTCCCTAGATAAACTATCTCCATACGTATGTCCTAAGACTCCCATCCTTAGAAAACAGAACAAAACATCACTACATATTTCTGCATGTCAATAACAGACATTACCTGGAAAGGGATTGCCCTCAAATCATATATACGATGAATTACTGAGGGCAAGGGTTGTACTACCAAAAATCTGTCTCACTTTCCTAATTCAAGAAATACTATTAATTTCAGGAGGACTATTCATGAGTTAAGAAAGCCAGATTTGGAGTTGGATCCCATTCAAGTCCCCTGGAAGTCAGTGGAGCCACTCTCAAAGATTGTAAAATGAGAAGGATTTGGCTTGTGCCCATGTTTAGTATTGGATATGTATTTTTCCACGGTACATATATTTCTATATATAATGCAAATTTTTCTCTTAATTTCTTTTTTCTCTGCTTAGAGTATTAGTTGTTGTTAGTAAGCATTAAATCCACCTTGGTTTCATACCCTTTGAGTCTCTGCATAAGTACTTTGGAAATTTTCCCCTTAATTGCTACCCAGTGTTAGAGGGAAAAGTACCCATAATTTGTTCCACCTTTGGACACAAGCTACATTTCAGGCAAAGCTTCAGAAGAAAGCATTTTCTCTTTTGTTCTAAAACATTACAGCTATTGGACCCATTGCACTTACTAGAGCCAATGACAAATCCTCCACAGTCAGGTCAACGGAACGAGACATGGATGCAGAAGACGGGAATAACAGAGGAAAATCTTTTCAATGCAAGACTTCTGGTGCAAAGACCTGCAGGGGAAAGTGCTGAACAGAAAGTAAAGGGAATTTTATCTTCAGGGTAGCTATTTATTTATTTACAGTACTGTCATGCTTGTATGGTTCAATCATGGACTGAGACCCAATAATGCCAGGTCTTGTACAAACACAAATAAAAAAGAGGCAGCCTGCCCCAAAAGACCCGCTTTCTCTTATATATACATATATAGTTTACACACACAAGCAGAATGAAACACATGATAGTTTATCATTGTAATATCTGTATAGACGAGGGGAGAGTTGACTGTTGCAGCAATAACATTTCCAAAGAAATTTCAGGCTAGCAATTAAAAAAGGGGGTTTTTTTGAGCAATGTGGAATATGCATTAGCCAGATCTAGTCTGTAAGCGTCTTACTGAATTACTGTTACATTACTCAAATTACTGCCTCGAGGCTCCAGCCAAGATCAAGCCCAACTTCTGGTAAACAGGCACTATGCCTTACAAATATCACCGAGACACAGGCTCCACCCTGACATTGAGGTGCTGGAGCATGTCCAAAGAAGAGCAACAAGGCTGGCGAAGGGTCTGGAGCACAAGTCCTCTGAGAAGCATCTGAGGGAACTGGGGGTGTTTGGTCTGGAGAAAAGGAGGCTGAGGGGAGACCTTATCACTCTCTACAGCTACCTAAAAGGAGGTTGTAGTGAGGCAAGTGTTGGTTTCTTCTCCCAAGTAACAACTGATAGGACAAGAGGAAATGGCCTCCAGTTGCATCAGGGGGAGTTTAGATTGGATATTAAGAAAAATTTCTTCACCAAAAGGGTTGTCCAGCATTGGAACAGGCTGCCCAGGGAGGTGGTGGAGTCACCCTCCCTGGAGGGATTTCAAAGCTGTGTAGGTTTAGTGGTGGACTAGGCAGTGCTAGGTCAATGGTTGGACTTGATCTTATGGGTCCTTTCCAACCTAAATGGTTCTATGATTCTGTGAAAAGGTCACACGGCAGGTATAAAATTATTCCCCCACTCCAGCAGTGATGCTCTTGTCTGAGTAGTTCCCTCAACTGATGAGATTTAGGCAGCCTCTGTGGGAAGGAAACGGTGAAAAAGGTCGCACGAACTGACCTGGCTGTGCCCTAGGTCCCCTGGAGCACCGCTCAGAAATGCTGGAAATGCAAATATCTCCTGTTCGGTTATATTCTTTGCTTTACAGCAGTCAGTGCCAATTGAACTTTACGGTTAACTTACAGATATTTTAATTTGCTTCATCTCCCCTTTACTTAGCAATTGTGGTTGTGTCTTCCTCTACGATTTGTTTAGTATCAGAGAGGGGGAAAAGGAGAAAAAGAGATACTCGATCTGATCTGGGAACGCTTTCTCCTTTGTATCAAAGAACCATCTGCTAATTTACAAAATACAAACAAAGTTACTGGATGTGCAAGAACCCCTGTAGGGAAGCCAGGCACAAACAGTGCCTGTACCACGTCAAGGAGTGCTGTGTTTATTCTGGAATGCATAGCTCTCTGGGTTTCTTTTATCTCTGGGTATTTTTCCTCCTTTTTCTCATTTTATTGATCTAAGTTCAGCATAGTGGATAAGCTCTAGCAAAATAATAAATAGAGAATATTTATAGAATGCTTTTCCTGCTGTAAAATGCACTTTTCTAGACAGAAACAGAAATCATATGGAGCAGCAACTATTCCGCAGGCTGGTGCAGGAAAGGTTGGCAGCCCTGCCTCCTCTAACCTCACTGTTTTGAAGCCCTGGTCTCTGTTGACCCTCTGTTTTCTGAGCAGTTGGGTGACACAAGAGTCAAGTTAGTCCAACAGCTTTTTTCATCCTTTCTCCCCGCCTCCTCTGAACACCATGCAGGGCAAGGCACAATGCAACATTCAGGAAATATCTCAACCTTGTCCTTTTTCAGTTGTTCTGCAAGTAAGAAATGGGGGGGATAAAAAAAAGAAGCAAGAGATACCTCCCATGCTCCTAATCTGCAGCAAGCAGAACAACATGCAGCAGTTACTGTGGTCAGCCAGCTCACTGTGGTCTCACCACAGATTGTAAGAACAAATGTCAACCTTCAGAAGACAGAGAAGAAATAATCCAGAGGGAATTTATATAAAGTGGTTAAGTTAGCAGCAGTGTACGTTTAGTGTTCAGACCTTTTTCTTAATTTCAGCTGGTACTGACTGAGGTTTTAAAACAGCCAGAAATATTTAAATACCTGTAGACAGGTCTGCAAACCTTTTTCCTAAAAACTGGAAGTCTGTATGGCAATGGTAAGGCTGTGGACAAAATACAACTAACACAATACTTAGAAAACAGACGACTGAATGACCCATTTCTTATAAACTGGACTAAAATGCATTTAAATTGGGAGGTTATTGGGTCTAAGTCTTCATATAAATTTAGCATTTGAGGATCTTATCACACTAACAGGCCTGAAAGGTAGCGCAGAGACAGCAGCAAGGAGAAACTAAACACATTTTCCTCTTCCTTGTGCCTCAGCTCAGGTGAAAAGAAAAAAAGAACAAGCCCAAAACATTTCAAAGAAGTCAGAATTCCCAAAGGAGCCTGTGTAGACGGTGGAGTTGGGCACATAGGGCCAACCTGACATGGTACATCACCGCCGTACAGGACAGCTGCATTAGCAGAGACATAGCTCCATGTGAAAGCAGCTTCGCTGTTTCTGAACCCAAACCAACTCCCAGAAGGGCAGGAGGGTGTTTTCTGGACATCGTTTCCCAAGCTTGATGGATCTGGGAGGAGGTCACAAGTGGCCAGCTCGCTGTCCCTGTGCTGGTGGCATGGAGATAGGCTGTATCTCTGTATCCACTCCAAACTCAGGTTCTCTATGCAGGCTGCCAACGAGGATGTCAGTTATTAACAGGCTCTTTAGTTTTATTAGAACAGGCTCTTCAGCTACGGACATGTGCCCATCAGAAGGCAGACTGAGGTCACCAGGCTCACTGTACAGAGCCTACATGGAGAGTTCTTGTTGGCAACAGCTTCCAGGCACCAGCTTCAAGGATATGAAATGGTGACCCAAAGCCTGACAATAATATCAATTCTGATGCACACAATCCTGTATGTTTGAAAAATAAAATTTAATTTAAACTTGCAGCTGAAGTCTGATGCACTGCAGGTATGCAACTGCAAAAATAAAATCAGGAAACAAATCTACTCTGTTGTAAAATCCCAAGATTCAAATGGAAACCAACAAACATGAGACTACTCAGTGTCTCACAGAAGCAGCTCTAAGATTAAGAAACCTTTTAAATATTGCAATAGTCTCAGATACCACTAATGAGTCCATGCATGTAGGTATGTGCATGCTCCTACACACATCCTGCTGGTATGAATAAGAATTAAGTATGAGTTACAGTTTGTCACCCAAGCTGACAGGATTCCTGCACTAATCGCCATAGTTAAACCAAAGACTCATATTTCCTGAAAGGTAGACATATGCTGGATTAAGAGTAGACTTTTCAATATGTAATTTTAACTTAGTCATATTAAACAACACAACTATTTTCTGTGATGTTCAAGACAACTGTTCAACACCTATGTTAATATTGCTACGTATGTGACAATGTAATTTCTGCATTCCTCTCCTTCCTTTCCATCCTAAAACCCATGGTTTGACTGAAAAACAGCTGAAGCAAACCTGGATCCAGTGGAACCAGCAGGAGTTCTGCTAATTTATGGGAAACAAGATTTTACCCAGTACATTTTAACAAATGGTCCTGAGAGTACAGCAACATCCAATCCACTGACCTTCCAACTTCTTAGTGGAAGGGTGCTGGCAAGCCATGAGTACTACTGTGCAACCTATTAGCTCACTTTGCTATCTAAATTATCATCTGCATCAAAATGCAGATTGACTGCTCTGCCAACAGCAGCTCTGACAACAGCAAATGGCAGCACGCAGGTGCTGGTTTTGTGTTACCTCCCAGGGCAGGCTGTCATTATTCTCCATGAACATATGGTAAATCTGCTCGCACCTGAGTCCCACACCATCATGGAAACCTTCACAGGCACCGTGGAGTGCCAGCGTAGGAATCCTATGAACAAAAGATACTTACACTTTTAAAAAGCGACAAATGTTTAATGAGTGCAAGCTAGCATAGCTTCCCAGAAGGGTTAATAATTAATTTCAGATAAAGCCCTGTCACCAACCTTTTTTTTTCTTTTTTTTTCTCATTTTACAAGGCAAACCCCCGACTTCAAGCAATGATCCCGTATTCTGGAGTATTTCAGTACCCTGTAGTATTTCTACTATTTCCAGAACAGTTACCACAAGCTTACTACAAGCTTGATACAAAGCTTATCTGACATAAAGAGTCCTTGCAGGTGTCATTATCAAAAGTGTGAGCTCAGAATGGGAAAACACTGACTATGATTCCTACAGGCCCGAATGGGAAAGTATTACAAATGAATTAATTTTAATCAACATTGGTTTCCGGTTTGTTTTCAGCATTGTTGCAAATAGATTGTGTCATTTATCACTCAGAAGTACTCAATGTCTTCTATTTTATATTATTTCTATAGTACAGAGTCTACTCACTCAAATATCCAGGCTATCATGTAACATCTTTCTCCCTGTGAAGGGACTACACAGAATATTTGAGGCTGGAGCTGCTTTAAATAGTTTCCATTGCTCTGTGTACACAGCGTATGATTTTTCCCTATCATCCTCCAGCACTTTTCCATTGCAGCCTTCAAACGTCACGCAGTGCCTTATGCACCTATCAACTCTCATATACCACGGGGTAAATTTTAGTTTCACTTATGTTGGCATAATCCCACTAAAGCCAGAAGGATTGCCTGGCTTTATCTGAGATCAGAAGACAGCCTCAAGTTAGGCTGAGCTACATAAGCGTTTGGAAGGAGCAATTATGTTCTGCAGTGAAAGACAAAGGTTTCAGAATTTAGACTGACATAGGAGTTAATATTCCCCACACATGGGCGTACTAACTACTGTCGCTGCTTGGCCTTGGGAGATACTTTTGCTCAGAACATCATTTTTTTGCACAGGATAAAGGCAAATTGCTGATCATTTCGAGTCTTTAATAAATAAAATCAATGTTGCATCTGATATCATTAACAGTAGGGAAAGTGGTCTTTCTGGATAATAGTGATGTATTATGGCAGAATATCCGGATACTATTGGTGATGATAGATCATATAGATTAGAAGAGAGGAAAGAAATAAAATCCAACCCAAGCTCTTACTGCAGCAGCAATGAACTAAAATTCTTATTCTCTTCTTGTCCCAAACGACTTGGCATTGCTTGGGCTCTCAAACAACTGTCATATTTCACACCAGAAATGCTGCATTCCAGTTTAAGTTTGTGTTTTAAATTCAGTTCTGTAAAGCATTGTGGGATTTTCCAGACTGAGAGGCATCATATATAAATTTAAAATATTATTATTATTTCAATATTATTTATGGATACCATCTGTTCGTAACTCTGTTACTGTCTCTTCTTTTTAATGTTCTTATCACAGACTGCCTTGCTTATTACTTGCTAAATTGGTCAGAATTCAGTTCAAGCTATCTTTGAGTTATATGTTTACCTCAATGTGTGCCTGCCAAGAATGATGTTTATGGCATATCTTGCATTGATTTTAGAATTTCTGAAGGTAATAAAGCACTGAATGAGGTTCATTTCTTCTCACAAATTAGAATCTGTCATATTAATAGAGTAATATAATCCTGTCATCGCTTCCATTTGTTTCTTTCACCAGACATAGGAAAGAGAGGTTAACTTCACATTCATTTAGGCTGTTTGTTTAAAACGCCTAGAGGAAGCTGTTGGTTAATTTTTTTAATCTTCAGGAATATTCATTCCAAACTTGATTCTGCTACTCCTTTGTGCAAATCAACTTTATTCGATAAATGGTCAGGTTTGCACCCATGAGGCTCCTCCAGGGCAGGAGACTGCTCATTGCAGCAAGAGGACAAGACCAAGCTCTTCATCGCTGGCGGTGACAATGTTGTGAACAAAAGGTGTGTGTGGAAAGTGCCCAGTCCCCGTTGCCTTCTCCCCTTACCCTACCCAGAGGTGGCAGGGTGGGCTATATCCCATTTCTTCCCGAATACATCTGGCACGTGGGCAGAGATTGTGGGCATCCCCACCTGCACTCTTCCCTGACACTCTCCACAGCTGAGCTCGGTGCGGTCGGGATTACAGCTCAGCCCTGGTGAGCGCGATGCGAAGCGCACAGTGTTTCTCTCATTCCCAGGAGGGTGACACTTATATACCGCTACGGTTCTGCCTGCAGTCACTATTTAGTCCATATTTACTCTTTTAAAACCTGTCCAAAGTATAAACCCGTACATCACTGTTGTCCTGTCAGCTTTTACAAACTTTATGCAACCAATAATAAACGAATCAGAGGAAAAGATTCTCCAAAGAGGATTAGTGAGATTTTCTTAGTAACTATGCAGCAGATTCACCAAATAAACTATTACCCCACCAGCAGCCATTGCCACACTACAGCTGCCTGGAATTTTTATTTTCTTGGGTTTAACTTCATAATTCCACTTTCCTTTTCCTTCTTGCTTCCTCTTGGCTGACATATTATATAGCTGCTGAAATGATCCTCTAGCCAGGAATGCTGGATGAGCGGCTGCCTGTGGATTGGTGCCAACGCTGCGCTGGAAACTGGAAAGCAGCACAGACTGGCTTGCACCCGTGTCTCCTTCCAGCCACAGATAAAAAAACCAGAGCTCCTTGTTAAAGAGTGCTGTGAACTCAAGATTTTCTCCTACCTGCCCCTGTGGATTCATTGGCATTTTAGGGGGCTGTACACTAACCATACATGAGATGCCAAGTTGAGCTTCCTACTTCTCTTGCTGGGTTTTGAGGATGCCAGGCTGAGATCTGTGAGGCATCAATTATGATCCTGAATGCATCTCTCAAAATAAATGTTTTGTGCATTTTTGTAACAGATCACCCAATAACAGCACATAGCTCAAGCAACTAACGGAGCACAAGTCCGCTTCCAATGTGTCAGATAATAATTGTGCTGTAACACCACAGTGCATACATGAATAAATACAATTCTAAATTCAATGAGATATTTTCCTTCTGCTGCTCCTCCTGCTGCAAATGAATACACCAGCAATTAATTACTGTGCCCAGCAATTCCCTGCAGCAATTGGGTAATAGATTCATTTTCAGTCCCTTGTCTCGTAACCTTTCAGATAAGTTTCACGGGTCTGGAATGGCAAGCATAAAAATATATGTTTTTTTTCATTTAATGTTTGTAAATGTTACAGCTCTCAGATACCAGCTATAACTTTCTCAAAGTTCTGCTCCACTGCTTATAAATACTGCAGTATATTTGAATTTAGGATCATTTGAGCTCACAACTAAGAGTAAGGGAACTTTCTTAATCAGAAATATTTTTGCATGTTACATTTTATGGTAAAACTTATTCATATATAAATTACTAACATTTGAGAAATAGCATGATACTACTTCTTATTAGCTGTCAACTCTTTAGTGGTTAGGACTACACCAGTATATCCTGGCCTCAGTAAAGTCACTGGAAGTTCTGCCACTGACTCCAGTGAAGCTGGGATTTCACCTAAGTCACCATTTGCATATCACTAAAAAAAAAAAATAAAGAATTTAAACTAACATGCTGTCATTGTACCTCTGTTTTTTTAAACGATTGCTTTCAGGATGCACCATTAAAAGTTGCTGAGCACTTCAGGCGTTATGAAAAGGACTTCCATATCAAGAAAACCACAAAGCTATTTCCTGATCAAATTTCCAAGCGTTTAAAGTCCAGTGAGGTCATGTGCCTAGAGCTGACAACACAGGACAGGATGAACATTGAACAGACACTGCCTAAGTGATGAAATGCAATGCAATACTATGAGTGTCTTGATGACAATATTATCTACTGTTGCACAGATGTCTCAGAAAAAGCCAACTTTCTCTCATTCTGCTGACAAATGCAAGTCCAAGAGGGGACAGGACAGGAACTAGGCAAAAATAGATAGGGGGAGCAATCTGAAATCCAAGCCTTCTGAACCTGAAATGAGTCCAAAGATCCTTGAGGAAATTACTTTTGAGGTGAATGAGCAGCGAGAGTAGACTGGTAAAGCTGGAAAATAAACCTCCTGAATCTTGAAAACCTGAAAGGCCAGGTTTCAACTTTGAATAGTACCAAATAAGTAATATACCAAAATAATTAATAACAAAAAAAGAAGTCTGAGCTTTCTGACCAGAAACACAGCGTGGCCCTGTGCTTAAGAGTGACGGATCGGGACTTGGTTCTGTTTCTGCTATTACTGGGCTGTACAACCAGTACTGTCTTCAATGTCATTCTTCAAGACAGTGACTCTCCTAGCCAGATGTATCGCACCCAGCAAATAAAGGCTTTTCAAACAGTATATTAAAAATAAATAATCCATACCAAAAGTTCTAAGGTGCCCTTTAAGCCAAGACATCGAGAATAGGGATATCATGAACTAAAACTAGTCATAAAATACTTGTAAGACTCCAATGCTAACGAAAAGAGAGCAAAATCATTAAATGTATTTCTCAAGTTCTATCTTTGCTCCTTGCATCTTTGCTCAATGATTACTCATGATGCTCTGACTACTAAAGCTGAGCTCAAGATTACACAGGACACATTCTAAACTCTGGTGTCCCTTCTTTAAGGAGAAGTGTTCTATTTTGTTATTTGAATCTGTTAGATATCTAGCTTGTGCATCCCAAAAATGGAAGAAAATTGAATTTCCCTCTAGCTGAATAGTCTTTGGCTCAATCTTTTTTAATATAAAATCTGGCAATGCACTGGGTTTAGATACAAACATTCCTTAAACAGGACTGCAGTGACTAGAGATGCTTCTGGACCTGGCATTTGCTTCTGTAAGATGAGGAATGGCCATAGTCCCTCAATACCACTGTGCAGCTTTCTTGTTACAGTTTGCAACAGCACCTATAGTTGGCATTTCACAGTGGGATTTCTCCCACTGTCTTGATCCATGTAGATGCCTACAGCGACTGAAGCCTGCCTTTGAGGCACATGGGATTTTCCAGTCTTGACTTCACATTTTGCAGAGCTTAGCCAGCCACTTGGCATATTCCACTGAGGACAAGAGCCATGACTCGCAGACTGGTAACTTAGCACATCAGAGATGATAAGCAATATCACATACTGACTGGCTTCACTAATGGTGCCTGGAGACCATCCACTGTGGAAGATGTGGTCCTTTATCTCTGCAGTTACTTGCTGATCTTCATTTACACACTTTGCAGAAAGGCTTTATCATCCATTCTCAATGCACGGGGCTCCCACGGGCCAGTGCCGCCATGCCCCAGAGTACTCAGATAAAGTCATGGTTATTGTCCATCTCCAGTCTTGCTCCAAAACCAGCAGACTATAGTAGACTGGGGGCTACACTGCAAAACTTCTTTCCAGCTGGCATCTGTCTAATCACTTCTCAACTTAAAAAAACCTGGCACATAACTGCTGCTTTTCTCTTTGTACCTAAATCCTCGAACTTCCATTCTTATTGTAGAGATGTAGTCAATGAAGTCAGGCAGATTTAAAAAAAAAAAAAAAAAAAAAAAAAGGGGGTTTTGCACATCACATCATCACACCAAAAGCAAACTTTCAAAAACGCATGGTTTGTGAAAGATTTTGTCCAGTGTTAGTGCATTACTAACCACTTTTCCATGCTGCCTGGGTCTCTGGAAACAATTGCAAGCTGAGAAAACACAAGGGAGATGTCCTCATTTTCTATTATATTTTGTTAATAGGATGGCAGGTGAGTCAGAGTTGAGACTTCATTTGTGCAGGAAGTCTATGGATCCAACTTTAATCATCTACAAGTAACAGTAAGGCAGAGTAACAGGAAGGAAATAATCATAGGGTTGATTATCAAGAGATCCCATATTTCTGTACATCTCCATGTAACCTTAGTTCCTTCATTTTAGTCTTCTCTTCCATACAGATGATAACAGATCACAGAAACATTGTGGGGATTAATTACTTAATGTCCTTACTTTGCCTTTGAAAATGTAAAGCTCTCACCTAATAGTTTAGGTGGATGTCCAAAAGGATTTACAAAAGTAGTTAAGCAGGTTAAATGTCTACATCCCACTGACTCAAAGACTTTCCATAAACCCAACACTATAAATGGAGTAGCAATAAGGGAGAATGCTGTTCCCCCATCTCTATACTGGCCAGAACACTGGAATTGTCTTTCAGATTCTCTTCTAATGACTATCTCTTAGTCATAGACAGTGTGTTTGCTCCTGGCTGACACACTGATTTGAAGTAGATACCTACCTCGCTCAATGTTTTCCGTGTCTCAAACCAATATCTAAAATCAATAGGAAGCTTAAACTTTTAAGGTGCTACTGCCCAGGCAGGGCGTGCTAGCTAAGTGAGACCAACTGCTAAACCCAATGCTGGAAACCAACAAAATGTAGACATCATGACATTAGGTGCAGAGGTACAATGTGCCAGGTGCTCTGCTGCAGCTACCAAATTGTTTGAATTTGTCTTGGATTACTCTGTGTTACTCTGGCATAGCTGGCACGTACAGACTCCAACAGGCAGCATTCCTCCCCAACCAGAGACAGCAATAACCTGGCTATAGAGGCTCCCGGATTAGGTTGCTGTTGTAACCAGTTGCATTTCTTCTGTCTATTAAGTGCTAGTTAAGACATTGCTTCTGAGTCGCTTTCACCATCAGCTCAGAGATCCTGTAAGGAGGATTCAGAGATGACAAAACTAGCCAGGCTTTTCTGATAAATAAGCTGTTCAGCCCTGAAACCCAGTCTAATATGGCCAAAGTTACGTGTGGAGACTGAACAGACCCAGCTGCAAGTTACCTCCTCTGAGTACAAATACAGCTGCTGTGTAGGTCAAGGTCAGCTGCCCACAAGTATGCGCCCTGTTTCTTGGGTTGTTTTTGCAGTCTGCATTGAACTGTCCATAATATGGCAATTTTGGCTACCTGCACCCCAGTGAACCGGTTTCAAGTGTCTAACATAAGCCTTACCCCTGGATTGAACAGTGGTTGTACCCTACCACCAGTTGGGAGTTAGAAAACTGGTTTTGTCATCAAAGAGGCATAGTGAAGGATAAAAAAAAAGAGGCTTAAATTACACTTTAAAATGAGCTAGAGAAATTGGCTAGGGCAGAATGCAGAAAAAGCTTTACTCTCTGGTAGGTAGTGCATCTTACCAGGAGCATAAAAGGGTAGAACTCAGGGTTTTGTCCCTTGATGATTACATGCATCCAGGTGGAATTTGAATTTTATAAGCCTTCAAGCCCAAACTGTCTTAGGAGCTGTCTGTTTAAAAGAACACATTTCTCTTTGCACATTTTGGTCAGCACTGTAATCAAGGGAGCCACATATGCTGGATCCTATTCAACTTAATAGATAGAAATTTGGCAGTAGAGTGTTCTCCATATGGGGTTTTCAGCTGTAGAAAAGCTTCTGCCTTTGCTATAAAATAGACTGGGATTGTTCCTTTCCAGAGTAGGCTGCCTCTTCATCTAGACGGTTGAGAAGAGCTGGATTCAAATGTGAGCTGGCCCTACACGTGGAATTGAGCACGAGTTAAAAACATGCTGGCTTTCAAAGGGTGTTTGTGACGTTCCCCCAAAATTCTCAGGGAGTCATTACCCATTTTGTCTTGACTGTATTTTTGGTTTTAGTTTTAGCACGATCACCCAGGGAAATAGATTGGCACATCCGTCACATATAACTTGTAATGAATAAATATGTCCTTCCAGTCACTGGTCTAACTGGGAAGGCGCAGAGCAGTGCTGGAAGGTTTGGTCTAATAAAAAAAATAAGACCATAGAACATCACACTGAAGTTATTTCACCAAACCAAATTATACTGGGATAAATGTACAAATACATTTCCTCAGTGTACTGCAGGTATAATGGCTTCATTGTATGGGCACAACTTAGTTTCCCATTAAAACAAAGTTTAGGCTGAAATAATTAATTTGTGTAGGCAAAGCCTAACATTTCCATAGTTGCCAAAGGGAGAGCAAAGAACAATTGTAAGGACAGGGGAAAAAAAAAACAAAACCAACAATGAGATTGCTGGGAATAATTCCAATAGCATGAAATTAATGTAAATCACAAATAACTCCTGTGAAGCTAATGTAAGAATCTGTGAGAAACCAGAATCAAGTCAAATAACCTAAATATGAATCACTGAGAAAAGAAAAAAAAGAACCATGACCGCAACAGAGAGATTTAATAATGTATTAAACTAATATTAACACTGAATGATGACTACAGGAATAAATGCTTCCCTAACAATATTCAAGTCATACCATAGTAGTTTCTTGCAGGAATGCTCTAAGTCTTAATGACTATCATCTCCAAAAGTTTTACGGAAGCTACACAATAGAAATGGATCCCATTACAGCTTTCAGAAGGCGCATCTTTCCTAGCTGGGTAACAGTTACCTAGTGGCAACAGGAACATTACAAGGTAAAGCAGACATATAGAAACCTACCTCGAATCTATTTAACACTCCTGCCCCATCACTCTAAACGTTTGCAAGTCTCTTTTCCTGAAATGGTTGGTTTGTGGCAGCTCCTCAAGGAAGAATAGCTAGGAGCCCAGCATGGCTTGCACAATGCAAGCCGTTACAATTCTTTCACTCTTGCTTTTACATAATTGATAGAATTAATGTTTTTAGGGTCAAAATTAATAAAAACCACATACAAGTCACGGGAGGATTTGTTCTTCAAGAATATGTTAAAAATATATTTGTGCTCACTAATAGAACTGAAATTACTACCCTTAACTAGTTTATTTCAGACACTAGTTTATTCTTTGAAGGTGTTTGTGTCTTTGCAACAGAGGCTGGGATGAATTAGAATATATAGTGTATTCTGAGATGGTGTCTGTGTTTTCTCAATACTGCCCTGCTTTGGTGAGGCATTGGCTTTGTTGGTTAAATGGGCTCAGATATGTCATTCTTATTACCAAGGCTTATTTAATTCATTTACTAGGTCATTGCTTGGGATAATATATGCAAATTGTACATATTAAGAATGATATGAATTACATCAAGCATTGCCATTTATGTGGAAAATTCATCAAATGTTAATGTAAAATCTATAAATAGAAAGAATAAAATAATAATAAAACATGAATGTGCAGCAAGCATAAAAAATGAAGATCCTTAACTGCCCATTTATTAAGCAAATAAGGACAGCATATCCTTAGCCAGTGAGCAAAAAAGGCAACAGAAAATTACTGTGTGTTACAGTAACACTGATAACCGCTGAAATTGGGTCCCCAGTATTCTGACAGGGTATGTGCTTGTGAATGGGGAAAATGAAAATTCATGTCATAAAGGAATTCCAGCAACTCTGCTGGTTAGGAAGTGGTAGGAGAGATTGCAAAAATAAGCCCACAGATTCAGTCTTTATGACAAAGCTAATCACAGATTGCTTGGGCACTACACCAAACAGTTGGAAAAAACTATAAACCCAAGACTTGTGTTTTGTATCATTTTGAGTCTGTATTTCATAACTCTGTGATTCAAATGCTCTTGCTTGCAGGTACAGCCTGGGAAGTTACTGGCTGGTCATAAAGCGTTTTGAATCTGTAACAATTCATTTTTCTCATACTGTAAGAACAAACAGTCACTTATCATTCTAGTATCTAGCCAAGAAACATCCATAGAATCTCATATATCCCTACATAATTTGGCATAACTGGCAGGCTTTTCTGAAATGGAATAACTGAATAATAATGAAGGCCATTAATGATGATTAGAAACATTACAAAGAGTGAAAAAATTAGTAATATAGTTTCTTATATTCATAGACTGCTTATGAGAAAGGCATTTTTGTAGAAATCGTGCATAATTGTTACTCAAGGAGAGGATATCAAAGGTAACTTATTTGAATCCTCACTCTTTTTTAAAAAAGTGATCATTATTGTAGCCTGAATTGCTACACTTCAGAAGTACAGTTAACTTCTCCCTTTTTTGATTGTGATTCATATAATGTTCCCCTACTCCATTGTTTTACATCAAGTTCTCCTTTTCCCATACACTGATAACCATTTACAACACCTCACATATATCCTTTCAGGAATCAGACCTCAATGTTCTGCATGTAAATTTTGCTCTTATGACTGCTGCTTTTCTTCTAAATTCCAGATGTCATTAATTTCTTTTATCAGTCTCTAACAGAAAACATACCTAAAGACTTTTCAATACATATTGCTAGCCTTTATAAATCTCAATCATAAAATAGCGAAGCGTTGCTTAACATCTGCTCATCCTTGTAACAGAGAGGGAAAAAAAGGCCCCACTCTTCCAATGGCAGTTGCGCAGCTTTCGCAAACAGGCTCGTGTATTTCTGTGCTGTATGTTGCACAAGCAGAATAATAAATCACTGAAAGTTAATTCCCCTAACAAACAAGTTTATAGAAGCACGATCCTCTCAAATATGATCTACTTTTCCTGGTTTACATTTGCCCATTTTGAAATACACCATTTGTGTCACCACAGAGGGCCAAATCCTACAGTGCTGGGTTATTCCTAATAAGTACTGCTTAACTCTTAAAAAAATCTAAATTAAGATCAGTGTTAGTGAACTAGCAGCTTTTCAATGAATTTTATATTATCTGGATAATGTAATTAAACAGAAAGCAAGTAGCCTGCCTCCTTCTCAACCAGAGTTACAGGATACTCAAACAAGTCATGATTGCAAAGGGTTATACAAAATATATTTAGTATATTTAATGGTTGAGAAAGACCGTATTCTTTTGGTTAGGTTGATTACATTTGGCATATAATAGGAAAGAGGACCTATTTTACTGATGCTTGGACAAACCCTAAAACACAGAACAAGAATCCTATTCCTGCACTCAAATGTGACAGGATACTTGATCATGTTTTATATGGAAATACCATTTCTAAATATGTTATAAAGAGGAATAATTATTAAGATGTCCATTAAAACATTAATAAAATGTTACAAACTGACAGCAACTGCTTAATAGACTGCTAATAAGGGTGAATTCTACTGCCTCTTCCCCCATACTTTGCTTACTTCTCTGCAATTCCTATTACTGCTGCTCACTTTATTAACCCCATGTAAACATAACATTAATGCAAAATGTTACCAGATGTTTAAAAGAATCTATGAAAACCCTCCCTTAGGTTCTGTAGTCTTGAGTCATTAATCTATAAATTCTTTGGTTTCTTTTCTACTTAAATATTATTGGATTTTTCCAAAAGGATTTGGTGCTCTCAAAGGTAAAATCTCACTTGCCTATTAATGCATGAAATCTCACTAAAGTTACTGAAACTACTCGTGTGAAAAGACATACTCAAGTTCATTATGGAAAGATTAGCCATTTGGCCTTAAGGAAACTGTATACAAAGTGCTGTGGTGAAGAGAAGTCGTTTCTGTCTTCCTCATTTACATGCAAAGCAAATTCTTCCACCATTTGCTTCCAATTTGATAACTCAGAGCATAATAATAAATAACTCAAAAGAATAAAAAAAAATGTAATTTACTTTAATAAACCACAGCTTCAGACTACAGAGACTTGAGGATCTATTTCTTCTGTCACCCAGCAGGGAAGGGAGGAGCTGCCATGGAGACCTCCATCTCAGTCCAGTCACTACACGGCCACTCTCTCCATCTCTGGATGCCTGGACAGCCGCCCCCTGCACAGACCAGCTGAAGAATTTGGGGAAAATTTAACCAAGGGCAAAAGGACAGCCCAAAGTAAAACAGAAGCCTACACATCCCAATATAGATATTCTTCCTGGGGCCCAGCCCAGTTCTGTGCAGCCTCTAGCCATTGTTTCCCAAGGAGGAAAATCCAGACCAAGATCCCCACAGCCTCTCCTCTTGAGGCTGCCTGGAAGCAGCACAGTGCTTCCCAGAAAGATGGCTGGAATGCCTGGGAACGTCGAAGTCTTCCACAGAAATTAAATCTGCTTCCTCTTGGCAGCCTCCCAGCAGAAGATGGTGGCCCTGGTGTTCCCTTCCCGACCCCTCTCCTCCCTTCCCTGCAGGCACAGAGTGGCTCCAGACTGCAGGAGGGCTCTCCCTGTTCAGCTGTCCAGAGGCCAGCAAGGATTTTGGTATGGCTGCATTAACCCTTACTGCAGAGCTCTGCTACTTGCCTCTTGTAGTCCAGGCACCACAGATAACACCCTTCTAAAACTCTGCCGGCAAATATAACAATGAGTAACTCCTTGGGCGTCTGACACAACACCCCACCTACCAGTGTACTTAATCCCTCTGTGCCACGCTACACCAGGATCACCTTACAGCCAGCAAAGCAGCCCCTGGTGTGACACCCAGCTGCTGGCTCAGGTGGCACGCAGAGTAAACCTGCAAAACCCGGCGGCGGGTACCACCGCGGGGCCCTCACCTGCTCAGGAGACCTGTGGGGATGCTGTGGAAGGGAGGCACGGCTGATTTGGGGCTAGGAAGCTTCCACGTGCAGTGAGCACGAGGGCTCGCTAAAGGAAAAGTTCACACATCCCTCTGGAGCTCTGAATTGGAGACGACTGCCCAAGAAACAAGCACTGCAAAAGAAAGGTGCACAGAAGGGAAAAAAAGCAAATTGTTCGGATAATAGCCAGTTCCCACAGGGAGAAAGTCTCATAGAAATGAACAGGCGGGACATCAAGAAGCTACCAGAGGCAACTCTAGAGAAAGCACTCTAAAAGCCTGGTAACTTCATTAAAAACTGTCTCCTGTTCATGGGTTAGTGGATTTTTTAACACCTTATAGCAAATGTAACTGGGAGAGATGTTTGGTAAAATTCCAGAAGAAAGTTAAATAAATACTAAAAAAGATAGTAACTTGTCTTTAAAATTCAGTAATTCTTTTCCTTAAAATAGCTCTATCAATAAGTATTTGTTATCTCTTCTGAAATCCAAGTATTTACTATACTTATTAGTATTTAGTCTTGTATACCTTGACCTCTCCAAAACTGATGGGATTTTGCCAGGCTTCACCCTCGTTGATGCAGAGCCTCTCAGAGAACATTCCCACCTCATTTCTAAGAAACGTTTGTGCCTTGGTCTAGGAAACTTCCAGACATCCATGTATAAATAAATACCTATGAGCTACCCAAATACAGAGGGGTTTTTTTATTTTGAGATACATAACAAGTACAACAAAAACACTGAAAAAAAAGAAGAAATAGTCTATGCTTGTCTAAGTAACAGTAGAGTGCAAATCAGTAACATGACAATATATATATATTGCCTATTAATTAGTTCATTATTACTTATTTCTGATCTCATACTAACTAACAAGTAAAGGAAAAGTTATGGTAAGGTTAAGAAATCAGTAAATCGCTTCACGCAACAGAGTAGAATTTGACCATCTAAAGTGTCTCTGATCCTGTGGCAGAATTTCAGCCCGTACTTTAAAAATAAAAAACCCTCCAGAACTGGTCACAGCAGTGCTATTATCCATTACAAGTAAGAAGCAATGAAACGACATGAAATCTGGCGTAGGGCCCAGACCTGAATAAGGCTATTGCAGACTAGCCTGACACTGATATATTCTCTGGTTTCCACAGAAGTATTCTAAGTTTTCATGGCTGCAGCAAAACCCCACAATTCTGTGCTCGCTGCCAGACGCCCTGCTCTAAAAAAAGGCTGATTCACAGCAATACGAGGTGGAGCAGCCAAGAGCTGAGCGTGACCTAGAAGTGGCAGAAAGGACTCGGGATCACGTTACTACTGATATGGAGATTATTGGTCAAGTGTGTGACTACACAGACCAAGAGGAGCCTCAGGACACACTTCAGAGATAAACCAGTTTTCTGTGGAATGGTAACATAAGTTCAGAGGATGGGCATCAATGTGTATTTAGAATATCAAAAAGTACAGTTGAATAACGGCATCATTGTGGTTTTTATAATATTTTTTCTTTCAAAAAAAAAAAAAGAGACGTGGGAAAGCAATTATAAGCTATTTTGATGGGCTCGCAATCATTTTCCATAGAAACTTCAGAGACTGTCAATGGAATATACAGAAATATCTGAAATGCTAATTGCCACCACATAATTGCTACAAGGCTGAAATACATTAACTAGGGACTATCTAGGTCCTCGAAGAACTACATCTTTGAAAATAATGCAAAGAAGGTGCTTCAATCCCCTTCTGCAAACCTAATGAAGTACTATGTGAAGAAAAACATTACACAGAAGTCAGATGAACACACCAGCTCTATAGGTACACAGTACAGAACAGAATTTATCTAGGCAATGGTACAATTCTATTTTCTGCTTTTAAGAAGAAAAATTATTTCACATTGGTGAAAAAGAAAACTGTTTAGATGGATGAGGCAACAAATGATCTGTCAGGAATTTTTAAAAGTACTTTTGAAGACTGGGATTTCTTTGACCCAAGCAAAACAAAGGCTGACAAGATGTAGCTACTGTTTCCAAATATATATATATAAGAAATAGGAAGAAGAAATGCTTAAGCAAAAAGAAAATGTTAGCATTAATCATAAATGTTGTGGAAATCTGAAGGACATTTCTAATAATCAGTGAAGTTCTGAAACAAATGTCTAGTAGGAGTAATGGGTAGAGGAGAAATCTAGATAGCTTTTAAATGGAGCTGTAGCAGTGAAAAGGTGCATAAATAAAATACTGTTCTTACAAATAAGAATAGTCGCAAATTTCTCAAAATTAACATAAACATACTGTTAATTTTAACGCAGGGAAAAGGTAAAGAATTTGCAGTCATTTGAAAAATTAAAACAGAAAACCACCAGAAGACACAACCTCCCTTAAGCTTCATAGTTATTTTTTGAACATGGGCAAAAGTTATTCCTACAACAAATGTGTTTCCAGTTCCATTTCTTTCAAATACAAAAGCTCCTAGCTTGAAATAGCAGCATCACATACATATGAAACAAAATGGTACTAACAAGTAACTTCCTTTATTTTATCCAACTATTTAAGTATAGAAGTGTTTACTAAGAAGAACAATTTGCTGGCTAAACTGAGCTGGTGGGATCTTTTCAACTAATCATATCATTCCTTAACAGTTCACTAGATGGCTTAGAAATGTTAAAAACAATATATTACCATGGAAAGTGTAATACTTGCTATTTAATGTTCTAAATGTTGGTTTAAAGTGAGCATCCTTCTTAAGGAAAATGAAATATTGTCAAGATATCAACCTAACAGCAGAAAAGTGTGAAGTCTTTATTTAATAATAAATTTTCAACTTCCTGCATTAATTAAGAGTCTCTCTTTACTACGTTGTTACTAAAAATATTTGCTATTTTGCTTGTTATTCATACTTATTCTTAAGATCCCTGTAATATGCTATGGACTGTCTAAATGTCAGTGTGTTCCATCTGATATTTCTCTTCTGGGGTTAGATTTCCTCAGCTGCGTTGCTCCTCCACAGCCATGGCAGTTGGCAGATAGGCTGAGTAAATTCAGGGATTCCATTAGTGCAGCAGCAAAATATAAAGAACAAAGAGTGGTCCAGTCATTGATTTCCCATTATATTTCCATCTGACAGAAAGATTACACTTGGCTATTACCACCAAAGACAACTTGTTTTATTCTGAGTAACTCATATTTAGATTGATTTTCCCTAAAATAGAATTTTTATAATTGCTCTTTCCTGTTCTAAGTCTGCCTTTTAAGGAGCAATTCCCAACAAGGGAGGAGGAATACCCATCACACCTGTTATGAGAAATTGCAGTTGAAGAGTTCAAAACCCCTACCAGAAAGGGACATAGGCACCAAACTCCCATAAAGGTGCTGAATTCCCAGGGAATGGGCATCTGCACTGTTTTAAAATAGGCACTGGGTTAAAATACTATCAATGAACTGAAATTAACTACTGACATATCAAATACAGCCATCGGTGTAAGACCAATCCGGAACTCAGCATGAATAGAAATATACTTATTATTTTGGTTTGTTCCATATATTTTTGGTAGTTTCTCTGCTCTTATTTGGCAGTACTGTCCAGGAATGTCAGACATCCACACTCTGTATAATTTTGGTAGCCCTGGAGAACTAGAAAACTGAACACACTGTAATTGAAAAGGAATCGAGCAGTCTAATTTCATCACCAAACTGAGTGGAATGCATGAAATAGACAAAGTACAGGAATGAAGAAAATTAAATTCAATTCTTTCAGTTTTAATATCCTAAGACACAGATTCCAAAATACGGTATGTCACCAGCCGCATGCAACAACCACAGCAAAAAATAACTGCTGCTTGCTCCCTGTTCCCCAGAGGGCAGTGACCAGTAACAGATGCAAAAAGAAAGACTCTAAGAGCATTCCCCCGGTGGCTTTCACAGATCCTGGCGGTCTGGGGACTTCCTGAGCTGGAGGTTACATCAGCATCTTCCTGTTTAGTAGCCCTCAATGGACCTTTCCTTCATGAATTGTCTAATCATTTTTTAAACCTATATATATTTTGGCATACGAAACATCCTGTAGCAATGGATCCCATGACTTAATCATGTGTTGTGCAAAATGAGTACTTCCTTTTGTTTGCTCTCAATCTGTAGCACACCCCCGTTATCTGACGCTTTGTAGATGCCACGTTCAGAGAAAGGAGTAATATTTCCACCTTTGCCTGGCCACTCAAAACCTCTGTCCCATGAGGTCTGGACATCTTCTTTCTGCACTAAGAGTCTTCTCTGTCACTGTCTCTTTCATGGCCATTCATACTTGACCATTCCCAATATCCCCTCTGCCTTTCCTAATTCCACACTGTCTGCTACAGGAGTAGGCTGATAGAACTGCACATCATATTCAAAATATAGACATGCCATTGAGTACACTGGCATACAGAAATTTTTTATTTCATTTTCCATTTTCTTCCTGATAATTCCCACTATTTTATTAGCCTTTTTCACTGGGTCAGTGTCTTGTGACATTTTCAGGGAACTATTCATAAGCAATTCTCAAAACACTTTTGTCAGCTTTAATTTTGACTAACATCCTCAGAAATAACTTATCACCATAAAACCTGATCACCTTACTACTGGTCGCTTCTTTAGTTCAGCTGTGAATATATTGAACAGCAGAGATTCCCAACCCAGATGTCAGGAGGACAGCACTAGTTCTCTTTCTAATGAGAAATGATAAAATTTATTTCAGCTCTTTTGTATCTGCTTCTCATTTCTATTTATTCTAATACTTCTCCTACCAGCACCTGAACACAAGACAGGTCTTCAGCCATGGCACCGTAAAGGAAAAATCAAGCTTTCCTCCAGAGTGAACACCAATGCAAATAATTCATTCAGCTTTTCTGCCATGTCATTTTTCTTGCATGTGTATTTTACACATCTATTGGCTATGCAGCTTTTCTGGCAGAATCTCTTCTCTGGAGAAAAAGGTTTTTTCTTCAATGGTTTTATGCCTTCAGCAAGTTGTTCCTCAAAATCTTCTTAGGTCTGCCTCATGGTTTTGTATTTATATACGGTCTGGATTTATATTTAACCAGCCAAGGTTATGCTCTTTTTCCATCTCCCATTTTGAGCCAGATGCTTTTTTATTTATAAAAGCCTCATTTTGCTCTACTGTTTAACCATGCTGCTCTTTTTTGATAGTGGTATATATTTACTCAAAGCCTCTAAAATAGCATAACAGCCCTCAGAAATATTTACAAGCAGTACTACCAACTCATTCTATAATACACATACATTACTTTGAAACACTGTTTTTAAATGCAATCAAAGTACAAGCAAGGCATTCTATCGCTTATGCTAGAAAAATACCATTGTTATTAATTTTGGGGAGGGGGTTTAATGTTGACATTGAAACACTTGCAACTACATAACAAGAGGATAGAGACCTGAGGCATATATCACAAAGAATGGAAACTCTCACATCCAGCATATTGATTCCCTGAGACTCTGCAAATGAAAAAAAGGCACCTTCCCTCACCTTATTTGGTGAATTATTGATTAGCTCAGCCTTAAAAGTGCCCATTTCTCTGCACTGATTGCAGGGGGAGTTCGGATAATGAGCTCTTACATTGACATCTATGCTGTAGATATTTAAAATTAGGCAACATAAATCCTGCCAAAAGGAAACTCAGTTGTGACAATTTTCTACTCTCTATATGCTGGCAATGAAGACATCATGGTATGGGAGACGTGACATTCTGTCACTACTATTACAAGATATTCCTGTACTGGAGTGATGGTCCGTAGCTTTTTATGGATTTAAAAGACACTGAACATTCACATCACACCTGTACTTAACAAGGTGATATAAAAACACTGTGGCCAGACTTAAGTCAGTTGGCTGCTGGACAACCACCTGAAAGAAAGGTCTGTGGTTGCAGCAAACCCAGAACAATCTTCTGACAGTGACTTTCAGTATTGGATGGGTTTTCAACCCGCGGTAGGTGGAAACACGGTAGTGCTCATTTATTTCTGAATTGTAGACCCTTGACTCCTTGATCCTCATGATTTCCAGGTATACAGTCAGGGCAGAAGACTTAATTTATTGTCACTGGTGCAGAATTTATATTATCACCTGTGGCCACAGCATTTATTCTTGCAATTGTGTTGGGAAGTGATCCTCAATCATTCCCAGCTTCTTAGCTAAGCAGTGCAAAACAACAGTCAGCATATTCTCTGCCAGTTTTTTCCAGCTGTAACTCTAACTTGAGCTGCTTTTGGCACTGACCTTTTCCATTACTTGCAAACAAGGTCAGCATTCTTAGTGGGCCTTTTACATTACTCTCCTATAGATCACTATGCCTGTGGTTTTGCCTCCTAATGTCTGTCACGTTGGCAATAACTATGGTTTTGGAGCCTAAGAATGGAAGTTTTGCAAGTGGTGAAATTGAGGAATATATCTTTTTTTATGGTCACTTTCCAGATACACTTCAAAGCCGAGTCTCCACAGGCTTCTACCATTAGAGACTTTGTGCACCCATGGAGACTAAGAGAAGCTGAATGTTGCTACAGAAATTGCTATATTAACTCGTGTCCCATGGATTGCACCCTCTGCTGGATCCCAATTCTTCTCAAATTGAAAACAGTGGCAGAACTCCAGCATTATTTATTCGTGGGAAAGGACAAGATACATGGGAGACCCTGGACAAGCTTGTAAATCACTTCTCTGAGATAAATGAAATACGTTGTTTGTCCCTAATGATCTCTCCCTGCCAGCACAGAAAGACAGCAAAATAAAGCACTTTCCAACATAGTGGTAGAAGTGAAGACATTTTCTTGCCATCCTCAACAGCATCCACAAAATACAACTGAACTGTTCCAGGAGTTAGCAGGTTCCAGCTGTCATTGAAAGTTTCAGGAGATTCTCATGATCTGGAAGGCTTGGGAGACAGATGTATCTGCTGGATTGGAGACATTTAGCATTTTTTAGTATTTGAATCCTTTTACCTCTATGGATCAAATCTGTAATTTTCAGTCTAGATGATTCCATGGAAAGATCGCCATTTGTGTCTTGTACATTTTCTCATTGTTCTGGTTTTTCTGCACACCTAGTTCAGACTCTCTTAATAACCTGCTCTCTATTATGTAAATGCCCACTATGACATGAAGTCCAATATTCAGTGTATGCCGTTCATGCTCCTCTCTCACAGTACCATTCACATCAAACACAGGCAGCAATGCAGGAGACACAGGTACACAAAACATCTTGGTAAAGGAATGCAAAAGCCCTTATAAGCCTGTAAAATGGTACTGCTAATTCAAAAGCTAAAAGTTGCCTTAGATCCACATATACAACATTAAGATTAAATAAAGCTACTAAAAGTGGTATTAATTGCAACAGCTTTATGTGTTTGAACACTAACTTGGGCATGAATAGTTAGCGCAAATATGCATCATCTGTAAGTATTGAACAACACCTAGCAAACTGTTATTGCAATTACAATGGGGACACTGGGTCAGTTATTTGTATCTTTTACAGATCAAATCCAAACTCCTGATAAAGGCATTTTCCTCACCATTTCAGATAATTTCAAGATTTCCACACCACTCCTTAAACATATGCACATATGTCACTAGTATGTCAGCCTTCACGAAAGTGGTCCATGAACTTCCAGTTATCATTTGCTAATATTACTTTAAAAATGCATGAGGCACTAAAAGAAATAAAGGACAATGAGCCAATGTTTGTCAAACCTTACAGCATCATCAGTCACAAAACAGATGCAGTTAAGTCACAGTATTTTTATTGGGTTTGCATGGCAAGATTTTGGTAGCAGGGGGGCTACAGGGGTGGCTCCTGTGAAAAGCTGCCAGAAGCTTCCCCCATGTCCGATGGAGCCAATGCCAGCTCGCTCCGACACGGACCCACTGCTGGCCAAGGCTGAGCCCATCGGCGATGGTGGTAGCACCTCTGGGACAACGTATTTAGGGAGGGGGAAGAAAGACCTGTGCAGGAGCAATTGCAGCCAGGAGACAGAAGTGAGGATGTGCGAGAGCATCCAGGCCAGGGCAGGAGGGGCTCCAGGCACCCAGAGATTCTGTGGCAGCCCCTGGTGAAGCCCACGGTGAGGCAGGCTGTGCCCCCAGCTCATGGAGCCTGGGGAGGGTCCCACACCAGAGCAGGGGGATGCCCGGAGGAGGCTGTGAGCCATGGGCAGCCCGTGCTGGAGCAGCTCCTGGCAGGACCCGTGGCCCCATGGGGAGAGGAGCCCGGGCTGGGGCAGGGCTGCTGGAAGGGCTGGGGACTCTGCGGGGACCCAGGCTGGAGCCGGCCGTGCCTGAAGGACGGCACCCGTGGGGGGACCCACGCTGGGGCAGCGTGAAGGGCTGCAGCCCCTGGGAAGGGCTCACGTTGGAGAAGGTCATGGAGGACTGTCTCCGTGGGACGGACCCCACGCTGGGGCAGGGGCAGAGTGTGAGGAGCAAGGAGCGGCAGAAAAAAAAAAAAAAAAAAAAAAAAATTGTGTGATGAACTGACCACAACCTCTATTCCCCACCCCCCTGCACCACAGGAGGAGGAGGTAGAGAAAATTGGGAGTAAACTTTAGCCCAAGAAGAAAGGCAGAGGGAGGGCATTTGTTATTACAACAGTTGTCTTCCGGAGCAACACAACACATACCAAAGCCCTGCTTCCCGGGAAGCGGCTGGACATTGCCTGCTGATGGGAAGTAGAGAATAAATTTTATGTTTTCCTTCACTTCCACATGCAGCCTTTGCTTTTGCTTTATTAAACTTCCTTTACCTTGACCCATGAGTTTTTTTCCATCTGATTTTCTGCCCCCCACCCCACCCTCCCGCACCATCCTGCTGAGGAGGGGAATGATAGAGCGGATTGGTGGGCACCTGGTGTCCAGCCAAGGTCAACCCACCACAGTATTTTACCCTGAAACATATTATTGCTGATCCTCTCTCTAAGCAAGGAAGCTAAGCTCAGAAGTTGGATGCAGTCCAAATCTTTCCAGTTTTAAATAAACTCCTTCTCTGTTTTGCCCTATTATTCAATAAAATGTTCCCAAAACAATGGTTTTGTAAGCTATAAACAAGTTAGGCATTTAAATAATTAAGTTTGAATGGAGGAACAGATAATATGTCAAAGGCTTGTGTCTTAAGTCAATAAAACTAACAATCATTCTAAGTTTTAGTGCTAAAAGGAACTCCCGGCTCCTAAAAAAAGGATCAAGGTCCACTTATGCTAAGTGATCTGCAGGCACAGCTCAGCAAGGTCTCTGCCCTTTACACTCTCCAGTTCTGCAACAGGCAGAACAGAAGTATGGAGGAAAACAAACTAAAATCTTACACATTTGCTGCTCTTGTAGACCAAAATATTTACATGATTTCCTAGCAAGTTTTATTTTTGATATTTTCCCACCCTCCTTTTTGATCCAATAGAGAAAGAATGTTGCCGAGATGTACCCAGAGCTGAAGAACGCCCCTGACTGCCCCTTTTACTCTCCCAGAGGGGACATGTACTTCCATTGGATTTTGACCAGTGTCAGAGAAGCGACAGGGCTATTCAGACATTTCCTGAGTAATAATCCATTAGTCTGGAGTTTGTATTGTAGAAAGAAGCCTCTCCCAAGAACCTCATATCTCGATTCCATCAGACTGCCTGTCAACAAAACCTGGGAGACTGGCAGTGCCAAGCCACAGCCATACGTTCCATTCAAACCAGAAATAATGAAAGTGAAGATAAGATGACACAAGTATTTTATGAACTATAAAAGGAGTATATGATGTAGCATTTCTTAAGCATGGCTTGCAATTGCGTTGGGAATGGAATTAGAATATTTTCTGTTTGCAAATACAGAAAATTTACCCCAGTGGCGCAATCTACATAAATTCTGTACAACAAAAGAACCACATTAAGGACCTAAATTTGGCCTTACACAACATAAGGTGCTGCGCTGGCAGTTTGCTCAGAGATGAGCATCACTGCAGGGCAAATTTCAGCTATGGTATGTATTTGCCTATCTAGCATCTAAAGATCTGGGCAAAGCATTCTACACACAAATATATACCTCAGGAAAGAGAAGAGGGAGAAAAGCACTAGTTCCTCTTAATGCATGTAGCAGTCATTTGGGAAATCCCCCCAAGGACTTTGCTCTCAAAATTATTGGGCAAACGTGTCTGAGAATGTGAATTTCAAGAGTGCCGTTAGAAGTGAAACTGCATCCATCAAAAGGAACTGGTTTCCTGTTCCCATTCTTCTTGCCTTTCATTTTTCAGATGTGTAAGCTAGATAATGAAAAGCCATTCCAGACCATTTTAGGTATTGCTGGGATGAGGTAAGGTTGTTATCTATTTGAAGGAGAATCATTTTTCATTGTCCGCTGGTATAAATGGGTAGAGACTGTTTTGCTTTCCCCTCACATCCAACTGACATAAAAAACTTAACATTCTCCAAAGATCAGTATGGAATTTATCCATTCCATTTGCTTTAGCCCACAGTGAAAACAATAGGGATTGGTGACTATAGCCACGCGCTTCCTTGAAAATTTAGAGAGTACAAATTTCATGTTGGTTTTATGTGTTTTCATATTTTTATTCTTTATCTTTTCTTATTTCCTTCATCAGTTTTGCAATACATGGAGTGTAAACTAAAGGAAGCAACTACCTCATCTCCAAGATTGACTTTTACAACAGCAGATTGATATAACGGAGATCAGGATCTCAATTTCGTGTCATATTTGAAGATGGTTTCAGGAACCCATGTCCCACCCACGACACTGTAAGACTGGATCTGCTCCTTTCAGTGCATCACCAACATTTTCTGCACCTTTTAGAGTATCAGCTGTACAGCTGTTGAGCCAACTGAACACTAGTTAACAGTGTGCTCCACAGCATTATTTCTCAGGGGGGGTTTGGCTGAAGACATTGATAGATAAAGGCAATCCAATTCTGAATTATGTAAAGTTACTTGAGGGATAAGTCAATGAAAAAGCGGCATGTTTCATGGTCATAGTACATTTCTTAATTCTCTAGGCTTTCCTCTAATCAGTCTTTTTAACCCACAAGTCTTTCGGAAGACAGACTAAACTCAGCACACCAGCCCACTGCTTTTGTGTCTTGCAAATAAACATCTCTTACAGTTAACAGGCAACTAAAGCAATTCTATGGTACGAGGCATAAAAAAATCCTCATTCTGGAATATCAAGAACCATTATGCAAGCTAAATTCACACTCACTCCGCAGCACCGACCTTGCTGATAAGTTTCTTGCATATGAAACTACATGACTGCTAATTTTCATGAAAAAATCAAAACACTACTTTTATTAGTATTGAAAACCCCTCTTCTCTGAGGAATGACAACTCACCCCATTCCTCAAACTTCTCATGTGAATTTCTGAAACTGCTCAGGCTGTTCTCAGAGCTGAATTGTACTTTTGAGTTCTAAAATTTACATAGACTCATTTTTCAGGGAAAATGTATTTGTGGATTAATGAGCCCAAGACTGGCTGCATCAGGCTTTGAGTGAAATGGATATGCCATGTGCAATCTACTGTTTCTCATTCCAGGACAAGGCCACTGGATTTAACCACACTTACATCATGCAGCTTTATGGGGAAAACAGTTTTTTGTCAAATCAGCAGTTTTTAACTGATCTCAAAAACTTTGGGATTTTTGCAGTTAATATAAAAGTTGTTACAAGAACAAAGATGAAGCTTATTAAAAATAGAAGCCTGTGTAAATATTTCTAAAACCAAATTTAAATTGGGCAGATTGCCAAAAGTACTCACCGACTGAAATGGGAAAGACAAATGCTTGGTTTTCTTGAAAACCTGCCATTTATGAACTAGGCTAATTCCGGGCTTCTCTTTGGACTTCTGAAAGCGTCTGACATCCTTTCACACTCCAAGACCAGAAGGGAAACTTTTGATCAGCTCCTAACACAGTCAACATAAATTCACCCAGTGAGTACTCCATTTAACCTAAAAAACATCAGTGATCTAGGGAACAGCTCAAGTACAGCCCAGAAACCAGGCACTGATTTACAACATGAAAAAAGCCATGGGGATTTTCAATCCCTCACTTCAGGACATGGTCCTCACGACATATTGTGTGGCTACGCACCAGTCCTGCTCTTCCCCTTTCAATAGCCATCATTCCAAAGTGCTCCTCAAGCCAAGTCCTACGGCTTGCAACTGATTGTCTTCTGGTATAGACTGTCTAAAGACAGTGTGACACAGCAATAAGCTACAGAGCTATCTCTTAGCAAGTGCAAAATTAATAAATATTATACTTGGCAAGATTTTTACTAAACTCTTACTGGTCTCAGTTTTGCCTTAGGATTGGCGTGGATCTTTGCACCTGCACCAAGTCAACTTACACAGTGCAGATCTGGCACAACACAGTTTTGCTGCATCAAGTATTGTTAAATTACACAGCCTTAATTTATTTGATTCCATTTGTCATTACACAAATGGCCACTTTTTGGAACAGCCCTTGCAGCATGACTCCATCATAGATTTTTCTCAGGACAAAAAAGTAAAAATAATACATCCTCTGCAGCTTTTGCACAGGGATTTGCTTTGGCACGGCACTTCCTTCCCCAGTCCCTGCCAAATATCAGAATGTTTGGAGAGAGAACATCTCATTCTTCACCATAAAAACAAAGCAACACAGAAATAAAGGAGCAGTTAAGGGAGAAAGACTGCTATCTTCTCACCTAGAGCACACTGTGATGAGGAGCAGTTGACTGCAACACAGGCTTCCAGATGTGGGACAGCTTTCCCCACATAGATATGTGACCCTAAAGAGACTGTCACAGGAGTAAATTGTGGTGGTTTTGTTATTATTTATTTTCTGTTTTACTAAGATGCTTTGGTCTTTTTGAGTTCACATGGTGACACTCGGAAAAAAAATAATCTTAAAAACAATCACCAGGTTTATATTTCTTTTTCTTTTCAAAGAAACTAATGTAAAGAACGGCATCCCTCTGGCCTGCAGGCACCTCTCCAGCCAGCAATTACAATTGAAAAGAATTACAGCTGCAATCTAGCTGAAGAAATTGTCTTATCTGCTCCACGAATACACCCTTGGGAGGATTCTTAAATGCTATTTTATATCCCTGGAGAAGAGTAACACAGAGACAATGATGAAAAAGGTATCTGTTTTAGATGTGTGTAGTTCTAACCACTAACGTGGGCAGTGTGATCTATGCCTGTGGATAGTATGACTACTGGTCATTAAAATTTTATCATAGGTTGCTCCATATCTTATTCACTGTGCAGAAGGCTCAAATGAGACCCAAACACAGTCAGTCTGGAACCTCCGGAACAGGTGTCTGAAAACAGTGGAGGAATAGGCCATAAAGTTTGTCCCATTTATGAAAAAAGACAAAAGTCTTTAAATTTATCTGGCTGCTCTCCACTATGTCTTCCTGTATTGAGGTAGCATAGGTAGTACTTCACCAATATGGACTCTCCCAACGACAAGTAAGACAGAAGATACATTCCAAAAATAAGTTATAAAGAAATCCATCTCGAAAATGTTCAAGAGAATTTTTCACTAACACCTCTCAAAAAATATCTCTATTTTTGAAAAGCAACATACAACAGAATCAGTCTAGAAGGATTGTAACTTTTCAGCCTTCTCCGGAATGGCACGGGTTAAACAAAGCCCTTTATTGGATGCGGCGGGGAACATTGCCACAAAGGACGAGGAGAATGCTGAGGTACCCCTTGCTTTCTTTGCCTCGGTCTTTAATAGCAAGGCCAGCTTCCCTCTGGGTACTGAGCCCTCTGAGCTGGAAGACGGAGATGCGGAGGAGCAGAATTAAGTCCCCACCGTCCAGGAGGAAACGGTCGGTGACCTGCTGCTCCACTGAGACACGCACCAGTCTGTGGGGCTGGGTGGGATCCACCCGAGGGCACTGAGGGAGCTGGTGGAGGAGCTCGCCAAGCCTCTCTCCATCATTTATCTACAGCTCTGGCAAACTGGGGAGGTCCCAGTTGACTGGAGGTTAGCCAGTGAGACACCCATCTACAAGAAGAGCAGGAAGGACGATGTAGGAAATGACAGACCTGTCAGCCTGACCTCAGTTCTGGGGAAGGTTATGGGTCAGATCATCCTGAGCGCCATCACACAGCATGTGCAGGACAGCCGGGCGATCAGGCCCAGATCAGCTGTTAGTCAGTCAAAGCACATTAAGGCCAGGTGGCACTTTCTGTTTAATTTGTCATATACTTGGGCAGAGAGAAGTCATTTGGTCTCCAAACACCACCACCACCCCCCCAACATATGCAGAGAGACCAGTTTTACATATATTATCTTCCAAAATGCAAGCTTCTAAATCATGTTTCATCCCAGCCCCCAAAAGCCATGGAGAAACAACAGCACTCTCATTAAATACCCACCTCTAATCCCACACATCTAGTCAGTAGTGTTAACGATCTTCAAAGGTGTGGATTGTGAATAAGTCCAGACATGCTAGGAAGGCAGTCCTGGGAAGCCGAGCGCTAAAAATTGGCAAGAAATGATTAAAGGAATAAACTGTTTTGAGGTGCACTGAGCTCCTGCATTGCTGTTGTCTTCAGATAAATAAGTTAAGTACACAGCACCTCTTCAAAACTAGGAGACATAAAATAATTCAAGACTGAGAGGTTTACTGCCAAACCTGACCTAGGCTCCTAGAGGATATTGGTCTCTGTCATTCACCTGAGGCACAGGCTGGGAAGAAACCATAACTGTGTCTGCTCTGCGCAATCAAGCACAGTGCAGAGATGTCCTCACTGGCACCAGTCCCTGGTGAATGCTGCTGTGGAGATTCAAGCCCAAAAGCCCTATCAGTTTGATGTTGTGCCCAAGCTAATAATTGAGCCTGTGAGTAAAGCTTATTAGCCTAGTTTCAGTCCTGTGCTGACTCAATTAAAATACTTCCATATGTGGCATCTGCATGAACCCTGCTGTTGTAGGCACCGCTTCCAATACATCCCACTTCACACACGTGTCCTGTGGCCCGGATGATAGATAAAATACAGGGACTAGTAGAAAAAGCAATGGAATGCTGCCTTTGAAGACAAAAAAAGGCCTTTATGTTCACTGTTTACTAAACAAAGATTGTGTATAGAAGTGAGAAGTATTTTCTAAAAACTAGGCCTCCCAGTTTTAAGACAGAGGATATAATTCCCTGCTGCTTTCTGCTTCTGTTCTTGCTTTAATATACATTCTCTATCCAAGTTTTCTCTTCAAAATTTTTGGGAGAACGATGACATGAATTCAACTTAACATTAGCATTGCTATTTTTGTTACAAATAACCAAAGACTGTTTGAGCCACTGTGCCTTAATTCAGGACATCCAGACTATTTCCAAACTCTGCAATGTATTTCTTGCATGACCCAGAGAATCCACAACCTCTTTGTGCCTGTCTTTTCACCCATAAAATAATGAAAATAATATTCCTTTGTCTTCTCTGTGTTGCCTTTTTGGGGGTGATTATATAGCACCTGTTTTAACAGGTCTCAGGTACAGTAGTTGGGGCTTCTCTGGTGGATAACAGCAACATAAACCACAAATAAAATCCTTCCAAATGGCCTTTTGTAGGTTTTTGTCACTATGGTATTATGAAAAAATATAGAGCAAGTCAATTCTTCAGGTTCTCTTAAATTGACAACCCTGAAACTCACTCATTAAAATGACTCACAGTTATATTTGAATAAGCATCCAAAACTATTACGTTAAGAAATTTGTAAATACTGTTCAGGACTGAATTTGTTGTCCAGCTCCACAAAGATAGCAGATAAGATACAGCAGATAAGAAAACTGAAACTGTGGAGAGAATATTGATTTTGAAATGTAGGAAGAAACAAGAGAAAACGTGATATACTACCCTAGCAAGAAGGCAAAGACACAGGTATCTCTACACCTTCCAACAGAAGAGAACAAAAGTTCATTTGTATAGATTCATTTAGTCTTCCCAATACTACCCCCACAATGTCTATGTGTTTCAGCACCTAACCTCTTACGCTTGGCATACAGCATGTAATCCTCGAGGTGACATTCATTTGCATACATATAAAGAAATGCCTTAGATTATATTTGCACTTGAAATAGTCCATTTTCAATGTTTCTGGACAAAGAGAGTCAAATTACATACTTCTACAAACAATTACACTTCCACATATTGTCTGCACAAAAAACCGAACATTTTAACAAGCATCTTCATTTTACAGTGACAACTTATGGGAATGTGGTTCTACCAGCTGCATCCAGTCACAGACCTGCTGCTTTTAACTAAGGAGCCTCACCAAATCATCTAAGCCCAACTTGCTCGCCTTTCTTCCATACAGAAAGAATTCTAAAATAACAAAACCCACCTATGCCATCAGTTAAAACAGTCTTCAGCCTGTACTAGCACAAATGATATGTTACTTCCATTTAATTTAGTCCTCATTCTATTTTTAGGTAAATCACTTCATGCAATATTCAAAACACAAAAATATGATCATATTGGAAAGTTAAGCACACCATGTGGGAAGCCAGAAAACACGGGTTACATTACCAGGTGAGGTTTATTTGTCTCCTTTCCTGCTCAGTCATTCTTACTGTCTTCTGCTGCACTACATTCTGCAAAAGGTACACTTGCTAACCGACAAACATGACAGGAAGCCGCAATAAGGCCAAGTGAATAAAAGAGAGAAAAAGTTACTGTCATTATTGTCAAATTAATTAAGTATAGAGTTGGATACAGGGATCTAAGCAGAACATGTAATTCCATCAAATTTAACCAGCTTGCAAAGTTAGCCTGGTTTTATTATGATTTTCCCTGAACATTTTGTTTTGAAACAACTACATTTTTGAATGGTCTTTTTTTCTAGAATACAGTAACACAATGCTGTACACTATTCAGGATCTTTCCCCCTTTTTACTTCTTCCTTGCTCAACACTATAACTTGCTCAGCAATACTAACTCAGGGCCCATCTTAGGCTTACAGTTATAGAAACCCTGGCTCTTGTCTTTACAGTCTTCTCTCAGGCTCTCTTATTTTTCACCCCTGTAAACAGTTCTGCTGGCCAGTGTGACCTTGAACCCAAAAGACATATCAGATCTTTCCCATTCCTTCTGTGTATGGTTAGCTCTTCTGCAGCTCTATTCATGTCTTTTTAAGCCTTCCTTTCATCCGTCTGCCCCATGTCTGCTGGGACAAGCAGCGCATCAGCTCTACTCCACTCTGTCAACAACCACAAGCAATAGGTAAAGCTCTTCATTCCTAAGCTGTCTTTTAAGAACAGGCTAGGAAAAGGCAGGGGGAAAAAAGGACCCTTCTGCAGCTGACCTTGCTACGTCTGGAGACAAAACCTGACAGTCAGAGACAAGTATGAAGGTCGGAACTGGTGGAGGGTTCTGGGATAAAGGGTTTGGGGGAAGCCTTCCTGACCTGCAGGGAGAAAGTGGAGTGCAGTTTGAATAGGTGGGGGTTGGAAAAGTGACACTAGAACAGGCTGAAGGGTGGACCTCAGGAATGGGCAGGGACAGAATTAATAGGGGAAAATGTCCAAGTCTCGGGTCTGCACGCACGTCATGCCCACAGGAACAGGTCTGATTCAGACCCTGGAAAGCAGCATCATTCAGATTGGCAGATGGAAGAGATGTGATCAGCTGCAGCACCCCAGGACCAGCTCTTAAAGTATCTGAAAATATTAATGACGTGTCTGATACACTAGAAGGAGCAACAGAAATCTAAAACTTCAAAGAACACAAGAACTTGGTGTCTTTTCAGAAAGAGGTGAATGTTTTGGAACATCTGACTCCAAGATTTTTAATCTCCTAAGGCTGGCAATACCAAGAATATACCCTTTTTACCTAGTATCGAGTATCTACTGCTTGGAATTCTCCCAGCTTTGTAGTTTCTGCTTTCCTTTCTCTCTACTGGACTTTCCTTGTTGCATCAATATTGGCATTTTCAAGCCCAGCTGAGGAGGTCTGATCCTCTGCTGTGTCCCTGAAAGCGATCACTCACTCCACAAAGAAGGTCAAGGCTTCCCCCCACAGAGGAAAGGCAGAACACTTTTCTTCCTGAAGAAGTCACAGTCAAAGGGGAAGGAGGGAGACAGCATTTGCCTCAATATGCAACTAAGTAAAGTTTAAAACCTCGAAAAGGGAATTTCCCATTATCACACAATTCTGAGTGCACCAGACCTGAAATGAGGCTGCTATAAGGAGAGACAGGACGCTGCAACCAGAAGTGGACAGGGCTTTCAGCTGGTGATGTAAAGCACAAAAAGACAGACTCGCACATGATCCAGAGCCTGCTGAAATCGGAGTCTTTCCAGCAACTGTCAGCTTTGGACTCAGCACACCCAGACGTTCCTTGCCAAAGTGAGCAACACTGCAGTGTTTTACAAAATCATGAAAAAACAACTAGACATTGCTGATTGTAAGAGATAAAGAAAAGATAATGGCAATTAACCACAGAGAAGAAATCAGCTTTTGTGGACAAAACAGAAGCTGGATTGGCAGCAGCTCACTCAGAAATGTGCTACAGATGTACTTCAGCATCAGGCTACTGGGATTCTGTCACAATTGGCTTTTTGGAAATAAAACAAATCAATAACTAAGAAATTACTCTTCACATCAGGTTTAGGGGAATTCCTCTCCCTGTGTGGAGTAGGGATATACAATAATCTTGTGCTGGTTTGGGATTTCTAAACACAGAATGAAATGCCACTCATATAATACTCACATAGTGGAATTACTGTCTAGTGTGATTTTAGAGCACATGACGAGGTATTAACAAGACAGCCATTACAACTGGCTAAGCTCCATTTGAAGTTTTTAGCTGTCTTATTATTTAGCTGTGGCATGTTATTTCATATTAATTAGCAGCATTAAGCAAATGACAGTCCAAGGAACAGGTTCAGGATAGGTGTGGGTCTGAAAATAAACACTTTTATGTGCAACCAGCAATCATTATTTACATAAGATCACCCTCCAAACCATAATAACATATCGAGTTTTCAGAAGAAAAAAAAAATGGAGTTGTAATTGTCACTTACAGATAAATGTGTTTTGGTTTTAAAAGAGCCTGAATGATTGTATGGGATTATGTCAAATCACATTGCAGCTGTAATATTTAAAAAGCTCTAGCTGCAATGTTCTAGATTATAAATTACATTTGATTTCATTTTTATCATTCTGAATGGATTATGATTGAAATGAGTATGTGAAGTAATTGCCCATGCATGCCATGCACCACCCTCCCCCGCCCCCAGCATCTCTTGTAAATAAAACAAGGTAACTCAAGGGAATATTCAGGGAAGAAAAGTTAGTAACTGAAAAATACACCCTTTCTTCAGTGCCTGTAATTTTTCTGTGTTCTTTCACAGCCAGTATCTGCAGTACCTTTCATTAGCAGAACAGTCAGTGTCTGCAGCTATGGGTTGCAGAAACTAATTATTATATTTCTCCAATAAAAACTTCCGTTCTAAAGAAATTCATTCAATTGCCACCTATTTCGTACTGATGTACTCTCATCTTCATTTTTAGAAAAATCTGCCATGCCCAGTGAATACACACATATATATTCATGAAATCCACCTGCTCTCTTTACTGCACAATAGAACTGATTTGGCATGTGTTTTCTCTTCTATTTGAAGGTGTCACCATGCTTCATACATTTCATGATAAACACCTTCAAAAACTGTGTGGCTTTCCTTTTGCTTTGTTTGAGGAGGAAGAGGGGAGAGGGCTCAGCACTCAGATGAGAGCTAGGCTACCATCTGATTGACAGTGTAATAACATATCCCAATCTTTCTTTGTAATCACACACAAAATAACGTAAGTTAACATTACTTCACCAAAATGAAATCTGCGACTCTTGACACTGCAGTCGCCCCTGTTGTGTGCAGACGGCTTACTTTGTGTCCGTGAGGTCTAGCACTTACCAACATGCCTCTAGTTTGCTAGAATAGGATAATTATAGACACTACTATTAATACAAACATTTACTAATAACATCAGAGGAGAAAAAGCACAGCAGAGAGAGAATGCTTAGTCATTAGGCTATAGCCTGATGACAGAGCTTAACACCAATGGTAGGTGTGAAAAGACAAGGCAGCCTTCTGGACAAAGGGTTTAGTACCTGTGGGAATATGTTAGGGAGATACTTGTCATTCATTTAGATACATAGTGCAACATGTGTGGGAGTATCACAGGCCTATGAAGGTGAGTGTTTTGTGTTTTAACAGCAGTAAGATCAAATTTAAAGATATGGCAAGAAGCTTTTTAGCAGATGCTCAGACTGTTCTTCTGATTGCCTCCATATTCTTCAGCCCCTTTTGTTCAACTTTTAGGTACCCTTAACCACCATGTAACTCAAACCACCTGCCATTACAGGCACTTACAGCTGTGTTGCATAAGGCTGCATCTTCTCCTCACCAGCAAAGCCAAGTAAAGATACTTGGTGGATGAAGGCACCGTAGTTATCCCTTGCAGTCAGACAGCAAATGGGGTATCTCTGCACCTGGGAACATCAGAGGCGGGGGGGGGGGGGGGGGGGGGGGGGTCAAAATAGCAAGCACAAAAGGGAGTTAGCTCACAGGACATTTTGTTAAGAGATGGCCTGCAATTTAAAAACAAAAACAAAAAAAACCCCACAACCACAACAAAAAAAACCAACAAACACACACCCCGAAAACTGTGGGCTGGATGATCTAGCATCCAATTTCCTTGATAAAGAAATAAATATTAAGGTTCCTCAAGTTTGATGATAAGGAAAGAATAACCTTTTCCTACTCCCCTTTTTCTGTATCAGTCATGGGAGTCCTACATATGACTAAAGCACTGGCCACTTCATTGGAGACACCAGTATTGCATGCATGCTCTTCAAACCAAGAAGCTGTTACATTCTTAAGACGAAATTCTCAGCTATCCACAAGTCACTAATCTGTAATGCTTAGCAGAACATAAATGGATAATATGCTCATTTGTTAAAGCAAGCAACAAAAATTTAAAATTAATTCCATGACTAAAAGATGGTTTTGAAGTAAAATTCCTGGTATATACATTTGTTATCTGCTGTATTGATTTGTTTCCATGAGTCATGTTTGTTTTGATGCCACATTTTAACATACTGTTTTGATCATATCTCAACCCATGTGATCCCACATAAGTATACTGATTAAAAAAAAGAGCCTTGAGATGGAACAAGTATGAACATGTTAAAAGAGCACATGGAATGATCTATGGCTATGTGAGAAAACTATGATTTATATGATATAAGAGACATTTCCTCAGCCTCAGGAATTTTCAGAAGGAACAAGTAACTAAGATTTTCATGGTTCTTTTTATTTTCTAATTGCTAGGACTCATTATTTTGAGAGCTTGTCTGCTTTTACAGCTAGATCAGTTGGTTTAACAGATAATCATAACTCTCCCCGTAAGATTACCTTCTAGATAAAACATGACCCAAACAATGGAAAACTGATATTATTTTCTACTAATACTATGGATAGCAAAACTAAGGTCAGCTATATGTACTAATGCAACGCATACAAGTGGGCTATCAAATGTCATGGCAAGCACCATCTGCCCAAATTTCATTTAAACCATACTAGCTTTTTCAGATGCCCAAAAAACTCCTTTCAAGAACCTGAAATACCCCACCTAATTAATGGGATAGCCAAATTGCACTCAAAAAGTAGCTTCATAGAGAGGGCAAGGATCTTCTTGTTCAAAAAGCAGGCTGCTGGGTGAGAGAAGGTCAATTCTGTGTACAAAATTCCTGGACAGCAGCAGACAAGTCAGCAGAGGCACAACCCAGATCAAAAGCCATCCTTCCATGGACTTCAAGCATGTTTTGAACCAGTCACTAAATATCTGCAAGCCTCAGGTCTCCCTCCATGAAATGCATATACAAGAAATTCCCACCATACTTGTTAAGAGTGTGTAGGAATGAGACCTATAGAAGGACGCCTTGCGGGAAAGCCTTAGCGGAACGTAAGGCCATGCTTTTCGTAAGCCACTGGATAAAAATTGGAGAACTACACACATAATTTACATCATTTGTATTAACAGCAGTTTAAGCTCATATTAGCAAGACTTAGAATGTTTTCTTATTTTCTTTGTTCCCCACCTATTTCTTGCTGTGACAATGTCCATCTAAATCCCAAATAAATGCACAGTTCCACTTCTTTATTATGGCTTTACTCTCACCAAGAATGGTCTTCGTGTCAAGTGGCTTATGCTGCAAAACTAACACTTCTACTATGACACTCCGCACACCACGGAAAAGCAGTGGTGCAAGGTAGCCTGAGCAGACAGAGGCAGTGATCAGTGCTCTGTAAAATTGAGACCGTGACGGTGTGAGAAATCTACTGACTGGGAGATCGCTGTGAGTTGCTTGGGTGAAACCACTAGTTATACATCCTACAGCACAGAGTGCACAGCACCCGGTTTTTGTGTAATATTATCCCCTTTGTTGGTTGTTAAAATTGACTGTTAAGAGTTAGCTATCATTGAATTATTTTCCTTTAGCAATAGGCTTAATTTTTTTTGTTATTATGCTCCCTGCTGTGCTCAGTTTGGATGCCCTGTGACTGCTGATTTATCTCGTAATATGTCTCTATATCAGTGTTTCTCATCAATAGATTTCAATGCTAGGAGGCCACCACAGGAGACAACTGGGAGTGAGCTGAAGGAGAATGTGAGGCATGTCCACTTTTGTTAGCATTCAAATCAAAGAAAATCTTGCTTTCTTACATCCTCACATAGCTTTATCCTTCAGGCTGCAACCACTTTCCAAATGCACACCAATAAAGATACAGATTAAATAAAAGGAAAAAAAAAAAATCAAAGAAAGTAAGGAGGAGGCAGAAAATACATTCACTTCACACAGCCCTGTGCAAAGCCTGAGTATGCTGTTCTCTGCTGAAGCTGCTACGGAGAAGCAGTAACACATCTACTCTACATACCTTTGTAGCCCTCCACTACCGCAGTATCCAAGTACACGAAACACTCGCAGTATACCTGTGAAGCAGGAAAATCCTGCTTTCTCCACTTTCCAGACAGAATCAAAAGAGTAAGTGATTTGCACAAAGTCATGTGGGAATTCTGTGAGAAACAAGGAATTAAACCCAAAGTTCTTCAATCTTACTTCATCTCAGACTGCATTCTTTTACAGTACAGAGCTAAGTAGAAATGGGTTAATAGCACATTGACTTACGCTGTCTTCAGTCTTCAATGAAAAGTGTTTTAGCAAAGTTATTTCCTATGGGTTCTAAATAAAATTACACCAGACTTAAATGGTTCTCTAATAATCTAGTAAGAGGAATCTTACTAGTTACTGATGCCACAAGTTTTATGTCATTTACAGAGTAAACTGAGCACTGAAAGTGATGTGGAGTTTCAGCGATATCATAATCAAAAACTTCAACTTTGATTTGCCTTTGAACCATAGAGGAAAACCAAGTTCAAATGTAACAGAGATGTGAGTTTAAACATCCTTGGAACATCACTAACACATGTCAGCATTTCTGCTTCAACTGCAACAGCTCTGTTATAGAAGACGCCTGCCTTCTGTTGCCGGCAATGTTGTCTGAATACTAAAAATACAGAACTAGAAGATGGTCTGATACAGCCCATTCTTGTGACGTTCACATTTCATCCAGATAATACTGCTCCTTCCATTGATGTGGTAGCTTCTAACAGTGATGGCAAGGGAAGGTACATAATATCAGCTCAAGAGGTGAGTCAGATAACTGCCATTTCAGTCGTACAAAGGACTGACTTGAACACAAATCTAGGAATCACAAAAGGAGCACATCACAGGCTTGACTTCCATAAGCTGAATGAAGCCAGACTAGGCAGCCAGCAACAGCATCACTTAAATTGATTGTGAAACTAAAATCTCAAAAGATGTTCTCAGTTTGTTTTAAAGGTCTCTTTTCATCCTCCACTAAATTAAGCATAATTTCTTGTAAGAAGAATGTATATGAATTATTATAGCTACATTGGAGACAAAGGGATAGATCACAGGAATTGCAGTAATTTACAACCATGAATATAAATTTGTCTGTCCTGATACCATCAGCAAAGAACCAGCTGAGACTCAAACAGAGGGATGGGCCTGACACTATGATGCTGCTGGAAACCTGCCAGTTATTCTCCAATTGCTCTGGATCTGCCAACTGACTTCATCTCTAGCATGAGTGCTCTCAGGACAGGGATCTTACAAGGATACCTCACTACTGTAGAAAGAGAGAATGGTAAATCAACAAATACAAAAGTTTGCTTCACATTCAATTGTGGGAATAAAACCCAAGAACAATAGGCTAACGCAGCTACTCCTGGCCAGCCTGCAAACACCTCATACCCACAGACAAGTGCTTATGCAAGAAAGCATTTCTTTTTGGAGACAGTACTGTCAGTAAATAAGGATACTTTGGCAGGGGGTGGGGAGAGTCTCTTTTAGATAAAAATCTCACGGGCAGCCTAAAATAAATATATTTAAAGTATTAAAAATATGCCAGTATTTTAGAGTGTGCTTGTGTGCATGCGTAAAGTCTTGTTCTGATTTTTTTTTTTTTTTAGAGTAAGGCTCTCCCCGTTTGAAATGTTACTGAGTTTTTCTGCAGTTTTTGAAAAGCTTACTCAAAATTGCTCTAAAACTGTCTGGTTGAACTGTGCAAGTCATCCACCTTGAAATGTTTCACAGCCATAAATTCAACGCAGCTCTGATGACAGCCAAGGAGGATTTGAGTTCTATCCAGCCTCCTGCCCATCTAGGTGCTCAGCCAAGCAGCAGCACAGCGAGCAGGCTTCTGGGGTCACCAGGGTACTTGCTCCTCGTCAGCCACTCCAGCATCCCCAAAGCAGGGGAATGCCTCTTTAACAGCACAGCCAGCATCCGAGATGCCAGAACCAGAAAGATGAAATCGGATGTACAAAAAGTAACAAGATCTGGCGATGATTCAAGATTTCCCTCAAGAAAGTGAAAGCAGCCGAAGTAAGCAAAAAGAACCAAGGAGGGTATGCAGCAATTTGATTATCTAAAATATTTTACAGCAATAAAATGCCACGCTTTTTATAATTTTCAGTAGAAAACAAACTCAGTATCACCATCTGAGAAAATATTGCAAATATTTTAAAACAGCTATACTTTATAGTGCCCATAGAACAGAAGTATTTGCCAAATTTTATCTGCCCACGTACTTATACTTAATCGAGCATCTTTTACTACCTATCAACGTGTGAAAACATGTTTTACAATGAAAGCAAAATCAGAGCAAACACTTGGTATATAATAGGCCAGGCCATCACTAAACCTTTAAAGAGCCTTGATAAAAAGTTCATCAGGTTATTTCAAAAAAATTTCATTGTCTTTGTCAAACTAGATACAGATATCCCTATGGTACAAGCTAATACTAACCATAGTGGCATTACAGTTAATAAAGAGAAGTTATTATTCATTGTTATTGATTAAATACAAAATGTATCTATTACAGCTATATTAGGCAGGCTGTGACCACCATAAATGCACAATTACCTGCTAAATATAAACCTTATTAGAAGAGTTTCCTACAAACAGCTCTAAGGGTAGATTTACTTTTCCTTCAATTATCTTAGGTATGAAGTTGAGAGTTCAGAGAGGCTTTCAATAGGAAATATTGCTTAAAATTCTCCACCAGTCCTACACAGCTATTCATTTTAAAACTGTCATTTTCACTGCTCTTGTCTTTAAATTATTTTATTCTCTTTTGCCTAAGAGACTTTTCATATTAATTTAGAGCTCTACTTCTAGAGGTATTTTTTTAATGGAAAAGTAGTTTCAGGAGTTTATTGTCCTATATTTAGAAAGACTGTATTTGTAGTCGTATGTTTACATATTGCTACTACTAAAACTACCATTTTACGCACACCCTCACAATCGTGTCATATAGTTAAGTATAAAAATAAGTGTAAAAAATGACATTCAGTAATAAAGAACATTTATCTGTGTATATATCCTTTTGAGGAAGGTAGTTTCTCCACTGTTTAAGTGTGATTATTGTATGTTCATGATTTCAAAGGCAAGTTAAAGAAGCATCCACGGCTTTCCCAACCAGCCACCTTTCTAGTCTTCAGAGTTCACAAGACGGAGGCCTTTATAGCTTTCTCCATGACAATTCTGTTGTACAAGGCATACCTGCTTTCCCTGAACAATGAATCCTCAGAGATTTTAAGTATGATCTGCTCCAAGAAATCAAACTGGGTTTTAATCTTTTACCATAAATGGCTATTATGCCATATACATGCATACAAATGTGTGCATATCTAACATGTATATACCTGGATGTGTGTATAAAACATACGAGTCATACATCCTACATGCGTACCTAAACATACATATTACAGCAGCTACAAAGGAGCTCAAGGACTGAGCTACAGGCAGGCTTGTGGACTGCCTGTACCATCCATAGCTTGTTGGCTCCAAGGACTGCTTTTGGTGTGATGGTAGCCCCAAACCAAATGAGGGTGGACTGATCGATGTTACTATTCTCCACCATTCTGAGCTGACCTGTATTTGAAGCACTGAAAATAATTTTGGGAATGTCATTCTTTTAGCTGGCCAGTCTAGATTCCACAAAAAGAACCAGGCCATCCCAGAGCTGCAGAGAGGGGAAGAAGGGTGCGGGGTGGGCAGGCAGCAGGCCCCCGAGCCCAGGGGTCTGGTGGCACTTGGATAACTGAAGGCACCAAGGGTGCATAGGTTTGAGTGCTCAGAGAGAAGGAGCTGCAGTTCCGTCCTGCCAGAAACATCAGCACTCAGCACAATGAGAGGTAACAGCTTGGAAGATCCAGCTAGTGTAACAAAATGGAAAATGCCAAAATGTTCTTGGGGATGGCTGCTCAGGCTGACTTGCAAAAACACTGGACAGTCACAAAGAGATTTCCAGCTGTCCAAGGAAGATTTTATCAAGGGCTTTAAGTCAAAAAGAGGAGGAAAGGAAAGAACCAATTGTTAAAGCTGAAGCTATACAAATTCAGATTAGAAATAAGGCATGTGCTACTAACAGTGAGGTTAATTAATCATGGGAGAAACTTGCCCATGTTGTGATGTATTTCTCAACATTGCATAATTTAAAATACAACATGCACTGTTTTTCTAAAGCATATGGTCTCATTCCAACAATAAGCAAAGTTAGTGGATATGAAGCAAAATAGAAGGGAGTTGTATGACCTGTGTTATGCGGGAGACTAAACTTGCTGATCCAAGCAGCCATTCTTAATTTAAACTTTGTGGGAAAAGGGATGGTTTCATAATGTGCAATTAATCAACATCTATTTACTGACTTGACATAAAACCTTTCTATACAAATGCCATAAAATAATGTTACTGAATTGTTTTCTATCTAGGAAGTTTCTCTTTACTGAAATGTATTGGATTCTTTTTCATTAAACTTTAAAGAAACAGCAGGAAGTTCACAACACAAGAAAATTCTCCATCAAGTAAGAGGTGGATTTTCAGCAGGATGATACAAGCCTTTTTTAAAAAAAAAAAAAAAAAAAAAAAAAAAAAAAAAGATAAAATTTAACTTCATTTGTAAAAGAAATTACCAGAGAAAAATATGAATGAATAATGGAGCAATACTTGATTAAATCCAGTAGAATAAAGAAACATTGGAATGGGCAGAATAATATATGCAGGATGAGAGCATATGTATGCCATATTGTAATAAATATGGCAAGAATAAGATATTAAAGGGGCAATGGAAGTGGTTGAAGAAGCGTGAAAGACAATCTGTGATAAATTTTTTTTTCAGGAGTTATAGTACATATAAAACATCAGCTCTACTGACCGACAGAAGAGATTCAGACTAGAGTTATGTGCAGAGGGAAATTACAAAATGCAGGAGGCACAAATGGCAGGAAAAGCTGCAGCCTAAGCGCTTAAGACAAGTGAAATGTTATCAAGCAGATAAAACAAAAGAGATGGGTGAAAGGCAAACATCTGAGAGGTTTACAGCATAATTTGCTGCAAGGGTTGGTAACATATGAAATGAGGCAGCAAGCCTACTACCATTAGTACCGTGTCCTAATTGTCAGTATGTTGTTTGGTTTGGAAAAGAAAGAAAATAGTTTTTTAACAATTGATTTTGCATTGCATCAATCAAACAACAAAGTCCATGGAGAGGTCATTTGATAGATCTTTCAATAACACTCGGCCATCCTGAGTGAGCATCTACTGGAGGAGCATCCACACTGGTTTCCACAACACCAAAGAAGGACAAAACTGTTCACCACTTTTAGTTAGCTCTACTCAGCTAGTAACCACAGCTGTGGAGGGAGAGTGCAGGCTACGCACTCAAAAGTGTCCTGCTGCAACTTATGCTACAACGTGGACAACAAAATTTCCACTCGTTATCTAAGCTAGCTGCTGCATTGTTCATGAAGGGATTAAGTATTTTACTTCTCTAGGACAAAGGAAGGAATCGGGATTTAATCCTGTGCCTCAAGCAGCACTTATACTGGGACGGACTATAAAGTTATAGCCTGGTCCTACCCAGTGGCAAATGATTTTTTTTTTTTTTTTTTTTTTTTTATGGTGGAAAAAAATCCCACCTTACTCCACGTTTCTAGCTTCTCATTAAATACAGTCCACTTGTCAGAACAATAAAGTTTAGAAAATTACCACTAACCATGTTATCTGAACAGTTTCATTTTATGGCACAAGAAACACTTGCATCTGCTGATTAAGATCTGCCATTCCCCCTTAGAACCTCATGACAGAAGTTACCTGGAGCTATAAGACAGGCTGAGAACTTCTTTTAATAAAATATGAATATGAATTAATTCAGTGGTAGTAATAATTGTTACTGAGTTCATTCTTCAGAATTCCGGTTTTAATTCACTGACCCAGTGCTTTATTACTGACTTTTTACAAACCTTGTGAAATGAATTATAGCAAAATCTCCACAGGACAAAAAGATGTACTGTGTGAATTACTTCTCATCATTGTAAAAAAATGCTCTGTTTACAAAATTGTACCTGATGCTTCCCTGTGTCATCTATAAGCCAAGTAAATATGTACTGTAGTTTGAAATAAGATTTCCTGTTATAATGTGAATATGAGTAACAACCAGCAAACGCTGCAGTTTTGCATAATTTTTAAAAAACTAAAGAAATCATATAGTAGGTTAGGGTTTTTTAAGTATGTTGCACATGGCACTGACCTCCTTCGGGCAGCAACGGACTTGTCCTTGACACTCATTCCCTCCTCCATCTCTTCCCTTCTCCCATCATCCAGGTATGCACACATCAAGAAGGGCAGTTCAGGGCAGGTTATATGCAGAGAGGTGACTCAGTGACTCACTGATACTGATTCCAAACCACCACACAGGCTGATGGCTAGAAGCAGCAATCAGATTTGGCTAGCAACAGCTTCTGCTACATTAATGAGTCCCAGCTGAAGTTAGTTGGAGAAAGGGTGACCAGACCAGTGCATTTAAGTAATCTGCATCTGTGTTGTGTTTGCTGTTATGTCTGTAAAAGTCCTGAACCACAGCTTTTGCTCAGTCTGTCTTATCAGAACTGGTGGTTTCTTTTATCAGTTCTGTCACTGACTCATTGTCTGACTGTGGAAAATTAATTTAATTTTTGTCTGTACTTCAGTTTTCTCAGTTGCAAAACAGCAATAAACTCCTTTATATATGTGTGTATACCAAACACACGCACACACTTCTACCACTTACAGAAGGTTTTTCAGCATGTCTCGCATGTTGACATCCTAGCATCAGCATTTTACAACGAATGCAATATTTTAAACTTCTTGGCATACTTTTCCATATACTGAAAAGTTGTCCGATAGCAGCGGTCTGACCTTTCAAAAGCATCATCAGATTCTAAGCTAAAATAAAGGTTATTTGAACACTAGTTTAAGTACAAAAGTGACTAGGATATGAGGTATATCCAGATCTAACTAATCATACATGTAATGTTTTTGTTAAATGTAACATCATGTTATGTACGCATCCCCAGGCACTCTGAAGACAGAGTACCACATTTAGTCTTTCAGCTACATATAAATAGAAACTTTATGCAAAATGTTCAGTAGGAGAATTATGGTTACCACTGCTATTTCTTCTTTTAAAAAAGTAATTAACCCTTTTTCCAAGCTAAATGTTTTATTCATTGGCCATGCTGTTTTACAGCTTGTAGTAGAGGTTAGAGAAGAGATGCTACACTAAACTCTTGTTTTTTCTCAAGTTATGGAAATAATTTAGAGACACTGTTTCTAAACTAACTGATCTCATCACAACTTATCAATTTTTACATCATATTTCTTGCATGTCAGATCTGAGGGCAATTATTCTGTGTTGCATATGCATTTGGTGGAAAGAAACTTGAGAAGTGATTAAAAAAATTCTAGACATTCCTTACAACTTAAATTATTCTACGATAATGTGAATTTAAAGTCAATTAGAAACACGTTCTGAAAAGTCAATCATTAATGATCCTGAGAAAGCCAGATAGCCAGGCAAATTCTTAGATAATACTTGCCTAATCTATTTTATTTATTTGGGTATTTATATGGCAGTGATTAACCCTGACATCATTAATCTTGAATGAACAAGGAAATGTTTAATTTTCATTATTTTGCTTTCAGTATTTGCTTCTGCTTCTACAAACATCTCAAGACATTCAGCATCCTGCAAATGCTTTGGAAAATAATTTGTTGCTAATGACTCAGATTTTTTGATTTGTCTCCATTAATGAACACTGAGGCTACAAAACAAGGGCATCTTTTCAATGTCACTGGCAGTGCTATGTCACCTAAAGCACCTCCCATTTGAGTTCACAATTGGAGAAACCCAGATATCCTTCAGGAAATACTGCAATCTGATGAGTACTCTAAAATGCACCCATCCCAGATAAACAGGCAGTGCCCTACGCGTAAACTGTACCACCAGGTACCTTCATCAGCTACACTACCTGAATAACCTTTGAGCCTTCCAAGACAGCTGCTTTCCGCTGGCCTTTGGCTTCAGCCCAGTATTTTTTTCTGATTATTATTACTTCACATTATGTACTGTGTATTATAAAGCTTCCTGTCTGAAGGGGATGGGTCTGTAAGTATTCTCAATAGATTTGATGAAAATCCCGCTGAAATCAACCAAGAAATTCCCATTGACTCTGTACTGGATGAAGGCCAGGAAAACTGCGCTGTGCTGTTATTTTTGGTTACTATCCATGTTGCTTCACCTTTTATTAAACTGCATATTATTCATTCACCCAGGAACTTTAACTACAGAATTCAGTCTCACAAACAACTCCAGGTGTCCATGAAACTCAAAGACAAGAACTGACACCCTGACTTTTCACAGGAACTTGTACAAGATACTAAACTGCTTAAAATAAAACACAGATGCAGCAAACTTTCAGCTCTGCAGTTTTCATGAGAGCCAGTTGTTGACATGTGTAGACCTAATTGCACTGGGATTCACCTTCCTAGTATGGTGGTAAGGAAAAAAAAATCCTGTTAAGTAAGGAATGCAGCTTGCAGAAATGCTGCCTCATGGGACAGGAGTATGAAGGAGAAGCTAGAGTCTGTATATACACAGAGGAAGGGGTAACCAGAAAGAAAGGAATAAGAAAGAGCAAAGCTGGAAGTGATGAACATTTGAGAGAGAAGATAGGGACTGAATGTGAATGAGTAAAAAGTACCTGTAAGAATAAATGGAGTATTACTCCGTTTGACCTTCATCCAAATGCTCCCCACCTCCCTCCCCAACTAACAGGACTAGGCTTTGTGAACCCAGTCCTGTCATTCTATGCAGGTTGAAAACTCTGGGAGTAGTTCAGTTGTTGTATCTTCCTGGTAGAGCTCACACACAGCTGTGTTTGGTCCCAACTGCATTGGATCCAGGCATGTTCAGCAGACTTGCCAGCTCTCCCAGCGTGGATACTAGTCTGTTGCTTACAGCAGGAAATCTCTTCTCTGCTGCTTTGAGCAGTGACTGAATAGATTTGTCCAAATGCTGGATGTCTGGATATCCTGAACAAATGGCCATTCCACAAGAATGCTGAATCACATATGCAGAGAGACCGTTGCATCAACTTCATTGCCCATACATTATAGCGTCTGTGTGCAAATGTGCAGTGTGTCTGACCCAGCTGGGATGTGTCACGTTTGCTCTGCACAGATACATCAGCTGTGCAGCAACCGTCACTGAACCTAATGCTTTTGGACCTGCCAGCTTTGGCAGGTACATCCAAGCTTTGCTTGGCCTAAGGGGACTCTGGTATTGCTTTTACCTTGGCCTTTCTATAGCATGTGACTCCTCCTCTGTATATACTTTCACCTCTGATTCACAAACCCTCTTCTTCTGCTGTCTAGGCAAGCATTTCCCCCCTTTTTCAGCTGGTCCTACAGCTGAAAATACCCCTTCTACCAACAAGGTACAGCCCTCTGTGTCTGCCGCTTTCTCAGAGACTATGTGCATTCCCATCTAGGAGGCATCTGTGGTACTGAAGACCAAGTCTTAACACACAGCCTTGTAATCTAGTTTCCAGGGAAATTCCCACCTTCTGAACAGCTGACAAACCTGACAGTCATTTATTTAACAGTCGGCTATTGCACTGTCCATTGCTCAGACTGGAGCAGGTTCTATTGTTTACTGAACCCCCAATATCACCAGCCTGGTGATATCAATGCATAGCCTGTGGATGATTACACACCCACGCAGGAAAATACCATCAGACAGTAGCTTCATAAACTCAGACAGAACTCATAAGTAAATGCAATCCTGAAAATACCATGCTATCATTACACAAAACACCAAATGTCAGATTATCATTACCCTATTATAATAATTCCTCCTAGCATGAGATCTTGTCCCACATAAGCCAATTTGAGTTTTGCTACTGAATTCAATGAGTGGAAGATACAAGCCAGAGAGGGAACACAACAAAAGAAGGAAGGGGAAGACAATTTACCACTGAACACATAGGAAACCCTTACTTTTTCCTCTGTTTATGCGTAAATGCTCAGGATGGATATTCAAAAAACACATATGACCTCACGGAACTTCCAAACTCTCTGGGTGCCAGAAGGATGCTGGTGACCAACTGGAACATCCCAGCTGCTCTGTGGGTGTTTGCAGGAGTTCTGTTCCAGCCTTCTCACACTCCCCTTGAGATTCATCTGTCTCTGACATTAGCAACAAGGGAGATAGAGCAGCTGGGGAATCAATAGGGACAAGCTGAAAGTTATTTACAGATGTTAGCAGAGAAAATGGGAAACCCACAGAGCAGGGTAGCGTACGCAACTCTGTATTTCAGAGAAAGTGTTCTTCTATAATTAGAACCAGAAATGTTTTCTACTCATTCTCAGTTTTTGCTGTGAGCAACAGCACCTAATCTCAGCAACTGCTGTCCCAATATTCTAATATGCCTGACATGGAGACTGTAAACTCTCAAACAAAAAGCAAGGAAAAAGCACTATGGCACAGTTCCAGTTATCCACAGAGACAAAACCCACAGCATTTTCTGCATGTCAGTTTGCCATAGCACCACAACAATGGTTTCAGACAAATATAGGATGTTTATGAAGATTGGAAGAGGGCAACTGAGTTACATTAGCCTTAATGCCATCTTTAGCAAGCTCAATTAAATCCTGATTTTTTTTTAATTTACTGATGAGTCTGTCAAATATCTATCCTTGCTTCCCCCATTCCACTGGACTCCAGCCAGCCTGTGATCATTTAACCTCCTCATAAATAAACAAGCAGAACTGAATCATAATTATACTAACCATCATTATCACCATCCCATCCTTGATGTCAAGTTTGGGAGTATGACATACCAACACAGTCCACAGATGTCTATTTGTTCCTAATCTTATAATTTAAATTGATCACTTGAGTAAAAGAACATGAGAAAAAACAAGAACGTATTGTACTTGCAGAATGAAAGAAGCACTCAGCAAATCTATGAATACTATATCCTCAAAAAATTGCCTATCAATTAGATTTGTAACATCACACTTCTTACTACAGCCCATAATTGAATTCACACTTTGGAAAAATACTCCCTGTTATCCAGTTCACAAAACCTAGTGTAATTTCTATTTTAATAGTTCTTCTCCTGCTTGTAGAAAATAATTAACTCAAAAAATTATGACTCCTTTCTTCCGACAGGTTGAAACAGATCATCTTTTAAATTTATCCCCCAACTACTTGCTGGTATATTCCAAATGCAGTTTGTTCATATATACCATAAATCTGCACTGGTTTCATAATGACCAAACTGAAGAACAATTTTGACTAAAGGAGACAGCAAAACATAAAAACATGTCAGAAAAACAAAACTTAACATTTCCATAGAAACAGGCCTAATTTTTAAGGGAGTTGTGTATAAAACTGGTGTGATTAACTGATCTTAACACAGAAAGTAAAATTCAAGTATCAATTGCAAGTCAGAAATCTACTGGCCTCTGGTACACACCTTTCCTTTGTATATGTGGTTGCATAACTCCATGCTAGGTTTCTGCACCAGCATTTTCACATGTCATTAAAAGAAAAAAAATATTTTTTGTTAAGTGTTCTGTTTCCAAGACTGGCCTTAATCAGCCCTGTAATGCCTTCACAGCAGGCTCTTGCTCTCAGCCTTCTATTAAGGCTATAATTAATTCTTCAGTTCTAAATGTTCCATAGCTATAATTTATTTATGGGTCCAACATTTTCCTCATATCTGAAATTAGATTTTCAGCTCTTTACTTTTTCCTAAACCTTTCCTTGATCCTTCTCAGTATATATGGCTACTACATTTAGTATTTTTCTCCTTCTGACATCTTCAGAAAAGGCCTCTGGTAGAGTACTTTTCTAGTCGAGTGCGTTGTGATAGTGTCACCCAGAGTAAAGGTCTGTACTAGTTATTTGCTCTGAAAGGCTGACTCACCGCTATCATTTGCCTTTCCCTGTTTTAACTTGTCTTGAACAACACACTAGTATTTCTATTATCACCAGACACTGCTCATTTTCATGAGTCTCTTTTCTAAAAATCAGAAAACAATGTCAGAAATGCACCTTATGGCTTCTTGAACTTTCTAAGCAAGGGAACACCAGGACCCTGATATTAAAAAACAAAAAATCAGTAAAGAATTACTGTGGTGGTGTAGATATATTTATTTTAGACACTACATAAACCAATCATGGTAAGTGGTTTAGGACTTTATACACACTCACAAAAAGCCAACGTATCATGACCAAGCTGTCCACACACACACATCCCGACACAGCTCAAAGGCATTGCTGCAGCCCTCACTGCTAACCAGGATACTCACAGTGAAATAATCCCCTTAGATAATCTACTAACAAAATGAGTCTTAACTGGTGGGATTTTTTTAAGATTAAGAGTGTGTATGTCTACCAGTGTTTCAAAAATACTTATTTTGCAAACATTTTTAAAGATGTAGGAATGGGAACCATCTATTTTTCAGGCGTTCATTTCTGCAGCCACTGTTTACATGCAAAGATAGCATGGCTCAGGGGAGACATGAGCCAAAAAGCCTGCTTTCTCTTTTCAGTTCCCTCTCTGGCATGTTGTGTGAAACAGCACGTTTTGCTTTAACTTGGTCATTTGTGCAGTGCCTAGCACAATTACAGCTGGAGACTCTGGTAACCGTTCTTATCTTATTATCTGTATAACTGTTATAGCCCATCTAGCAAATGCTGCTTGTATCCTGCGTTCCTGTGACAGGTACACTAACACTGATCCATTACTATCTGCTCAATGCAGTTGATACTGGAAAGCTAAAATGACCGAAGAAACAGAGGAAGAAACATCATGACATTTTTTTACCTGATAATAGGTATTATTCAACTCCATCTGAAGCATTTCCTTGGAAGTCTCTCTTGTCTCCACACATGCTTTCTCTGTTCTGAGAATGGAGAACAGCATCTCCTCTGGTGTTCTACCCTACCTAAAAACCACCCATCCAAAACACCCGTACAAGCACAGCTTCTTCTTTTTCAAGGGTGGGGAAAAGAGATCTGGTATGCCAGTGCCTGGCTGTCAGAATACCTCTCATCCTCACCAGCTTACATCTACTGAAGAAATGATCCGCTGTGTCTTTACACATTATGTCAGGGCACAACTGACAATATTATGGGAATTATGTATGTACTGTAACAAGAGTTATGTTTGCTGATCATGTGTGAAGAAAACAGGAAAGTCACTTGGTTCAGTTTCAAGTGTGTAGGCAAACCAAAAACCTATTCCTAACTGTCAAGGAACCATATCATAAGCAGTCTGCCACACTAACAAAACCATGCAATGCCACAATGATCTGGAGTCTCCTTTCCAGGTTTATGTCACATTTATTCTCTCAGCTCAGAAACACATTTGGTTCACAGAAAAAAACAAGGAATGGCTTTAAATGACTCACTTATACCTCATCCAAATTGCGCTGCTCTGCAATGTACTGCAATGCTTCTTTTTCCTAAACGCAGCCACTCCACTCGACTCAGCCTGTTTTATTCACGGCCCTGCTACAGCTATTTTCCTCAGTGAGAGCAGAGCTCCTGCAGTACATTTGTGTCTTCAATCTGAGCAGACATTTCCATGATGAGGGAACCACAGTGAAGGAGTGGGAGTAGTAGGTGGGTGTCAAAGCAAACCAACGAGCTATCTTGAATGCACACTGAGGCCAGGAAATGGAGTTGGCTGTTCCTCAGCTACGAGACCTCGTTCGTGACACAGTGGTGAGAAGGAAATGAAATGAGAGTGTCGGAGGAAAAGGAACATGATACTGTGATCCAAAATTAAATGACTTTATTGGAAATTCCACTCAGTGAATGGGATCAAGAAACCAACCCAATGAGGGCACAGGAGTCTCTGAGGAACAGGGCTGATTTAGCTAACAAGCCAGTAAAAAAAGGCTCCAAGACAAATTCAAAAGAGAACAGGTAGAGTGGTAAGAGTTTCTAGATACCTGTGTGTACCACATGTAGCGGGATCAATGAAAACACCGAGTGCTTTGAAATGCTGAATCACCTCTGATGGTCAAGCTCCAAGTCCCATGCTTATTTCAAAAGGAAATGGAAAAGGAATAACTTATTGAAAAAAACCCTAGAACTAGACTATGGGTAAATATTGGCTTCAAATAAATAAGTCTATTCATAGATTTGGAGAGGAAAGCATATCTAAAGATAAAAACACCCTCAAGTTCAGCCTTGGTTCAGGAAGTTGTAGGGAACCACACCATGATTTCTATCAGTTCTGTACCTGAATGTCCTGCCGGGTTCTCCCAACCGAACCTCTCTGCGACCCCAGCACCTGAGTCAGGTGAGTTCCTACAAAACAAAAAGGAAAACAGACTAAATCTTTCATTTTTTTTTCATTTATTTCAATGTTATTCAGTTCTTTAAACACCTGTGATTGAAACTCCTCACAATCACTTAAATTCAAGTAGCAAGAAAATGATACTTCTGATTAGAAAACTAACTTGAAATACAATTAAAATAATTAAATGTGAAAACATGTATTAACTATAGTTATTTTTCACATGGGAAAAATCAGTGCCACCTGAGAACTAGTGTATCCAGCCATTCAGAATACATCAATTCTCCAAGCCAGGAATGTCAAAAATAATCTCCCCACACAACTCAGCTACACAGACTTTTACATAAATCACTGAAGATATCACCCCAAGGGAACTGAGGATGAGTTGCCAATTTAATTCTGTAGGCTCACAACAAAACTGTCTCAAAACTAATTTTGTCAAATCATCAGATCAAGGGATGCTTTGAAAAAGCATAGAATTTTACTGTATTCCTCTTTTTCCACTTGTGCCAAAAGAGGTTTCCAGAGAATACAAGTTAGATAATAGTTGCACCTGAATTGATTATCAATGCCAAAGCCCACTGAATTAATCTGACCCGTGACAACTAAATCAAATAATTTTGCTGCCCACACAGACACATGGACTCAAGCAGGAACCAGATTATCTAGTGCAACATCGTGCTGTCAAATCAAAGCAAACAGGTTTTGTTACATACACTACAAGAAAAGCCAAACTACTTCAGCTAACAAGTTTTAAAGGACTGATCTTCAGGATGCTCAGTAACACATGTTAACACCAGAATAAGCAGCCTAAGAGTAACTCAACATGCCAAAGAATAGCAGAATGGGGGAATTTACCACAGTGCATCAGTGAGTGAGGAAAAAGCACTCAGCAAAGAATCCCAAACAAATGCCACTGAACTTTCAAACAAATCTGCTGTGACTGCATTGCAACCTTCTGTGATTACTTTCCATTAATATTGTATCAAATGAAGATTGCTCACTGGAACACTGAATTTTAAAGGAATCTTGCACAGTATCTGAGGAAAGTGAACTATGAATTTTTAATTTAAGTATTCACATCAGAAAGAAGTCTCTAAAAGTTTTCGGTCTTCCAATGAGATAGACATTTGGTGTGGCCTGTGCATGCAAGTCATAGAGTTTTAATTTCAAATGCCAAATAAGAACAATGAATCCTGACAAGCATCAGACCCGGGATTAATGAGACATGGCTTGCATTTTTCCTGGCACTAATATATTTGAATTTTAATAGCATAGTATTTTGTAATCTTTTTATTTAGCTTTCAGAGGAAAAAAAATACAAAGAGAATTAAAATTCTATCCTCCACTGTCATCCACATGTAGCAATTAATGCAACTCCAACCCACTCTAACTCCTACTTACACCAAAAGAAGTTGATCCAGCTGATTCAAGCCAGCTGACTGAAGAGGAGAGGGATCCAGCTGATAGCATTCTTGGAAAAATAACAGAACTGCAGCTCCTCGGCTAAATCCAGTAACAGGGACTTTTTTCATTCTACAGAGCCACAAATGATGTCCAAATTTCACTAGGCCTTAATAAATCCTACTGAGTCATAAACTTACATGATAGCAAGTGTATCAGGTTTTCCCTATTTTGAACTTTGCAAGTTATTTTTGTGACAGAAAATTATTTGTGTATCACACACTACAAAAAATATGTATTAACTAGATATTGCTTAGAACTTCCCTAACAAGTCACATTTTAGGTTTCTGCAGAAGTTTCAGCAGAAGAGCAATTTAATAAAGAATGCTAAGCATCTAAAGCCATGGAGCTATTACAAAAGCATCAATGAGGCACTGAAGACAGCCATTACTAATTAAGAAAATAATTAAGAGAACATGCGTGCAGAACATAATATTTCCATACATTGTACAACTGATACAAGAACATATTATAAGCTCGATACCACTCCTGTTAATAATAATGGCTTACTATTTTATCAAGTACAGCCAAGCCCATTAAGTTACTGTATAGCTCACTGAAAGTGTTCTTCTCCACCACCAAAACAAGACAAAAAAGAACAAGAGGAGAAGATGACAGAGAAGGGAAAAAGGAATTGCTTTTTTGGTTTTCCTTACTTTTATTAATTTATTTTTGCCTTCTAGTTTTAACTACCAAGTAGTTCTGTGTAATGGGAGGGGAGCAGGAATCCCCTGGGAACGAACTGATAACCACAGTCCCATCATACACTGACATCATTGGTGGCAGCTGTAGTTAAGGACAGCTTACAAGGATGCAAAAAGACACGTATGAGCAACCACCACCTATGCTCTAAACAGCTCAGACAGAAGCCATGCTTCATGACCAAGCCATGGAGCTGTTCTTGCAGAGGTTCTGCTGAGCTGGTAAGCTCTGCTCCACATCACTCCAGAGAAGTGATCCTTGTGCCCTACTGGGGCAGAACAGCACATTTTAAATAAAACATAGGGGCAAGTTAAGTTTCAGTTACTTTTTGCAGCTGTGTCTCCAAAATAACATGCTCTGTAGACAACAGCACCATGGCATAGGGAGGAGGAAGGGTTAACAGTGATCCAGCCAGCCAGAGTTGAAGCCAGTAATCTGTAAAACCCCAAAGGGGTATCAGCTGCAAAAAAGACCAAAAACCACTGTGACAAAATGTGTGGAAAATCTAGGCCAGAAAAGGGGGGAAATGAATTATCCATGTGCCAATCCTCATAAGTGCAGTCTGTTCTTCTCAAAGTCTGGGCTCCTACAGGCACTAGTAAGTTGGACAGCAGCTTTTACATCATTTAGTAATTAAAAAATTAGATGGATTGTCAGTGGCTGGACAGGTATGAATCAGTGCATAAACAAGAAAAAGTCCTGGTGAAAATCTCATACCCTACCAGGCTTCAAGATTATTTAACATACCAAGACATATGTCATAGACTTCCAGATTAAAGCTTTCATGACCTTTACTAAATACCAGCTTTCGTTCTCTTCCTTTATTCATGTGGTGACCCATGAAAACATCAGACCTTTCTTCCGTAAACAGCAAGTGTATAATACCTGCTTTCCATTGCCATGAATGTCTTCTTTAACTGTCCCTCTTAAAAAAATAAATAAATCATCTTTTTTCTTCCTCAATCTCCTACAATATATAGCCTGGAAAATTGTATGCTAAGAGCTACAATAGTCAAAACCATTTCATGCTAATACTTCATGCTCTGATTATCTTTTTTTCCAATGCATTACCTTAAAAAAAAAATAAAATAACCTTTTCAACAATACTATATACAGCCCATTTCTGTTCTGTGAATGTTTTGTGCTTATTCATGATACTGTTCTTTATTTCTTTGGTTGATGACACTGTCATCTGTCACCTCATCTGTCATTTACATCTCATTAATATCAATTGTGCCCTCGGGGATCAGTTTTGTCATCAGAAAATGGCACAGAGGGTCTGCAAATGGAAGAAATACCCAGAATCAGTGCCAAAAATAGTAAAGAGACATCTCATCTCTCTTTCTCAGACCCCACAGATGCTCCTGTATATAATCACAGCATGTTGACATTGTTCTAGTCACTAAGGTATAAGGAAGTTGTATTTAATGATCACATTGTTTTTAATGGAAAATTAGCTAACTAGCAGAACAGCAAGCTGGCACTGACAGCAACCCACAGTTTCCTGCTGCCCAGGACCTTGCCTACGCTGAAAGAGCAGCTACTGAAGAAAAGGCTTGATGATGCACACCGGGTGAGAAGCACCAGGACAGAACCACTGGGGCTACCATTTAGGTCTTTATTTCCCAAGAAAAGATGAGCGACCTGTGATACAAGCAAATTTTCAGCAGGGCAGTAAGGGTAGGCAGAAATACCATTTCTCTGAATGCCACACACACACACACTTTTCATTTTTACAAGCCATGAAAGTCTCTACATTGTTATATAGTCATGCTCTTTGGAAAGAACCTAAAAACTAATCTTCCAACCATGCCATCACAGCAGTGCTGCCAATCCCACCCACTGGAAAAAGTATGAGACAGGCTGCCAGGGTCATTGGACTGGCTCAAGTCTCATGAGAGATATCTCATGGGCTGAACACGGCAAGTTTCTCTAGAGAAGAACTTGGTCAACTTTCCTGTAGGTTAAAGCTTTGGGTTTTGTGCATCTGTATGACTTTGGAAGACAAGGATTTAAGTAAACACTGTGAAACATCTGATAAAACTTTGCAGCCTGCTGAGTTCTCATACTTGTATGTTCTTCTTCAGTTTATTCTGCTGTGCAGGCATAGATCTATCAGCATGTTCAGCTCCTCCTTTCTGCTGATTTCTGTTGTTAAAACATAGATCACAGATGATTTTCTGTTTCTCTCTGACCCTTCTCCTGGAAGCAAGTCATTCTTTTCTTTTTAGGCAACCACCAGTTGCCTTTTCTGTGATTAAAAATCTCATTTACCTTATGTATTAAAAATTCCATCAGCTTGCACCCACATAGATATTTTTTTCCAAATTACACATTAAGGTTCAGTATATGGACATTTTAAAAGTTCTGATACTATTTACTTGTTCTTTGCAGTAGGCTCTGCCTTTCCTAAGACAGCAAATTCCCAAATCAATGTCCATAAATGTGGCTTGTAGGCCTCTCTAAAAATCACAGCTGTAATGGCAATATTTCATGTTCTATCAAATCTACTGTAATGCCAGCCTCATTTCAAGTTGGACAATGCTACACTCACTATTGCCACATAATAAACTAACTTTTAAACTATTTACATGCTTGGTTCATTTGCTCGCAAATATATTTAGGAAAAGATCTCATAGTGTTGGCTGCTCAGTCACTTGATTAGTCTTAGCACTGGGAGAATCCTCCACTGATACACACATAATGCTGAATAGCAGTCTGTACAGACACCTGCCTAACTGCATAAAAATGAACTTCCATCCTATTTTACTGCAAATACTCTCTATCAGATTTTCCAAGAGGTATGTATTTCATACATACTCTGCTACACTTACCTACACCCCCAAAACCTTTATCCTAATTTCACTCGTCAGCTTCTGATGTCTTTATATATCACATTAGCATCTAGTCTGCCTCATCTTTCCACTTCAGCAGCTGTATATCTCCTTGTACTGTTGCAGTTTATCCAAGAGGCCCACACCTTCCATGCTGCAACATCAAGATGACCGCTCATCCAGATAATCCTGGTCAGTACTGTCACAGCTTTGACAACAGACGACTGTACCTGTCACATTAGATAAGCTATCCCATTTGCTTCCCATTAAACAGCAGGGCAATACATAGATATCATCTGTCACACGAGAAGCCTTGGTGAAAAGACAGCTCTATCACACACAAAAACCACGAAGAGCAGAAAAAGCCTGGCAGCTGGAGGCACAGTATTTTAATATTTAAAAGATTCCCCTTCTGAATGAAAATAAATTACGAGGCAAAATCACACACATGTATATAGACGAAGTCACTTTGCTAAGAGATGGCCTATTCTTACCCTTGATCTCTATCAGCCACCTTGTTTCCATCAGAAACACTCTTAATATGACAAGAAGTTAAAAAAAGGCAAGGAATTAGATGCAAATCTTCAACCAAATGACAGGCTGTGCTCCTTACATTGTTTTTAACAGCAAATGGAATGATAAGGGTTTGAAAGTCTGTAAGCGTACTCAGAGGAAAGATGCATTAGAAACACTCTCTGAAATATGAACATTATTCACCTTTGCAGGAAATAAATTGTATGGCGGTGATACCATTTATGATGTTTTATCCAAACAGACTGATGTGAACGGTATGTATGTAAATTGTCATCTAGTTGCAGCTTTTCATTACCTAAGTAGACAGGATCCTATTACCTTAGACTCTGGAAACACAGGAGCTCTTCCAGCAAAAGTCTCTGTAGCAAATGCCTGAAATAAACAGGCAAAGGCAACCAGGTAGGGTGGTGGACATCTTATTGAACAATAAGTATTCACTTATTTAATTTTGGTTTTGTTTTGATATTTTAAAACTGATTTATGTTGTGAAATATATGGATTATTATCAAATTCCAAATGAGGTGCTAAAATCATTCCTTGTGTGCAAGCAGCAATGAATTTGGGATATTTATTCTACACTTAGGAGACCTTACTATGTAAACTCACCTCCTCTACTACGTGACCTGTCCTTGCAAAGGATCAGATAAAGGAAGTTTACAGTCAATTAGTAACAATATTAAGTAACAATAAGTAACAATATTAAGGTCTGATGGCACTGTCCACCTGGTTGAAAATCTAGAAATACAGTTCATTTTTAGAAAGCAAAACCTGTGAAGGTCTCAACACCACCACACATTTTTTCAAAATTCTTCTGGGTGAATTTGGCCTGCAGTCCATAGCTGATTCCACTCCAGCTCTCTAACCAAGGGCTGCAGGATCAGCTCAGGATCGCAGATTTTATAAGTGGTCCAAAACTGCCTGTATCAGTTTATATGGCTGAAAATACCATGAGAATTTATGGCTCAGAATATTAAGTATTCTTTAAAGAGAAGTTAGTTAGAAAGTGTCAGAATTGCTATCTTCTCTCTCTCTCCCCTGGTCACTAAAACTGTAAACTTTTGTCAAAAAAAATGAGAACTCTCAAGTTATTCCCTTCATTTTACCTATTTTGATAATTTTGCTTGCAATTATTTTACTGCATTAAAGCTGTAACATTTTCACTTAGTAAAAAAATCAATTTTATATCTAGAAAAGTACTTGATATAAAATTTTCAAGAAGTTCTTTCAAGGTTTAGTTTATATTCACTTGTTAATGAGGATAAAAACAACCAAAAAAGTCCTAGGAGAACAACAAGCTTAGATTCAGGAAGTGCAATCTTCAACCCAGATTGCAGCAGCCTGCCTCAAACCAAGTGTGAGTTACTAGCTTTAGTGAAGTTCTGTGCTACCACATCTGAAATGCCTTTCCATTCATGCTACGCAGATTATTAGCAATCATACATTTGACTGGAGTGTGTACATACACAAAGCCACTTAGCTTTTAACCCAAGCAATAATATCATCTCAGCAGGAAGCTGAGAGGATAGAAACATTCAAGATCCTGCAGCATCCATATATTATAGCAGCAAAAGAAATACAAGAATCTCAACAGAAATCTCTGCCTAACACCAACATATTTACCCATTAACTCTGGGAATGCAGTGAGCCCCACAGGTACAGGGCAACATTTTCAAAACCCTCAAAGTGGTTTAGGAATTCCCACAGAATTTGGGCTGAGTCACTAAGGAGTGTTAAAAATTGCATGCAAAAAATTTAGCCCAGGAGCATGTTTCCCACACAAAGGACTTCAGCTGGGTTCCAGCCCAGAAAAGACAGAGACAGACAGGAGTATGTGTCCTGGGAGGTAAGTGGTGATGCTCGGAAGAGAAGGCCTTAGATAAACTGAAAGATACTGCTGCCCAACTCCAGAACAGAGCAGAGAGGCAGTTGGTGTATTCAGCTGCGTTATCCTGCTTGGCTAGTGCAGCTCTTGCTGCAGTGGCCCCAGTGTTCGTTGTTTTTCGATGCCTGGAAGCAAGATGTACCTGCTTTTCCAACAGCCCTTTAAAAAAGATCCGTTATTTTGTTTGTGCAAATACCAAAAATCATGTATACATATCATGACTCTAGGTGTGCTAATGACCAGCTAGATACTAATAACTGTGATCAATTACAGATCCAGTAGAAAACTAGATGGAGATGGTAGAATTCACAGTAAAAAGTGAATATCTGAAAAAGTGTTGTTTTTTGCTTTGACTTGATATTTTGATTAATCTTAACAGATTAGCGTCCTCTTCTGTGAATTGGGGGGCATTCTGTGATATATCTGTGATGGTAGTTATTACCCGCTCTACAGGAGAACTGTCAGATTCATTCCGTTTATACTTAAACGTTCTAGAGATGGAAATCCTATGTCAGACCAAAGTATTACTATTGCTTAAGTACTGTAAAGCAGGTACAGCCCTCCAAATCTCAGATGACTAGAAAAGACGCACTTTAAAAGCATAATACAAACATTTCATGGTTGGGACTTCTGCTGCTATGCTGCTGTTATTATTTTCTCTCATTATGTAAATTCAGTGTTGATAAAAAGTTCATACTGGAAATTTCTGCTTAATATTTTAGGAACTTCACGGGTTTTTATCTTTTTTTGCTCCTTTGTTTATGTACTTGGAGTAACCATTGTCTTTTTAAAAGGATGGATTAATTTTTAAATATGAATCACACAGTATTCTTACAAGGGAGAAGAGAAATTAGTCATAAAAACAACTGTTGAATGTGTAGAGCAGGATAGCGGGGGGGTGGAAGGCTGAGGTAGACACAAAGCTGCCATAGCTATTTTAATCAGCAAAAATAATACTGTGGTGGAAAAAAAAAAAAGTTAAGCCAGCTTCATAGCCAGCTTCATAGCCAGCAGAGGGAGCCAGGAAAAACCCTTAGTATCCAGAGTTAAAAGAATAAAGACAAATTAAAAAAAGATGACGCATCTTTTTTCACATCTTTTCTCCCATCTTCATCTTTGTTGAAAGTGACACACTCTTGACACAATACACATGATCAGTTTCCACTACTGCAGAGGCGTACTAAACGGGGTGAACTGTCTTTAAATGTTTCAGACTTCCTTTCCATCAGAGACCAACAGGATTTACACAACCGACAGAGAAAATGGAGAGCTCTGCATGGACTTGGATGACTTGCCTTCTGTACGCTTCAATCCTGACATCAGAGACAAAAGCTCCCCTGCAGTATTCTGCAGAGCTGAGCCACAAAGAGGACGCATGCACTGATCCATGGCTTGCGCTTCTCCCAAAATACATTTCCATAGACATTTAACCCTGAATCAAGTAACCAAGACACTATACTGCACCTGAGTGGAGAAAAGATTAATACTGGATTAGCAACGGACTCCAACATTGCTGGTATTCATCAAAGAAGAGAGCAGACAATTTTAAGCCTTATTCAGCCAGCTACATAAATGATGGAAGAAGTTACTGGATAGATTAATAATATCACATGAATCACTTTTTTTTCTAAGTGAACAGACTAGATCACCATGTGTTGTAGGAAAACCCAGCCACACTTTTTTCACTGCAAGTTGTCTTGTTTACACATCTTGGAAAATCCCACCTAGAGCTGGGGAAATACTCCTTCACAACAAAATTCAGAAAAATTCCTTTGAGGGAGGAGTGGATGTCCCCTATATTGCATCACTTCAGCATTTCTTGGGTGCTCATTTTGGGCCCTGCTCTTCAGCTACATAATCACACTGGTAACTTTATGTAAGTGAGTAATCCAGAGTCCAAATGGTCTGGTCTTTCAAAGAGATGCATCAGCACTTTCTGCAAGTAAGAATCAGGACTGACTTTGGGCAAATTGTACATAACTCCTTTTTTTCCAAATAAGCAAAATACTTGTTCCAGAACATCTTAATTTTCATTTAGACCATCAGAGTAGCTCCACTAGTTCCAGTTTCACTATCACTTTATCTTGGCTGGTCAAAGACAAAGGTTTTGCAGGGAACAAGTGATGTCACAGGCATTTTTCAAATTAAGTTTTTCAGGGTTTCTGAAAACATGCCTTTCTCTAATACTGACAGAAAGGTATATTCACATTCATAACCCCACAGGTTTACAAAAAGCATTTGAAACATACCATAATATTCAGGATAGCATCGCTTGACTTACCCCATCTGAAGGACTTTGATCAACATTAGGCACTCACAATGCATTGGCTATAGTAAGCCATGGAGCAGGATTTTTGGGGGAAAATATTACGTTATAAACAATTCTGAAGTGCCACTAGAATCAAGGAAATGTCAGTGTATTCATGAAAAGGCTGTTAACAGAAAAAGTTGAAATATGATTAATAAAACCTAACTCCTCCTAAAGTGACCATATTCTTCTGTGCCCTTTGGACTGCCAGTACAAAAAGTAGAAACAGGCATTTTAAAAGTCTGCAACTTGGTTATGAGTGCACTTTGGACAAAAATGATTTACTGAAGCTTACGTCATGTTATTTTCCACTATGACACAGAATCATAGTTGTTCGCCCCATAACAGTGATATGCAAACATCTTCTGTCCCAAGCATTTGCTCCGTGGCAAGGAATACAGAGCACATTATGTTCTCAACTCTCAGAGCAACAATAGAGGAGTATTCTGCTGGCTGAGCAGATAAGAAGGGAAGAAAACTATGATCAGGAGCTTGTATTTATAGTCTTCTGTAATGATATAAATGTTGCACGTTCAGCTGCACACCTTGAATTGCAAATGCTGCTTGATCTACCAGGCTTACCTTGAATGCGAAGGTATCTCACTTAGCCCTTGCTGTTGCATATTAGTATTTCTCTTTGGTTTTTTTTCCTGAATATTAGCTAAAAGTCTTGTTAAAATGCTTTCCAATGCTGTAACAATGGTGATAAAACTAAATTATAACGAAATACTTAGCAAATAGGTCTGAACTTCTTCTTTTACAAGTTCAGCGATTATAATAGTTGTGGTGGTTTTCCCCTTCACAAAGTGTACTTGTTCCTAAGAGATACTGATATGTGTGCCTTACCAATGTTCTTTATCTTAAAAATAGCATTAGTAATACACAATATAGCAGTTGCTTTGGTAACTGATTTTTCCCCTTTTAAAGTCTGAATAAATAGTTGTGTAATACACATGTAAATTATCAGCATGTATGTGATTGCACTTGGTCTGAAGCAACCTTTATACCATAATTTTTTCTTTGTTTCCATGAATATGCATAAATGTGGAGGTATGACATGCTTACTAAGTAAATAACTTGTGTCAACATAGCATGTTGTGATTAAAGGAGAGTACTTGGAAAACCATGATTTTGAGTAGAAACTCCAAAATTAAAAAGTGTTGTGGGAAATAAAACTTTAACTAGTTTCACTCTACTGATAACCTTCACCTTAATGAGAGTCCCAACTGTACAGGTACTTGGGAATGAAACAATTACATCATGTGTATTTTGAGCCGATATCAGTAGCAGAATCCAAGCCTGTTGCTTTGTGATGCTGAGGCAAAGCAACAAAAAGAACCAAACTTCTTAAACTGCACAAACTATCCCTGTCTGGCCTGCAGTCTGCTTACATTGCAGACCACTGATCTTTTACAGCAGCCACAGCTCCTAGCAGTGCATCCTGCACTGCACCAGGTATACGGGACATTCACACTGCGATATCCCCAGAAAGCAGATGAATCCCCCTCCAGTCAAATACAGGGACAAACTAATCATGGGTCAAGCAATTTCAGCTGACTTCATTACCAAAGTTCAAATGATCTCAGTGAGAGGGAAGAAGACAATGTGTGAGTCCTGGCAAAATGAAACACATGACACTAAGCAATAACACTTCCACTGAAAAAGCACTTGTGACTAATTTAGAAATGCAAATTATGTTTACATATGCATGGGCACTTGGACATAGTACAGAAAAACTGATAAATCATGCACCTATGTTATACCTGGAAACAAGATCATTTCTCTCCCTAGCATGAATGCAAATATATTTGATCTCAACTATTATAACATCTTTCTAGCGACTTACTTAAAATAAAATACTATTTTATTACTGACATTAAAATGCCATGTTTGTATAGGAAAGATTTAATTAAAATTCAGATTATAATAATTTAACACTGAAGCATAGAACTGAATTTCTTTTACTATAAATTGAAAAGGATACATTAGCACAGACATATGTGTCAGGAATATGCCACATTATCACACTTGTGACTTAAGTACAGATTAGAGCAGATGACCTTGTTCTCGTGTCTGTTACTGAATGGCCAAGTATACCCATCCAAACACAGTGAATGCTGCCTGGCAGTACCAGAGAATGACTAAGTAAGGGTGAATATTTTCTAAGAATGATTCCTTACAAAGATATACTCAACAGATCTAATGTTTCTAAAACCAGATGCATGGGCTACAGAGGTCAACTGAACAATTCTTATTAATTTTGGCATTAAACCCTAAGAAAAGAGGTTGCTTTTGAAAAGAGATAGTCCTGCTTTAAGTATTTTAGGCATATAAGGACAGTGGGGTAAGGAGCAACTTCAGCCTTGAAAGTCTCAGAGGCCCTTCAAGAGTGACAACATGGTAAAAAAACCCCACAAAACAGGCATAAAATCGTATAAAAAGAGGCCTATAAAAATGCTATGTTTTATCAGCATAATTTGTAAATTGGACACAAGTAGTAGCTGATACAGCTGACAGGAGTGACATTGGGCATCAGCTCCAGAAGATTTTTAATCCTCCTGCATTGCTTAATACTAAGAATTGACTTTTTTCTTCAATCTCTGAAAAAGGCTGCCATTGACACCTGAACAGGCAATACTTCAAAATGAAAAGAATCACAGTTTACTGTCTCCAAATGCATAACCAGATATCATCAAATATCATCCTTTCTGTGGTCACTTTAAAGGAAATATGCAAATTGGTTTTCAAGGTGCTTAATTTTCTCCTTACAGGTCCATACTTACACCTTGGTCTGCGCAGGAATTTAAAAAGAATTTTATTCACTGTCATCAATTATTTCTCGTGTGTGTGTGTGTATGACAGTGCATCTTTTTTTAATTGGTTTCACACTTCCAGGCACCTATGATAAAGATTTTGATGTTTTCAAACAGCCACTTCATGCAATCTGATGTCCAGTGGGACCTGCGCTCATTTAATGCTTGTTACATGTGATTGTCATGTCTTCTCAACTCCTGTTTCTAACATTCCAAACTAATTTAAAACACGCAGTGTCACCAAACTGCTCTGATGCCTTCACGTAACTAGCAGTTTTACCAAGTGAAGTACTTCCCTTTTATCACTATAGGCAGCGAGTTTCATGTGATCTTATTTTCAACAGCAAATTACTTCCTGTTGTGATTTCAACTGTTTGAAACACTCTGCAAAGAATCCTACACTGCAGGAAATAGTCCTGTTCTATTTAAATATTTGCTAGTTATACAAATTATTTCCTTTCCAAATTGCTTTGCTTTTTTTACTTTTTAAATTGTTCAGTTTAATTATCAAACTGCTTTCAAGTACAGGGTAGCTTGTTTTTTTTTCAGAATACTATTAGTTTTAAGTTATTTCTGCAAGTAATACATGTTTTTACTACATGCTTTTCAGCTCTCACAGAAGTAATTTGAAAATAACTACAGCATCAGAAAAAGTAACACCGGGATATTTAAAGTTTAAAGGATAAGGTTTAAGTGACAACTAAACAGTGATTTTTCCATTCTGATGAAGAGACCTTGTCATTTCAACCCTTAAAAAATCAAAATAGCTAAACATTTCCTTTCTTTTTTTTCACACCAAAGCCAAAGTATATTATGATTTTATTTTAAATGAGAAAGAAGATAGTCTCATGTTAGGTTACGTGCATTAAACAAGTACTAGGAATATTTGATCAAATGTTTTGGAGGCAAATGCACAGTGACATGAGCCTAATGAACTACCAACAGCTCTGATTTGATCCAAATGACACCACTTTCAGGTTATTTAGAAAGGTCACTGTAAAAATAACGATGCATTTTTAGGATTAGCTTTGATACCTGCTTGCTCAGTAGACCAACACGCATCAAGCAATGACAAAAGCAGTTTTAGGAAAGTTGAGTAGTTACGGCTTAACTCTGTCGTTTACATCAGGATCTAATTATAGAAGGCTGGGTCACGCCGCTGGCTCTGCCTGCTTCCTCCAGCACACCAGCCCGCGGGGCTGCGTCAGGGCAGTGAAGAGGGAGGCCAGTCTACCGCTGATAGAGGCTCTCCACCTGGCAGAGGCCATGACTCCACTCCTGCTCACAAAAGGAGGTATATTCATGTCTAATTTCAAGTGCAAACATATCTAATACACCCCGGCTCCAAAAAGAAACCAAAGAAAAATTGAAAGGAATTATGGGAAGTGTAACAATCGTTCGGCATTATTTTAATCTTTAACTATTCAAAGCCCCAAACACAGACTTTGTTCACAAATACATTTAAAGAAATGCAATTAAACGTGTGAAATAAACTATTTCTAGGGTTGCCAGGTTTTTTAACACCATCTACTTGATCATCTCATTGCCAAATAAGGGAAAAGTCCACAAACAATTTTCATCCACAAGAAGTCAAATCTTCACAGAGGCTAAAAGTTCAGACTTCCAGGCTGCTTTCTAAATTACACCAAAGACCTGCATTATTTGTCAATTTATAGCAAGTTTGTCTGCTGTGCAATACAACTGTGGAACAACTAAATTGTGTAGGAGGAAGACAGCATTTTGTAAAAGAGGAGGATAGCTCTGAAAATGAATATAGAAACCTACATTCCAGAATGCAGGAAACTCCTTAAGTTTCTTGTGCAAAAATTGATATATTAAATTATAGCTTCTTGAGAAGCCAATGCCCAAAATGTCATAGTAGTGTCAATACAATTCACCTTCTATTTTTTATTTACTAAGCTTCAAAAATTTAGTCTACTCCTGTTAGCTAATCTTTTAACTTCAGTCCATTTATCGAGTTTTAATCTCACAGGGGCAACAGAGAGAAGGCTCTGGTCAAATGGAATTTTCTACAAAATGGCTGGTAATTATTGATAGCAGAACTCCCATGTGGCTTTGGTATATTTTTTGTAGGCATCACCACCAACCTTTCCCAAGACTATTTGTTCCTGACTTATGGCATACTGGGACTTTTATGATCATGTTAAATGTTGCTTTTTGTATAGATGTCAGTTAAAGATTACAATTGAAACAGTTTCTATAGATGGAATGTGAAGCCAAATCTTCATTAAGAAAGAAGTACGCAATCATAGCTAGAGGAAGGAAGTGCAATGAATTTATAAAATCCATGTTTACTGATGAGTGAGCTCTAATTCTGACTGTGATAAATAATTCCAGTCAGAAGGAACGGGAAGGGTTACTAAACTGAGTATAGTGCAGTATGAAAGAAAACACAGTATCTTCATTCAACAAACCAGGGAACAAGAGGGTCCTGAAAATTAAGCAAAAGGCCAAGTGATTACAGTTTTCCCTTTAATTAAGGTGATAATTTTATATGGCTGTATTAAAAACAAAAGAAGGTGCCTAGCCATTGCTGAGAAAATACTGCTTGAAGGTCAAATTCCTCTGCGGCTGCACAGAGGTCACCTGCATTTCACATAAAGGGCAGAACTGGCCCTGTGGTAGGAAAAGAAAATACCTCTAACATTTAATCTGATTTTTTCTCAGCTTCAAGATACTTAGTACATGATTATACTGAAGTTATTCCATACATTTATAAATCTGATGGGCTCAGTCTTTGAATAGTCTTCCAGAAGAACTACTATATAACCAAAAGAGAAGGCAAGCATTTAGAAATGTTAGCAAGCTTTGTCCATACAGGTATTTTCTGGCAAATAAGTCACTTCATTATTTTAAAGGCTGATGAAGTTAAATGATGGCAAAAGCTAAATATCTCAAATACACAATGATTCTCCATATGTTCAGTGCAGGATTATCAGTCCTGCATCAGTCAGCTGAATGGTCTCATCATGCTGCCAAATTCTTGTAGGTTAATATTTACAACAGCAAACACCCTTGCAAAAGGATACATCTTCTACTGGTATAAATGATGAGACTGACTCCAAAGGAGTTACTCCTTCAAATGGAGTCATCTCATTCCGTAGACACTGGGCCAAAGTGAACTTTATTTCTTTCTAATAAAGGATATTAAAGTAAGCTTTGCATCTTTCCCTCTTCAAATACATGTTAATAGTGCAGTCGTGTTAGCTGCAGAAACTGATAGCTTAATACAAGTTGGAAGAGTCACATTAATGGTACTGTCCACAAAGTAAGTTCCAGAGAACTTAGATGAACAGCATTATACCAGTGAAGGAAGGAATTTTTATCTGCTTTTTAAAATACAGTAATGGAGTATTTAATAACTAATGGAGATAATGACTTTTTAGTGCTATATCTGCTAGGTATCTAGCTCAGGAATATTTTGAAAACCATCTCACCTTGCTGTTTATAATTAACTACAATCAAAACAATCTCTAAAAAACCACCATTTTGCTTCAGCTTACTGGAAAGAAGAATGACAAGTTGACTCAACATCAATATTATTACCAGACAATGCAATACAGTTTAGCATTCTCTCTCATTTTTCCAGAAAGCTGCTAACGTGAAATATTTACACAAACATTTCCATCACTAGTACAAACAGCAGAAACTAGTCTTGTTACAAGATTTTTGGACCCCAATTTTCATACACTGAATATAAAGTTCACCTTTGGGGCTTGTCTCATGCCTCTTCATTGCAATCTCACTACTACGTACATTTTCAGGTCAATGTCACTGCCTTTTTCCTGCTCCAGGATCCCATAATTCAGCCAAAAGTGGCTAGATCCTTTTTTAGTTTTCAGCCACATTTATGGGATTCTGGAGCAGGAGGGTGGCCGTGGCAGTGCACCCAAGCAGGTTGCCACACGTCCTAGCACCAGGCTGTTGGTGTAGGCCTTCTCTGCCACGCCACCCAGCATAGCCAGGTGTGGCCAGGATGTGATTAAGCATTGCTGTCACATCACCCAGCAGGCTGGCACACTGGGATCCGCAACTGCTACCTGGTCTGACATGTGAAGTGTCATGATTCCGGTGGGGACACTGAATTCTGGTTCCTTAACAGATCTGGGCTTCATGCCAAGTTCTTAATAAATCGTAATTAGGAGCTCAGATGTTGGGAATTGGTATGACGATCAGATCCAAGCAGGGAATTTGGTTCCAATCCCATCACTTCATCATGAGACTAGAAGAATGACCACCCAGCACTGAGAAAAGCTCAATTTAGCAATGCATATTGCTCAGTTTAACAAAGTGAATTGCACTTAATAATCTTCTGCTCTCAGAGCAATCTGTCTCCTGAACAATTCTACTTCATCATAGTAAACTAGTTCAAGAAGAAATTATTTTAACCTTGGCATTAGAATTCTGGATAAGATATTTAATACTCACAACTGGACAAAGAATAAGGTCACAGGAGACGTACTGTTCTGAATGTTACTTTTTCCTTTTTACAGATTTGCAATCGTATTGGAGACCTAGAAATGTAATAAGGAAACTATTGGACAAAAACGGATCCTCTCCTTCATTAGAGTTCTCCTTGGTGCAGAAGACAGAGCAGATATTAGTAAGGATAGAGCTCCTGGGCTTAGGTCCAGCTTTGAAGCCCCAGCAGGGTGTCCTCCTACAGTAAAGGATTTCTCTTCCAGCCGGCTGTGACCAAACCCCATGCCCTTTGTATAATGGAACATACAGACCAGAATGTCAGAATCCATTCCAAGAATTGTGCCAGATATCAGTTAACAACGAGACTTATTTTAACGTCTTTTATAAATGCTTATGGCATTTATATGAAGGCTTTGGGCTTTGCTGGAGAAAAGTATGAAAGAGCCTACTTTACTTTCTCCACTGAGGTTCCTTTTCTAGTTCCAAGCAGCAGGACTGCAGCAGAGTCAAGATAAAAGAGTAGGTCGTGCAGAATTAAATATTAATTTCTACCAAGTTTTTAGAAACGCCAACAATATTATTCTCAGTATGTTTGAGAAATGGACTATTTCACCACTTTTTTCTTGCTCTACTTACACTAACCTCTTAGTGATATTTTCAATTATATACATTTATTTTTACTTTTTATAATTAATAGATTATCTACATAAGATACTACTTTTCTTAAGCTGAGTAATTTTCCTTACAAAGTTAGTCTAATATTAAAAGTAATTTTAGACTGACTGCATATTTTGGGGGAGTTAACGTTTTCTTTTGGTAACTTTTTTAAAGGAATTCCATGTTTGGATGCATTCTGCTAACACTGAAATCAGTGTATCCTACCACTGACTTAGGTGGGGGAAATTAAACCAAAACCGGTATTTTTGGCAAATGCCATCCTCTATGCTTGGTTTTGAGCAGGCATCTAATTTTTTTATCGGTTATAAATAGATGTGATATCTAGCAGAATCACATTCCTTGTTGTTAGCCAGCTCTTTAATAGCAAAATATTTGACCACTGCAACATTCTTCTACTGGAGAAGTTAATAGAAACCTTAGTATAGTTCCTATTATGTATTCAAACTATTTGCCAATTTCTTCTCAGCATGTGAAAACCCTGATTTGTGAGCAACGTGCTTCATATTCTGGGAGTATCCTAAGGAAGGCAATTACTGGGTGAACCGTGGTTACGGTGTAACGTTTTCCAAAGTATAAAAGCATTAGGCAAAACAGATGAGAATAGCTTTTATTGCTACCAGAGTCTGCAAAGAGCTACCCTTTAAAACCAACTGCACCAGAGGCTGACCTTTCTTAAGGTAACTCAGTCACATTCCAGTTGGCAACACAGTGATTTTATCAAAACACCTTCTGTTTTCATAATGAGCCTCATGAATTTGGCTGAATTTGTTTAAGTTAAATTTTAAGTCCAGGTATAGCTCCTCTTTTAGGAAATAGAGAATACTGAATCATTGGTTCTTTAGAGTAGAAATGTTCAGGAACAGATTTGCACATATCAATGATGTTTCCCTAAGTTTTATGGACATCTACTTTTCTTTAAAATACCTAGCAGATGGCTCACAATCTTCCAGAAACGATCACAAAAGTCAAGCTTATAGGTCAAACCGTGTTCTCTGAATATTAACAATAGAAGTAGCTGTTATTTAAAAACCAAAACCCCACAGTCCTATTGAAGTATTCCAATACAAAAATAACATGGGCAAATTAAAATACACTAACACCTCCTCAGAATTCAAACCGTTCATAGAAAGAGTGGGAAAACCAAAAAATCTTACAAAGGGAAAGGAAAAGGTGTTAGGGTTATACAAAAAGGAGTTCAGGAACAGTTGTTCAAGCACCTTTCAAAGCAGGGATATGGAAAAAAATAGGAAATAAAATTTATGTTCTCAAACACAACATAATCATCTTGCAAACTAAAAACATGATGGCAAAATTCATGTCATATGTCAGGAGATGAAGCTAAAATAAATCAGTGCATCTATGATTCCTGTAATGCCAAGACAACACCTTCAGCCGAAACCCAAAACTTATTAACAATCATTCCTATCAAACACTGAAAGCAACATTTTAGAAGTCAAGTTCAAAACGACTCTCTATGTTTTGAAAGTGTTTTGCGTGATCAAACTCCATAATTCACTTACAGAAACAACTTCACAGAGCTTCTCAGTTCATCAGAAATTGTGCCTGAGTTTAAGGTCAGAGGCAGTTTTCCACACCCAGCTGTGTGATTCATCCCAGCTCCACCAGGCAATAGAAAGTTTTTTGTTTTGCTTTCTTATTCACATCTTCAGTGCTTCTCGCATCACAAAGCGCAGTATATGCTCAGCTAGAGAGAAGTGGTTCTTCATTGTACTAGATTTCAGCTGAGGAGTGGAGCGCTCTGTCATCAGGACTAAACATCATTGTACTGGTGGAGCCTGCACTGTCAGCTGCCCTACAAAGGAAGGTACAAACGTTTCTTCATCTTTGGAGCTGACCCTTTCTAGGTAAGTAACTTTCTCACACTGCATCTCCTTCTTGCTTTTCCTATTGAAACCTTCTTACTCCTTAAACGATTTCTAAATTAATTGGCCTAATCATATGTAAAGGATGGGCTGGGTACTGGAATCTTCCTGCATACAGGGAAATATCTCAAACAGAAGTGATAAGCATCACATTTTTTTTCTGAAGGCTCAGCTGAAACCAGAAGTGAGTTCAACATTTCAAGCTGGCCACAAGGTGTGGCACCCATTTTAAACTAGATGGCAATGCTTGGAATGTAAAAACAACGGATGCAGACTAAAAGACACTGTATTCTACCTGGGTTTTTTCCATTATAGATCTGATTTCTTAATGATTGGTTAGACGTTAATGCTCCTGTATGGAAACATTATTTTGGAAATTTAAAAAAGTCTTTTGATGCTTTTACAGTTTTTCCCCAAAAAATCCTACATAATTTTCTTGAAAGTTATATCACTGCTACACAATTTTATGAGCTATTTCAAAAGTCTATCTAAGGTATCACTTACTGTTTAGTTCTAGGGGTAATTTTAAAAGTTTCTGTGGGACTTTGTTTAATTCTCCTAGAATCTTACTATTCTTGTTCCTGTTAAATTTCATAGGATTTTTCCACAGAGGGTTGCAGCAAAAGCCTGGAGTCAGTATAATCTAATTTGGACATTCTGATGAATGAATTTAAAGGGAAAAATTGAGTCATTATTAATTTATAACACAGTGCCAGACTTAACAGAAAATACTGATCACCATAGTTTTGGAAATATCTATCACAAAGCTTATGCTTCAGGTCTTTTACTAACTGGTTTGCTATCACAAACAAGCAATCTCAACAATTTCATGCTGATGTAGACTGCTAGGTATTTGCAATGATCCTAAAACTTTATTCTTGAAAAGATAATTTTAAAAGTCAAAATAGTTTAGCTTCTTCCCTCAAATATTTTTATAGAAATAAACAAGCAAGCAGAAAATACTTTACTGTTATCTAATTGGAAGGCATAGACTTCAGTCTGAAACAAACACATTTTATGACTATCCAAGATGAACAAACAAATTGGGGCAGAAAGCTAATAACTTATGCCAGCATTGCTCCATGCATCAAGGATCTTATATGCTCATGGGAGGGCATTACAAAAATTAGACTAATGTAGCAGAAAGAATGAGTTTGATCTTCCATTACAGCATTATTCTATCACCATTGTTTTGCATTTCAGGCAACTTCACAACGAACATCTTCTCAAACAGTGAGAAAAGTATACCTGCTGATTGGAATTCACCAGGCTTACGTCAGACTGTAAGACATTTGAAAAATATGTAGCACATGAGCAAAGCTGTATTTCCTCTGTGCTTGCTCCTTTTCGTGCAGATGGCCGTATATTTGATGAGAGCATTTAAAATCTTCTCCAACCTCTTTGATCACATTGCTAATCATTGTTAATCAGCTCCATCCCTACCTCAAAGGCATTTATAGGATTCTCTCCCCTGGCATATGAGCATCATAAGGGGACCAACCTGAAGAATCTTAACTGGCAGGTGGGAAGATACTGTGAAAATACTGCGACAAGCAGCGAGAGGTCATGAAAGTGAACTCAGGATTCACAGTTTGGACTAACTCACTGCTTATACATTCATTATTATTAACAGAAAAGTAACTAGATAGAACCCAACTTACAGGCATTATGCATAATCTGTTTTGCAGTGACCACAGAAGTTAGCCACCTTCAGCAAAATAACCCAAGAATGCCAGGAATGATTTACAGATATCAGGATCACAGTTTCCAAAGATGGTAAGAAATCAAAATAAGAAGTGGTCTGCAATGTAAATATTGTACTACACTCAAGGCAAGCCGTATCCTGTATCTCCATCTAAAAATAAGACTATCTGCAGAAGTCTACCAGAATATGGAACAGCAGTGTTTTGTAGGAGATGTTGCAGTAGAAACTTTTCTGCAAAGTCTCCCCTTGACAACACAAGATTAGGAAAGACTTCAAGAAACTGCTCTTTGAAAACAACAGAAAGTCTTCTAGTGACCACCAGTTTCTTTCATTACCTGCTAACTCAGCTGAAAATAGGCATATTTACTGCAAAATAATAAGCAATGACAAACTGGAGGAAGTTCTATTACTGAAAAATCCCACGCAGATTTGCCTTTCCACTTGACAAGAAAGTTCACTGGTTGAGTAGTCACTTCACCAAATTTTTTTTTTAAGTTGTCTATATATATCAATATATAATAAAAGCAACTTCTCACATATGTGATACAGAAGCAAATATAAAAATGTTGTACTTCATACATTTTCTCCATTCAGTGTATATTTTGCGGACAAACCCCTGAGACGCAAACCCTAGTAATTCATTAGCATAACAACAGTGTATTAATAACATCAATCACATAATAAAACAATAATAGCTTAAGGAACATCAACATTTTGTCACCCATGTATCTCCCACGAAAAAGAATACTAATATAAATGCCACTGATAAAAGCATGACTTCATTCTTCTGTCACACACAAAATATCACTACCATATAATTAATGCCAGTAAACTCACAGGCTGCACTCATGCATTGCTTTTATTCCCCTTGGAAGGAAATAATTCCAATGGTTTTCATCATATGCAAGTCAGTTTTACTACAAGTCTTTTCAATCCACAAGAAAAGCATTGTTTAAAAATTCATTAAATACTGTACTTTCAGTCCAGACGCCTGTACACAAAAGCAAGGGGATTCACTGTAAGGGAAGGAGAGCTCCTGCATCAAAGGGATCCTTGCCTGTGGTTGGTTTGCTGTCACTCTGTGATGGACTGAATTCACACTATCACTTGCTCTGGCTGATGAACTGCTACTGCTTAGCGAGGGCCTAAAAAATATGCATGGAACAACTATGGGCCATCATTCATGCACACTGATATGGGAGTCTACATAAAAAATCCTTTGAAGAGGATTTTAAAAACCATAACCCAAAAACTTTCAAGAGAGTAAATAAATTCTTCTTTATATATGTCTCCAGGAAGTTATCTGGCTTCTTAAAACAGTCTTTATGCTTATGGAAGTGTCAAAATCCAACTAGAAGTCTAGAATATCAATTACAACTGAGTCCTTGTGCTTGGTCTACAGATCAGCACACGTTTGGACAGCAGATAAACAAATATAAAAATATGTTCATAAATATATTCTAGTTTTTCACTCTCCTTCCTCTTTCATTTTCATTTGAGTGTGGAATTTAAACCTTAAACAGGAAAAAAAAAAACAACCCCCCCCCCACCAAAATACAAAAATTCTGCATTTGGTGAAACACAAAATTGCAACAAGTATTATGAATAACAACACCTTTTTTCCTGTTAATACAGCAATGTAAACTACGGTTTCTCCTTCATTTAGTAATTTATTTAAATGTCTTTTCTCTCCAGTACTGGATATAAACTGTAGGTTAAAGTTTTCATGCTGTTTTTCTACCTATCTCTTTCAATATTTTACAGATTCAGAATGAGTCAAGTTTGGATATTCTCCCATAGACTATGCAATTTAATGTCAGATGGTTTGGTACAAATAAGCACTTCTAATCATTTTACTGATACTGTATTTCTCACAGGTTGTGAAAGGAAGATTGATATTGCATTTTTGAGTCATCAAGGAAGTGTGACAAAATTAGCTCATGATAAAAATTATATTCAACAATCAAATGTCACTTCTGAGTGCAAGCTCATGCATTTAAAAGCTCTGACCTTACACTAAAACAGATGTGTTTATTAAGATACCTTCTACGTTTCATTATCAATTCTAGAGAACAACTGTGTTTCCTGAACAGAAAAGCATCATTATTCATGGTTTTTTACTTGCAAACACCTTGCTGCTATTTGCATATGGGTGGAGTCCTGCTTCTTAAACGAAGTATTAGTATTGTTACTTGTGAACACCAGTTCCAATATTCATTGCTGGGTACGAGGCCTCATTAAAAAAGATCTTGCAAAGCTGAGCTATTCTTTGTGTTCTTCTGCACAGTTAAGACCATGCATCAAAAGACAGTCCCATATCAGAATGTGTTTCGCTGGAAGAAAAAACTCTTTTCCATACAGAAGAGAATATGGGAAACTTAAAACTCTATGATAATTGCAAAAAAATCTTCAAGTGTAAAAAAGAAAGAAATACAAGCTACTGCAGCCCCTAAACTCTGCAGCAGCGCTCTGTTCTAACAGTGTGAAAGGAGGAGGTGGAGTAGACAAATTATGGTAAATTGAATGAAGTAGAAGGTTGTAAGGGAAGAAAAAAGGTTGTACGTCTTCTGGAAGTAAAATTGCAGCAAAAGACCAGAAAGTTGGAAACTGAAAACAGAAGTGGAATGAAACCTTTATATGCTGTGTGAATCACCATTTGGCTAGCAACCAGGAAATAATTGCTGGAACAGGCAAACAGTGAAAAGCCATTATAAGACCCTCAGCAGGAAACAAGCACGATGACTTGGGAGAAGCTGCTGGACCCGGACCATTTCCATTGACTATGCAGGTTAACAGAAAACAGTGAAAACAGTAATTAAGGAATAGACCACAGCTCATTGTGAGGCGTCATAGGACAATGGTCTGATCTGATAAGCAACAGGAAACACTGCAGGCAAAGAATCACAAATTAACTTGGTAGGAATGAATCTGCCTAAGTTCAAAGGGTTAAAATACCTAGAACAAAAGCAGATTTTCCTCCAAGCTTCCATAAAGTCGATGGTTGCATCTGGGTTTTAAAAGGGGTACATTTTTTTCTGCTAAGAAAAAAAAAAAAAAAAGTGTTGGCTTTCCTTGAAAAAATGCTGATTCATTTAAAAAAACAAATATCACTAAGAAATACAGAGAAGGCTTTAAGTTTTATTATGGTTGTGGATCACAGCTGTAGTTTGAGTGTATTGTACTTCCATGAGAGGAAGACTGAAGTATAGCTCTAAGAAGGCGACAGCAGAAATAAGGTACACTGGAAGCATTTCCAAATTCAAAACTTGTGGTTTTAAAACAAAAAATTTTGGCTGAGCATTTTTGGGTTTTCACAGTTTACTTTTCAGGGTTTTTTACAAAACAAAATCAAAAATATTCCCAGTAGGTTTAAAGGCAAACTTTTAGAATAAACAGCAGTAGATACTTACTTAGCTTGATAATTATAAGTACAGTTGAGTAGGACATTTCTTTGAGAAAGAGCAGGAGGATCAGATTGTGTTATCCTGGTTTTAGTCAAAAAAATGTTATTCTCTCCCACAAGATTATCAAAAGGTTAAAGCTGAAGACATTACTCCACTATATTACAAAAGTATAATGCATAAACTTTTGCTGAAAATATCGTTTCCGTGAGGTTAGATATCAAGTTACCAGTCAGAAAATGTCTGTGATTAGGAGCCTATTGCAATGTGAATGAGCCAGCATTCCTTTCCAGTCCCAGCGTGTGGTCCCAGTGAACCCTCTTTGAAAAGACTCTGGGTGACCAGAGGTACATCTGACTGCTTGTGCAATTAATAAAAACATTCAGTCCTCACTTTTCACAAGTCTGACTTCTGGGTGGTCATTAAATATTACAGTATTCAGCCTTTGTAACACCCATGAAGACATACTCATATGAAAGAGAATTTAGCCCTCAGCCATTAACTTAATTAGTTTTTATTCTGTTTTTTCAGAACACTACCAGCATGTACAATTTTCCCATTTCTTATGGATGACGCTGATCTGAGCAAATTGAAGGATCTCAGAAAACATGTATCTTTTGGTGGAAATATACATTTCTTGTGTCTACTGATGTCTTTATAATTTCACCCTCTGAAGCGATAATAGTGGTCTCTTTCTTTTCCCCAATGTAAATTAGAAGTACCCTTATTAACTCAATAAAATAACGGTGAAAGAGAACAAGTATCAGGCCCATCATACTATCATACTCTTGCATTACCTAAAAATTCTTCAAAAGAACCTCTCACTGTGACTGGTCTCTAGAAATTAAAGGTCTAAGGAAAAATAATATTTACACAGGATTTCAAGATTTTGAAATCTCACTTCATTCTAACTCAAAACCAAAAGCTTTGAAAAACTGTGCACATTATCACACAAAGAGTGCAAAGAAGAAGGTTAGTAGGAAATTGTATTTTCCCAGAACACTCTTTCAGACTCCCAAGACTGAGTCTCTTATTAAATAGCTGTTTTGAACATATGAAAACTTTTGTTATCCACAGCATCCTGTGGCAGAGAGTTCCACAGCTAAATCCCTTGGGTTTAAAGGAGCATCTTCTTTTGCTTTTCTGAACTGGCCTGCTACTACTTCCATTTCATGCCCCAATCTCCTCCTCACTTTTTCCATGCCATTCTGATTTTATGGGCTTCTATCATATCCTTCATTTACAGGCTAAAAAGTCCTACTCTTCATTCATTCTTCAAGAGGAAGCAGTTTCATTCCTTTGACTTGGCATGCTGTTTCCATGATTTTCCATCTTCTGGAGTTCTACTGTATTTCCTTTGAGGCACAGAACCGAAACTTTATATACAGTGTTACAGATTAAAGTGCACAACTGTGTCTTTATGCACGCAGTGACATTATATTGCTTTCTGTTTGTTTATATTTTTTCCTGATTTTTCTCAATATCCAATTTTATTTTTTTTTTGGACCACTACTGAGTATTAAGCTGACATACTGTGCTGACAGATATCCAACTGACTGATACTCTGACCCTGCTTTGAGCAGAGGGGTTGGAGTATAATTTCTCCAGACGTCTCTTCCAATTTCAACAATTCAGTGAGTTTGTGATTCAAGCTTAGGGGACAGCAGGTGAAATATTTCTATTTTGCCACTATGCAAGATACTGGAATCACTCCTGTCCCAGTGTTATGCACAGCCTCAGCAACTCCCATTCAAGAAAAATGAACACAAACTGGATCAAGCACAGAAAATCATTACTAAGATGAATGGGAAAGGCAGAGCTTATCTTCCACAAGAAAACTAAATGAACTTAGGTTCAGCCTAAGACACCGAAGCCTGAAAAGATTTATGATTGATTTCAGTAGTACATTAGAGAGCTAAATAGGGTGGATGTCTATTTAAGCTATATGATAGCATTGAATTAACAACAAACTGTCCAGGTGTATTAACCATTCTTGAAAAAATTCAAGCTAGAAAACAGGAGAAAGATTCTACAAAGGTTTTAAACAACATTTCCATCTGCCAGTGATTCTGGCAGTACCAAAGCCAAAAGCTCATTATATTTAATATGGAGTTTACTGAGTTTTGACATTTTTGTGAGCTCTTTCTTTCTTGAAACTAAATGATGGAGAAGACAATGCAATTTTTCAATGTGCTTTAGCTTTCATGGAATTTCACACTGTAATGGAATATGACACTTTTGAAATTTCTCTATCCACATTTATCTCAAAGGCAATATATGCAGTTTGAAACCATTAGTTATAGCAACAAGTATGAGATAGGCTTTCCACCAAGCCCAGATAAAACTCTTAACAATTTAATGAGGAAAGACTTCAAAACTCTGAGAACTGTCTATACTGAAAAAGAAAGCCAAGCCCACAGAAATACAGCTCTTGGAAAAAGCGATTAACGACTTAGAAACTACAGTTGCTAAATCTTTCTAAGGAGACGTGACAAATCTTTACAGCGCTAAAGCAGCAATTGTTCCATCACCTCACATGAAGTCCCTTATTAATGACTGGGAATACCAACAAATTGCTTGTCTATCAGGTCAGAAGATTAAAGACAACAGCTTGTATTTTGCCTATTAAAACAGAAGAAGAAAGTACGATCAGATTTACAAAACTAAACAGGCTTCTAAACTTGCTTTTTAAAACCTTATGTTCTTTGACCTCCCTGTTCAGGACACATTTAAGCTATACAAAGGTGGGGTGAGCCTGGAAACCCACTGGTCTCAGCCTTTTAGAGATGTTTAGCTGCTGATGTGTCAGACGACCCAGTATGTCAGATTTTATTTGAGTTGCAAAAGTCAATCTGGTAGTTAGGAAGCACAAAGCATGGGACATTATACACCTCATAAAATCTTTTAGTCAGAGTATTCTACACAAAGGATTTTAAGTCACTGGCTTTTTCAGGACTTGTTAAGAACATGAAGGCATATCTGGTGGATTGCTGCTGCAATGAAATGTCTGCCACTCCATTCAGATGGCTTACACCTACTCATAAAGAGCTTTGTGTAAGATGTCCTCTTCTTCCCAGGCACAATACCCATTTGGACACATATGTACATGATGTTTGGTAGAGCATGACATGCAGAGGCAAGTAGAGAAAGGTGAGAGACTTGTTCATTTTCTGAAGAAAAAGAAACAAGATTCTCTCTAACACTTCACAGCTGAAAAAAGTTCTTTAATTTTAAACAGGACAAAAATTTTGTTACTTCCACATTTTAGAAAAATAGTGTCTCTCAGGATCATTTTACTCTTCCTTTCACAGTGCAATGGTTACTGCATTATTTCTGGAGAGGACACAAGTCTCCCTACAATTCACATTGTAACTGTGATTTTAATCACTCTCTCTTACCATGTCTTAACCCCACTAAGGGAAAGGGACACAAGTCACCAGCCCCAGAGGAGTCAGTTTGAGACACTTTTTGTATGTAAATTATTTCTAGAATATTTATGTAAGACACATGAAAGTGTGTAACACTTAAATGTTTAATTACTATTATTGCAGATTAAAGGAATCTCCCTCTTATTAAGATGGTGAACTCTGACAGGCTTTAAACAAATTACTCTTTGTGTGATGAAACAGATCGCATCCACCAGCAGTCCAGTAAATCACCATTCTGCCTAAGAAGCAATAGCAATGGCAGCTACCTTGTAAACCTTCCTGGGGATTAGAAAACCTGGGTGAACAGGTTCAAGGTAGGATAGGCTGTCAGTGTTTGCTCATGGGTCTTTTCTACTCTTTTAGTTTTATTGCTCAACAGATCTTGTTGGAGAGTCTTTTGGATACCTGAGCTGATTTAGTGGGATAATTAGGTCATTTAAACTTTAGTTTTCTGATCAAAAATTTTAATTTGAAGGTGAATACATTTATCTGGCCCAAGTACATTCCCATGCCTTTTTTCTGTGTAATTCTCCTGTCACTTATTGAAAATTACTTCTTGAAGAATACACTTAAATATCCCAGCCAAAGCATCTGGCTCAATCCCATCTCATTTGATGGGAAGTCTTTCAAAGACAGCTGGAAGTAGATGGGTTTGTAATGGTTCCCTGAACCAACACCAGGTCTAAGGGGCAGCCATAGTAATGCTAACTGGATGCCATCTCACTTTTTTTCACAAATATTTAACCACGTAGTAATGCATGTTTTATATTCTTCCTCAGTGTCAACAAACCTTGAACATTAAACAACAGTCTACAAACTAATACAAGTTAAAGAAAACTTCCTTGGACTTTCCTGGCATTCTGGATTGTATTGGGTTTGTGTGGCAAGGTTTCAGTAGCAGGGGGGCTATAGGGGTGGCTCCTGTGAGAAGCTGCCAGAAGCTTCCCCCATGTCCGATGGAGCCAATGCCAGCTGGCTCCAAGACAGACCCGCCACTGGCCACTGCTGAGCCCATCAGCAACAGTGGTAGCGCCTCTGGGGCGGCGTATTTAGGAAGGGGGGAAAGTTGCTGCACAACAGCAACTGTAACCAAAGAGCAATGGCTCTGCAGACACCCCAGTCAGTGCAGGAGGGGGCAGGAGGGGCTCCAGGCGCTGGAGAAAAGATTCTCTTGCAGTCCCTGGTGAAGCCCATGGTGAGGCAGGCTGTGCCCTCAGCCCACGGAGCTCACCGCTCCATGGTGGAGCAGTTCATGAAGAAACGTAGCCTGTGGAAAAGGACTTATGTTGAAGTTTGTGGAAGGGACCCCACACTGGAGCAGGGGAAGAGTGTGAGAAGTCCTTCCCATGAGGAGGAAGAAGCAGCAGAGACACCATGCCATGAACTGACTGCAATCCCAATTCCCTGCACCACTGGCAGGGATGAGGTAGAGAAATTGGGAATGAAGTTAAGGTCAGGAAGAAGGTGGGGGGTGTGGGGGTGTTAGGGGGTGTGGGGGGGTGCATTTTTAAGATTTGGTTTCATTTCTCATTTTCCTACTCGAATTTGATTGGTAATAAATTAAACTAATTTCCCCAAGTCAAGTCTGTTTTGCCCATGACGGTAATTGGTGAGTGATGTCCCTGTCCTTGTCTCAACCTACGAGCTTTCCGTTATATTTTCTCTCCCTTGTTCTGCTGAGGAAGGGAGTGTTAGAGTGGCTTGGTGGGCACCTGCTGTCCAGCCACGGTAGACCCACCACATGGTTGGGTGTACCTGAAGACTTCAGCTGCAGCGTCACTACACTGCCATTTTAACCATCCACCTTCTTTAGCTCAAAGATTTATGATGATCAGAGACCATTCAAAGACCATAGCTATAATGCACATGTAATCCTCAGTAACATATATCTAATAATATAAAGATGATGAATCTTAATTAACTTAGATTCTACAATTTTAATATTCTGCAGCCAAGATTTACTGACATCTTGCAACCATTAACTAGTTATTCTTGTACTAGCCTGTATGGAAGAACTAAGAGAAATTATATATATTAGCCTTGTCTCTGCAATGTACAAGAACTTCCCTTTATACATAAACGGAATCACCTGGGACTCCATCATCCTAAATACTAAAGTAAATGTGGAGCTAACACTATCATCTAGATGCAACTCTACATTTGGCTATAACAATATGTGCCATATTCTACTTACAATAAATAGCTCTTCTCTTTTCATGAGCCACATCTATAAAAGTCTGGTCTTAGATGAAACAAGCTTATTTTAGAGTTATCAGTTATGGAATATTAATTTACAAAGTTAAGATTTTCACCTTTTCTGTAACTTTCGAAGTTGACTTAAGCATTAGTGCATTAAATTGTGTCTATGGTCTAGATAATTGATCTAAACCTACTTTAGCTAAAGATTTCTCTTATATTAACACAAAATTTTAATTGAGTTCTCATTCAAGTGATCAAAAGCCACAAGACTATAGCTGGTGCTGCATCCATCCTCTATTTTAGCATCATCACTTCAGTTTATACCATCAGTCACATCACTTAAGGTCAGACTGTGTTAAACATGATGGAGGATCGATTCTATATAATACAGACCTCTGTAACATAATTTAGATTTACTCTGATGCAATATTGTAAATTACTTTTTTATATATGTTCAAATAATAAAATTAATGTAGCTTATAATAGGGTTTGATATTATTATTCTTATGTTAATATAATAGTGAACACATTAAAATGTGACAGGATGCAAAGAATCCAGCTTTTACTACTTCACTTCAGCAGGATTAAGATCTCTGTAACCAAGAGGCAGATCAAACCCAAACCATAAATTTTACTATCTACATAGTTTAGAAACATAAGATAGGAATAAGTTCAGTAGGGCAAAATAGTACAAAGTAAATTTAGTACTGAAATACATTTTCCATAGAACAGACTGACATTTCTTTGAAGGTTTGCAACAGACACTTTATGACCCATTAGGAATCAAATGTAATATTTGTGGTACAAGTGCCTATACTGTAACATTTATTGAGTCTATTTATCTGAGATAAAATACATAGGATACAAAATGTGAAAGCCATTATAATATTTCGTCCCCATTTATTTACCTGGCCAGGATACACTATTGAATTTCACAACTCATTTATGATGGAGTCATGGGAATATGGCTATTGCATAAATAACACCCCAAGTCAAAATGCAAAGCTGTTACCATTGAAAAAGTTCAATTGCTTTTGATAGCAGTTCTTAATCTGCTCTTTCCTCACCACGGAAATATAACACATGAACCATTTATTGATCTTTGATGTCATCATGTGACCTTTAAAATGAAAAGGCGTGGACTTAAACAAAAATTCTGTTCCATAACAGATTAATGCCGTTGGCCTTTCTTGTGACATTGTTATAGCTTCCAGAGCAAGTGTTTGTGACACTGGATGCCAAGTGCTATAATCATAGCAAGCACAAAAGGAAAGAGAGGCACCACGGCTCAGAATCATTGGTTTAGCCTGTGTAACGAGAAGTAACTCTAAACAGAAAATCCTAGGATACATATAAAATAAATTACGCTGTTGTCGGAACCAATGATTAAAATACATGAAACCAGTCATGAAATTCGTTTCCAACTTCCAGCTAGGCCATACCCAGATCATACACAACACATACAAATATATTCTAGTATACACACATCTCATAGCCAAATCACTTCAAGCTAGGAGTGATGGAACCTCCACACACAAGTGATTAAACGGACAGGCATGAACTCCATTTGGGTGCACAAGTCTTCCCGTCTTGTGCAGACAAATGAACAGTAATGCTCCCAAACACGCCTGACATTTGTTTTTGAGAAATTGCGTGTGTGACCCAGGCTGAGCTGTTTGGCAGAAAGCAGTGCTGCAGGAACTGTCACTAGAGATACAACATGGCAGATTGCAATCAAAGAATCAGTACGGTGAGATCGGAGCTGGAAACACCCAAATAACTGATTCCTCTCAGTATTTTGTGAATGCAGAGGACATAACAAATTATGGATGACATGTTACCTGCGCTGAGGAGATGAGTCCTAATAATGAAGTCATATACTTTCATTTTTGCCGCCTTTTCTTTTTAATTGCACCGGTTATGTTAGAATACCCCCAGTCAGGTAACTGCTGAGTCATGCAGGATGCACTGCTGACTCATGACTGTTTCAGTTTAGTTGTATGAAAGGAAGGCCTGACAAAAATTGTTTTGGTTAAAGCTGCAGCTGAATTAAAATTTTCTACCCTAGTACTACTAACATAGAAATAACCACAATATTTAAGTACATAACTAACTTCTTGCCTGCCCAAAAGCTCAATGAGAGATTTACTTGCTAACGGGGAAAAAGAAAAAAAGGAAAGGTATTCAGCATATCCTCAAACAACAGTCTTCTGAAACAGAAAAGGTGAGATAAATTTCACAATTTTAGAAAGGAAAGTTAAGGTTTTTTGTCAGGAAACAAACAATGTCTACCATTTATTTGGTCTCAGAATTTTACCACCATTTGGAAAGCTGGAGCAAGCAATGTAGAGAGCTGTTCTTCAGGTTGCAGATGCCTCCCCAGCCATTACACTCTCCCCCAACAACTGTAGTTGACGTTCTACATCTACTTGATATTTCCACAACAGAAATAATGGGACATATGTTTTCCAGTTACAATAAGAACAATGTGCAGAGAGATGAGACTCTCAGACAACGCAGTGCCAAATACTTTTCTGTTGCAACGATGTGGCCCCACTGATCTCAAGATGTGGCTTTAAGGATAAAAGAAAGAATGGAAATGCAACTACATCACAGGCCAGCTTTTGAATGGAGAGACAGAATATAGCGGAGTATAAGCAGCATTATGAGTAACACATAATTATGTTTTAAAGCAAAACTATGAATCAAGATACTTATTAATGGAACCCCTGAATTTATTAATTTTGCTAAAGAGGTAAGCCACTAAACTGTCTTCAAAGTGGTGTTAATATAAAGGTCAGTCGGCCATTAACAGCATAAAGTATCCTCCTGCACTTTGGAGAATTCGAATATTTAGTAATGGATGTTAAAAGACAAGCCAGAATTCTTTCAGCACATTTTAGCTGAAAATTGGAATATTCTTCACATAGAAACATAACATACAAAAAAGGTAACCTTTTCACTACAGAAAATGCCAGTACTATACTACAAAACAACAGAAACATTAAATTTCTATTGCTTTTTTTGAAATGTGACTTTGTAAGCATTGGCTAACACGAGCAAGGATAGACACTCAGCAAATATTACAAGTACTTTTTACCCTATTTATTGCAGCTGTAAGGGATTCAAAATTCTCCCAGACAAACTCCACCTGTGAAAACCCAAACAGTATAGAGCAGAGGCAGATGGGAAGCCATATTTTTTCTTCCATGGAAAGTTTTAATCAGAGACGAAAATATTTTATTAAATTTGGGAAGGGGGTCTGTGTAAAACATGCTTTTGATTATCGGAATTGAGAACATTTGTATGTTTTCAGGTTTTAAGTAAAGAAATAAATGTACCAACAAAAGTTCTTCTTCCATCCCAAAAGTGCTATTTAATTGAAAAGCTATTTTCTTTCCAGAAAAGAAGAAAAAGTTTCAATGAAAAAAGTTTAGATGAAGAATGTCCTGCTTGCAACTTACTAGTTTTAATGTTCAGACAAAGAGTCTGGAAACCATTGACACTGATAAATTTGCTAGCAGTAGCAGAGCAATGCTGCAAGCTTCCTGCAATCCCCACTCCCTTCAGGGACCCAGAAATAGCTGCTGAAGTCCCAGAGTGGGTTTAGCTGATTCACAAGAAATGCAATTAGGCCAGGAAAAAAATGCACTGATTAGTTATTTCTCAGACAGGTTTTGCTGCTAAGACTGCAGGTGAGAACTGCAGCCTTGGACAGGCTTTTGGCTTGTAAGAAACTCGGCCACACTAAAGAGGCAATACCAACTGTCCTCATTAACTGACTCTTAATCCACATGTATAAAGTAATTCGTGTTCTGCTTGAACGGATTAATCTAGGCCAAAGCAAGAGTTTCTAGTGAGCCTAGAGCACAAGAAAATCCCAAATACCAAAAGAGAAGCCTGCAAACAAGAACATGGTTTAATACGCATTACCGTCTCCCGATTTTTGCAGCCTTACTATAGAGTTCTACAGCATTCCCAATCAATAACAAGCTGTAAGTGTTAATAAAGGAAGTTTGCGTAATGGGAATGGAGTATTTAGTTACTGAACCGATGGTCTGGACCTAGCAAACATAACAAAATTCTCTGTAAAACATATGAAGCATTTTACCAACAAATTGATGAAGAACATTTCATACAACTTCTTCTCCAGTTATGTGCATCCACAACACTTGTGTACTGCACATGTAATTACAGACCAGTCTTGGGCCACAGATAATTCACATTAGCATAATAATTTTCTCTTAGATGGAGTATACCAATTTTTCCCTCTACTCATGATGAAAATGGAGCTTGCTCTTCCTCCTCCCCTAGGTTACAGGGGAGGATTCAGAAAGTTTTAAAAAGACATTAAATGTTATTGTTATTGGAAGGTCTCAGATTTAGAATGTTTAAACCCTTGTATTTTAAAAGATTCTTACGACTGTTTTGACAAGCTACCATGGTTGCCACAGGCCTTTGAAATGCAGAAGGCAGAATGCCCTTAAGCTAAAAAAGTGCCTTTTATTTATCCCGTTGAATTGTAGTCAGGCTGAGCCAAGTTACAAATTGTTTAAATTTGACATCTTCTTCATTCACTTGAATTGCTCAGGAAAATTTAGGAATATAGGACTGGAAGGGATCTCCTGAGTCATCAGATGCAGTCTGTAGACACCATGTTATATAATACTTTTCATGAAAGCATTGAGCTCCACCTTAAAAGATGATGTTTTTTCTGAACCCACTGCCTCATTTGTAGGCTGTTCCAGAATCCCTTATAATTAAAAAAACTTCTTCTGATTGCCAGCCAGAATATATTCAAGGCCAGTTTAGACCCATTTTTTTCATAAGCAAATACTGCCCTTTAGGTTAAATAGCTCTTTTCTGTGTCTTGTGTTTATTGCCTCATGTATTCATGCTGTCTCTCAGGTTTTGTCCTCCTATGCTGAACAAGCCAAGTCTTTTTTAGTTCCTTACCCTAAAATAGGTCCTCCACTCCCCTAACGAGCTTCAGGAGCACAGCAAAAATTAACTGTCCATGGGCATCCTAAAGGGCCAGATCTGCATTGCTGCAAAAGTAAAGGCACAGGACACACTGGCAACTCCTGAGACCTACCAGGGACCCATGACTAACCTAGAGCTGCCACATCATGCTTCCTAACCCTAATCCCATTGAGCATTCATCAATAATCTCAGTTAAGAAAAGGACAAAGCAAAAGTCCTGCAGATGTGCCTGTTTTTGGAGCTCACCAGCACCACGGAACAGGGGGACAACACTGATGCAAGCTTAGATTTTTTTGTTATTCAGGTATTTTTGGAATTTATAATTCTTGAAGTGTTTGATCTAAGAATAAAACCAGAAAACATCAAGAAAGGTTCTTAAACATCCAATAAAAAGTCACTGAAATCAGCCTGAATTTTCCAGAAGCTCTCAAAAGGCATTTAACCAAGTCCAATGGGGGTGTAAGTTTTAAAAGTTTAGTGACAGCCTATACAACAAAATTAACAAGACCTATGTCCACACAAAAATATATTATGCAAAGATCAGTGTAATCATATCACCCATGGACTTCATGATGGATACAATAACAATACTTCTGGAAAAGAAGTGGGAAAAATACAGTATCAGTGATGAGAAAGAAAAAAAACAGAGACTATGTAATCACATTTGGTAAGTCAGTGTTGATTTTGATGTAAAAAAAACACCCAAAGAAAATTAGCTTGAGTATTAGAAAAAGCTGCTTATTTGGTAGAGCCTGGAATCTGCAAAACAGCAAATGTCTGAAAGTTAGTAACACAAAGTACTGGATGAACAAGCCAGTGTTGATCTGAGAGAAGGAATTTTAATTCTATATCTTTGCTATCTTTTATTTCTCAAGGTTTGGCTTGTGGTTGTTGGTTTTTTTTTGTATTCTAACCAATCGCTTTCCTTATAAATTCTACTTGAATTCCACATCTCTCTTTAAAGGAATTTCAGGATGATAGATCAGAAAGGCACCGTATCTCTTTCTCACATAGTGAAGATGTCTGATGCCCTTGAGCATGGTGAGAAGCCTCAGTGCTGTTCCGCCATTTCTCATCTAAGTCCATTGCTGAGAAGCACTGGAGAAAGACCATGAGATCAAGGGAATCAGTGCATTTGCCAACCTGAAAGGTGAATACTCGCCAACAGCATTTATGAATGATTTAGTATTCAGAGTGCACTTGGGACTCTTGTCATGTCATCTATCGTGGACACACACAAAGAAAGACACATAAACTAGAAAATTAATCCTTTATATCTATTTTTATCAAGTACAATGTGTCATTGCTGTGGTTCAGCCTAACTTTACAAAATACATTTTGAAGACACCACAGTAGAACAGCAATACATTTTTCCTAGGCAGAGACTTGTTGCTTAAATGCTACATTCCAAAGATTAACCTAGGTGAAGGATAAAGTTGGTACATCTCTTCAACATACACTCACTTTTCTTCCCTCCTTGGCTAGTTCTGAAATCCACAGCAATGAATTACCTCTTAAAAAAAGAAAAAAAAAAAAAAAACACAATAGCAAAAGAGTAATGTCTACTGAAAACAGAGCTGAGAGTGTGTAACAAGAGCCTTTAAGGCCACCAGGTCTTGCACAGCTTTCAAGACCAATCACAGGCCAAAGGAGCAGTAGTTAATGTAGCTGATTATTCATTTGATTGAGACCTCCTCCTGAGTTAGAAGTTGTATTTGTTAATTGCTCAGTTTTGCTGTAAGCCCCAACAATGACTACTCAGATCTGTAGTCTCTGTCCTCTGACAAAAAATGCAGTTTCTTTTTGTAACTTCACATTTTCTCTGCTGTCCTGGTATCTGCTGGGATAGACCTGCTAGCATGTACAGTGCTGTCTTTTGGATTAGGTTGAGAATAATGTTGATTACACACTGATGCTTTCAGTTATTGCTAAGTTTTGTTTATACTAAGACAAGGACTTCTCAGCGCCTCATGCCCTGCCAGCGAGGAGGCTGGAGGGGCACAAGAAGCTGTGAGGGGACACAGCCAGGACTGACCCGAACTCTTCAAAAAGAGATTCCATACCATATCATGCTCATCATGCTCAGTATCAAAACTGGGGGAAAACTGGCTGGGGGGTGCTACTTGGGAACTGGCTGGGCATTGGTTGGTGAGTGCCGAGCAATTGCATTGCTTTTATCATCATCATCATCAATCATCATTATTATTATTATTATTACCATTATTATCTTCCTTCTCTGTCCCATTAAACTGTCCTTGTCTCAACCCATGAGTTTTCTTACTTTCACCCTTCCGATTCTCTCCCCATCCCACTGCAGGGCAGGGATTAAGCGAGCGGCTGTGTGGTGCTTAGTTGCCAGCTGGGGTTAAACTATGACATCTGTACATATATGAAATTTCCTTCATGCCGGCCTTTACTCGTGAGATACTATTGAGAGAAAAGACTATTCTTTGATCTGAAAGGAGATAGCTGAATGTATCTACTACATTTGAAATTAATCTTCCTTGCTACGTTTTTGTAAAGTACGTTTTCTAACTGTCAAGTGGAGATACTGCTTTTAAGGGTGCCACCTTCCAACACAGTTAAAATCAGTAGCATGTTCTCAGGGCTGTGTAAGGTCAGCTCATGAGCTGAGTTACTTCTGTTCTATTAATCCTGTGAAAGTAGGGGCAAGATTTGCCCTGTTAGGAATTTTACTGTCCAAGAAGGTTACAGTTAATGACGATACGGAGGCATAATCATGGATTTCTCAAGAGTAGACAGCTGATACACATAACTTTTGGGCTAAGCAGACCACCACTTAAGCAGACAGAGAAGTTCTGGTTTTATATCCAACAGTATTAGTCTTTTGAGACTGCCAGAAAATGCGGCTGGTTTTGTGACATGGGTAACAGTTCATCTAGATCTGAAACTCAAGACTTCAAACATATTTCACAGGCATATTTTCCTTTTCTAGTTGGGAGCAGACTACTGTTTTTTATGAGCCTTCCTCCGCGTTAACTGCTTTTTCAGTCTTTCAATTGATTGCATGGATAGTCAGCGAGGAGGCAGCTACTGAGCACAACCGGCTGCATCAGAAGGAGGCAAGGGCAGCTCTGTCTCTGCCACTGTCACCACGTGACAGCAGAGCCACGGAAGCAATCACATGATTTACACAGCAGAGTCCACAGCACAGCTTGTCCGTCACCTCCAAGAAGTACATCAGAGCAACCAGCACCACACCCACGTGCGCTGCTGGCCACAGTGAGACATCACGGGCGGGTCAGAGCAGCGTTTACAGACAGGGCGGCACGGGGGTGATACTTGAGGACAGGAAAGAGGTGTTTTGGGGCAGATGGCATGTGCACGAAGAGACAACTGTGTTTTGGCCACTGCTGCTAGCCACTGTGCACAGCTATGGCTCTGACCCAGAAGCAAAGCAGCATTTTTGCCATAGGTATGGCTCAATCAGTGCTGGCGCTCAGCATCTGACCACGACTCAACGCTTGTGCAGATGCATGGGAAGGTGGCACACAGTATGGTGCAGGTTGTGTGGGACAGTAAGTACAGCTCTCAGTTCAAGCACTGTCTCTGCTGCTTTGAGGAACCAAGGAAACTACCCCTTGTAAGAGGCCTACCAAGTACTGAACCCTCCAAGAAACTCTTGGTCAGATTGCAGCTGGTGCTAACCAAACAGCGCCAAGATTGCTAAGGCAGAAAGAGTGACCAGGCACATTAGCCAACTCTACCACTTTCCGAATATAAAATGTTGGCAGGTACACACAAGAATCATCAAGTAGCCATCAAACAATCATGTCCTTGGGTTACATTGCCCTGTAATGGACTTGTATTGCTGACATTTTGGAAAAGTTCAAGAGTCAGACTTTGAAATAGCCTGAAACCTAAATACAACGGCGTATGAATGAACACAAAGATGTGGAAACCAGATTTTGCCCTCTTAGAAATGAAAAATACCCGACTGCAGGTGTGTTTTGCTAGCTGAAAATCACATTTCAGGAGTACACCAGGATCGTAACAACCACAGGCAGTCCATGATTGTCTCATAAGTTTACTTGCCTCCTGCCTTCCTTCAGCTGAAGGTGCCCTGGTATTTGTACACAGCCCAGTGAAGAAAGAACATACAGCAATGCAGATAGCAGAAGTTCTAGCACAGGATACATTCTGCTACCACCCTTTTTAATTACTATTTGCAGTTCAAGGCTGCACAGATTACCTCCACCCACACAAGGTAATTTGAACACTTTTATTTTGTATAACTATGTACTGACATGATGTTAACAGTTGCAATTTCAAGGAGTAAAATCCTTAGAACTGCAGTTACAGATCAAGCAGAAAAATCTTACATCTTTCCCTCTGGTTTCCTACAGTCACAGAATAGCTGAGCATTGAAAGGACCTCGGGAGGTCATTCAGTCCAACCTCCTCCTCAAAGAAGGGCTAATTTCAAAGTTAGATAAGGCAGCCCAGGGCCTTATCCAGGTGATTCTTGAAAATCTCCAATGCTGGAGATTCCACAGCCTCTCTGGGCATCTGCTCCAGCACTTAACCTCTCTCATTATGTTTGGTTTTTTCTTTCTGTCCAGTCAAAGTCACCCTTCTTGCAGCCTGTGACCATTGCCCCTCATCCTTTTGCTGTGCACCACCTAGAAAATTGGGCACATTCTCCCTATTACCACCTCATAGTTCCACTTTTAGACCCACCTTATGCTTCTCTTCCCTGGACTAAACAAACCTTTGTCCCTCAGCCCCTTCTTCCATGAGGTTCTCAGTCCCCCAGCCATCTTAATGGCTCAACAGCTATCACATCGTATCCCTTAGCATGTAGACAAACTGTACTGCTTTTCATCAACAAGGCTGAAAGGGTTGAAAATGATCCCTACGTAGCATAGTGACATCAGGTGCAAGGTCCCAGTCTCTAAGTCAATTTAAAATTTGCATTAACTTCACTGAGGCCAGGTGCTCACCTAAGACATCTGCCCTTACTGCCAGAACAGAACTAAAATTCAGTTCAAGGGACTAATAGGGTGGAGACCACCTGACAAAGATTTCTGCATTATAGAGGAAAACAAAACAAAAACAGTGATATGGAATTGGGCAGCCATTTTCACAGGGATACTTAGCTGACACATGCTCCGAAACTGTGTTATTAAAACTAGAACAGATAATTACATGTTTCATTAGCCAGAATTAGAATGAGAATGGACTGGTTTGTGCACAAAAAAAGTGTAACTCAGAGGCTGTCCAAGATAACAAAAAACAAACCAAGATTGTTATCCAATGATATCAATACCAATATTCTGCACTATGCCTTGTATGAAAAATTATCTGTATCATATACTTATAAACAGTATGTTGGATGAGCTTACAAGTAAACAAAATTCAGCTCTTATTTCCATACAGTAAGCTTAGATAGGTTTATGTGGTTTGGTCCCACTGTTTAACAATAGAGGGGAACACAGAGTGACACAAGTCAATGAGAATTACAGCTACAACTGACCAGAATGCCAAGCTGAAACAAAGACACAATTTCTGCTTTCAGGAAACTCTGAACCAGAAGTAACATGTTGCCAAGAGAGCAGATGAAGAAGTAAAATTAATGCACTATTACAGAACTAAAATAACCCAGAGTAAGACTAAGTGGTGAGAGGTGAGATGGGAGTAAGTCCTTCAGTTCCTACTGATACGTGCTCTACCTCCAGTTAAAGACTCCAGGCCAGAATTTCAGGCAAGGTGAATTGCTGTTGCTATACTGAAGTCATTACTTTAAATCCACTGAAAGTCCAGCTTTCAGATTGTGGCTTTTAATATGCTCCAACTTGCTTTGCTCCAACCAGACTGTGAGGAAATCTGGATTTGAGTGAAAAGGTACAGACCTGATTCTCATCTCTACGCAGGTTTTACAATCCCCGATTTTTCAAGAATTTATTTCGATTCACACTGATAAATGAATTAGTCTTTCAAATTAAAACTAGGCTTTTTCATTTGGTTCTTTTAACTTACACTCTAAGTCAGTTCATTTCGGTTTAAGAAAGCCCTATTGTGGAGGCTGTGGACCAGTCCATGCCTACCACAGGTGGGCTGGCTGCCATCTCATCTCTACGCTATATGTCATCTGATACACTCTGTTAGAGACACTAAAGAAAAGTTTAATGGTTCATTATTGGTAAATCAGTATTGCAAAGGGATTCAAATTTTTTAAGTCATTCTGGTGCAAAAACTAAATAGAGTTACATTCCTGACAATTCTGAAGTTGAGAATGGTTAATTTCTAAAAATAAAAATGAGAGTATAAAAATTAGGATGATGTCTAAAACCAAGTTATTACCGTTTTGCAAGTTCTTTGTCAAAAAATGTGTAAGTATGCTTTTGAAGCACACTTTTCCTGGAAATAAATGCAATGCAAATACTAGGTCCCACAAGGCCTAGTTTATAGCCCTTACCCTAAAAAGTAGTCCTAAGGATTAGCATAGTTAAGTATGTACTATAATGTAGAGCCTGTTGTATATTCATTCACAATGGGTATAATTCTTTTCTTAGAGACATTACCAAAGCCAGCAACAGCCCTTGTATGTAAATGGAGAGCTCCACTAGCTTGTATTTAAAGGCATCTATAATAACAAGTAATTAACATGCATGATACACTTACATATTTTTAAAATGCAGACTGTATGATAAGGCACTATATGACACATATTATTTCAAAACATAAAACATCTTAGCAAAATAAATAAATATCCTTTTAAAATTTAGCTCCCGTGCTCCTAAAGAAAACCCTTGTAAACACATACATCTTTAAAAAAGGGTGCCATTAGTAACTCTAGCTAACTCGGCACAGAAGGAATTTCTGAATGCCCACCAGAAAAAATTCATGCTACTTCTCCCTGAACTAAAACTGGCTTTTCCCATTATGTCAAGATCTAAAAGCTCTTTGTTTTAAACTTCTGGGCAAAAAGTAGCTAATCCTTTACTAGTTCATAATAATATTTTGAGCTGTGTTATGATACTGAAACACAATATACATGCATTTTTTTGAGTGAAATCTAACATAATTTGCCAGGGACCAAGAATCTTGTAACTGCAAAAGGAAGTCTCTCCTTAAAGAAGGTAATCAGAAAAAATGCCACAGGTAATCCAATTAATCGCTGGAGCAAGAGCCTGAGAGTTGCAGTATGGATTTCATACCTAACTCTGCAATTTGTCATGACCTTTAGAATCATTAAGTCGTGATATAGTTCAGTTTTCAGATCACCATGTTCAAGATACTAATAAATTTCTAGAAAGTATTTTGAAAATCTCATAAAAAATAAACTGATCAAATTTAGCTTTATGAAATTAATTTAAATATCCATTTAAACATAAACAAAAGGGGTTTTGCTCTAAGGGTGGTTGACCACTGGAACAGGTTGGAGAGGTTGTGGAATCTCCATCTTTGGAGATATTCAAAACCCAACCGGAGATGGCCAGGAGCAAATGCGCTCTAGATGGCAATGCTTTGAGCTGCAGGGTTGGACTAGATGATCTGCAGAGGTCTTCTCCAGACACCACCCTTCTGAGCTTTTCTAATAATTGTATGTTTTTAAAACACTTTCAGTGTATTCCAGGGTTTTAGCTTGTAAGCCCAGAAAAATAGACTTGGAGGCACTTTCCGGCTTCAGGCTCCCCATCCTCACAAGTACTGACATTGTGTAATCCCTTCCACAGATGGATCAGGCTCCATATCATCTCTTACTAGTAAGGAATAATTCTTTTCATTTTCTGAAACATTATGTGTCCTTGTGTAGTTTCGCAGTCATTGTTATAATCATGCAGTGGTGTTCCATTTCATCATGCAACCCTCGTGAGCAGCCTAGCTTTACAGAAGTGGTTTGTGAGCAGAAAATAGAGACATACAAGCTGAGTCCTTCATTAAAAGCCACAAAACATTAACATATAAAGTTATACACCTAGGTGTTAAGACCCTGCATATTTGTGTACTTGTAGATATTGTTAGTTCGGTGCATTTTTATAGAGCAAAGTTTCAGGGAAAAAAATCCATTAGCTTACTAATGTGCTGCAATATACTGTGATCACTCTGAATATTACATACACTCTTATGCGTAAACTGTACTGAATTAATCAGATGTCTTCCCTTAAGGTAATCTTTCAGTCAGCTAAATCTAACAGTGTTTTCTATCGTCTTGCTATTTATGGATTCTTCATAATGACTCTAATACATCTTGTCCAGATAGTACTAATAAAACGTATCCTGACTTCCTTTAATTGGCACTTTCAAGTTGGCAAGTTTCAAATCCCATGTTGCATTACAACTTGTATCGTTCTTAGGTGTTCACACACCGTCATTTGCTGCTTAACAGAAGAAACCACTTGAGCTATCCACTTCACACTTCTATTTCTACCCACATAAAAATAAGGCCACAAACCAGTCTCTTAATACTGGACTCTTACCCGATGTTCAAGATATACAGGAATATAAGACAATAATGTGTGCAATTTGCTCCTGCCTGATGTACATCATGATTTCCTAAATCTGTTGAAAATTCAGCTGTTGAGCCATCAATTTTGAAAGCTCTGTATACACAAGAGTTCCCATATGAAATTGACTTCTACATGATCTACGTTTTCCCGTATTATTTTTTTTTTGCTTTAGTCAGAAAGTTCGCAAATCTTTCAGCAGGAATGTTTTGGCACCTTCCTATTATCTATGACAACATGTCAGGTGGAAAAATGGCATTTGCAAACAAGAGGGAGCAGAATATGGAAAGATGTTATTTTTGGTGTCATTGGGAGGTACTGTCAAAAGAATAAATGTGCTCAGTCAAAGACAAAGCTATCTTAATTTTCAACATAAGAAAAGACATAATGAAGATTAGCTTCAATCCCTGTTGCCAGACACAGTTCTAGTTTCATAAAATAAGATGGTGAATGATACAACTGTATAGCAAGAGGCAAAAGGAACCAGAAAAAGGAGAGATGAACAGGTGTGGAAGGCACCTAAATTCACAGAAGTTAAAAGAATACTTCCAATCATTGCCACATTTTTTGAGTGAGGCCCTACATATATCATTTATGTTCCAGAACAAGTATGTGTCCTGGTAAAGCATTTTCTATAATGGCTGCTATGTGGCTGTGGTAATAATCCACAGAAAACATACCTTTGCTGACTCACACCAGAAACCAATTCTGAGCCACTTCTGTCTGATGCAAAGTCTTAGTCACTACCAGGTTTTCTTCAGTGACTGCTCTTTGGGAACACTGCTTGTACAATTTTAGGGAAACATTTTTTTGACAGTGAAGTCTCCTCTTGCAGGTTAACTTCTGTACTGGCCTTTTCTGCTTGTAGTGGTGTACACAATCTCTGTTTCCTTCTGTGACACACCATTCTGTGCTTTAATTTTTAAGGCAGATTTTCCTCCATCTCTCTTTCTCATGTGATCTCAGTCTGTTAAAATGACTGCAGTAAGTTGATCTTCCTACTTGCATGGAGACCTGTTAAAAACAATAGATCACATGAATCAACTCACAAAATCACACCACACATTACACTTAATATGAAATATTTCCCATGGAAAGTAACTGACCAGCGAATATGTGCTAAGCAATGGGACTTCCTTATTTTCTAAGTCTAGATGAATAATGACAAGTATATACAACTACATCATATGGATTCCCATATGAAGTATTAACATACTGATGTCTTCCTCCATATATCTTAGTTGTCATACATTTCTACATGCATCCTTGGTAAAAGTTTCATTTTCCCCCATCCCAAAAAAGGGCAAAACTATATTTGCCATACTTAATAGAACAGAACAGAATCATAAAGTTGTAAGAAGTACAGATGATTTTCAGAACAGCTGCCACTTTCAACCCTAGAAAAGTTCTGTTCCATGGCATACCATGGACACCAACAAACAAACATTTCTTTGTTTTTTACATATTATTGTTTCATTATACTGTGGTATTTCAGTTTCTATTTCAAAAGCTTCCTCTTGATGATAAGTAATTGCATGTTTTAAGATCCAAAGAAGGTTTGGAGGAAGACATTAATTTAGCATCAGAATCAAGCAATCACAACTACTTGTTTGCTTTCAAAGACAGCGTGGCACAGAGTAAAGCATATTGGGCTTTTCCCAAGTCTACTTCTTCTTGCCACAAAACAATGTAAATTAATTATTTTTAAAAAATGGCACCTTCCTATTTTCCTTTCTTGTTCATTTATTCTCTAATTTTTAGATACTATATGTATGCTAAGGATATCCTCATCTTGTTTTGCAACTCCTAGTTGACTTACATCTTGGATAATTTCTCTGGCAAGTTTCCTGGGGTATTTCAGTGCTCTCTGAGACCTAACAGGTGAGTATACAGTCATCACAGCACCAAGCCCTAGGAAATCCATTATCCTGCCTATCACCCAGCCAGAACAGTGGCGTCATTAGTGACTCTCCTCTTCCTGCTGCAGCTCCGCACCATTTCCTGTCAACTCTCTCTTTATGAACACACTAAACCACTTTCTTTCATTTTTACCCTCACTGACTTTTTCCACCTTCTGGTCATCCTCCCTTCTTTGGTAAGGGATAGACATCTTGTTATTTTGTTCCCTGCTTTCACTTCCAGTTGCTGCTGCTGCTAAAATACTCTCTTTTGCCACTCATTTCACACAGCCAAGGCTTTGCACAGCTTTCCCCTTGCATTCACCTTTAGTTCCTTGTCCTTCTCTCCTTCCTCTTACTCGTGCCTCTTTTTCACCCTTTTCGCATTTAATTTTCATACCTTAGTAAAGGAATTCTCTCAATTTCTCCATCTACCAATTTACTCTCACCCGTCATTTAGCTTCCTCTTCAAGAGACAATGCAGTCTTTTACAGTGACTTTTCATAGAGCTTGCTGCCAAAATGCACTACTCAACTGTACACTCCTTGGGGGAACTGTATTATTGACTGTACAGTATCTACAGTAGTTGCATAGCACTGGACAGACTGACTAAACAATCAATAACAAATCAATGGTACAGCTATGACAACAGTATTTTAGCTCTCTGAAATATAATCATTTCAATTTTAAGTTTCTTCAGTCTGAGAGATAATTCCTGTAATTAAAGTAGTGGAAACCAGAGCATCCACCAGACCAAAAGAAGTGTTCAAATGTGACGTATCACACTTGGAATGCCTCCCTTGCTTGCATTGCTCTCTTGGGATGGGAACTAGGAGAAGGCGGCAAAACAATAAGAGTAATGAATAATCACATATTTAGCAAAAACATTCAGTTTAGAGTTTGTAATTTGTACAAAAACTGGATTTTGCAGCAATTTCATTTCAAAGTGAAGATATTTCCATTTCAAGGCAATTGCAATTGGAAAAATATGTATTTCCAGAAAATCTGTTATCGGAAACTTAAAAAAAAAATGGTAGTAAGTTTAAATATTTCTATTTTTTCCAAAAGATTGAAAGGTATATCACATGAATTTGTGAGTTACAACAGAGACCTGCTGGGCAAATGAAGGTCACTTCAATTTTTTAAAACATAAACCCTTGTTTTCTGCTAAATGACAGTGAAACACACAGAAACCACAATCAACTTTTCCTCGGTTTGACAATCACAAAAGTCCTCTTTCTGCTCCTCACTATTGACTCACACACCACTGCATCCCAAGAGACTGTGTACTCTAAAACAAGGAATGAGTAATCAGGAAAAAGATGTTTCCCCTCTTCAAAGTATTCACCAAAGCATTCACCCTTTCAAAACCTCCAAACTAATATTTGTTTGGGTTGTGAATCTTACAGCAACAATATTGACAATGTTAACATGATCTAAACACTTTACAATGCAAATGAAAATTCCTAAAATATAGATCAGGTCACGGAGATGTCTTCCAATATGGTGGAGGGTGGGTTGTTCTAATTTAAGCTGCCTGAGAGCAGGGTAACAGCAAAGCCCAGAAAGAAGTCGGATTATCAGACCTGTCTCAAAAGAAAGGACATATATTCTTCTACAGCTTGGGAAGGGGATGTTTTCTAATTCATTCAAGGCACCTTTGGGAAGAGTTGATACTATGAAGAAAGCCAAGGGTTTCAGAGGAGGAGTGTTTTAGAATGCATCTGAAAAATGACTCACTGGTTTTCACTGTCTTTTTTTCACTGTTGTGGAAAGCAGCAAATTAGTAGGTGTAATAAAGCGAACTTTGAAGATAAATGTATTAAAATGTCTACTTATCGATGGCATATTCTGCTCAATGAGCACTCCAAAGAGCTGATTTGCTACTGTAAACAATAAAAGTCACTTTACAATAAGACAAAATAATTGATTTATGAAGAAGAAACCATGGGGTGTGATTATTAAGTAACATTATTTCTTGGGAATTAAGAAATTTTTGCTGCACTAATTACTAAAATTGCTAAAGGCTTGGGTAGTTTACAGTATTTCTTAATCCTTTCAACATTTTACTCTTCAAATATCAAATCCCAACAATCCAAATATCGCTGGCAAATTGAAAAGCTGAGAACAACCCTCCAGTTACTTCAGTTAAGATAAAAAAATAAAAAACAAGTTACATTTTATGTAAGCAGAACGGCTTGTCCTTAGGAATTCAACATTATCACACCACCCAGCAGCCCACACGAACCATAAACATCTTTGGGCTCCAAACTACCATAGGATAGTTTTTATTGAACTGTAAGTCAATACTAAGCTGGTTAGCTGGCAAGCTCATAATCACTAGAGGTAATATTTACAGTTCAGGAGATGGGGTCAATCAAGAGCTGGATGTGCATGTGTTATTTCCTACTTTCATGATAAAAAGGGACAGTGTTCAAAATACCCAATATCGATATTTCAAACAGGAAACCTCTGAGTCAGAAGACTCTTCGGCCTCACTCCGCTCGGCCCGCACCAGGATTTTTGCCATAAATGAAATTTCAGAAATAATTCAGCGCTTGATACCAGCAATATTCATTAACCATGCCAAGACTCACTGTATCACACTCAATAACCGGCTCCAACTTGCCCCTCAGGTAACAGTCTGGGCAGCACCAAGTCCCATGTTAACACGGAGCGTGGTGTTACACAAAGGACGGAAATCAAGAGATGAAAAATGCCAACATGATGAAGACAAACGAAAGCCACCACCACGGCAAAGCCAGACTGCGCAGCACCCAGCATTACTCCCAGACTCCAGGGGAATGACGACCACTTGCCAGCCATGAGGGGAGAACACGGCGTCTAAAGGCCAGTAACAACTATGGCAGGCTGGCTGTGAAGCCAAGGTGGGAAGGCCTGGTCAGAGCAAACCCTAACGGCGCATTTCGTATCAAGAAAGAGAGTATCAAGAGAATGCTCAATGCTTCACTGGGAGAAGCAAATCCTTCACAAACACAACTTGATATTCCAGCAGCCTCCAGAGAGTACAGCCCTTTGCTTCATGGTGGCTGTGGCGGCACGCTGAGGGCCCTTTGCCTCAAGACTCCATCATGGCCGGCGGGGAGAGGGGCTTCCTGTCACGATGAGCTGGTTTGCTTTCACTCATGGCCAAGTTGGTGGGAGAAAACCTTCTCAACCTGGGACCTCCTGGGCAGGAGCCGTTCGACAGTAATGGTGGCTAAAGGCAGGTGGGAGGTCTAGACGCTGCCCGGCTTACTTGGTGCCATCTTCACATGGTGCCGCTCGCTCAGGTAAGCCGCCGTGCTGGGCCGTGAGGATGCCAGCGGCCATGGGGCGGCCCTTCTCCTCAGAGAAAAGGCCCAGAAGGCTCTAAGGGGGTAATGGCTGACGGCTCCACACCGCCCCGCATCCCACAGCCACTTCAACACGCCGCCCGCCCGCTGCCTCCCCATGAAGACCAGGTGGCGGGAGGCCGGTGGCTTCCATTTCCTGGAGAGGGCTGGCTAATTTGCAAAATGGCTGCAAAGGGAGCGGGAGAGACCTTCCCTCGCCAGGCGGAGGGTGGGCACTGGTGGGGGCCAGAGGTGGCCCCGAAACCCACCACCTGCCCCGGGCTGCGCCTCCTCGGGGGGCTGGCGGCAGGCTTCCCGCCACCTCCACTTCCTCGGCGATGGCCATGGGGTGGGTGGGGCGGCCATGCGGCGCCGGGGGGCGGGAAGGTGGCCGGCTGGGCCGCCCGAGGCCGGCGGCGGGGAGCCAGCCCCGCGCCCGCCTCTCCCCGCGGTGACCTTGGGCGGGCGGCGCGGCCCTCCCCGCCGCGCGGCCGCTCCTTCCCCCCCCCCCCCCCCTTTTTTAATATATTTTATTTTTATTATTATTATTTTCTTTTTATTTATTTATTTTGGCCGCGGAAAGAGTTTGAAGCGCTCCCGGCTTGGAGCGGGGAAGGAGGGGGGGGGCGAGGAGGCCGCCCTCCGAACGGCCCCGGGACTTTCCCTGCCGGAGGGCGTGAGGGGACCCGTCCCGGTGCCCGTCTGCCCCCCGGGGCGGGGAGGGTGGCGGCGGGAGGGCGGGGGGGCGCCGGCCCCGCCGCCGCGGGGGAGACGCGGCTCTCGGCGCTGTGCGCCCGAGCTGCTGCTGGTTACGCCAGCCCCGCCGCCTGCCTCTCTGCCTCTCCTCGCCTCTGATTCTGCGCACAGCCAGCCCCAAAGCCTGTCATTCTGCAAAACACAGTTTACTCAACAGAGAGAGCGAGTGGGGGAGCGGGAGAGGTGGAGAGAGGGAGACGGCGCGGAGGAGCTCAGTCCCGCAACCCAGCATGGCTTCAGGGGACCTTTACGAGGTAGCGGGGGGCCGCGGGGCGCCGCGGGGCGGGAGGGCGGCGGTGGGGTGCCGGCCGGGGCGCCGCGGAGGGCAGCGGTGGCGCCCCGGGGAGCCGCTCCGCGGAGCCTTTTTAGTTGCCGAAGAGCGGAGGAAATCGCCGAGGGAAGGGCTGGGGTGGGGGGAAAAGGGCTGGCGTGTGTGCCGGCGGGGGAGGGAGGGATGGAGCGGCTCCCCTCCCTTCCCTCTGCCTCTCTCTTTCTTTCTCTCTCTACTTTCCATCGGGCTTGATCTTAGCAGGCCTTGCAAGAGAGAAGGAGGAAGGAGTGAAGGAGAGCGAGAGTTAGCGGTAGGATGGGGAGGCGATCGCAGTGTGATGAGCCCGGAGAGTGGAGAAAGTCCAGGTAAAGTCATAGGCGCTCTGGACGTGCTGAATGTGCAGATTAGTGCGAAAAAATGCGCCTTAGCGCTGCCGGGAGGCGCAGGGATGGAGGCGGCTCTGCGCCCGCTGTGCAAAGTGCAGGAGCCGGCGCCAGGTTGCTTCACCTCACGCCCGGGGGGCGGCGGGGGCGGCGGCCGGGCCGGGCCGGGCCGGGCCGGGAGGGGGGGGGGCCGCGCTGCGCCCCGCCACCATGGCGGACGGCAAAGTTTGGCGGGGGCCGCGCTCCGGCGGGGCCGGCGGCCCGGGGTGCGAGGTGAGGCGGGCGCCGGCCCCCCGCAGCCCGGCGTGCTGCCGTGCCCCGGCCGCAGCGGCGGGGAGAGCGGCGATGCGGCGGGCGACGGCAGCCCCGGTTCCAGGTCGGGGGGGAGGGAGGGAGAAAGGAGCTGGCAGGCGAGCGGCGAGACCCAGCCAAATTTTGACCTCAGGCACCCAGTTCTAATGCCCGAACTGCGAACAAGTCTAGCCACTCTTGCCGTGCCAGGGCAGGAGGTGGGAGGGAGCAGAAATGAACAGTAAGAAGGACTGGACCCAGCCAGCCCCGGTAAGCGGAACCAGGGTGGCTGTCCACCATCCGGGATAAAAAAATGCCAAACAGAACTGGCCATCCTGCGCTTCTTGGTCTGGAACATCTCCTCGGGCTCCGCGTTGCCTGGTGAAATGGCCGGTTGCCTTGTGCTTGCCCAGAGCACGCAGTTGGAGGGCTAGGGCAGAACCATCGCTTTCCAGTTGGAACTGGGTGCCGATGATTAGGCACGGCACAACCATCGGGGTGTGCCTGGGTGTGCAGCTGCTGCTGCTGTTGGTTGGACATGGTTGGACTTACTCTCGGTTTGATGATCTTGATGATCAGCTGTAGGGTCTTACGTGCAAGAAGTGGAGGATCTGGCAGGTTGCACGTCGACAGTTTTTACTTTGTCATGGTCTTTCAAAGTCTTTAACAAAGGTCGTAGATAAGGGATGATGTTGCGCTGTTAGGACTGTATTTTGCTGTGTGGGACACAGACCTCCACTGAAGTGAACGGCAGTTGCGCCTTCCTACGTTGTGTACATGATGATTTGAATGGTATCATTGACCTTTTTGCGATATCTGTCATTCATATTACTTTGCAACTGTAAGGATACTGCATGTCAGCTGTATTGCTGTTGCGACTCTGGAGTAACCAGTGGGACTTCTGTGAAGAACAACTTTGACCCAAAAAAGTTAGCAATACGATTTTGTATTAGTCATTTCTGGGATGCATAGGGGTTCTTTGTCTGCTGTTGTCCAGGTTTTCTTTAGATGTTTGGATTAGTTCTAGAAAGAAGTAAAACTAGTACCTCTTGGGCTAATGGTAGCCATGCTGGTTTAGCTCCTACTCATCATTTACAAATTCTGCTTTTTTGTGATCTTTGTGTTACTATAAGATGACAATGTTTGGCAGTTGGATGTGGGCTGTGCGTTGCGTACTACTGCGGAGCATACAAGAGATGTTCCTCAAGTAGTAACCTGGCATGTAGCTGTTCTGTGAGAGAGCAGACTTACAACCCAGTTTGCAGCCAGTTTTAGGCCCAGTCACTTGGCAGGCATTTGCATGGATGAATGTGAATTGTTAGTGCTGCAGTTCAAAGCCTCTGAATCACTTCCTTTCTTTCTTAATCCATTCAAACTACTTTTGCTTATCATTGTAAAATATGGAAGAATTGTATCCACCAGAACAGGTAGGGGGAAGAAGGGTGGCTCTTCATTGCTTGCTGTGTGAGGTGTTTCGAATATGGCCTTCTCATGAGGCCGGTCGTGGTGTAAAATTTTCATCTGCATGTTGGACATGCTGGCAAAGAGTATGTGCAGGGCTTTGGTTATCAATCGTCTGCATTTTGCATCTCTACTGCAAAGTTCTCCATGACAGAGGTCAGAAGAAATGTCTAGAAAGCTGAAGAATTTGTATGTCTAGTAGGTAGCAAGTGTGTAGATGGTAGCAGCTTCATTTAGAACATGGCTCAGCTTTGCTTTCCTGCTCTTTCCCGTCCCAGAAAACCAACTGTATCAAAGGGACCTTTAGAAGGAAGCTCTTACAGCTCTGATGTCCCACACCAGTGAGCACGTGAGATGAAGTGCTTTATACTTTCAGAGCTGACACCTTTGTTCTTACTTGGATACGTCATTCCTTTTTGTCCTCCTGAACAAGTAAAACATTATGCAGATGGCAGAATGGTCATTAAAAAGTTTCAGGATTTTAGCTTGAAATAGTTTGGGGCTGTTTGTGTAAATAAATAATTTGGGGCTTATTGTGACATTGCAAAGGTATACTACGCTCCTGATTCCCCTTTGACTCCATTAGTAATAACTGAGTCCTTCAAGGATTCTTACTGAACTTCAGTAGATAAGACAATAATTACCTCTGCAATTTGGAGTGTTTAATATTGGCTGCAAAATTATTTTTGTTAGAGCAAATCATGATCTAGGAGCCATGATAAAGCACATTTAAAAGTACAGTGTGTATTACCTACACTAACTACTCATGTTTTGGTGGCATTCAAGAAACTTAAGTATAAAATTTTAAGTTTTGGAAACAGATGTGCATATTTACCCTGTCAGTTCCTTCACTGACAGTCAGGTTATTTTAAAAGGCTTTTCAACCTTTTAAAGTCAATTAATTTATCTTTATATTGAAGCAAAATAAGATCACAGACAAAATAACCACAGCGTTTGGTTAACTAGGTACCTTTTTCTATTTAGAAATGGCTTCTAATAATCTGAAATACCTCCTTTCTTTTAGGACTGTGAAACAGGTACCGATTTATTCTAGAAGCAAAAGAATATCCACTGGGAATTCTGTGTTTACTGGTAGTCAGTTCTAGATTTGTGTATTAGAACCAAGAGACTTTACATCAAAAGAGTTACTTTCGTTATATGATAGAAGGTTGGTGTTAGTTTTGAAGGGTTTTTTTTAAGTAATTTTTTTCCCCTTTAACAGTAAGGAACACTTTATATATTTTAGTGTAATTCTCAGCCTATATAAAATACTAGTTTGGCTTTGCTTGACTTTCATGTGCTTATGACTTCAAATTTTTCTGAGTGGGTGAAAGAGTCATGGAATATTCCTTTTTTTTTTTTTTTCTCGTAAGAGGGAACCTGTTAAATATTAAAGAACTATGGTGCATATTCCTTAGAGATAACAAACTGAAAATAAAGGACTGGCAAAGGAGTGTTCACAGTGGCCTTCAGTAATTTTGTTTTATACTCAAATACTCTGTTGGATGTGTTGATAGGAAATCCTCATTAATTTTGGTAACAAATATAAAGGGTAATGTATTTACTCTTAAATGCCAAGTTTGTGGATTCACATTAAAGTTGTTGTCTGCCATTTGAAGTAATATTTTGTATTTTCCATGCACAACTTAGCTCTCAAGTTATCTGAACCCAAATAGTTCTCTCACAAAAGCTCTGGTATTAAAAGTGTATGAGATGGCTTTAGAGGGGAGAAAAATTCAATATGAACAGTGTACCTAACTTTATTTTTCCTAGCACAGGGCATCCCATTGACTGCAATAAAATCCTCCTTTATTGATGAATATATGAATCAGTTATCAGTATCACAGAGATGCTCATGAAGCTGACTGATGCTTTTTTTTAATTTAATATTTTGGGGGTTTATATACAATGAACACAATTAGACATTCAGGAACGATGATGTTGACATCTAAAGTCTTATTTTAACATTGTGTCAGATTATATTACAACACCTTAGGTAAGTGATCTAAAGATTATAGCTAAATCTCTGGAGGGGATTGTCACATGCATGTAGTTCTGGATCACAATAATAAAATCAGTCTTTAAAACTCAGCGGTTTTTGCATTGAAGTGTTGCTCTTTGTGGAAAAGTGACATTTTAAAAAATGGCATCTTCTCACTGAAATGATACAATGCCCATGGATAGGAGGCTTGCTCACCATAGTGACAGGTTTCAATTAAATCTTAGTCTGTTTATGCAGCTGTGTAAGAATGAGCTACAGTTTATTTTAGCTCATGTAATCTACCAGAAAGATAATGTATTTCCAGATGAGTTGCAACATCTCCCATTTATACCTGCACTCAGGTACCAGCAAAGTCAAAACTTGAAGATAATAATGGCGCTGTTTGGCCTGCCGAATCCTTATTACATGTGGAGACATGCAAATGGGAGAGAACATGACTGAACTTTTGGATGCTAGTTTTGGTTTGCAGATGCAGTTAAGAGAATCTTTGTTTTACAAAGTGAGGAAATGCATTTTTGAGCATCGTGGCTTTCCATCTTGCATCTCTTTCAATGAAGTCACTTTTTAGAAAAGACTTACTTAAACCTGCTTATTGAACTGGAAAGCAGAAATTATTTTTAAAGTATTTCACACATGTATCTTCTAAGACAGAGGTCACCTGCAAGAAGATGGTATGTCTAAGTAAACGTTTCCTATTTCTTAACTTAAATCAACCTCTATTGATATAACAGTTCCATGGTGAAGGAACAAAACTGATTTCACAAGCAGAAAATAGTGACTGGAAGGAGGATCTGGGGAATATAGAACAGAATTAAGCACCTACTCCTGTAGCATGGATGTAATGCTGATTTCAGTAGTACCGGGCTTGTGCCCACCAGCTAAGCAGCTGGTCATCTGTAAGTAACAGCTTCTTTATTTGGATTTTTTAGTGGAAAAGCTTTACTAACAGCTGTTTTGAAGAATCAACTATTTATCTATAAATTCTCATTGATCTATTATCAAGATCAGTATTTAGAAGACACCTTATTTTGAGGACAGTTGACCTGTAAGCATATTACCCTTAGTCAGTAGAATCTAGAAGTCTGGTTGCTTGATGAAAGTTTTCAGGACTCTACTCTAAATGAGGTGTGATTTGCCACACAGACAATATTCTTCAATCCGAAACTGGGCAATCATCTGGACAATAGATTAAACTGAGATATAGACCGATATCAAAGAGTTAACCCCAGGTCCCTTCTGCCCAGGTCTTTCTAGATTAGAGGTACTGAGTGAGTTTCAAAAGTGTAACTGGATAACTCTGGCAATATTCATTATCTTGCTAAGAAATTCCAGTGTCCAGCCGCATATGGAACATTACAATGCACATAATGACTGTCTTGTTTACCTACAACGTCACTCTGTTACCACGATTCCAACTTCCTCATTACATTGTAAACTCTTTGGCATTTGGGGGGATACTGAAAACCCATTGATTCTTATGGATGTAACAGTTTTGTTACAATCTTGATTGTTTTATCTGGATCGAGTGTAGTTTTACCTCAAGGTACATGTTATAACTGCTTGGAAGGGCTACTAAAAATATACTCTGTATCACACTTGAAGGCCTAAGCATTTGCGGTGAAGACTTTTCCACCACCAAAGACACTGAACTGAACATGCTTCCCTTTATTGTTCCAGGTTTAGTGTTCATGCCTATCCAAAGATTAAAATGACCTAAGTTTTTGTAACGCTTTCTGAATGACAAATACAGTGCTCTACTTTGGGCTGGTCTTTGATTCAAAATGAAAACCCAGCAATAAAGTCATTGTTTAGTAATTGTTTCTGAAAGCTAAAATATTTGGAGAGAGACAGTTCAGATAATGGCAAAATTTAAATGTGGTCTAATATTGAAAGAAATTGGCTAATTATTTTTTTTAAATCAATGGAGTAATTGTGATGGCCAGCTATGTTGTAAATAGCATTTCTTTGTCCATTCATTTGACTTTTAGCAGTATTACAGTTTCTTGGCTCTGTACATTTACATCAGGGCAATTCCTTTTTGTTGTTCCTCCTTTCCCATATATTTTTCAGACAATTTCTGCAGAACATTTTATGACACTGGCAAAAAAAAAGTATTAATTAAATAGTTAACTGTTCCTTGAGTTTAAACTATTAGAATATAATACATTAAACAATTTAAAGTGACATATTTGCAATGTAGGGGCAATTAGTAGTGAGGTATGTGAATGCTGGCTTGCTTTACAGTCATGCGAGTAAGAATATTCCATTTTTGACAAAAGGCAAATCATCCTTTTGGCGTGTTGAATAACAATGTCACACTCATTGTTATTATCAAAACTTTAGGCTGGTAATATTGCAAAGCTGAAGGGAAATACACTTCAATTGGTTTTCTTCTATTACATAGCGAAAATGTAGATTCCAATACTATTTCAATACTATCTCATTATGAGTCATAATATAAAATATTGTTGCAAATCTATTGGGTCTCTCAAAACTTTCACAATGTTTTGGATTTCACAATGTGTAGGAAAAAATTATTCTTGTTGCGGCTTACTAAAGAAGGTGAAATAGGTTGACTCCTGCAAAATTATACCAGTAGCATCATGATCAGTAATCTACAACAAAACACTAAACCAAAAACAACGTGAACACATCTGTCAGAAAGACACTTTTCTTTGAAAATACTGGTTGCCCCACTTGGGCTGTGCTAGATTTCTCACAGACCAGACAAAAAACTCACAGCCCATTCCTTCAGAGGGGCAAAACAGGAACAATGAGGATACTTTCTTCCATAAGGCACTTCATTTATTTAGATTTTGTGGGGTTTATGTGATATCATCTTACAACAGTGTAATCATTAACATGTGCTCTGCACCCAGTGGATTAAGAAGGGATACAAGGGACTACACACCATGAAGTCTGAGTTCCATTGGATGCAAATCAGTAGCACCTACAAAAAGACACAGAATTAGAAGATATCTGTGAAAATGTCTTGGTTTTGAGAAGGGTTAACATGAATTTTCAGAGGAAAGGCACATCTCACAGAACTGTTAGTCACTATCTGGATAAGAATGGCTCTGCCTGGTGTAAATGGATTTTCAAAAAACCTTCATGTATGATCCCACAGGAGCAGCTGCTAATGAAACAAAGCAGTGGTCCAGAAGGTCGGGTCATCTCTTAGACTGCCTGGTTCACAGCAAGGAAGCAACGAAGGGTGGCTATGATAGAATTTCCAAACATCAGTACTGGGACCTGTGTTGTCATCAATTATTGGAAAATAATCACATTTATTGCTGCTAAGTTATAGATGATTATTAGCATTGTCAAGAGAAAGGTTGACAGTGAAGACCTGGATGACAGCAGCTGAAATTCAGTGTTTATAAATGCAAGCTAATGATCAAAGGAAAAAGAATCCTGATTATGCATGCATAACAATGAGCCCTGAAGAAGCCATTACTATTCAGGAGAGATCTTGGAATCTTTATGGAAAGTTTTTGGGTGTGTCCACATTAGTATTTTATTTTGGATCAGTTGTGTGCTTTTGAAGTGAATCTCCCTGTGATCCCCATTTACCGCAGCTCTGTTGGCATCACAGAACTGTCTTGGACACCAGTGACCACACTCCCTTCAGATGAAACTAGACAAGAAGATGTGTTGCAGCTCCTAAAGGGTGTCTGGTCCATGGGACCAGATTACTGCTTATCAGAGGTAAACCTCAGGCAAACAGAATTTGTTGTGTTATTAAAAAAGCAATTGAGAATGAAACGGAAGATGATGATCATCATCATGTTGCTGGGGAATACTGTTGTGCTTCCACATCTGCAGTACTGCACCTATTTCAAGAAGAACACCGAGGTAGAAGTAATGCAGAGAAGGGCCAACAGGGTGTTGCACAGTATGGAATGGCTGTCAGTGAAGAGACACCTCATAATAATTTTCTGGCTGGCCGAAGAACTGATCAAGGAAGATATGAATGGTATGGAAAAGACAAATGGGGGATGATTAGTTAATTCTGCGCTGAATGCTATTTCTCATTGCGCAAGAAAAGGCATGCTGCAAATGAAATGATTAGGCAAATGAAGTACTTCTTCACAGTATTTAAATCTTGGAACTCACTGCCATGGGATGTTGTGGAAGTCAGAACTGTAAATGGTTTCAAAGAATGGTAAAACAGCTTCTTGAAGGACAGATCTCTTTATACCTTTCTGCACAGAAAAAAATCTTTAAACTGTTAATCACCAGAACCTAGGGGTATAGAGCAAGGGCAGCCCTTACTCTACAGATGCTGTTTACTAAGCACCCAGTACTAATTTCTACTAGAATATACAACATAGTGAGCTAAATGGACCTTTAGTCTGACCTCATATGGCAGTTCTTAGTTTTGTACTTACTACAGTCATTAAACAAACATAGGTATTGACTAAGATGTTGATACGGTCTGCAGGGATCACAAACATACTTGCCTTACAAGTTGTATTCTGGTATTCTAATTCCTAATCACTGTCAATTAGTATCCTTGCAAAGTAAAGGACAAATCAGAATAGTGGGTTCAGATTCCAACACACAAAAAGTCAGTTTCTGTTTCAGAGACCTCACAATCTAGACTTCTAACAAGATGCAACAGGTGGTAGAAGCAAACAAAAAAGCAGAAGAAGGAAGAAGGTGATGAAGTAACATTGGATCAAACATGCATAATAAAAATGAAGTTTTGGCTCATTGCTGTAGCCCTGGCTAGTAACTGGGGTAAAAGGGATGAAGGTAAACTAGAAAACATTTGAGTAAATATATGGAATGAGGCAAATGATTAAGTCAGTAATATTAGAAAGTTATATTAATGTAATAAAATGTTTCTCATGAACAAACCCAGCTTTCTCCTACTTCTATGAGAAAAGCATTTCAGCATCTAAAAGGGTTTATCCACAGCCTTTCTATATTTACATTTTTTTATGGTCTTCATAGGCTTCCTTAACGCTGTACAGGGTTGTTAATACACATTTATCAATCTTGAAAGGCCTTTCCTGAATATACATTAAAAAGCCACTAACTTTTAACAAACACATCAAGTTGCCATCATGTTGGAGTTTTTTCCAGAAATCATGTTTACTAAACAGTCTAATTTCTAACTAACTAGCTCAACTTGTCAATTTCTTTCACACATACAAAATTTACTTTTTTTTACATCACCTTGAAGTCACTGCAATGAGTAGTGCTACTGTAAACTGTTCTCAGATGTCAGGCGAACTACAAAGGAGAGGGCTTTGCTAACGTATCTTATTAGTCGTAGTAATAGAAGAGATACTACAGAACAGTTTTTTTAAAAAAAGACTTTTTTTAAAGGTTTTTTGAAAGACAAAAACTTGTTTGTCTATGCTAATGGATGTTCCTTTAAATGTTATGCAGTTGAAATTTGCTCTAATAGTATTTTTGAAACCACTAAATCATTTCCCTTTTTGGAGAAGGGACTGTTTTGCAAAATATAAAAGCACATTATCACATTAATACACCTGATGAGTTTGTCTTTCATAAATCTTTTTGTGATAGGTTTCAGGTGTTTTAGCACAGGAAATCTGACAGGAAAGGTGCAGGGGAATTGCTGCTAAATATGGTTCACGTGGAAAGAAAATGCACGGTAGTGCTTGCTAGGCTCCTAAATGGAGCCTGAGACTTAGACTGCAGAGATGTTGATCACAAAGTTTTCTGGTCATTAATGTAAGGGAGGAATAGTGGACTCCAGTGCAAATGTGAGCGCATGAATTTAGGATGACAGAGCATGAGAAGACCTTCGTGGATGAGAATTGATTGAACTTGCCTCTACCTAAGCAGAGGAAGTTGCAACCTTTTAGGTTTAGCAATGGTACAATGTAACAGTATAGCTTCAAATTAAATCAGAGTGTGATTAAGTATCAAAATCCATACAAGGAGGATGATGGAAACTTTCTGGATCTCAAAATATGCACTAGGAATTATAGGGAAAACTGCATTTATGTACTAAAATGCCTTCACGTGACTCAAGGGGAAAGAGCCTAGAAGTTCTTGAAGGGGTAAAGAGTGGCTGATGATGAGCAATTAAAACTTGGTGATTCGACTGCAGTAACTGGAAGCAAGACTGTAATAGGGTCCGGGTGCACAAACTCAAGTTTGTCACAATCCAAAAATATGAAAAGTTGAAAAGCAGCTTCCACTCCTGTGTAATTAAACATTGCCACTGGTTCATCATTTTCATCTGTGCTGAAAAGTCAGAACTGATGTACTGTAACAGTCAAAAAAGGAGATGGTAAGAAGTGATGAGGCATCAGACAACAGATTAAAGGGGGAGTGCCAAGGTGGCCTTGTCATCTCTCCCTTCTGACTGAGGCCTATGCAAGGAGTATGTTGTACAGCATTTATTAAGTGGATCAAGATAACAAAAATTCCAAGCTCCAAGGAAGACAGGCTCCTTTTTTTTTTTTTTTTTTCATTGTACTTGTCACAAGCTTTGGATTATTATTTTCATCCATCTCTCATTATACTGATAGAACACTGAAGAACAGCATGGCTCAGCACGTGGACTGCCTGATGTAGCTCATAATCTCGTATGAACTGTTCTTGCTGCCTCAGAAAGTTTCAAGGACTAGCTAAAAGAATTGGTGGAAGACTGCTGCTTCTTCCAATTGAATAGCATGTCCCCTAGCTTGGTCATGAGCGCCACAAAAGATGCCGCATCTTTTTCCTGGATTGTTTGACCATCCTACACATTGGCTTTCTGACATGACATTACTTACAGTATTTCTAGTGAGTGCCGGTGATACCACATTTCTCGCCCTTAGAAGTAGTATCAAGTATTGCAGTGTGTGCATGGTTACCGCTTATTGACAAGCTACAGTGGGCAGTGATTTGAATTGTTCTGCAGCTGTGCTGCTGTTATTTTTTGTGCTTCATCCGCTCATATCAAATACCACTGACAACCTGCCCTGTTCAGAAGAGAAAGGCAAGTCTCCTTTTAATGTGAACTGGATCTTCTATTTGTACCATGACAGATGCAGTTTTCCTCTGCAGCTATTAACTGCTGCTCTTGTAGCCTATTTAGTATAAAGGGAAAAAAAGTCTTGCTTACTGGTCAATTAAGATGTGTAAACTACTCTTTTATTTAGGAGATGTAATCTGCATTACTGTTACATCTTAGAGTATCTGCCCTTTGATTTTATATGGTCTGTTTCAAGATATGTGTCCAAAGTACAGTTGACAAACCAAGGACAGCATTCTATAATGCTGCTTAACCTGCAAGCCACAAGGCAGAATTCCTTAGGTAACTGAAATAATTTCTGTCTTAACATAATGCTTTCTGTAAAATTTTTAGATTCCTTTATTAATTCTAGGGTTTTGTGCAGCTCAGAACAGCTCTAGCAGAACTGTCCCTAAACATCTTTCTTTCTTTGTGTCCAGCTGCTATTGCTCCTATTACCACCAAAAGGCAGCCATTCTAAGATCACAAGCATCTCCAGTAATCAAAAGTTGCAGTCCAGTGGCAGTTGGTCTTTCAAAGTGCAGGGTTACATGCCGAGGATGTTGTTTAAAACTGAGAATCACAAAGGTATGTTTTGGATGTGTATTTTAATGCATACACTTTTACAGGCATCGAAGGGATATCTGGGGATTGCCTACAGATATTTAGTATTTGATATATCACTTATTCAAGATTTGGAAAGTACTTGAGTAGTAAGCCTCAGGGTTAGCAGAGGAACTGCGTGATAAGCCTTAGATCTCACAGAAGAACTGATAGAAAGACCTACCTTTTCACTCTCCCTCTGATTATACAGCAGTATAATAGGGCTTTGCAGCGACAAACGCAGTGTAACTGGGGGAGACAGAGGCTAAACCAAGGATGGTTTACAGTCACTTCTCTGGGTGTGTTTTTTTTTTCTTTTTAAGTGACTAGTCTTCAGCTCCGTTTCTGAGAAGGTTACTTGAACCTCTGACTCAAACAGAGACATCTCTGAATGGGGTAAACCAGTAGCACTTCTGGGACAGAAACTGCAGACTGTTAGGAGCATGTTCCCCTTTGCAAACATGGTGGCAGCTGCTTTCGATCTGTGGTTTCTTGCTGCTATTGTGTGAGGGAATCACACTCTCTGAGTTTCAAGAGCCACAACAGAGAGTAAGTAAAGCTGTGGCTCATTTAGGACTGGGTGTTATTTTAATGAGCTTAATAAATCCTATATAGGACTGAGAGTTTCTTTAGAGTTGCCAGTCCTGCAAAGCGGCACTCTCAGGCTGACCTTGAAGTCATATACACTATAGAGCTCTCAAAAGCTGCACCAGTTCTATGCTGCACCAATTTCAGTAACATCAGCATCCCTAGTGCAAGTAGCTCACCTGCTTTAGCAGCCTTTTTTGGCATCAAGTTGATCTGACTTCTCTGAACAGAGTTTAAATGACATGGTGCTGCAAATGGCTCCCACTGGCCTGGGTCACCATGTTTGCGGCTGTGCACAGAAGTCTGGGAGGTCCATACTCATATAGAAAAAAATGGATTTGCTTGGTGAAATAAGAACTCATGGAAGCTAAGGAGTTGGCATTTTTGTCAACCAGACTCATCACATGATTAAAGCTGAAACATTCATGAATGTTAATATTTTTCTTGTAAACCACGAATGGCAAAGATTCGTTTCATGTGCAGAAGGGACACTGACCTTCAAAGGGCAAAATTCATTGCAGCACCATTTATCTCATTTCTAGCAAAGCAGGGTGGAAGGAGATCTCCCAAGTTATTAATTCTACAGTCGTGGCTATCAACTCCTCATCAGCCACGTCATATAATCACTGTCATCAAAAGAAATGGATGTCTGTAACGGATTCAGTCTGACAATAAGCAGTGTTCTCACCCTGTCCTCCTAAAGTTAAAGGTTGCTTCTGGAAACTATTTCTAACACCTATGTCCCATAGTGGTTAGGACTGAAAATGCACTGGAGGAAAGACTCAGTCAGCCAGCAAACTCTCAGGCCTTCTCTGCAGAAAAAACATTCACCATAGAAACCTAAAAATTACTCAGAGCAATGAACTGGCATAATTTTAAAAATACTATCACACCTATTTTCTGGCTACAGTGCAGTTTTATTAATGGGCATATATTGTAAATTATATATTCTTGGACAGTCTATTTTGGAATCCTTAAACTGTAAAAGTACTTCTATAAAATTATTCCAGTGTGCTTAAGTTCCGAAAGCTGATAAATATGGTAGATATACCAAGAAAATTAAAAGCCCTAGGGCTAAATATTTTTATAAAAGTCATTTTAAAAACAGAACTTCAACTAACCAAGTTGACCTTGCTCGTTACAGTCCTGGAGGTTTGGTTGTGCATAGCTATGATATAGCACTGCTTAAATAATGTATCAGAATCTACCAGTGGTGTAATGCTTTGTGACTTCTGTTAAGACAAAATCTATAGCTTTTGACTCAGATGGTTAGGGTAATGTCTGATGTGCTAGGTTCTGCTTTCACTTGCAGGAACACAGTTTAGGTATATTAAAAATATTAATGCTATCCTACTATTCAGTAAAACTATCTTTCCCTTCCTTTTTTATGAAGCCTTTTGAAAAGGTTTTCAGATATTTAAAACCGAAGGATACCTGAGGGTCTGGCCCTTAAGTGAAAATATTCACAACTTGCCGGAATGCTCATAGTGCAGAAGGCTGTGGCTCTTTCAGGAAAATGAAGGCATCCTAGAACATGACAGGGTTGCTGTACCTTTCCTTATGATAGATCTATGCTGCTTATTTTTGTGTGTGTGTAGCTCAAGAAAGTAGTAAATCTCCCATGCGACATACAGATAAGGCAGTCACTTTACCAGCAGGGACACAGAATGTAAGCAGTATGTACAGTGATTTCAAGATCATTCCTAATCCCAAACTGCTTGTTCCACTCGAAGGCGCTAAGGCACTTCTGTGTGCTCAGCCCTGCTCCATGCTCTTCCCATCCCACCCCCTCGTGCTGCTAGTGGAATTTGCGGGATGTTGCTGGCTTTGTCTTTGGAAAGTCCTTTGGCAGCCCTGCAGCCCTACCGCCCATCTCCGGCTCTCTGGTACCCGGCTGCCTGGAGAGTAAGACAGGTTGTCCACAGCTGAGTCCACGGAAAGCTTTGCTTCAAAATTAACCACAATATGTACAACTTTCATGTAGGCTACAAAAGTATTACAAGGACAGGGAAGCGTAGCTTATGTACTTAAATCAGTGAATGAAAATCTCACTCCTACTCAGCTGCCCTGGACCACTGAGCTCATGTACCACTAATGCAAACTGCTGACTGAATTTACCCCACGGAGTTCCCTGATCTCTGAAATGCAGAACTGCGTTATTTTAGTAGGAATTGATTCACTAGTCATGAATTTCATTTGAGAAAATCATGTAATTTTGGGTTCACTGTCTGCTCTAAAGTGACAGCAGTTCTTTTACATACCCCAACGGTCTCAACAAATTATTTAGTAAGTTTGAGGTTGAGAAGAAAATACTGTTACTTCTTCATTTCCCACAAGGCAGTTTATGCTGAATCACTTGTGCCTAGTGAATGGTTTCTCAGGTCAGCAAAGTTAACTCCTTTCTTGGTTTTGGGCACATGCATCCAAAAGATACCGATCCTTTGGACAGAAAGACTTGAATGTACTTTATTATGGTAAAAACATATACAAACCAGTAAACTCAAAGTATTTAAACTCTTCCTTTACATTTGGTTAGCGCTTTATATGTCTGCTTTCAGAACATTCCTGAATGTTCTGTTTTAATTTGCTTTATTAGTATTTTTGAATTCATAGCATGTGGTTTAAAAAAATGCAAACGCTGAAAAATTAATTTTTTTAAAGGTAGAATATTATTTTTTTACAGCATGTGTAACTTCCATATATGACTTCTTTTTAAAGTTTTGTACTTGTATAGTATTATTACTCTAAATAAATTCAAATAAATACTTAGCACTTGAATTTTTCACAAACAATAGAGGATGTTGTTGTCCTGTTTCAGAAAGGGCACAGATTTATGCGGATGTAAAGCAGTTTGTAGACAGATGTGGGTAATTATATAGTTGTATGCAGTGATCCAGTATAGCACAAGGAAAGACTGTTCTTTTTGTCCATATGACTGAACACAGGGGTACAGATTTAAGACAATAAGTAGTAAACTTTTTGCATAGCAGGAATAAAACTGAGGCACAGAACTGAACACTGCACAACTTCCTTACATCTAGTTTTTCGTTCTGCTCTAGTCAAAATTGTGCCACCTTTAAGAGATGCATTATTTTTCTAAGCAATAAACCAAAGAAAATAAGTGACTTATATTCATCTGGTGAATGCGGTTGTTATAGTTCTGCACTTCATAAAAATGTTCTCCCTGAAAATGATATGAAAAAACGTGAATTCAAGCTTTAAACACAAGTGATGAACTCTAACACTTAGGATGAAGTTTTAGAATATGGCTTCTGTAGCAGCTACAAATTTTAGACAGAGCCATCACATTAGCACCCAAATTTTACAAAACTTAAATATGGAGACCATCTGTTCAGTTAGCTGCAATCCTCTTAGCTAATTTCATTTTCCAAACCTTAAATCCTGCAAACAGATATAAAAGGCACCAGTGGCTGGAAGTTTACCCTTCATAAAGTAGAAACGAGATGCACTTTTTAACATTAAGGTTATAGCACAGGGCTATTTATAGCACTGAGAAAGACTCACTAACAGCAATGGTGCACTTTCTGTGAATCACTTCAAATTAAGATGCGATGATCTTCTAATAGGTGTGGTTTAACTAAATTGGAATTTGGGGCCTGGTGTGGAACTGCTGAATGAGAAACATGCCTGTGTAACCCAAGACATGCTAGATGGATATAATTGTCCATTCTGGCCTTCCAATCTGCGAATCTGAGCCTGTAAGTAATGTCATGAAAGACAAACAAGCCTGGGCCATGATACTGGAAAGGAACATAGGTTCCTTATAAATGGAAGTGGCGCTGGTACTTCTTCGGGTGCCATAGTAATAAAACTTACTCTAGATCTGTATTCTAGTTTTATTCTAATTTTTTTTCAAAATGTTATCAAGACACTAAAAAGTTTTAGAGCCACAGAACAATTATTTGTCAAATGGGTGACACTGAAAGAAATTTTGTCGTATCCTATGTCATTCACCCTAGAAGGTCACTTTTAGTTTACTAATTTTGTATTTTTCATTTTTAGACTATACTATGCAATAAACACCTAAAATGCTAGAAAGCTCAAGCTCAAACATGCAGTCTCTTTCACCATTATTATTAGAACATCTGATGAACAGGATCTTACTAGCTTTTTATTTTAAACAGTGGTTAAAAATCTATAGTTTTGAGAAAGGCATGGTGATGAACTGCTCGAGAATGAGTTCTAGTGTGTGAGTGCGTATCACTCATGCAGTAGTACTTTTCAGTACTTTTTACTGTTACAAATAAATTATTTCAGACTCTAATTCTTTAGAATTATAAATTTTCTCGCTGTACATGCAGTGTATTTAGATTATCATTGGATGCCATTCATTGAACAATGCCCACAGTTACTTACCTAACTAGATCTCATGTTCCTGACTTATGGGTCCTGTAACTAGACAGGCATTAGACAGGGGAAAGAACCTAGATCCTAAAATACTAACTCTAGGGTAGAAGAAAGCCTAAAAAATGTCTTTGCTCTCTAAATGTCTACCATAAAAAACCTGAAGCCAAATAGCTTTTTATGTTGAAGAAAAAATGCAATTATGTTCCTTACACAATGCTGAAGTAGCTTATTTATTAACTTGGACAGGGCTCTCCATTGCTAATATCTATAGTATTATGAAGTGTTTAAAAAATAAGAAAGTACATCATCAAACAACTGAAAGTGGAAAATTTCAGACGTTTTCATTATCTTGAATAAAACGTACTCGATATTATATGGCCATCAGAGGAATTTACTAAACACCTCAGAGTGCTCATCTGAGTAAGGAGAATTTCCAACAACAAGTAGGAGATGTACAGGTGGTTCATGTACTTTGTTCTCCCTTACTGTCATCTTCAGAAGACTCTTGCCATTTAGAGAGAAACTGAAGAACGATCCATTCATTTTCCCCCAGTGGCTGTCATCTAACTAGCATATATCCTTGCATGTGTTGTAAAATACTTGATTTCCTTTAGAAGTAATTCACAGGTGTGAACTCGCCTCTTAAAATCTGCACTGTTTGAAATTGCGTGCATTAAAGGAATCAACAAGGCGCAAATTGTAAAGATACTGTAGCATACAGTACTGCATGTGTTGTATTTGCCCTGTACTGCACAGTGCCTATTCTGAATACTGCATGTGGCGTTCAGCAGCGAAGGGCAAGGTCTTTCCCAGAATGACGTTGAATTTCTCTACTGCAAAACTAACATATTTGTCTTTCGGGTGCACTAAGCAGTCATTAGCCCTTACCTGACACACACTCTATACTAGATTTTGGTATTAACATATTCTGACCATTTAATTGTAAGAACAAATAAAACATTATGGCACACTACATATTAAAGGAAAGTGCTCACTGCTCCAAACTCTACCTGTTACACTGTTAAATAATAGTAATGATCATTAGTATCCATTTAGTAGGATAGATTTGCATGGTGCTTTGTAACTATGAAAATAACATTTCAGAGTAGTAATTGGAGAAGTACATACTCTCTAGGGAAATTCTCTGATTATTTAAAGGCAAATTGTCAGGTTTTTTAAATCCTTCTTCCATGACTGCCTGAAGTTTCTTGGTTTTTTAGAATTAAAGTAAAACCTTTAACCATGTGAATATCTTCTTGAAAACTTCAAAGCATCATAACATAAAATAGTTCCTTATTATTATTATTATCTAGAAGGCAAGTTCAGTTGCATTCTAGATACCCTATTAATCCCTAAAAAGTTAATATCCCTAAAAATAGTCCAAAAGGATGAGGTTTATGTTCCTTCATTAGGCTACAGCTGGCAAGCACAATAAAAGTAATATTTATGAGTATTTCTGTTGAAGTAGTAAGACTATAACACTCCTCCATCATGTGTATTACTATTTATTTCTATGTTATTTTTTTCTATGTATGCCTTTGTACACAGCTGCTCTTTGGGGAAAAAGAAAGGTGGAAGTGTGATCAGGAAATGATTATGTCATTCCAGAGCCACCTAATCCAGGTGGATACTTTTTCCCAGCACAAGGAAATGTGTATTCAGCTTAGGAGTCTCTTACCCCTCCCTAGCATGCTAGGAACCTCTCGGTCTTGTCGGGACATTATACTGCAGAATCTGCTACAGAACTGCTAAATACAAGCAGCAGCTAGCGCAAATACTAAATGCAGATATACAGCACAAGTTAGTCTTGCAGTTTTTTCCTATTTTTATATTGCTCACTTGGCTTCAAAACACATTTGCTTCATCAAAATTTTCATTTTGGAGACTGCTGTACATAAAAATTATTTCAATGCACCTTTCCCATTTTCAACACCAGGTCTGAAATCACTTTACAGACAGGGTGTTCTTTTCAGATAAGGCACATAAAAATGAAGAGAACAGCTGAGGTGGTGAGGACTAGAAACAGAAACTCAGACTTTGAAGCCCCATCTAAGCATCCTGTCCTGTGGACCATTCTGTTACTCTTTTAGCACAAACCTCCAGGATAGGTACAAGAACTACAAGTACATTTTTATTAGCATGTTTCCTCTTATCTTTGTGGTAAATGTATGCTGAGTTAGCCCTCTTATCCCTGTCTTTAATTCCTTCATATTGGATGAAGAACAACTCTATAGCTGCTATCATGGAGCATACACCCACTGGTTCGTACCAGTTCATATAATGGTTCATACCCCAACTTGGCACATTCCTTGCTCTGCTTATACCATAAATACTGAACGTTCATAGAAGCACTGAAAATACGCTGAATAATCACTTCACAATGTATCTCATATCAAAAAACATCCATTTGATGACTAAGACAATCTTTTTAACCTTGTGATTGGCTGACCTTGGTCATCCAACCCCTCTCTCCATTGTACATCTCAGAGAGTAGATTGCTCTTGCCCTATGACCTGAAAGTCAAGAAAACCTGACGGTATCGGGTCAAGGAAAGAAGGAAATTCAGTACTGCTTGTGGGAAGCTCCCTTCCACCTGCCTGGCAAATCTAAGCTCAGCTTAATTCAGTCAGTTCATACACCCACTTCCACAGATTGCATAGCGCTCGGTTTTCCAAATGGAGCTGCTTTTGCAAGTGGGAAAGAATTAATAAAGATTTTTTAGTAAATATTTTAGGCACAAGTTATGCATCGTAGAATCATAGAATAATGGTGGTTGGAAGGGACTTTTGGAGATCACCTGATCCAACCCCTGGCTTAAAGCAGCACCAACTTAATTAGGTTAGTCAGGGTTTTCTTAAGTAAGGTTCTGAGTGTCTCCAAGGGTAGATATTCCACAGCCTCTCTGGACACTTGTTCCAGCATTTGACTACATGTGTAGTTTGTGCTAGGGATGATAGTGAGGACATCAGAAGATTATTATGGATTCCTTAGAACCAGAAGAGTAATTAGGTGAGAGATTGATAAAGGTCTCTATCAACTTATTAGCTATTTGTTAAAACTCTGTTTGTAATTTCACAACCATTTGCCAGTGGGATCTTAGTATTAAATGTGACTCAGAGGTTTCTTATCGTAAAGTGTGAATTTAAGGTTCCATTCGTAAAGTATCTGGAAAGCAGCATGGGTGCTGGAGCACCAATGTGTGTTGGTCTCTGCACTAACCCTCAATTAATAACAAGCAGACAGCTGCAGCCTTCCACAGCTTCAGTTTGTGACTGGCATAGTGCCATGGAAGGTACACTACCCTAGTCCCAGTAAGACAAATGTAGGGAATAAATCTCAGAAATCCTACATTTATTAAAATATAGTGCCTCATCCTACAGAGGCACATGGATCAAAGCCCTCTGCCACATCACTGCTGTAAATGCATCCAGGAGCAGCTGAGGTATTAACACAACCGCCAAGTTAGGAATCTGACTAACAAATACATGGAAAATTTCCTCAGTAATATATTCACTACTTACATATTCAATACTGCTTCGAGTACAGACATTTCTAAATGGTTCCTCAGCTTCATCAGAGTTCCAGTCTCGGTCTGATGCTTGATGCATCTGCATCACCTATCCAACAGAAAGAGAAGATAGCCATCAGCATGGAGATGCGGCACATGCTTCCACGGTAACCCTTGGAGTGATCTGGCAGGCATTTTTAGCAGGATGGCAAGATCCGTACCTGTCCACCAGAGAAACCCCAGTGTGTTCCTTGGGACCCCCCTGAAAGGAGTAATGGATTCCAGTCGATAGCAACCCCTACAACTGGAAGTACCGCCAACACTTGGCTGAAAGCCTATCATCAGGAATAAGAGCGATCTAAAAGAACTATGGATTCAACATTTAACACTTCCTTAGCTTGTGTGCATTACCAAGCTGAAACAGGACTTACTGAGGTCAAGGAATGGTGACCATCTGTTGCCAAAGTCAGCTTTTTCAAGAGGACTTAGAGCCTGAGGACAGCAGAAGGGCAACCTGTGGTTGTCCCCTTCGCCGCATGCTGTTCTGCTAGCAGCTCCCAGGGGACTCTGCCATTGCCAGAGGAGTTTCATGGTAGCGTGCGGCTGGAGCCTGCCAGCAGTGTGGTGTAGTCAGTCTGACTCACTGCAGCCATTTATACAAGCACAAATGTGTTAGTGCCTTTCATCCACACTGTAAGCAAACATCCTCCTCACACACAGTCCATCTAATTGCTGCAAAACACAGTCTTATGTTAAATCAATGAATATGCTTTTATGCCTTTGCATCTACGGTTTAGAGCACTGTCCCCACTTTTTAAATGCAGATTTCTAACTGGCTGCAGCTCTCAGATACCTGATTTGAAATGCATCCGCCTAATGAAGGCTTACAGCTTGCTTAACTGCCTTTACTACTGTCTTTAAGAGAGTTTGTTCCTTCCAGGCACCAGTAGTAAATCGGTTTTATACTGGACAGAATTGGGATCTCAAACACAAATCTGCAGTGGAAACCAATGCAGTAACTGAGGCCAGAATCTGGGATACTGACCCTGCTCATCTGAATGCTATTTTTGAGGGGATAATGATGTATTATTCTTCCTTTTGGACAATTATTCCTTCACAGATAATTTTTGAAATTTCATGTGCCATTTTTCTGTGATGTTGCACTGGTATCCTGGATACTTCCTTATAAAATTCTGTGCTCCTATCATGCCATTATAGTTGCCTAAAGCATGTTTCTTTATTCTTTTTTTCTGCTCTACCTTTCTTTTTGGCTCGTTCCCATATTCTGCCATCACATTAGCTTCATTTGTGTAACCAAGAAAATGAAGAATTCTACTGAATTCTGAAAGAAACCTTTGTGTTTCATGACTTCTCTTATTATCCCACTACTTTACAAACTGCTACTTCAGCTTTTCACTTAAAGGATCACCCCTCAACCTTCTATATTGTAAAAAGTTACCTATTTTTAGCCCTTTCCTTCTAAAACCTATCCCTGCATGGTATTATTCACAAATTTGACTGTTACTACCTTTGCTATATGGATGCTCCAAACCAATTGCCTCCTATTCTAGTTTGGATAGAAAGCATGAAATGGATATAGGATTTATCCTTCTGACATTTCCTTATCCCTGTCCAGGCATTAATGTAACACAGCGAGTTCTTCATTTTCTTCTCCCTCCTCTCAGTGGTGCGGGAGAGATTACCATCCTTCTTCACGTTCGGGCGTGTAAGCTGGGAATTCTTTCTGACATGCTGCTCTGTCAAATGTGTATTGATCATTTCAAAAATACTTGCATCTCCCTGTGTTACAGTAGCTAGAAAACACGTAACTTTCACCGGAGATTCTTCACATACCATACCCAAAAACTGCTATTCCACATCCCTTATCTTGGAGTAACTACCTAATACATGCTGTAATTGTCCATTTGTCCTGTTTTCTAATACAGAGCCTTACTTTTATCAAGCTATCATTTCAATCCAGGGCAGGCTCCTTGAAAATACCTGCAAAGCCATTACATTGTCCTCTTGCAAAGACCCCTGTAAAACCGAGTGCAAAGACTTTGTTAAGGAGAGCTGTTGTACAATGGCCACTTAGGCTGACCATTAGCGCCTTGTTAGCCCTCTGAGTGGGCTGTATCCGCCTGGATCTCCCTGGCCTGTAAGCTTTGCAAAGCCAGCGAGCTGCCCTCCGACAATTCTCAGTTGTCACGCTAAGTTGGTAAAGCCTCTCTGAACAGCTGAAAGCTCGTGCTTACATAGAAATCCCAAGTGCTCAGCACCCAGGGAAACCACCAAGTGATGAACAGCTCCCCAAAACCTAGGCTTGCACTCTTTCTGTTCAAGTTTACCACTTTGCTGTAAAAGGGCTAAGCAAATATTTTTCTACCTACCACACAAGAACATGTGGTTTATTTTATGACAGTTGTACCAGTAGCATTTGTAAAGCAATGAGTCACTGAGTGGTAGTTCAGCAGAGTAATTCAAATATTTATTTATACTGTATTATAGCTGAACCTTTGTAATTTTTTTATGTGGAATCTTCACTTCTGGCTAAGCTTTGGGATGGATGTAAAAGTGTTACACTGAAGTCCTGGCCTTAAGTTGAATCTGAATGAGGCCCATATGGTGGAGAAAAAGACTGAGGGCAGTGTACAAAAGAACACAAAATAAGCTAGAACTGAACAAGGTAAACAGGAACAAACTGTAAATGAACGTAAAAGAAAACAGCAGGTTTTTTCCTAATGATTTCAGGTGCAGCTTTTAGGTAAATTAGTAATTGCTTCCCACATTTCTGGACTTGCTTTAATGTTGGTGAAAATCACCTTTAGTGATAGTCATATTTTTATTTATTCACTACTGCTTACACATTTCACATCTGTTTGGAAACATGAGTATTTTTAACAAATACCAGGGCAGTTTTACTAAAAGAACTGTGCTATGTTCCCATAAACACTGGTTTACTTAGAAGCCTCTTCAAGTCCTGCTCCCATTCCTATAAACTGCTTTTAAAATAAAAGTGAAAAACCTCATGGTTTAAGTCCCAGGGACTCCCACTTTGATTTTACTTGCATCTAAGTAAAGGGGGAATAACTCTGCTGAATTGCAGTACTGTGAAGGAAGCATAGGCAAAATCAGGTCCTTAACAGGTTGTGCTGAACTTTGCTTTTCTGATAAACATACATGTTTCCCCTACACATTCTTTCAGATAGTATAAAATTCAGACAGTATAAAATTCAGATTCAAACTGGAGAATCCCATTGAACTGAGCCGAGAAACACGTGAGGAAGAAGTCCATGGTATTAGAAAGCTGAGAGCCATACATGTGTCCAAAACAGCCAGCTCTTTGTAGAGCTTAGCAAAATATTTTGTCTCCTTGAATTTAGATTTTTCGTTCATCTTTTAGTCTTCTGTGCTTGTCACAGAAACAGACTGTACAAGTACAGTTCTGCTTACAGCAAACTTCATGCATGTGTCAATTCTTTTAGATTAGCAGCATACACTAACTGTGTTTTTAAATTTTGCTTATGATAGTAAATAGGAATAGCATTTATTTTTTACTTTCTTGGTCGACAAACCAAGAAAATGTCTGTTGTTTCTAAATTTAAACTGTGCATTATAACGTGCAAAACAAATCTAGCAGTATAGTAAAATCTACCAGCTGTACTTTAGTACTGAAATAAAAGTAAGCATTCATCATCAAATTCAAATGTTTGAGAGAGCATTCTAACAGATTCATTCTGAAATAAGTGGCACTAGCAAGTTTGTAGAGGGTGTGTGGAGAACTGACCACTTTTTAACATAAAGGACACCAAGAATTTGGTATGCCCTGCTTCTTGCTTTCCTTTCCTTATGGAATATCAACATGGAAATACAATAATGAACTGGTTTATTTTACAAAAGAAAACACAGATTTGATAAATGAAATGCATCATTATGCTTTAAAATCAATAGACCCCACCCCGTGTTCTTTGGATTTCCACATAAGTTGTACGTGTTGATTAATGTTTGTAAGTGAAAGGGTTAAACCATGTACGGAGGAACAGCTCTAAAGAGATGGCTCCCACATTGCGTTCCCTGTTCTTTTGATGACGGGGTGCACACGTGGACTGCAAAGGGAAAAATCCTTGCTTCCTCTGTATAAAGAACATTGTCAAGATTACTTTAACCCACTGCTAAAGAATGCCTTTATTTTTTAGTGCGCATTTCTTGCACCTTTGAAAACTGCCTTGCTTTCCAAATGAAAACCTAAAATATTTTTTACAAAATGATTACATTGAAGAATGAACAGCTGTTTGCTATGCAACCTATCAGCAATGAGCCTGGGGAAGAAATATGTTCTGTATTATGAACATAGCCAATATGAAAGTGTTTATATGATGTAATTGCCTACAATGACGGGGACTATACATGTTGACCAAGAAGTCCCTTCCCCCTATGTCATCTTGTCAATTTTCCTTTTCCAGCCCTTTCCCAAGGGACAGTATCAGTCTATACAAAAATGCCCTTCTTCCAGTGCAAGATTCTTGTGTCTATTAGTATTATTATTCCAGTTTGCTCCAAAACCCACAATGATTGTGGCGCTTCCACCACAGGTATTATTTACATGCATACACTTAAATATCCTAATAAAAGTTAGTTATTTAGATTACATCTTTAAATCTATAGCAGGAGAGGGAAATGGCTTTAACAGAGTTCTGACCAGGTGAAAGCTGCTCTAAACAAAATGGGAGAAGGGCACAAAACCAGGTTCTGTTAGTAGAATCAGCAACAGGGACAGATGACATCAAGGGGAAAACACAGCCCTCGTGTGGAACCGGGTAGTTGATGTGGCATCAGAGCAGTTTTCAGCTAGTAAGGAACAACAGAGACCAGACCGGAATTCCAGGTTCAATGAGACTGCATTTCAGAGAAAGGCGGGACTTCCAAGAAAAATGGTGTAAGGTCATTAGAGATGAGTCTACATGGAAGCTGCGGCTGGCTCTTTTTCTGCAAGCTTTCAGCTAGGGCTTCATTTGATCTGGACTGCTACTAAAGGCAAGCTCCTTCTTCCAGAAGACTCCTTACACAAAGAGGAAATCATGTTGCTTGCCTAAGCGCCTCAACTGAATCTTTCAGTTTCTTTAAAACACCTGAATGCCAGAGAAGGTAACTAGCAGTGTGTACTCATGCAGGCAAAATGCTGCGTCCGGAAAAGTCTCAGGAATGTGAAAACACCACTTTTAGCAGTAGTTTCTAATTGCCACGTCACTACTGTAACATACAACTAACTCACTTGCAGTGGTTTCTGGGTTTCTACATAAACCTGGACCATGGAGTCATGTAGCTGGAAGCCTCTACAGCGTTGCTGCCTATCAGGAGCGGAAGATCAAAGATCCAGCCTTACGTACAGTGAGCAGCAGGAGCTTTTACAGCACGCAGTTGTTCTGTTGTAAGTCTTCGTATGTATGTGTGTTGGAGGACGTACACCTAATGCGGTGGTTTGCAACCATGCGTAATATAAGGCTTGATGAGCTTTTTACAGTGAAAATGCGGAACTTTGGGGATTTCCCTAGCAAGTTTAAGACCTCTTTTGATTCTAAGAAGGTTGTAGAAAATTAAAAATCTATATGCTTAAGAAGAGAAAAAAGGAACTGAATAAAAAGCAGTGTCTTCTTGACATTAATGGGGTGTTCACTGAAATTCCTGCGAAGATGTCATTTGATGTTTTCCCTGTGAATAATTCAGATGAGGAATGTCTTCTCTTTCATTTTTATTACTATCTAGCCCTTTCACTTTCATTTTGACCTTCCAGGTAACTACACAAATTTACTGCTGGGAGGGGGTGGGTGTCAATAGCTGGCACATTGATTGGCCCTACGTTTTAAACTGTGGGTCAGATTCTGAAGCGAGACCCAGCATCCATTCCAGTATTATTTTTCTAATGTGAATACTGACTGCTTCACAAGATACAGTGCCATATTTTTTGTACATCTGGAACAAATGCTCCAATTACCATATTTTGAGAATTTAAATACAAATAGAAGAGGAACACAAATAACTTACAAATGCAAGCAAGCAAGAGTGTTGCAACTAATGAGACACATTATTTCTAAGCAGAGGTAACAAAAAGGAGGAAGTTAGGGCAGTCATGAATTTTTAGAAGACAGACATGTTGAATCAGATGGCCTTTATCTCTCTCAGAAATCTTACTGCCTTTCTTTCCTTGGCACTTCCTTCAAATACCCTTCCAACACCCTGAGGCACAACATGGGACAAAGGCCTCCAATGAAAAAAACACATAAACCAGTGCAAGTCCTGTAATTTATAGTAATGAAAAGCAGTTTTTCTAGTGTATGTCATGAAATCAGTCTGCTGCCCTGTACAGTACACTAACAGAGACCATCTGAGCATCACAGATTACAGTTTAAATTGTTTACATAGGTGCACATGGCAAGAAGAGGAGATGACATGTACTTATTTTGGAAATCACTAAGTAGACAGGCAGTCCTCCAAACCTTTCTGGAGGTTAACTGATCTCCTGGAAGCTGTCTTCTAGGAACGTAAGGATTTTTATTTATGCTCTTTAGAACTGTGAACTGTAAGATACGCTGTTCTGACTTTACAGTTATACCTGTAGAAAAAATTCAATAGGAATTACCCTCTTTTAACTTAGCCTAGGTGGACGGTTGTTTGGTGTTTGGTGGGTTTTGTAGGGTTTTTTTATAAGTGGACAGTAACACTGCACTGTTAAATGAGTGATTTTGACCCTGAATCTTCTGTGAAGAAAGATGTGTATTGTACCTGCATATATAAGCACAACACTAAGTTTATTAAACTCTACATATTTGTACTGTAATTGATTATTATATTTTTTTTATTTCACATTGTTTAGAATACAGTTCTTTTTCTTTTTTAAAAAATAGGCTTTTATTATGATTTTCATCCTAGTTTGTGCAGCTGTGTATAGAGCTAGGTTTAAGGCTAGTTGGAAGATAAAAACTGTGTTTGTTGCAAGTGCATTTGCACAGATGCCATGGTCTCATTCTATTGGTTCTCTTTAAACACATTTATATGGTGATATATCAGCACCTCAACTCATCCGAAATTAGCCAAGAGGGGCATATAGAAAGAATGTAGAAAAAAGGCAAGTAATGGTGTGTGTCAATCCTAACACTCTCTTAACTGTTGATACACCTGCAAACTTTGTTTGCAGTCATTTCACTTTTAATAAATTTAATTACTTAGTTTTCCAAACCAAATAGAGTGAATTCAAGGATGTGGCAAACTGTATCTACTAAGGTCACTTTTGGAAGATGTCATTCGGTTCTTGTTAAAGGCAGAACTGAGGGGACAAATGGAAAATCAGACATTGAAACCATAGATATTTTCTGCATATTCTCAGAACTGTGTTTTGCTTATTCTAGGGAAGGAATGAAAGTATTATTTCTATTAATCACTAGCTGTCACAGAAATATTTCTCATTAAGAAAGCTCATATGAATCTGTGTAACCTTAAGTAAATGCGAAATATTATTACTTTATATACAACCCGTTAAAACAAATATTCATCATTAAAAAAAACAAAGTAGTGATGTTTGTTATTACTGTGGACTGTGAATAGAAGGAGAATGGGACAGAAAGTACCAGGTGTGGGTAAAACCCTGATATTTATGCCTACACTGAAGCACTTCACTGTATGTGGTGAAGGAGCACAGTGGCACTTTGCGGGGAATAAGTATCAGTGAAGAACTTAAAGCCCCGAGAAAGAAAAGGGACCATGTTGAGAGGTCAAGTACATTCGATGCTACCCTCAAATGCATTCAGTAATGAACAATGAGGCAGTAATGAGGATGAGGCAAATATCTACTCAGACTTTTTATGCATCATTAGTCAAGACAGTGGGTATGATGGCTGAACCAAAATACTCAAGGAAAACAACTAATTTTGGATCAAGCCACATTTTTTTCATTTTCTCCCCAGCAAAACAATAAATTGAAAAGAGGGTTGACCAGAAACAAAACATTGTCTTCAGCTTATTTAGTCCCTCTTCATTTTAGTTTTGCTACATAAATTAGAAGTGAAACATTGACAGTTTTGTTCTGAAAATCTTGTAATGAAATGCTTAGTCTCTCCTAAATATATTTCCTTTCTGAATGTTTTTTCTAAAACCATTTATGAAATTTGACCCAATTTCATAAATACTTTTATTCTCCCTTCATGATGTGTTGAAGTGGTTAATCACATTCTCCATTGCCAGTATTTTGTTTCCCGGGAATAAAGACCACTCATGTTTTTATCCTCTTAATTGAAATGCGTAATGCCTCATCACCAAAATATTTGAATGTTTTCCATATTAAAAAAACGCTCTCCACAAAACCTCTTCCCTTCACTTTTCCTTCATGTAGTAGAACAACAATGCAAAAATGAGAAATCAGTATAGTTAAATTTAAAGATATGTGCATGAGTGACAAAAGCTGAGGTTGAAGAGATGGGTTTTGTACGTGGTTCTGAGAATGGCAAAATATTTGTCCTTCCTCAGGTTCTTCCTTCACTGAGCAGGTGGGGGAATGCAACTGGTGTAATCCCTCAAAAGGAAGACAAATTACTCCAAGGTAGCATCAGCCTGACACAGTCTGTGTTCCAAGTCCAAATTCCTGAATGAAAAAGGGAGGGGAAGGCATGTATTGTTTAGCTACTACAGATGGAATAGCACTAAACAAATTCTCTACAGTAATGATAGCTGTGGTCTACTGAGTTTAGCAGCAATTTCTTTTTTTCCTCAGGACACATACATATATATGTGTGTGTGTGTGTGTGTATATATACGTATGTTTTGCTCCTTGGTAGAGTGAGCTGCAGTAATTAAAGCAACAAATCCAGCAACAATCCACACGCCTCTCCAGAGTTCCATGGTTCAAATGTACAGTCTTTCTGGCTAGCCCCAGACAGGAGGATGAGAAGTATTTTAAAGCCAGAGATTATTTGGATAGCTGCTCTCTATAAAGTCAACAAAATCATAAGTCTATTAGTTTGACATTTGAAAGCCACACATCCCAAATGAAGACCAAAAAAAAAAAAAAAAGCTGGTCTTTTTTTTTTTTTTTTGTGAGGACTTTTCCCTCTTTTTAGACAAACGATTTCAGACTTGCCTGGACTGAGCTGCAGCTAATTGTTTTGCCATGCTGAGCAATCCTGAAGGGGACTGTGCTAAATTCAGAGTAAAGAGGATGCCTTGTTTTGCTTCTGTGGTGGTTCTATGCAGATATTTGATAAGACAAAGCACAGGAACGAGCTGTTTGGGATGCTGCAGTCGAGTGCCCTGGAGATGGAGTAAAGCTGTCCACTATGACTTAGACACAGATATCTTAGCACAGTTCCCACATAAATGAATTGAGATGGAAGTATAATGTTTAGTTGCTAATTACATTTAGACTCCTTTGGGGAACCCACCAAGATTTCTATGAATGTACAGTTCCAGCCAGTGAGCAGACAGAATTAATCCATTGGTTTGCTCTAACAGGGGACCTAAAAAGAACAATTACTTACACTGCTGTGATTGCCCTTCTTCAAGGTTAAATTCTCCATACAGATTCCACTGTTGTTCACATCAGATGATTTTTATTTGAAGAGCCCTGAAAGCTATTACATTAGCTATCCACTTATTTATTTTTGCTAAATTAACAATAGTGCTTTTGGTTAATGATAACGATTTATATTTTTTTCATTGGTGGCATCTTTATCCTTTAAAAGCCACATTTTAAAAATATAAAAACATTAAAAAAATCGGAAAATAAAACTTGGGAGAGACTTCAAAAGCTTTTCTCATCATAACCCGATTTTCCAGCAATGACTTTTGATGACAGATGTTTGTCTAACAAAACCTGTTTGTTCTAAAAACCCTCCATACCTGCCACACATTACCTATTCTAATGCTTAATTCTTACTGCCTTTACAACATTTTTCTTAATGACTTGATCTGAATTTCACTTGATGCAATTTAAACTCATGATGTGCGTCCCCTGATTGTGCTTGGGTTTTCATACGCCGTCTCCTTCTAGTTGAGATGTTGCCAGTGCTGAGACAGCACAAAGATTTCTTCAGTTGTACCGTCCATTTTCCACAACAGCATGATACTGTTAATTCTCATTCAGTTTGTAGTCCCAATACAGTCCCTTATCCCTTGGTGAGGAAATGTGCCTTAAACTGACATTCTCTGGCATAGGTTCATCAAATTCATTACTTCTGCATAAGAATCCTGCCTTTATGCCTTTCGTTTCCTTTTTTTTAATTAGTGCACTCGCAATTTTTGTGTATTTACTCAAATACTGCATTCATATACATATACATGTACAAATATACATATTTGGAAGTAGCAAAGTGGATGCACACTAATGCAAGTAAGATCTCTGGTGTAAAATACTGTCATTTGTTATAGTGAGTTTTCTGTTCAAGAGAGTTTCCAAGACATGAAGAAATATGGAGATGTTTATAGGGAAACCATGTGTGGATTGAGGAGAATGATCAGGAACTGACGATGTAGCAAAAGATGCAATATTTAGCTCTTTCAGACAAGAGGTAGCTGAGGAATGTAACAGTAATAATCTCATTTTGCAACCTGATTCTCAAAAAAATCATACATTCATTAACACTATGGCTATTGCAGGTTCCCCGATTAGACTTGACCAGGTGTTTATGTCTCTTCCTAATGTTTTCAGAAGGGGAAATGGCCTTGCTGTCAAAATACCGCGTTCCTCTCCTGCACTGCCAGGTCTGTTCATGGGAATTCTTTGTCGAACAGACACATGTAACACTGATTCCTAAACGTTACGTCAAGCAGTTTATACACACATCAGGTAGGTTCTCCTCAGCAGTCAGCATGGTCTATATACATCCAATGGGACTGCATCCTATGAAAATAAGGTAAATTTAAATCTGTAAAATAGATTGCCACGTTTTGGCTAGCTTGGTTAGGCTTTCCATGTCAGTGCATATTTTAGGCATTGTATTTTAGGAGAACCTTACTAATACTAAGGTGCCTTTACAGTGTCAGGGAGGCCTTCCTAGCTGTAAATGAAGAACATAATTTTCATGACCAAACTATTTTTCTTTCTAATACAGTATTTTTGTTTTTTTCTTTTAGGTAGAGAGGATTGTAGACAAAAGGAAGAACAAGAAGGGCAAATGGGAATATCTCATCAGGTGGAAAGGGTACGGAAGCAATGAAGACACCTGGGAACCTGAACATCATCTATTACATTGTGAGGAATTTATTGATGAGTTCAATGGACTACATGTTACTAGAGAAAAGCGATCGAGACATGGGAAACAGGCCAGCGCTCCAAAATTTTTGCGGGAAAGCCGAGGGACATCTCTTGAGAAAATGTCACATAGACCTTCTGAATCTGGGAAGTCTAAAGGGTCAACACACAAAAGAAAGAGAATTAATCCATCTCTTCAAAAACAGAAAAGAGGATACGCAGCAAAGCCAGCATCTGCTAATGACAGGGCTGCTAAAACTGTGACTTACCGAACTACTCCCAGCGGTTTACAGATCATGCCACTGAAAAAGCCACATAATGGTCTGCAGAATGGAGATGGCAGTCATGAAAAAGATTCTAGGCATTTTGGGAATGGCTCACAACAGCAAAACGTGGATTTAAATGATCACGAAGGAGAACAAAATTTGCCCAGTGTGTTGGAAGTTAGTAATGATTCACCTGTTGTGAATGGAATTGGTATGTGATTTAAACAGCTACGGTCTTTTGGGGGGTGGGGGCGGGGGGGGGGGGAGGAGGGGTGTTTAATTGCAGCAACTGCAAATAGAGAGGCCACTCATGGAAAAATCATTGTCACGCTCCACAAGTGATATGGAGAGAGCGTGAGGTTTCACACTCTTTCCCAATGTGTTATATACCATTTTTTTATCAGTTGGCTGCCCTCCTTCTATTTCCCAAGGAGTGACATGAAGCAGTGGGGTTTGTTACCTGCCTTTGCAGTATAAAGTCCTTGTGAGGAAATGATGACAAGGCACCGAGTAGGAGTGACAACTGAGATATGTATAATACTGCAGCTTTGATTTTGCGTATGACCAAGTCACAAATCACTTCTCAGTTACTGTGGGCTCAGACCCAGTGGTCTAGAAAGATCAGGATGATTTTAAAAGCAAAATCCATACTGCTGTTGCTAAAGTATCCTAGTGGAATGGCCGAATACCATTCCAGTTCCTCAGTATTAATGCTCGTCATATTCAGGAGTACTCAGAACTGCCAGGTCCTTGTCTCTGACTGTGACTGGATACATCAGTAGTTGCAAGACATACTTGATGGGAAGTTACAAACAGCCTCAAAATAAACAAGAAGAAAGAGGAGAAATTTCTTTCTGATCCTCATAGTTACCCAATAGCTTAGTTGTCAAAGAATAAAGGTTTATGTTCTTGATAGATGCTGTTCGGCTTAATGCAACTAAGTACCTCCTCATTATCTATGTGTGTCCAATTCTTTGAGTTTTGGGGGGTTTTTTCCAATTTTTTCCAATTCAAAATTCCAATGCAAAATTTAAAGCCTCAGTGGTGCTTTGTGGCAGTAATTTCAGGAGTTAACAATGAGGTGTACATTTTATTTGATCAGGTTTTGCGGTTTGTGGGTTTGTTTGGGCTTTTTTTTTTTTTTGACCTTTACTTTCATTGAAGAAGTTCTTGTCCCTATACGAAGGGATAAAGTGGAAGGTATCCTGTCAATCATTAGGCAGCCCCAGCTTTTTTAGCCTTCCTACCATGTGGAAGTCTTTCCAGATTCCTAGTAGTTTTCCGTATCCTCTTGTGCCTTTGGTGTGTGGGGTTTTTTTAATACCTTTTAAAAACAGCAGGAGCTGTTCCAAATGGTTTCCTACTGCTTACTGATATAGTGGCGATACAACCTTTTGAGTATTATTTTTTTCTGCTGTTACACACTGCATAAAGGTTTGCATTGAGGATACACAGTTGCTCTTAGGGTTTTTTTCTTTGCTGGTTACAGTTAATTTAGAACACAGCTATATGTATGATTCTTTTCATTATGCATTTAATCTGCTTTACTGTTGCCAATTCACCTTTTTCTTATGACTCAGTGAAGCTCTTCAAAATTTTGTTCTGGTTTTTACTTGTATTCCCTTCAAATTTTCCTCTCATACTTCTCTTCCCAGTTCATTAATACGTACATTAAATAAACTAATCCTTCTGCAGGTCCTTGGGGCAGCCAACTACTAATCATTTGACATGATGAAAAGTAACCATTTGTTCCAATTATTTATTTTTATTAGCCACTTTCTATAGCCCATGATAGCACTCATTTCCTTAACAGCTTCTTGTGAACTGCTCTGCCAAAAACTTTTCAAAAGTCAATATAAATCGTATCACTTTGCTTTCCATTTTCCACCCTACTGGCAACCTAGCAAATGCTACTTGATTTGGGAAGTAGGACTGACCTTGCCCAGTCTAGTTGATTACATTCTATAACTACCGGGATCTTTCAAGCCAGGCATCAAGTATCTTCTTACAGACTCCCAAACCAGCAAAATGCGTGGTCAGCTTTAAATGCCTACGTAGCCCTGCTGATGTCAATGACACCTCAAACTGAGAGTGCAGGCTTCTGTATTTTGATGACTTTGAGCTCATACAGGAGTGCTGACAAAGTTACCTGCTTCTTTAAAAAGACTCACGTATCTAGTTACAGATGTGTATAAAGTTATTTTTCTTTGCTTTCTTACTGTTTCTAATGAAGTTTTTTTATCATTTGTTTTATGTTATTCGTTGGGGAAGTTCTTATACAAAATCTGTCTTTAAAATGCATTAATTCCCATATTTTAGAATCTCTTTTTTTAAAACAAAAACCAAAGGGCCACAAAGAACTGTGAAGTCAAATAAGTCTTTCATTTCTCCCCACGAGAGCTAATGAATGGCATCCATCAGCCCCTGTTTGAATAATCCCTGTAAGAGAGCTCTATTTCAGTAGAAAGCTGCTTTGCGTAAGCACCCAGGTGTTCTGCCATGCACAGAGGGCTCCTGGTCTAACAGCTGATGTCTGCAGCTCTTGAAAAAGTTCCTTTATGACTGTTTTTGCATTCTCCAAATCCACCACTTCTGTATTTTGCTGTCCTTTCTCCCTTGCATTCTGACCTCCCTGTAAGCAAAAGCAAGCAATCTTTAAATCTCTACCTGGTTCTCATCTGAAAAACCCATAGTCAGCAGCACTCCCAAGGTCAGAAATCCCTCCAGTCTTGCTTTGTGATACCCAGCGCATTCACAGTGGAGAAAACCACAAAGAGGAGAGATGAGGCTACCAAAGTAAGAGCAGACAGAAACTGATGAAGAAGGGTCAAAATAAAAATACTAGCTTTTTTTCCTAATATTGCGCTATAAGTTTGAGAGAAGTCACATTTTCTGATACAGGATTTTACATCATTTGAAATGTCAGATTGAAGAAACTTACACTACTCTTCAGCAAGTCCAGCAATTTACTGAACTCCATCAGTATTCACACTCACAGGGAAGCAGCCCAGAAGATGCCAATGTGATTCTGCCATGTGTCCTGTTAGTATCCCAAACTCATTTTAATTGGGATAGATGTCACATGAAAACTGGTCTGAAATTTTACAAATTCCAAATAAAGAAAGTTTCAGGGGAAAAAAAAATGCCAATTTGTTGTATAACAGAAGTTTTGTTCCAAACATCTTGCGTTTCAAAACTTTCTCCAAATCTGAGCCAGGGTCCCAAGGCTTTGTCCCTTGAGACTGGGAGCAATGTGGCAGTCTGCTTGGCAGCGCTCCCACGTTTAGCTTCGAGGCAGCCAGCTATGCCAGAGGTTTCAGGCAGTCTGCCACAGAGTCTGCGAGTCGAAAGCGCGGCATGCCCCATCAGCGCCCGCAGGGCTCCCGGGCACTATATGCAGAACACAGAGGGAACACGGAGGACCTGGGTTTGGCTCCCAGAAGCTGTGGCTCCTGGGCAGCCCCATGCAGAATCCAGTGAAGCTGGCATTTGTGTCAGCTTTGAGATTGCCTGTACGGAGCCCAAATGAATGTCAGACTCATTTCACAGTGAAGCGTAAGGGTGCACCAGACATGTGTGTAGAAAGTTTAAGTTGGGCTTGAGATGAAGCCTAGGTTCAGAAAACTCAAAAATTCCTCACAACTTGAAAACTCATTTATAGGCCCAGCTCTGCTGCCAGTGTTGGCCTGTAGTTGAAGGCCTTCAAAACCCATCAACTTGAACCAGTATTCTTTCATATCATGATAATGTTTAGCTACCAGCATACTGAATCAAGCAATATAATTAGTAACTTATAAACTATAACTAATCAAAAAGTATCTTCGTTTGTTTGTCTGTGGCATGCCATTTCTATTGAAACAAATAATAGCTATTTGAAAATTAGGTTTTGATGACTCCTTGAATGGAGTTCCACCAGCCTGTGTTTCGTTTTGTGTAGACATTCACTTGGGTACCAGCGTTTCCTGATCAACCTGTAGATAAAACTCTTACCAGTAAGCTATTTACCCCAGAAGGATGGCTGTATACCTACAGATGTATGCACAAAATCATATATGCACCCCTGTGGAGGCCTGGAGCCTTGCTGAAGTTGGGAAAGACCTTTCCCACCAAAACCTCTCCTCTACCTTCCACACATCCTGTCATAAGGAGAGTAGAGTCATCTTCACTGACAGTTATTTAAGGGTCTGCAAATTGGAAAATGTTGAAAAAGTCTGTGGGACAACATCCAGTGATGCTCTCAGGAGTTAACAGTACCGTTCTTTCTGATTACATATATCGTCTTCTATTACCACATTTCTCTTTCTCTCCAGATATTGTAATTGAGAGTGATTGTTTTGTCAAGTTTCTTGACAGCATCAAAAAACATTCCCTTTTAATTTTGTCTTTCCTTTTTCTACATCACTCTGTTTCTGTACCATCTGCTGAAGAATTTTTGCTTGTCACGTATCACTAACCACTGTTTTTCTCCATTAGGAAAATCTTTGTAGTCTCTTGGTGCCCTTAATTTAAATACTCTCTGTGAACTTAGTCACTGCTTCCTCTTGTTTTTTTAGCTTGTTCTGTTTTATTTATTCTGGAGCAATACTGGCAGTAAAAGACAACCAAATATGCTTGCTTTCTCGGTTTGGATAAAAACTCATTGCTTTTAGATATCTTACAGATGCTCCTTTAGTGAAGAAGTCTGAAATTATTAGTAAATTATCAACAGATCACTGCTTTTAAGTATGCACAGTATTAACCATTACCCACAAGAAAGACAGAAAGGAGACAGAAAAAGGCTATGGGGAAGACTGAGGAATGCCAAGCTGTTTTACCAGGAAGAGTAAGGCAGCATGGTTTATTTCACCTAGAAAAATTAAAGCCCTAACTCCATGATCTTTTTCATTCAGCTTAAACGCATGCTGTTCACAAAAGGAACAGTCCCACTCTCCTTCCCAGGATATCCTGATCGTTATTCCCATCCCTTCCCCTGCACCAGTTTTAGTACTCTTGAGGCTACAAGGCAAACCTGATCTGTTTGAAAATTAACTGTTTGGCTGGGTGAGTTTCCAGCCAGAAGAGTTCATCTGGTCAGTTGACTACCTGCATGCTAGTACCAGCACAAGGATCACTAGGTAGAGTGGTGGCACAGAGCCACTGAAACTGTGATGAAACACTAAGACAAGATATATCTGAAAATAACAGTAGCTTGAGGTGTCCTCTTGTATTGGATAGCAGCAGTGGAAGGAGATGGGGACATCTGAATCCTCTAAAGCGTTGAGTGATCTGAGGCTCATTGCGATCTTTTCTCTCTTCCCTTTCCTACTCTCTGACTGCCTCATCTTTTTAGACTATAAATTCCTAATGTTTTCTGCGGTGCCTAGTATAATGGAGCCCCAGTCTCAGACTCAATCTGGCGTCTTTAAGCACTTTCTGGTACCAACAGCAGCAGCAGTAACATCATTGCAAGTTGTCCCCTTTGACAGTAGTGGAGTGCTAGAGAAGACCCAGGGACAGGCAACTAAACCGCAGAGGATTACAAGAATAAAAGAGGCTTCAGTTTGGAGAAGGGGAGGCTGAGGGGGAGTATGATCAAAGTTTACAAAATCATCAAGGCCTCAGATAAAGTGAATGCAGAACTGTCGTTCACTAAACCCCTCAACAACAGAACTAGGGACCACTCACTGAAACTGGTAGAACATCAGATAAAAGCACAGATGAAAGAAAATTCTTCTCTGTGTAGTGGCTACACAACTTCTCCAACTCATACCATAGGAAGCTGTGGAGACAGGCAGCATCAACAGGCTCAAAAGGGGATTAGAGAAAGCCTTGAAAAGGTCCACAAGCAAATACCGAAGGAAACAGGAAGGTTGAAGCCTCTCATATTCCTATACAACACTTAGGGATGATACTAGGGCAGATGACTGCAGAAAGTGGCCCAGTTTGCATTTTCTCCTTAAGTAGCATCCTTTACTGCCATTCCTGGAGAATGATTAATAGATGCACCAGTGGTCTGGGAATATCTCAAGTTCCGTTAAAAAATATTGAAAGTGCTGATTAAAAACAAGGTGATAATTAAACTCCCACTAAGGAAGAAGTATTTTCTCCCCTTCTGCTTTCTTTTTGTACTTAGTCTGAGCATCAAATACTCACTACTAAGCCAGTAAACCACATTTAGAGGTACTGTAAGCTTACGTAATTTGTGACATCCTTCATTTGTTTTACATGCAGCAAGATTGCTTTGAGAATGTCTCTTTTTTCCTACGTCACAGTCATTTTTCATCTTGATATATTAAGGCAGTGTTACCCTTGTGTACATTAAGCAGGTGCTAACTACTAACCCTCATGCAGAGAAAATCTGGGTGCTTTGGTGGCTCCAGAGCAAAGCTTCAGTAGCTCCATTACATCCATGCAGCGGGCATGCAAAATTGGCCTGGTTTCACATGAGTGTTGTCTTTAGATTTTGCTGATCATTTTTTCCAGTTTATCAGATTAAACAAGATTACAGGGCTGTGCTGTATATACTACTGAAACATCAATTTACCCGCTATATGTTGCTCTGTTAATCATCTATTCTTGGAAATGACACTTTTCCGTTTCTGTTTCTCTTATATGTAATTTAGATCTTTCCTCTGGTTAAATTTATGTCTGCTGGCATGCAGATAGTTAAAATATAGTGGTAAGATCTTTAGTTTCTTACATCATGTATTTAATTTACATCCTGGATACATTATTCAAACAAAGGAATACAACAAAAACATAAACAAAATTATTACTATGAGGCTTTTTGTTGAGCTTGATAATTTGTGTGAATTAATCTTCTGCTATTCTCTTAGCATCTGTATTTAAAATAGATGAGGCATAATCTTCAACACTAGGTTGATAATCAGTACAGGTAGTCTGACACTTCTTCCATTCAATGTTCATTTGTGCCTCTGATTTTGTAAGCTTTTTGCACTTTTTTGTGAGACTGAACTCTTCACATCTTAGTAGTTTATTGCTGGGTCAAGCAACATAGTAAGGACTGAATAGATAAAAATGTAATATTTAAAAGTCTGTCTCAGTCAAATAAGTGATTTGTTTCAGTGTATTATTCCCAATGACACTAGTTTTCCATTAGTAATTTCTTAAGTTGATTTTTGTTTGTAAGAATACATGTCAAAATATATGCAGTTGCAAAACCTTATTCATAATTTTTAAAATACAAGCACATGGTAATTTCTGCACTTGTAGATAAATCTTGTCAAGAAAACAAATTTCAAATTCTGCTGGCTTCAAATTACTTTTTTTCAAATTGATGATCTAATGTAATTTGTCAGTGTTTGCATTGCACCAGTTGAATCCTCCATTCAATATAATAAGGTGATGCTTTAGATGGTATCTCTTAATTTAACATAAAAAGAGGTTTATGATTGACTGAAATAGCTGACTTTTTAACAAACATGCATTTCTGTGTGTAGATATATGTGTACACGCATGCACACATTACATGACAAGGCCCAATGACGCACCAGTTAAATACTATTAAGCACTCTATATATCTTAACATTATGTATCGTAACTGCAGGGTATATATACAGGCATTTCACACACTATGAACAATCCTACAGGTCACTTCCAACCGTGGGGTATCAGACAATTCAGTTACCAGCATAAACGTTAAGTAGAAACATAGCTAATCCAAAGTGAAGGTAAGTGATTTTGGTTTGGAGAATAATCTGTTATGAATTCACCATTCAATTCTGTTCCAACAGAGCACTTTTAATTGGATAGTGGTCATTTAAACGATACAATTTAAATCTATGTTCTAATAGTCATGTCATCTGCCCTTTAAAAATTCCTGGCTATTTGATACCAGAAGCTGGAACAGGTCAGCTTTGGCAGGAGTAAAGAACAGAACAAACAAAGGTGTTTTCATTCAGCTCTTTCTTGGCCTTTCTTAAATACACCGTATTGTGGGCTCATGTCTATTTAAACAAAAAACAGATTTGGAAACTATTCCAATGAACAGAGTGACTTTAATCTCTGTTCCTCAGGAGCCTGTCTCTGCTTTACTTTTAATGGCAATAGTGTGAAACATCTGTAATTAGAAAAGGAGTATTGCATAAAAATCTTGTACAGATATTTCCACCATTCTGGCTCAGCATTGTTACCAATCATAATATATTGCCTATTACAGAAGAACTGTAAATATAAACAAAGTAATAGTTTACAGTTCATACACAGTGTAAGTCAGAATAAACCGTCTTTTAAAACTGACATACTTTTAGCCTCATTTGTTTTTAAGGAGGAACTGTATCATGTCAGTTCCCTTTCTTTCCTAAGCTGGATAGCCTCCAAAATGGCATCAACATTACTATTTCCTATGTACAAAGTCCAATATTATTATCATACCTGTTTGTCAAAAGACAGTAATTACTGTTCCTGTAAAAGGTAATGCGCAGACGCGCGGGATCAGAGCAGGGGACAGCTAACTGCTACTTCTAACACCAGCCACAAGGATACGTGGAAGAAAATGCCAGTTGTGGCAGCTTAGTAAGAACTCCCCTGACTTACTGTCACATAGAGGTGTGCACCAGGTGTGTAGTCGCATTGTCCTTGGAATCTGGTCATGACTTTCTGGTCACCATAAAAGGAAGAAAATGTAACTTCAAAAGATGGGATTTGGAATAAACCTGTCATGTCAAGTTTTTCTAAAGCTGAATCAGAACCTTCCTATGAATTCATGGATCACCCCAAATGCATGTGAAAGACTGCGGTGCAGTTGTTTTCATCTTCAAAGCAAAACTGATCCCATTAGGAGTACCAGTCCTACGTGCTACAGTTCATTGGATCTAGAGGTTGTCTGATCAAAGAAGAAAAAGTACTGCGTGTTGGAATATAGCATAGGAAGGATGGCTTGAGGCCAAATTTGGCTAGCCAGGCATATTTCTGATTTACCAAATTTATCACATAGAGGCTGTTGTAAATACTGAGCTAGAAAGTATCACTCTATTTCTTTGAAGGCATAGACATAATTGTGCTTTGATTCTTTCCATCTGAAAGGTTCTTCTCTGGCCAATGGAAGCTTGAATCTACACAGCACTGTGAAAAGGAAACTGGATGGAGAGAAAGATTATGTCTTTGATAAGAGACTGAGATACAGTGTGCGTCAAAATGAAAGTAACTGCCGGTTCAGGGACATTGTAGTCCGGAAAGAAGATGGTTTCACACATATTTTGCTGTCGAGTCAGACTTCAGATAACAATGCACTGACCCCAGAGGTAAGCATGTAGCCATAAAAGCCAAAGAAAGCCATCCTAATGTGTGGGTTATCTTGGAAACACTACACTTGAACTGGATTTTATGTATTTTTTTTCCTAACTGATTTTCTTAGAAAAGAAATATAGAGTTCAGATATATCTAACTTTTTCACACTTGGGATTCCTGTCAAAAAGAATGCAATAGAAATTAATTTTTAATTTACATGTCTGAAACTGAAAATTAGAAGTAAAGAACGGAATGGCAGAATCGGTATTTCCAGCATGGTTTGTGTGAGTCAGTTTTTCACATGTTGAAGTTACTGATATTACTATCCTTAGGAGAAATCTGGTCCCTTTCATTTTATTAATTTAAACAGTGCTCCAGTTGTTGCATATGGAGAATTTCAGGCTATATCCTGAGACAGTAATTCTAAAAGTACATCTTGATCCCTAATTGCTTTTTCTCTGAATCACTTTATGAGTCCTTATTTATGAAACCTTAACCAATTAGGGGCTCTGTTCTCAGCTGAATTGCTTAGTTGTGCAACATACAGATTATATTGATGAATTCCCTTGTTCCAAACATCATACACTTAAGGTCAGACTTGGACTTGTAGCTTGTACTACTCCAGTACATACATGAGTAGCTGGAAGGGCTGAGAAGCTTTTCCTTCCATTCTCTGTGATCCCAGCATGGTGGACGGCAATACCCTGGTATACCTTTCCCATGTCAGAACAAAAGGGGTGTCAATAAATGCCTGCATCAGGATGCATGTCCTGGAGAGCAGAGAACATGCCTGAGCCCTGTTCCACATGGGCACTACTGGCCTGATGGAAAGGGGCTACCATAGACCAGAGAGGAAGCACCAGGAGCTGCCTCCCGGCCCCAGTTTTGCCTGTCGGAGCATCCTGCAGGCAGAGTTCCGCCACGAGCTGCCCACAGTGTGGCAGATCTCTGCCTTTTTCTGCCCTGCAGACACGCCAGTGCAGCTCTGTCTTACACAGTAACTTCAACATAAGAACGTATGAAATATCAGTTTGAGCACCACCTGAGGGAAAAGTAGATTGTAGCTTTGAGGAACTATTTCATTCAATAAGAAACCGAGTAACTTTGAAATTAATTACATGTAATGAGCTTCAGATAAAACCACGGTCAGGTATGATGGGCCCTAAATTTGACTTCCCTTCCCAAATGCACACCTACACATGGACATTAATACACAGAATGATACTAGATAGTTAAAACTGATGGTACATACATTTATCACTCCTAGTTTTAAAACTATATAATATTTAAAAGGACTGTCTTGTAAATTAACACAGAACACCAAACACCTGCTTTTAATACCAATTCCTTAAAACACATTCAATTACCTGAAATCCATCATTCCATCCATGTATTAATTACCACTAATTGACCCTGCAGGTAATTTAACTGAAGAGCTCAAGGGCCTGAAAAAGTATAAAATCAAGGCCTTACTATGCTCAGGGTGAACAGACATACCTTTACGTTGCTGGCTGTGCTGTTCCGCATCAGCAGTGTTCAAATGCTCTAACCAGTGAATTAATTCAGGTTCTTCAGGTCAGCCAAACCAATCCGTTTCATTCTTTGAAAACTTCCAATATGCTGGGAACCCACCTCTGTGGAAGAATAAATGATAAGCATATAACAGTTCTTTTCTTGCATCACCAGTATAGACTATTTCTAGAACCTTTACTGAAGCTTACTCAAAAATACATTTTAGAAAACCACATTACTGACCAGGATCTGGATGGTCAGGAATTAATCAAGGTAATGAGTTCTCCACACTGAGATTGTCTGTTTAAAACTCATCCAGGCTGAGAGCAATTGAAAGCTCTTGCCCTCCAAAGGCTGCTTGCTGGCAAACATGAAACAACTTCTTTGGCCTCGCTCCAGGCTGCTGCCCATGATCATTCACACCACAAAATCCAGCACCTCCAATATTGGCAATTCCACATCCTTGCTGGCAATTACAGCTAAAAATCCAAGGAACTGAAAGGGCTATGTTGAATGCCTTGTTCCTGCAGTTTGTCACCCATAGCCATAGGTGAGACAAACTGACAGAGTATTTTAGGGACATTTACAACTTTGTCAGTTTTGATGCCTTTTATCACCAGTGAATAGAAAGTACAAATACGAAATTCCTACAGAATGAAGAAAGTGTGTTTCACTTTGTCAAAAGAAATGCTGAGTTTGAGCTTTATTAAACATTCAGTAAATTATGTTTGCCAAATAGTAAATGATTAATTTATTCAGAACAGGTCTACTTGGTGTGGTTAAAATAGTGGTCTGGTTATTCTCAGCCATCTATGTTAGGAAAAAACCAAAAGGTGTGCGCTGCCTGCCATCATTACAAAATTAAGTTTATACAAAATCACTCTCACCCCTAAACAGCCCTTTGTGCTTTATCTTAATCTTCGGATAAAATTTAATAGTTTCGTTCAACCATTGGTCTCTGCTATTTATGCCAATTTAATTAACATAACAAAGAACTTATTTATACCAAAAAGAAACACTTGAGAAGTCTACCTGAATCTTCATCCTATGTTTTTTGGTAGCCACATCACACCTGTGGGTTTATGCAGGCGATTTTGGCATGAAATGTGCTGATGCGCCTTCCAGCACCATTTGCACTGATTGAACTTGGCTGAGTGCCACTGTACTAATGGAGATTTTTCTACAAAAATGTTCAGGGCACTATAGAAATTCTTTCTTATGTTTTACAAGACCTTATAAAACTTCCAAGCCAGTGCCACTAAACAGCACAGCTTGTTTTTATTCCAGTGGCTTAGGCTTGCTACTTTTAAAATTCATTTTAAAAATAGATAGGTAAAATATTTCATCATTGTAAATTCCATTAGGGCGTTTTCTCTCATGGGTCCTTTGCTGCTTCTGAAGTTTGTTCTCCAATGCTGCTGCTGCTGTTTTAACTCAGAACATTTCAAGGATCCAAATTCTGTTTTAAACTTAAGATTAAATGGATCCATCCACTGGTTTTACTTTATACTATTAATGGAGCTAGGAATTAATATTACTCTGAAATAAAAGCAAAACATTCCCTAAACAGCTAATGTTTCCATTGAGGACCTATACAACTACTTCAAGTACACTTCTTATACAAAAGAACCAGGTTTCAAATTTCCAGCCGTGAGAATTACAGGGTTTGAAGTTCTGCCAGGTGCATTTTGGAGCACTGGGTTGCTTTCAGTTTTTCTACTTACAACTTTTCCTAACTTAAAGAGAAAAAAAAAAAAAAAAAAAAAGGCAGGTACAAGTTTACTGCTATCTGTACTTTTGCTCTCATACAAAGACAAACTGTGGGTCTTGGCCAGTTCTGCCTGAAGCCAGCCTTATAGGTTCCCAAGTCCGTCCTTTATCAAACAGAATCTGCTTGCACAGAGTCAGTAAGTAACAAAAAGCACATTTATGTAAAAATGGGCAAGTGTGGAAGACATTCTAAGAACAACTGAATGGCTTTAAAATTTTGTTTTACTGTAATTAATATTTACAGATTATTTATCTTTAAGAATATCAACAGAGATTCAGAGAAGTTACCTTTTTAAACTACTATTTCTATTTATATGAACAAGTGACTTCTGTTCAAGACACTTTGTGTAATTACTGTGATCAATTCCCAGCTCTCTGACTTCCCCAGAATGTAAGCAATATTAAAAGCAAAGGGCACCAAATGCCTTTTAAAATTTCCTACATCCAGTGAAAGGCATTAAAATAAGCTCTTAGAAGTTTAATGAAGTTTTAAAACATTTTATGTGTATTTTGCAATATAAGGTGTCCTGTTAAAGAACGAACCAGCTTATTTTCTTGACAGGATTAGAAAAATAAGCAACTTTGGAGCAAGTGATAATTTTATTATATATTTGGGTTTCAATAAAACAGTAAGTGAAGCATTAGGCCTGTTCTAAATTTGTAATTTGATTATCATGAGCTAAATAACTGGCCCATTCTGTTTTGTAAATGCTTCCTCAGAAATTTTAGTCAAACGCATTGGAATAGAAATACTGTCGCCACAACTGAAAATTAACTAAAAGACCATGAAAAAGCTAATTTAAAAAAGCATGGAACTGGAGAATACTGCAGTGGAGCCCTGCAAATAGTAATATTAGATCTGGTCCACTAGAGAAAGTAAAATTTAATTGGACAAATGCCACAGTTGTACCAAAATGAGGGAAGGTTTAAGGGTTGTGGGAGAAAAAGAATATGGAATCTGACAAAGAACTGTAACTAAGGACACATAGTATCTCTGTATTTGCAAACGGAATTCACTACTGCATTCAATGGAAATTTGTGCTCTGAACCAATATTATATTTACTTTACAATACTGCAGTTTAATACAGTTCTGCAGCCCTACAGACAAAGCATCTTTTTAATTTTTATTTTATTGTTAGTAGCTTTTCTATAAGCGTATAAACACTTGTAGAGAAATACCCATACCCAGATAATCAATGAGGAAAGACGTGACACCAAGACATTTGGAAGCAACAGTGGACAGCGGGTTGGCTACAACTGTGCTGAGTGACAAGGTGACCAAGTGAATTTTGGTCTGCACCAGCAAAAGAATCATTGCATAGAACGAGGGAGTGAGAATTGACTTGGCTGGCATTGGTGTATTCCAATGAGCCTCTGAGTACCTTTGGTTGATAAAGTTAGTTCACAAATATTAAAAAAAAAAAAAATAGCTCTTTGGAGCCTGACAACACCGATACATTATCGTTTCATGGTTTCTGATACTGTTTTATTTTGCTAGAAACCAGTGGAGCAGTGGAACTAAATTTCCACTCCTGCTCAAAAATAATATCTGAAATACTGTCAAAGCCTTCCCATTTTCAACCATAGCTGAGAAATCGATTCCTAATAACGGACTTTTAATGTCACCCTCTCCAAAACATTGAAAAAACAGTGATAGCAGAATCTTGTTTTTTCCTACAAGTAGTATAACCTCTGCTTAAAAGTTTGGTGTGCTTTTCGATGGCTTTAGCCATCCAAATCAGTGAGGGGTAAGATAAAAAAGAGACAGGTTTGTCATGGTAATGATGCGTTTGAAGGGTAGCAGTGGTAACATGAAAGAGTAGGTACATATGCAGACATCACTGGAGAAAGGGGAATGGTAAAGAAACTTGCAGAATGGAGTATCATACCATGGCATCATATTTAAAGCAGCACTCCTCATATTGTATAAAAATGTTTGACTGGTATTCCCTGATATTATTTATACATCCTCCCTAAGAAAAAGCAGATTTTGAGAACATTTAAAATAAACTAAGAGGACAATCTTGTATCCCCATGGAACTAAGAAAATCAAAATACTGTATCTTTTTCTTATTCTAACATCCACCACCTTCAGAAGTTTCTTTTTTAACTTTGAACAGAGGCTTTAGGGGTTTATTTCCATTGTTTCCCGTTTACAAAATGTGCAGGTTTGCTATGTTTTTACCGAGGACAGAGACAGCCTCTGAGACTCTGAGAATGAACTCCTAAAATCACTGATGACATTTTTGTACCTGCAGAAGAATTTCAAATATACTTCCAAATTCTGCTGCTTTTAATTACTTCACTTCCACCCACTGTCACATACTCTGTATTACAGGCGTTCTGAAGTGCACTTGTAAAAGTGAAGCATCGAAAAGTTCACCACCTGCTTTCTCATGTCTTGGTCTCAGCAGCCAGTAACAACCATTTTTTATGCAAACACATATGGAAAGCACACAGGTAGTGTTGCACTGCATGGTTTGAATATACAAGCTCAAGCTTGGTCTCACAAACCACAGGATTTCAAATAAAAGGCTACCTAGAATGGTATAAACAAAACTTCTGTTCTGTATTTAGGGACACTTCTTAAATAGGGCACTTCAGAGATCTGAAGAATTTTTGGAAACAGAAAGTAGTGAACGAAAACAATAACAAGCTAAAAATCTTGGGTTTCTCTCATGTCAAAACCATATTTAATCCCCCAGCCACATTTTGCTTTTACCTAAATTTACACTAACAGCAAATCTTTCAGTACAAAAGAGAAAAATGTGACTCAACAGAACCCTGTCTATAGGAAATACTTTGACACATGAGTAAGTTTAAGCATGGGAGGTGTCACACCAGATGAAATCACAGCCCTTGAAGTGAGGAACAAATCACTAAAGAGAAGAGGGGAAGCTGAAATGGCTGAAATGAATTACAGCTTACAATCTACACTGAATTGTGACCAAACAAGAAGTTACCCATCAGGAATTAATAATATTTCCTTTTAAAAATTATTAGGGAAACAATTCTCTGCTCGGGTGAAAGGCCATTTTCTTATAATACCAGCAGCTCAATTCTATACAGATTTTGATTAGGTTTGATTTATGGTGCAATTAACAGTTTGATCCAGTTGTAAATCAGAGGCAAAATGTCTCTTTCAAGTGGCTTTTTTGCTTTAACATTTGTAGACTTTAACGATATCACTGAGCATAGAAAAATGAATAATATGTTTGTCATGTTGATGTATATGATGTCCTCTTGTCCTGCTTTGCTGTGGTTGAAGTCATATAAACCAAAGTAGTTGAGGAACTGAAAACTGGGGTTTGTAGATTTTGCTTACAATCTGTTGAGGTTAATAGGCTGTTGTTGTGATAACTGTGTTACTGAGGATGCAGTGATGTACACTGAATATACACGATGAAAATAAAAAAGTGATATTTGAAATTATTAAATTGAAACCAAAAATCATACGCTGGCTAGAATTGCCCATAGAACAGCCGACTCCTAAAAACCTTTTGAATTAGTAAGCATCCACAAAGCACTTCCAAATATAAAATATTTTGTAAACTCTCAATGTTACCATTCTAAGTATATTAAAATTATATAAATACATATAATTGATGTAAGTATTAATAGTGCCCAAAATTTAAGTCTCTCAAAATCAATAAGGTTTGTAAAACTAGGGAAATGATATTGCAACGGCATGCATGTCGAATTGTTTACTTTTCTTTATCCACAGATCATGAAGGAAGTTCGGAGAGCATTGTGCAATGCATCAGCTGATGACAGTAAACTCTTACTTCTCAGCGCAGTGGGAAGTGTATTCTGTAGTGGCCTAGATTACTCATATTTAATTGGCAGGTTATCCAATGACAGAAGAAAGGAAAGCACTAGGATTGCAGAAGCTATAAGGTGACCCAAGCTTACCTATGATCTCTAAATTATGAAATGCAGTGTGTGATTATAAAGATATTTATCAGGTCCAAAAATGTTGTATATTTAAGTGTTGATTGCATTCTAATTACAGTCCTACAAATTTATTTAGTAAGAAGAACCTTGGACCTTTCCTTATTAGAAAAGAAAGCACATTTATTCCAATGCTAATATCCATAGGGATTTATTTTATTCCAGTTCTCTGTATTTAATATTTCAAATCATTCCTCCAAATTCAAATACAACTTTGTTGTTCTTTTTCCAAATTAGCTATTGCTTCATGTTCTACAGTGGTTCCTGAAAAGCAGATATTTTACTTGTTTTAATGTTCATAATTTTAATGAATTTCAGTACAAATGGGAATCCATGGCTTACTCATATTCTGTTGAAATAGCAGTCTGCCACTGTATTTCAGAACTTTATTAGAAGGGTCTCCACTCTTTTTCTTAAATTTAAATTACTTAATATATATGTAAATGTAGTTTTATTTTCATAACTAAAATGTGACTTTCCTTGTATATATCACATTACCTTAATAGAAACCCAGGGTTTATGACATGCAGTCTACAAATCAATCTGCACAATACATCACCAAATATTTCCATTATCCACAAGGTATACTTTATACATATTTGGCAGATTTTCCAGTATAAATCAACATTACCCCATTAAAGCCAATGGTATTTCACCGGTTTGCACCAGGAGAGGGTTTGGTCCCTTCCCCCCCCCAATTCCTAAAAATAAGTATTATTCTTCTGAGAGCTTTAAAATTTTATGTAGCAATTCTATGAACAAATATTAAAGAATTTGTTTTACAACAGATCAATATTTTTGATATATTAATATAACATAAGATCAGCTCTACTTATTACATTATTTGTATTAATCACCAATTATCTTTGTTACAACTACTGCAGATCAGTTTGGATTCTCAGTTTAATACTTCTGAAATTCTCAAAGTAGCAATTATTTTGAAAGAATTTAAAATGCACCTCTTAAACATAATAAATTATGACATGTTTTTAAGACCCTAGCTATGCTTGAGTATCATGTAGTGATATTTAAAAAAAAGAAAAACCCTTTGAAGGACACATCCTGATTTATTATATTTTTTTAATGTAAGGGATTTTTAATAATGTGGAACCAAAAAAAAATGTGACAGAAGAAAATCAGTATTCTTGTTTGAAAACGTGCACACTCACACTCCATTAGAAGATACAAATTTAATGTTATTCATGTAAATAATGTGTAGATAGGTATTGTTATATATGTATACGTTTATCTACACACATTTAATACACAGGTGTACTTACCAATTCAACATTTACATGAGTATAAGCCAGACTATGACACTCAGTTTTTCCATCCTTGGGCTCACAGAGCACTCTTGAAATACTGGTACAGTGTACTGCTCCTTGTCAAGAATGTCGGCTTCAGGCCCACTGGAAATAAGATTTTTATTGTACTTCTGGAAACAATACTCTACGTTTTCCATTTAGCACTCTCTGTGCTTTCTGTGAACAAAGGACTCAACTCATGGAAAATATACCGTAATAAGAGTAGAAAAAAATGTACACTTCGCTTTTTCAGTTGTTAGGATGTCCTAAAACACATGAACAGATCTCTGCTTCCACTGCTTTACATCATTAGACTTGTATCAAAATGAAATTAAAACTTTGATTACCGTGTCTTTCCACTTTCTGAAGTGTGGATCTCGTATACTGGTCACAAGTTAAAACTGAAGTTTAAATATCCGTCAAGTCTCATCTCATGTGAATGATTTATTCTTTCGGCCTCTGTCCTCATCCGCTGCCTTTGGGGCCTGCAGCTAACGGATGTGTGACGCTGTAGCTTCTCTCCAGGTACTGGACATAGATCCATCAGGTGTGTGTCCGGCATTGCACTCCAGGAGCAGGGAAAGGGCGGACGGACAGACTGCACTGCAGCTGTGCACGTGGCCCACGGAGCCCTGCAATCAAGAAACTCGGTGGAAGGCATTCCCGGCATCTGTCTCACATCATCGGATACATAAAATTCTGGATGTGCTCAGAAGAAAACAAAGAAGGACGACCTGACTTGCTCAGCTTCTTTATAGCCTTTGATGTACTTAAAAGCCCCAACCTGCAGCAAGACCTCTGCAACAACGCAGAGGTATCTGAGCATCCCGAAGTGTATCTGCTGGTCAGCTTCCCAGATACCCTCTAGCAAAACAAGAAGCCTTCTGCATGGGACACTTTTTCCTATCTTTGAGCTTCTGGCTGTACTTTGCAAATAGTTACAATTTTAAGTCCTTTCCAAAGAACTGCCTTGAAGTGGAACAAGGAGCTTCTAGGCCAGGAACTGCTGTGAGAAATTCAGAGAAACAGAAACGTGCCAGGTTCCAGGTACAAAGACAACTCACTGAAACAAATAACGTACCAAACAGGGAACACAGCTAAGTGCTGGACACTGCAGGTTCTGTAGACCAAATGCAGACATTTGTTCCCCTCGTAAGCTCCCAAATTTGTAGCCTTCCACTCCATCCTGCAGGTGGCATGTCCCATACCCATCCATTGTACCGTCCTCTGTGTTCCTCATCCTTCCCTCATGACAGAGACTCATTGTGTCTTCTCAGTGTTCTGTTCCACTCTCCCCCCATCTCCAGGTCCTCCCTTCCCTCCTCACTCATGAAGACTTCACATTTCTTTGAACACCTCCCCTCCATTAATGTGTTCTGCTTTGTTCTTCCTCTCCATCATCTAACCGTTTCCTCTCCACATCCCTAATTGCTTTTCCATATTCACTTCCAGTCCCATTTATCACCATGTGCTTCCTGCTTTTCCCCATAATGCTGTTTTCTTCTACCTCCACATGGTTCTCAGATCTGCTGCCACCATTTATCCATAGTTTGTTCTTTTTACCTATCATTCATCACATCCCTGTTCCCATCTGTAGTTCTGCTTGGAAGGCTTAATTGCTCAACTACGAACATTCTCAAAATTCTGGAATTAATCAGGTGTAGTGATCCACAGTCATTAATCAACCATAAACAACCGAAGAAATAATGAGATAAGGGAACAGCATTGCTTCTGCAAACAAAAATGAACCACAATTCTCTTTAATCCCGCTATCCTCTAGAAAGAAATGGTCTTGAAGAGACAAATACAATGTTACTTACTTCGCTCTCTTTGTCTGGCTGCTGATATTCTGGTTTATTACTCACTGTGTGAACAGAATGGCATCAATTCCCACGAGCCTCTTATTTTCCCATGGTCAAAACTCAACTCATTACTAGACAGCCTGAAAAACAGAACTCATTCATTGAACATTTAATGCTGGGTCACCTCAGACTCTTCATTTTCATTTAAAATATAGCCAATGCCCTTGCACTTCAGTCCAATAAAATACTTCTCTTCAGGATGTTCTCCATTTTTTGCCAAGTCGGCACTCTGACCTGCACGGCACACCTCCTGTTCTCAGGTACAGAAGTCTGGCTCTTTTTGACCTCAGTGGGAGACCTGCAGCTCATCAAAGGGCACATTTGACAACACATGTTCTTTCCTAAACTCTGTCAGCAAAGATGCACTCTGGATCTAACAAATACCTAGTGCAGGAACAGAACCTCTTATTTTGTTTTGAATTTAATTTATACATGTCTCTTTTCTAAAGTAATCGAGCATTTCGTTTGCCTCCATATACTGCTGCACACTGAGCTGCTGGAGCCCATAATTTGCCCACAATTACACTCATGCTTTTTCCTAATTGGTGTATAGGCTGTTCTGTTCAACAGATGTCTTTCCACAGTTGCTGGTAGGTAACTTATTTAAAATATCTTCTCATTGCACCGAATTTATCATGTTCTAATTCATTCATCCAGATGAATCCAATCACGTTTGCTTCCCTGTTATTTCCCCTGGCTTCACGTTTACTGTTACGGGCACCCAAGGGCATTTACTTTGTTACATCTTTGCCGAAGACGTTGCAACGAAGGCCCAACAGATCACTCACGTTAAGTCTTGCCCTGTTCAAACATTTCTCTCTCCCTCTGACTCCCCTTTGTAGGTCTTGTTCTTTCCGCTGGTGTGCCATAAATGTTTACGATCTCCCAATCCATTGATGGGACTTGCAGTAACCTTTGACCCAGGATCTTAAGAGAACTTTTTGGAACAAAACAAATATCCATCAATCCACCTGTGAGCTTCCTGTCTGTCACGCCACAGTATGTTCATCGAGTCAGCCAAACCAGATCATCAGAATCCACAGTAGCCATTGTGGAGCAAACTGAGAAGCGCTATGTGTACGATGAGTTACTGGTCCAGAACTAAAACCAAACCTAAACAAACCAAAAAGTACAAGAATCAGTGCATTCCAATTAATCAGTTCATATACAACATATACAAAACTATTTAATAACCCAGCTACTTGGAGAGATTAAATGACTAAATACGAGCAAAATTTTCCATGTGCAAACTAGAAAGCATCTTGCAATTCTAACCTCATAAAACTGGGCCATGGTATTTATTGTGTTCATCTGTGGTTCTAATTTGTTTTCAGATTAAGTACTTTAAGCTTGGGTATCTATCTAAGTGTTTCTTCTGTATTCAAGATCTTTCTTCTATTTTTTATTTTAGGGATTTTGTAAAAGCTTTTATTCAGTTTAAGAAGCCAATTGTGGTTGCTATCAACGGCCCTGCTCTTGGGTTAGGAGCTTCTATTTTACCACTATGTGATATCGTTTGGGCAAGTGAGAAGGCATGGTTTCAGACACCATACGCAACAATCCGACTCACTCCAGCTGGCTGCTCATCATACACATTCCCACAAATTCTGGGTGTTGCACTGGTAAGGTTTTCCACCTCAAATTGCTGAAGAACTTTTCTTAAACTCATGCTCTTCTTTCTCTCTTTAAAAAGTAAGACAGAAAACAACTGTTTCTCTTCATTGCCATGGATGGAAATGAAACCTGTGGAATGTTCATCTAATCCCATCTAATTTTTTAATCACAAAATGACCTCAGAATTCAATATATTACACCTGCTATACACCAAAAAGATTGAACACAGGTTGAAAAAAGCAAACATTGTCAAGGTCGTGCTAGAAAAGGGAAGAAATGCATTAGTGGAATAATGTTGCAGAGTGCTTGTCTGTATTGTGTTAGGATTGTGCAGTAACTGAGCAAGATACTGCTCTCTGCTCTCTAAAGGCAATCCATAATAATTCCAGTAAGGTTGCTTAGTTTTGGCCAGTATAACAAAGCAGAATTTGCCCCACAAAATATTTCATACTAGGTTCCATGACTCTTGGCACAGTATCACTGACAGTTACTCTTGTAAAATCAGCAATACAGATTCATCATGCATGCCAGCACATTTCTCTTAAATGAAATCCATGCTGTGCTCTGGCCACCTGCACAATCCTTAAATAGCTACTGAAACTCCTTTTAAAGTGTTTTGCAGCATGGAAAGATACAAGAGACCATTTGTAAATTTAATTTTGAAAATAGCAGACAACTATGGAAATTTTTTAAGGTAATTATAACCCAAGATCACAAGTAATCTTTTGGTTTCACAGGCAAATGAAATGTTGTTCTGTGGGAGAAAGCTGACAGCACAGGAAGCCTGCAGCAGAGGACTAGTGTCACAAGTATTTTGGCCAACAACATTTAGCCAAGAAGTGATGCTACGAGTGAAAGAAATGGCATCCTGCAGTGCAGTGGTAAGAAATCAAACTCCTTTGTAATTAAATTACATTTCACAGAGGTAAAGTGTGTTCCCAAGGCTTATCACATGGTGGGTCCTCAGTTTCCACAACCATACCTGTGAGAGAAGGCTAACACAGAAAATCTGGGTAGGGATCAGTGAGGTCGTGGAGTTTCTTGTTTTTCAGGGGCAGGGAGGATTACTTCCTTTCCCCATCTTTACAAGTATTCAACATGAGTGGAACCTCCTTGCCCCAGATTTTGAAAGATGGTTTAAGCACAGGTTTCCCTCATGAAGGTGGAAGAATCTGAAGCTATATAACTGTGCTGGGAAATCTCTGCAGGGCCAGTAAGAAAATGTATTTGCCTTTCCATTGTCCTGGCCTACTGTGTTGCAGCTGAGTCTGACTTCTCTTTTTTGCACCTGCATAGTTCCTGATTCTGCAACATGTTCTGCACAGTGCACCAGAAGGGTAGGATAGTGCCAGCTAACCTCTACTGTGAAGGAGAGGTGAGATGCAGACACAGAGGGATTTGAACACAGTCTGGTCACAGTGTATTAGAACTTTCCTTTTGTGTACATAAGAGTTGAAAGAAAATCCTTTCCTATTTTAACTTCCTAAGATTTTTTCCCTTCAGGCAGATATACTGCCATTCTGGGCACATCCTCATTTAACAAAAAATGCAGTGAAGAAAGTGATCGTGGCTGCAGTAAAACTGCACTAACTAAAGTGAAAATTGTTGCCGTTTCTTGCTGTACTTCCTATACCTGAAACTGTCTTAGCATCCCTCAGTTTCATTTAAAAGATCCTTTGTAAAAGAGAAGGTAGAGACACAGGCGATTTTTAATTAAATGAAGTGTAGATTAGATCTCACAGAAGACATTCAGAATGAAACTCTGGAAATGCAGCATAAGCTTATTTGATCATGCTGATATAAAGTGTACTATATGAGTTAGGAAAACCTCTGGGCCTTACTGTGAATTCTTCCTTCCTTCCCCGTTGTTGGCTGTCAATGAAATTTTCTCTTGAGAACTGTTAGAAAAAGTGGTGATGACTTGTGGACAAAGATGAGAGTTAAAACTGTCGAAGACTAGATTTACTCTCTGAGATCCTAAATGGAAATCGGGCTGAAGTCACAACAGCAATGAATATGATGAGCTCATCCAAGTTCACTGGAGCTACCTGTTCACAAACGGACCAAAAAACCACACAGGCCCCACAATTTGCAATTAACACCATTTACTTGAGTTAAAGAGAAATACTGCTTTGGAATAGCAAAATAGTAAAAGTTACAACAGGTGTAAAACCTGTAACCCAGACAGGAACGGGGCTTAACGTGTTGACAAAGCTAAGTAGTGAGTATGTGTCTCCCTTACCATAAGCACTGTATTAGTTTACATTAAACGTTCTGCCCTCAGAAAATCAGTAATGTATGAATTATTAATGGTTTTGTTTGACTAGTTGGGTCCTTGTGAGATACATGGTGGTGTTACATATTTCAAAAAGAATTTTAAAGGATGCAATCTCAATGTGTTTAAAAATGTGTCTAGGAAAAACGAACCGAACTATGGGAGCAACCATGGACCTTCTGTTAATGCCTTTAAGAACCTGCAGCACTTACTAAGGGCTTGAGATTGGGCTTTCCATTGCAAAAACCTTAGGCGATTTGTTATGGCTACTTGTATAGGCTAAGCAGATCTAATTCCAGAGCACAGTCAGAGGGTGCTTGTTTTGCTTAACACATTTTATAAAATATTTAACTTTTATAAAAATGTACATAAATAAACTTTAAAAGATATTTGCAGTAAAGGCTCCTTCCTATTAATTTCTGTTTTGATAAAGAAATGATGCATGAGGGGAAAATTGTTAAAGATGATGGACATCCACATTTGGGTTTCTAGCCTCTGTAATCTTCAAGACTATCTTCCAGAAAACAGGTAGCCACTATATCACGCCTCACACATTTTCGTTTCAAGAGATCACATTTTCAACAGGGGCAAGTTCAGCTCCTTCTAGTGCTTCATGGCAGACTGTCAATAAAGTAAGGTACTTCAGAATCTCTCATTTCTTTTAAAAATGTTGGCACTAACACATAAACTTCAGAAGTCCCTAATTCTGAAAGATGCTGACTATCAGCAAGTGGAGTTATGGCTGTAATTCGATTCTAATTTCTGTGCTCAGACTGTTAGATGTCAAAACAGAGTTAGTACTGTAAAAATGCTGTTCATGCCATTATCTATAGCAATTCTTTCAGATTCAAAATAAAATACTGAGTGATATTTTGGCTTTAGGTATTGGAAGAGTCCAAATGTCTTGTGCGGAGCTTCCTGAAATCCGGACTTGAAGATGTGAATGAGAAAGAGTGTCAGATGTTAAAACAGCTGTGGAGTTCTTCCAAAGGACTGGATTCATTGTTCAGCTACTTGCAAGACAAAATTTATGAAGTCTGATGTCTTGGCCTAACTTAAAGAGAAAATGCTCCACTTGTGAACCGAGTCAAACATTACCTGTGTTTGAAAAGCAGAGGCAATGCATCAGTGAGGAGTTTGTGACGGTGTATCCTAATACATATGGTTGTGTCAATTTCCTTGTGAGCTACACAGCTGCTTGTAGCTGGTTTGATTTTGTGTAACCGAGAAGTAGGCAGGCTTGTTCAGTGCACATAATCTCTACAGAGGGCTGCATCTTTCACATTGCTCATCCAGATAAAAGTATACATTCCATGTGCTGAGAAGCACCACTGAGGCCCAATAAGGCATACCATCTGTAATGATTTATTTTGTCTGTCCTTCTTAACTTATTCTTGCTGTTGCAACACATCTGGGCTGACACAGAGGGCTCAATCTAAAAACTGGGTCGGCACAATATTTTGTAGACCCAAACACCATGCTTTAGAAATATTTTAATTATTTTTTTCTAAGTTCTAACAGTGTAATGGAAAAATTTGATAATTTATATGTATAATATGTAAAGTTAGCTTTACAAAAACTACTAGGATTTTTTTCTTTGTTGAATTTATTTAACTTATTTATTTTGTGTTCATATTCAGCTGTTTATTGATCACAGATCTTATTTTCATACTTCCCTTGACTGAATTAATGGCATCACGTGAGAATGCAAACACATTTTTAGCAAAATGTGTAGAAAAATAAAGAATATATAGAAAACATACAGAATGCTGTGGAGAGTAAAAGAAGCAGCCATGTGCATGCTCCTCTATGTATAAAATTGTATGAAATAGATTCATTTGCCAGGGTTAAGGGAAAAAAAGTGGATTCTGAAACAGTGAGTCCCCCTTAAGTCTCTCTTCTCTTTCTGCCTTCTTGAGGAGCACTGAAGGGCTTGCCAACAAGATGCTTTATTTACGTTTACTATATTCCTGTTAGCCAGATATCAGTAACAGGGTGAGTGGTGCCGTTATGTGGCATCGTACTGTTTTTCAGGTTTAAACATCCCCTTTCGGTCTGAAGTCTAAAAGCAAATCCTTATGAGCCTTAGTCTAGTTGCCCGATTCCTCAGGTGTGAGATAATTTCTGCTCTGGAGGCCTTTGGGTGTGGGCCAACAGTTTATACAAGGTGCTAGTCATTGAACTAAGTGGAGGGAGAGGTTTTGTTTCGCTTTTCCCAGCTCTCCACATCTGGCCACCCCACCATCTGTTACAAGAACTTACGGCTATCCATAAAAGCAGTCCACAATAAACGACAAAAATCCAATCTGCTATTTTAGAATGTGATCCCAGTACTTTTCAGTGACACTGATTTCAGAACACTGGATCTTTTCTCAGTTCTTTCTTGCTAGTAAGGCAATTAATATGGAAATAACACAAGCATGCTCTGTGACTTCACCTGCCATTTAGTACGCCCAAATTAAAACCTCTTGAAGCAGAAGCTTTGCACATTTGTTTGCTTTGTAATTTGTGTACTTGCTCTCCATCCTTGAGCTCAGTGACTTGCTTCTTGGTTTAAACCTCTGCAAATGAGGCTGCTAGGTTTTCTCCCTCCTGGTCTTTCCATGAAGAGTTTTAAAAAGCCTTTGTGAAGTTAACAAACAGGTGATTATAGTAAACAGTAGCCTTCAACACATTAATGTAACATTTCTTTTTCCACAAATAATTAGAACAGCTGTTCTATGGCCTAATTGTACCACTGAATTTTAAGGAAATCATTACCCTAGAGGCAGAGGTTCTCATGGAAATTCTTCATTAAAAAGACAAAATCTGGCTTCTAATTAGCCTGTTTTAAATGTTTTCAAGAAAACCTTACCAAAACAAGTAACTAATTTTTAAAGAACTCTTTCGATAACTATTTGAAGTGATAGATGCACCACTTGTTTTATACGAAGACTTGCTTATTTCCACAACCTGCCAGCCGTGCCACAGAGCGCGTGCGCAAAGACTTGGTTGGCTCAAGGCCACAGGACCCCCTGCTATGCCAGTATGTGCACGTGAGTCACTTGTATGGTAGTCCCATTGAAAGGAGAGGGATTACTCAAGTGAAAACCACTCACATGCATACGTGTTTGCACAATCAGGCCTCCAGCATATGACTTCAGAAAAAAAAAGAAAAAAAAAAAAGCAATGGAAAGTACCGTGATTCCTCAGTTTCCTTTATTTCCTTTATTCCCGTCCAGAGAGCCATAACTCCTAGTCATGTGTTAATAAGATATTAGGAAGTTTATTTCAATACTGTGCTTGGGTTTTGTAGATTAATATAGAAAATTGCTCAGCAATGTGAAGGTATGCTTTCCATATGAGATTTTCAAACAGAGAAGAATTGTAAGTTGTTAGACCTCTAAACTGCATCATTTCATCTGAATTTTCAGATATCTGTATCTTAGCATTTTTTATGACAAAGGAATGGTTGAAATACATTTTCTATAATTATTTTTCCATTAAGGCAAGCGCTAACCATAGTTAACATTTTTAATTATTCATATCTATACAGTTACAGTCTAGTTTTCATGGAATCTATTTTCCCTTCAAAAAAGAGTAATAACAATGTCAAAATCTTCTTTTCCAGTATTTAAAGATCAGAATCAATTTTCTCTTGTGTTTCTGTCCTTGCTAGGTATTCAGATATCTAGATGTACTGTACATATTAGTCTGGGTACCTTTACTAATATTCACAGTATTTAAGAGTATAAATGCAATTTGTTGTTAAGTATGTTATTTTATCCGTGTAAATTGTTTTGTACAATCTTTAAAAATCTACAGTTTAGCATTTGTAGATATTAAAGGTAAGCAATTTATTTTGTGTTGTCCTGCATGTATATTTTTGCTGTAGATAAGTGTTGCTTAGTTTACTATTTCAGTACATTTCTGTTTAAATGAATAAGCTTACAAACTTTAATACAGTATATATTTTCAGAATATAAACTTTTATATTTCTGTCGTAGGTTAGGGTATGCGTTTTAGGCAATCTTTTTCACTACTATTAACTGTTCTTTTAACCTATAATATAATGGTTTTGTGCCAATAGTTTTTCATTAGAATAAAATGCTCTTTTAATGTTAGGGATGAAAGACAATTTTGGTTGGGGTTTGTTTTATTTTGGTGGGTTTTTTTTATTATTTTGCCAGCCTGTACAGTTTTAAATGTAATTTATAAATGTATTGCATTTGTGAATAAGCCTTACCATTAGGTACAAGAAATCTTTAAAGCTACATAATTGCTTATGTAGTGCTAAGGACTTCCCCAAATAATTGCTGTAAGAAAGTTAGCAAATCAGAGTACAGGGCCTTAAGTTTTTCTTGTGAAAAGGATAATACGGGTTGTTTGTTTTGAACAACATAGGTAGACTTGTCAGCATGGGCTTTGTTATATATAAACTGTGCATTTGTGCTCCCAACCACAGTAGTTTAATCTCAGGCTTTGTGTGGCTGGGTCTATAAAAGTCAAATCTGGCTAAAGCCAGCACTCTTTAGGAGACACTAAAGAAGTTTACATAAGAGACTTATAGACAATCTTATCATAGTACATTTGGGTACTCGGTATCCTAGATGTGTTCTCTGTGTCTGCCCAATTAACCGTATGTTTTAAGCCATATTAAATCTCTTTACTGCTATTTTAAATACTACAATGAAAGTCATTCACTAGCTTGCTTACTCACAGACAGAATTTCAATTTTTAGTGAATAAAAATATTATGCCTTCCATAAAAACAAAGGACCAAAGAATTGCATTATTCTAACAAAGCATTAGTTCCTTCGCCAGTGAACTAGTTTGACATTTGTACTGGAGATCAAATAGTCTCTTTCTGCTACAAACACTGCATTCTCATCCATGTCAAGTGTAAGGGGAAAAGAGGTATCCACTGACCTATTGGGAAAGGAGTGATGTTCAGCTAGGATGGCATGTCTATTGGTAAGGCTTATTACCAAACCTCTGAGATGAAGCAAAGAACCAAAAATTCACAAATTACGTCAATGTAAATTTATTTTCAGAACTTGCACAAATAATTAATTGTAGAACTTTGCAAATTAGGCCCTTAAGTTATTTTGTCAGAATGCCATGGAACAGACTAAAACAGTTTCTAATATTTGTAATGAGTACATATTATAATATTATAAGGGTACAGGCACCCCTATATCACAGTGTTGTAAATATTTTCTGAAACTGGTACAGTACTGAGGGACTTGTATCTTCTGATATATCAAATATTGACTGTCTAGATCAAATTGTACACAATTTATTTGTTGATGGTCCTGTAACTAGTGTATGGACACATTTCTGGGTGCCTTAGAAGTTGTATTTTTCATGTGTGTTAATATGCAGTATTTATACATTGTGAGAAGCTGCTTTGAATAAAAACATCGAAACTTCATTTCAATGCAGTGATTTTCAATTTTACATAATCAGAATGACAGACCCTTGTATGATATATGGTAAAGCTAATTCATGGACTCAGCCTTTTAAAAGAAAGCAGGCATACAGCAGGCTTTTTAAAAGAAATTAAACTTAAAACTGGTTTTGTTTTCAAATGGCAAAGAACAGGGCACTAAAAGACAGTGCAGTAAGAACTCTCTGAAATTATTCATCATGATACATCTCATTTATCATCTCATTATCAAATCCAAGAAAACTACCGAGAACTGCCTTATAAATTCACTTCTAGGACACCTTCTCCACCGTTATTACTTCCACTATTTGATATGTGCATGTTACCTACAGCGTATCTGCCCAGAACCAACTACTGCATACAGCATTTTGGCTCCACGTGAGGGAATTTGATTTTGAAGCGCTATTTGGCAGGGAGGCCAAGATTCAGCCCAGAACCCCCTTGGTGCAGTGTGAAGCTGGATCACCCCGAGGTCCTGCATGGTTATAGGTGGCAATCCTTCCATTGGGTCTCTTGTATACAAGGTGATCATTTTGCTGTAGCGTCCATGAATGCTGTTTCCAGTCATGTATCCATGATTTAAAAAGTAACTGTGAATTAATTCTGTAATTACTGTAAGGATATTTTCCCAGGGATCCAGTGTAACCCAAGCCACCTATACAACAAGGTCTGAAAAAACAACCTACGCTTCATTCGAAGGACAACAGTTATGTTCTAGCAGTTATATTGGTTAGTTTTAAACTGACAGACACTGTTAGTAAAAACTGTGGTTAGCTATTTAGAGCAGAGGATTGAGCACTTTAGTCTTGCTTCACCATCAACAAATCCAATTATTTATTACGGTGACTCTTGTCAGGAAACAACTTATCATAGCCTGCACTGGACAGTAAGCAATGTGCATATGATAAACAGAGTGTGATACCTTTCTTGTCTAACAGATTTATTGATAAGTTTTGGCCTTAACATAAATCACCAACATGTGAATTTTACTTCAAATAACTCATTTTTAAAGGAAAGCAAAAATTCTTTAAAACTTAAAGATTCACCCAAATATTTTGTCAAGTGAAGGTTTTTTAAAGCAAGATAAATGTTAGTCCTTGTTGCTGTAAATTAATATATGAACAAACTACATGGAAGAGGCATCCATTAAGTAGATATAAAGAAAATCTACAAATTTAAGCAGACAAAAGACTAGTCTATGAATTGCATGTATAAAAGAATGGGCAAGTATTAATACCACTTAGAATATAAAAAGTATTCATACAGATCAAAGCCCTACATAAACTAACACATGCCCTTCCTCATTTTGAGTTTTGAATAATAGAAACAATATTGCATATGGAAAGAAGAAAGGTTCTGAAACATGAACAGCAAATGAAAGCACGTGAGAAAACCAGGACACCATTTTAAAGACTCTGGGACTTTTAAGCAAATCAGGTCTCAGAAGTCAGACCGGGGACAGTTTGGTTGAGGAGGAAGAAGTCAGAGGGTGAAATTCTGGGCCCATTAACTTCAGCAATTCACCTCTCCCTGCTGCCTTATTTTTCATGAAACTGCCTCAGAAGATTATAAAATTTAATAAAACATAATGCATCTGTTCACGACTCTGATGTCTAACTTATCCTCAATACCAATCTACAATCATAGCAGAGTTTCAAATCACTAAGAAAGCCAGACTAACAGCCCATTCTAGAATTCAAACCATTTGAATTGTGCTAGCACCACTTTGCTTTAATTTATACTTTTCTCTTGGTTTAACAAAATTTGCTTATTACAGCTGTAAAATAATAATAGAACCATGAAAAACTTTGTTGAATTCCAATTATTGAGTCCATCTGGCTTGACACAGTAATTTTCACCTGGAACTGTCAAAAGTACTATGGGAGAAGGAGATTTTCATTTTGGGAAGAGGAAAAAGTTTATCGTTTAATAACTTTAAAAATCCTAAGCTAAACTGTATCACCTTTCCTTATCCCTTCCTGGCACTAGTGTCACTTGAACAAACTCTGTGGATCTAAGTCAAAAGCCACTCAGATCAATGAAGATCCTCCTACTGACTCTGTTGTTTCTAGGTCAGCCTCAGTGGTTGACAGATGCCACAGCAAACTCCTTCACCATAATAGTACAGGGAATATCATGTAGCCATCTTCGTCGAAAAATAGTATGGCACTGATCAGAAAGACATAATTAGCACAGGAGACAGGGTTCTCTATCCTTAGTTGAAAATTTAACCACAGCGTCTAAGAAATTTTCAATAAAATTCAACATTTTCAATTTTATCCCTGACTGTTGTTACTAGAAAGACATGCTCTGCTGTGTTTTAACCTTCCCCAGCTCTTCAGACACATTTGTCGGCTTGGATTCTGGATGACTATGTAACATCTGTGAAACTTATTTTGTACACTGGTTATAGAAATATGTTGGTGAACAACTATAAAGAGAAAAGTGAAAATGCTTTTTGCAACCAAGAGTCATGTTTGAAATGGGCTCAGATGTTAGATAAAAAGCTGCATCTAACATTAGGGTTTCTACACTGAAAAATTATTTAAACACTAAGTGGCAATCTTGACTTGTTAGAATTAAGTTAATTACTGTCATCTAGACGTAAGTTATTCACAGTCATCCCAAAATGTGTTTGTGATGTGTCTGTAAATAAGTGCTACAAGTTCTATTATTCCAAAAAGATCCGCAATTTTACACCGCTGTCCTTCCAGCCCTCTGGTTAGCAATTACATATGCTGCCTACCAGGTTCTAGGGTATTCCCTTTGTACAAGAGGTTCATTAAATGGATAAAGGCATTCACAGAAAATTCTGCCCATGCCTAATTATTCAAGATCTGAATTATCTTAGCCTCTCACTTGTTTATTTTGTATGCAGCTGCAGCGAGTTGTTTGTCAGGGACTCAGACTCCAAGTCCACTTCTTGCCCATTAGGCTCATAATGAGCAACAACTCAAAACTCCTGCCAGCTGAGCTGCCGAGGGATTCCCTACTGTTTCAAGGGTAAAGGTCAGATGAGCACGGCTTTGCTGATCGGCAGCAGCATGCCCACTGGTTGGAGTGCAGGATTTGGAGTCGACAATTGCTCGACCCTGATCCTCTATTTCTGAAAGCAAGCCTTAATAATATCAGTGGTCCAGCCCTCTGTGGGTTTTCCTGCCATAATGACCTTTCATCACGCCTTTGCATAGGGCTGCTCCCTGGAATGACATCTGAAAAAATGTAAGGTATTAACTATAAAGCAACCTGCATGTTCCTTACGCCAGTGACCAGACCATCTGAAAAAAGCAATGGACAAGGTGATTGTAATTCCCATACCAGCCTGAGCACTACGCTGTGCCTAGCTTAATCAGACCAGACAAACAAGACATTCTATTTTTCATGTATTTACATGTAACAGGATAAAACAGACTTATTTTCCCCAATGCTAATGTGATGCCAGTTGGAAAGAAATATCCCAAAACATATCAGACCTGATAGGATTGCTCTTCCATACATGGCTGTAACTGGTTTGAACACAAAGATACTCTCCCTCTCTAAATGATGTTTCTTAAATAAACCCACTTTCTCAAAAAAACTGTTGAAAGATTAAACTGAGCTTTAAAGAAGTAGGCTGCGATATAGCTAATTTGAAAGGCTAAAACTTTTCCCAACCGTTTCAAGTATGAGAAAATCCAACAGCACTCTATTTGCGATTCAAGCACTTGGTAAACACACTGCACAACTGTACCATGGCTGTGTGCCAACAAAATGGTGAGTCAGCAGGCAGGGTACGGAATCAAGTGTCAAGAATGCATTTAACCCTCACTCCAGAGAATGCTTTTCTTACAAACAGAATGAAAAATTCCATAAAAAAAAAAAAAAAAGGTGGAATTTTTTTCTCCATTACTACAGGCAATTATCTCAACTTTCTTCCAACTTACAGAAGCTCTCAAATTTTAAATTAGGACAAATGCTTAAGAAAATAGCAATCGGCAAACTGATAAGAAAGAGGTTCATAAACACGTTATCAGTGTGGTCCTATGATCCTTACTCTGACAAAAATCCCACTGATAATCCTGGCAAGGCTGAGTGCAGAAGGGTTTCATGGGAGCATTAGATCTATAATACTAAAACCTGCACACATATAAAAAGGAGTAGATTTCCTAAAGAAAATACAGTTCAAATGACCTGTCATACTCCCAAAGGAGTATCTGTGCATGCTACTTTGCTTCACAGTGTTATTGTGGAGTGTTTGAAGAAATCATGAGGTTTCCTAAATCATTTTAAAATTAATCCCTCTTAAGAAATTCCCCACTGAAGCATCACTTTGCATGATGACCCTAGATATTCTATTCAGAATAACAAAAAAGGATGAGAAGATCAAGGATTTTAAAAAAAAAATATTTGAACAATATTTGAAAAAGGGCCCAGTCTTCCACCGGAAAATTTGAACACTCATTTACAATGTTGTTAAACACTGTCAAACCAGAATGGCAGCATTTTATACCTACTTTCTTAGGTACTCCTCACAGGTGTAAATAACCACATTGGACACCTGTGGAGGAGGGGAAAGGGAAAAAAAAAAAAAAAAAAGACTCTAGTTATTACTTCACAGTGTTAGTTAAGGGTAATTATAGACCAGCTGTGAATTTACAGCTTACCCCCATTAAGGAACAGCTACAGCTTCCAGTTAAAGGCTGAGAACAGCTAGCTCTGCCATACCTCTTGCTGCTCAATCCTACAAACGCCTACACAAATGAATAATTCTTTTTATACATCTTGCCCCACTGAACTCCACAGCCTGAGCCGTCTTCTACAGGAACTCAACTCACAGCCAGTAACGTCCCTTTAATGTTATTATTTGTCCTGCCCTGGATTAAGCCTGGGCTGTGAAACTATGGAGATAAGAATTAGTTTGTACAGACATCTAAAGTACAACCAGGGCAGAAATTCTAACAGTTTCCCTGCCCAAATCTATGAAAGAATTTTTCTCCCATCTAACAGCCCTCATAAAGCCTAAGCCCAAAGTTTAGACAAAACCAGTCACCTATGGCATTAAGACACAAGCCCTACCAAACCCTGCTGCAGTGACTGAAAAGACTTTTACCCCAGCCTTCACCCCTGTCTTTCTGCCAGATGTCAGCAACCATAGCAGGGACTGCAGATTAGACAGCTGTCTCTGCAACAAAGAAGATAAATTTGAGCTACGAGCTCAAACGGTTGATCTAGGATACTTGAAAGATGGCAACCTCCCACAGAGGAACACAGCAGCAAGGAGGAGGTTATCTCTTCAAACACTGCATCCCCATTCACCATGATCTTACGGCCTGGAAATACAGAAGTATGACTGAAGAATAACTTTGATGCGAAACCAGTGTTGCTCACTGTGAGTGATTCTGTCATGGTTTACACTTGACTTACACAAGCATAAGAACAGAATAAAGTCCTACAGAACTTCAGTTCTGAATGCAAATTCCCCATGTATGCTGCTAAATTCCTCCATCTGATATTCATGAAGAAAGAGGAATGTAGAAGATTGTCAGCTTGCAGTATATGGAAGGAAATCATGACACATCTTTCCTGTACGCAGAGAGTTCTAAGTAATCTTCCATCATTATCCCAGCACTAATTCCCAGAAATCCTGCAGAGCTCCAGAACTCTCTAGAGCACTATTTCACTTTTTTTAAAAAAAATAAAAATCCAGTTACAAATAGAAAATTATTTGCCCATTCTTGCACTCCCATACCCAAACACCCTTTTGGTCTTCTGTGTGTACATTCCTGGGAAATGCTAACATCTGCAGGTTATACCAGTTTACGCTGCTTGCAAACATATTGAACAAATCAGAAGAGTAACAGACCAAATGAAAGGGGCGCATGCAGTGGCACCACAAGACTAATACAGTTGTTGATTTAGCAGCAGAAAAATCTGAACACTTTACAACTTGGTGGTTTGTTGTATAAAGGCTCTTCACCCATATAAGAACGTGAATTATTGTTGAGAATTTTATTTATATAGACTGCATTTTTTATACAGAAAGCATAAGCAGAGACTGTTTTAAATAATTTCAGATACTCAGCACTAAATAAGTGGCTCACTTTCAGGAAACAACCAAGAAAAAACATTCCACAGAATGTCATATATTCCTTCAAATGGGGAGTTACATTTCATCAGGAGGGATGCTTAAGTGGAGTAAGTCTCAGTATGGGGACTGTTTTCAGCGATAGTTTTAATTAAGTAGTAAAATACTAATAAAATGTTTAGTCAGGTTGCATTTAAGTAGCACTATAATGATACATAACTACTAAAAAAGTGCAAAAACCGTTCTGCAATCGGCTGCATTCAGTTTTCATGCACTGTGCAAATCCATTTAAAAACAGAAAGGATTCCAATGTCCACTGTACAGTGGCCAGCATACAGGCAAGCTGTGAAACTTATGCTCTGAGTCACAGAGGAGGGGCTTTTATTTAAAAACATACTTTTAAGTTTCTTTAACAGGAGCTACAGAAGTTAAAATAAAAACATAAATTTAAAAAAATTGAAATATCCAAAGCGCTGAAAAAAAATGCAACAAGTACAAAGGCATGCCACCATAAATGGACTGGAATTACATCATAAATGAAAAAAAAAAAAGAATCATATTCTAAACACATACAGGAACAAATAAACACACAGCAGCAGTGAGGCCAGCAGCTCTTCTGCACAGTCATAATTAAAAACCACCAGGAAAACAAGGAAGAGCCTGTCAGGAAGCACACAATACAGGCTGGCCACACCACGGGTGACACAGCAGAAACGTGTCCCCAGCACCACACAGCAAAGGGTTAGGCATTCGATTCAGAAGTGAACCTGGTGGAAGAGGCACCAAAACGTTTTGCTGCAGCTAGGTACGGTGAGAGAGGTATAATGCTGTGTGTGTAAGCAAAAAGTGCAGTCAGCAAAAGAAACCCGGCACAGCCAGGATTAATTTCAACCGAAAGAAAATGCAAATATTTAAAACTGAAAAATGTGTCAATGAAGATAAAGGCTCAGGGGAAAAAAGCATAAGGATAAAGTTGAAATACAGTCCCACAAAACTGCCATCATAGCAGAAATTAAATGAAATGTACTGGAGAGAAAAATATTTCTAATTTAGATATAATTTATATTATTATCTTTAGAAGATAACAACCAATAACACCAAGTACAGAGACATTTTGATTTTCTAACAGCTCCTCTTACTGATGACAGTAGTTCTTTACTTGTGGTATAAATGCAGTAAGTAGCTGACAGCCCAGCATGTCCCAAAGTTGCTCACAGAATCTTTATACTCTTTATAGATCTTTATATTCCTCAGCAATAGCCATTGGTGTCTTTTAGACTAATTAACGATAGGCTGCTGCGAACATGGGCCCTTGTTCCAGAAAAGGTACTCTTTGTTCTTATATCAAATTTAAGTAACACTCATATAATTATCACAATGACAAATAGTTTATAAATATACCTAATAATTTTGAAAACTTATTTTTATTTTGATCTGTTAAACTAAAGCTTGGCAGGCCCTTCCAATCTAAATTATTTTATGATTTGCAAACTAACGTGGTACATCTCAGCACCATTAAAACCCTCAGATTTCCTGAGGCCATAGTTCCACTTGTTTTTAAGACAACCTGTGGAACGACCTGTTGCAACAGGGCTCCTTCCAAGTCAAAGAAAACAGGGTATCTCCTCATGCAATTCTTTCAAAATTTGCATCAATGGAAATCAAGTACCGAATTTACATAGCTGCCTTTGAGAACCTGTCTTTTGTGTCTTCACTGCCAAGTTTTCAGTGTTTAGGCAAAGTCTTTGCTCAGAATTGTGCCAATAATCCCTTTAAAAACACAAAAATGCCTGCTTTTGTGAGCACTGGATAACTCCAGAATGTCCACCAAGGTAGCATTTTGAGCATGTGCTCAGTAATGCAGCTCTCAGGCAGTCATATTCTTAACATCTGTAACTGCCATATGTTTAAAAACATTCTTTCTTGAAAATAAGCCTTCATATCACTTTACAAAACAGAGGTAGGCTGAGATACGGGATTTGCAGAGGCTTGGATTACTTTTGCCTGTGTATTACTTGCATATGATCTACAAAAACACTAAATCACAGTTTTGGTTTTTTAATTAAAGCAGCTGACCACAGGTTATACACAAGAAAATAATTATGTTTTTAAAACAGGAGGAAGGCCTTGTTCATTTGACAGGAACAGTAGATTTTTCAGAGATTCAAATCTTACCACTAGAAAAATAGGTCATCTTCAACTGACATGAAAAGAATTACAACCAGCCAAGAACAAAAAGCCAAACCCACATGCTTGGGGTGAGGTTCTCACCCTGTAAGTCAATTAATGCTCTAAAATGTTCTCATTTCTATTCTGCAAGACCTCCCAATTTTCACTGTGTAAAACCTGTGCTTTGAACATTAAGGAAGATGACATTTATATTATGGGAGTATGATATGCAGCGGGTTAATGTTCTACTTTGTGAACAGATTACCAAGAAAGAACCTTCCCTTTTCATAAAAGCCACTTTTTTAATTTGGATTCAGAAAGCTGATTTCACCATGTAACTGAGTCATCAAGGAGACCACTGAGCAGCAGCATCAGCCAAGAAATTGATTAATTACATCTGCCGCTGCTCAGTCCTGCACCTTGCTTTTGCTCAAACCCATTTGTACTTAGTTGCCATATTGTTCAGGACTTCCCTGGGACAACATGCACCACTGTTTGTTTTCCAGATGTTGTGCCGATCCACAAAGCGACACTGCTGAAGCAGGACAGGAACCTCATTCCCACCCTCCCAGACAAGTGCCCTGACATGTGCCCTCTCTCACTGGCTTTCTGAACATTTACCTGCTCTTTGCAAAGCAGAACAGTTTCAATGGGAGGCACTGAGAAAGCCTTCCTTCACTTCTAAGTATCCTGTTCATCATTTGGGATATACTTGGGGATGATGCAGGAGGTAGATTCAAATCCATCGAGTAGATGAGGGCATTACAGCTACATCGCCCACACTCCATATTCTGGAAAAAGGCTGTGACATTTGAAAGAAGCAGACAGCATCTCTTCATTGGCCATATATTTTTCTTGAGCTTTCCTGCTTCGTTACTGATCCTTCACTCTAACCTGGTTAGATACCTCAGCACCTAACTTGCTGTGTATCACGTAAACCCTCAGATTCAGGGACTGCAATGCTGGCCAATACAAGATCTACATTAACTGTGTAGATTTAGTCCACAGACTCAGTTCTTCAAGTTTTACAGAAGGAAGCTTTGATTTGAGAGATTGTTGCAAGACAGGCCCCTAGAACCCAGAAGTTCATTTTCTGCAGAATTCTATGTTATATTTTTAGAAGAATTATGTCCTTCTTTATTTCATGTGGTATTATATATCCACTGCTTAGCTACAAAGCAGGATGTTACATGCTGTTAACAGCAGTGTAAGTTAAATTCAAGGAACCTTCCCAGACTGATTAGTAAATAACACTAAATCATGTAATAAAAATAAAACCAAAACCAAGTAGAAGCCTTATGATACTGCATTGTCACTACAAACTGACAAATGGATCGTGATAATATGTATACAGTCAGAGATCAGACATAGTGCTCATATGTATATAATATAGCCAAGCAAAAAGGAAAAATTCTCTCACTTAAGAATTCCTAAAACTGAGTGCAGAGTGGGCAAATTCACTGGGTCCAATGTGGCAGCAAGGTGACCAGTAACACCCAAATCTTTTTGCCTTCTTTTTCTTTTCCTAGACTTTGGCATTGGTAGATGTGGTGCTAAGGGACATGGTTTAGTGGTTGACATGGCAGTGTTAGGTTTACAGGTGGACTTGATGATCTTACAGGTCTTTTCCATTCTAAATGATCCTGTGATTCTATTACAATAGAGATGAGATCCCAAACACAGGCTTGACTCAGTTGCCAAGATGCTGTGGTAAGACAAACAAAGACATAACTCCTGTCCCAGAAGAAGGAAAATTCACCATCAGAAATGCAGAGTTATAAATACAGATACATGGAAATTTAATATTGACCTTGCTGTATTAAAATCAATGTGAGATTTTTCACCAACTTGAATGAAAATAAGATCAAGCCCACAGATGGGACATATGCCAGTTTTGCTCATTAGACTCTACCTAGCCTTTGCACAGTGCCATTTATTACAATGATCACACTGGAGGGAGGTCTTCAGGATCAATACAAAGCAGAAAGAGGCACAGTAAATTTGTATGAGATTTAAAAATGGGGTTTGAGGCTTGGGACCAAGAGACAAGAAGACAGAAGACAAGTAGCAGCTGATACAAATCATTAGGACTCCAAGAGAACCGTGAAACAATGTCACAAACACAGGGCTTAGAAACTAACAGGGTAAAGCACAAAAAAGACGTTGAAAATGAGGCTTTACTACAAGAAAAGAGGATGGCTGAGTGCATTTTCTTATTAAGGTAATAAGGGGAAATCAAATGTTTCTCAAAATCGAGACTTGGAATTACTCAATGTATCTATGGTTTTGTTGTCAGCCCGCAGAGTGAAAAGTATTAGATATGAGAGCTTTTAGTGATTTGAAGGGAAGTAGGAACTAGCCTAAACATGAGGCATGGAGTAATGCACTGATTAATTTACTTAGTATTTCAAAGTCCATAAACAACAATTGTTAAAATAACCACAGAAATTTAAGGATACTGAGAATTGAATGTTCTCAGAGTACACAATGACATTAACAAGCAAACAAGCAGTTAGTGGGTATCACATGATTGATTTTTTAGTTCATAGTTATGAACAACATTTGACTCAAAAAATATAAAGATACTTCCACTGTGACCGACAGCAAGACAAATGAATTAGGGACTGCAAGCCAAAGAGTCTACTTTATCTCAAGAGAAGGGTTGCTTACTCATCTCTAGTCAACAGCCCCTTTTAAAAATACTGGAAGTATTGGGTGGAATTTAAATTATTTGTGAGGGTGGAAGACTGAGAGGTTTCCGTACACGACCAGTCATTTACCAGAAAAATATCAGATGCTCTATTGCATTGTTTCATTATATTTACAAGAAAATTATTTTTTCCCCAAATTAAACTCCAGCCGATACAGCTGAACTCAGACACATCACAGCAGATGGAATTTGCTCTCCCCTCTTTGCAATGTAAGTTTGTTGCAATTTACTATTTACTTTTCCCCTGGTCATATGTGCATTTCTGAATGAATCAGTACATTCCAATCATTCAAATGAATCAGTTCATACTTGAAATGAAGTTCAAATGAATTCAAGTGAATCAGCCAGCTTATAGAAAGAAAACAAGTAAGTAGGTTACGGTGGCAAGATTAGTTACACAAATTCTCTGCTCCAGCAAAACATACAGTGTGACCTATGAACTCCTTTTGGTCTCAATCTGCAAAGATATTTAAGTCCTCTTCACTGAAATCCCCTAAACCAGATTGTATCAATGAAGCACCTTACTTCACCATCAGTTTCCCCTTCCATCCAAATTATCACACTAACCTCCAAAACTGTGCTCAACTGATCAAGTCAAGAAAGAGACAATAAAAACATAAGGCTTTTTAAAAGCTCACATACCAGGGGGAAATGGAGACAAATTTTTGTTCTATACATGTGCACCACTCTACACTTAAGTGTCTTTCAGAGATGCTAAGGTTCCTCTGAAAAATAAACATCACCACACAGGCTAACCATTCATCCACACATGAGACATACTCAGATTTCCAGCTCCACAGTTAAGTAAATGCCAAATAAAGTGGCTAAGAAATTAGTCACGGAGCAAGTATATTTGTAAATAAATAATACATATTGCATGAATGGTGTCAACAAATCTCTCTTTGGAAAGGGCATAACTCTATATGGACTGAGAGCAGTGATAAAACATAGACTAATTTCCACAGGTCAGGATTAGACCCTTGGACCTTCTAATGAGAACCTAGATCTTTTAACTTGCACTGGACCAGACCCTCAGCAGATACCAGTCAAGCAATCTCCACAGGAAATTTACCAAGGATATACAGAAAGAAAAATTAAAAAGAAAAGAGAAGTCCCAAAAGTCCTTTACTGTAAAGTCAGATGCTATTTGTGGACGGTGGGCAAACCTCAGCATTTAGCTCCAATATAAGGCAGATAGGGAGTACATATTTTCATCTGGGCACAACTCCCATTTTACATTAATAAACTGGCTCTTTTTTTGTAAACAGAATCAATATCCTGTTTAAAAGTGATTCTCAGAAGAGCAGGAAATTAGAAAACGTTAGTGTTAAATTCATCAGGGTTCTGTTCATGAAATATTGTTAATGTTAGTGGGATAAATTTTGTTTTGTTTTTTCAATGTATATACACATGTACACTGAAAACATTACCCTAAACACATGACCTATGTGCTCACTTGAGACATACAAAAGCTACTTATTTCCTTCTTATTAGTGGTGATTCCATGAACACTAAACAAGTGCAATTTCTCCTTTCAGGAATTATGAATTTAAAATATGATGTTGAATCATACAGAATAAGTTTCTTTTTGCTCTTTAGTATTTCTTAACAAATTGGATGTGCCTCTAAAAGTAAGGGTGGAGGGAAAAAGCATATGGGGAAGCAGAGATTTCCTAAAACATTTTATTATTGGCATGCCAAGTCCCCATTTCCCTGTCCTTGTCAAGAAACTTCAGAGATTCAAATGACTTCAATTACATCATTGAAGGCATTCTAGACCTTGGCTTGCATTTTTACATAGCTAAGGAATTTCTAAGCTCTCTACAGTTTTCCTTTTGCAGAAGGGTAAAAACTGTTCCCAGTTTAGAAGAAATGTATCCAAGACCAAGAGAGGCCTCCCTGGGGAAAGAGCAATGAAAGCAGGGACAAGGAGGGAGGCCACAAAAGTAAAAGGGGGTGAAGTTTTGAGGAACAAAATGTCTAAAAAGATCAGCAATGTGGTTTGGCTTGTCACCCTGATTAATATTAAAACACTCGGAAATTATTATATGGTCTAAACATAGATAAGAAGTGTGGACAGAAGAGAGGAAAAGAAAGATTTTTCAGTCTTTCTCAAAATTTAAAATCCTACAAAATCATCTTCTAAGATGAGAAAAAAAAAATGCTGAAAAGAAATTACTTTATAAAACAGGCTTACTGTGCAAGCCTAAATTTAACTATAGCATTCATTACCAAACACATTTTAAAATACATCACACCCAGGGAAGGTTACTTCTAGAAGATATTACTTCTTCCATCTAGACTGTCATTCTCAACCTCAAAACTTTGCTTCCTTACTGCATCAAGCTATTTTAACTTTTGAACTGAAGAGCTTCAGGTTTTTTGGTATGATCTATGAGGGAAGACACACTTGAGAAGAATACGTCGAAAAATATCAACTGCATAAACCAAACACTGAATAACTCGAGAATTACTTGCAAGACTGAAGTGCCATTTTATTTACTGAGCTTTTTCCCTTTTGTGTTTGTACATTTCACGAACAGTAACTTTTTATGGGGTCTACTGGAATCCCAGTGTGAGAGTTCAGAGTGATACCTTTGAAGCAATAAGCACACATTTTTAACTGTGAGTGTGCGAGATTAGCTGTGAACTTCACATCTACTGCCCTGCAGCTGAGATCGCTGCCAACAGTCCCTAACTGTGGATTCCACAAGCTGGTGAGTGGGAGAGAGATATGACAGTTCATTCAATTACTCATTCATCCCAACATACACTTGGTCTTTTATTACAACATACATAATTCAAATGGGGGAAAGAAAGTAAAGCTGTTAACAGCCTTCAACATTTTTACCCTTCCAATAACATATATCAACAACTTCAAATCACCCTTCTTCTCTCTGTTACCTTTAAAAGGTTCAGGTATTCATACCATCAAAACCGCATATATGTCTTCAAAACTGGTCATACGAATCTTTGAGTTTTAGTTTGCAGCTCCCAGCTTATACACACGTGCAGAAATGTCCACAAATTAAAACATAAGGACTACAGATGGTCAACTGTACTTGCACACTTTGCAAGTGCACAAGTAAAGGCCATTTGTTCCAGAAAGGGGAAACACAAACTATCTGTTGAATGTACTGCAAACAAAACCACAGATCATGGACAAGGTTCTCTTCTATTGTGCTCTACCTTTCGTAAGTATCTTAAAATAAACACTAAATAGTTCCTGCTTAATGCATCTTAAATATGCCTTTAGGATGCTCTGTGGACAACTGCAGAAAGTCACCACTGCCACAATGGACTTAATACATTTGAAACATTAACTTCCATCAAAGTATCATTATTTTCTGTTGTTACATCTGTCAGCAATAATTTGAAAAAGATATTTGTATAGACAAATTCTCTCTGTCACCAAGCAAGGCTTCAATATAGCTGTTCCATCAATGCCATACAGTGGCCACAGATACACTGTATTTTTTCCACAGTGACAACCTACAGTAAAGCCTCTGAATGGGTAGAGAACTTGCTGTTAAATAATAAAATGACAGGATGCCTGGTTATTCTTATTCATTGAATAAAGTAGAGGGTTATAAGTATAGTTGAAGCTTAAATTAAACTTACTTTATACACATATGCACATAGTAGCATGTTTCTATGAAAATATGTACAACAACATATAACCACATAGACTTGGCCCTGAAGACTGGATTTTTCACATCCTGAAACAAAAATCAAACTTGCTTTCTGTACTCAAAGCTAAGAGCACCTCTGTTTAAGCAGTTAAATGTTCTTGACCAGGGCCAGCTGCTAGAACAAGATATGATCTCACAGAGCAAGCTTGTCTTATTACAGAAGTTTTATCACAAAAAAGTAGGAAGAGGTTATACAAGGTTACTTTGATTCCATTTAGGAATGGTACTCAGCCTGATTATTTGCTTTACACTTTAAATCAACAAATCATTACACATGAAGCCTAACAAAGCCCCTCTCACAAAAACAGGCTTGGGTATTGTGTGGCAGCAACTCGCTAAGCTATGGCTATGGTACAGAAATCCTCCTGGCCTTGCAGCCCCACCAAGGTAAAGCCTAGCCCAGCAACTCTGCTTTCAGCTGATAACATCCTTGCCAGGCTTTAAACATCCATGCCTGTAGTCTGTCTAGGTGGAAGAGAACAGCAGGTAATTAGGGAAGAGAACTAAAACACATTTGGCAGGCTAAGACTTTGCAGGGGGGTGGGAGGGGGAAGGAGAGAACTTGAGAGGTGCCATGCAAGGTGTCAGCAGAACTAGTATTTGGGTAAACATCTATACATTGTGTAGCATCATATGGCCCTAGATTATGTAATGCCACAATAATCTTATCCACACTCCCTACTGCTCAGGATGGATACATGCTGGGCTTGGTTTGCTTAAGGAAAAAGGGTCCCATGTTATTGCTCAAGCTCACAAGCACATTTGAAGCAAAGTTGTACGCAGCAGGAAGAGAATGGCAAGCAAAAAGACAACAGTCTCATATTAGGCCATCTGAATATTGTGTGGTGGAATGGGATTTCATCCCCATCTCTGCTTTACTTTCTCAAAGCTGGTAAATCTTTTGAATCAAACCTGTTCCACAATTTCAGAGCTTCTGACTGGAGATCCTTGGGTACAATGTTTCTGAATACTGACCAGCTGCAATGGAAGCTGTTCTCTGATCATAGAGTGTGTGGTACCACATGGTGGTTGGAAAAAGGTAGCTTAGGTTCTAGGTGTCTCAGTTTAGGCAACCAGCATTAGTATAAACTGTCATCCATTTTCCTTTGCTACAGTTTATTACCTGTAAAATAGGGATAGCACTCATCTCTCACTGTTTGGGAAAAAAACTGATGATTACAGAACAAACACATTCTACATGAAAGCCTCTGAAGGAATTAATCTCCTTGTCTACATCGTTAAGTGTGAATGTCATGCATAAGTCACCTGAAAAATCAGAACAAAATATCAAGTTGCTGGCCATTTTAATGTACAGGAAGTTCATTCATAAATTTCACTGTTGAAATTGCTACCTTTCTAGCAAATCTGACAGCGTGCTTTCAGCAATTTGTACAAAACATTTATAGAAGGGATACCTCAACATTAAACTCATCTGACAATATAAACCTACAATAAACTGGAAACCAGCAATCAGAGTTTCAGCTTTTTGATGGAGGCATGCACATACTGAAGTTCACTCGTTATTTGAACATCACAAACAGGCTGCAGAGTATTTTACACAGCAGATCTTCCTCAGTGACATGACTTTTCTTAATGAAGCTTATTTTACCATTCCTCTCACTCACACTACATGTGGAGCAAGAACTACAGATGAATTCTTGCTTTACAGAGAAGAAATTAATGATGAAGCAATACTAAAAACTCCAAAAATAAATTGCTCTTTTTGACCTCTGAAGTACACTACTGGATAAGCATGTGTTTATTACTGAAAGCCTTCTTACTGCAGTCTTCATACACGGGTATTACCACCATCTGCAAGAACAGTTTTCAGTACTGCTGAAAGGAGGAGGAACAAGCACAATGTAGAACAGAAAAAGTATGTGCACTACTTATTACGTTAAAAAACTGCTGTGAATGCATGCATTTATATGCAAGGATTACTGTAGCAAAGCCTGTAACCACAGACAAGATTAAACTGTTTTGTTTTTTTTTTAACCTCCACAGTCCTCATGTAAGATTTTACTTTCTCTTTCTGACATGCCCTAAAGCTTCCTGTATTCCAATCTCATGGTCTTTTCAGTAGTACTTAGAACGAACCCAAAGCCTCTTGTTACAGTCAGTTGCACTTCATCAGATCTACTAGGAGGCACCAATACTCAAACAGTTATCTGAGCTGTCTGTAGCATTTACAGCTCAGTTTACATATTTCACTTATTTCGTTCCTTACTTTTTAATCCAGAATTTGAGAGATGGGGTAGATGAGAATGACATTACAGAAGGTAGTGTATTTGAGAGTAACTACAGTACTTTGTCATAACGTTTTTATACAATGAAAGCCAAAGCACATTGTATTAAAAAAATGTTAACCCAACTTCTTGTTTCTTACTGATATGTAAGAAACAATACTAGATTTTTACCAGTCTGTACCATCTGCCAAAAACAATGCTAATCTATCCAAGCACATTGACACTCAATATCCTCTCACAGGTGTGAGTGAACACAGCAGGAAGCTGAGATCACATCAATTTCTCAAACTAGGCTTCTCGGTTTTAAAACCAATACATGATCCCAGCTAAGACTTTGTCATATTCACTGCATGAACAAAGCATGAAGCTCAAATACGGTACCTGGATTGGCTATTTCACCTCTCACAAACCACTCAAATAACATTTTTCTGGTTGGATGGGTTTTTTTAATGCAGACATTTGTAAGTTTAGTTTATCATGGATGCAAGATAGACATAAATATTGGTGGCATCAAATATTTTAAGGAATATCATTACGAAGAAGATCCACAAGTTGTATTTATATACCATGATCTACTAAAAGCAATGGAACTGAATAATTTACATCCGTGGAGAATCTTGCTCATTATATACTTGTACTGAAATATTTTTTTCCCTTGGTCATGATACAAATACCAAATCTAGGATGCTTTCATTTTGAAGGTCCTCTAGTGTGCACTACACTGCTGAAGGTACTGAACCCTATAAAAAACAAAGCAGTCAGATGAAATAGTGTTGCTAATTTCAGAACATGCATCTGATTTTTATCACATTTCAGTAACGCTTCTAATCTCCCATCATAAAATACAAACCAGCTCTCTGAAAGGCTAAATAACCAACTTCAGCTGCTATGATCTGCATAAAAGATTCTGCTTTGGTAAAAGATACTTGCTTCCATAAATTTTAATACCTCACTTTCTGCTGTACTAGATAATCAGTTATCTAAGTTTTCAGTTCCAGGCTCTGTGCTGTTGACATTTTACAGTATTTTCTGAGAAAGAAAACCAAGAACAAAACAGTGACAACAAAGAGGATGAGGAAGATGAAGACCTATGAAAATCCTTCTGTCAATTTTTTTACCTCCCTTAACCATGTTTTATGTTGTTTGTACTGAACTCTCTCAATGACAGTTTTCATAATAAGAATTTTCATAACAGATTGGCTACTGGTTTGCCTTCTAACAGGATCAAGAATTCAAAGTTTAAGTAGTACATGCTATACACCCACAGGCCATGCCACATAAAGGTATATGCTTCATTTATGGCTGTTTAAGGACACTGCTCCCAATCTTTAAAAATGGAACAGGTTTTTTATGCATGGAAGTGTCACAGAGCTGACAGGGATACCCAGACAGCTGTCCAACAACTGCCACTCCAGAGCAGAGGCAAATGGTAGCTTCAGTTAGCTTCTGGCTGAACAGCTCAGCACTGTGGAGAGACCTAGCATTCATTCATACCTCGGTTTCCTCCAAAACTTTTGGTGGTAAGGCTGGAGAAAAGAAGAGTTCATGCTTTGCTATAATTTGAATTAATCTTTTCTGTTAAAATAATGCCATGGGTTGTTAAACAATACCTGATTAAGAATTAAGGACACCAGATCAGCAGAACCACAAAACACAGCTTCTGCCACCAGCTTTTCTCTGCTTTATCTTACTGCAGATACTCAGTGGCCTAGATCAAGAGACAGGAAGAGAAGGAAGATGGGGCTATTAATTCCTGAAGTAATCAGTCATTCAGCTAGTGGGGAAAAAAGAAAATAAAGAGCAATATATTCTCAAAATTTTCTTGACACTGTAAAGTAAGATCTCCGTCAGTCCTTTAACTGGCAGTATTTTCAAGTATATTTTCCTGAGACGTGTCATAGTGAAACTTCCTTGTGCTCTTAATTCCAATAAACTAAAATACCAGCCAAACAGGAAAGGATAAGAGGTAACAAGAAATTAACAGGTAGAGCTTTCAGCACCAAATGGTATGGAAGGGTTTTGCGTGCAGCCATTTATTTTACTGGCTTCTTGGTTCAGCTCTGCAAAGAGAAGAAATTAAGGGTGTGGACAAACACACAATTTGCAAATAGCTGTGTTAGCGGAAAAAGTTTATCGCCAGATGTTCATCACCAATTCAGCTGCAGAGGTTACCACCCCTTTCAGAGCAGCTCTCAGCTGTTCACTTTAACTAGCACCAAACACACTTCAGCCAAAACAAACCAGATTAGCACAGGCCTGCCTCTTCAATCTGTTAGAAAAAATTTAGACCGATGAAAGCTGGCAATTCATCCCCTGCCTTTCCCGCTCCAATCCACTCATCCTCTCCCTCATGCAAGCAACAGCACTTAACTGTCCCCTTTAGGCATCACAGGATGCTAAACAGACAAATAATGATTTTTTTATTGAACAGGGGAAAAACTGGGAGAAGCAGGAAAGTAGGAAGGCCCTCTTCAGCTGCAACCTTGGTGTACCCTGAAGTAACAAGAAAGCTATGGCTTTATCTTCAGTATGTAAATGGAAGAGAGAAGGAAGGTTAATTTATTTCACATGAGAAACATTTTGTTTCCTCTTTGACAGATAAAATACAGAAGAAAAGGTCCCAAAAAAGGATAAACTAAGGATACTGCAAGACAGTTTTAAACTATCCCAGGTCTTCCTCTCCTTTAGAATAAAGATCTCCTATCCTCATGGCAAGAAAATCTTTTATTACTGTGCAACCATTTAGAAAGACTATCCAGATTGTTTTACTTTACATTTTCCAAACCAGAAACACCAGAATGAATAATTACGAGAGTGTTCATCCTTGCTATTAGTTTTAGAGCCCTCTAGGGCAAGCTGTTTAATTCTTGTCTTCAAGGCTAAAAACTATTTCTCCTTCTCAAGAAGCAGTTCATAGAATGGCACGGGTTTGATCAAGAAAGATTTGAAATACAGAATAAAAAGAATCCTTCATTATGGGCAGATGCTTGGAATCTCTTCCCCCCACCTCTTTCTTATGTCTTTGACGAAGACAAATTGTGAAAAGTTTAGACATATAAAAAATAACAGCAGCATCAATTTTGAGGCAATGTATATTTCAGCAGACAGCACATCAGTCAGTTTGGTTTATAGGACTGAGAAATGATGTTTTAACTTTTACTATTCCTTCTGTCAGTGTAGAAAAGATGTAGTTTCTCTGCTTTGGAGCACAACAGATAATACTGCCACATTCAAAATTATGCTTATTGCTTATACGTATAATAACTACAACATTTGTCCTGCATTTAGGTTTATGTCTGTGTTCCAGTGTTTCTTTGGTTAAAAGAAAAAACAAAAAAACTCAAAAAAATAACGTGAGAGTGCATGTGTGTTTCTACATGTTAGAGCATTGTTTAATGTGTAGTCTCTAATTTGTGGAAACAAAACCACCAAAAAAAAGGGAGAATTGCTGCGTATTTTAGAGAAGGTAATTCAAGAGCACTATAAAATTAACCTAAAAGCTAATTACACCTTAGATAGGGCAACTGCATTTCTGCAACACAATGGCAACTGGCTCAGACCAAAACTCTCAGAGCTCTTCAATTTCCTCCTGCCCACTGCGTGGATAACTATCTTGCCACACAGCATTCGTCTTTTTTCACAAACCTAACATGCTTTAATGCATTCTGGGTAAATTTTGCAATGACAAATTTAACCCATTCACTAAAACTGCTCCGTGCAGAACACTGCAAGACTATCTTTTTTTTTTTACAGAAGATAAAGTCTGAGCAATCATCTCTGTAACAGTCCCTGATGGCAGAAACATCAGGTCCGACACAAGTAGTAACTGATGAGACCCAAGAAGGCATGGCTGATCACTTCCACACTGAGATAGCACATGGAGGTGAATCCTCCATACAGCCCATCCCTGTCAGACCCTCGTATAGCTGTGGTGATTTAACTAGCGAATAAAGCACTGTATGTGGTCTGTCAGGCCGTGTGGTCGATGTACAGTGCAAGACAGTCCCTTCCCTTCCTCCGTACCTGGATTCCAAGCGCTTCTCATTCCAGCATGAACATGAATCTTTTCCTTTGGGACCACATACCCAGAATAGCTTAACTACGTGTCCTAACTCCTAGTGTAACATTCCAGAAATGTTATTTCATTCCCATTCTTTGAAAGCTGGCTAGCTAATAAAATGTTTTAAGCGCCAAAATATTACTATTAAGCCAGAAATACATTACTCAGAGAGCCTAACAACACCTTGAAAGAACATGTACAAGTAGCAGTACAAGCAGGATCAATAACATCCAGAGGACAGGAGGAGAACAGATCCCTGAGGGCTAGTCTGCTTGAGCCAACTGACAATCAACAAAGACTAGATCCGTGTACCCCTGGCAGTCTAGGCACTTGACAAATACAGTGCCCTGGAACAACATACTCTCTGACCTTGATGGAAGTAACCCCTTTAAACAACACTCACTCCCAAAAAAATACCTGCTGTGGACAGTCTCACAAATTACTGATCTTATTCCATCTGTTTGAAAAATTATAATAAATACTCATCATTTCACATGCTTCCTTATTCTTCTGCCTTGTCTATTGTAAGCTCTTCAGGGCAGATGCTAGGTTTTTTAATGATGCAATGAAAAGTACTAAACCAAATATGGCTTTGAGCACTATTTTATTTTCAGAACAATAAAGGTCTGCTTCATCCAAACACTGCTTGGTTGGTCAAGAAAAAAATACGCTGTCTAGAATTTCCTCCTTTTCTGCTTCTTTGCTGTAAGATTACTAAACCTTTCACTGGGTTGATCACTAAAACATGTATGCGATGAATAGGGGACCTCTAATAAGATTTCCTCAAGATGCTACTCCTTCCTACACTTCTATCACTTTCTGTTGCTGACTCCTCCTTGCTTTGCTGACTCCTGATTTCCTTCTGTGTATGTGTGCGTGCTTACGTGACCCTGTGTGCATTTCCTCCTCTAGAGTTCTTCAAAGCTGCTGGTGCTTACACCAGAGCAAGTACAGTGCTCATGATCAACACACAAAAGCAATAAGGGAAAAAAGAAAGACAATCTGACTTGGACTGGCTGTGAAATATCAGTTCAGTGATTCAAATCAGGATCGGCCACTCTCAGTCGTCACTGGCCCCTGCCAGCAGCAAGAGCCACGTTGTAGTTCTACAGAACCAACCAGTCCCTTCCCCCACTGCAAGAAATCCTTCCCTGGCCTCCAGCTGCCAGATGGAAGTGACAGCCAAGGGTCAGGTCTTCCTTTGTTACCAACACGCACTTATTGATCTGTGTGTCCCCCAAAGCACAGAACTCCAGCTCAACCTCAGCTCTCAGACCACAAGCTGTTTTAGGTCCTGGGGCAAACAAATCATTGAAGCCTTATAACTGAGACCATAGCGTACAATATTCCCTTTCTCTTTACTCCCCCCAGCTGGTTTCCTACACTTACCAATGGATAACTCTGCATAGGAGCCTTTATACCATGGCTGTGAGAGTCAAAGCAAGCTGAGAGGAGGGAAGATGTGAAAAGATAATGTGGCAAGGCATTTCTTCATTTCTTCAGCTCTCCCAGGCCCCTTATTATTGCTGGGACATAACAACATTATCTCTCTTCATATGCTGGCTAGTCCTGACCTTATATTTTAACACCAAAACTCTCAAATTCTGCATTATTGTCCCAAAGAACAGGCAACTAGAGAGAACAGCAAAGAAGAAAGCCTGGACTAAATGGCAAAGGAGAAAAAAACACTGACAGCACCTGTATCCTCATTCTGATCTGCTTTTCCTGCTTCTCCATGTTTACAAGCTACATTTTTTGTTGGTGTGAACTAATACAGGCTACCGCTGCTTACACAGGGGAGCATCTCAAACCTTGTAAACACCCACAACCCTAGAAGGAATTTGCATGCTCCAACACAATGCCATTGCCACCATCTCCTCAGACACACTGTGTGAGCACTGCCTCAAATGTTTCAGCCAAATCTGACAGGCTACAGGAAATACTGCAGAGGAGTTCTTGAATTTCACAGAAATAGGTTGCAGAGTAGCTCTACCGGTAGGGCTAGAAGACAGTCACCTGTCCACAAACTACTGGAAACCACAGATAGACATCTTTGCCAGATTCAGCTGAAGTCTTCACTCATCTCTGCCTTCTCATCATTATCCACTAGGTCAGTACCCTCCAGCAAAGGCAGATTAACACCAGTAGGTAGAATTGCTTAGGGAGCATTCACACAGCTTCTGTTGCAATACAGAAACCTCTGGTAGAGATACATTTCTGGGAGCAGCAGATCTTCCACTAGCTCAGTGAAACGAGCTTCAGTTCATAGCCCAAGAACCTCTGCAGTATTGTGAGATGATATAAAAGCAGAAACAGCTGTAGTCTGGATGGATGAATTGCACAGCCGCTCTTGCTTATGTGACCCAGGATGTGGGTCAGCATACCAGGTAATGCAGAGTAGGGAGAGGGGCAAGAAGCAACCCTCTTGGCCCTTCATCCCATCTCAATAAATCCGTCCCTGTGAAAGCAACCTTTTTGATTTAGTGATGTCCTACCTGTACTATGCACAGGTACAAACTGCTGGACAAATTAATGAAAACCCTTAGCTGCAGCCTGAGCCAGCGTTGCTGGTGCCATGACACAGTGCCATTCCCTGCCATTTCTGGAAACTACCTAGTCACAATGCAGTCCATGTGTCCCAAAACCTGCCTGAATCAGCAGTTATTCTTCTGACTGGACAAATTATAATGAGAAAGGGTATTTTTAGTGCAGTTTTAGGTATGGATATGTGCTAACCACTGCCAGTAAGAAAAATTATAGAAATGTTGAAAACTGGTACAGACTTTCCAGGCATATAAAATCCAGTTGTCTCTAAGAGGCAACAACAGCTACAGCAGTACATACTGAAAAGCCTCTGCTGACATTTCAAATATTGTCTTATTTTAACACAATCCTGCTTTTATTTTTGCACAGAATCCAGCCTCCTTCCTGCACCGGTAATTTTCTGCCTTCTAGAATGCAGTACTGTAAGAAACACTCAACATAGTGATGAGCACAAGCCCTGTTCCAGAGAACTGGTGATGACATGATATTGTCAGCACCAGCTTTAATATCCATTCAGCTTGGATGCTAAACAGAGCAGGGGACCTTCCCCACAGACGTACAGAAATAAAAGGCCTCTGTTCACTCCAGTAACAATACCAACATATGTATTAAAGGAGATTCAAAGGAAAAGTAAACTGTATTTCAGAAAGGTCCATGCAAATGGAAAATCAGGTACATCATTATAAGTATCAGGCAGCCTTTTATATGATATGACAGAAGATGCTCTTGAGTCCAAGTCCCTCTGACTCCCATCTTTGTGTATGTTCCATACAGGCAAGCCGCTGCCTTCCAGTCCCACTGTCTTCCACATGAATTCACAGGAATCTGATGACACAGAGAAGTCTGCAGCTGTTTTGGTGGTAAACTCCCTCCCTGAACATGCACATACCATGCTCCATGCATATGCTCCTCTATGCTGTGCACACTGACACTCCCCCAAGTAGCATTCAATCTAAAAACTGCATGGCAGAACAGTAGTGTAGCATGAGATGAGGTGTAAACGTGATTGCTGCCAGCATTCAGTAACAAGTAGAATCATTTGCTTCAGCAGCTTACAGACTCACCCTAGTTAAACTCTTAATATTTAAGTGCACAAGCCTCTCCCCTTTTTCCTTTCTAAGGCTAGAAATAGAGGCTATTGTGGACAGCTCAGGTATCTTGTGTCTGTAGATGTAGATGCTTCTGTGAGGTTTGCACTACCAATTAACTTTCCGAAGTAATGAGGTATAATCCCCGCCCCTGAGAAACCCTGCTTCATCTGTGATATACTCCTTGCAGAAATCCAGCAGCCTAAGTTCAGATTCATGAGATTTTATTTTTATATATATATATATATATATATATATATATTCTTTGAGAAGCTACAGCAATAAAAATTTGACATGGGAGCCCTTCTACTCTTTTCCTCTCTGGGACAAATACTATGTAATCAGTGAAGAGTGTTTTAACACTAAGAAAGGGAATATTTTATAATCGGTGCCCATATAAAGTTATGTGTATTAAAAATGCTCAGCCAATCTCTGTAGAAAACAATGAAGATAAATGACTGCTGTGAATTAGTTTAGGGCTGCTACTATAAGATGTTTCAGTTTCTCACATATTATAGGTAGTGAAATTTATGATTTATTCTGGCTTTTATTCACTGCCACTGTTAATAAAAAACCCCAACAATTTGGCAGCAATATAAATGGTTTCCCATCAATGTGAATAGTGTCAGTCTGTGGACCTCTATGTTTTCACTTGAGGTCCAGTAAATCAGAAGTTAACCACTTAAACATGAATTCTACTGATACAAGTTTAAAAATGGAGGAATCAGACCCAAACATTGATTCTGCAAGCGCTTTGCTAATGAAACCAGCTCTGCTATTGTTTATATCCTAACTGAACCCTATCACAATCATTTGGATACAATAAACAGCTCTTGCAGATGGCTGGCTGCTAAAGAAAAGGGGGGGGGGGGGGGGGGGGGGGGGGGGGAAGAGGTGTATAATGGCCACACTAAAAAGCTTTGATAACAACACATCAACTTCATAAACTTGTGTCCTGCAGTAATACAAGTGGGCATTCAGCAGACCACAAACAACAAAGGAAAATGTAGATGACTTCATCAGCCATTAAGTCTGCTGTGCCCTGATCTAAGAGCATGATTCAAAATTAAAATCAAGGAAATTTGTCAACAAGCATTTACTCAGCTCAGAAGAATCCTCAATTGTTGTGGCTTTTACACTGCACCCATTTGGGAGTGTCAAACAGACCATGAACGGGGAGGATACTGAGCAGACTGTTGCTGTATTTTACCAATTGCAAATCAATAAAAACAGTCCTTTGAGGCAGAGGCTTAGTCTGTATCATTTCTACTTTATGCTAGGGACTGGAACAGATACATGCCATTACATTCTCGGGTGGAAAGAAAAATAAACAGTTTCATCTCTTCCTCCTGCACCCAGACCTTGCAGGCTTGTTCAAAACAGAGCAGAGCAAGCCCTTGCCAATCTCAGTCATAGTAGTCCTGAGGAGTGAAAGTCAGAGTGCCTTTCCATGGCTGTGGAAAGCTGTTCTTCAGCAATGGAAGTTACACGGAGAACCAAGAAGAGATTAGATGAATATTCATTATTCAAAAGTAGGATTAAGTAGTAAATGACGGTTTGAGGATGTACTTCAGGAGACAGAATGACACAATCCCATACCATTTAGAGAGTGCCTTCTGAAACTGCCCCCATACTTCAACACCCACACTTTTTCCCTTTAAATGTTAAAAAGCTGGGGAAGAGGCCTAGTGCACAGAAACTGCATATGGATACATACCCATTTCTTCATATATTTGTGAAAAAGAGTTGAGCTCTCGAATATGCAGAAAAAATTGCACACAGGAAAAACTATTTCAAGGCACATTTTACTCCTTTAGCCAATAAGTATTTCTAAGTCATACATGGGGCAACATTTAATTTTTCTGATCTGGAATCTTCTAATTCTAATAAATACATAGCCAGTTTTCAATACCAGTAAGGGTACTTCCTACACATCTTCACTGGCTTCATATTTTGCTTTACCAACTAATTCAATCATTTGTCAGTAATTAATATGGTGAAATGTTATTTTTAAAACCTTCTGATTTTAGTCTTATGAACTGCAACATACCAAGATCTTTATTCTAGTTCCATCCTTAAAAATCTACTTTTTGGCAAGTGTTCAAGGCAGCAAGTGTTTCTATAAACTGCAAGTGCAAATATGTCTCATAGAATGCATGGCAAGCAGAGAATTGAAGAGACATTTAAGAAAACACAACTGAACAAAGCAGTGACATTGATTACAGGGGAGTTTTGGTTTATGTATCAGTATTTAAAAATAGTTTCTTTCTGGCCAAAACACTGTTTTTTCAGAGCACTATTCTGAGTAGTGTAACAGGGAAGTCTCTTTGTACCCTCAGTTTTTTGGTTTTGAAGGATCTCAGATTAACAGAAAATTTAAGGATTGAAAAAGAAATAAATCAACAAACAGAGAAGCAATGAAAGAAAACAAATGATGTGAAGTAACTCCAAGCATTCTGCCCATGGCTAGTAATCCACACTTTACGAATATGAGAAAAGATGCAAAGAGATGGAGTTAGCCTGCCTAAACTCACATCCATAGTCAATAGGATAGTCAGGAACAGAATTCTACTTCTACGTTCTAGCCTAAGCACCAAGCTACAGTTCTTAGAAATAGAAAAAAATAGTCACAAAAAGCATAGTCCTATAAAAAAGAGAGTATGAGAAAACAGTCTCATCGAGGTAAATACTTGTTTGTGGAGATTACTGCCTGTCTCACCAATACCCTAGTGACCACCCTGTCTGCACCCATAATTAGGGCAAGCCCCTCTGTAACTGCATGAGGTCATGTTTTCCTTTCAAGCAGCAGTAAATTACCATGCTTGTTATCACTCCTGTACACAGATTCCCTCAAAAACTAGATTATCTCCAGGGCATCCTTTGCTATTTTGTCATTTTCAGTATCACTCTCACTATAGCAGGAAAAAAAGACAAAAAAAATCAGCATTTAGGGTTTGAAAAACAAAGATATTCATGGGGGGGGGGGGGGGGGGGGGGGGGGGAAGAGTGAAAGAAGCAGATCATCCTGGAACTGCCAATTTTCTGTATCCTTTGAGGATTAGATCCAAGCTTATAATTTCAGTGAGCAATTATCTAAATAGAAATGCTCTAATTGCACTAGGATTGTGTTTTCTCTGGAGTGTTATTTCTTTCAAGTATCCTGCTGTTTATTTATATTCAGCTAAATACAAGGTATGCTGAGCTACCCAGCGATTTACACTGCAGTAGGGATGTTACCATTGGTACACAGGAGATTGCTGGTTTAGCACAGAAAACCCTCTAGGCTGTTCTAACTTACTAGAACTAAGCCCATTCCAGTCTCTGTGTTATAAACTCACAGTTTAATAAAGAAAACAAAGCAATTCTTCCTGGATGATTGTCAATGAACTGCTTTGTTGCCTCTGGAATCACTGCCAGCTCGGGGAAAAATAGGGGGAAAACAGGCATGATACACAGCTACCCAAGGAAAACAGCTTACCTGGCTTTGTACCCCACACATCTGGAAGCAGCACACGTGTTAGGGGACAGACTGTCATGGAGGCAAATCACAGCCACACACAGTTTCTTCAGCAGTGACAGTAGTTTACATTGATCATTTCAACATGCCTCAACAGCTGCTGTAACCAATATTACAGATACACTGGGAAAGAGAACAGCACCAAGACAGACAGCCAAGACACAACAGACCTAACACTTGCTTATTAAAGTTTCGTACCTAGTAAGAGCAGAAAGGTTGTAAGGGTTGGCCTCAACCATTATGCACCTTATGCACCATTGCACAAGAAAAGTTGTGTCTGTCTTAAAGGTTAATCAGCCTGTAAAATGTGCACATTTGAGGGAAAAGGAGAAACTCTCCTTCAGAGGGAATTGTGGGGATTTGTCTAAAAAGGGCTCCTATTCCTCCTTCTCCAGAATTACAGCAAAATGTCAGAAGAAAAAGTAGCAAGAGGAAACTCAAAGATCATTGCATTCTGCTTGAAAACCAAAACGGATCACATTAGTCTAGAAAGTCTTAGTGGCAACATCACAATGTTTATGCAATTCTTCAAGGGTCAGGCAAGAGAGAAAGTTTCCTACTGCACATACCTGCATCAAAAGCTTCTTAATAGCTTAATTTGTGTTTATTTATGTTTATGCACTGTAATGGAGACACAGAAAAAGGGGAAAGGGCCAAAACTAAGAGAGTTTAGAAGAGGATAACATTCAGGAGAATGCATGAAAATTATCGTTTCAGAGGCGCTAAGTATATCAAGACAGGTAGAATTCCCTAAACATCACTGTTTGTTTCAAATTCCAATCAAGAGTAACTGCTTTACGTTAACACTAAAGAAACAATGAATAGCATGTTTCTCCTCTTCTTAATGTGCCATCATTAATCAAGAACTTGACAGAGCAGTAAGTGAAGAGGGTCTTTATCTGCTTTATTTCTGCATAGAATAGATTGTATGATTCACTTTCACCAACTTCAAACAGCACAACTTTTAGAATCATGGCTCAGTTCTGATTTCATACCAAAAAAGCATGACAAATAGGAGGTTGTGTACAAGCCTAATTTTTGTACCAAATTTTACCATGCAAAACATGCAAAGAGCACCTGTTGATGAGCCACAGGCATCTGTGACAAAGGTCCCAAGGATAAAACACAAAAATATCTTAACTGGCAACTAAAATCACAACAGCCAATAAATTCCAATCCGTGACATGGACTAAAAAATATATGTTTCAGAAATGCACCTACCTAAAGCTAATTTTCTATGCTGCCATGAACACTACCAGCAGAGAAACAGTATCTATTCGCCTTTCCTTTAACACTGAAGAAGACGATGGAGAGGAAGATAAATACAATCACTTTTTATCCAAAGCCATCACTCAAATTGATGGCGCAACTGGATTTTTCCACAGCTGAATAGACATATACCTGTTAATTTTATTGCTTTTCTCTACTTATTCAACTGAAGGTAGAGCCTTTAAAGCCTGGGACATCCAACACTAGAACAGACAAGTCCTACTTACACATATGTGAAAGTGAATTAGTGGCAAGAAAGGGTTTGCAGAAACAGACCAAGTTCATAACTACTCTTGAGGGAAACATCCTACTTAACCAACTGGAAGCTTTCCTGGTGCAGTGGCCTTTTACCCTTTAAGCCCATGCCTCACTTCACTTCAGAAATATTACAGCCTCACAATATGACAAAATTTTCACATGTAAAATTCTCTAAGGCTGGTGCATTTTAATGACTAAGCATTTGGGACAAGAGGGACAAGTAAGTCTTTGCTGCCTTCTCATTCCAAGTTTACTGCATTGGAGCCACGAGTGCAAGGATGCAAAATCTCCATGCAGAAACAGCAATCCACAATATGAATCAGATTTAATTTTTTTTCTCCCCAAAAGGGTCTAAAGATAGGAAAAAGGGCAAGGGAATGTCATGCAGATTAGAAAGTGTCCTGGACAGCAGAGCACTCAAGAATCCCAGGCCAGTCTTCAGGAGTTCCACACTGTTTCAGCTGAAAAGGCAAGAATGTACTAGCAAAGAACTTGATGTTTAAAACATCACACACAGATTTTGGGGTCTACCTTTTACAAGTCCTGCCTGTTCATCATTGTTTTTCTTCTTGCTCCAGAGGAGTTCCAGAATGGTACTCAAAACCAAAGCTTTCATGGCATTTTCATGACGTTGGGATCCCCAGTCCTTTGAAGAAAACCAGGTTCTCTATATGTGCTCAGATGTTCATGCATGTCTTCCTTCATGTAGTACTGCTGTTTTATTATTTTTATACAGGTATCATGATATTGAATGGTGGAAAGAAAGCTTTTCTAAAACATAAATTCATACCTTGTTCTGTCTTCCAGAAAATGAATTTTTTACCACCTAGTTTGCAAAATGCAATTACACAACTGCACTTGCAAATTACAGCAATCATTCAGGTTTCCAGAACCCAAATCTATTCAGGAAAAACAGATTTAGAATTGAAAACCTGGAGGATACACAATAAAGTAGTACCTTAAATTCTAAACATAGCTGGTAGCAAACCATAAAATTCAAGCAATATTTTTAATCATTTATTCTCAGCATATAGCAAAGACAAAGGACAACTTGTATTTGATCATAAAGGCCTCAGTATTTATTATTTATTCCTTATTAAATTCAATTATCACTGACAGTAAGTCTTTCTCTGGTAGACTTATTCAGTTAGTCACACTGTGTTTCAGCAGAGCAAGGATTTTAGGACTGCATTACCTGTCAACTGAATCTGTGAATTCAGTGTGTTCTGGGTTCATCTTAACAGTTGGCTACTATGCTGTTTGTTAATTTACTATTGAAATTGTTGGATTATTAGTAAGCTATCATAGACATAACACTGTCAAGTTACCTAATTTCAAGATAAGTTCATGCTTCTTGACCACCTAGTTTCACTGAATAAAAGTTAAACATTTTTGGCTGGGATGGGAAATAATTTTTGAGATTCCTAATTTTAAGACAAAATATGGAGAACAGATTTCTCTGCAATTAATTTGGTATTTTAATTTTACAAAACCATTCAAGGAACAGGCAGTATGTCGAAGGCTCTCAGTTTCCAAGGTACTTCATGAACAAACTCTGGATTCTGAAGCCACAGTTTGTATCTCAAGCTTAAATTAATCTCTGCTTCATTATCTCCATCTCATTTGAAAACAATTACATACTGGTTTCTGTGTTATCACTGGTTGCAGTAGCATTGTATTTCTATTTATTATTAGCATCGTATTCTCTTAGCACACATTCTTCTCTAGCTGCTTCAATGCTGCTGACTTTCTTAAATCTATTCTTTGAACTGTGCTCCCAATTTCCTGTGAATAAGACTCTCTTATTTGCAGCTGTCTCCTAAGATAGCCTTCTCTTTCTCATACATATTCAAATACCAAATGGAATTTTTATTGCTCCTGTATCTTATTAATTTTTTGGATACTAATAAAAAAAATCAAGACTTTTAAAGCAAAAACCGAAGCAGTGTTTCAGTCACATTCCTCACATCTACCAGAAAGCAGTGGATCATCTACCTTCTTGGCTGAACTTCAGTTATGGTTTAATTTGATAATTCTGGTTAACACAACCCAACAGATAGGGTCTGGCCCCTTTTCACAAGGAACAAAACCAATCTATTTTGTTAGTGTCAAAGAAACAGACAAGCCCGAACTGAACAGTTATACCACCATAAGAAATTACTCACCATCTGTGTTTATAAATACCCCCTCTGCTTATGGGCAAATATTTTCAATCCCATTCAGTGTACTAGCTACCTTAAAGAGGTATGCAAACTGTTTTTACACACTTTTTTCACTATCTGTCATGACTTTTCATCCAGAGCAGGCAGAACGCATGTGTGCAAAAGCAAGCAGTGTAGTCCCATTCTACTGTCACATTCTACGCTCTAGAGCGATCATAGGTTTTTTTATTTAATTCAAAGAAAATATTTGAAACTATCACTGCTTCTGTGAACTGTTCTTCTCTAACATAAATGACTGGAAATATCTTGCTGTCCCTGAATTCCACGTTTTCCAAATTACTTTTCTCCTATCTTACCCCAGTCTCCAAGTAAAGATGTTTCATTGCAGATGCCTATGTAGCTACATTAAATTGGCACTTAAGGCTCTAGAAACAAGTAAAGCAACAGGTTTGAAACTTTTCCAGTTTGGAACTGTTTGCAAAGTTTATGAAAATTGGCCAAAAAGAGATACTGAATTTAAATACACAAAAATAATTGAAAGGCTATACTAAATGTATGCACAGTGTACCACAAAGCCAAGATGACAGTATCAGATCGGTTTGCATTAAACAGGTCGGGGGTAGGGGGGAACTTCAGGAAAAACAAAATAACAATGGCATAACTTAGCATATTTGTACTTGGGTCAGATCCAGCTGAACACTTTGGAAAGGATGCTGCTCAAAGTGAAAGGTGAATGGAGGAACAGAGATCAGGAAGGAGGTGGGTGTTTGTTGTTAAGAAAAATAATTTGTGAAAACGCATTAACTAGCGAATGTATTATGTTGCAGTAAACACTCCAAATATTTGAAGAAATACTATAGCAATATCTTGATTCCCTTGATTGTTATTAAGTAGAAGGCAAACAAATGCTTCTTTGCAGAAACAGAGTTTGGAGCTCTGCCAGGAATGGTCACATCTAACACACATTATTTATGACTGTATAAAGTGCAAGAATATTAGTCATTTAATGAATAGCTGGAGGATGTCTGTTACAAGACATGAAATGATCATAACTTGTTAAAGGTAAAGAAGGTTAAAAATGGGAATTTCATCACTCAGGAAGCTGTTGCGAGTGCAGAACAGTCTCCACCTCAGATCTACAGAAATGCATTTCCTAGCTTCTCTTAAAACCGCTGTCACAGGCATCACTGGTGGCCTTTTAAACTTCACGACCTAGCATTGTCTTCTCTTCATCATCATGTCTTACAAACCCCCACTGATATCTCTAACACCACAGATTTCCCATCTCTCACTCTGATTTCACTTTGGTACACAGTTATATACCCAGTGGGCTTCCTCCCTGTCTTTCTTCTCAGAGCTACATTCAGTAGTCTCCTCTTCCTCCTCCTCCCTTCATACATCGTGGACATTTTCCAAGGGGCTCTTCTCACCCCACCACATTTTCACATTTTCTATTTTTACCCTTCTGTTGACCTCATTCACTCACGTGGTCTCTCCTCAAGCAGGGACTGACAACCCTCAAATATTCCTCTTCTGCCTATCTCTACCCTGCCACCTTTCTCTGCTCTCACAGATACTGCAATACTAAATATAACAATAGAATTACACATTTATCCCACCTAACCTCATTCCAACCCTTGCCTTTTGCTCCAAAAGGAATCTTTTACCCAACTACAGATGAAGGTTTTGAGACAGAGCAGCCATAAGATATAGACTTTTCCCTTTATTTACACCTTGCTTATTTTTCTTTTCTTATCCTTTATTCTGATATTAAAGCATGCATATTAAAGAAGGGAAAAAAGAGCTTTCTAAGAAGAAGAAATTCTCTTTGGATCTGTATTCAAATAAGGAGATGAAATAGCCTTTTGTTGTTGTTCAGAAAATACCTGAAATTTCATGAAATACGGAGCTGTTCGTATATGTAATCTGGTTACATAAAGTGTTCTGTACCTCTGCCACTGAATTTTGTGAAGCAGCATGGGTTACAGGGTTTGTTGCTTGCTTTTTTTTTTTTTAATTATAGCTTTACATCATTATTTTTGCCTCTTTTAAAGCAGCTCCCCATTTTCCTAAAAATGGCTGTTTCCAGCCATCAGACTTTGCAACTTCTGTTAGAACAAACTGACCATGCCTGGCTAACTACTTGCTCAATCCGTTTATTCAGTTTCCAATACAGCCCAGCCCAGCACAGTATATCTGGCATTATGTATCATACACATCATGCAAAAATTTCTCTCAAGCATAATCGTGGCTCTTAAAACTCAAACTTTGCCACACAATGACAAGGTCTCCACATTACCAGAATCACATTCCCTCCTCCTCCACCCCCATCCAACTCCTCATCAGTCTCTAGCATGACTCAACCCCGTTGAAAAGCAGTAGGTTTACAAGTCATTTCATTTATTTCAAGAGATACATCATATGGAGGAAATAAATAACACTGTTTTACAAAAGTTATTTTCAGTGCCTGGTTCCTGGTAGGTAATAGGGTCCCTCTGGTTCCATAAGGTGCTTCCAACTGGGAATTCTACATTAGTTTTGGCTTAACCAGAATGATACTAACATTTTGAAGTCCACTCTTACGATGGCAGCAGAACCATGCCCCATAGCGTGTCAACACTTCCTTCTAATTCTTTAAGCTGAAAAATCTATTTCAGAACTACTCCTGTTGTTACAATTACTGCCTTATCTCCAAGACCACGGGCAGGGTAAAAACTGCTTTTGCACAAATACATTCTTCCTAAGGTCCTGTGCTGAGGGCCATCTTTCACTTGCCAAAACCCTGAAATTCAGCTAGATCCTGAGGTTTTCAACACATTTTTAACAATTTCACTTCCAGATAGTAGGCAGCTTACTGGCTAGCCATGAGATGTTTCTGTATATGCTCTTTTTTGTCTCCCTCTCGCTGGCCTATTGTCAGTGCGGTGAGCCATGTTAAAATTTATACAACACAAAAGAGGAAAAAAACCAAAATGACTGTCATGTATCATCCTGAGAAAAATGAAGTTAAAGTATTTTATTTTCAGTAGTCACGAGGCATTGAAACCAGAAGCAAACATTTATCTGGATGTTGCAGAAACTGATATATCATTATGATTGCAGCTTTTTTTTTTTCTTTTCTCCCGAAAGTTCCATGGTGTTAAAGTTCTGAGAATAAATTATGCCAACTTTTGAGTATCCCCTGCCAGCTGCTACTTGCCGTTACTTCTAGTCAAATTACTTGAACTGATAGCTGTCAGCATTGTGCAGAATTAAAAGCCCTCTTGGAAAAGCATCCCCAAAACTATAAAAATAACTGCAAAATAATCAAATGGGGCAGGTGTGAAAAAAGCAATGAGGGCTAACAGAGGAGAGATGGTTAATTGAACTGAAAGGGGCCAGGTAGTAGCTGAAATTTCAGTATTATAAATAGGACATTATGTAGCTGAACTAAAAATAGGAGTTTTATTTTTACTTAATGTTCCTCACCGCTGGCTGCTGACCTAGAGAAAGAGGACTCAGAAAGGAGAATTAAACAATTCCCCACCACCATGCAAAACCAACACCACTAGCCTGGCTCCAGGGTCTATTTGTAAACTAAGAAGAATCCTGTTTTTTAAACCAATTTCAAAAGATGTCTAATTGAAAGAACTCCCTAATGTTGCTGGGAAAAGAATGTTATAGATTACACCAATTTCTACAGAAGACCAGCTGCAATTACAAATTCCCTGTCTACATACTTGCTTGTAACAAAAAATCACCAGTGTATCTAATCCAATTCCTTCACACGCTTTATATGTATGCAACTGTTGTCCTACGCTATAAGCAGTCTCTGCTCAACAGTACTCGGTTTCGAGGCAAGACTGAGGGGCCCAGCACAGGTTTGGAGGAAAATGCTGTGTCAACCTGCCACCTGCTAACTGTCTCAGGGCAGCACCTTGTGTTCTTCCCTTTCCTAAGGACCAATTTTACACTTAAACTGAGAAACCTAATTTAGCTATGGTGAAACGGCAGCTTATACGGCCAGCTGCTGAGATGGTGTTCATACTTTGTTTCATTTAAAAAAAAAAAAAAAAAAAAAGAGAGGAAAAAAATAAAAAGATTAAACTAGCACAAGCCTAGACCACCAAATCTGGATTTAGTTTCAAGGCCACACATCTAATCCTCAGGACAAGAGAGACTTGAAACCATGGTTTTGGTTCTGCTTAAAAAGATAAGAGGAAGCTGTAAAATAAAAACAGATCTGAATCTCAACTTAAGTTCACAGATGTGAAGTCCATGGCTTTTTTTTTTTTTTTTTTTTTTTTTTTTTTTGGTGGGGGGGCATCACTAACTAAAATCTAAGTGTCTCAATACACTTGAGACTGGCTGTTTCTGTATCTGCTAAATACTGGATCTCTGTAATGTACCATAGACCCCAAGGGTCTACGCTGAAGCATTTATTCATCACCACTTGTGTAGGAAGCTGAAATGAAGATGAGAATATGGTGATTGAACTTTGGAGAGTAAGCCATAATTACTTACAAAAGTTTATGACAACAACAAAAATAACTTGCATCATTTGTCATTGCCGGTCAAATTGAAACAAAGGTATTTGTTACAAGAAATTATCATCATATTTAAGGAGAAATACTTAGCATCTGTGTAGTCTGTATGCAAATCTACTAGCCAGCTTTCTCTTGGGCAGAAAAATGGCAGACTACTTACTTGCTGTATTTGTTCACCATTTGCATCCTTCATTAGTATTGGCAATCTGATTTGTTTGGGAATGGCAAGACTCGGAGGATAATTCTACACTTAGCTTAAATAATTCTAAAATGCAGGTTAGCAGAGAGGCAGATGATAATTCAAAACTTCTTGCTGCTGCTAAGCTATTTCAGCTTCTCTCACTGTCAAAGCCAAGTCAAACACACCTAAATTAAAATGCCTATTTGCAGTGTCTCAAAAGACAACAGAAAGATCATTTTTTTTTCTCTCTTGATTTTCATATGCTGAATCAGAACCCCAAAATAAAAGTCAACACCATCACTAAGGCTGCACTGTTGTATTACTGCTAGGTTTCAACATAGCAGGCAGCTTCAGAGGAAAACAAGAACCATACACCTTCCATATTTGCAATGTTGGCTGTATTTGCCATTTCCTTTCTTTCACTGTTGTACTAATTTTTATGCATTTATACATACAGATTATATACATACACACACACAACACCACTTCAAACAAACTACAACTAATAATTTCAACAAAAGTACATTGCTTTTTCCTCTTCCCCTTCCCTGGTAACTCATTCACATTAACCAGACACGAATCACCGTGCAACCTCTGGAATCCTCTTGGCTGCAAATGGAAGGCAATGCAACAGCTAAGGAAAGGACGCACCAGAGACTTAGGTTCACGCGACCTGTGCTTGCCAGGCATGACCTACATCTCTTAAGCACCATTTCTGTGGTATAAGGACATGAGGGAACTTCAACCTAGCAGCACCACAATACACTAAAACGGGCCTGTTGTTCCATAACCACAAATGATGCAAGTCCCATCGAGCCACAAATAAAAGCTCCTACGAATGATGTCCCAAGTTCTCGCCCAGATATTCAACCCAGTAACAGAGATATTTTCATATGGAAAAGGTGTCTTTCATGCCATTCTGCTCAAAGGGAGAATTCTCACTTCACTTGCAGGTATGGCCTTTCTGCTTCCCCAGTATAACATACGGTACACAACTTCTGTACCCAGTATCTTCTAACACATGGTAAGATCTAATAAACAATTCCAGGTAACATTACAACATCGCCAGTAAGTACTGGACACTAGAATTGGCTTCCACTTGACACACCACTCCCTGCAAGTAATATGCAACTTCCCAACTAGGAGATTTAGTTCAACTACAGCATTTTCCCCCTCACCTTGAACACAGCCCCAGGCACAGAAACAGAAGCCCTTGAACACAAGCCCAGTGCAGAAAAAATTCCAAGGGAGAACATTTTGCTCCTGTTGTAACTAGAAGATGATTTAAGAGTTTCCATTTTGAATACCAAGAAGCTCCAGAGGAAAGTTTAAGGTTTCCTTGTTACTACCCTTCTTTGGCCTTCATATTATCTATTCTTGGCCATCCTGAAAAACAGAACCAACAGCAACACAGCTGCACCAAAGTAAGGGCAAACTGGCTTTCTGAAGAAACTTCTAGTATTTAAATCTTTTCTTCACACCAAATATCATTAACTCCAGCCAGCCTCTTCTATCTTCCTAGTTAAAATAAACAAATTATCCTATAACAAAAAAAGTTATCTCAAACCCCATTCTCCATAGCTGCCGTCTGCTAGCTGTATGACAGTGCACAGTGACCAGGTTTTGATTGTCATGCTGTCACGTACCACACACTTGTACAGCCACCTAAATGAAGCCACTGTGGACCAATTACGGAAGATCTGTTATTCCATTTGGAATTACTCATTTGGGGATTTGCTTTTTGATTTGTTTTCCCCTGAGGTTTTTTGGAAGCACTAGTGGGTTGAAGTTTAAATTAAATTGGGACCATCAGCATCCTAAAGTCAACTATTCAGTAGCACACATTTAATATTGATTTAATGTGATTATGTGGGCTGCCTGCAACCACAGCTAACTAACGCTACTTATACACAGAGTATTTTATATATTCATCACCAGTAATGTTAGAATACCAAGCAAACCAAAATACAGCAAAACTATCCACACAATTATTTAGCTCTGAAAGCTATACAGAAGGGGAAGAATTAAAGCTGGAATTTTCAATTCACAAAGACAGCTCTGGTCAATTTCGTAAACTGCACAGTCTAAGGTGCCACTGGTTAATTACAATATTGTAGAATATACAAAACAAGTGACAAACCAATCACTATGCTACCTAAAATGAATCGCTAATATAATAAACTGCACCAATGCCAATTTTTTTGGAGGACAACCTTAAGTTCCTGGCCACTTCCAGAGCCAGGGCATCAGCCAGTTCAAATATCCTACTGACCTTTGGAAAACAGAAATGCTGTATTAGGTCACATCGTGGCTGTTTCTAAAATACCTACTATAGCTGTAACTACAAAGCCGGGGGGGGTGGAAAGGAGTGAGGTGTAGCCTCATAACCTTACCAAACACCACAGAGAGGGTTATTGACAAGTATCAGCGCGGCCCCTGCTGTGATCTGTGATGGCGTGTGAAGCCCCATGCTAGGGCCCTGCTCACAGCTGGGCACAGCAAAGTCCAGCCCAGTCTGCTTAGTTCCATAGTGCCGTTGTGAGCACAGCATCAAGTTAATTTAAATAAGGAAAGCGGGTTACAAATGAAGTAGGATTGTGCAAGAGCACCTGGCATCAGCAAGTGATCGATAGCATCCCTACAGCATTTGAGGGCACGGGGGCCGCCCGTAGGAACCTGTGGCCCGAAGGGCTGGCTGAGGGAAGGGCCTGGGTGTCACTTTTACCTGAGGAACAGACCGCACGGCCTCCGGGGGACGGCCGCCACGCCAGCACCCGGCCCCGCCGAGGCCCGCGGCCGCCCCTCAGCACCGCGCCGGGCAGGCCGCCTCCAAGATGGCGGCCCGGCCACAGGGCGCCCCTCCCGCGCGCGGCGGGCCGCCCGCTGCCCTCCCCCGGCGGGCCGGGCCGGGCCGGGCCGGGCGGCGAGGCGGGGCGGCGGCGGAGGCCGGCCCTGTGCAGCACCGGTAGTGGCCGCGGGGAGACGCGGCCGGTGGCTGTTGGCGTGGAGAAGCCCCGCAGGGTGCCCAGCGCGGTCCCCGGCCGGCTGCGGAGGCTCGCCCGGTGCCGGGCCGCCGTGCTGGCTGGGGCTGGCGGTGCGGAACGCCGCGGCGGCAGCACCGCTTCAGAGGGCACCGGGATCCATCCAAGGCTGGGGAACAGCCGTTTCAGCCGGAGGAGGCACGCACTTGCTGGTCCACGTGTTTACAGACTCTCAAAATGGCCTAGGCCGAGGTATCAAAGGTCACAACAGGTTTTAATCAAAGGTTTTGTAAAAATACAGTATTGCTACCAGCCCTCCGCATCCACGCCAACAAAACGCTGCCAACCTGCTCATTCAGCCCCTGCCTGGGGAGGCTGTGCCCGGGTTACTGGTTACACAGCTCCGCATCCTTCCAGGCGTTCGAGGTTTTCCACCGGGCTGTGGACGTCCTGTGTCTGTTTCGGGGGTGAAGCCGTCAGCAAGCTCTTCCCCAGGTAATGAATACCCCCGCAGATCTTTCCGCACCGTTACCTTCTTGACATGTAGCTTGTTTTATCTAAGGGTCTACATAAAACACAATAAAAGTCTCACTGGTTAAAGCGGTAGCTCTGTATCAAAGCTCCCAGCCTTTAAAATGTCACCCAAGAGTTCAAGAGAGTTATTTTAAAGCATGACAGTTCACAAGAACCGTTTTTAGGCAAAATATCGATTTTGTTCTCATCGATATTTTTAGTACTCAGCAATTTAAATAGGTTTGGGGAACCTGATGCGCATTTAGCATTCACTTGGAAGTTTTTATTAGCAGACCCCCAGTTACCCTGAAGCAGACTGTTGATCAGCAGCATGGCTACCACTGAGCCTCCCTTACATCAAACGACTGTCTTCCTTGAGTGATGCAAACGCCTCTACAAAACAGGACAAGACTATCAACTTCATCAGGTTCCTCCTGTTATGCCAAGCAGAATTAGAATTAGCAAATTACAAGTTCAAGGCTCTGCAAAATAAACGCAGAATCTAACAGGCCCAGTAAGATTTACTATGATACCCCATTTTAGTCAATGTCAATAAAATTGAATGTGTAACTTAAGCCTACAGCCCTAAAATCCATTCTGTTGTCCAGGTAGAGAACCCCTTTTGATAAGCACAAGTGTTAATAATGAAATTGTTAAACTCCCCAATTTTGATATCATAGTTTTCCTGTTGTTCGTGTAATTTTAGGTATTCCACAGAAATATGCTTTCATTTTTATCAGAAACATTTTATATTAGATCCCATGCACTCTTTTAAAGCACAGGCAGTGCCAAAATTAAGAAATACCTGACAGTGGAAAACACTTTATTCATGTGGTGTAGGGTTTTAGCAAAGTGTGTAACACATCGGAAATCTTCATTATAATGACTCACAATTACAGTAGGTACAACTTAACTTTTCAGCTACATATTTCAGTAACAGTTATTTATATCAATCACTCCTGTGGAGTGTGTACCAGGAGTACATTTTCTCACAGGGTTTTTCTGCGTACGCCCCGGTATTCAAGAAGTTACACATGCCTATAAAATTCCCCATCAGCTCATCCCTGTGTCTGAGAGCAATTACCCCAACTGTTTGAACAACAGCGTGTTGTTTGCTGGAAATCAGATGGGAAAAAGCAAGTAGCTAGAACACTCACAGGACAACAGTCCTTGCCCAAATTGTATAAACGGTCAGCTCAACTGCATCGAGGTTTGACTGCAAGGTCTAGAAACTAAACGTAGTCTTTATCTGCACCAAATGCCTCTGCTGCAGTTCCTGGAGGGTGTTACCAACTAGAGTGAAACAGGGAAAGACAAACAGTATATTCATAATACACATGAACACTTGGCACTGCAGCTTAACAGTAATACCAGAAAGAACCATGCAGATGTGGCATGTTTTTGCCCCTTCGTGGCAAAAAGTCCAAAAACGAGATGAAAGATGCAGGCTCATCACATGAGATGAGACAAAACAGTATAAAAAAAAACAGTACATGAAAGCTAGTATTATAGCTCTTCACCAACTTAATTATTAAATTAACTGCAAGAAAACACAAATGAAGGTTAAATTGCATAAAGACTAGATGGTAATGTACTGAATTCTTATCTCCTTGTTAGTGGGGAGCCCACAAACGCATACGCAATAGATGCTGCTTATGCTCTGGTATTGTGCTTGTGAGGCAAAGCTATGCTGTGCCAGGGCACTCGCTGCAGATTAAGGGTGTCCTAAGTTAATTTATGGCAAGCTAGCCACTGAGCACTCACTGGAATGTATCTCACATTAATTTCCCCTGACAGACAACTGATGTTTCAAACTATTCCTAGTAGAACTGAGCACCAGTACAGTGATCTTTACAGGCAGCGCTTAGCACCAGAGCAAGAACTAGCCCTCCTGTACATTATGCTGCTGCTATTCACAATATCCTACCTTTTAGTAAAAAAAACCAACAAAAAAAAAAAACCCACACCACACACAAACAAAAAAAAAAACCACACAAAAAAGCAGGAAAACAAGATGTCAGCCTTTCATTTTCCAGCAAGAGAAAGTACACTATAATAGTGTTCCTCAGTGTTTCTGGCAGAGCTGGAGAGATTTTGCTGGGCAGTTACCACTCCCTTGCTCTGTACTCCTCTTGTCCACATAGTCTGACTTCTGTTGTCCTTGACTATGGAAAAATCTCACTGCCATGGCTGTATTACAGCTGCCATTTGCCCTTTCTATTTCCCACTTCTTCACTTTCCCACAAGATGCGCCCAAGAGCTTCTCACACGACAACACAAAATTCCATCAAATTTTTTTTTCTTCTCTCAAGCTTGCTCTTTCGGAAGGAACAATGGGGAAAATGCTTCTATACACAAATGACATTACAATAACATGTCTTTGAAATCCTTATAGGTGAGGTTTATTTCACCCAACATGTCCCCTAATCAACTCACTTTAGGAAACAAAGAAACCCCACATTTACCATTTCATTCTTACCCTCTTTCTCCATCAGATAAATCATATTATTACACTAGTGCGTCTCAGCTTCAAGATTAAATTAGCAACATAACTCCTAAAAAAAAGGGGGGGGGGGGGAGGGGCTGGGGAGTAAAACCACAGGACTCGATGGGTCATCTCATATGACACTACTAGTGGGCAATCAACAGAGAACCAGAAGGATGAACATGATCAAACTTCCACCAAGTAAACAAAGTTTATCTGTAAAATAGACTTATTGCTAAATGTAGTTCAAAGTATCAACAGAAATTGCACATGCCATTTGATACCTCATTCATTAAACACATTGATCTTTGAAAACATGATTCTGACTAATAAGCTGTGGTAAGTGGCTCTTGGATTCTTACTTTGTTGCTATTCTAGTGAAAGATCTGGACTCAAAAGCTGAAGAAAGAAAGAAAAAGCTTCAGTGCTTCTGCACTCATATCAGTTTCTCAACCTAATCACTAGGACAATTCTCTATTTATTTATTTATTCAAAGATTACAAGCATCACCAAATCCTATTTATGAGCTTGACTGAAAAAGGATCAAGGATGCAAAGTTCCCGTTTAAGGAACTTCACTATAAAGTGCTCTTCAAAAGTATTCTGAAGGGTACCAATAAAAAGACTGCACCGCTCCCAACCGCTCAATTATTTATCTCGAGTAACGCATCGTATACTTATTCTAAGAGAGCAGACAGCATGCCAAAAATGCAGAAACAATTGCTTCAGTTTTTCTTGGAATTTTGACTGAAAAAGTTTGCAGTTAAGTTCTAGCAATTTCACTGGATCCATCCAGGTATTGAAAAATAAGTAAAATTACTCTAATTAGTCTTTCAAAATAGATCACAAAATACAGCTTTCTTCCAAAAATAGGTGCATGTACTAATTTCAAGATTGAGTGTCAACTATGGTTCGTGCAATGTACTGTAGAATAAATTGTAGAATATACATCTTTTTTTCAAAAGGTTTCAAGACAGTGTATCTGGCTGAAATTATTTCTTTTAAGTCTTTTATTGCTAGGTAGAACAGAAAAGTAATTTAAAAATAAGGTGAATCCAGCAGACACCCACAGAAGCAGCTCCACCACTGCACAAACCAACACACATATGTTTTAATATCAAATCTTGTGAATTCAGACACTTGTTGAGGACTTTCTGCAGTTTGATAGCAAATAAACAGCTCTTGTAGGCTAACGAGACAACTTGGTTAACACAATACTACTTGACTTACCTAACTGAAAGGCAAGTTACTTCACTTCAATGTGAGTTTTCTTTCAACAGCAATAGGCATAGCTTGACTTCATGGTTGTATCAGAGTATGTGGAAGAACTACTTAGCTTATATTTTTGGCAGCACTCCTCTTCAAAAATTACTCAGCACACATTAATTGTACTCCACAAAAACCAAGCCAAAGCTTTGTAAATCCCTGGAAATGTTCCATTCAGAGTTTCTAAAGCTGCTGGCTCTGGGTATGACGAACAAATTGTCTTACAACAGTCTACGCTGTACATACGGCTGGCAGGAAGGATTTTTAATCTTCTCAGTGGAAGACTGTATTTTCATAATTCTAGCTCCAATAAAAATACCAGAGTTCCAATTATTAATTGATAGGCAATTTCCAATTTCAAGCCACATCTGTTTAAAATTTCTTTTTACTAATTCGTTTAAATGGCGTTATCACAACACTACAAAGAGTGATGGGGAAAAGTCATTCAGTTTTGCAAGGAAAAAGAAAAAAAAATAACCAAAAACCAAGATACAGAAGAGAAACTGCTAAGCACAAAGAAATAAATGCAACTATACACAAGGTAGGGAATATAGCAGCTGTGAATACATAATACTCCACACACATTGATTCCTCATTACTTAACAATCATAACAAAACATTGCCTGAACAAAGACTTGCCACAAGAGGGGTTTTTTAGAGGTCAAAAATTAAGTTAACTTCTGAGTGGCCTTTTCTTACATATTTTTTTTTCCACATTTTTTGCCTTGTTAAGAATGAGTATGTATTAAGTGCGTTTATTTTTTCACCATTTCACAAACCACAGGCTGAGCATAGGTGATGGGAAAGAAGTATTCTGTCAGCTTCCAACAGAGAGTCCCTATCGAGATGCAGCTGTCCAACTACAGTACAGCTCAATTCTCTGAGTTTTTGCGAGCATTAATTAGTCTTCGTCGCATCTCCTGGTTCCTGACCCTGTTTTCTTCATACTGGAAGACAGATAAGGAAATTAATAGATCAGCTGTTATCATTAAACAGGTAAGTTAAATTTAAAAGTGTAGAGAGCATTTATTACTGAGGAACAGGAACTATCTTTGACTGTTGCATTACAAATTCAGTTCTTGTTAGTACCTATATATTGGTTCCTTTTTCCTTTAAAATTAACGTTGATTTGATTAAAATACATGTTTCTAAGTTTGAGGTTATTAAGCTAAAGAGTATTAGAACATTCTAGTAAAGAAAATTCCATTAATATTACGGAGTAACTTAATTATACAGCCATCTTATGTATGACAGCTACACTTCACACATGAACTAGGAAAAACGTTGCACTGGTGCTATTCTAGAGCACAGGTCAGGCTCTTTTCCTTTTAAAAGATACTGATTTATGTAAGGGTCTCTGCCTTCTGAGGCATTAATTTGTCATCACAGACTTGGTCTATTTTTGATCCTGGTCATTAATTACACACAGATAAAGTAGTATACCAAGACGAAAGGAACAAAGGGAAATCCGGATTGAATGAGGATAAGGCTTTTTTGCATTTTTTACGGTTTAGAGAAGAAACACAACAGACAGGAGTCCAGTGTAAAACGGAACCAAGAAAGCCTTCACAGTTTAGACACATGCAGAAGACTACCATGCTTTCAAGTATGCTCCTGCACTAGCAAAAGCCTGAAAAGCCTAACTTTCCTTCACTGCAGCCGAAAAGGAAACCTTTTCATAGCTAAAAAGTGAAAAATTAAAAATCAATGCATGATTTTATATATATTTCATGAGAAGCAAATTATTCTTGGCCTTCAGTTAGAGCATATATTTGTTCAATTTTTTAATAACTGGCATCAAGAATAAAACTCAAGTAACCCACAAATACTCAATTCTCTATATAATGTAATAAACTGCTAAGGAGATTGATTTTTTAAAGGATTTGCAATTTTTTACTTATTATACTGACTGGCTTGTAACTGAAATAATTGCCCAAAACATTACTTAACATTTATAGAATGCTTAACTTTTTCCCATGCTAATATTTAATTTTTCAATAACCCATCCATGTTTTTACATAAAGAAAAACGGACCTTTAAAAGCTACATCTCTACTTATTCTATACTTCTGAAAAGCCTTTCAGGGGCTTCCTAGTAATGGCATATCAATGTAGCCATATATTAAGAAGGCAGACAAACACAGACATCAAGAACTCCTTTTAACATAGGGGCTTCAATGGAACAAAGGAAAACAAGATTACATGGAAAGAAACTTCATTATTTTACACATCTGTGCTACAGTTTTCACGGGGCGGAGGGTGGTATTTGACACAAGCAGATTAAATAATTTCCATAGACTGACAGAGGAAGAAGAGCGGTCCCAAACTGTTTGGCTATCATCCCCTAGAAGTTTCCCTTTTTAGACTGTGAAATTTATGTCAAAATTGCTAAGTACAATTTCAAGTTAAAAGGAGAGTGAGCAGTTCATTTACGTGTTCTGTCACGTAGGCATGACAACCACAAACATAAAGATCAGTTGTTAGTGTTCTGAAAATGTGCCCATTAGCTAGCTAATCTATTTAAACTCCTACAGTCTTCCATTCTTTCTATGCAGATGTAGTATGGCAATGAGTTAGGTTCTAAGCATCAATATTTTCATTTTGGACCTAACTCAGCAACTCCTCAAGCAGTTTCAGTCAGTATAACTGACTTCAGAAACAAGTGTTACTCACACAGAAGTGAACTGTTACTGTTTTATATTCTATTCTGTGTGAATACTACTACAAAAGAAAAAAAAAAAAAAGAAAAAATCAGAAGCAATCTGTGAAGTCAGTTCCTATTTGCCATATTTGTTTGTTAGAATGAGTATTCGCCTATTTTTGTACATCCAAAAATAGATCATGGTATTTGTTAAAGCCAGACTTTACCTAACAAATTTATAAAAAAAAGTTTAAATTGGGTCTCAAATGCCCACTCCAGAATGTGCTTACATTTATTCCTTTATACTACTTAGTAAAAAGCAACTATTTCTATCCCATGCTCTACTTTTTTTATTAAGCATTTAACTCAGAGTAAATTTGTTTCTTACCTCTTTCTTTAAGCACTTCCGCATCTCACGGTCAATATCATTGCAATGGCCAAAAAATTTCAAAATGTTGTGCTGATAAGTTAGGGAGAGAAAAAAAACTTTTACAATTCACATGTTTTTTCCTCTGACGCTCTAAATTTCTTAGAAGTCACTTGCATTGTGCAACATATCCCGGTCATCTTCTCCTTTTCTTTTTGAGAAAAACAATGCTTCATAACTTTTTTACTTAGCAGCTAGAGAGAAGTTAAAGCTACTCCCAAGCCTCCTTTGAGCCACCCCCACCTTGCTGAAAATTGAAGGTACTCACCATGTTGTACAACCAGACTAAAATAGGATACCTAAGCTGAAGCTATAAAGTCTAAATGTAGAGCATATTTTACTGATCTAGGAATCATTCTTGCAACTTTCACTCACGCTAGCTTCAATAATGTAAAAATCTAAAAAAAAAATAATTAAATATTCTGAACTCCAGTTTGTGATAGAGAAAGATATAGGGAGATCTACAGGCATCCTGTAGGTAATGTCCTCCGTGCTTTATTTTCATTATTTCTTCATGACCTAGAGAGGCAAAGGACTTGATGCTCCATCATCCCAACCACATGATGAATGTGTTGTTGGTCCAGAGATGCAGGCACTAGGCTTAGATGACTGAAATGTTAGAACCAGTATAAAAACCAGGGGATTAAATTTCTCCAGATCTTGAGGTTAGTAATTAAGATGCATTTACCATCTTTATGACACAGCTTAACTGTGGGCCTTGTATGCATACATAAGTGTTACTTCGTTTCTGAAAACCTGCAGGCATTGTCCTCACAAAGGCATTCCCCAGTTAACCTGATGATATTCGCCACAAAAATCTGTCCTCTTAGCCAGGATTTCCTGAAGCGATTTCATATTATCAGCCATCAAATCGCTCTCAGAATGCATTCTTCTAAAAGTACTACTTTCTCAGAGATGCTTGCTGCCATGCCAGAGTCTCATAGCAGAATCTAGTAGCAGAGCATCCAAGCAATTCAGAAGACCTGAGGGAGTGAAGGTTTTAGTAGATATTTACAACTATACAATCAACAGAGACAATTCCACCAATCTTTTAGAGAACTAATTAATTAAAAAATAAAGAGACCCTGAAGAACAAATCAGAGGAGAATGAAGGCACTTCCGTATTTCAGAGGGAAACCTATGCACACTTCTGTAGCTGATGAACAGCTAGATGGGTTTATACATGTAATACAGGAACACTATCAAGAATTCAAACAGTGGACAAGATTTCAGCCAATAGAACATGGCTGAAAGTTGGAGCGGGTTAATAAAGATTATGACAAACACTTAACTATAGCAGTGCTATAATTAGCTTGTTTATTCGTCTTTGCTTTATAAAGGGCATCAGATGACACTCTGAAGCAGTTGCATGTGATAAATGGTCACTTTACTGCAAGCTGATCTTGCTTTTACAGCATTTTCATTTTAGCCAATACAGACTTAATTTTGTATTCTATTCTCATACCTCATGTTAAGTTTCAAGGTGAGTGCTCACATTTCAAGCTAACCTCACTATTACTAGTGCATACAGTAAGTTGAATCTACGTTTATTTAGCCAGATTCCTAAGCTGTCAACTTTTTGGCTCAGATGATGAGGAAAAAAGAATCCGTTTCCCAAAAATAATTATTACACCCATTACAGTAATAGGATTGCAAGACAATATGCATTTCTTTTAGCTGCCACCTATACAAATAAGTCTCTTTAAAGCACGTACTTGGCACCAGAATGGAGTTGTTAAAAAAAAATTTAAAAATCAAAATAATGATGTCAAATAGGAATCCTGTTAACGTCTCCTCACTAGATGGAAAACTTGATGTAATGGGCAGGTTCTGCATTAGAAATAAAGTAAATCAAACATTTGTGAAAATACACACACAGGATACCCAATTAAAAAATAATGCTTTTCATCCCTCAGGAATATTAATTTAAATTGTAGATGAAGGTTCTTAGGACACTTTGGCATAATAACAAAACAGCAGGTAGTCACTGATAACTGATTAAGATCACCGACTTCAGATTTCAGTTACTTCCATTTTAAAAGGGTATTTCAGCACATTGCCCTTGCATTTTAAATTAAAAGGTATTGCTTCCTTTCAACTGAGTGTGAAAGAAGCCATCTTCACCCATTTTGTTTTGAGACTGCTAGCACAGATACCCTCTTACACATAGTTCAGCACAAGGCTGACAAAAGTAACTCCTTTTCATGTAAAGATCAACTTCAAACAAAACCAAGAGAATATAATGCTGCATGTGTCTATTATTGCTGCTCCTAGTCCCTTCGTAAGTCAAACTGGCAACAGATTCCTTTGAATCACTTGCTGCCAAGGAATTCAAGTACACCTTTTAGTTCCAGTTCCCTCCTAAACTCAAGGCAGTCTAATAAGCTACATTAAACAAAAAGCCTTGTATAGTAACATTGTTATTAAAAAACCAAAACACACAAAACAAAACACACAAAACAAAACACACAAAACAAAACACACAAAACAAAACACACAAAACAAAACACACAAAACAAAACACACAAAACAAAACACACAAAACAAAACACACAAAACAAAACACACAAAACCCCAGTCAACCATTACTTTCAAGTAGTAAATGAGTCTGTCTGGATTCTCTAGTCAAATCATTGAAAGCCCAACTATATATGTACCAAAAAGCAGGACAAATCCAAGTGTATTTTCTTTCCTGATTGGATTTTTTTTCACAATTATGTGAAATTAATGCCAAGATTTTAATTTTATATTGCCTATAGAAGTTTTATTCTCCTCTTAACTGACAGTCATTTTAGTTCGCAACCCTTTTGATACTACTGTAGTTAATGTACAAGGAGAGTCTTCTCACTTCAATTCTAGCTACTGAACACTTTTACTGAACACAACATTAAAGTTGTTTCAAAAAAAATCAACTAAGGAAAATATAAAAGTCTCTACAATCTCTCAAACTACGTAAAGCATTTTTAGGCAAATTAAAATCTTAGAACTCAGAAGAAAAGCGTAACTCTTACACTGAATACATCTTTTAGTTTTAAAGCTTGTGGATGTTCTGTACAAGAACTCTGTATCTTAGGTTTAAAAAATCTAGACAGTACATAGGAACAGACAGGCAACAGTATTGGGAGCCCCACCCATGAGGTGGCATCAACAGGTTCCAGCGTGCTTACATTTCAATGTACTGCTCTACAAGTACCAATGAAAAACAATTAAATGTTGCTGACATACCCAGTACAGCATACTCATTGCAAGTGAATTCTAGTATTAAAACTCTGCTCCCCTCTTCGTTGTAATTTAGAAATCATAAGGAAGTGTGGTACCACAAGATTTTTTATGTTAATTTAGCTACTTTAAAATCTGCAAAAATATTGTTATCCCCCTTTCACGCAAAACATCTTCTCTCACATTTTGTGTCCTATAAGCATTGTTCTTCTTTCTGTAATACTTTTGCAAAGAAAAATCTAGATTTTTCCTCAACACGGTAAAGCTAACATATGTTTTGTCTTTGAATTTATGGATAACTGCATTACAAAAAAAGTATAAGCATCACATCTGAACATGGATGTGAAAATATTGTAGACTGCATGAAATTATGTAAACCATTGCTTTCCCATTCATACTCAACATCTAAATAATTTTTGTCTCAAGCGAAAACTATCCAATTGAACTTTTTATGCATTTACACAGACATGTATCTGTACAGAACATCTGTTTAGAGTATACAAGAGAACTGAGAAAATAACTGAAAATATTGCAACAATGCTGCAGATACCTTTCCTTGCAGGGGCTGATTCTTCTACATCTACAAGTTTACTACACAAATTAAAAAAAAAAGGTCTTCCAAATGAGTGGTGAAATTTCTGTCTTCTTGAAGCAAGAGCCTCAAGAAGCCCAAAGACAATTTGGCATTTTATATCCTTGGGTAGGTGCCTATTAAGAAGATGGAAGTCAAATAGGAATTCTCATTTAGCTCTCCAAGCATTCAATGTAAGGCATGCTGCATATCCAGACCCCCATCAACACACCTGCTTGTAACACCGGCGGACAGCTGGAATATGACAGTGCTGTCAGCATACAAAAAGAAGACTTTTGAAGTTGCATTTTGTTGTTTTTTGCGGGGCACACAGTACTAAAAGGTACAGAAGTTACTTCAGTTCTTAAAATAGGTCTATACTTGCCAAGCTGCAACACAGGAAATTTCAAGACATGTTTTATTTCCTAAAGAAATCACTGGCTAAATTTTACACAGTCATCAGATACCTCTTCAGTGAAAACGTACTAGCTACGTTTCATGGCTGTTCAGCCTAGAGGAGGTTTTCCTCTAAGATCATATAATATTCTCACTAATTCATCTGACACTCATTTCCCCAACCCACCCACTCTTTTCTCTGCTTGAAACTCCTTACCTCCTTGTGACACTTCTTGAGCAGACTGATAACTCTGTTACATTCTTCAGTGTGCAGATGAGGAGACAGGTCTGGATGCATCTTTAGTTAGGGATAATTTTAGTAGTATAAGAACAAGAATCTGACAAAACTTCCACCTGCCAACATTAAAATATGAAAACATAATTAGAAATTTCAAGTTAACCATTTCAGATATTATCACACAGTGTTATTTTAACAAAAAATATTTTAGATCAAAACACAGATTAATATGTATAATTTATATTTGTACAGTTAAAGTAAATAAAACCAGCATATGTCTGTTCTCCTACACAGCCCAAATGTTAAAAGTTAACTATAAATTTATATTCTTCACTATCATGAACATAAGCATGTATTTGGGATTTTAATTTTCAGGGACTTTCTAGTAACATTAATCTTTTTTGAACTGCAGATTATCTTTTTACTTCCCTACTTCAGTTTTCTTCTTTCTAGCTTTAAATAAAGCTAAGCATATGTAATTTTTTTTATGCCTTCCACAAAGATGTATCAGAACAAGAAGCACAATATTTCATTACAGCACTCCAGAAACTGGCATCTACATGCTTTTTAAAAAAACTCCTCATCCAAAGCATTGATGATGCTTTAAAAACCAGTACTTGATCACTTAAAGCAGCAATGATATTTTTCAATTATGCCAAATTGGAATGTCCCTTCTTGCGACTTCACATTGTTGTCTCTTGCCCTTCCACTGTGCTCCTCTAAAAAGCATGTGGACCTGTCTTCTACATGAATTCCCCCCTCCTTCAGGTAGTGGAAGACAGCATTTAGGTTTGCCTTGAGTCTTCTCTTTTGAACGCTAAAGCAGCCTAGCTCCCTTAACCTTGCTGCATATGCCAGATGTTCCACCCTCCTGACCCTCTTAGTTTCCCTTTTGCTGAACTCTTTTTATCATCTCTGTTAGGCTGTAGGACCCAAAGATGAACACAGTATTTCAGATGTGGCCTCAAAACTGCCAAGAAGAGGATAATAATAACTTCCCCGTATCTGCTACCTACACTCCCAAGGCAGCCCAGTGTGCTGTTAGCCTTTGGCACCGCAAGGGTGCACTGCTAAATCACGTTTTAACTTCACGTCCACCAGTACACCCAGGTCCTTTTCTGCAGGGTTCTCTGGGGCAGGAGGCAAACGTCACTCTAGAAATACTTTTTTTATATTATCCCCCATTTAAAAAAAAAAAATATTCCCAGAAGTAATTTTCAAGATCTTTTGTTGAAAAGGATGAAAGTGTCATATGATAGTGGCTGAAACAAGATGACATCTTTGTTGTGGAAGATCACCAGGGAGGGAAGAAGAAAAGTCAAGTTCATACCAGGACAAACGGACTCATCTTGACAAAATTCTACTTGCATGACTCATACTGCCACTGAATTAAAGAGATGCTTTTCCGTGTTTGTTTACTTAGTATTTTGTCATTCCCCCTCCTCCCAAAGAGATCCTAGCTGCAGTACATCAGGCAAATACCTCTACAACTTGTACTAAGTAACCATCACTGACTCAATGCTTCAGCTAAATACTAATAGCCAGTGGTGAGATTTTACAATTGCAAAATCCCAATATTCAGGCTGCAGTGCCGACAGCTATAATCTATACTGCTATTCCTAGAATACTCAAATAATATATTTGGCTCGAAGAAGTATGTACACTAATTTACCCAGTATTTTCCACCATGTGTTCAGCTTAACAAGAGTTACATTCCCACAAGCAAACTAAATTTTAAAAATCCAAACAGATTTAAAAGCCTCTTGAGACGCATAAGAATATGTTCCACACAGTGTTACAAACACACGTAGGAATTTCTTTCAAAAATCTCGAAGTCTAATATTACACTACATATACCCTTAGCACAGCAGAAGTTGGAAACTGTACAAGTTGCTTAAGCATTCCATTCAACAAATTAACAAATGAACCTTTAGAAATATGACAGCAGGAGCACGACTGTAACAGCAAAGTGATTAAGAACCCTGCTGTGTTATTGCCATCAGCTTTTGATTCCATGCCACACAAAGTCAATATGTTTTAAATTTATCAGATTTTTTTTGATAGCACTAGAGTTAGCATTCCCTTGAGAAGGTGACACGCTCAATGACTGCACATTACTTTAACATGTGTGAACCCAGCTGATTATTAAACCTCTTCATCATTCAGCCTCTGACCGCTCTTCCTAAAACTGTCATCTGAACTGGCTGTCACAGGAAAAGGCAAGACCAGTGCCCTAGTGGAACAGGTAGCACGCACACCAGCACAGGCCAAAAAGTCAAATGGAGCATTTCAAGCAAAGAATCACTTTTTCTAAACTAAGTTTAGTAATCACTGCCTTTGTTTACAAAATTATTATCAGATAAAGTGGATGAAAGTTATCAATGCCCCAAATAAATAGGTGACAGTGCATTTCATCAATTAAAAGCCTTCTAACAACTTGAATTTTCCAATCAGCAGTCCTAACAGTCACACTAGTTCATAGATCAGTACTCCTGAAATTCATTTTCAAATAACATTCGATATTAAAATCTTTCAAGTTCCGTAATAGATACAATACTCAGTTCATGTAGGTTATGATGGATTAAAGTAACAAAACATCTTCCAGTGGTCATGGAAGGCTTAACTAGATCCTTTAAGAATTTCATGAAGTTCACGACTGAACAGTGTTATCAGTGCTCAATATTATATTAATGTTTAGGAGGGTCAGATTAGACAGTGATCTATGATCACAGAAGGCTAAAATATTTTTGTGGGAGGGAAATGACTGATAGACAAAAGAGTTCCAAAATTAACAAACACACGTATGAAAAAAGGACAGCATGAGCTATTGGTTTCCTTAGTTTCTTTTTAATAATATTCTAACCTAAAATAAAGATAGCAGTTTGCCATCTTACCAGAAGTTAAATCAACATGGACATAATTTTATATAGGTGGTAGCTCATAAGGAATTGAAGTATGAAGAAACACCGGGGCGGGGGAATGCACAAAAAAATTGGGAATAAGCAATATAAATTGCCTGAGAAAACTACTAACAGAAACGCTGTATCAAGAATGTCAAGGTAAGCATACAATTTCTGTAGAAGAAATACTAGCAAGTAAAGCAGAAGAACAATATTAAGAAAGTACAGGAATTGCTTTAGGAAGAAAATGGACCACAAAATGCTAAGCAAACTTTAGTTTCTGAAGCAAATATTTGGAAAGAAGCATTTAGATGAACTCTTGACATAAAGGCACTGACTGATTTCACTGGGTTGCACAAAAATGGTCTGCCCTTTAATGTGTTTTATATGAGATTTTGAATTCTGTGATGTTTTTCCTTCCTGGTTAAAAATTATACTACATGTGTATCTAAATGAATTGGTTGAAATGCCTTAAGAAGTAACTGCAAAATTCTATAAACCATTAGCCTCTGAAGGTCGAAGACATGAATAAAGATGATTGATCTTTTGACTTCCTTAACCAGTTTCTAAATCTATGATATCCTTCAGGGAAAAAAAAGAATTATGAAATTGTCTCGTTCCAGTATCATGTTCTGTGTAGTTTATCTTAAAGTGGGAAAAATAGGGGGTGTTCTACCTTTACAGTTTACAACACAAACCATTTAAAAAAAAAAAAAAGAAATCAAAAGCCTAAACTTAGAAATTATCTGACAATGATAGTAATTTTCCAATACTAATATTTTTGTTTAGAAAAATAACACTTAGAAGATAATTCCTTGCATAAGCAATCCTAGACACTATGCACATCAAATTACTAGATTTCACAACAGGTATCAGCATACAAGTTATCAAGAAGCGATGCTCATTCCTAATCTAAAAGGTGATTTATACACATGTTCAATACATTAAATATTTAATTTTCATGTACAAAAGGAACCTGCGTGTATTATGGAATTCACAATAAAACTGCAGCTACCTAGCAAGTAGGCAGAAACCAAAAGGCTGCCCAAAACAGCAGGCAAGGACACTGGATGCATTTCATTCACATTCCTGTTAGACACCAAAATTTGGGATAAAGTGCTTGTTTCTCTCCTGACCTCCTTATGGCAAACAGCAACAAAAAGACCTAGCCGTGTGGAAAAGTAAAGGGTTTGGTACATTCCCACTTCTTTCTCAAATGAAGCACGAGATCAACATGTCAGGAATCTAGGAAAGTTCCTTCTTCTCTCAGAATCTCCCATAAACATGAACTAACCCGTTTGGTGATGCAGAAGGAAAACTAAATTAGGTTGCTTTAGTCTTGCTGATTACCTTAATGCTTAGTATTTCCATGTTTGGGGAACAACAACAAAAGAAAGGTTTAAATCTAGATAATTGTTTTCCTAATATGCTTTTTCCATATTTCGTTAAAACATGTTAGAAGACTATTCTTTAAACCAAGTTTTGCTAATTTTTCCATTTAAAACATTGCACACAGAAGTCTTTTTTTTCCTCCAGGTTTCCAAAGTCAATGGTAAAAAAGAAAACCACGTGAATTCACACATTGCTCAGAAAAATTACTTCTTAAAGGAAAATGCAAATCCTTTTCTACCAACCCTGAAGATGAAAAATTGCATCTGAGCATCTACATTGCTAATCATTAAGCTCCTTAACCAGCACAGTATTACAGAACACACACATTTGCTGCAAACTCTCAAATAGTACCCACGAGATGGCAGCACGACCGTGCAAATGAGGACAGGTACTACTAACAAGAGGGAAGGGCAAACAAATCCGCACATTCCAATAAAGCCACTGTACTCACCATGTGTAACATTTACTATCGCACTTCATTACTCTAACTTGAGTAAGGCCACACATTTTGAGTTTTAAGTTTTCAGTCACATAGCATTGTTCGGTTTGGCTTTGAAGAAAAATACAATCCAAACAGCTCTTTGTTTACTCAAGTCATTAATGTTTTCCATCAGATTATAAAAAGTTTTAGCATAAGAAAGGATTCAGCTCCACACCTAACTGGATGGTGTTACCTGAAGATACTATTCATGTCACTTCAGCAGAACTTCTGAATTCCTACTATCTTTCATACACAATTTATAAATATTTTTGATGACAGTTTAGAATACTCAGAAGACACTCATTTCACAGTCATTCAGTGAAATGAGAGAACACAATTGATGAACACCATGTCAAAAACCTAGGGAACTCTAAACCAAGGGCTCTGTTTCTAGCTTTCAATGACATGATTAATGTCTTCCAGATCTAGGTATTAAAGCATCATTCCATGCATTCCATGCTGCTATCCTTAAGGTTGTGATTAGGCACATTGATAGTGTGCCCTAACTTTCCATTGTTTCCAAGAAATTTAGAAATTCACTTTAATAAACCAAGTTTCACTGACTCTTATAAAATCTAGTCATAACCTCTTGAATTTCAGTCTTCAAAACTATGCACTAGTTTTCTAGTATCACACAGGGGGCAGCATAATTTAGATACAGATCTATGAAGACTTGCAAATAGTAAAGAAATGCAAAAAGGGGTAAATTATGCCTACTTTTAATTTTTTTATATAAACTATGTAGATTACATTTCCTTTCCCTGAATCTAAAGAATAATAATAAAACCCCCTCTTTGGTAAATAAGATTCACCCTGATTTTAACTGGTTTTTTTACATGACCACTTTCTGCCAACAATTCAACGTCCCTCACAGCAGCAGAATGAGCACTCACCTGCTACTTTTAGTAAGAAGTATCCGATAAAACTACATCATACCTGATGTTATACTTAGTAAAGCAAGTTAAGAAGATGTTAGTCCTACCTAATGAATAAAGCAAGTCGAACACCAACTTGATATTCAAATAATTTCAAGTTTGATTTGTGGCTAAAGTCAATGATCAAGTAAAGCACAGTAAGGTATTTTCACCTTCGGGCAATTATTTAAGAGCTGATTCACACAACAAACATCAGCAGTTACAGGACAATTAGTGGAGTATTTTTATTATAACATGCAGCAAGTCAAACTGCACAATATTGCGTTATATCAGAAAAGATTACAGAAGCCACCACTTTCTAATCCTGCTACATCTATGAAGATGACTATACACAGCTAAGAATGACAAGACCCAGCCAGTATAAAAGTTAACACACGCTGAAGATGAGGTGCTGTCACCAAACCCACAGAAGCTGCACAAGCTATTTTTGTACTTCAGCATCCACCAAACCAGGCTTCATTTCACCAGTTTCATTCATTTCCCAATGAAGCAAAGAACACTATAAACCTCATAATGCTAGTGGAATTGCCTGGCTTACTGTACAAGTGTTTTTTCCTTTCTGAAAGGGGATCACACTTCGCAGTTGGAAAAGACAGGGCCTCATCCCTCGAGCAAGCCTCCCTGAAGAAAGGCACATCGCACTTAGCAGAAAGCAAATACTATTGGTGTAATACAGCTTCGCTATCGGGTGCTACACCGTTATCAACAGTTAAGGCAGACGAGGAAGCCCACTTAACTAGCGTGCACTGCTGTCTGTAGTTTCTCCATGTTCTTAAAATAGCGACGGGATACACACAGACACAAGGTAAAGCAAGTATAGGCCAGTCACAAGGGAGGGCCCCCTGTTCCCACTCACAACAGCCGCTTTAAAACCCCTCTTTGAGGCTTGAAGAAGGCAGCAAGGTGAGCAGTGGGCCCCAGAAGCCAGCGCCGAGCTCAGGCACGGTCCAGCACGGCTGCCCCACAGCCGGGCGGTAGGGAGGGCTCCGATACGTGCCCCCTTTTCTTTTTGAGCGAGAAAACAAGAACACTGCGCGCTGGGGTCCGGCCAAGGCCCCCCTCTTAGCCACCCACGCACTTACTCCAGTCCCCAGAGGACGAGCCCACCCAAGGGAGGCAGGCACCACGGCAGGCACACCGCCCACGCAGGGCCAGAAAGTGCCACAGGGGACGGAAGCAGCCGGAAGTGACCTCAACATACTCCGCAGCCGCGGGAAGAGCCCTCACGGCGGGGCGGGAGGCGGGCGGGAGGCGGGGCGCATTGCGATTGGGCGGCTCAGGCACCGCGCGGAGCCTAATTGGGCGCTTCGAAAGGAGGGCGGCGATTGGTGGTTGGCGGTTGAGCGGGAAGATAGGCGGCCCGGGGCCGGCCCGGCAGTGGGCGGCTGCAGTAGGTAGGCTACGGATCTCTGCTCGGCTGTGCTGGTCGCTTGGCGTCTGTCCCTGTGGCCTCCTCGCAGGTACCCGGACAGGTAGTAACAGTCCTGGGTAAGGGCTAGTGCCCTATCCCTGTCCAGAAACTCATACCAGGCCTCCGTCAGTGAGGGAAATGAGGTCTTGGGGGTAAAACGATCGTAGAAAGCGTTTTAAGTTGTTGGTGCCCAAAGCGCTGTTGTTGGTGCCCGCCGAGATCTGCGGTAATGCTGTGCTTAGGACTAATGCCAGTCTTCTGCTGGTCGTGCTTAGATACAGATTTGTGCGTCTTGCTAAGGGAACGCATTTCCTGGGCCTGCCTGTGCCTTGATCTTTTCTCTAACGTTTCAACTTTTTAGGTGGCTTCGTCATGGATGAAACTGTTGTTGAGTACATCCGAAGAACTGTACTGAAAATCCCACGAGATCAGATCAAGGCAGTGCTACAGGAATGGGACTTTTTGTCAGAGAAACAGCTGCAGACCATAAAGTTCAATCAGATAAAGGACAACATTTCTTATGATGTTGCTCAGCTCTGTGAGGTAATCCTTGCGTTCGGGAACTGCTTGTCTGTGCTATACAGGATGCATGTTGAAGCACTATCAAAAAACCATTCTTATGAAGAAGTGAATTTTCTTTGCCCGTAACACAGAATCAAATTGCAGTTTGTAGTCTGGAAAATATAAAGCTGAGCTGGTAATACCATCGATTTTGCCTGGCTGATAGGAGTGCAGGATTGACCCTTACCAAGTATGAAAGTATGTGTTTTGAGCACTAAGTTGCACAAGGTGTGTTAAATATTTTAAAAAATGGGTGTATTTCTACATTGTAAAATAAAGGCATGGATGGAGATTTCCACGCATTACAGAGGGCTAATTTAAATCTATTTAGTATGGGTAATGATAGCACAATCATTTTCTATCTTTTCTATCAGTTTCTATCTTTTCGACTTCCTAGATATTTTTGAAAAATTTCCTTGGCCAGAGCAACTTCTGTTTTGAATACTGTAAGCAAAAAAAGTTTTCTGATCTTCCACTTAAGCACTCCGATTTCGGTGTGCCAGGAATCTTTTACATGTACCATGAGTCTTTCTCTGTGGTATCATAACCCAGATAGATACGGTTTTTACTGATATCTCTTAAATTCTATAGCTTTTTATATTGTTTCATTTGAATTTAATACTCGAAGATTAATTGTATGGAGTGTAGATCCAACTGTAGGCAAAAAACTGTGAAGTTATTCTTGTAAGAGAGCAAATGTCATATTTTAAAATAGCATTTGTTTCTGAAACGTTCTTATCTGTAACAAGTAGTGTCATAAAGTTTCTTAAATTTTTTTTTCATGCTGTGAATGTTAAATAAGGAGGAACTAAGCATGTTAAAATTCCTGACAGTGAAATACTAACCAGCGTTGCATAATGTCATCAATACACATTAATGTTACTTTCTAACTGCTTGTACTGTAAGGACCGTGTTCTTGCTGCCTCTGCAGAGGCACACTTAAACCTTGCTGAAATAGCTTTTGTTATCGGTTTTGCAAAACTGTATTGTGTCCACGTTGGGACCAGGTGTGGTGTCTTTGAGGAGTGCCTACATGCTGTGGACTTAGGTGCAATGTAATTTAAACCGCCAATACTGAGATTTTTCACTTACTAAACAGTGTGATAAAGCATTCTGTACCTGCAGTTCACCGTGCACATTCTTCTTTCTAGGAAAATTCTGCAGACATAAAGCAAGCAGCTATCCTAGACATAATTTGTAAGTAAAAAATTACTTTAAATAACATATATATTTTTTAGGAGTAATTTGATAACACCCTTAATTACACAGCAGTTGCCCTAGTGAGCTATGGATTATTTGGTGTAAACAGATTACATTTCAGATGACAGAACTTACTAGATCTGACCTTTTTTAAAAAATTTTCAAAAGCTCGCAATCAGCAAAAGCATGTTTGCTTCTTCTGAGGTCTGAATATATGTAAACTGGTAAGCCACATACAGCACAGAGTTACAAATACAGAGAGAGATGTTTGTCTCCAGTATTCACTGAACCCTAAAATCAGTAATATTGTGCTCCAGTAGGGAGTGACGTAGGCAAAACTCAGCAAATACTCCAGTTGGAACTCTTAACTCCAATATTAATTCACAATTTGATTATTTAATAGCTTAAATCTCAAGGTTTCTTTTAGCAGTCTACCCTTAGTTTGAGTTTAGACTGAGTTTTGGTAATTTTAGGGAAAATCCTTCTTTAAACGTTAAGCAACTAATAAAGGGTATCTCTGAGGTTTAACTGCATTACAAATAATCTTCCCATCTCTTAATAAAACACTATTTTGCTTCTAGGTATGCTATAATTGGTAGTTTAAGAATGCTGAATGAATTATATTGTGTTATCAGAAGTAATTTTTTAAATAAATGTCATAAAAGCATCGTAAAATTATTTCTTCCTTCAATTACCATTTGATAATACACCGTGTTATTGAGCAATTCCTATTTTTCTTAGACAACTACACCTACCCAAACAAAAGACTGTGGAGTGTTTACCAGATGAGAAAAACAGGTAAAAATGTCTTTCCTTGCTGTAATCTCACAGTTCTCAGCAACTTAACTGCAGTGCTGCTTCATATTGTACAATTTAAACACACATACAGTCTAATATGTTTTTTTCAGTGGAGAGATCTTTAACATTTAACTATAGTCTAGCATGGATTTCCCAATGGATTTATTTTTTTTAATGTTTTTAGAATACTTTCTATTAACTTCTCAAGCAATTATTAGAAATTAGTAACTACTAATTAAACATTTTCCTCTGTATGGCAATAATGACGATCAAATTTCATATACAGCTTTTTGTATAAGGCTATGCAACTTCAGCCTTTTCTTCTTAATTTTGTTTTAGTAAAACTAAAAACATCTCTGATCTAGGTCTTGTAAACACAGTTCTCATTTATTTTTTTTTCTTCTGTGACAGGGGGAGGAACAGAAACTTTTGACTTACAAGTTCTCAAGAAAAAATTTAAGAGACAACTTCGGTCAGTCTTGAAAAATGTAAGAATAAATGCATTCTAAATTTGTTACAGAACTCTGGCATCAATAGATTCTTTTTGTAACTTTAGCGAGGTTTCTTTTTCTTACAGTCTACATCAGAAATTAAATGGAATTATTCATTTGGGAATGGTAGGAACTGTATGTGAAATAGGAAAAATTTATTACATATCTTTTCTAGAAACTTTAAAATTATGCTGTAGTGAAATAAAATTTAAGTTTGCCTTAAGATATGACTGGCTTCAAGAAAGGCAGAATATTTGTTTTCTATCAAATTTTTGTCCTATTGGAGTGCACACACATTGCTTAGGTAAGTTGATGTTGCTTTGTCCTGCTACCCAATAACAATACACAAACAAATCAAATCAGAGTATAGAGAGAAACTGACGTAGCCGGTAAGCAGGATAAGACATTCAGTTATTATGATTCAGATTAGTAGCCAAATTGTATCCGTTTCCTTTTAGTTCTGTTCTCGAAATGTAATGGATTTGAGAATTTGGTCCTGGTATTTCATTATATTATAATGACTGAAATACCATTGTCAATAGCAAGAAGCCGTTTCTAGACTACAGAAATGAACATGGTAAGAAAAACACGGAAAGGAAATATGATCATCTCACTTTCTGACTAAGCAATCTGCAAAAACCTTTTCTTGCTTCAGCTTAGCAGCTTCATTTAAGCAAGGTAATAGAAAATGCCTCTGGCTAGTTAGCTGTGCCACTTCTTGACACACAAAGGATTCCCACTGACAAGAGTGGATAGCAACAAATACAAATCAGACTATCAAATAATCAGCTGCAGTTTATATAACTATATTAAAGTTGTAATATTTTCATTTTATCCACAAAAACTTTGAGAATTGATGTTGGTCCAGCAATTTAAATGGTTTGACCTAGCTGGACTAAAAGCTTGGCTACATATGCTTCAGTCAAAGGGAGGAAGTTTTGGTGGTGTAGGTTTTTTTTAAAGGAAGTTTTCCAACTTTCAAATCACTCAGATTGAGTCAAGTTAAAAAGAAATAACAGAGCAAATCTACATGAACAGGAAAGGGAATCTTCAAATTTCTGATTGTGTATTCTTGAGCAGTGATAAATATTACATTCAGGTCTGAAATCACAATTTGATCAAATGTTTAGTGTCTCAAAAATTGGGCATACTGGAAGTATTGGCACTAGCCCTCCATGTAAATAGGCACCTTTTTGTTGTGGTGTTATTTTCCCAAAATATTTTTCCCAAAAAAAAGGGGCTTTTGTAATAAGCTATTTTTATTTTCACCCTTCAGAAGAAAATGAGTATCCAACAGGAAGAAAAGTCATATTGGAGTTTGAAAGGTGATTTCCCTTCCTTCCCCCCCTGCCCCCAGTTTGTGAGGCTATAATTTTTTCTGTGGAAATCTGATTTAATTACAATCCTGACCACACTAGTGGGATTTGTTTCTTATTCAAGCAGTAGTGTACTATATTATGTTTGGGTCCTGTGAACACAGGGTTAAGAGATAACATAATCTTTATAGATGCCTGAATATGCTGGTAAATCAAAGCTTTTCTTTTTCTGGTAGGTCACCATCAACTTCAGAGAATATGAGGATAGTGCAATCTGGATCAGAATTGCCTGGGGAACACCATATACAAAACCAAACCAGTATAAAACCAGCTATGTTGTATACCATTCACAGACTCCCTATGTCTTCATTTCGCCCTCAGTGCTGAAGAGCAACTTGCCTCTGCTATGCCAGGTACAGAATAAAACTGTGTCCCTGACTTCATCACAGTCATGTAGAGCTGTAACTGTGTTGTCTTTTAAGAGGATGGGTGAAGATTTGTCACTTAATGTAATTTACTAATTTAGATATTATTTTCTTTTCCCCTTAGTTCATGATAACAATGGGGAAAAAACAATCTTTGTGACCTTTGGAATGCTACATAGTGAACAAATACAGTTTATTGAGATTTTTGCTGACCTTGAATGGTTCTAATTTCTTACCAAGGCAATATTCAGTTAAATTGTCTCAGAAGTTAAAGAATATTCCATCAACACAGTTAACTTCAAGAACTAAATGAATGAGCTCATGAGGGAATCCCATTTATTAGTTTTAAAAGAAGTTTTCTGTCAACTCATGATCAGCATTGGTAGTCTTTGCATTTTTTTTCTCTATTTAGCAGACTTCTGTACTAGTAATTTAATTATTTTATTAATCTGATTTTTTATTTGTTTTTTATTTTTCAGCTGATAAGGTTGTAGGGCTTATCTGATTAACTGACACGTAATAACAGTCTAATCAGTATTTTTTCAACATGAGTCCTGCTAGTTAAAAGGGAAGTTGCTTACCTTGAAACAAAAACTTCTCAATGTCTAGAAATACCATATTTTTTCCATATTATAAACACAGTGATGATTAAGACTGATGTTAAATCAATTTCAATTTTTATTTAAAGGCCCTCGTTGTTGCTTCCAATTACCATGACATCTGTGCAATGGAGCTTCGAAGTCATTCTTTAAATTCCCTTAAAGATATTGTGTTTAAGACATATAGCCAGGTGAGCCACTTCACAAGTATATCCGAAGATAAGTCTTGCTTTTTGTTTCAGGCCTAGTTCTTGGCCCTAGCAGAGGGGGAAATTCACTTCTTTCAAGAAACCATCAAGTTAAAGTAATATTGAATTACTGAGGTGGACAGCCTCTCATTAAGGTAACGTTATAATAGGAATGTAATTATTTGGTATCCCACCTACTCTTTATCATTGTTACTGATGGTTAAACTCAGTCTAAAATTGTATGAACGATTCAGTCCTGGGATTTTTTAGCATCATTTCACTAGGCTTCCCAGAGCAATGAGTGGAAGTCTATTAGAATGGGTATTTACTTTGTTCATCCATGTAAAACTTGTAAATAGGGAAATGTACACACGTAACATAGGATGGGCATTCTTTTCTCAAAGTACTGCTGGGAATTCTGAGTTCTAGCAATTGTCAAAAACTGGAAGAATACTTGCTTTCAGAATAAGAAGTAAAAAGAAATGTGGAAAGTTGTTTTCAGCTACAGCCTCTAAAAGTGGGAATGAACTAAAACTTTTTTTTTCTCCCTCTCATTCTCTCAATCTAGAATTTCCAAACGTATTGTCCAAAACCTATACAAGAAAGGAATGTAGCTCCAGAAAGTGGTATGTATATTTTAAATTAAATAGCAGTTTCAATGTCATTACTGCTGGCTTATGAAATGAGATTTGTAGTAGGAAATGTATGTCTGTTACATCCATGTTACATGAACCATCCTGGTGGGGTGCCATAATACTGTTTTGTCACTAGGAGAGGTAGGTATTTCCCCATAACTGTCACTGAAGACAGTTACAAAACCAGAAATACTTAATGCCCAATATCTCCTTTGGTATTGGCTTGGGGTTGGTTGGTGGGGTTTTTTTTGGTAAGAACTGGAAATATAAATGATGGAGACAACTAGCTTATGAAAAAAGATCATGAGGTATTCTTTAAAGTTAGTATTTTCAGATTTTCACTGGAGTAATCTGATCAGAAAACCAGTATTGTATTAGCTGACAAATTGGTCTTTCTGGTTTTCTTTCTTCTCTTCCCTACTTTTTTCCCCCCTGTAGAAGATTTAAGGATAATTCAAGAAAACAGAAGTGAGAAAGAAAGAATAAAGAGATTGAATCGGGAAGTTTTTGGTGATGGTCCTCAACCGCAACTTGAATTTGCACAATATAAGGTAGTAAAAGCAACAAACTTGGGGATTTTTTTTTTTTTGTTTTATGCTTTAAATGTAGTAGTAGCAACACTAAATTGGAAATTGAAGAAATAGTTTTTTATAAAACTTTAGGGAGGACATTTAAAATAAATTAGTTAGAAGTATCTTTAAGAAATAATTTGCATTGAGATTTGGTCAGACTAGTAAACCATGTTTCAGTCTTTCAGCCTGTGAACCAAGCATTTGAACTTGTAAGTCTATCTCTATTACAAAAACACCAGCAGTGTGTTGAAATGTGAGAAACTAGGGTTATTTGAAGTACATACAAAGCTCATGTGCATATAATACCATAATTTAACTTGGATTATGCATAGATTTTATCTGATGAACACATACTGGAAATTCTAAGAGATACTTAACATATTTTCCAGTATTACTAAATGAGCTGCCCCTTTCAGCAGAAAACTGCTTACCACATGGTGGCACCCTCTGATTTTATTAAAATATTCCTCCAGCTGGAATAATATTAACATTACTAATAAGATACAGTCTTATTACATACTACGTTTTTGTTATGTTTAAATCATAACATATAAATTATAGTCATTGCTTATACTCCCTGTTCAATTTTGTGTTAACAGCTTGAGACGATGTTTAAAAGTAATCCTAAAATGGATGTTTTAGATAAAGAACCATTCAGATGCCTGGTCAAGTTTTCTAGTCCACATCTTTTAGAATCACTGAAATCCTTGGCACCAGCAGGTAAGTGTTCCAGCCTATAAAGTGGAGGAAGAATTAACAATTTAATGTTTTTGTCATCTTACATTTTGTTTGTATCTTGCATAAGGAAGAACCTTTACAGTTTTGTTTACTAGAGTAAAAATGTTACCACTAAAAAAATTTGTCAGAATATACTTACCAGTTTGTTCCTAGAATTACTGGTTTGTACACAGATGCTCAAGCTGTGGTTTTAAGTTTTGTAACAGTTATGAAAGGCAATACTGGTTGAGTTAAGCTATAATTATCTGTCTCTTTCTAGGTATGGCTGATGCAGCACTTTCGCCGCTACTTACATGTATACCACACAAAGCTAGGAATTATTTCAAGATTAAAGAGAAGAAAGCTTTCTCTCCAGAAAGCTTTGTGACCCGTTAATTTAAAACAGATTCATAGAGAAATATACAACATGGTGCAGCACAAGAAGAGTTAACAGAAGTCTTTAACAGGAGAAATGGAGAGCATGGTTATTTTACCTGTAAATGTGATGACTGCTCTTAACTGTATTTTTAATAGTATCTGGGAAGTTAGAGCTTAATAAAGACATAACAAGACAGCTCTGGCTATGGCTTGCCAAGATATTCTAGGTGGCCTCCTTGTTTCAGCTCCAGTTCAGCAGTGTAACAAAACACGTGCCCTGTTTTGAACATGTGAATATTCCCATTCAAATAAGTGGGACTACCCGTCTGCAGGTCAGGCATGTTTTTATCTTACCTGTCTTTGAATATAATCTTAATCTGCCATGGGGGAAAAGGGGCTCTTGGAATATTGAGAGTGAAATGTTTCCATCCAACTTTATTAGATATTAATTCAGATCCAGAGTTTTTACTTGCCAAGGGTTACAGTCGATAACAAATACTTTAAAAAAAAAATCTTGTCTATTGGTATTAATGTCTTAAGAAATTTTATTTTAGAGGAATGCAGTGAAACAGGTGATCATTTTCTTTTGAGGAAGTCCATGTTTTGGAATATTTCAATTAAGATTTGATCCTTCTGCAATTTGATCCTTGCACATTACTGCTTTTTTGTGCTTGGGAACATAAGTATTTTAGAATCAAGATGGCAACATTCACTAATGCAAACAACACCTTTGCAATGGAGTTCTTTAGATTTGGTAAACTAATTGGTAATTTATATATTCTTCTGTAACTTGCAGTTTAGGACTATCTGCTAGTGATGCACGTTTAGGACACCCACCTACATGATTTAAGTGTTAGTTTGACAAAATACTTAATGTTAGGATTCTGAAACAATTGCAAACTTTTTGTGATAAGATATTTAAGATTTGGCTCTTAACATCTTACACCCTCACGGAGCCTTCCAGGCTTCAGCACCATTAGGATTCCAATATGTGTTTCACTCTGCGACTTTTTCTTCCTAATGCTCTCTCCTAAATAACTTGAATGCCTGAGATGATAATGATTTACCATAAAGGTAAAGTTCCAAAATACTCTAAAACATTGTGAGTACCTGGCCTACTGTCTGCTCTGCCTCATTTCTGGGAAAAGCCAGCTCCATCTCCTTTTTAACAACCAAAAAGTTGTGTCTCTGATTTTTTCAGATAAATATTTCATCTCTAACTTCCTGTAGCCAAGGCTATCGTAGGAACGATGTGGCACCCCCAGGCCAGCAGGCAGGCACGCCCTTTTTCATCACCAGCAGCAGAACAGTGCGGGTGAGAAGGCAGGGGCTGTGCCATGAAGGCCAGGCCCCAGCCATGTCCCGGGAGCTGTGGCTATCGTGGAACTTCTCCGGTTAATGGGATGGTACATTTTTATTTTCGCTGGCCAGGCAACTCTGAATTGTGTCATTCTAAAGAAAATGTCGGCCTGCATCAATAAATAAATGTAATATAATAAATGCTGCAGCCCCCTCGCTACCCGCGGGAGGGTACGAGAAGGTAAACACCAGCGCTGTGTTGCATGCCCCCGCTCCATCTGCTCCCTAACGGCTACACTGGCAGTCTTTTTACCTTCCCCTTTTTTCTCTTTCTCCTTTGTTCTCTTTCCTCCCCCCCCTTTTCCCCTCTCCTCTCTCTCTCTTCCCTCTTCCTCTCTCCCTTTGCTGCCGCAGCTTTTCCCCCTTCCCCAGCGCTGCCGAGGCCGGCCCGCCCCGGGCTCCCTCCCGCTGCGCCGCAGCTGCCGCCGGGACGTTGACGTGGGGGGCGGGGCCGCGCCGCGCGCGCGCTGAATATTCAACAGCGGCGGTGACTATTGGCGGCCGCCCCGGAAGCGGGGGGCTGAGCAGCTGACAGCAACATGGCGGCGGCGGCAGCCGGGCGGCGTGGCGGGGGGCTGGGGCGGCCCCCGGCGCCAGCGCCTGTGCCCGTGGGGGACCTGCCGCCCGCCGGCGAGCTGGTGCGGCCCTCGGTGACAGAGCTGTCCCAAGTGAGGACCAACATCTTGTGCACGGTGCCCGGCTGCGGCAAGGTCCTGCCCAACAGCCCGGCCCTCAACATGCACCTCAGCAAGGCCCACCCGGTCCAGGTACCGCCGCCGCCCCAACTCGGGCCCGCCGCACGGTGAGGCGAGCCCGGCCCGGCCCCGCCGCACTGGCCGGGCGCCTCCCTCCCGCTCAGCCCCGCGGTGGGGAGGGGGCGCGCCGCCCCTCACCTTGCTCTGCGGGGCCCTGTAATGGCGCAGCTCCCTCTTCCGCTCGGGGCCTGGGCCTGCTCCCGCCGCGGGGGCTGCCGGCGGGGCGGCCTGGGCCTGCTCCCGCCGCGGGGCTGCCCCCAGCCGCGGGTGAGGGGATCCGCTGCTGCTCGGCGGGGCGGGGGGGCCGGGGGCGGCCGGCGGAGGCGGCGGCTGCGTTCGGCGTCGCTGGCGCGGAGCCTGGGGAGGGCGTCGCTCCCGGGGGGTCCCCAGGCGTTTCGCCTTGTCTCCTGCTTTCACCTCCCCCGCGTGAAAAGCGTGTGCAGGTGCAGGCGTGAACACGCGTGTGCGCTCTGCCTGGCCAGCCCAGTGGAGAATTCCACTAAAATTCCTTGCGGGAAATAACCCGGTTTGTAGCAGCGTTAAATGTAACTATGGCAGTTAAAAGTTTTCTGGGGCCCAGGTTCTCTTATTTCACTTGCTTGTCACTCCTCTTTCTGCAGGAAGACGTTATAGCCCTGCTTGCGAGGTGCTATGCAAACATACTGCATTTCCTCCCCGGAGCAGTTGGCAAGCCATCGTAATCCAAACGCCGAGTGCTGTTATGTTGGGGTTTCTGTTTGTTTTTTAAAAAAGTCTGTGAGCCAAAAAAACCCTAGATGGATGCCATTTTGGAAACAAGCCCTCATTAGCATAGTACTCCTGAGAAAAGGCAGCATATATTGGGGGGGGAGGAGAGCCACGGTTCAGCAAGCATATACTTGAGTGTGGGCCTTTCTGAAAGATATCCTTTCTTTTTCCAAAATCGTAATGCTAAGGGTGTGAATATCCTATTCCTGGCAAACCTCAAGTGCAGCATTCGTAGCTGTAATCTGAAAATGCAGCCCCAGCAGGCAAATAATAAACGCACTTGTTTTGTGAAATGGCAAATTACAGAATCGAGCGTGTTACGGATGGTGGGTGGTGGTGAACAAAATGAAATAATCTCAAGAATACTTGCTATTTCCCATCTCTTGTTTTATTTCATTTTCTGATATGTGCTAACAGCTTTGGCGTGTATTGTATCTCGCGCATAGGTATGAGTGGAGGTGCAGAGGTTGGAAACATTCGTTCAGGTTCAGCAGGCGGTCATTGCGGTTGTGAGCCTGTGCTGCGAGCTGGCAGGGGCTGCGGCGAGTGGGTTATGTAACCTGTGTGCAGGGTGCCATGGGTGAGGAGGTGCTGCTTTCTCACCGGTTGCCAAGATAGCTATTAACTACTGGTACCTTGCCGGTTTATAACATATTTCATACAGCTAATGACTAAATCTTGTGATAGCTTTTAGTATTTATCCAAATACTGAAATGTGGATGGACGCAGGTTTTCAGGAGCATCTGACTTCTTCCAAGGACATTGTAATGGAGAGTAAAATGAGGGAACCTCATTTTTCTGTACTGTCTTAGATAAAATGCCTCCAGTATTATGCATGGCTGAGAATGCATCCTGAATTAAAGGCTAAAGATAGGAAGGTAAAAAGATGTAAATCTAGGTATATGTTACTCTGTTTCTCCAAAAAGAGATGGACTTGGACTAATAATTCAGTATTGGTATTTCCTTTTACAAGATAACAGATTTCCCCAGACAAAAATAATTTAAATTGTGTTAGCAAAACATGAGGAATTAGCAAAGAGGCGACCTTGCACATGGGACAGTAAGAAGCTATTGGGGAGGCAGAGAACGTAATAGTGCTGACGAGAAGGGAGGTTGACTTGGTTAGTTTTCATTAACAAAAGTAGCACCAATAGATTCTTTTAAGACCAAAAACTGCGAGTCATTGTTGCTGCAGAGGGAGTATGTCCACATAGGAAAACAAGATTGCCCTGTAAAAACAGAGCCAAGTGCAGTAGTGGAAGGTTGTAGTGTTGTGAAGCGATAACAAAAGATTTGATCAGTCCTGGTTTGTAACAGAAGGAACTGAGATGGAGAAACACTTTCAAAAGCTGTTTGGTCATAGCATATGAGCTTTTATGGTCATGCTGCTGTGAGAAGGGCAATCCTAAAATACATCAGAAGGATATTCTCTGTCACTGCTGCAGGGGAGGAATCTAAATAAATCAAATAAGCTAAAGTGAACCCAGAAGAGGTGTAGAAAAGGGCTGTTAAGGGTGATAAATGGCAGGTGTGTCTGACAAAGGGAAATGAGAAGAATTTGGCTTGTTTGGCCTAACAAAACAAGATATGATGAAGTGTTGATACTTAAGTGTTTGTTTTCTGGCTCCTTAGCTTAAGTAAGCCCATAAAAAATGAGAACAGTGGGTATAAACTGGTGCTTAATATATCGGGATTTGATATTTTTTTTAATCCTTTGGTCTTTGCGTTATTTTATGGCAAGAAGGGGGAAGACCTCTGTAGTTTAAAAATGAAGCTATAGGAGTTCATGTGAAAGAGAGGGTTCTGTGGATTCCTATGATAGCAGGGAGGCTGTCATCAGTGGTGAACTGGAAAGGGTAGGTTACCCAAACGCAAGTATTACACTACAGCGATATTTTTTACAGTAAGAGTAAATGCACTTCTCTCCATGCTATTTAGTAAAGAAATACATGGTCTTCTGTTGAAAAAAAATGTTTTACATAGCTGGCTACAGTGTACTGTAATTTAATGTTTTAAATTAATCCTTTGGAGTAAGCCTTTCTATCGTAGGAAAGCAAGACATCATTAAGCTCACCTTGAGTAAATCACTAGCAAGTATTGTTACTTCCCATTTTCCATGGTGTTGCTGCAAGCCCTGACAGAATGTCAGCATTCCTTACAATACGAGCATCTGCATTGTGAGAAGTTAATTGCACAAATATCTGCCAATAATTTTGGTGGGTGGGTATTGCAGAAATACGGGAAGTAAAATCAGATATACAAGGAAAGGACTTGTGAGAGCATCTGAAATATGACTGGCCAGACCAGTTTTTGAGAAGATATAAGATTAACCATTTGGAGCCAGGAGGACTTTGAAGATGGTCAGAACAAGATTACTGTCTGGATAGGGTTACACTTACATGTTTAGAGTATCTCTCAACTTGTCACAACAAATTTATTGTGATCTGTGCCTCCAAAGTCTATGTTCCACCTGTTAAAAAAGCATCTTACTCATGTTTATATAGCTTTTAAACACTTGGTGTTATTCTACACGTTCATACTTCAGTAGTTTTAAATAACCTGTCTGTGGTTTACCTGTTAGGTGCCTGAACCTATTTCCCATATTACCCTGTCGTTTCTTGGGTGGTGCCATTTAAATATAACACACTTTGGTGAACTTCTTTGTTGGGAAACATTAACGCCAATTGCCGCTTACTACACTTACTGATTTAGTCTCCAGTGGGAGAAACCAAACATAGTTTTAACTTAAAGGCAGATCTTTTTTTCTTCTGAAGACTTCGAGACTGGTATCTGGTCAGAGTGTTTCTGGGTAAACTCAGGGTTAAAAAGTGTAATTGGGGGTAGTGGGGCTGGAACAACTGGATTTCTTTTGAGTCATGTTCCTGTTTTGGGCAGTGGCTCTAGGACCGTGGTTATTCAGCAGAGATAAAACAGGCCTGTTTATGAAATGGTTTGTCCATGGGAAAAACTGCTGCACATAAAAATGCTTAGAAGGTTAAAACATTACATGAAAACTCACTTTTTAGAGAATTATTCTAGGTTTTCTTGATGAAATAGCAGCTGGTGATTTTGGTTCGGAGGCTCTAAACTTGGTTTCTTTGAGCATGATGGGTCATTAACAACGAATTTGTGGCATTGTCAACAAGTAGCAGTGTTGAGCGCGTGGAAATATAACTTGAAATACTGCTTGAAGGGGTTACATTTTACACATAGTATCTTAGATTGAGAGACGATTTGAGGAAAAACAAAATCATTGAAATGTCCCATTCATCTGCTTCATGGTATTCCTGAAGCGTGGCGAACTGTAGCTAGGTAAGAAGTAGGGGTGTGAGCAGTGAACCCCTTTGTGTTCTGGCAGCTGCCGTACCTACTTTCTGTTTGCTTCACACAGGACAACTATTGCACTTTGTGAATTCTTTATGTTTGGTCTAACCTGCGTAAACACGCAGTAGCTGGAAATATGCCTGAAGAAGGTAGTTAGGGAGTGACTGGTGTAAAATCAAAATTCTGCCACTTACTGTGCTTACTGTCACTGTTGTCATGGTAAGGAAAATCGGGTGCAGAGCTCAAACAGGGCATGCTCTGTTAATTCTTCCCTGAATAATCATCTTGGGGATGTCATTGGGGGCTACGGTAGCTGGCTCTGGGGACTGGGTTGGCCTCTTACTCAGTCTCAGGATGTAAGGAGACTCACAGCTACTCTCAGCATCACGTTTTTAATAGTTTACTTCTAAGTTTTTACTTGGACACAGGTGCCTGATGTTTCCACTGTGACTCTTTCAGATAGGATGTGTCTGGAGGGATACATCCTGTGCTTTCTATGTCTGTGTCCTCAATAGGAATAGGTTCTGTGTGGTGGAACAATCCAGACAATCCCACTTGTGCGTCCTGTTCATAGTTTTTTTTGAGGTCCTCTGAGTAACTTATGTTGCTTTGTTCTGTTGTGTGCATGTGATGGTCAGTGAGGCAGATCACGCGGAAAGCACAGCTATACCAGTTGTTTGATGTCTGGAGGTTCAGGATTGGCATACCAGTTGTTAGTTTCATAGGCTTAACTGAGGTTTGGTTTGTGATCTGAATTAAGTGACAGAGTGAGCTTGGTGTCTTTCCTTTAATTACAGGTAGACTCCCAAGTAAAATCTAAATAGTGCCAACGGAATTCCAACATCAGAAAAGTGTTGTGTTACACAGCGTATGACTAATTTTAATGGACCTCCAAGTAGATTCTGCTACTAACAAGTAAAACCACATTGAATTGGCAGTGTAGTGAAGTATCTGTAGGGAAAGCTTTTGGGCTCAAGTAACACAAAAGGCAGTTGTATTTGGCTTGGGGCAGCAAGTGTCTTGGTAAAAGTAAATAGTACAGTACCACTACTCTGTAGAGCTTGCTGTAATTTCACTTGGTAATTTTCATGGTATGTTTGCAAAGTAGCATCCACATAGGTGAAAAACTCCATTTGAACTTTAAAATCACTTAAGAAAGTGCCTTCAACTCATTGAGGTGCGTAAACTCAGTGAGCCAGAGTTGGCGTCTGTTCTGGTTGTTGTCTTTAATAGGCAAACCTGTGGAATTAGCTTCTCAACTGGTTCTTTTTCAGGATGGAAAACGTAATGCGCCAGTAAGGAAGGGTTTGAAAACATCACAGAAACTCTACTGCTGTCCTATTGAAGGCTGCCCTAGAGGACCAAACAGACCATTTTCCCAATTTTCTCTTGTAAAACAGGTATTCCTATTTGCTAAAGTATCATTTTCATACTGATTTAGTCCTGACTGTCTCTACTCCAGAAAGCGTACACTTTTGCATTCAGATATGAGCAAAGCCTCTCAGCATATATCCAGAAGTTGAAGAATTGTATGTGGAAACTCCACATAGGCATACGGTTAATGAATTTGCATGTTGATGTTAGAGGACTTGAACCTTTCGATCAAGCAGATGCCAGTGTGTTCTGCTAAACTAGAAGACAGCCCCTCTCCAGAAATTAAAAAGATGGACAAAGATCAAAGGGGTGGGGAGAATCACAGTAGCAACCAGTAAAGGCTTCATATGTGACTGATGCTTTTAAACTACTTTTTCAGCTGGTGAAGTATTAAGAGGGTTTCTCTGCTCTAGTCTCAAAAGGCATTTGCTTACTGGTTACCTATTTAAGAAACCATATGAGAATTGTTTCTGCATGAGTGAGTAAACAAAGCACTCTGCTGCTGTGGGTTACCTGTGATAAGGTGGGAAGACCACAGAGGTTGAGCGGCTAGCCCTTGGTGCTGTAAATGAAAAGGAAAAATTCTGATGTTTGCTCTGAAGTTGACCTGTTTGACTTGAGACTGTTTGCTTAGTTGTAGATCTTCAGGAGTGTGCACTTGTTGCAACATGTACTTACTACACTCTGGCAAGATTTGTCTATAGATTTATTAATGTCCATAGGAAACCTGCAATAGCATTAGGGCACATGAATGTTTGTTATAATCTTTGTTTTAAGATGCACATAGCACAAGCAGATTTGCAAACTTTGAATTCTGTTGATTTCTTTAAGCTTGTAACTTATTCCTAATGAGACTTAAAATTTTTAATTCTGCTCTTCAATCCTATTTAACAGATAGAAAAATGCAAGTGTTAATGTCTCCCAAAACATGATATTCTGTTTTTTTTAATCTTAGCTGAAGGCTAATGTTTACTTTTCTTTGTGTATTCTAGCACTTTATGAAAATGCATGCTGAAAAGAAGCACAAATGTGATAAATGTAGTAACTCCTATGGTACAGAATGGTACTTGAAACGGCATATAGAGGTCTGTGGCAAGACTTTCCAGTGTACTTGTGGGTGCCCTTACGCCAGCAGAACAGCATTACTGTCTCATATTTACAGAACTGGCCACGAAATTCCTGCAGAACACAGGTAAAAGTGAAGCCGTTAAGTATTGGTACTTAAATTCTCACCAAGTCCTCTGTCTCCCATGTACTGACATTTTGTCTCCTTTCTGTAGATTAAATGGGAAATAAGTTCACATTGTTTTAGCTGTAAAGCAGTTTGCAGTTTCTTTGTTTTGTTGCTTTTAGTAGTTTCTGTTTTGGTGATGATTGTCTAATCAATAAGATCAGGTTTCTCCGTGTGTAAAACAAAACGTACTGATGACACTGCACTGCATGGCATAAATGCTTGTGGTTCTTTTGCATCTGCTTTTACAGTTCTGTGAAAGTAGAGATGATTTGAAAATGTTTATAGCTGGTAGCTGTGGTGTGGAATGCAGTTCAGTTTATTTTCTTTTATAGTCTAGCTGTCTTTGCAAGTATTAGTGCATTCTTTTTTTTTTTTTTTTTTAAATGCCTATGTATGCATGTTTAGATTTATAGTTGTCTTAACGTGTACATGTATTTCATAAAGGGCAATCTGTTTCCTGAGGCCTAGCCCATCTGTCTTAGAGATTCAACTGCTGCAAAATTAAGTTTTGTGTGAAGGAGTGCAAATTGTATCTTCAGTTTCCATGAGAGACCTTTACCTGCATGGTAATTTTAAGAGCACTGTCCCTTCAATGCTCAGTCTCAGTTAGCATCAAAGTAACAAATTAAACATCTTCAAATCAGAGTGCTTAATGTACGAGAGGGAAGAAACCATCTAAACTTCCACCTCTGTTTAGAAATAGGTCTCCATAAAAGAGGTAACATTGTGTTCTTCTTGAAATGGGAGCGCGAGGAGTGAAATTTTACAAAACTGATGTTCCCTGGAGTCATTTTACATTTTTAGTCAGGATTAGTTGTCTTCTCATATCCAACTTCATCTGTGACTTCAGTTTGTTTTCAATGCAATGACTCGAAAGAATGGAAGGGAGATGTTTTGTGCTTGAAAGGAGTATAAATTATTGATCTCATGTTCACAGGGATCCTCCTAGTAAGAAAAGGAAAATGGAAACCTCCGTACATAATCAACAGTTGGCAGAGAAAGCAAATGAAGCATTCATCAATACACACAATAACAATCCTGGCACTCAGGAACTGGAGTCCTCTGAAGTGAAACTAGTGGCCTCTCTTGAAGGCTCCTGCAGCTCTAACTTCACAAACCAAATGCAGCCAAAAGGTACACCGAAGATGCTTTTACCAAAGCCCAGGGTGGCTTTGGTTAAACTCCCAGTGATGCAGCTTGCTCACTTGCCTGTATACGTATCTGCAACAGACTCTTCGGTCAAACCTGCTGTAGTGGCTGTTGATAACCAAGGTCCAGTTGTAAGTACTGTTCATTTACTGCCTCAGTCTATAGGAATTCTGATTCCAGCACTGGAGGCAGAAACACTTGTATTTAAAGATAGTATGCCTGTTTCAAAAGTGACAAATTCTGGTGATCACGAACCGGTAAGTACTGGTGTACAAGTTGAGTTGGATAAGGTTACACTGAATGACACAGGGCAAGAGCTGGGGAATGCTTGTCACAAGAATAAAATTTCTTCGATAAATATACAGACGGACTTATCTTATATTTCACAGAACTTTGTACCAGCTGCAGCCTGGACTCCCAGTTCTTCTGTATCCTCTTGCTCTCAGACTGATCTTTCATTCAGTTCACAGGTTTCATTACCCATCAGTGTACAAACACAGACGTTGCTGCCTGCTTCCAAGCTGACTTCATCCATAGCTGCTCAGACTGATGCTTTTAGTCAGGTTTGTTTTCCAGCGAGTGGCATTTCTAGGGAGACTCAGACTGGGAGAACAGAGGACACTGTTGATGGAAGAGTGCAAATGGACCAGGCTGTAATGTGCAGTGACATCTTTGACAACGTTCATTCATCATATAATGTTTCTACTCACATTGAACTTCCAGAGAACAATTTAATGCCTGCAAATATTGATCAAACCTTGCTGCAAAGGAGTAATTGCAAGAGCCTGAATCAAGATACAGTGAAGTCTGAATCCCTTATTGGCTTCAATACACAGACTAATATACTTCCACCTCAAAATACGATGGATAATCAAACCCAGACGATGGACCTACTAAGTGATCTGGAGAACATCTTTTCAGGAAACATGTCTGGCCAGGCACTGGATAATCGTGGCCTTTTGTCTGAGACCAGTTCTAATGCTGACACGCATCTGCCACCCGGTCCATCACAGAGCACAGGAATAGACTTTGACATTGAAGAGTTCTTTTCAGCATCCAATATCCAAACTCAGACTGAGGAGAGTGATCTTGGTACCCTAAACTCTGAGCCAGTTTTGGAGTCGCTGGACATTGAAACTCAGACTGATTTCTTATTTTCAGATAGCGCCACTCAATCGTATAGCTGCCGAGGAAATTCTAACTTCTTAGGTTTGGAGATGTTTGATACACAGACACAGACAGACTTGAATTTCTTTTTGGACAGTAATACCCATCTGCCTTTAGGGAGTATTCTGAAGCAGTCTAGTTTCTCCATGAGTACGGACTCATCTGATACAGAAACCCAGACAGAAGTATATCTGGCTACTAAAAATAGCCCTACTCAGAATATTGAAAGCAAAGTCCAGCTCAGTAGCGCTGAAACACAGACTATGGATAGCTGCTTTGAGAACCTAGGGAGTTTATTCCTCACCAGCAATGAGACACAGACAGCAATGGATGACTTCCTTCTGGCTGACTTAGCCTGGAATACAATGGAGTCCCAGTTCAGTTCAGTAGAAACACAGACCTGTGAAGAGCTGTGCTCCTTGTTTCAGAGCTCTGGCAAGCCCAGCCATTGAGTACTTCATAATATAACTTTCCTGTGGTTTGAAATTAAATTATTGGGGTGGGGGAGATGGCTTGACCAAGTTATTCACTTTGCGTTATTGAATGTAGTTATTGTGAGCAGTTGGCCTAAGAGACTTTTCCTGCTGCAGGTACTCTATTGAATATGTAACTTTACATAAACTGTGTGTGTATAAATGGGGGAAGGGGGGGCTGTAACATGTTAATGTACATTTGAACCTTAAAAAAAAATTGTGGTGCCTATGTTTTTTCCTCAAACTTCTTTACAAAGCTGATACTGCTTTCATTTAAACAGAACTTTTTACGTTGTCCTGTGTATATGCCTGTCTGTTCCTGGCTTACGTATAGAGTTCCAGGGTGCTGAACCAAAGCCCTGACCTGTCCAGTTCAGATGCTTCCCTGAACTTACAGGGGAGGATTCTGTTAGTGTAAGCTACTTCCGTTTACTTTTTTTAGTAGCTTGAATTTTAAATCTGGCATGAACATAGTAAGCCGTATGGTCTTCCTTTATGCCTTCACAGCTTTCTCCTGCATAAGGTGGCATTTTCCAAATACCTGTCCAACACACTGGACACATAGACTCTTGAATTGTTGAGTATATTATCAAAAAATATGTAGACAGCAGTACCTTTTTATTTTTTTTCCCTGGGTGTCACTGATGCCCTTTGAAGGGTCGGAAAACCATTTGGAATACGTAATTATAGGAAAATGAGCATGTCGCCCTTTTAGCTAGTGTAATAAACAGGACTAACATCTTTAGAGTCTTCGGGAGGGATTTGCTTAAATTATTTTTAAGATGCAAATACTACAATGCGTGTGCCTGAAAGACTGGACTAGTTTTCACTAAAATTCTCCTAGCTTTATTAAGATATAAGTTGAGAAATGTTACAGTGGTTTATACATCTGCTACCTTGACAGAAAATCTTGAGAAACGGGATTTTAAATTCTCTCACTCACTCACCTGGACTCCTGGTTTTGGACTTCCCGCTTCCAAAACCAATTGGAACCCATACAACAGAGCGGGGAGATCAGCTCACAAGCCCTTTCAGAACAACTGTATCTTGTTTTTGCATATTGATCTGCAGCCCTCAGTTCCTGCAGCTTTCAGAGAGTTTTTTCTGAATATAGTCAAATTCAAACCGATTTTTCTGAGAGGAAATGTGTGACCTCTTGGAATTTTGTTTAATGTTCATCTTGCCCCTCATACCATTGTTTGCATTATTTTTCATTTGCATGGGAAAAAAAATAAATTAAGCCAATTGTGAATGTATGTTGGAATTTGGCCTTAGCTAATTTTTATCTCTTACTATAATAGCCTGCATAATATAGGCCTCTGGTTTTGTCCTGGACAGGTTTTAGTTTCTGTTACCTTAAATGAAAAGGAAAACCTCTTCATGTCAAGTTCCTGGGCCTGTAATAGACTTTCCTTCTCCACTGTGAGAGGGAGGCATTGGCTGCGTGTTTGCTAGGCAGCCCATCAATAAATGTATGTCCAAGCCTTAGCTTTTGAAGACTCACTATGCTTCGTGCTTCATATCCTCATCTCAAGGATGTGGGAGTGAAGTTACTCATCCATTGCAGCAAGCTTGTTTTTTTGAAAATGAGCAATACCTTTTTTTTTTCTTTTGTCTTCTACCACTCTTAAATTGCCATAGTTAATGCAATAATACAGTAAGTGTCTCTACTTTTATTGGAAATAATCTCTTTAGATTAACCCTGAAACTTTTATTTTCCTCCTGAAAAACTCCTGAAACCACAGCTGCGTTGCCTGTTCTAATTCTTCAGCATTTCTAAGTGCGAGTTCTTCTAGTCTTTGGCTGAAGAAAGGAATCTTGCAGTTCCCCCCAGGAGTACAGTAATTCTGCTTTGGGGAAAGCCCCTCCAGTTTTCACAATGCCTGGAGTTCTGATCTTAAGGTTGGGATATATTAAGAAAGGGAAGGCATCGCTTGTCATTCTGTTTTTTCTGAAGATAGGACTCATTTGTATTTACCTGCCTACTTTGACATTGGGAAATAAGATAAATGACAAAATTAGGTTAACTTACTCTATTGCAATACTTTTCTAGTAATATTGCATCTTCAGGTTGTAAAGTGTTTTTCCTTCTCCTTTCTTCCCCCTGGCTGGAATACCAGAGAACATTTCTTCATACATAGGCTTCTGTGTTTCCCATGCGCAAGTTTACTGGTGCATGGAAGAGAAGCAGTTACTATAGATCTGGTTGGGGAAGACTGCGTTTTCCACAGTTACAGAATGCAAAAGTGAGAAACTGTTCATGACCTCTGAATTTAGAAAGTCAGTCATTTTTTCGTAGGTAATAAGGAGCAGAATTACAGAAGGCTTTGAATTGTAATCATCTGAGAGACCAGCTAGCATTTAAAGAACTTTGAAACTAGTTTACAAATCAGAATGACAATTGCCACATTCTCATGGTGTAAGCCAAAGCTCTTTGCATCAGTGACTATCAGAAAAAAACTAGTTTGTGTGGATGCAATCTTACAATGTAATCGTAACTCATTTACTGTACTTTGTAACTAAGAATATTTATGAGCTTTGTGTGTTTTATTATAACATGCAAATACCATTCCTTTCCCTCATCCTATGGGTTTAAAATAGTTTGAACTTTAATTAGGTCAACACAGTACTACCACATGAAATTATTTAGTGAAAGTACAGTATTAAAAAAGTACTAAATATGTCTGCATTGTCTTAGTGAAGTGGCTCATTCTGACCAGAATTAACTTGTTTCTTCACAAATTTGGTTCCCATAAATTATTCATAAAAGTCAGAGACAGGTTTGGATCCTATGTTGCTGGCATATGTCACTCACTTTGGATTTATTAAGTATTTTTGTGAAAATGTGAAGACTGCACCCAGACTTCACGGTTTGCTGAATCCAACGGTAAACCTAATGAAACCTGAGCTGAAATACTGTTGCTGAATAGTACAAATTCTTTGTATATGAACAAGTTCTTCAAAATGGCTACTTTTCTGTTTTGGCTGTTGTTCTAAAAATAAACTTCAGTCAGATCTATTTCTTGGTAGTACTAAAATGACACTTATCTCCCTTTTTCTGCAGTTTGTCTCTGATTTGATTTTCAAGGCACTGTCTCTCGTAAGTATTGGTCAGCAGTGACTTACTACTTTGCTTATTCTCTTTGTATCCCCTAATGCCATTTGAACTGTTGTTCACCTGTGTCACAGAAAGTAACACCAGATTCTCTGTAGCCTCTTAGCACAAATTCTTATCTGGAAGTTATACTAATGTTACTTGTATTACTCTTTGTGTTTCCTGCTTAATTCTGTTACACTGTGATTGCTGGATCTTGATCTGGATACCTGTGTAATGCTACTCTAAAATTTAATTTGCACTTGTGTAGTTTCACTTGAGCTTTTCTTTAGTATATAAAAAAATCAAAGAAACATAGCAAATTTGGGACACAGGTTGTATGAGGACAAAACAGCTGAAAAATGAGAGGTCTGTCTTGTTGCCTTCCATGTTTGTTTGTCACAATGCATCACTGTATGACAGTAGATATATGTTTCTTCTTTTGGCTTTATTTGCATCTATTTCCACTAATATGCTTGTAAATGCTTCTTTCTGCTTTGGGCAGGGAGGGAATCCTCCCCCAGTTCTTCATGTCTGCCTAGAGAAATTCGTAGTTTATAGTCAGTTTACTTACACTACGCATTCTTAGCTATGCAAAGCTGCTTGCGTCTAGAAAATTTTAACTTCCAAAGGATATGAAGTCTGGGGGGGACAAAATTGCATACATATAGATATATATACACACTTGCAGCTGTAAATTAAGCAGCTGTAAAACAAACCTGGTGAAACCTCATTTAGTTTTGAACAATTCAATCACTGTCTGTAAAATAATATATGTAACTAACACGCCGTACAAATTACTATTCCAAGATGCACATGCAGTCATTTTTTCTGTTGAAAACAAAAGGCTGAATTTCCTTGTTTGTCGTATGTACCTTGATTGTGTGGATGCAACAAAAGAAAGAAAGCCTTCCACAGTTTTAAATCCTTATCCTGCTAACACATGCTTAGTTGGTTCTGAATTTATTTTTCTGTGAGGCTGGGTAGAGGTGTGTTGGCAGGATTGGGATCTTAGGGCGTTAGGGTCTTTTTTAATAGCCTCTCAAATATAGGGTAAGACAATAGGACTCATACATACTGAATCAACGTAGTGTGCTCAACTTGCAAAAGTTACTGAAATGACAGCTCAGAGGTGAACCAAATGTATTGGCCTTTGTCATTAAGGTTGTACAGTTTCCTTTGCTTTAATGTATTTCTGATGTGTTGTTTTTTAAACATGATCTTAATGTACAATTTAGTGTTCCAAATACATTCACACCAAAGCGTTGTTAACATTCTGGGCCTCGCAAGCTTTCTTCATTCATGTTTGGGTTAAGGTGCTGCTATGCTTGAGTTCCTGGTAGAACAGGCCTACTGTAAACAGGCTTCCATCAACAACTGTATGAACACTACGAAGATAGGGTTGTTTAATGGTAGCAAGTTTCAATGCATGGTGCAAACATGCATCTTCTGTTTCTTTTGTTGTTTTTTAATAGTTGATGTGAATTTAAATGTGTGCTAGAAGGATTTGCTGCTTAGAGCATGACTGAATTTTCTTGTTTAAAACACCATTGCTGTGCAATGAACAGAATCGAGGAACTACAGCATTCAACTCTGCATTGCCTTGCAGTCAGGGTGAGGGTATGTTTGTGTTCATGTACGTGACTCTTCCACTTCACTGAAAATGTAATTGGACAGCCTGAAACAGTGGAAACTCCTGAAGGCACTCCCGAGTTAAAAACCAGAAGTCCTTTACTTCTGATTCTTTTTCACGTACTGGCTTTACAGCAGTATCTTCACCATAGCTAGCAATGGGATATAATAGATGACTTGTGATGTTGTAAACTGTGCATTTCACAACAACTAGCGCTTTACATGCATGCTTCAAGCACTTGCATGCAGAGCTAGATTGACAGTACTTCCATCTACAGATACTTGCAAGTGCATCTATGATAAAGCTAGATATGAAAGATAGCCATATTTTTTTCAGCTTACAGAATTCAACACCTGATTAGCATCCAATTTAATTCAACTTGTAATTCTTTGGAATGGATGAGTCTCATTCCCAAAGCATGGGTGAGTTAATCTCGATAAGGCTGAGAAATTGTCTTTAAAATATTTTTCTTCTCATCACTGGTGGGATTTTGATCTAGTGGGAAAATTTAGTTTTCGAAGAATGTCCATGTTTAGTTCTTACTATTTAAGCCAGTACACTTGCAATGAGCAGAGAAAAGCAAGCATTCATTTCTTAGACCTGTTTTACAAAAGACAATCCCAAAGAAGGAATGTTGTCCTAGTAATTGTGAAACTTCTAAGTAATGCATGCAGAGAAAACCTTGTGCCAAAATACTGTTTAGTATTTCCCTCTGTTGGAAACTGGAGTGTTACACAAAGCTACTAGTAAGTTATTCACAAGTATTGAAATGTTTTGTTCACAAATGAAGCACTTAGTCCTGTAAATTATACGTATTTTGGAATAAAGTTTACTTCAATCCATTTTCGCCTTCTGTTTTAATGGCTGTGATCTCCTGCCTGCAGAGGTGCGGGTGGGGTGTTCAGTGCCCACTGGCACCCGTTGCTCCTTAACATCTTGCCTTTTGAAAGCTAGGTGTCTCTGGAATTAAAACTATCTTAACAACGTCAGGCCTTCATCTCCAGAGGTGGAAAAAGTTTTCCTGTGTAGTCCTACTTCTCTAAATCCTAGGAAGTTTAAACTTGCAACACAAATGTAATCAGAATGTCAAGATGCTACATTTCATAAACCTGAAACAAATCCACTTGAGAGGCTCCCTGCTGTAAGTGAACCTGTGTGTAGGCTTTTGTGTGGAATTTGATGCATGCAGGGAGGGCTGGATTCTTCTGACCAGCAGCATCCAGGCTGCCTGCGCTAGTGGTGCTCCATCTCAAACCTCTCCGCAGCGTGTGCAAAAGTTCATATTGAATTAGCTCGTGTGCACAGCAGAATACCTCTGCAGTTTCAGTTCACTGACAGATGTCTTCCACAAGAGACTCGGGATGGAAGGATTACTCTGCGTTCTTCTACCTTACCATCCACCCCTCCTGTAATTTTCAAGATCTCTGGAGTCATAACATCAGGTAGAAATTCAACTGCATTATGATAATTAGTTTTCAGAGTATCCTACTAGAAAATTACGGTCCTCTCTTAACAGCTTATATTATTTTGCAGGTTTTTTTGTATAACTGAGAAAATAATGTTTGTCACTATGAATATTTAAAAGAAAAAACTAGAGTAGGTTCATTTGGAATATGGACCATACTTTGTCCCTTGTCTTCCTGTACAGTTCCCAAGCTTAGTAACGATCCCAACGTTTTCTGTTAGTTGGAGGATAGAAAATCCTGATTTCCACTGTTACCTGTATACCTTAGATAATTCAGAGTCGGTGAATGAGCAGATGCTCCTTGACTGAAAATTCATCTGTTCTATTACCTCAGCTATAGCCGTGCATGAAGCAGTCTCTGACGTGTAGCAGGCTGCTGTTTTCAGTCCCATCGTACTGAGGTGAGTGTTCACACAAGGCAGCGTTCAGCCCTGGTGGTAGTAAAATATGGAAGGTATTTCCAGAGGGGAGTATGTCGTAAGTACCTAGAAGCTAAATTCCTGTTCAGAGCATTTAAAATTGAGTCAGATGTATAAGATGCTGACTATCCTTTTAGGAATAGTAGCCCTATTCCCATTGTAGGGATGATTCTGCTTGGTTCAGCCGTTATTTCAGGTTTTCCTTAGAACAGATTTGGCCCATGAACAACAGTCTGATGCTTAGACAGACTGATCCTCAACAGTAGACAGTGTAAAAGGCAAGACAAACTTTAAATCGTGATTGAGAACACGAGAAGAAAATGGCTGGTTAGAGACCAGAGAAGACTCACGTATTTTTGAGCTACTTTCTTGCTTGCTGTTGCTGAGAGTTCACTTACTACTGGCAGTGAAAGCATCCCTGACTGGTTTGTGTTTAGTTCCTGAATTTCCTTCACTTAGAGAAATTGCATGCTGGCAAGCTGATTGTTTCTGACAAAACAATGGAATTAGAGGCAAATTTTCTTTCTGGCTCCAGGATTTGACAGCAAGTTCTCTGGAATCAGTCCTTTGGAAGATTGGACCTAAAACAAAAGGGGGAAAAACTCTGATTTAACTTTCAGGTGTTCCATCACTGTATTTTTACATTGTTGTCAACAGTTCCCTTTTCACTTGTTTTGTTTTGGCACCTTGAATACAGGAAGCACTTCTAGCTGATCTAGACCCTGAGCTTATTTCCTTTCCTTGAACGGGAATTACTTTACTCTTGAGAAAATTGACGCGTAAACAAGAAGCTGCTGTTTCCTGTGCCTGAAGAACCTGGTGTATTCAAGGGCACTTAACTTGGTTAAAGTTATGATGGCTTAAGTGTCTTTATGTTCTAGGCCTTCGGTTAGCAGCTTTTCTGGTCTTCTGCTGCGGGTCTTGTAGCAATAATCTGCGAGTGTGGCTCTTAGAAATATCAGCTTGTAGTAAAACCTCTGTCTAATCTGTCTGATTTGACAGTGTCAAAACCTCAGCAAAAATCTTACCTGGTTTGAAACACTGGAAAATGTGGAAATAAAGTTTATAGTTTTTGCTGCAACTTTAAACATTTTTTTTTCCTGTAGTCCTAAAGAATTTACTTACTGTCTGCAATGGCTGCAATTTATAGTTACTATAACAAGCATGTTTGGCTTTACTTACTGTTACTTGGTAATGCAGTTCACTTTTCAGTTTTCTCACTGAAGCAGCAATATTTTCAGTTGTCTGGGTGGGAGGGAATAGTTCTCCTTCTGGACTGTGGAAAATGTTACTAGTTACACAGATACGTACATGTTTGAATTTTCTGTGTAATGAAAAATGGGACTGAAACAAGTATATAGGGATTTGTTTGAGACTGAAACAAGTATGTGTGGATTTTTTTATGTAGGGGCTATTTGTGAAGAATGCTTCTTTTGTGGAGCTTGCATTTTGTATCTAAATATGAAAAAACAGAATTAGAAAATAGTTACCATAAGGGGAAGGCTACAAAGGAGGGAAGAAAATGATGTGTTAGTGTCTCTGTTCTGTGAAAATGATATTGCATGTGTGTAACTGTAGCACCATTGTTGACAAGTTACTACAAAAAAAAAAAAAACACCCACCCCTATGTTTCCTGGAAACTAACCACAAAGATAGAGCTTGGCTCCAGATAGTTGCTGGCTGTGATTTTTCAGATATCCAGAGTACTGAAAGATATAAAAGATGCATATAGGTCATAGTATCAACTATAATGACCTATTTATTTAATAGATCATTGTAACTTTTTAATAGATTCCTTATAACTTTCCCTCTTGACTTGCAACAAAATACCAAATGGGTACAAAAAACTACTGCCAGTTGAGATTGAAATGTTTAGCTTTTGTTCTTAGGAAGAGTAAAGGGATACAGAAGACATTAATCCTGTCAGCAGCCTTGTGCTGTTTCTGGTGTAGGTGCTTATTTTATTTGCGGTTCAGTAGGCAGCACTCTGCTCGCCAACAGAGGTACCGTCATTTGAAAAATCAAATTTGCTGCCAGACAAATGGTGGCCCTGTTCTAACCTGCAGTGCGACGGTTCTCATATGCTGCACCTCAAGGTGCTATGGCACTCTACTTAAAGATACCCTTCTTAAAGAATTGTAAGATACTGGGCGTACAAATTAGTGTTCTAAAAGATTTCCACGTTTACCTATGGAATTCCCAGGGAAATTTATATTAGGAGACAATGCAAACTGCGCTGGCACTCAGCTCCTGCATTCTTCAGAGGTTATTTCACGTGAATATCGGGTGAAGAGATGAAGCCATGGCATCCTTCCATTTTTTTAAAGGAATGAACACGTAAGTGTTTAGATACATAGAATATGTATCACCTACTTACTGAAACTATGCCTCTAGAAAGTGGTAATTCTTTAGCTCTGATGTTGAGATACCTGAAGATGAACACAATTAACAAACTGATACCAGAAAACTACAAAAAAACCCCTACATTTATGCATGTTTATTAGTAAAGAAATAATTTTTAAAAACTGAATTTCTCCATCTTTTCAAGTGGTAACTGCATGTTATTGGGAGCCTTGCACTGGTGTTACCGTTCCCTATTCCAAATTTTTTATCAAAGCATCAAAAGAAGGGAAGGGTAAGTTGCAATGAATCTCTTGTCCTGAATGCTGAATTGAAATGCAGTTACTTATGTATCTATGGAAAGCCTGCTGTTTTACTTTGGGGTTTGTTTAACACAAAAGCGAAAGAGAACTTGATGTGAACATCCCTCCATTTAGTACAAGATGAAACAACAATAAGTGAGTATCAGAGTGCACAGAACATATTAACAGAGTTAAACAAATGGATGTACTTGCACAAATATGGAAAAAATGACTGTAAATACCTGTCAGCCCCACCACTGTCTGCTTTCCAGGTCATTTCCATTTCTTTTAGGTGCCAAATTAGCAAGGAATGTACGCAAATGTCTGACACTCAATAGGGTTTTAGCACTAAGTTAAGAATATTATTAACTACCTTGCGGAGTAGGCATGGATTTAAGAATGTACCTAATGTTAGGCTTTGCTTCAGTGCTCAGCAGTATCAAATACCCAATTACTGTGCTAGGCTACCACAGCCATTCAGAGTGAATCTAAATGAAGAGGTTGCACTTCATCCGCAGAATAAGCTATTTAAGGCTCTAATGAATCTATCTTATGGTCAGGAAGAAACTAAACCTACATGAAAGTAATTGGCATTCATCAGCTTATAATTCTTTTAATAGCATCTACAAAACCTACAAATACCCACATTGCTTACAAGGATTTTTTTTTTTTTTCTCACAGTCGAACAAGCTTTTAAAAAAGCATAAAATTACAGTTCCACAATACAGAAATGTTAGGTCAGTCTAGACAGCACTGCAGGTCCCGCAGCCTGGCTGGCTAAGGAAGGTAGTCCAGAAAGCAGTGGAACCTCCTGCAGTTTTTCTTCACTTCCTGCCTTGACCTCAGCATTCCTGTTCCTGGCATTATCTGTTAAAGAGTCCTGGGTGCCATCGTGTTTTGTGTGTTGGTTTTGGTTTGTATGTGGAATCTGCATTCAGGCAGGATGGCTGTTCTTTTTAAAAGCAATAGAATTAGAAACAGTTGCAATACTTGTCTGATCTAAGAGCACAGTGCCAGCATAACTGCTCAGGATCTTCTTATAGGAATGAGACCTCCATATGACTTGAGATAAATGATGATTCATGAATTTCTGGGTTTTGTCCCTTCACTTCATCATTCACAATGTCAGCTCCTTTTTCACCCTTCTGCTCTGTTGCTCTAGTATTGTGACTACAGGAAGCAACCTCAGCTGAAGTACCACTGAGCATCTTCTGAGAGATTATGGCTTTTGTATTTTTCCAAGAAGGGTGTGAAGTATCCTTGGGAGTGGCATCTTCCACAGGTGGAAGTACACGTGAAGACTGAAAGATTCAGAGCCATGGGGAGTAAGCACATTGAGCACATTCATCCCTTTATGCCATACAGCTTCTGGATTTTTCACTTCTTCCAGGTCCCAGGTGCAGTGTTCTTTTTATTGACAGGTTCTTCACTGCACCTTGGAACATTTGAAGTTTTAACTGGTTACATATTTCCATTTTAATGCTGTATGTTCTAAGACAGCAGTTAGACTTAATAGGATGGGTGGAAATCTCTTCCTTTTTCTAAAGCTGTCAGCTGTGCCATCTACACTTCACTCACCTTCTCCTTTTGATTGATTTTGTGTGGTCTTGGCTTCTTGACCTGTGTTGTTGACAAGAGATTGCAACTAAGCAAAACTGGCAATTGTTGCAAGTCCCATTTGCCATGCGTTTCCTGGCTTGTTTCCGCAGCTGGAAGCAGGCAGGGAGGGAGGCAGTTTTACCTCGGCCTTGCACCTGGCGATAGGGAAAAGTGTGAAATCTAAACCAAGCCAGAGCATTGTAGGAAGAAATACGTAGAAGGAACAGTGTGTGTGGATGTAACTGGACACTCAGGTATTTGCATTTTCTTATGAGTACAAGGTAAGAAGTCACTGTAATTGCTCACAGACTAAGGGTGCACTGCTGTTAGGGTGTGCAGCGGAGGCCCCCCTCAACTGCAGAAAGGCCCTGGGGCGCCCCTAGAGCCCCCGGGGCGGGCTGGGGGTGCCAGTTCCACCCCACCCCACCACGCCCCCGGCCGAGAGGGACCAGGCTCATCTCCCCGCTGGCGCGGCCCTGGCCACGGGCGGACGCTGCGCCCCCCCCCCCCCCAGTGGCTCGGTGGGCGCTTTTCTCCGCCCCGGGTGTGAACCGTGCTGACGAGAACAAACGCCCCGATCCCAGCAAAAGGATTTCAAAGCGGCCGGACGTGGCGGTTGGCGTTGGCTGACTGCGACCCCTCACACGCGCACCCCCGCCGGCTCCCGCCGCCCCCCGGCCGCGGCGCCCCCGCTGAGGCGCCCCCGCTGCGGCGCGGCTCGGCCTGAGGCGGCGGGGGGCGCCTTCCCGCGCCCAGCGGTTACCGTGGCAACGCGGGGGGCGCGCGGCGGCCTGTGGGGAAATGGCGGGCGAGGCCCGCTGCGGCGGGGGGGCGCCCCCTCAGGGGGTCCCTCCCGAGCCCAGGTTATCCCGTGGGGCCTGGGGTTCGCCTGGCTACGGCGGAGCCTCGTAGGGGGAAGGGGGCCGCCGGGCTGAGACGGCTGGGGTGGGGGGTGGCCGGTGGGGAAGGGCTGGGGTGCGGCGAGGGTCTGTGAATCGTCAGTCTCGGAGCGGGAACGGGGGGGACAACCGGGGGTGCTGGGAGGGGCCGAAGGGCGGGAGCGTCCACACAGGGGCTGAAAAACGTGAATAGGGAGAGGAGCGCGGGTGAGAAAAATGGGTATGAAATGACCAAAACAGAGGGAAAGGGAAGAAAAATGCTGAGAAAGGTGAAGAACCAAACAACAACAACAAAAAGAGGAGACAAACTGATCTTACGATATAAGGAATCCAAATAATCACAGCGAATCGCTGCCTGAACAATAGATCTTTGAATTAAAAAAAAAAATGTAAAAATTACAATCGTGCATACAGTGAGCATATTTTTGTGTCTCAAATCATTAGCACTACTGAGACCGCCTGCATTTGCTAGGAAGTCCTACGGTTATTTTCTAACATACATGAAGAGTGGGACAGAAGCACTCTTAGCAGGATGGGATCTGGGGACGTCCTGAAGTGCATTTATTCAGCTATTTGCATGAAAATCTATGTCAGAAGTTCTAGAACTGGAAGAGTGCCAGCCCTGCTAGTTGTTACTTAATCCTTGGTAAAAACATTCAATCCTTTTAAAAATAGCTGAACTATTTATATAAGAAAAATATTTTAAATGCTCTTTATCATCTTCTCCACAAATGAGATGTATCTGTTCAGTTGGGGTTTTTTTCCCCTTTTCCACTGCAGTCTTAATTGGGTCTTTTTTTAGCTTACACTCTCTCCAGAAGTCTAAGCCAATGACTTAGGAGTCAACAGAGACGGTTAATGCTTTCCTAATAAAATTGTGTGTGAGCTTCGTCATACAGAAGGCAGAATCACAAGGTCATGAACTGAGGTAAACTCTCACAATTCTGTTTTGTTGTTAATGCCGTATCTTCATTTAGATCCTGATACTTAAAAAAACAAAACCAAACCAAAAAACAACCACAAAGCACCCTTTCCAAGTGTCACATCTCTGTTTAGCAGAACTTGCAGCTTTCTGGAAATTATTCACTGATCTTTGACAAATGTCCTTGATACAACTGTGTGAATCACACAACTTTCATCTTAAAGACTGCATATCCTGGTTAGGTAAAGATAAGTTTTGGTACTTTGTTCTTTAACAGACTACTTAATTTTTTTATATATATACACCTCAGGTATATTACCTAATTCTATTACCTGGCATTTCTCTGAGATGTGACTAAAATACAGTGCAAGAAGGTATTTTTAAAGTATAAGCATGCAGAACCAGTGTATCATGCAAGGCTTTACACACTGTCAGTGTAAATACCATTGTCAAATTCATGTAGTCATGTCAGATTATTGAACTCGGGTGATATTCTAGTGTAACACCCACATAACTCATCTGCTTCAGAAGAGCTGCACAAATGAGAGTAGAAGCTGACCTTTCCAATTCACGTACTGAGTCACAACTTCATCTCAAAAGCTGATGTAATCATAATGCACTTTGCCTTTACATCCATTTTATCTTCCTACAGTTCTCATTACTAAAAATAAATCTGTTGTGGAAAGTTAAAGTGGGCATGTGACAGTGGCCACTTTGGATAAGCCCCAGCGCCCAGACACTCCTCCCTATTAATGGTTCCATCGTAGTTCTGCCTAACGCTCCCCAGCACTGGCACCCACTCTCTCCTAGATTACCTGGAGTCAAGGCAATGGGTAAATGCAGCAGAAGAAAGCTCCCAGTTAAATTTCCTGCATTGGTTTTGCATTTTTCTGTGCAAAGCATTTAAATCTCAACAAAAGAGGGGACAAAACATCCCTGTTCAGTTAGTTGGAAATTCTCAGGCATCAAACGGATTTGAAATGCATTTTGGCACAGCAGAAATGTCAGGGTCACTCAGCACTACATAGGCAGAATGAGGCTGTCTAATATTTTTTACGATGTCAGCTGGGAGATGCAGAGACTGGTCTACAAAAATGTTATTAGGAGGAACTGTTATCTTATGATCACGCTATTTAAATCTGCAAAGGTAGAGGAATCTGTAGGAATGGAAACAATGCCTGAGTGCCATTTTCTAAGCCTGTTGACACTAACTGTAATGTAAGACCTGCTTTTCTCACCTTATAATTGAGCAACACTGTATAGCTCTAGAATTTACATTAATGTCTGCTCTATTCCTACTGGCACCTTCAAAATTATCTTGTCATAATAGTAATACTATTTTCAAGGGAAAAGATAATGGGTATTTCTTTAAAGGGGCTAGCTAGGTCAGTACTAATGACTTCGTTATCAGCTTTGGTTTTGACAGTATTATTTAGAAAAGAGCCTTGGATAATGTCCTTAATATAGCACTATAAATGAACAGTCAGATTAGACTTCTAAACTTACGTGTTCAAAATTTTGTGAACTAAATTAAGATGGAGAGGGGGGGTGTGTATGGATGCCTACCACTGCATATATTAAGCCATAGTTTCTGTATGTGTGATAGCGCTTGCTCGTTTCTAAGGATTGAAGCATTTGCTGTGTACAAATATTTATAGCAGGCAAAACCAAAAGAACTTCCTTTTACAAGTGGTGTCTGATGCTTCCCATTTTGAACTCGTACCACAGTTTCCACATCACAGAAGGATGCACAAGGCTGCAGGCTATTCGAGGAAATGTCTGAGTGTGTTTGTTAAATTTCAGTGCTTGGAACTTTCATTTACTATCTCCATCTTAAATTCATCAGAGGCACAAGACCAGTCTAGTAATAAGGACACCCTCAGAAGTGAAAGGGTAACAGTTCCCACAGCTTCACCCCTGGCAAGTGAGCAAGAGAGTAAAAAGCAAGCATCAGCCTACTTCCTATGGTAGATTCAGTGAGACATGTGGGAATGTTCAGATCAAGAGAAAGAAAGTGAGAAATACCTTTGCTAAAGGTTCTGGCGGAGTTTACATGGTGACAGGGCTCAACGAAGGCAAGGCTGAGGTGTCCCCCATGTGTACCAGAACTTGAGGTGTCTGAGGGAAAATGCAGGTGAACGTGTGAGCACCTCCAGGATTAGCTGGTGAGTTGGTGTTTTGCTGATTTAAGTACCGTTGATTTCTGATTTTTTAAAAGCCTGTAAGTGGCTTTCTTCTACTATATTCCAGAAGGATTGCCTGTAAAGTTATTTACAGTGAGCATGCTCTTATAAAGTCTCTTTCTACCCTGTTCTCCACTCCTGACATGCCCATACAGTATTCTTGCTCTCTTGCAAGGCTGAAGAGCCATCAGGTTTTACCTGATGATGACAAGAGCTGAACTCAGCTGAAATTACTGAACTTTGTTCAATCAGTTTACATGGGTGTTCATCTGCATCTAATGTTGCCTTGACCTGGCTGGTCCAAAGCTTATTGTGTTGGTTTGGGTTTTTTTTCTTTCTTATCACAGGATTATCTCACGTTTTGTGCCAGTCTTGGGTTTACTGACTTTGGGGAACCTGTATTTAGACCTCAGTTACATGAACTACATCACCTACAATCACCAGTGAAGAAAGGAGTTGGGTTTTTTTTTGTTCCGTGAAATATTACCAAGGCTGTGGGAGAAAAGAGGTGGCCCGAAAAAGCCCCAAAGCAAGAGTATTACACAAGTTTATGATAAGAAGTTAGGCAACTAAAATTACCAGAAGAGGGGAAGTTCAACTCTACTAAAGCACCCTGACTGTGTAAGGTCGTGTTCCCTGTATACACCATAAAGACACATCCAGAACTGACTGAATATATAATCAGGTTTAAACCAGTTTAGTTTATTAGTTCTGACAGTCACACAATAGTTTAAAAATGCAAGGATCTTCCATATTAAAGTAAAAAAATAAAATTCTTACTGTTCACTGGTTTTAAAGTGAAATTAACATCAGCAAAAACAAGTGTTAATTCCTTAGAAAACTGTCATCATGACAGATAGAAATTACTAAAAAATAATTCAAAAGCATGTAGCCTTAAAGCCCGTTTGAACAATTTTTTGGCTCTGTTCTTTTTCTCCCCCAAATTAGCATGAGTTGACAAGACCCAAACATGAGTTCGTGTTATTTTCCTGACATACTTATTTTTGGGAGGGAAGCACGGGAAAGAGGCCTAACGAATCTTTCCCATAGTGTGCGTTAAAGGACAAGTGAGACAATTTTAAGATCCTGGGCTAATGAATTCAGATGTAATTCCTTACATTATTACTCTTTGATTTTTCAAAGCCTATGATCATTCTGCAAATGTAAGACAATGACACGACAAATCATCTGGAAGTATAATGGTGTCAAATTTAACACTCATGGGCATAATTTTTCATGCCCTGTTTATGAGCCATCTGTCATTAAAAAGATTTGGAACCCTGCAGCAATAACCTAGGAGTTATTTTCATACTTATTAATAAAGGAGTTAAAGCTGATGGTTCTAATATGAGACAGTGGGGAACTTTACCCCGTGTTCTGGTGGCTTTTTTTTTTTTTTTTAACTCTTGGTCCTTATCGGGTTTTCTTGTCCCACTCTTAATCTCATCAGCCGCATTTCCACTGCCAAGACTTTCAAAGGAACGCCAAGTGCTGCAGGTGAAACAATGAAGGTGTAAAATCTCCTGCTCAGAAGCTAAATCAGAATCACATGTCAACACAGTTCAGGCTCAGTCTCCGGCAGGACGGCGGGATCACTGTTTTTAATGCAATTTACTAATTAAAAACGAGTACCAGATTACGGAAAGTCTCGAATGAAGCGGCTTACTAAAATAGTGTTTTAGCTCCTTGAACTGGCTGCAACCAGTCTGCTTTTCATTAAACTATAATTAATTCAAATATCGCTCGGCAATTAGTAAACGCTCTCCTGCGAAGAACAAACGCGGTCTGTGTTTCATAACCAGCCCTCCGTGTTTAGACCGGAGCCGCTTTTACTACCGATGGCAATCTGTAGGAGGGCTGCGGCAGGTGTATTTTATTCAGCAGATGCACTGTAAACGCATTACAGCAGATTAGCTGGATTTCTTCCTTTAAATGTACACTGCGAGATCCAACTTGCAAGCCAGCTGTTTCTTACCGGCCCGTTTAATCTCCCCGAGCCCGGCTTTGCTCCTTCCTTTAGCAGCTATTTCTGTAACGGATCGGACGAGCGAGCGCGCCGCTATGAATTTTAATGCTTCCACCGGGGAATCCCTCCCGCCTCCTCTTTTCGGCTGAGATCCTCGAGGAAAGACCCAGAACATCAGCGAGGAGGAGGAGGCGGAGGAGGATGAGAGGGCCGGCGTAGGCGCGGTATTGGGGGAGCCGGCGGGAGAGGGGGGCCGGCAGCCGGGGGTGTAACGGGAAGGTGGCGGGGCCGCCAGCGAGGCGGGCGGGGAGCGCGGAGCTATGGGGGAGGAAGGATGACTCGGGGCGTATTTCGCTGCCTGACCCCGGCACGTCAGCAGCGGCGGCAGCCGGAGCGCCGCGGTCCCGCCGCCCGCGGACACATGCACCCGCCGGCATCCGCCAGGGCCGGCCGCGACGGGGACGCGCCGAGGTGACCGCTCTGCCCCTGGGTGCGGGCGAAGGCGAGAGGCAGAGCCCGCGGCCCGGGCGCTAGACCGCCCCGCCAGCCGCACGCCGCGGCCCGAGAGGAGGAGCGCCGGCCGGCCGGGACGCAGCGGGGCGGCGGGCCCCGGGTCGTGCGCCAGCCGCCGTCACGGCCGCCGGTCCCCCCATGGATAAGGCGGGCTCGCTGCACACCTCGGTGCCGGCGCCGCCGCCCCGGCTCTACCTGCCGCGCAACTTCAGCTGCAGCGCCTGCCTGTATGGCAGCCTGGCCGACCAGTGCAAGGGGGGCTGCAGCCCCGACGGCGACGCTGCGCCCCCGCCCGTGGTGCGGGAAGCGGCGGGCGAGAAGCCGCCGCCGCCGCCCCGCGGCCGGGAGCCCTCGCTGCCCGCCGTGCCGCCTAGCCCCACGCAGCGCCGCCGCGCCAAGTCGCTGCCCACGCCCGGCGACCGCAGCCTGCGGCCGGCGCTGCAGCAGAGCCCGTCTCGCCGCAAGACGGTGCGGTTCGCCGACTCGCTCGGCCTGGAGCTCACCTCCGTGCGCCACTTCTGCGAGGCCGACCTGCCGCAGGTGCCGCCGCCCGCCCCGCCGCCGCCGCGCACCGCCGACCTCTTCAAGACCAGGAAGCCGCCGGCGCTGGGCGAGCTGGAGCCGGTGCTGTTCGGGCCGCCGCCGCCGCTGCTGGAGCCGCTCTTCCCGCCGCAGCCCGGCGCCAGTCCCGGCTTCGCGGAGCGGGTGCGGCAGCACAAGGTGAGGCTGGAGTGGGTGCGGGCCGAGCCGGCGGGGCTGCGCGGCGCCGTGCGCGTCCTCAACCTGGCCTACGAGAAGGCCGTGTCGGTGCGCTACACGCTCAACGGCTGGGCCAGCTGCGCCGAGGTCCCCGCCGCCTACCAGCCGGCCGGGCCGGCGGACGGCCTCACCGACCGCTTCGCCTTCCTCCTGCCCTTGGGTGCCGCCGCCGCCGAGGCCACGCTGGAGTTCGCCGTCCGCTACCGCGTCGCCGGCGCCGAGTACTGGGACAACAACGAGGGTACGAACTACCGGCTGCGCGGCCGGCAGCGCGGCCCGCCCGCCGGCGGCCTCCCGCAGGACCCCGACAGCACCGCCTGGGTCCACTTCATCTGAGGCGGGGGGCGCGGAGCCCGGCGGGCCGGGGGCGCCCCCTCAGGGCAGGGCTCGGCGCCCCCCGCCGCCCTGCCCGCCCGGGGGTCTGCGGCCCCCCAGCCGCCTCTCTGTAAGTCGCCGGCGGGTGTGCTCCCCAGCCCTGTTTACAGACGATAATTTATATGCTCTCCTTCAGTCGCGGGGTGGGGGGGCCCTGCCGGCCGGGACGGGGGGCGCCGTGGCTACTCTCGCCGCCCGGGGCCGCAGGGCTGCCTGGTCACCCCACAGGTGCGAGCCGGCGGCTCCCGGGGGCCGGAGGTTGGGATCGGCTGCTGTCACCCCCGCGGGGCCGGCCGCGGTGACACGGAGGGCAGTGTCACAGGGCAGCCGCCCTGCCGTCCTGCTCCGCTAATCCCGCTTAAGCAAAGCCAGGCCCGGCGGGGCCGCGCCCGGCCCGCAGCCGCGCCGCCTCCCGCTAATTGCCCCGCGGGGCGACGGGCCTGGCAGGGCCGGGGCCAGCGGCACGCAGCGGGTTTGGACCCAAAGAGCCACGAGTACAGGTGCCACCAGGCATACCTGTGTTCCATCGTGCTGTCGCAAATGGTGGATCGGTTCGAACAGAATTTTTTTTAAAAATTTGAACCCTCTTTCAGGTGTCTAAACATCTTTAGAAAAGCAAAATAATGTCGCATGCTCATAGGAATGCGAGCCACTGAGAGGTTTTAAAAAGCAAGTGTTCCGTTTTAAAATTCACCTGGTATGTTGTCGTAAAGGTTTGTCAGGATCTGATGTTTGTGTCGGCAGGGTGGGGCCCGTAAAGCTGCTTGTGTCAGGTCAGCAGGAAAGTCGTGGAACATGCACCAGAGGAACTAGAGATGGCAAGAGCTGAATCCATAATTCTAGTCTGCATCCCAAGCAACGCTTCCAGTTTTATTCCTGTTAACAGTTTAATTGCGTCTCTCATGCTAAGGTATCAGTGCAGGAGCCTGCTTTCTGAAAAACAAAATGCTTCAAAGTTTTCATCGTAACTTCAGTGACAGATTTCACAAAACTGGCTAAATTTAGTCAGACAAACTGCAAAAAGTTGTAGCTTGCCGTAGAAAAATACATCAACAAAAATTACAGAGCATCCTGACTTCTGCCTTCAAAAGTATATTTTAAATTACATTAACAGTAAACGTAGTCTTTTCCTTTTCAAACTTGCTTTTTAGGATTTCAGCTAAATACAGGTGCTGGTGCCAAATCTGGGTATTGATTTTCCAGGATCTAGGTGTGTATGTGTTTGCAAGTGAGGGACCTCTACGAATATGACTTCTAAGAATGGTACAACCGATGTCAGTGTCATCATCTGCTTATGAAGGACTGTAAGATCAGGCCTTTGACGTTTTGGATCTTTGGTAGATTGTTTAGGAATGGAGTGTGTTTAACTGCATTTTTCCAGGTAACCCTCAAAAGGGTGAAGTGTCCCAAGCAGCTTGAGTAATGTCGAGTTCATGGAACCTTTTCACTTTGGTGGGAATTGAGAGCACTTTTGTCTCCTGAGGGTCTGGTTCAGTCGGAATAATTAAACTTATAAATTCGAGGGGGGAGGGAAGTCTGGAAACTTGATGGAAAAAGAGTATTTCATTTAATTTCTCTAGATTACTGTTTCTGATTTAATAGAAACAATAGAAAGACTTCTCCTGTAGTATTGGTAACTTGGTTTTTATTTCTCAGACAGTTTTCTAATCCCCATGTCTTTAATAGAAACAGAATATAAATGAAATTTACTGTCATCTACTGAGGATTTCACATTTTAGAGTATCAAGGCCCAAATCTTCTAATACAGTAATCCTCTGTATTGCTAGGACACATTTATAAAGCTACAATTGCAGAATTAGGGTCTTAAAATGTGATAATTAAAGCATGTTAAGTGGTGTATTTGGTAAAGAAAGCCCAAGTGTCTTTTAGTTAAACTTATTCTTTTTATAAGAGCCTTAATACTGGAGAGAAGGAAAAAGACTTGTCTCCATTTGAAAGCACTTTGAAATCTGGTGGAAATATAGCCAAACACCTTTTTATGTATGTGTTAAGCTTTCAGAAACATTTTTTTGCTTGGCCTTTTTTACCCGAATAGCGAACCAACAGCTGTTACAGAGAGTGATGAAAAGGCTTGGAGAAAAAATATAGTTTCTATGCATTTTAAACTAACTGATACTGCAACTTTGCTTATAAAGACTTCACAGGATTTCCTGTTTGCTGTTTTAATGGCTTTAGAAGCACAAATGGTGCTAAAACCATTTTTAACAGTGAATAACTGTAGAACTTCTTTTCCAGTGAATGGCAATGCTTATTGCTGTTTGATTTATGCAGCATCTGCGGGTCTCTAGTCATTAAAAAAACTTCTTATAGCATCTGTGGCTTAAACTCTTTAAATCTGGAATACCTAAATGGATGTACATGCATCAAGTACGCTAGCAAGTTGTTGTAATTACCTTTCTGGTTGTTTTTTTGATCATGACTAAGGTGAAATTACTGTTGCTCTCAGTTGAAATTCTGTAGGTAGAATTGGGCTATGGCTTTATAATACTGTTCATATATTATTGCTCTTTTATTTGTGGCCCCTTTCATCAAACACGAATCTGAATATTAAAACTTTTGAGGATGTAGCATACCAGAAGAATGTTTTGAAAAACAGAGTCTCCTGAGCTTTCAAGCAGTTAAGCCTGTCCTCAGCACTAAATTTGGTAGGCTTGAACTTGATCACAGGTTATTGATGAGATATGTGCAAGTCCAGTAAAAGACACGGTCTTCTAGAAGCATTTATAAACACCTACTTTTTAAAGCCTGGAAAGGTAAGGTTGTGGCCAGTCAGCTTTGACTAGAGAATGCTAGTGATGAAATCTAGTGGAAGAGGTTTGAGGTGTTTTAATAGAAATCTATCAGCGGTATATGCCAAAGCTCTGCTATGTTGATTACACTTTTTCACTAATATCACATTAATTTATCTCCAAGCAAGATGTATCTAGATCTCCAAAAACATCTCTAGTTGCAATGACTATAAGTATTCTTTCCACTGGCAGCCTTTGTATACGGTTTCCAATCCTTTAGAGTTCAATCTGATGCCATCTATGTGTGGCATGCTAGAAGCATTGTGATTAAAAAAAAAAAAAAAAAAAAAAAGGCGATGGAATAAAAATCCCAAATAGTTATTATGTAATATTTACATAAATTATGACTTTGAGGAGAAAGACCTGTGTTGAAGAGGATAATTTTCAAGTTGGCGGGACATCAATCATTTCAATGGGAGCAGGAACAAAACAACTTCTTAAAATCACATGTCTAAAGAACACAGTTCCACAAAATGAACTTTCAGAGGCAAAGTAAAATATTTTTAAATTTTCAAGCCAACTTTTTTTCTGGGGAAAAAAAAAATGTCAGCTGTTTGTATTTTTATTCGCATGAATAGAGCCCATGCCACCTTCCTTTCCAAGTGATACTAGAATGGTTTAGGCAAGACAATAATACTTAGGTCGTGTACTTCACTTTTAAATCAATTACTCATTGCTTATGTCTCTGCAGATGTAAAAGCGTACCTGTCATTTATTGTGTAAGGTTGTAGCTTTATGAAATGTGCCATGTTATTTTATGTGCACTATAATGATACTTTATACAGTGAGTCAAATTGTAGTGTATGTCTGATATACGTTGGTGTTTGCCGCTTCACCCTTAAACTGGTAGATCTTTTGCATGGGGTTATATGCCTTTCATGGCAATATTCTTGAAATCTACCCTAATTATTAGAAATCCTAAACGGAATCGGAACTATCAAGTGACTGTAAATGGAATTTCAGCTAGCTAAACGTATTACTATTTATTAGCATTAAATCAGTAACTGAAACTGTCATACGTATTTTCAATATATGTACATAATTTCAGGTAAATTTTTTTTCTCCTCTTGCCATTCACAAGTAACTTTTTAATGTAAATATGTGTGCCTGGGTATCTCGGTGAAGAACAGAATAAGTGCACACTCTTTGTTGTTTCAGCATATGTGAGGGGAAAATGTATCACTTGAATGAACAAATGTCTGTTCATGCATAAGCATGATCTCTTTATGGATACATGAAACCTTTTTCCATACCGCCGACAGGCAAGCATCTGCTAATTCTATATTTTAATGTAAAGTAACTTACAGAAATATCAGAATCTGCTTTTTAGCATGTCATTAAATATATATTGAAATTTTTATGTGCCTTTCAACATTTCTTAGGAAGAAATCCCATGTGTTCCTTAGCTCTCTCACCAAAAGTCCAATAATGGCTTTGTCATTAATATGAAATTTATACTAAAAATAATCAATTCTAATTCCTGATACACTTACAGCTGTGCCAGGAATTCTGTGTCTGTAGCAACCAGAAGAATTTGGTAATATTTTCTCATGTTACAGTGAAAGAATTTGCAGTCAGAAATATGTCTTCCTGCTAGACCTCAACATTTATGTAGTTAAGTAAAAAACAAACAAACAAAAAAAACCCCACCAACCAAACAACTGTGACTATAGTTAATATAACAAAATATATTTATTGTACATATTCACCTCTTACACAGATATTCTATATATATATTCTATCTGAAACCAGAAGTTCTAGTTTTTTATGAAATCTATTTGTGGAGACATAGTCTTTTCAGCTTCTATTGTTATTTATCTGAATCTGCATAATATATATCGTTAAAACTTTTGGATGGATTTAATGTGTCTGCACGGTTTGTATCATGAGAGAAAAGTGCTTACTGTAAGGAATATCTGAAGAAAATGACTTTTACCTTCCAATTATACTGCATGGCTTTTTGGCAAATCATCAGTAATTCAGTTTCCTATATGCACTTTATGTGTACGTGTTCTGGATATATGAAAGGATTACTTGCTGAAATGAAAATATTTTTGAGCACTGAAATTAAGCTTTTTCAAACATAGTTTAAGTCAATTTTGCTGTAAAATAAAACCCCCTAGCCTTATGTAGGGCTGATCCGTATTTTTTTAAAATGAAAAATGGTGACATTTCAAAATGAAACATGTTCAGGGAAACATAGCTGTTTAAGTGGGAAGGTTTTCTCACGTTCAGCTTGTATGAGAGGATTGCCCTATAATAGCTAAGTGGTAAGAGAACTTCCTTAAATCAGTGTATGGACTCGAATGTAGATCTTCCATATCAAAGAGAATACTGAGCTGTTAAACTATTGGCTGTTGGTTGGACTCTTTTTTTATCCACCTTATAAACATGACACTTAAATTATTTTACAGAGAGGATTTTTGACCCTGAATTTCCCCATCTTGTACGAATATCCTCTTCATTCACCTATCTTGGCTTTTGTTTAAGCTTTTCATTATTGAGAAAGGTCTGATGTTATTTTTATGCAACATAGAATGCTTATTTTATATTATGTGTTTCGGGAAGAAGGCAGAAAAACTCTTCAATTTTAGTTTTTTAATATTAAACAATAGCATGCAGAATAAAAATGTGCTTGAAATAACACATGCACTAGCAATTCCAAAGAATATAGCTAAGAAAAATGTCAAATATGAGATGAGATGTGCTTTTTTTAAAAAACATATGTACTTTGATCTAGTAAAGCAGGGAGAAAGTCCTAATCTCCAGTGCAAGTGTATTAATACCAGGGATTTCCTTCTATGCAATATAATGGTGCACTTGGTTTATTTTTAGGAATTAATTTGATTGGTATAGTTGGTGTATTGGTGTGTTGTGTATAGAATATTCTGTTAGAAGTGTTGTTAAGGAAGCTGTATGTCTTAAATAGTGTTGTATCTTTAGGCTGTTTTTTGTCCAATCTGACTTCACTAAATCATAATCATACTCCTTTGAATAACAGTAACAAGACAATATTTCATGAAGTGGCATAATGAAGTCTCACACATTATACTTTATTTTTTATCACCTTCTAGGACAAAAAGTTTGTGTTACTGTTGTGAGTTTTAAAATTTTTGTATTCCTGTATCTTAAAAATAAGCCAAATTGTATTATACTTTTAAATTCCAAGAGATAATATATATGTTTTTAAAGCTGATAAAAAGTAGTAAAACTCAAATTGGTTGGGATTACTCATAAATCCAGTTCCTGAACTCTGGTGTATCAAACATTTATGTACATCCTGTAACACCTTCGTGGAGGTGCACCCTGACGTGGAGTTCACGCATTTTAAGGCTGGTACAAAATGAGCTCTACTAGGGTGCAAAACCTGTCTACATCTGGACGTGAGTCCATGTTGTAATGGAGGAAAACTGACTGCTGTGACAGAAAATCACTGGTTTTGGAATGGCTTAAACCAATTAACTCCTCCCTTACAGCGTTACACAATTTCTCTCTGTAATGGAGATGCTGTCTGTTGAAGGCAGCGTTCTTTAACATGCAAGTTTTTATTACTGTTTCTTTGATTTACCTTGGATTTGTTTAAAAAGAAGGAAAAAAAAAAAAGTTGTTTCTTATGTACTTAACTAGTAAATTACTTTTGGGTTTTGTTGTAGTTTCTTCTGCAGTGTTTATATTTCACCAGGTAATATTTGTTAGTAATGTTTGTTTCTAATGTTTGTACAAGTAATCTAATATCACCAAAAGTTCAAAATCAACGTTTTCTAATAATGCCTTGTAATTTACCTAGCCTTACAGTATTTCAGACAATTTTCCACCAAAACCGCATCTAGTCACTGGTTGTCACAATTATGGAAAAATATATATTTATAAACCTGTAGCTTCTCGTTGTCATTAAAGATTAATGATACAAATTATGAGCACATGGTGAATATAAACGTCTTTATTTTTTTAACTGACAAACCTTGAGTTGTTTTCTGTGAAGAATGAAACAGCTATGTTCCAGTTCATCCCTAGTGCGTGTATGAAGACACGTTGGGATGGACCTGCACCTCTGAAGACAAATACCTAATATTTGGGCCAGATTTTCCAGCCAGCTTGTCTTCAGGCAGTCTGCATTACGGGTGCCCTCAGTGGAAGCTGCAGTATACCGAGTGATGCTGGCAATCTGATCTTCTGAAGGGTGACCATCTTTCAAGAAGATAGGATGAGATTAGCGGCGTACGTGAATGTACGTAGCTGTTTTTATAGTCTTGTGTTGGTAACGCAGTTTCAGATGTAGTTTTGCAGTCTGTAGTTTAGAAGGGGATGCCTGTCCTTCAGCTGTTCGTGGCTTTACTCTTTCCTGGCTCTGCATCGTTACGTTTGCTAGTAACAGTTGAAACAGTCTCCAAATGCGATTCAACATTTAGCTGCCCAAAAAGCCTGCGTGATGTGCTAGAAAGCACAGAGTCACCAGTCTTTCAGGAGAGGAGGGAGTGGCTTTCATAGAGGGGAGAGATGAGGTATGTGAAAAGAAGGGTGATTTTTATTTTGAAAAAAAAAAGTTTAAATTTTTCAATGCTGAAGGACTAGGAGGAACGTTCCTAAGCCTGTGTGTGTTCAGCAGTAAGTGCAGTCAAGCTGTTTCTTTAACCAGCACTTGGCTTTTCCTCCAGTGGTGACGCAGAATTGAGGCTATCTAGGTATTAGCTAAATTATTCATACGGACTCCTCCATATATTCTTCCTCTGTTAATTGCTGAGTTCAAAATATGTGTTTCTTGCATAGTTATAATGTTCTAGTTTTCTTAGCCTTTCACTGTAGGCAGCATCTTATCTTACAACGTCAGAAACAGCTTTCACTTTTTCTTTAACACTTTTTAATCCTCTTTTATAATACAGATAAAAGCCATATAGCCATAAGGAGAAAAAATGTTATGTGTTTGTTCTCATGTAATTAGAACAATTTATTTTTCTATACTCTTTCAGAAACATCTGCTTAGCTGTCTCATTATTGTTAATAGTAATAATATTTCCATGTGGTTTTTTTTAAAGGGCAAAGTAATTAAAATGTAGCCCCAGATTTCAGGTTTTTTTTTCCCCAGAAGCAATGTGTTCTGGTTTAATGTTTATCTAATCTTTTTGTTCAAGTAAAAATGAACTCTTAGCTCACATAAATTACAGAACCCAGAAGTCTTTTCTTAAGGTACCATAAATATTAGACTGTAATAATTAGAATAATAGTGTAATTTCCATTTTCTTTTTGGTAAGGCCTATGGTTTGAACTGAAAACTGCTGTTATGCTTGAGTGGTCCTGAAGTGATGAGATTTTTGAAAAAAGGAACAGTTTTACATTGTTCTTTTAGTTTTGGATTAATTTTTTTCTTCAGTCTTATGTGGGACAAAATATGACTACAGTTATTAATCTGATTATTAATCAGAATTACATACAGTAGATAGAGTCTTTATTAATAACAAGTGTTAAAATGTGTGAAGTATTCATGTAGTAGTACTGCTGCTAATAGTGATAATAACAATGCCTACCTCTTAATGTCCCTCTCTGGGCACTTCTTGAAGTCTACCAACAATTTTTGGTCTGAGCAATGATTGCGTTGGCTCGGGACGTACTGAGTGCCATGGCTGTCTCAAACGGGAGAGCCCCTGTGACCCGCAGACGTGGCACAAGCGAGGGGGATGTGGTACAGGGAGAAGGGAGGTACGGCGAGGAGGGAGGGGGAGCAAGAGCCTGGCCTTTCAGCAGCAGGGAGCTGCGGAATCAGCTCAGGTTCTCAGGCACCCTCATCCCAGGAGCTTGTGCTTGTGATCCAGACCACGGTTCCCAATCTTTTCCTTGACCTCAGCGTGACTGCCTCTTCTTCCTTGCAACTCATCGTGTATACAGGAGCAGGCAGAAAGGAAAAATGGGGGCTGTCTGTGCTACCGCTGAAGAGCGGCCCTTTGCAAGACTGTGTTAAGGTTCCCCATTGGAAATACTGCTTTAGATCACATAGAAGCAGGGGTGTGTTTTGAAGGACCATGTTGTCCTTCAGTTGCTCTTTAAACCTATGGAAGATATGGGAAGTAGACAACAAAATTCCTATCAAGGTTTTGAATGGCTGAATTTTCTTCTTCATTGTCTAACACGCTTACCAGGCCAACCTGATGTAAGACCAGCCCCTTGGTTTAAAAGAAAGCTGAAAAAAATGTTCCAGTTGTAGATGAGGATGAAACATTGCAGGGAAAAGAAAAAAAAAAAAAAAGAAAGAAAGAAAAAAAGCACCATGCAGTGGTGGTGTTACACCAGTTTTATCACTGGCATTGCCTTACCAGTTGTGGCACAAATGAGGGATTGTCAGCACAGACACAAGTTGCCAAGAATACCTAATTCTCTGTCATTTTCTCTTGATACAGACCCGTGCAGTGAAGAAGGGAGAGGGGTGATGGCTGAAACCCAGGAGTACTCTTGGGTCTTAAGAAGTGCAAACTCATCCTCCTATCCTGTGGCTTGATTTTCATGGTTAGCGAAAGGTACAAGTGCTGTACCTCCATTAAAATACATCTCTAAGCAAAGTAGGTTCAATAGCATAAATAATTAAATGCTATAAACAAATGACAAATAAAACAGCCTAATAGCAGAGGATGTAGTGCATTAAAATAGATCAGGTCTGAAGTGATTGAATTATGCTTTGTCAGGAACAAAGGGATATCGTCAATATTGAGGCAAACACTAACCAATCCAGATAGCACAGACTAAATTATCCTGCCAAGGACTCTTCCTCTAAGATTGTGCCTCAAGTAGCATGGGGAAAGTGGAGAAAATAACATTGAGGATACTCCCAAGCTGCTCTCAACATTTGTCTGTGCCATCTGCAGCATATCTTGCTGGTAATTGATGCTGATGGACGTTGCTCAAGAGTCTTGTAGTACCGTCTTACATCCGTGAGCTCACATTCCCTGGAAATGGCTTGCCAAAGGTGCACAACTTTCCACCAGCCCGGGCACGATTCCCCCCGCAGAGGCTCGTTTGCAGAGGTGGCCCTGTGCCACGTAGGTGGCTGCTGCGGTCTCCCCAGGAGTGGAGCAGCTTTGTTGAGATGAAAGCAGTTTCCCCCCTGATTTTGGTGGAAGAACGTTTTTCCCAAAGCTCCCAGTCAGTCTCCGCTGTGCTGTTGGAGGCTCCCATTGACCTAAGGGCTGGCATCACGTTTGGAGCTTGGTAAAACCGCAGGCTGGGCGTGCGCACCCCCCTTCTCCACCAGGCCAAGCTGCAGGTGTGCTGCGAGAAGGGGGAAGAGGAGACTGGGGGAAAAGAAAGATGGTAAGGTGATGGGTACAATTTATTTTAATTTTTGGCTTAGATTTTATGGAGGTTTAATATGGGGCTTAAGTGAATTCCTTTGTTACGTATAGTGCTGTGAGGAGTGGGTTTTGAATTTTATGGAGGTTTAATATGAGGTTGAAGTTAATTCCTTTGTTACGTATAGTGCTGTGAGGAGTGCTTTTTAACCATTTGCAACGAAGCAAGCTGTGCTTAGGAGTTTTTCTGATCCTGAAGCTGACCGAGGCAATGCGCTGGAGCTGGGAGGTCACGTAGGGGCTGCGCAGCGGAGCCGGGAACGGCACCAGCCGTGGCCTGTGGGGCGCCACCGTGTGGTCACACCGTGCAACAGCAGCTTTGTAACGTGCAGTGACCGAGACGGGCTCTGCGCCGCTGGGCAGCTGGAGCATCCCACCCGCTGGGGCTGGCGTTGCTCATCAGGCACCGTGCTTAGGGTTTGCCTTCTCTTCCTCAAAATACGCAGCGCAGGCGGCCTCTTGCTGTGTGATGTCTCCCAACATCACAGCAAACGCCACACCTGCCCAGCTGAGGAGCTGAGGATCGTTTTTGATTGATTTATTGGTGCGGTTCTGTATTCATGTGACTAGGCTGATGTGGCAATAGATGTTACGCACTTTATGTGTCAGTTTGGCACAATAAAACTCTGCGATGGGAGCCATTACTACAATAAAATTCCCAATAGATCAGTATGGAGAAAAAGGATCCTGATCCCCAGGACATCAACTGTCCGGAGACACCAGTTAAGGGGAGCGTTAGAAACTGAGATCTTCTGTTCATCAGGGCTGCTTTGGTAATTGTCTTGCTGCTAATCTAGTGACAGTGAAGTTGACATTGCCTTTATTTTATGCTCATCAAAACACCACCAAGTGTTATTTGTGTATTTTTGTTCTTTCAGTTCTATACACTTTATTTCCCCCCCCTCTGGTGAGAAGTAACAATTGCATGATGTGTATTTGTACACATAACGGGTCAGGCTTTGCAGAGAGGGGCAGTGCTTCATCGGTTGAAAACCAGAAGAAATTGTAGGTATGCATCTTTTCAGGACTGATGTTGATAAAAATCTTAGAAAACTAAATACAGACTGAAAAAATTAGCCTGAGTTTAGCTTATATGATTCAGTTAGATAATTTGAGAGATAAAGGGGTTGGTACTTGTGGAACAGAAAGGAAGTGTTGGCAAGAAGAAAGGTGATGATATAATTACCTCTAGGAGATACAGAGACATGTTTGTTGGTTGCAGGAGAAGTATGAAAAGCATAATTTCCCATAAAACCAACCTCTCCGCTGAGTCTGTAATGTTTAGTATCCAATAATTAAGAGTGTTAAGTTCATAAGCTCAGGATCAAGACTTTAAGAGTTCACAGATAAAGTGGTTCTTTTGTAAACAATCATCTCCTTTATTAATTTTCTGTAGGAGCACACAGTGGTGAACAAGTTTGATGTTTTCCCCTATGATTTATACAAAAGCATTTAAAACTGTGTCATAGACCAAAGCTAATACACGTTCACTCCATCTTTTTATTTTGATGAAAGGCATTCATTATGGATTCATGATGGCAGGTTTTGCATTCATGCTTTTACAGAATCGGGCTCCACGCAGTGCATGGTGGTCTACCTGAGGCTTCCAGCTGCTGCTGAATGTAGTGAATTTATGGATTATTGGAAAGTTAGGAGCTCTGCTTGGGGGGCACACAACAAGGAAGAACACATCCTTTTGGCAGCACAATTCAGGTAGTTGAGTGGATTGTAGAAAGATACAAATATATTTACTCCAATAGACGTCCTTTGGCCTAAATAACTACAGAACGCCAGAGCTCTCTGCGTAAACCACACAAGAAAAGCACTCAAGTATTATTGTTCCTATTTTAAGAGGAATTGGGAAATTTAATAAAGCACTTGAAGTTCATACAAAATCCTAAAAGAACTAGAGATAGCGAGGTCCTGGTCCTCCTCTTTAAGCAAAAGAAATCCATTCTCCAGTTGTACACCATGAAAGAAGGGTTGAATCCAGTCTCAGATGGTTTCTTCAGAAAGTTGTCATTTATCCATACTCACGTGTAACCTTACGAGCTCAACTGATAGACAGATGAGGGCAAAGCTTGAGGAAGAGATCAGATTTGCCAGTTTTTACTATTCCCCAGGTTTCTTAGGGGATTACAGAAATGACTGTTTCATCTTTCATTGATCAAAAGGAAAGAATACAAGCATTTTAAGGGAAAAATTATATCAAAATGCATTACAATGCTCTGGACTAACCTTTCAAGGGAGATCCACAAGGGTCATATATTACATGGCAATGAATGAAGGGCCTATGCCTCTAGTAAAACTGGAAAAATAGGGTGGAAAAAACAGTACCAAATTGAAATCTTTTCATGCATTCCCATCTCCATTTGCCTGCAGTCATTCTAATTTGAAACAAACTTTCTCATTCCCTTTGAAAAGTACGCAGGGAGTCTGTGAGAGGTCAGGATCAAGCTCCCAGCTCTCTGGGCTCTGAATGTGGTCACAATAAATACTGCATGATACTGTGACTAATGGATAAGTGCTGACAGTTTTTAAAGCATTTACAATAGGTTTACTGGAGCCTTTTGTTTATAAACCACTGCCAAGTTAGGACTCTTGTGGAACAGTCAAATTCACTCTTCCCTCTTAGTCATTTTGCCGTTTAACTCCTATGGAAAAGATAGTTTTATCTTAAATATACAGTGGAGTCTCTCTTGGCAGGCTTTTTACCTATGACCTTATGTAGCAAAAATTAGCTCCTAGGATTTTTTTTTTTTTTAAAAAAAAACAATTACTTTGACATCCCTTCAGCTAGTAAAAGGCAGCCCTACATTTTAATACATAAGAAAGGTTTCTGTATAACCTGCAGCGTATTTTTGCCCTGTAGGAGGGCTGTGCTTTTGAAAGGAACTTCCAAAGGAGTATGAATTTTGCCTTTGTCATCTTATACAGATTAAACATTCCCCTTAGATCTTAGATCTAAGATCTTCCTCTTAGATCAACTTACAGATACTTTGCTTGCATGCCTGTTTTGTGCTTAGCTTCTAATCACCATTTTAAAATTGTGGAAAAAAGTTTTAGACCAAAACTTTGCTGTACTATTATATTTTCCTAAAGCACGTGTCCGTACAGCTCAACCTTACCCTTAGATGTCACATCAACTTTGAGTGCACGTTTGTGGATTCATTAAATATTAAGCCTAATGGAATCAGCTATTTTAGTTTACTTGTTTGCAAAGTGAAAGTTTTCATTCCATTCCTGTGATGCCATTACAGCAGCGTGCCTACTTCATTTTAAAGACAGACATAAGTGGACACATTCTATGTCAAGCTATTACCGATCACACAATTTTCACAAGTATCTACTCTTCTGAAATCACCACAGTCGCTAGGCACAAGATGCAGAATTCCTTATTTACTTGTGACATAGGTAGTGTTTACTAGACAAAAAAAATACAGCCTAAACAATCCCCTCTAGAACCTTGACAAACTACCATTGCATGAGCTTTGCATACTAGGAAAGTATATAAATCAGAAGACAAGTACCATACCTTCTGCCTTAAAGGCACAACTGTTTGATTACACAGTAAAATGAAGAAGTAAAACAAAGGATTAATAAATTCTGTAAAGAAGTAAAAATCATGCAAAGAGGTAGTTGATATGGCTTCTCCTTTTTTGGTGTCATCTTTGCAACTACAATTAGGAAAAGTATTAGGAGGTGAAGGAGACACTGCTTTTCAGTATCTTGGAAGCAACAGAAAAGTATTTCAGAGAAAGCTGTAGTCCAGGTTATGAGAACAGTCATGTGCCTACTACAGCATTACCATATTAAGGCTGTTGTTACTGAATTTGATTGTCAAATGAATCTTGGGAAGTATATGTTTTAGCAAATAAATTTTGTCTCCCAAAATATTACAGGTAACGTCCTGAAGTTACATAAATCAGACAACAGAATAAAAAAAACTTGGCAGGTATACAGATGTTAAACGTTTTTATCACTGCAATTATTTATGACCTTGTATATGTGATCAGAAGTGGTATTTTTCAGGTTGCCAAAGCTGGATATTCTGCACTTCACTGATTGATGACAAACTACACTGAAGTATTTTATATGGATTTATTTCATTATTCCAGCTCAGTCCTCAATGGATTTTATGTATTTCTCATAGGCATCTTCATTCATCAGTTCATCAAGTTCAGCAGGGTTTTCCACAGTCATCTTGATAAGCCAGCCTGTAGTTAGGAAATGAAAATCAGTTGCTAATATCCTACAAGAAAGATTAATTCCTGTTACTGTCTTAGAAAAGCACCCCCAGTAGGCATGCAAGCTCTGCAACACTGGTAGAATCAACAGGCTTTCTTGTGCAGGGAAAATAATGTTTCAGTACTTTAAAAAATAAACAGCCTGCCATAACAAATGGCCTTCGGAGTCAGACCAGTTGTCTAATTTAGTACTGTCTCTGACAGTGGCATTATGGAGACACTGTCTAGGAAGAGTAGAAGAGCCTGACCTCTCAGTGTCATGAGCTGTTACAAGATCAAAAAAAAAAAAAAAAAGAGAAATGCAATCAAGGAAAATATCAGGCACAGTCAATGTCTGAAAAGAACACACTGTAAAACAGCTGTCAGCAAAGACAAGACTACAGTAATACTTCCATGTTAAATTTTATTGGGCTTGAACTGTAGTCAATATATTCTCTTTAAGCCTCCACACCATTACACTGGAAGACCTGGGAACTGCACAGCTATTTGTGATAGCAAGGATCCAGGTGGTATTCATTATTGAAAGATAAAAATGACATCTTACCATCTTGATAACAAGATTTATTGACAAGCCCTGGATTATCTGCAAGGGCAGCATTAATCTCGGTCACTTCTCCTGAGAGAGGAGAGTAGAGTTCACTAGCAGCTTTCACACTTTCCAAAGCTCCAAACTCATCTGAAACACAGAATATGATTGAATGCTTTTAAGAGGAAAATATAAAGCGTTTTAATTTTTTTTTTTTGTCAGACATTCTGGTGATGACCTAGCTGTTCAAGAAGTTTCTTGATGTTGAGCAAGGAAAACTGTCAAAGACATCGAAGTCACCAACTTTATGACAAAGATCAGCAGTGTTAAGTTTAATGTTTACTCTCCTGAACTTTTCTGGGGAACTTGTATAATGTTACCTAGATGGCTCCTACAGAAGAGACAAATTTCTTACACTTGGCTAATCCTTTGGCTAAAGCCCAATATATATATGATGTGAAACTGTGTTAGAAGGAAACACATCCAGCTCTTGCTGCAAGATACCTAAATATGCTTTTTATCTACAATTCAAACCTTTCTATACATAAATTGGTTACAAAATAGACACAGGCATAATTTCAGGAACCCCAGTTTTTCTTCAGAAACACTATCAAGTGTTATGTTTGTGCTCATTGGAAAACACATAACTATTCAGAAGCACCACGCTGGAATCACCCTGCTGCTCTTCCCTTGTTTCTGATTTGTAGGCACTTATGGAAGTGGTGCCTCGTTAGTCCAGAGCAACTCTAAGCCACAAGCAAACACGACAGAGGCTGAAGGAACACAGAGCTGTCAGAAGAGTAGATAGGCATCAGCACAAGGAATCAGAGAACAACATGTTCTGGGAAAGCTTGGAATTAGACTAAGGGCAGAACGGGTAGAAGAGAGGAAGAACTAAATGGAAATGAAATTCCTTCAGCTAAAACAAAACCACAAGTTTGTTAATTAAAACCCAAAGCAGAAAGGCCTCTTGTCTAACATTCACCATTCAATGGGATGCAATAGATTTGTCCAAAACAGTTAGATACGGACCTATTCCACAAGGGGGATGGGGAAAGAAAAGCCTGCTACTTTATCTCAGTAAATCTACCTTTTTTTTTCTGCAATGTCTGAAGCTAATGACAATCTTTTCTTCATATACTACTAGCAAGACAGCTCTCCATGTAAATACAGGAATAGGCTTTTCCTTTTACCTACTAATGCTCACTCTTCTTAACATGGACCATTCTTAATCATTTGTTATGTAATTTAACAATTTCTACATTGCTCAGGAGCAAAATCCTATGATTACAGTTGATACCCCAAATTACTGAGTCTGTATATTTACAGAAAAATTAGAGCTTGATATCAATTATGCGTTTCACTCATTTCACGAGTTGCACAATGTAACTGTAGAATTACAAATAAGCTAGCCCAAACACTAGCAAGTCCAAATCAAAGCGTAAATATTTTAAGAACAGAGTGTAGATAAAATTACTACCAAAGTATTTCAAATATTTGATTTTTAAATAAATGTCTCCAGTTTAATAAGCAGGTATTTTCTGCTATCCTGCATGATCTGACAGTGAGTGAAAACTTGAAATTAAAGCAGTCCCTTGTAGAAACTCCTGAATTTATTTTGCATCTAGAAGATTTATCATGGTATTAATGAACATAAAGATTACTTCATAAAAATCAATCTTTGCAAAGGGATGAGAATAATTACTTCATTGGCAATGAAGAGCAGAAACTTACCATGTTTACTCAATTTTGTCCCAACTTCTGGAAGACTACAGTAAACAACATCTCCTAATGCTTCCTTAAAAGAAAAACAAAAGCATCAGAGCATACATTAAAGAAACTACACAGAAGAGGTCTGATACAGTAACTAGAATCTGTTATATAGGTAATGTCGTCTCAGATTTAGTTCTCATTCTTCAAGGACTATGTATTTTTCACTTTTTCTTTTTAAACCTTCAACTTCAAAAGAACTTTTTATTATCATGCCCCAAATGCTAGATTATTGTTTATCTATTACAGTGTTAATAGCCCTCAGGCTGAATTACAAGGTTTATATACAGATTTCTTCAGGCAGAATGAGAAATAACATCTGCTGATCTTATTAGCGTCAACTAGAGTAACAACTGTTTTAAAGGACAAAGTTCCCAGGGAATTGAGGGAATTACCTTTTTGTTACAAAGCAGAGGGGATTGACTTCTAGTGCAATTTGAAAGAAAACAGTGATTCCTCCCCAGAGACATGGACAACTGGCGAGCTATTAGCATACGGTTTGCCCTTACTGAATTAATAAGGGGGTCTGATCACCATAAGAATCAGCTCAACCAGAACTGGCTTCTGCCTCTTCACTAACTCGTGTACCCTGTCTCACAAAAGACTAGGGATCTTACAGAGTATTAGTGTTATCTACAGAAAACCGAGATTAAGGGAAATACCGCTTGTCCTAAAAACATCAGTTTCACTTCACCGATAGCTTCTCACATTAGATTTTCTTAAGTTTCAGGTACAGCAAGTCTCTAACCTCAATTTGCCTGTGACTATTGCAAATCAAGTACTTGCACAAGAACAAAAGACAACAAAAAAGCCAAAGGAATTCCTATCCTAGAGCAGGAAATATATGCCATGATCTACTTCTATTCACAATTGCTCTTTAGCCAGAGGGGTTGCGCCATATTCATGTTCAAGGGAAATTTGGCCTGAAAAGCGCACGACATTCTCTTCACATAGCCATGGATTCCTCAGGCCTGTAAGAACTGAAGTAATAAAGAAGGTTTTAACTTCTGCTGAACCACCGAGTTTCTTCTCAAGTTCAGCTCTCCCTAGGCTCAATCTCAAGTGATTAAGAATTTATCAGAACGCTGAAGGAGCGTTCACCTCACAAATTAATATGCTAGATCCAAGTCCAAAAATCACGTTCAGCATATAGCATATGCAGTTAGAACAATAAAAACCAGGAACTGTCCAAAGAGCAAGGACAAGAGCAGATATGCATAAATAAATATTGCAGACTTGGGTAAGGGGGGAAGAGATCAATACCTGTGCAAAATTGCTGATTCCTACTGTTCCAATGCCATTTTCAACAGATATCCATTCATGCTTGTCTGTGAATTTACGGGCTACAACAAAACAAACTTGATATTTCAGAAATAAGTGACATGCTGCTCACTTGAATACAACAACACATTCGCAGGCTTAAACTGTGTTTTGTTTTGGTTTACTGAGTTTAGTTTTGTTCGTTTTTCTTGGAAAATGTTAAAGAGCACACACAATTGACAGAAGCGCTTTGTTCAGCTGGTGGGTTCGTGACGCGGTAGATGCTCACTAGGTGTTCTGCTGAGAGCATGACTAGCTCCTGTGCAACCATCCAGAGACTGGTACAGTACAGGAGCAAAAGGAGTAGTTCCATTTCAAAGAAAAGTATAAATCTAAAGCAAGTATGTGTACTTTACTCATAGATACGCGTTTCTATGATAGCATAGTGGCTTTTCAAGCATCTTTAGTGTTTGCTCCTGACAACCACTTTATTATTTCTGGGAAGGCCAGTGTTAATGACTCTAGAAACAGTATCAGTGTCACAGCACCTCATTCAAAGTACTTAAAGCCATCAGCTGAAGTACAAAAAGTTGCAGCAAAACAGCCGATTCCCTTACCTCCCCCAACATTGCCTGAAGAGTCTATTTCTCCCTTTTTAATGTTGTCACAGATCTATGTAAAATTAAGGCAAATTCCTAAGGCAACTCATACAGGCAACTGTTTCTTAAGAGAACTTGCTCTCTGTTACAATGTAAGAACACCACAGTAGTTATTCCGCATAGTTTTAAAACAAACATATTGAAGACTCTGTTAAAGTCTTTTCACAGCAATCTTACAATTCTACATATATTTTGGATCTGTAAGAGTCAGGGCAACTTGTACTGGCTTTTATTAGAAGCAATTCTTTTTACAAAGTCATACAGAGAAACTTCAAAAGTAATAATTAATAGGCAACATTTTTCTTGCTAACATTTTACCTGGAGCTTTTCTTACTCTGAGCATTTTCAGCCTGCTTTCTCTGTTTTCTCACTTCCATCGTTTTCCCATAGATACACATCATGCCCCCCCCCCCCCCCCCCCCCCTTTTTTTTTTAATTATTTATTTATAATTTTCACTTTTAGCATCTATCCAATCAGGCAAGGGATGCTCTGGAAGCCAGAGGAGGTAGCTTCTTAAACAGAGCTCCCTGTGTGAGTAGTGCCAGAGTAGCACAGCTGGACCTTCCTACAGCTGGAGCTTCCTTTGGAGTTTAAAATTTTCCTCTCGGGCACTTTTTCTAGGCTGGCCTCCTCATACCTGCTACAGAAACTACACTTCTGCAAATCCTGGTATATTTTCTAAACTTGTGCATGAAGGAAAAACAGTTCTCCCTGTAGACCTGCTATAATCTTTCCATTGCAAGTCAGTCGTTTCAGCTGTAGTTGATCCTCTTTATTTATGTCTGAATACATTTAAAAGAGAAGCAAATCTCAGATAAAATGGTTTGTCTCTGAAGATGGCCTAAGTTTTACAGGCCTCAGTAGAGCAATATATGTTTGTGCAAGTACAGTACAAAAAACTTCTGACTGAAATGCAAATATTAAGTATTTTTCCATGAATTATCACTCAGAAAACCCAGAGAATTTCAGCTAGCATTATTTATACCTACAAAAATCTCTCAGGACACATTCTAATGAACAGAACAAATGAAATGTCTTAAATCATTTGAGGTCAAGCCATTAAACCCATAGAAGTTTCACTGGGAGCGAGTAATGAACCGTTAAGAACAAAGAATGACACAGAATCTCCAATACAAGCTGAACACTTGTGACATACAAAGAAGCCAACCAGTATGTTTTTATGTAGGATAGTTACATTGTATCAGATTTTTTTATAACGTAAGGTGAAAAAAAAACCAAAAAGACCCCAAACCAGATGGCTTGCATGATCAGTTTGGAACACAGCTGTAAAATGTTCCCAGGGGTTAGAAGAGCACATGGCTTCTTACAGGGCAAAAAACCCAAGTGAAAAATGAAAAATTCTAGCTGTGCAACAAAACCCACTGCAAATAAAGTAAAGGTCAAATTAAAAACAGTTAATGAGTAATCTCTAAATTTGAACTTTGGGCTTATGTGATCAGCCCATTAAATAAATCTTATTAAATGAATACAGAATGTCAAAGCATACCAAATCTCTTCTGTGAGCATACTTTTTCAGAAGAGCAACTGAATTTACTCTAGCTGCATTCATTTCAACGTGACTTTGGTTTCAGCTTGACTAGCACATCCCGAATTCCGACCTTGGTGTAGTTTGGCCTGCCTCTATTAAATATTCCGTATCTGTGTACCTGAAGAGTGAAGAAAAATTCACACCTCCGCAGAGGCGTACAAACCTTTTTCCTCTCTGCCTAAAACAAAAGCGTCGTTTATGTTATTCCTTCAAGTTGTGTCTATAGAAGAGCAGTGGGTTCAGTTAAGAGCGAGAAGAGCGAAAAAAGCTTAGCTCTTGACTGACTTAATTTGCAGATAATGCCTAATGAACGTCATTGCTGTCACCTGCAGCAGAGGCAGCGGAACAGATAGGTCAGGACTGTCTGGAAGGAAATTTACGACCTGTTCTCGGTGGCGGTCATTACTTTTATAGCACGTTCTCCTCCTCTCCTGCCTTTTCAGCGTTTCTGTTGGCTGCAGTACGGCAGATCCCGCTTTGCTGCCTGCTGCGGCTCACCGCCACCGACCGGGAGCTCCCCGGCAGCGGGCACGGCCACAATTAACGGCGCTCGGTGCAAACCACACCGAGCCCGCGCTGCGAGGAGCCGGCGGGGCAGAGCGCAGCCGCGGCGCCCCCAGCCCCCGGTAGCCCAGCCCGGCGGAGCTGCCGCTACTCGCGGTTGCCGCTTTTTTTCGCCAGGTTCACGTTGTCCCCGCTCGGCCGCGGCGCGGAGCCCCCGCCTGGGGCTTTGCCGCACGGCCGGGGCTTCCCGCCGGCTCCCGGGGCGGCCTGCGCCTCACGGCGGGCGGGACGGCGCCGGCAGCGGGGCAAGGGGGACCGGCACGGCAGCGCTCACCGCCCCCGCGGGGCTCCAGCCATCTTGCGAGGCTCCTCCGCGCCCCCCGCCGGGACACCCCCGCCCCGGCGCGGCGGAGGGGCTGCAGCATCCCGCGACGCCCGGCCGCGACCCGCCTCAGCGCCTCCGGGCGCCGGTGCCAGGCTGCCCGCGCAGGGCGCCGCCGGACGCGGGAGCGGGGTCCGGCCCGGCGGCAGCCGCCCGCCCGGGAGCCCTCAGGCAGCGGCGGCCCCCCCTCAGCGCCCGGCCGCTCTCCCGCTGGCCGCCGCCCGCCACAGCCCCGCCGCCCCCCCAGGCCCCACTCACCGGACAGCACCAGCGAGCTGGTGGCCAGCCGGCGGGCCGCGGGCAGCCGCAGCGGCGGTAGCGGCGAGAGGCGCGGCGCCAGGCACGGCCCGACCCGCCGCAGCGCTCGCCACGCCATCTTTGCCGGGGGCGGGCGGCACCGGGGGCGGCCGCTACGGCGCGGGAGGGGCGGCCCCGGGCTCCGGGGAGCCGCTTAGCAGCGGGGGCCGGGCCCGCGCTCGGGGCGGGAGCGGGAAGGCAGGCGGGGCCGGGGCGGCGCCATCTTGGCGGGGCGAGGTATTAGCCAGGGGGTGCAAGGGGCGCTCGGTGTTTATTAAATACGGATGCTACGTCTACAGGAACGGCACGTGGGGCTCGGCATCGGGGGTTTAGCGCTATTTCTTAGCTAATACTCCCACACGACACGTCAGCGATCGCTTTTTGAGCGAAGGCCACAGCACAGTGGCCTAAATGGCAGCGGGTGGCGCGGCCGTGAACCTTCCACACGACGTGACTTTTGGCCGTGGTTGTCATCTACGCGTTGAGCGGTTATTCCTGTTGGTCACTAGTGACCGGCTTCTCTTCCTTCTTGCATTTAACCCCAAAGAAACTGCAAAGTTTCGTCAGCATTAGGTCAACAATCTCCTCTTCTTCTGAAGCCTGGAATAACAGGAGAGGGAAGTTACTGGGGCACCTGGAGCTGGCAGTACGGGCTCTGCTGGAGCCAGAGAAAATCTCTGCTGGAGGTGAAATAAGCCAGCTTTTGCCCTAAGCACAGCACGAGTGACTGCCAAAGCAAACCACTGTGCCCGTGGGTTTAGCAAGACCAAAGTCCCAGGTGAACATGGGTGAGCGTGGGCATTACAGAAGTTTTGGCTCCGTCAGTACCCGTGGAAGTCTTGCTACAGGAGCCTGGAGTTCGCCTTCCAGCTACCGTACAGCTAGTGATGTATGCAATGAGCCCCACACCATTTCTAGATGAAGTAAACGAGAAAAACTAAACACATCTTGTTTTCTGTTGGCCATATCCTTTGTTTTGATCTCCCTTGACTTTGAACTATAGAGAAATTTTGGACAGTACCGGAGTACTAAGCTGGCTTTCATATTGTGCTATCAATACCTTGAATGGGTCAGTCACTCAAAGTGACATTTTTAAAAGGAGCCGTATAGTCCTCACGGACTGTAGTAGCAGGTTTTGTTCTGATTCCAATGGAGTCGGGCATGAGTCTAAGGCTTTTTTGCTGGATTTTGTATGTGAACAGAAGGCTACAGATCAGATCTTGTACTGACTCGGAACAGGGACTTGTCTGAGCAGGAATGGACAATGCAAATCTGGAAAATCTGAAGTATGCTTTATGAGTTAATGTTGACTTCTCAAGAATTGAACTGAGTTTACATGAGTTTCATCCAATGGTGGAATACGTAAATCATGAGTAAGAACTGCACAATGAATGCTAAAAACGGCAGGAGAACTTAGAGGAACACACCTGGTAGTGCTTCTGCTCCTCGCTAAAAGCAACCAGAATCACCGAAATGAACAGATTCAGTACCACAAATGTCATGAAAATTATGCAGGATCCAATTAGGAAGGAGCCTAAAATCGGGTGGTAGTCCAAGACCTGTAGCATTCATAAGGTAAGACATCATATTTTGATTGTAAAAACAAATGAACAAAAAAGCATACATACAAGCAGTTAGAACATGATAAGGAGTTTGTCTCAACATGCTTGTGGCTAAAAAATTATGCTATTTGTATTATACAAACATATATAAAAATTTTCTCTTTTACTCACTTTCCTGGGTAGATATGATATAGTACGAAGATGACAGAATGTTTTTTATATATGCTATATGAATATGGGCAATCTTTGGGGTTTTTTAAGCATTTGCATTTGATGGTAATGGTATGAAAGTTTAATGTGAAAAATGACAAGCCTCGGGATCTGTTTACCCACAGAACAGCTGAAGCTCCATCATGTCTCAGATTTCAAAGTATAGGCAAAATCTCTGTATGCTTTTATTTTATTTTATTGTACACTTTACAAAGAAGCCCAGTCAGACACTTCACAGACACATATAAACTAAGGGTTGTGTAAAAATCCCAAAACCTAATTTTCATGTATGGTATAATGTAGGAATATATGTTCATGATTAACAACATGAGTGGGATATAGAGGTGGAAACCTTTGTGCCCAATTACTGATCTTCAAAGCTACCCATACCCTGTTGGATCCATGGTCTAAATACATTCACCAAGGAGGACTTCACAGTCAGAGATGTCAGAGAACTAGCTCAATCCACAAAGAGCTGTTCAACAGATACTGTAACATCTGAAAGAACTTAATGAAAAAGTAAAGAACAATAAATCCAAATGTAACATAAAGTTCCCTGGTGGAAGGCCTTGCCTTTCTTGGGAGGCTGATGGGTGTGCATGTGTGTTCAGGTAGGTGCAGGGCATTGCTCACATTTTGTAGCTTTCTAAGGAAATTGCTCAAAACTTTCTGCAATCAATAAGTAACATATCTAGTTAAAATGTGAGCACCTTTCTCAGTGAAAGGTTTGCTATGGATCTACTTGTGGTCAAAATGGAACATGAGATACATTTCACTTGGTGTCTTTTTCTTGATGAGGGAAAGTGTCTGCTATAGGAACCTGTGCAGCTTGCAAAGTTAGATTAATGTCTAGCAGTAACTGAAAGTTTTTCTATTTGCTGGGTCATAGCATATTTGATAGCTGAGCTGCTAATTATACAGTGATAAACTTATTAAATTAGAGGTGGTACCTCCTCATAGTTGAAGATACCCAGCTGAAGACTGACCATGGTCTCTGCTGAATCAAAGAGGGTTTTGTAGGAATAGAGCTTCCAGCCAAATATCAAGTTTGTCTGCAGAGGAAAGAAGGTGTATCTTGTGTCATGATCAGATGCTTGCTGAAATATCAGCTAATGACTGCTGTATTCAGAGAAAGCCCTCCTAGCTTGTAGTCTAGAGCCATGAAGCTTTTTTTGGTGGTTTGGTGTTTTATTTGTTTACAAGCAGGGGAAACACCAGACAAGGTCACAGAAGAAGACTAGCCTAGAGCTAAGAACTGGATTCACATGTTCTGAATGTGTTTAGCTATAAGACCTTTTGTAGTGGACGTGAGAATGTCTTATATCTGCTCAGCTTCCCATCCCACTACATATGTAAAAAATCTTCAAATACATGACAAAATCATGAAAGTAATTCAGCCCACCTCCAAGGAGCAGATTTATCCTTGCATGATTGACCAAATTAGTCATAGTCACAAACACTTGCTTTTCAGTGCACAGATCCTTCCAAATAGGGAGCCTACTGAGGCAACTGCTCTCAGGAACCAAGATGCTGTTTTCTTCATTTGTATTTTGTGGGCCCACTGCATCTAATTTAAATGGGGGTTGCTGCAGTCTCACGTTTTTCCCTATCCCTCTGCCTCCTTCTTTCACAGCTCAGTCGCTTGCATGATGTGACAACAGGCTGGGTCATGGAACTGATCTGATCACTTATTTTGCCTGTTAAGTTTGTGGCCACACCACTGCCTATAGACTGTCAGTGCTGGAGGGAATGATGAGGAATGTGAAATCAGGCAATGTGAGACTGCAGCAGGTCCCGTTTGTCACAAGACTGCCCTTTGCAGGACAGTTTGGACACAAACATTTCAGCAAGAACACTAATTATACATAAATGGTTGCAGTCCAATAATTCTTTAGTCTCATTAGAATTAAAATGTAATTTTATTTGCTTAATATGCATTCCTATAATAGGCAGAAAAAGAATTATTTCCCACTAAAAAACTAGCCAAACAGAAAATGGCACTTGCTGCCCTCTCCCCAATTTAAGCTTTATTCAGAAAATTATTTTTCCTGTATTTTGTTCTGTCACACCTTTTATACACAAAGAATCCATTTTTTCATCCAATGTTTGATTTTTGAACTAAATTTCCATTTGCGAAGAACAGACAAGGGGATATTTTAACTTCTCTTTCACTTATAGGGAAGAATTGGGCTCCAAGCTGCTAACCTTAAGATTTAGACAGGCAGCTTTATGCAGTTTTACATTTCAAAGCTATGTTGCTTTCGGCATTCGGAAATAATTCATTGAACCTGACAGTACCTGGATGAAGACTGCAGACAATAGAAAGCACAGTGGTACTCACAGCAACAGAGTAGGCAAGGAACATGATTGCAATAACAGTGATGAATCCAGAGATATCACCCCATGCCCTCCTTAGAGTTGAAGTGATCATGTTTAGTTTAGGGTTGAGCCTCAGGAGGTGCCACAGTTTCACTGTGGAGAGAAGCACTAGGAACGCAATCAGGTAGCCAAGAACTGCATCTGCTCTTGCTGTTTCGTTAAAGCTTACACAGCTGTCAGAAAAAAAGAAAAGAGGTAATAGACTGTGCACACAGAAGCCTTTGAAGCGGATAAATGAGTGTGCTAGGAAAGCCAGTCACTCTGTCCTTGTTTTCAGTGGAGAGCTAACAAGTTCCGGCTTGAATGTTCCTGCTTGTACTTCCCGCTGCGTGCACGCAGAAAGCTCAGTTGTATATAGCGGAGTTTTTATGTCAGCATTAGCTAAAGCTGAGAGAGGGCCTAGGCTGTAGCCCAAACTCTGCTCATTTTTAGCAAGTCGCAGTTTAAAGGCAGCTAATGCAAACATACTATCAAATTCTGACTCTTAGAAAGGAAGACAGGTTCTTCTATGCATGTGTAGTTGAGAGGATGGGGTTGCTGGTGCTCTGCAGCTAGCAGGATGCACTAGCTGTGACAGGACTAGCTAATTTCCAACGAGTTGTGTAAGAAGGTACCGTAAGGAATGCAGCAAAAGATTGGAGGTCAGGACTGTGATCTGTGACTGAGGCAAGTCAGTCTTAATGTTAGCTGAAAAAAGCTTGGTAATACTTACATTTACCCTTTATAAGGGTAGCACATTTTTTGTACTTAATATTTTGTTTACAACAGAAGTGGCCACAAAAAGCTTTTATAAATAGTGAATGCTAATACAGCACATGACATATACCTACCTGTATGATAATCTGCATGCTGCGTTAGCAAGCATGTAGCTGTTGGGTTAAAGGAAGTGTTGCTCTTCCTTCTCATTCAGCATTTGTGAGGCTGTACCTGGAACATTGAGTCCAGTTTTGGGCTCCCTGCTGCAAGGAGGACACTGAGTCCAGTGAAGAGCCACTGAGATGGTTGGGAGTCCAGGTCCAGGACATACGAGAGAAGGATGTGGGAGCTCAGTTTGTTCAGTCTGGAGAAAAGAAAGCTAAGGAGGCCTCTAATTGCTGTCTCCAGCTGTCAGTAGTTATAGAGTGGATGTAGTAAGACACTTCCTGGAGGTGCACAATGAAGGGACAAGAGACAACAGCCACAAGCTGCAGCAAAAGGAATTCTAGCTGGACAGAAAAAAAACATTTTTTATCCCCATAGTGGGAGTGGTCCAGTGTTGGAACAGAGGTCCAGGGAGGCTGTGGAACCTCTGTCCTTGGAGATACTCAAAATTCAGCCAAACAAGGCCCCGAGCAATCTGATCTAACACCAAAGGAGAGGTCCTTTCCTTCCTAAATCATCCAGTGATTCTATCACCTCTTTCCTGTGTGACTGTTTCTTAACAGATGTTACCTTTTTCTATTCTGTATTAAATAAGCCATTGTTGTCCCCTAACCAGTGGCTTTTTACAACAAAGAATGAGGCAGATTATGTACAATCTGGATGGATGTCCTGTAGCAGAAAGGCTTGTTCGTTCAGAAGAAGGTGATGCAGATAGAGAACTATCAGCTAGGCTTGGGAACTTGGTGCTTGAGTCTGCTGGATTTTATTAGAGCAGTATCAGAAGAAAATCCTATTGCTGACGCACACGTAAGTCCTGAAATACTTACATGCTTCATGAATATAGCCATGAAGGGTAGCATTATCTAGCACAGACAAGCTGATGTCTGGGGAGAGGAAAAATAGATTTTTTTCTGCATAAGTAGGACCAACAAACGATGCACTAAATATCATTAGCACTTACTCCTCTTTGTGTTCCTGGTAGTAGCTGATGTCTCTGGTCCCAAGGATCATCCGCTTCACAAACACTGACAGGGCACTCCAGCTAATCAGTATAATAGCCATCTCCAGGAGGTTCCATTTGCTGTGGAAGTATCTCCATCTCAGACTCTTCATCAGTTTTCCCTGTGAAAAGAGGAGTTTTACTGTTTCAGTCTCGTGACTCTGTATTGTACAATACACCTTTAAAGATTAGAGCTATCCCCTCCACAGTAGACTATTGCACATTGATAAAACTACATCTTGCACTAATTTCTCATTATCTTTCTCAAAAGAAGCATTCCAGCCAAATAAAATGTTACCTTCCTATTGTTTAATACAGTTCGGGTCTCTGTTTCAGTCTTCCATTAGTGCAAGTCAGCAGCAGCACTACTGAAATCAAGCACAGTCCTAAAGTTTTTGTAAATGAAATCAAAACCAGACACAAGATGATGCTGTCAGCCAGACTTTCCATTGGGCCTCACCTGTACTATCATGTAGTACACAATAAAGAGGAAATATATTACTTCTGCTGCGACCACAAAGATGTGGAGACTGTTGGTGTATGGGTAAAGCCGGATGCTTTGCAGCTCTGCACTTGTGAAGAAGGCCCCTGAAAAACAAACAATGTTCACTTTGGTGCTGTATTAATTATGTTATTCCTGTTTTCATTCAAATAACTCAGTTCACCAGTAAGACTTGAGTATTCACATTCACATCAATATGAGACTGTATCTAACTATCAAACTAAGATTTAGACTCAATTATGTGACTAGCGTTGTAAGTGTTCTTTGAAATTTTCCTCAAATAGGAATTTCAGACAGCCAATAGCTTTTAGAGTGCTAGTGCTCTCTTGTATGATAGTGTGACACTAGTCCCAGGAGGGCTGAGTTTGGATTGGGCTACAAATGCAGAAATGAAGCAGGACGACCTGGAGATGTAAATCTGAATCTCATTCTAAACAGAAAATGAGCTCAGTTTGTGGTCTGGTTTGGGCGTTTTCCAGTACTGGGGCAGACCTGAGGGAGGCTGCTACTCAGATTAAATGTTTTTCTGTGGCCCTCAAACCAGAGTTTAGTTTCACTCTTTTCTTTGTTGTATCCAGATTATGTATTATGTGATTACACAGCTATATATTAGAAGGCTTCTGGAACAAAAAAGACAGACTATTATTTGTACATTTTGTCTTAATATTGTATGGATTCGCTGAAATGATTAGGAAACATCATTTTTCTTGTTCCTGTAGTGTCAGTTCTGTAGATGAAGTTTCAGTATCCTGTTTTCTTCATCAGCAGATGACCACAGCATCAACAAACATAAGATATTCCGTTATGGTCTTTTATTGCTGTGATGCTACATTTTATAAATTTTGCATTGATTCTCTCATGATTTGATTTAATAAAACACTTCTGTTTACTGAATAAAGAACTAGGTTAACATTGGCAGCATGTAAATCTACCCTGTGTAGGTGCATTGCTTGCTGTCTTCAGAAATTAGTAACTTAAAAAAGGTTCGTACCTAAAGCATTGGTTTCAAACATCAGGTTTATAATGCAGAACAGGTTCACGTTGGCATTGTAGACTGTAAACTCAACAAACACTGCTCTTGTGAAGGTGTCTAGCCAGATGTTGTTGAAAAGGTACTGGAGAATTCTGCCAAAAAATGTATAGCCAATGATCTAACTCATACTGGAAAGAGACAGTATCACATGAAGGATGGGAGTGTTTGGATATTATCACAGAGAAAGAGTAAATCAGAGGTGAGATGTTCAAGAGGACATCTGGTCTGTCAAGTCTGAGTACAGGGGATATCTGTACTATTAGTTGAGGTGGTAATTTTCTTTTTGGCTCGTCTGCAGAAGCAGGTGCCAGATATTGGCCAGATGCCTCAGGTGTCTGATCTTAAACCTTGTGTGGGTTAGGAGAAAAAGGTTCTAATGTTGGGTGCTGGTTGTTACCTAGCATGGAGCAAGATGAAAGGAACATAAACTACAGTGATGTCACTACAGTAGTATCTACAATATTTGGCACAATGCACAGCAGGAAAACTTGGGGTGCAATATGAAATGAATCTTAAATAGGGTAGAGGGAAGAGCATCACTGATACCACAGCAAATACACTGATAATTCACAAGATATAAGTGGTACCTGGAGGCATTCATAGGATCAGTTCCCAGGTGAATCACGTATCCCCCTCCCCTGTAGATGGCAAGTTTGCCCCAGCTGGGCTGCCCTCTCAGTTTGGACTGACTCTGGTACTGCCATGCTGAGCTCAAGTCAGAGGAGTTGTCAAAGACTGAAGTATTCCAGTGTTCCCCATAAACTGACGTATCTTCTGTTTGTAGGGAATATGGAGCATGGCATTCCTGAATTACATGCTGGAGTCTGGGAGAAATAGGGCAGGTGTCTCCTTTCACTCTTACTTGGCGAATTCGAGGACTACCCACCAGCTTGGAATTGCCATCTGTAATGAATCCTAAACAGGAGATGCAAAAGAGCAGCACTGGCCATATGACAGAACTACTAATAGTATTTATTCATTTCATTTATGATTCACTGATGCATTAATATTTTGCTATAGATTCTTTTCTTAAAAACACTGTAACAAAATAGTCATGAAAGTTAAGCCCCTGTGTTGATTTGAGCTGAGTTCTTAGATAACATCTATAGATAACGAAGTTCAGTATCACTACCTACCTGTATTTTATACAGAAGGAAACTGAGGCCTGGAGGAGAAAAGTGACTTGCTTCAAGTCACACGGCAATGTAGCTGTATGCATTGTTCATTTGGCCACAGTTGGTCAGTGCCTGTCACGTGCAATAAACAACTCTGCTAATGTATTTCAGTATTTACTCTTAAATGTGAGTTGGAAAATATTTATTAGTGGATATGGCTAGATAGAAACATGGTGACGTTGCATAATTAGCCTTCGCGTTGACCTAAGTCATAATGCAAACAGAGCAGTCCCATGGAAAAGCTTTATAGTGCCACCTATCTGCTGTTCTTTTGAACGTGTAAAATTGAGGTATATATCTGAATATCTGGAATAAGTAATGTAAAATGTGAAAAATGTAACATTATAGTGCAGAACTTTTGATTATATTAAATATAAGGAAAATATCAGAGCACATTAAACTTGAGGTCAGGCTGTGGGGTTTTTGTTATCCACTAGCGTTCATATTATAACAATCCATACTAGCCTTATATACTCACAGTCACTTTCTCCACTCAAATATGCATATGCAAGTTAGAGATACGTTTAAAAGATAATGTTTCAGAATCTGACAAGCTGAAAGGAAACAGTGTGACTCTGTACCTTTATATGATCCATAAAGATTTTTGACTAAGGTAGTGTTTGCCCATGTGAAAAAATCCCGATAACTGTAGACATCATGAAATCCATCTGTAAAGCTGTTCTCAATGTGTTTGTTTAAGTAGTAGGAATTGGGATCTCTCTGCCCATAGGCCACTAGTAACAGCATCCATAAAAACCCCAGATAGGCTAGAAAAAAACCAAGAAGAAACAGCACATGTGAGCTCAGAATTAACACTGCGGTTCAAAATAGATTGCACGAATGATTACTGTTGTCATCACTTATTAGGTTAAGGACATGTTTTGCTAGGCTCCGACTGACCACTGCTAATGAATTTACACAGGCTACTTCACTGCGCTGCAGTTTAAGCATATCACATTTGGAGTAAGTGGTTGAGAAAATAAGCGGGAAAGCTGGCTGAGCACGAATAGTAATGACAGCTCTAAATAAAATGAGTGGTTTAACTTTGCTCCAAGGGGAGTTGAGGTAATTCTTTCCATTGTTTTTAGAGGAAATAAAACTGGGGTATAAAGCATCATCCATCTGCTCTTTTGATTTCAATTTATTTAACTGTTGACCTCCTTCTTGTACTCTAACTTTTCTTTAACCTCTCATGCATCTGTTATGTGTTTCTTTACCATAAAATCAAGCCTCAGCCACACTTTTACCTCCAGTTAACATTGCCACCCCCTTTTGGCTCCAACTGCCACTGAACAGCCTGTCTCTACACACACACGGCTGGCAGAAAGCTAAAGATATGACAATATTTGCACTGATGTAAAAATACTTGGGAATACTACTGAATAAAACAAGATAATGTACATATGGATAATACCTAGGATTTCTCTGATGAGGGCAAATGCTTTCTGCTCCTTGATGCAACTGACTTTCATTTTCTCCACATCAGCTGCAGGAGGTGGCCGGTAAATTTTGCTTCTACTATCTCGTCGGGCTCCAAAGAGAGGATTTGGATCACCTGTGAGTGAGAGCAGTGAGCCCTGGAATTAGTTAACAGATCGTCTATGACCTGCTTTTTGTTTCTTTGGACATTATAAGGAAACATTTCTATTTAATGCTTTCCCTTTAGAAAGACAGGGGATGAGATCTAAACAGTATTAGTAAAGCAAACAGTGGGGAGGAAGGGAGCTCACAAACACAGTATATTAGGTTTAGGAGCAGGTGTAATCCAAGTGTGTCTCTTTAGGCTGAGCATCTCAGGAGGTGATGTATTCAGGGCCTGAGGCTAATCAGGGAGGAAGTTATAGATCAGGATTCTTTGCTGTGCCTTAGGACTCCTGTCTGCTAGTGTCAGCTTTTTTTAGGCATAATTGTGATTGCAGAAGCCAATCTGATCTAATCCAGGCTTATGGGAGCAATACAGGTAATTGTGGTTGTGGAAAAGTATATAAACTGAGAACTTTCACGTAAGATTTTAAAGGAGGTGGGAAATTTCCGTGAGAGTATTATGAATGTTTGTCAGATAAAGATCTACCCATCTAGATCAGGAGTGCATTTTGTGTTGGGTCCTGTGTTTGTTTTTACTAGGTTACAGGTTTTGTTGCAAGCCATGCCATGAATACCGAGATGGCTGCACAGAGCTAAAACAGGCCCCCTTTTCTATCTCATTTTTCTTATGTCTGACATGAGATATAAAAATATTTAAGCATGGTTACTGCATACTAATAGCACTGATTCATTAATTGCTATTATAATGGCTTCAATCAGTTTGCCACATATTCTTTTCCAGATGTTTCTTGAATGTTGATGGACTGAGAAGTAATTGACTATGCACTTGTATTCTTGATCTAGTATGAATCAGTATAGGAGAATACATCATTTTTCCTGATGTAGGCAAGCCAGGGATGGAGAGAAGGAAGGGGTCAAATACCAGTATCCTGGCAGCAAATAGGTCCTCCAGTAACTGCCCCTCCAGGGGCAATCTTGCAACAGGGCTAGGGGAGATTGTGCATGTATATCTATTTGCAGCAGTAAAAAGATAAACAAGGAAGTATTAGTGTTTGGATGTAGAACTACTTCTTCTACATCTTTTTGACCTTGTGGTCTTTTCCATTAAGTGTTCTGCCAGATTTATCCAACCTAAACATACAGTCGTCTTCATGTGTTCTCTAACTGGCATAAAATTAGTTATTTAGGTTTGTTTCCACTTCCATCTTGATCATGGGAATGCTAATAGATAGACACATAGTCACAACACCTGTGGATTTAGTGATTTCTGCTAACCTTGTCAGCTAAGATTCAGGTATATAAAGATAACCAGTGAAGTTCTCAGTTGAGCTGAGTCACATATTTGTGCATAAAGCACTCCAAAAGCTTGGAGAACACTTCACTTTCTTTAATAATCTCTCACTTCACAGGTAGTTACCTGGTGCAGATAAAGGCCCATCGATAGCTGTGTCTTCTTCATCTTCATGTTCTACCTTCTTCAAAACCAGGGCAAAAAAAGCAGCAAATCCCAGCACCTGCAAAGAATTAGCTATAGACTCACCATATGCCCATTTCATATAAAGAAGTCTGGTTTTGACCGGGATCCCTTTGGATCCAGGCACTGCAGGAGAGCAGCTGTGCTTTGGCTTTGTTGAACTCATGCAGCTGAAGCTCATAAACAAGAGAACAGTGCACAGTTCAGCCAGCTAAACTGATTTTGCCACATGACAACCTCATCATCTATTAAACTCTAGCAAAACAAGGGAGATGAAACTAATGAAGTTAAGGTCAGCAAAAGACAACAGAACTCTGTAAACCACCTGCTAGCTCTTGTTTTTATGGCAGAGACTTCTCATTTTACATATTAAATCCTGTGGTTCTTTAGAACACATTACATTGTCTTCCTGAAATGATAGTAAAATGAGTTCATATTGGCTGAGGATCTCACCTTTAAGGGCTGTGTGATGAAAAGACTTTCCAAGAAGGAGATGGCCATGGAGATCAGCCACTTGATGGAGTTATCCTTGCCGTAATGCAGCCCATAGAGCATGGTAAAGAACCCAGATACGCTGCTGGTGGCTGCAACAAGGAACCAGGCAATGAACACAAACCACCAGGGCAGCCCTTTGGAAGAAGAGCTTTTCTTGCCATCACCAGAGAAGCTTGGAGTAAGGGACCACCTTGGGAGTCAATCAGAAGAGAAAAAAATCACTCTGCAGTGGAACAGAAAAGTCAAAATCACAGTCTTTGGGTTAAGCAGGGACAGCAACATCTTATGATTTAAAATGTCAATCAAAATATTCCAAGTTTTTGAACTAATGCAGTTACATAGAATATATGGATAGCAAAAAGTACAGTGAGCAAAAATATGAGGAAGAGTGCAGAGATCAGCTGAAATAAAAGCAAATATGATGGGCTTATTTACTCCTTGGTCATACATAATTGAACCTCTGGTAGAAATATTGACAAATAAAACTGTGAGTGCATTTTAATTGCTGGATACATCTCCTGTGATCACCATAAAGGCCAGAGATATAATTAGTGCTATTTTTTTCAATACTTCCAACTTAATTATCATATTTCACTGAAATATTTTTGTCTGCTTATTAATTTCTCTTTATCCATACATTTTAAGAGACTTCTGAGACTTTGGAGCTCAGTGATTATCTCAGCCCTTTGGTGTGGCATTGTATTGTAATATTCAATCTTGGAGGCAAAAATGCCAACGGGCGATGATTGGTCATAATTGCTTTTGTGTGTGGTTCACAGTGCATTGAGATTTCTTTGTTGCTCCTACAATAGTATAATAGTAAAACGTGTTTCTACAACTATAATAATGGTTATCTAGCACATATTAAGCAGTAATTTGGCTTCGTCATCCTGACCAGTTTTGAATTCACAACCTGAATTTACTTAGATCGAGATGAGAACTAGGTTACCTCTCACTGATGGACGCTGATGAGCAGATCTGGTTCTTCAGGAGGTTCTTCATGTGCTGAACCTGATGAATAGCTTGTGTGTAACTCTGTGGCATCTGAAATTTATGGGGCCCCAGTAGTTCCAGCTCTTTCTCTACATGCTGGAGTTGAATGTACAAGCAGCGATTGTAATCACTGTATTTCAGTTGCTCACTCATTCCTTTCTCTGGAGTTGGGCTCCTTGTTTTTTCTGCAGGCAAATAATTATTAATTTTCAAAGAAAATCAGCGTAGCTATTCCTAGATTAAAATATTGTTCAGTACAAAGGGTAGCAGAACTGGAGCTCAAGATTATGAAAGTGTAGAGTAACTTTTGAAGGGACATGTAAAAACAGCTTTAGTACTAGAGCTTAATGCTCTTCTGTTGGAATGGGCTGGAATTGTTGCCAGAAGGCAACTTACTTAAACAGAGGTCCTAAAACCTTAAAAGAGAAGTCAGATAAGATCAAGTGTTAATTTGTTCATAGTTTACCTGTGCAATTAGTCACTTGGTAGACTCATGCGAAAAGCCAAATGTGAGTCTTAATGAAATCAATGGGATTGTTTACTCAAACGGTCTTGTTTAATTGAAAATAAATGATTGCCTAAATTAAGAGTCAGACTGAAAGGAACAAGGCACAAGGCCAAGAAGAAAAAAAGGACAGGGCAAAAAGACTGTGAAACAACTGATATTTGTGGGTCTTTATGCTATGAGATACTGATCCTGCTCCCAAGCCAGGCCAGTAGCTAACATTTCGTTCTACAGCATATGAAGTAGAGACTTCATAGTGTCTTTATTCAGTTGGGTGCTCAGTGGTGCACAGTGAAAGGACAACAGACAAGGGGCACAAATTAAAACATGGGAATTCTGTCTAAACATTAGGAAAAACATCTGTATTGTGAGAGCTGTTGGACACTGGAATGGCTTGCTCAGAGGATTTGTGGAGACTCCATCATCTCTATTGAATATTGGAGATATTCAATATCTCCAGGTGACCCTGCTCTAAGCAGGGTGGTAGACTAGACAATCTTCAGAGATCCCTTCTGACCTCATCTATTCTGTGATTCTGTAATTGCCTTTGAGTCAGAATGGAAGAAGAGCTTGGGTTATCACATCCAGCATTACCATCATTTTCACTACAAAGGTTTCAGTAGGCATGTCACATTGTGCTGTTTACCTTGTATATCCGTAGCACCTAATGTGACAATTATAGGGTCATCCTTCTTGCTGTCATCATAAAACTCTTGCCCAGCTGTGTTTTGCTGGCAGATGATGTCCTCGATCAATGCCAAAAATGTGTTGATGTTAGCTGATTTTCCAAGATCTGATACTGAAGTGAGAGACGGAGTCTGCAGGGCTTTAAAGAGTGAGTTGGCAATTCTTCTTATGTCCTAGAAAAGACAGCAGCAATACAGCAGTGTCTCTGGCTGCAGTGACTTAAGCTGATGTGATGTGAAGGCACCGCTGGCTGGGAGGTGCACCAATTGTTAAAATCTCCAGAATGAATAAGAATAGCACATCCTACAATGCTGGATGTGACAGGCAGATTTCAATGAGACAGGATTTGAAAATACAGTTTACCTGCCTGAGGACCTAAGCTGAGAAAGACAGGATCTATGAGACCTTTTATCTTCACTGTCTTCCTTAATGTTTGCTTTAACCTTGCTTTAGTCACTGGCCACAGTGATTTTGGTTGCACGTAATTGTGCAAAGGCTGGGATGTACATTGGCAGATCTTAATGAAGTCGAGGATTCCATGTGGGTGGGTGAGTGCTTGCCACCAGTGCAAATTAGCTTTTGGCTTCAGACAAGCTGAAGGGTAACTGACAGGGATTTCTGCTGTGAAATCAGGGGTGCCGGGCAGTGCATGGCAGCAGAGGGCAGTGCATGCCAGTACTACTGGGAAGTAGCCACTGGGACTTGCCTTTATCACAGCCTCTGGAGTGAGTGAGACAGCCTGGGTGACCTGTGGGGTGGGAGGTAGGCTGGGGGACACTCGACCATTCTTTCCTAGCTTCTTCTCTCTCCACTGCGTGGCTGGCCGGGATCGTATGTTCCTGAAGATCTGCACAATGAGCAGGTTGATGGGGAACATGAGGAGTGAGCTCTCAAAGCCAATCATCACTTCCTGCCACGTAAACTCGATCTTACCTGTCAAGATCAAACAGAGGGGAGGAGTAAAAATAACCCCAGGAATCATCAGATCTCTCTTTTGTCTAAAGGCCCATTTGTTCAACTGTCCTGCTTCTAGATTCTGCTGTCTTTCTATTTCCCTGCCCAAGCAATGTTGAGGATGGTTACCCAAGTCCATTTTCTGCTCGGCTGGATCCTTTGGCACTCCCCAGAACATGATGCTGGTCAGCATGGTGCAGAGAAGCAGTGAGAAGCAACATGACACACGCTGGACTCGTGTGAAGGAGCTGCGTGGGGAGCGGCTGAAAACCGAGTACCAGATGTGCCCCTCCTGGAAACCTTTGGAGGTCTTCATGAAAAACAGATTGCTGGGAAGGAGGAGAGGGAAATCAAATGGATACTTAAAAAGGAGAGGGATAAATAAAGCTGAGTTCAGGGTCCTGGCCTGTTCAGACTTCTAGGGCCTATCAGAAGAAGTAGTAACTATGAGAAAATACCGAGTATCATGGCTTGATTTGCATGGAATGGTCATAGTTACTTATGTCCTTTCCTTCTGGCCACACCGTGGAGGGAAAGCTAACCATGAGCAGTGTCTATATAGATTGTCAGGGGAGTTACACATGAGAGAAAATACTTGGGTTTCTGTAGGTCTTGTCAGGCTATTCTTCTTTAACACCAGTATTTCCAGTGTGGTATTACTGTTAGGGTAATGATCAGACTTCATAACCATCCTTCCTCTTTTCCTTATTCAGAGCCCTGTGAGGGCAATGGAAAGACCTCCCTTGTTTTCATTTTTGTTTAGGGATTTGATCTGTTTTGCATACTTGCTTTTCTAGACTGATTGCTATCAAGAGTAAAAAATTCCATAAAACAGAAAGTACCTGAACTGCTTCATGTCCTGTTCTGTAGCTACTGGGAACACTTTATCTAGGACACACTCTCCAATATCAATGGCTAGCCATGAGTTACAGAGGAAGTACCATTTCTGATCCCATGCCAGATCATGGACCAGTACTCGATTCACATACCTGTTGGAGAAACATACAGGGCACAATTACATGTGAGTGGTGTGAAGTTCAGAACCTGATTTGACTGTGGAGGTCAAACTCTGGCCTTTGGCTTCTTCTAAACTTTAAGGCAGAGAGCACTTCCCATCCTGCACTGGGCACAGGATATGGGAAGCACTCCTGGTCCTGCAGGGTAGGTTATGATTTGATCTATTCATCTGCAAAAATGAGACATTAACGCTCCTTTCCTTTCTAGCACTTTAGAAAGGGTAATTTTCAAATATTAGAAAAGCTGCTATCATTATAATAAAATATTTGTGGCTCTTTGCTTCCCGTGATCTCCAGATCTCCACTTACCAGGATGGACTGTCCCCTGAATTATCGTGCCACAATCTAATACTCTGCAGTTCCCCAAGAGGGAAGAAGGTGCAGAGCAGGAAAACATCCACTCCTCCACGTTCTAAGACTGATGTATCAGGATCAGTCAGATGGTGTGGCTCACTCTCTCCTTCCAGTCCATAGAGGGTGAGAGTCACCTGGAGAATAAGATGGCAAAAAGAAGACTTGTACACCTCGATCCTGTGTATGATTGTTCCTCTAGCATACTCTTCCTGCTTTCATCAAATCTAAGGACTTTCTGGCTTAGACATTGCATTTGAGCTGTCCTGTTTAGTAGCTTCAGGTGCTCCATTATTCATCCAGTTCCCTAAATGAGTGCATAAATTGTCTTACCACTCAGTGTCATCGATACCTTGGAGGTTGTGCCTGCCCCACGGCGGTGTCCTGTAAAAACTGTCACAAGGTAACGATACTGAGCAAAGGGGTCATTGTCTTCCAGTACTGTGATTTTCACCTGCAAAGTGACACAACACAAGCAGCGCGTGAGCTGTTCTGTAAGTATGGATTCCTTAAAGCCATGGATAGGACTTTTTCATCTTGTGAACAGTGCATATACTTATCAGTAAACAGAGAGTTACAGGGAAAGGAGTAGGATTGCTTGAAGAACTCCTATTAAAACAGGCTAGGCAAAGTGGGAATTAGCCTAAAATACATTCAGTCTTTATTAGCTGAAGACTTACTTTGGCATCATCCTGGATATCTTTCCTTCGAGCCCAAATAACTACAAGCACGTATATCAGAAAGATGCATCCTACAGTTGTCACCACCACAGGGTTGTCCACAAATGTAAGAAATAGCTCTGTAGTTTTGCTAACATCTATGGCATTGGGTATGACAAAGAAGGAGCTCCCAAAGAAGGTCAGATGGTTACAGAGGCAGTGCGTGCTCCTAGGATTTGTTTTTGGTCCTACCTGAAAACCAGAAAAATTTCCTGAAAAAACATTTGGCTTCGAAGTATTAGGTAACTTAACAAGCAAATGAAAAGACTGTGCTGAGATTGCTAAATTCTTGTGGAGAACTGCTATACAGAAAAGAACTGTTCAAGGTCCAATAAGGAATATTCATTCTAATATCTAGCCAGAAACAGGCATTATTATATAATACAACCTTGTCAGAATGTTTCCATTTCTTCTTACGTAAAAGCCCATCCCAAGCAACTGAAATGGAAATGTCATTTGAAGCTTAGTCTGTTATGGCTAATCTTCAATTTATTAAAACATCTCAGAATGATCTTGTTTTATGGTGTGAGTTCAGTGCTATCATTTTACTACAAGATGGCAGTTATAAGGGCTGGCTTTGAAGTATATAATACAAAGTTTTGTTTCACTCTACTTACATGGCATCCATAGCTGTTCCAGCTCCCCTGGTGCTCATCCCAAAATACACAGCGGGATGCAAAGCAAGTGACAGCTATAGTTAGCCTGTCATAGACTGTGGAATCCATTCCCATGTCTTGTAAAACCATGAAATAGTAGCTTCCCTCTCCAAAAGAGAGTTCTTCTGGGCTAAGAACCCAGGTGTTTGTCTCACCTTGAACATAAATATTTTAGTTTCAGTATATATATATATATATATATAAAAATGCTAATTCAGAAGTATGCAGCTGTATTGCGTATCATTAAATAAACTGAAGAAACAGGTATGAAATAATTCTTGGCAGCCCATTGTTCAAAGCATCCCGCTCCTTGCTCCTGTTAGTGAACACTGTATACTAGAGTTTGGAACCTCGAAGCATGACAGATTGAAACTTGTTTGAGAGGTTTCTTTCCAGTTAGATGTCTGAACTCACGGTCATGGCTCATTCTGCAAATATATGCATGTGCTGTGAAGTTGTGCATGAGAACTCCCCGTACTGAGTGCACTTCACTTGCTACGGGTGGTGAAAGTGTTTTGGTAACACAAGCCCAGAATGCACAAGTTTGCGAGTCACTAACAAGTTATCTTACCTCCAGTAGTTTTCTTATAGAACAGATGCGTTTTCATATCATAGTTAGTTTCATTTGGGCGATAACTGTATCCTAAGTAGAGTATTAGTGGAATGTCATGTTCAGATTCCAGGTGGATCACTATAGATGTGTTTTCTGAGGTAACATTAACTTGGAAAGTACTAAAATTGCCCAGATTCAACAGAATCTTATCTTCCTGAGTTGCTGAAAGCCTTGGTAACATTATCTGTTTTTAAACAGAAAGACATAGTTTTAAATACAGCAAAGCATCTTGCTTCTATTATCTATCAGCACAATATAGCCACATGGTAGATAATATTTTTTCATAACACAGGGAAAGCATGTCCAGCAAAAATACCGGCTTCAAAGTATTTTTCTTGATACTGTTAGCTAACCTCTGAAAAGAAAAGACAAATATTTATTATGTCATTCACCACATCACACATATCCCTCCATCACAAATGCAGGCACCACGATCCCATTAAATGATGCAATGAACACTACCACCATTTGCAGTCACCTCACAGAAGATGATAACACAAATGACAGTTCATTAACGGAAGAAGGAAAAAATGGGAAAAGAGCGAGAGGGATAGAAAATAGCGGGTTTACCTCAACGTTCTCTTTGAGATTGCTGACTGGTATGGTCAAGCCATCTAGACCAGTAAGACTTAGACCTCCCACTGTTCCACTGATGTCAAAATTGGTGTCACTGGAGGAAAAGGGATTCACGGCAAAGCTCACCATCTATTAGCAAGACGTTAACAATCAGACAATCGAGCTATTGGCAATATTTCATTATAGTCACACTCTAAATTGCTGAATAGTGAAAGCTTGAGCTCAGACCCAAACAATACTCGACTTAAAAGAAGCCTCCTTGCAGATTTAAATAAGAAGCTGCCTTATCTCTAAGGTAGGTTAAACACAGACCTTGGAAGTGATTTTGATTCTGAAATATGGTATGTGTACAACAATATTTATTGCTTCCATTCTGTGTAACCCTTTTGCCTTTTAGACACCAGATATCAAAATGTAATTGCATAAGTCTCTTTCAAAGTAACTCCACCAAAGTTAGGCTGTGGCACCCCTCTTGGAATTAGGAACAGAAGTCTGTTTCTATTATGATAGCAATGCACAGAAGAGTATGTTAGAGCCGTCAGTCCAATGAGAGGATTCAGGAACCTCTCCTAATGCTCAGGTAAAATGATGGATGCGTTTCCACTGGTTTTGGTGGGCTCTGGACATTTTTTAGGAGAGCTGGAAAAGACACAATGAAAAAAAATACATTTTTTGCAGGTATTGTAGGGGTTTCCTGAGAGTGACAAATCAACCAGAGAGGCCTTTAGAAAATGTATTATAAAAAACACAACAGTAATATGCAATCTAGTGTTTTGAGGAAAGCAAAACCACATCCTAATTCAGATGAGGGATGTGTTATCATCAGGACATTTGCAAGCCTTTTGTCTCCTGCAGCATCTGAGTGCCTCAAACTCATTTATTTCTAGCTGGGATGAGATAGGACTGCTGCAGGTAAATTTTAATAGTGATGTGGACTCTGGGCTGTTGCATCCTCCTCAGAGCATGTAAACAAACAGCAAATAGATTTATAGGTATTGATTCATTCCATTGCATTCTCTAACCAACCATGCAAGTATGAATCAAGAGCGTACATGAGGGGTTGATGGGATGGGGAATTTAAGCATTCAGTCCTCCTTAGCTGGCTGAACCAACCCTATGCAATTGAAAGAAATGGAAGCTTCTTTGACCAAAAATATTTCAAATTATTTTCTTGGCATGATGCTGGCATACACATTTTCTTGTGTATTCATTGTAAAAGGAGAAAAGATTCTAAAAGCGCTAGATCAAGAATGTAAGTGATATATCAGATTGAGTCAGATAAAATCTGTTTACTTGCCCTTATATCCACTGTTTCATCATCAACTCCTGAAACACTGAGAGAGGAAGCAGGTGGCAGAGTAAAGCTGGCAGAACTGGAATTGGAGATGTTAATGGATGTGCCATCCATGGTTTCTGTTTGTAATCTGTCCAGTTAGGGTTGAACACAAGCAAAGCAGAATAAAAGGAAATAGGCAGGGAAAAAAAATCAAACCAGAAAAAAACCCCATCAATAGCATGGACTTCTTATCTAGAGAAAAATCTTTCTCACTTCACGAGTATAACTTTGTTGCAAAACTATTCCTAACTCTGTAAGTAAATACTTAGTACATTAATCTGTCCCTGACATAGTACTCCACATAACGCTACCATAGAATCATCAAAAAGGGGGGGAATTGGTGTATCTGGATAGGCAGTGGTACCCAACTAAGTGTACTTTGATGAAAGATCTACCTACTTTCTGCGCGAACATGCTCTTGATTTGAATGCAGTTAAATGTGGATGAAAACCAGGCTCTTGGGGAACAATTTAGGGATGATTATAGGGAATGGAGAATGCTTATCAGGCTCCTCGTGATTATATTTGCTTCTGCCAAGCTGGTTACAGTTCTATATAACGTCATTATTGGCAACTTGGAAAAGAAAAAAAAAAAACTTAACTGGCATGACATGAGTTTTCCACAAAATTTCAAGGGTAAGAGACTAGTGCCTCATCCAGGAAACAGTAGTAAACACTGTGTTGGCCAAAGAAGACACAGCATGAGAATTTCTAAGGTGGCATTATTGAAGCTAATTGGAGTCCAAGCTATTCTTACTATCAGTTTGTAATGACAGCCTCATTGCACTCTTGAAGTTGTCATTATGCTACGATATTTAGTTGGGTGGTTCCTTTTAAGGATGATGTAATGAGTATTTCTGGCAAATTTGGTTAACTACCCTGAGCCTAAGTGGGAGACAGGGTTAGTGTTACCTGTGTATATACATTGTAGCAGAAGGAGTGGTAAGGACTGTTGGTTCATCATCGGGTTCTTTCCCAAACAGAAGGGCACTCTGTAGGTTCTCAACTGTATCTAGGAGCTGCTGTGACACTGAACTCTGGAAAAGGATTAGAAGAAACTTGCAACAAAGCTCCTCAGAATCACCTAGTTGTACATTATTTGCCTTTACTTCCTTTTAGGAAGATGTACTAATTTTCAGTGTCTGACAAAGCTGGCAAACTTGTTGATGTGCTGCTTAATCTCAGAGAAAGTTCTTCTAATTATCAATTCAATTTCTGTAATTCTCATTAAAACATTGCAGACAGCAAATATCTTGCAGCTTTTATAGCCTATTATTTGTAATTTCTACACATTGAAATTTGAAGCACTACAAACATGCCATCAATTTGATGCAATATATTAATGTACTTCTGTACATTAATGCCCTTTATCTGCCCACTTTAGTTACTTGGAAAAGCAAGACTAACTATGGATTAATTGTGTGTCATTAGTGTGTTGTCCTGGGGGAGTTTGAGCAGTTCATAACCTTTTCTCTCAGGATACATTTATTTCATCCCCTGCTCCCTTGCAGTGAAGAAAGTTAAAGCATGTTCAGCCCAGGAAGCGCACAAATGCAACAGTGACAATGCACATATAAATAGGAAAGGATGGGACAAAATAAACATGTTGCATAATTCTGAATAGAAAATCAGAGTGGGCTTTCTGAAAAAGTGTAAGCAGCAACCAGAGATGATTCCAGCTTTGAAGTAGCAGAGCCAATAATGAATATTGAATACTTCTGGCTTCCTTGAATTATGAGGAAAAAGGAGCTGATAGGATCAAATCTGAAAAAAAATCTGTGTGCTTGTCATCCATTAGAGGGCATACACTGTGTTCTCTAGGGCTCTGTCCTGTTCAGCTTTAAATGTAACAAATCTTGAGAGGCCTCAATCATCTTCATTAGCAGAATGTTCAGCCTAACAGGTCTAACTGGGGAGAAGTCTCCTTTGATAGTCAAGTCCATCATGGTGTCACAATGAACCCTACCCAATGCCAATTTAAAAACAGGAGCGGCAGCAGAACATTTAAAAAAACTTTTAAAGCTTCTTAAAAACCTTCCAAAGCAAGCAAGTGTTCACACACAGTCCACTACAAACTGGACCAAACCAAAATTACCTGTTCTGCCTCTGGCACTGAAGTGTTCGCAGCTCTGATTTCTACAGAAGCTTTAAGAACATTGCTCACTGCATTAAATATATAGTTGGCTGTGTCCTTTAACTTCTGATCATCTCTGCTGTCCTCTGTGTTTACAGTGAGCAAGGAAGCACTGACATCTTTTAGAGTGTTGCTAGCTTCCACCTGCATTGGAAAACAAGGTGAAAAGTTTATATGTGTTGGTACTACAAATGACAGAAGTGACACTTGTGTCATTTAGTGAGTGTTGCAATGTGAGAAATCTCATGGGACTGTTTGTGGCTAATGCTGTTTTTACTATAATTATTTGTGCTGGGGTAATACATCACATGCTAATAAAGATGATATACTAGATGATATACAGACCTGAAAAATGCAGCCTGCTTTACAGATTTAATCCATGAAAGAGATGAATAACATCTAAAGGAAGCTTGTCTGTCAAACACCGGGCAAGAATACAGTTTAGATGTACAGCAATGTAGTAAATTAAGTTATAATTTTGGGTCGTGTGTCCAATAAATACCAGCATATTGTCAAGTGCATGTGCATTTCAGTCTTTGTTTCCACAGACCCTGCTGGATTACCAGCAAGTAATATAATACCTTTGGCCTTGTGCTGTGCTAAGTGCCAAAGGAGAATGTTTTACAATTTTTATTTAGTTCCCAAATGCAGCCAGTGATTGCTTTGTGATTGTGAAAGCACTGGCCAACTTTTAGCCCAGGACAGTGAGGGAACCAAGCAAATTCATCGCAAGCGTGGACATATCTATTCCCACAGTCTGAAAATGCTTAGCAGCCTTACTGTAGGGTGAGTGCTGAATCTGAGCTATGCTCTTGTCTTGCCAAAGCTAACCACATACTGCTGAAATGGTCCCAAGCCATTGTCTGGCTGCAACTGTATAATACATCAGAAATCAGGACAGCTCTTTTTATTGCCAGCATATTTGGGAAACTTCCCCAGTGACAGTTTGCTCTGTCCGCCCATGTGCTCACTCCTTATGCATAAATAGCATCATCTACTAATAATGTCATGCTGCCAGATAAGATTCAAGAAATATGTTTGTGAGGCCAATCTGAACATTTGTGCCCAGTTCCTGTGGGTGCTGACATGTTCCTGCCTCACTGACAGCTTGCCTGTGTGCATTTTGCAACAGTGCATGGATCATGGACAAATGGATCTGGGCAATTCTAGAAAAACCCTCCTGGACAGTTTTTCTTCAGGATTCTAAGAGTGTTTTACAAGATAAAACATGCATCCAAACATGCCTCTGACTAAAAGTTAAAGTTTCTCTCTTTAAAATGTTTCATAAAAAGTAACGGGCCGTATGGTCATAGCCCAGATTGTAGAGGTTGCTGAAACATTATCTGTGACTCCAGCTTCTCTTACTCTAAACAGCAAAACGTGTTCCCTTCTGGTCAAAATACAGATGCTGGTACAGTGAAAAAACGGGTAAGAACAGATAACTGTAAAGCACTGAAGCTCTTACAAGGTCAGTGGGGTGCAATAGAGTCTATACTGTTAAATTGCTTCTTACCTGTGCCGAGACAGACAGCTCTTCACTCCTGTAAGTGATTTCTTGCAATACTTCTGACATTTTAAGAGCAGTCTGCATAGATGTTACGTTAACAACAGAGAGAGTTGTCAGCATCAGCCCTCGGAGCTTGGGATGAAAAGGGATAATTAGGAAAAGGAATAACATGCTAATTAGAACTGTGCAAGTAGTGCTGTATATTGGCAGCCAGGTTTGTTGTAAATTATGTGGTAGAGTAAGACTCCACAAGAAGGATCATTTGAACTGATACTAGGTCTACTGACAAGATGCCACTTGCCTTAGTAACTGTATAATCATGACTTTTATGTTACCTCCCAGCAGAGACAATTTATACACTTAACAGCCATTAATTGCAAGGAGAGTTACTTGTGAGAATTTGTACTAATGTATGTGAATTACTGTATAAATGCCAGTTCCAGAGAAAGTAGAGCCATGTATGACTGATGTTACTCAAATGATGAATCATAATTGAAGGATACATTGCATTTCTCTAGATCTTTTCATCAGAGGCACTCAAGACACTCAAAGCAGTGTACAAATAAAAGCTTGTAACTGAAACCTAAGCTGGTAGCTGAAATGAACAAACTAAAATTATCTGCCATCTAGTACTTTTTGGGAAATTTAGATAAGATATTTACCCACAGGAGAGGCCATTTTATTAATACTTAAATTGTGGAAAATCAGATTAATTTTAAGTTTCAAACCACTGTCCAAATTAGTTTAAAGTAATGTAATAACAATTGAGAATGAATTATTTTACTGATGGATGACAAAACAAATTATTTATGTGGGCAAATACTGAAAAATAGCTGAAACCTGTGCCAAACACTGAGACAGATGCTAGAAACTTGAAACCTCCATTGATCCCAGGTGGTGATATATGAGCTTTTTATTACTTGGGAGCTGTCAAAGAATATGAAGACTCCATTATATTGCATTGTACTGAAAGACAACATGTGTCTGGCTGACCTCTTTTCGCATGTTCATCTGTAAAGATACGTTTAAGCTTTCCTCTTGGGTCTCCTGATTAAGGACAGATGTCACTGACTTATACAGCTGGAAAAGACTCATGCTGCTGTTCCCGTCTTTTAGGATAGTGTTTGCTTTCTCGGATACAATAGCTGGCAGGGTCAGGTTCCCATCGATCATATCTGCACGTCCAACCTGATGAAGAAATCAGATATGCTTAACATTGCCAACGCTGTTATAATTATCTTTGAACGGCTTCCACGATCATCTTATTGACAGCCTAGCTAGAGTGGGACAGAAAACTTTGTGTTCCTAGTTTTTATTGGTTTGTTTTTAGTAGATAAGGATCTCCTTACTGGAGCAGTAGGGCAGAAGCAGGAGTTTTCTGGGGCTTACACAGAGGAACTCCAGAGTAACTAAATACAGCTTATGCTTCCCAATGTCCAAATAGATCATCTTTTAAACTTCTGCCTTAGAAAAAGGATAGTGAAAAATTCTTTTGACTACCTTGAGTCCACAGAAAATAGTTTCTCTTAGATAGGAAAATTGCGATTATGGCACATTCATAAGGAAGTAATACATATAAAACAGGAAGAAGCTCCAAAAGTGAATTGTGGGTTAGGTATCATCTTGAGAGTTTTTGAAAGAAAGTAATTCTACTGTGTACCTTCACAGAAGCATTAGTTTGAACTGTATCACCAAAGTTGTTGCTAACAGTAATTGTCATATGTAAAATGAAATTATTTTCCTCTTCCCCAAGTGGAAGATAAACTGGGAAGAGTTCAGGATCCGGGCCACAGTCCAGCAGAGAATCTGAAACAAGAAAGAGGGGGTCACCTACCAGCATCACACAGAAACCTCCTATCCTCTAAGAACAGGGGACTCTGGGCTTGCCCTGTGCAGGCCTGATTGACTTTTTAGTCTCCCTGGGGAGCAGAACGGGTTGTGCCTTAGCAGTAACAGTGCTTGCTAGAAGCACTGAGAAGCAGTTAGCCAAACAGTTCACCTCAGGACTTACTGGAGTTCACATAGAAGCAGTACGTGAGCTGCCTGTTGTGACTGGATTGGCATGAATCTGCCAAGCAAGGAGTGCTGCAGGAGACCGCGAACGTGGCGAGCACGGATCCCTGCTCGGGAGACACAGCACAACGGGGGATCTCGGGTGGAGGCACGGTGCTGACAAGGTATGTCTCCTCCCCGTAGCTAGACTGAGTCATTGCTGGGAGTGGAGAGAGCAGAACGTCAGCAGTAATCCTGCCCTGGCAGCACTGATCTTCAGACATTAATTTTATCTACGTAACAATGATGCTGTTTGCTCAGGCACCAGAAACATCAGTCTGGGCCTAAATCAGAAGTGAAATCCTGCTACTGAACAAGCCATAAGAGGAGAACTATTAAAAACATGGTAGTGTTCACGCTATAAAACAAAGCTGTATTATTTGATCAAGCATTTAGCATAACTTCATTTCAGATGAGCCTTAACAAAGTTATAAACAGCCTGGAGTAAGATAACTGAATTATTCCTGCTGTGCAACAGCCCAGAACAAACTTAGCTCTTAATTATTTTAAAGAACACACATGTAAAGTAACAGATCTCAACTTGTGGACTAATGTAACTTCATATTTGTCAGTGAGGCTATGTGTGTGTAACATCAGTGTGATGTCACGATGGCAGAGACTATCTTCAAGGAGTCTGAAAAACCCTGCTTGCCCCTACCTGTTACTTTAATCTGAAAAGCTTCTCCCTGTGATTGCAAGAAGGAGCTGTTCATTTTCAACATGGATGTGTTGCTTTGAAGCAATTCCAAAGAGTTCTGCCGGAAACCACTCAGGCCACAGGCTAGAGGGAGGGCTGTAGACTGGAAAAAATCAGACAGAAAAGACAACATGACTGTAGAGGCTCTTTGCTTTGATTTCTGTTGTGATTTATCAGGAGCAGGTTGGCAGTTTCGTGCCCTTCATTATAACCCCTCCCAAACCAGGCACCCCTTTGTCTTGGTCTTCACTATTATTTTCAAAGTGTCCATTTGACAAAGTGTCACTCTGAGGCCACGTGGCTTGCCCTCGAGATGGATGTTTATTTTTGTGTGTGCTGTTTTTCTGATGAATCCGATGCTCTCACCTTGCTTTGGAATGTGTTATCTAAATACCAGCTGTAATATATGGTCTGGGAGTCCTTCTGTCCAGAGACACTCAAAACAACTTCACCACTAGCATTCACTGGCTTGCAGTTTGCCTCACACCTGTAAGGAATTAAGAGGGTAGCTACAGGTAGTAACTGTACGAGATGTCATAGTCCTTGATGTTGATTGTTTTACTGTCTTTTGATGAAAATCTGCAAAGCCCTGCAAAATGAGACAGGTGACACATGACCCACAAGCAGTGAAATACTTAATTTTAAAGCAAGAGATTTAGGAACCTTCATCTCCATTTTCAACATGACTGAGGCCCAGAACCCGCAAACTTTTTATGTTGCAAAACTGATCCAGGCTGTCAAATGAAGCCTGCTTCTATTTAAGCTCCTGAAATTATTATATTAATAGATCATTGAAATGCCACTGCTCTTTAATGAGGCACTGGAGTTTTGAAGAGCAGGTGTTTTAAGGTGATAATGTGTATCTGGGTGTCTAGTAGAAGTTTTGGACATATCTTACAGTTTTGTAAGGTACAGGTTTGTGTATGGAAATCTCCAACATTGAAAAGATGTAATGGGGTCAAAAACCCTAAATGGCCTTGGGAAGAATATTATTCAGTTTATAAAAGGATTATGTTCAGAAATGTGGACTGGAAAATGCAGCAAGGCCCATTTTGTCTGTAATTCCTACGATGGTAAGGTATAAATAGATTTACAGTTATAAGTATGTTATCACTTTATTATAATTATTATTAGTAACTGTGGCCTTCGACTATGTGTGTGCAGTAATAACATCAACCAGTGAATACTAGGGTTTAAAAACAGACCTGATTTCCAGTTGCAGTTCTTGTTTTGCAGTCACATAGAGACATTGCTCATCCTGCCTCTCTTCATTGCCGTGGTTTCGGACTGTAACCCTGACAGTCACTGCTGACTTTGGAGGAGGAAGGCAGGAAGGTGGGATTTGCACTTCACTTTGGTTGGTTAGGATTGTCTGTTGCTGCACACATTCTTTCCATGCTGGCCAGCAAGCTCCTGCACAAACATTTCCTTTATAATTAGGATATTCGTAACATCCCATGTCTCTTATAAAGGAATTTCCTGCCGTAGATTTCAAAGAACTTTACAGAGCTGACAAGTTTCCTGAACCCACTTTAAAGAGTGGGTAATCAGAGTTCAGAGTGGAGATTGGCTTTTTCAAAGTAATATATGAGGTCAGGGATAAATATGGGGATAGAACACAGATGTCCTGAATCTCAATCTAGTTTTCAGCCATAAATGTTTTGCATCACATTTAATGCTAATTATTGCTGTTTTATTGAGACACATGTACCTTTCAAATGCCTAACTAGGTAAGTCACTTGGGATTAGTTCTTGGCTGCGAGGGTGAGAGGGCTTAGGACAGGTAGATCTTGAAAAAGTGAAACATTTGGGAAAAGACAAAACTGAGTACTATGCCATATTGTATACCATAATTAGTTTGGTGTTAAAACCAGGGTAAGGTAGAAGGACATTCTTCATGTACAGTGAATGGCAAACTTTAAAGCCAGAGAGTAAACCATCTTTAGTCAGATTTTCACCACTTGATCTGACATGACAGTGAGCTTGTTGCTCACCAAATAGAATTTGGTGGAAAAAGTTGAGGAAATGCACATACCACAGGACCAGAGAAAACTGGAATTATTGTTGTTGTCTGACCAGCCAAGCGTAACAGTTGTGAAAGGATCCACGTGGCGACTTGGTTTAATATATATTTTGTATTTTCTTTTGTGATCCTAAATAATAAGTAAATGTATCAGTCAAGACAGGAGCATGTACAAACACCTATGTATCTTGCTTCTTTATAATGAAAAAGGTCTGAAATTTTAGACCCCAAATCACTGTGTGCAGCTCAGTTTAAACTATCTCCCTGATCAGTTGTTGCACGGAACTAGAAGCTATGGGAATAGAAGTGGATGGCACAGAGAAATTTGTGGCAAAATACTTCCAAATGTGGGAGTGGCTTAGGAGCACAACTCCCCTTTTCAAAACTAATGCAGGTATTTAGGAAACTAGTTCATACTAATTTTCCACTTCTGGACCAAGACTTTTAACCCTTGAACAATCATTTGTCCTCCAGTACACCTTTCAATACATGCCTTTTTTTATTTGAAGTGGATGCATTATGGCTATAGGTAAAGAGAAGGAGGCAGTAGCTGAATGCAGTGGGTTTGCATGGCAAGGGTTTGGTGGCGGGGGGGGCTACAGAGGTGGTTTGTGTGAGAAGCTGCCAGAAGCTTCCCCCATGTCCGATGGAGCCAATGCCAACTCGCTCCAACATGGGCCTGCTGCTGGCCAAGGCTGAGCCCATCAGCGACGGTGGTAGTGCCTCTGTGATACATATTTAAGAAGGGGGGGAAAAAAATAATCTGTGCCAGCAGAAGCACAGAGTGAGGAGTGACGATATGTAAGAGCAACAGCTCTGCAGCCCCCCAGGTCAGGGCAGGAGGGGCTCCAGGTGCCCAGAGATTCTATGGCAGCCCTTGGTGAAGCCCACGGTGAGGCAGGCTTTGGTGGGTACCCGGCATTCAGCCAGGGTCAAACCACCACACTGAATTTGTCTCACTGTGCAACAAACTGTGATAAACTTAGTTTTGAATTAAATTTCTATTCCTTTGATGCAATATATTCTCACAGGCAATCTGTAAAGCATGATACCTTCTTGTGAAGCAGTACGTCTCCTATAGCAGACATCTATCTGCTAGTGTTACAGTTAAAAACTAGACCTCTAAGTTGATAATAAAATATTCTACCTGGCAATTTTATTATTTAAATTTATGCAGTTGCTAGCAATTGGTGTATCATTAGTTTCCCAGTTTATGGTAAACTGGAAATGTCTTCTTTGCAAAGTAACTTAAATATTCCAATACAGAAGCAGAAAACATGTAGAAACAATACAAAAATATAATAAACTCTGCTTGGAGGATAGCCCCTCAGAGAGTTTTGCATGAGTCAAGTAGATAAAATAAAAATTCATCAAAGCACATTTCAACTTCCAAAACTGAATCACTGTGAAAACTTAATTTTCTCTAATCGTGAAATTGTTACTTGCAGGCCTTTTATGAATCCTAGATTGAATGCTTGTAAACACATTTGTCTCAGAGACTTTTGGTGTATGTTTTATGTTAAACCATATGGGTCACAGAAAATCTAGTCCATAATCTAGTATGTTACAAATACTTCTTTTCAATATCTCATGCAGCACTTTTACTGGTAAGAAACATTTCTAAGCATTTAAATTTTAAAGGAAGTTCCTTAAATAATACTTACATTTGTCTTTTGGGTATTTGTTTTGGAGCTGCCTTCTTCCTTAGCAGAATCTGTTTAATACAAAACAAAGCAGAATATTTTAGTGCTACCTGTAGAGCTTTCGGAGATGCTCAGTGAATATGACTCAAATACACAGGGTTTAGCTACCAACAGTCTGACAGATAGGGCTGTAACAGACTGAAATTGTAACAAGCTAGTCACAACCTACAAAGAAGGTGATCCTGATTCTTCAAACATGATGAAGATGGGCTGAGAGAGCTGGGGTTGTTTAGCCTGGAGAAGGCTCTAAGGAGACCTTATAGCAGCCTTCTAGTATATAAAGGTGGCCTGCAGGAAAGCTGGAGAGGGACTTTTTACAAGGGCATGTAGTGACAGGACAAGGCAGGGTGGCTTTAAGCTGTAAAGAGGACAGATTTAGATTACACAGTAGGAAGAAATTCTTTACTGTGAAGGTGACAAAACAGTGGAACAAAGTTGCCCAGAGCAGCTGTGGGTGTCCCATCCCTGGCAGTGTCCCAGGCCAGGCTGGATGGGGCTGGGAGCAACCTGGGCTGGTGGTGGATGTCCCTGCCCATGGCAGGGGGTGGGGCTAGATGGTCTTTAACGTCCCTTCCAACCCAAAACATTCTATGATTACAGGAAATTAAAATTAGTTCATGGAAGGTGATGGAGTTTCATCGATGTCCAAAGAAAAATTAAGGGAAAGCACTGGAAAAGGCTTCATAGGATTAGTACTAAAGTCACTTTATTCCTGGTATAATCTGCTTTTGTAAATGTAATGATGAGCCATCTAGAAGCATTTACTGACAACAATTTATGATACTGCTGTGATGCAATTATTTCCTGGTTTCAGAGCTATGTCCTGAGCCATAAACTTCACTAATTATTTCTAGAACAAATAGCAAATGTGCAATGTGTAACATATACAGAATGATACTATTTTATGACTACTTGAAAGCCAGGGACTCTGCCTTCATCAGGAATAAGCCTTCACAAAAGTTTACAGCACAGTTGCTGGAATGAAAGCAATTACTAGATACAAATCATAAACACTGTGTGAAATGCTGTGATTGCAAAAAGACACTTATGTGGTCAAAACCAGCACTGGCAGATTAATGCAGTTACCTTTTTTGTGAGAACTGTTTGCCAACACAGTGATGAACCCAAGATCCAGACTCATGTTTGAGAAGGCATTCATGGCCGCCACTTTCACTAGGAAAGTACCTAGAGAAGACAAATGGCCAGTTAAGAATACCAGTGGGACCAGTCCATCTTATTTGTGGTATAAAATCTAATTCATACAGAAAATCCTATTAATTTCTTCAAGAGCTTTGTTTTTTTCTGATGACTTTCCACTGCTGAAAGGCTTTTCAAGGAATGGTCTTCCCCTTTGTCTTAGCTTTTTAATAACTCAGCTGTCTTTATTCTAGCGCTTATAATGCTGTTCTTTGTCAGCTGGCTACGGTATTACCACACAGGGAACTAGAGGTGTGCAAATACTGGAGGCCAAATGAGTTTATGCATCTTGAGAGAGCAGATGTCTTGTTTGAAAATTTCTGCCTGAAAGGAAGGGATGTTCAAATGGGTATAGGGAGACCCAATAAAACTTGTAATATTTAATAATTTTAAAACATAAAACGAAATCATAATTAGCTTGTAGTGTTCCTGCTTTGGCATGGGATTTGTATAGTTCATTAAAGGAGGAAACTTTTTTATCTTCTGCCACTGAATTAACTCTTAAGGACAATCTCCCTAACCTACATTTTAAAGGCTTTGATTTCTTAATAATGGAAAGAAAAAATTACTAAAAAAACTTTTTCATAAGTAAGTCCAACAAAAACTACATGTTGGACACCAATGCACAGAGAAGCTTTCCTTTTCTTTGTCATCTCTACTGAGAACTCAGATTATTAATTACTGCAGTGTAAAATGCAGAGGATTGTAAACTTGAAAAGTTATACATATGAACAGACAGTAGGAAAACACTTTGTGATTCAGGAAAATGTCATCATTTGTACTTGAATCAGTTTGTGTCATGAAAATTAAACCCTGGTTCACTATGTCTTTTTTATTGCAAAGATCAGGTGGAGCCTTGCTTTCCGTCTCCATATGGACACTCATTTGCCAGTTAATTTTTTTTAGCTCACTTACAAGTCAATGAGACTGTGCTGCTCATAGTGTTCTGCAGACCCAGTTTGAGCAGTTAGAAAAGCTACCCAATTCACCTGTAATTGTCCCCTACCCCAGGATGCTGTGACTGTATGTGAACTCCTCTACTCAGCTGTGTCTTGGAAATACAGATGTCAGCATGCTGTACCTTCAGAGTGCACGGGGATGATGTATGTTCGAGGTTCCCCATGAGGACCATCTTCTTTATGAGAGTGAGTTTCATTACATCCAGTCACCTCAAACTTCAGCTGATCTGGGGCACCATGAGACACAGAGACATTCACCTCCAAATTCTCCCCCAGGTGCAGGGTGTGAGAAGCTAGTGCAGCCTGAAGACCAGATACTGGCTCAATGAAGTGAACAGCAATACGCTCAGAGATCTCCATTGCAGTTGTGTTGCTGGATGCTCGGATTTCCAGCTGATGTATCCCTGGGCCCAGCAGCTCCTGAGAGGCACTGTTGAGTGTCAGATTGTGAGGAGCAATTCCTTCCTTTGCACTGGATTCAGTGAGTGTCACATTATCTGCTAATATAATGTAGGTCACTCCACTGCCTGCAAAAAGACAGTTCAAAATTTCTCACAGCTTGTGTAATAGCCCATCCAAATCTAGCGGCTCTGTGCAGCATTTAGGTATGTATAAAGGAGTCATAAGAACACTGTAGCAATGCAGTCATTTTTAGTAAAGTCACTCAAGGTGGTTTTGTGCCCCTTTAGATTCCCTATGGTAGTCTTTCTATCGTGTGTTTTCTGCTGGGACTGTTAAGATAGTCAAGAGAATTCAAACATACACTACTGAAGTTTATTTTTTAAGGATATATGTAGATTCCAGGAACTTGAAGAAAAAATGAAATGTACGCCAGCAAACGTGACCAGCTCAGCACGGGATCCTTTTACCCTCAATCAGAGAAGCATTTCTGTGGATTCCTAACTTTAAATATGGCGATATTCTTACTGGCTTCATGTGGATTTGTGTGACTAAAGTTATGCTCATGCTTTGTCAGCTTTGTTTAGAGGGAAAAAGGGTTTATACTTGGTTTTGGTGTAATAGCTCTGAGAAAGACCCCCTCCAATAGAGCTGAGAGCATTCAATTGCAGCAATGCAACAGTTAGAGGGAAAGCATTCACTAAAAAGGTGACTCGTTTTGCATAATGAAAATCCTGCTTCTATCACATGGGTGGCATAATATTTAGCCTACCATTTAAGTCACGAAAAGTAATTACCGTCACCTCCATTGAGTTCAACTTGAATCCACAACAACTCCCCATACAGTGTACGGCAGTGAGAGCTGTTCCCAGATTCATACTGGCTATAGCACCCAGTAATGCTTAGTTGATCCTCCTTATCCTGTACAGTCACCCTCTTCTGTGCCATCACATGCCATTCACTGGTGGTGCATTCCACAAAAACAGTAAACACTCCAGGAGTCGAATATCTGTATGTGACGTTGCTGACCAGTCTAGAATAGAAAGAGAACAGCTACTTGTTGTGGAAGACTGTCCTGGGAAATCCTTAGCCTTACGTGGGAACAGTGGTCACAGTTCCCAGATTTCTGACCTGACTCAGCTCTCCTGCAATCGCTGTAATCCCACATTTATTTACAGAGACTTTTTAGGGTTGGAGATTGCTCCTTTGTTCCAGCTACAGCGTCATTAAGGTTGTATATCAGGGGTGGTCATTCTCAAAGCGTACCTATACGGGTGGATACATTTTGCTGTAAAGTAGGTAGATTACAGTTCAATAGCATGTGGCATTAGATCTGGTTTGTGACTCGTTGGCTCTGAGCACAGACATGTGACTGTGCATGTTAGAACATGTAACAGTGACCTTAATTCTCTTTCTTTATTTTATTCCTGATTTACCTTCTCCTAGATATATCAGTGGAAGCTGAGGCTCCTCAGCATTTTGTCAGAGCACTCCCTTGCTCTATTTTTTTTTAATGTGCAACTGCTTCTGTACTTGCCCACACAAATGGGCAAAATGTCTCTTCTTGAATCCTGGGTCTGGTGCAGCTCTGGTCATGATAGCAATAAGAGATGAATGGATATGAAATATCTGTGGTAGTTGCTGTTATTACTAACAAGCACAGCAAAATGATGAAAAGAACCTAAAGATACCCTTCTTGAATGACATGCACCATGGAAAGCAAATAAGTGATATTCCTGACACTGTTGTCTCTGAACTCTTTCTGTTCTTATCATGGTACCACCTAGCAAATACAGACAAAGATCAGGATATATCATCCTTGATAACACTTATTTTTCATTAGCAGTTTTAATGAAGACAAAGGTTTCATTCTAACCAGATTTCAAAAACATGCCATGACAAGATCAGACCAGTAGAGGCAATTCCTGTAAGAGTATGTACCAAACTGGACACAGAAAACAGATGAGCATGACCGTGAGCCATTTAGTAGGTGAAGTAAAAGGGCTTCCCACAAAAAGAGCAAGCCTCTGCTTACAGCCAGCAAATGTATCTTACTTAAAAGCTCACTATCAAAGAATTTTTTTTCAAGTTCTTTACAGCTACAGGCCTGTGTCTGTAGCTCTGAAAGAATGTTTACTGTTTCTAGTACGTTACTGCTTTTTGGGTTTCATTCTTCTACTCCTACTTTTCTGGTTGACTCAAGAAGGATTCCATCAGTAAATGAATAAATTTCTAGAGCCATTCTCTGTCTGTCATTCCTAGAAGTAGGACAAAACCTGATTTTTAAATCCAGCAGAAAAATGTTTCATCTTGAGAAGACACAATTTTTATGCAACTAAAGCAAAAGAAAAACTCCAGCTGTTGTATTATTTTAAATGTTATTAAAAAATACTCTTTAAACTTAAGAAGGTAATGCTTGCCTGTTTTTTTTGCAGTTACTGATATGTTTTCAGTAATTTTCTGTCTTAGGTTCGGGAATAAATTCTCTTAGTAAGAAGTAGGAATCACTTGTCATCATAAGCAGAAGAAAGATTGTGGTTGGCAGCTTGACAAAAAATTGTGTATTAATTACAAAACAAGTTTCTGCAGAATCCAAGTATGATCTATTATTAATCAACTTAATGTTTAACATCTCATTTAAGAGACTTGGAGCATCCAATAAAATGCAAGCAGTGAAACTGACTGGTTATCTGATGATACATGAAGGATGTATCTTACGTTAGAGGGTAGTAAGGATCAATAGTGTGGCCATCTCCAGTGCTAATGATACAGGAAAGGTTGCCAGAGTATGGAGAGAGCAGCCAGTTCAAACTGACCATGACATTTTCAAAGACAAAGCACGTATCTGTTACAACCAGCTGCAGACCTGTAAAACATAATGACAGAATTCAATGCCATCGTCTGTCTACATTTCTTGCATCATTCAAATAATTGTCGTCTATTGAAAGCAGGCCTTCTCCAAAACAGAGTTGATACTGATGCTAGTTTGAGTGCATTAGTGGTGCAACAGGGAGCTGATTCTTTCCCATACCTACTGGTTCAAGATTCTTTTGGAACATAATTTCATCTAAGTGTGTTTTATGTGATTGAATTTCCTAGCTTTGTATCCTACCAAAACCCCTCAGGACAGGGAAGCTACATTTTTGTCCCTATTTTCAGTGGTCACTGCTCTTCCAGGTTTTTCACTGAGGATGGAGCAGTGATTTTTAAGATAAATATCAGTGCTTACAGTGTTGCAGCAAAGAGCAGAACAGGCTTTTGGTGTTGACAGCCCCCTCCCACTTACCTTCCTTGCAGTGGTATTGAATAGACAAATAGCTTCCAGAAGCTGGACAAGGATCTCCAAAGAAAGTGCCATCTGCTGCCACCTGGCAGGCCTGGAGACCGTGACACTGGCCTGGAAAGAAGGACCATTTTATATGAACCGGTGGGTTTTGTCTTTGACTGTTGTAACAGCTCGGATGAGAGATGATTAGAGGGAAAACAAGGAGAGAGGGAGCAACACCAGGTGCCTGATGTCTAGACAAACTCCCACGTCACTTTGACTTGTGTTGCTTATTGCCTGGTATTTCTTAGCACCATTCCACTTTACTGGAAAAAAGCTGAGTTAAAGTGGCTAAAAACCCCAAGTTACGTGTTTTGTTTCATTTTGGCTAGAAGCCCAAAGAATCACCATAGAGACAGGCCATAGCCACTGTTCAGTCTGGCAGGCAGCAGAGCCACGTAGGTGCAGCAGGCTGGGTACTCAACACACAGCAGGCAGCAGCAGATCCCTCCTGTCCCCATGGGTGCCAGCCTTTTCGCCCTTCCTGGTTTGGAGTTAGGTTTGTATGGATGTGTTCTCTTCCATCTCTGTCAAACCTAGGGTATCCCATTGAGTTCATCAGGGAATCAGCGTGGCCACATATTTTCTTCACACAGTGAGAGAAACGCCCTAGTTCTCCACTTGCTCCCACTCTCCTCTGAATCTTTGCTTCTCGCAAAGTCCCTCCTTTCCATCCAGCCTCTTCTGGGAACCTCCTACGTCAGAAGTTCTCTCTGATTCCCTTCATTTTAGCAATAATCCACTTTCCCATTCACTAACTCTACTGAAATACAAACTAAAGTATTTTAGGGACCAGGAACTTTGGCACATACTCTATGCTTCTGACAAGCAATGCCATAAGATACTACCTGCTACTTCATCTCTGACACTGATCCAGCTACAGCCTTCATCTGTATCATACTGGAGAGGAGTCTCCGATACACAGTAGTGAGGGGTCTTCCGTCCATAGAAGCTCTCTCCAATTTGAATAACTTCTCCTGATCCACACTGTACAGTGGCATTGTTATTTTCACAAGCAATGCTCTGACCAGATTCTAATAGGAGAGAAAAAAATATTTCTGAAAAATCCTGCTACAGTTGTGAATAACCATTTTTTTAGTTTCCATTTCTTCTCTTTTCCCTTTTAAGCTGAACAATTAATAAAATACAATTTAAAAAAGAACAAAGAATAAAATATTTTCCCTTTTTTAAAATCCAAAGTAATAGATTTCTGGGTTTTACTGCTTTGAACAAAAATTTGAGAATATTTTTTTAAAATAAAAAATTTTGAATTAAAAAGATAAGCTTTTTTTTTTAGGAAAATGCTTAGCATTTATTTGATCTGCAGTACTGGAAGGTTTAAAGTTACTCCTTGCTTCCAAAAGAGCCTTCTGGCAGTGTGTGATTTGCATGATGTTCAGGTAATTGCTCTGGAGAATAGTTTGCATATTAAGTATGGGACCTGTTCCCATTTCTGCTACAGAGACACCTTTGTTCCTGTGTGATATTCGACTGACTTCATTCAGCAGGACTGCTCAAATGAGTAAGGTCATATCTCTAAATGTGTACACCTCATTCTTTGATTAATCTGGGACAGTTAATTATCTTTCAGAATTCTTAGTATCCTGTAGTAATCAGGATACTTAATACCCTGAAGAGAACGATGCAAAAGACTGCTGTCTTTTGGGAGTGTTGCAAAAGAATGTTTTTGTTTCAGCTGTCTCAGGTTTAAATACATTGTCCTCCAGTTGCTGTTTTGATCGTTCCCCTTAAGTAATTTGATTAACAGTGCCAATGTGTGCACACTGCAGTAATTGTGTGCTATTGTTATTTAAAGGCTAAATCTAAGCCTGGCTGTAACTATAGCAACATGATCAGTTTACAGATTAGAGCTCTCTAAATAAGCCTGAAAAATAATTTGTTGTTAAATTCTAATACAGACTATCATCTTGTGCAAATTTTTTTTTGTTCTAGAAATAATAAGAAATAATAACAAGGAAAGATTTTATTTGTGTTGAGAAACACAGATAACCAGGATAGATGGCCAAAGAAAGGACGAAGACAGAACACTCTGGTTGGTGGTTTGTACAGATAGACCTAGTTCATAGATCAAGTAGACAAGTTATCAGGAATGAGAGATATTAAATTCAACTAGTGGTACTATTTGGAGGTACCAACACATTTAATTTGAAGTTTCAAACTGAACGTTACTGCAAACCAAGCCTCACAGTAGCTGTGTGTGAAGGTGTTAAGTATCACTATGCCCATTTTACAGAGACAAACTGAAGCACTCTCAGGTTGTGGGAAGTTCAGGCATTCAACACCTAGAGAAACTTTTTCTTTGGGATATTGGATCTAATTCCTTGCATGCACACGCAAAGCTGCTAAAAGTGGAGTCCACTCTGTTACTGAAATATGTATGTTTATTAATGGACATGGGCTGTAGATACTGAAAACAAGGCTATAGTTGCCTCAATCCTGGGTAGTGATAGATGTGGTGTAGGACATTGTTTTTCATTAATGCAAACACTCTTTGAATTTAATAGTCTTTAAGTCAGATCCTATGATAACAGATGATAATTTCCCTATAAACAGACATTTGTCTACTGTGGTTGTAAGGGAAAAATAATTTTAGTCTGTTTTTGCAAGGAAAATAAGCATAAGGGTTTGTGCTGTCTGCCAATTTCATCTCCCCCAATCATTTTTAATGTTAGTCATCTTCAGCCAGATTTGATGTATAGATATAAAATTCAAAACACCCTAAAATTCCATGAAAATCAATAGCTAGGTAGAAGAGAAGGAGCTACATCAGTGCCTCCATTAGGAGTAGGGATTACAACCTGATGTTTATCTGTTCCATGGTGTGGGATTCAACTGGCCAGCACATAAATCTGGAGCTCTGGAGCACCTGCAGGACTGCCGGGGAGGGAGCTGAGGGAGTGAGAAGTATTTGCAGAGGTGCGACATGCTGGGGAGATGGGAGTGAACTGGGAGTGCTGAGAAGGAAGGTAGGGAGGGGATGTGGAACAGAAAATCAGGACAGGAAACAAAACGTTATTAGTTTTGCTGATTGCTGGAATGACTTGTTAATTATGTCAGAAGTAGTACAGTACTGGACCAAGGCAGCAGCAATTCTAGGGTTTGTGGAAACCTGTACCTGCATACTGGATTCAAAGACTTTTTTTATTAGTGAGTCTACAGCCAAACTGTCCGTCCAGTGCTTATGACCTTTATTCTAGTTACAGTTTAAAATGCCCGGCTGGTGTGCAAAGTACAAGAAACACAAATTCCTCTCGTATCTATATGTTGAATGAGGTGATATTGCCAGCATTTCTTTCCAGGACTGTTTGTTCCAAGTCACAATGTAAGGGACACAATGTCTGAAGATTTTCTGTCTGAGCACTAAAATGCCACCAGGTAGTACAGGTTCTTGTCTGCTTCTTTACCTGGGGAAGCCCTCAAACTTCACCTCATGGAAGGGTTTGAGAAGAAACAAGAAAGACTTGCTCTCACTTTTGCTTACTCCAGGCTGCTAGGAGTGGTGTCTCTTGGAAGCTTGGCTGTATTTTTGCTTCAGTTACAGATGGAAATTATTTTGGCACGTATTTCTGATTAAGAGTATTTTTATAGGGCAGTTATGCAGTTCTCATCTAGCTCAGGTACTATGGTGTTGTGAGAGTTTATTCTTGCAACCATGCTATGGGAGGCACTACTCAAATTTAAACTAGCTAGCTTATGTCCACTGTAGACATGGACTGCTACTCATTTAGGTTCACCCTCAGATCCGTTTCTATTTTGCTAGACCTCTATTGGGAACCTGGACCTTGATGGCTAGTTTGAGCACCTACATCTCCCAGTGATTTCAGGATTCTTCTGTTCTTTAGATTAGATCTTATATCAGCACACTAGAAAAGGAGTACCTGCTGGGGTTATATGGCCTTTTGCTTGTTCACTTTTAATAAGCTTGATTAAGTTATTTTGCAGCCACTTTGAAAGCAACCAGGCAATTTATGGACAGTTGTGAATATGGCATGCTCACTTCTCAGTTTCAGCTATTGTGTATCTTACCAAACTCGCAAATGAAGTCAAATTCCTGGCTGCAATTTTCAGTCACACCCCACTGATACTTGGCATTCTTCAGGATGTACCCACATGTGGATGAGAAGGTAGATGGCTGATCCTTGTACCAGTTACTGTAGCTTATATTTGAAGTGTCCAGCCAAATCATCAACCCTGTGAACAAAGCAATTGTGTCCCCAGTGTTTATTTTCAACTGTAATACAATTACAGAGCCAAAGCCTGCAGAGCAGGACTGTAGCCCTGCTCCTGCTGAAGCAGAGGTGGTTTAGTCTGAATAGGGATCTTCAATTATGTTTTATATTTAACTTGATATTATCATTAAAAGAGACACTACCCCTTCCCCTTGTGCTCCCAACCTCAAGATTCCACCATTTCCCTTGCATCAGATCTTGCAGCATTTCCTAGTGTGATGAATTGTCTCAGCTTGCTCTTCCACTGGAGACCTAACCCAGCACATTTTTTTCACTGGGTCAGCAAGCTGTTCTAATTCACCATGCATTCACACAGCTACAAGATCCAATGGAAAGGGTGACAACAGGCAACTGGGAAGCGAACCAGGCAATTTAAACTTCTTAATATAAATCTGAAGTTACAGCAACAAAAGACAGTAGCTTTTCACAGATGTCTACAGAGAAACTAACTGTGTTTGTTACCATGTCAAGTAATCATCATGGGCTGATACAGTTTTCAAGAAGACATGATTTCAAAATCACCTACCGTCAGTAGTTTGATTCAGCAAGGAGTTTGAGATCAGTCCTATCCACCATTCCTGATCCTCAGCAATATGTTTTTGCAAGAACTCTTGAGTTTCCTCAGTTTCAATAAAGACAAGGTGCCCTCCTCCTCTCTCACACCAGCTCTGGGCACTTGTGAAGGTACGCTGGAGTCTAACAAACTCATAGCATGAATGGTTGAAAGCTACCTGGTACTCTGAGCAAAGGGTCCCTTCATCAACGGTTGCATCGTCCACAGCCAAACATCCTGCAAGAGAAATTAGAACTGCGATCCCAAGCCACATTCTCAGCTCAGTGCCCTGTGTGGCACTCATCTTGCTTATCAAATCACCAGTCTTTCCCCTGCCTTCTTCCAAAGCTTGAGATCTCGTGCTTGTCATGTCATCAGCATTTCTCCTTCCTCCTTGCTGCTTGCAACAACAGCAGCGATAGAACATGGAACAGATTGCTTCTAATATATAATGGCAATTGTGTCTGAGGATACACACAACAAGTGCAATGGCCATTGTAAGGCCCATTGTGTAAATATCTCATTCCATGTGAAGTCAGTTTGAAGACAAGACATCAGAGTATTGCTTTTCTCATGAGCAGAGAAGATAAAGTTGATAGATGCTGCTGCTGAACACATGGGAAAGTGAGATAAAGCTCCTACATCAAAGGCATCATTGTGTGAACATTAAAGCTGGAGGTCTTTACAACAGCAGAGATACAATAGTAAGAATGAGAGGAGAATTAGGGAAATGAGAAACACAAAGAGTTACGAGATGGGAAAACACACAGTGCTCCTCTAGATATATTTAATTGTTTTGGATTGCTTTATTTGTAATAATAGTTGTTTGTTGTGCTTTTGGATGCTAATGCAATGTCTAATTATCATATCATATTCCTACTGCCCACCTGTTTACACGCACACAGGTTAATCTCAGCTGTTCCAAGTAAGCTTCATTTTGGGTGAAATGCTCTCATCATCCCTTACAAGCTAAGCTGCTTAACTGTATAGAGCTACAGTATTTATACCTGCTAGGAGGTAGAGGAGGCCAGAAGTTAAAACTGTGATTTAGAAAAGATGAAAGTATTGCCTTAATCATCAAAACTACTTAGGAGCCCTATGTGCACATTCCAAAGGCTGCTGATGGACTTTGGGAAGCCAGCCCAGCAATACTTAGGAGCTGAAATCCCAAAGTGCTTCTGAACTTCCTTACAAAAAGATACCCGTCAGGTTTACAAGGCCACTGGATTAGCAGAAATAGAGTATAAATAAGGATCTTTAGCTATTGTGATCCCCCTGTCTTTGGCATTAACTCCACTGAATTTGAGGCAATTATTAATTTATAGCACCATAACCTGATGCTGAAAGAACATGCACTCATATTTAGACATGGATCAGTGAGCCAGCTCCTCATCACAGAGGTGCAGGAAGCAGTGATGTTTGGTTGAATTCCCACATTCCAGAAATGCCACCTGGATTGTGCCGTTGAGCTGAAGGTAGTGCACATACCACGCAGTATGCCTGCCCAGCTCTAACTCCAAAGCTTTCTTGCAAACTGAAGTATGCATCCAGTAAACATTTAAGAGTGATCTTCAATCCCAAGACCTTTCTGGACCTCCGGTTCATAGTCACCCTGCCCAGCTGGATAAAGCAGAACTGTGATCAGGGGGTTTGAGATAAAGGCCATGGAAAGTGTTTAATGGGTAGGACAATTGTGGAGGAGGAGAGGAAAGGGGAAGAAAATGCACTGTGATGGAGGGACAGACACTATGCTGGATATCTCCTTTCCCATTACACTTGAAAATCAAGACTTGCCGCAGCTATGGAGCCCTTGGAGCAGATCCCACATTAATTTACGACTGATTAACAGAGAGAGAGGGCTTATGCAGCAGCTGAGATGTGAATATTCAGACTGGGTTTCCTAGCTCAGGAGAAGTCCAATCCATATTCTGATTAGTTGATGGATCTGGCCCAGTCAGTGCCCAGACACCCATCCCCTTCCTGGAAAAGACCATATAACTTTGATTATCAGCTGGTTATGTCGAGGATGTCTGCAAATTAGGAGTCCTTTTTGGGCCTACATACAAAACTTCATAGGCTTTGGCTTGGGAACCCCCAACCGAACTGTTTTGTATTCAAGCTACTGCAAAAGTCAGAGCTGAGGGCAGCTGCTGTTCAGTTAGTTGGCCACTGTACATCTTCGTGACATTTCCTTCAGATTCCTTGCTTCTTCCTGACTTGCCAGGCTTTGCAGAAGCTGGCAGCCAGCCCTCCCATTTTGTTCTTTTAGATATGAGAAACACAGCCTGTTTCTAAAAACATAGGTGTAGCAAAGGAGATGGTAGTTAAATGTATCTGGCTTAGTGATACAGACTGTGCATTTCCAGTAGGTGCCGTTGAGTCACATTTGTGATGAATGGATTCTGTAGCATTGTCCAGTTCTCCCTATGCAACTGGAAATTCGACTACATGAACATACTGCTAAAAACGCGAGAGCTGGAGATGCCACAGGCTATCCTCTGTGAATCTCCTCCAAAGCCATTGAAATTAATGGAAGTCTTGTCTTTGGCTTTGACGGATTTTGAAACAGGCCCTAAAAAAGAACAAATAATGTTTGGAAATGTCTACAAATAAAGCCAAGATCTCCAAGTGAGTCTACTGTTGGCAATTTCTACAGCAGTGTGAATTTTTTTCCTAATCTACGGTTGCTATAAGTAACTCTTCAGCTGCCTGCAGCAGATGGGGAATGGAAGAAAGACAGTTTCCCTCTTCTGCAGTTTGTTGACTTCATATATTTTAGTGCCAGTAAAGCAGTCTGTCAGTTTATTCTGTTTACCACAAGGAAGAGAAAAGCATTTACAGAAAAGAAAATACTGCTTTAAAAGCATCAAAATTAGCCACTGTGGTCCTGAGGAACAGATAAAGTTTCTGAAAGCCCTTTTCACTCATAAGTGAAAAATGGCTTGATTTCAAATAAACAGTGCTCCTTGAATTTACCATGTTGTAAGAAACATGCCTTTTGTATTCTTCCTCAACAGAAAGGCCTTTTTTAAAAATAGCTTTCTTATGCCAGAAGTCTGTATGGAAGCTTCACAATATAATGCTTTTGTGAGGTTTTTGTGGGTTTGTTTTTGGGGTTGTTTTTTTTTTTTTCTATTTGCCTTTGTATATCTTGCTGAATTTAAATAATTTAAATAGTTTAAGAAATTACTTAAATAGTCACGTATGCTGGTGTGCAAGAGACAAAATGGTACACCTTGCTGTATACTCTCATCTTGCATGTTTCAAAAGGCAGTCATGGAAGTGCTTAATTAAACCTCTGTCTTTGCTTCAAGGGGGTGGCTGGCAATTACACTAAGTTCTCCTCTTCTGACTGACCATGGGAGTGTAACTGACCTCTAACAGGTATTGTAAAGCTACTCCAGGAACTTCAGGGAAGCATCACGGAAAATGTCAGTTGTATAGATTTTGGATACACCAAAACCATTCACTTTCTGGGTTTTGTTTGCCTTTTGCACAGTTCTGAAGAACTGAGGCTGGCTCAGAAAAGTCTGTATATAAGCACTGTTCTGAAGGAACTGTGACCCCTTTGCATATAGCCAAAAATTGTTAATCCTTGTTCAGTTACAGCTGTCTGCCTGAAAGGCTCATGGAGCAACCACCCCTACAGCACGTGTTATGTACCAGTGACTTGAACTAAAACGTATTCACCAGCTAAAATAAGCCTTGCGAGGCAATTGTGCTTTGCAAGCTTTGACCAGAAATTCGTGACAAAGCTTTCTCAATATTTTCACACCCTCACTCCAAGCTGCGATAAAGCTATGAATAACTCCTTTGTTTGTGAACTCTCTTGCATCTGTGGGAATAAGTCTTTCATTTTTCGCAGAAATGTTTTAGGGGACCCTACAGATCTCTTAGAGTCCTAACTTGCACTTAGGAGTTACATCAGATGGTGGCCATCAAGAGAAACTTTCTTAAGAAAAGCATTGTGCTATATAAAACATCACAAAAGACAATTATGAGTGATTTATTCCTGGTTTTCAAATGGATCCTTAAAGGTTTATTATTTTTTGTTGTTGTTGTTGTGGGAAGTAGAAGCTATTGAGGTGAAAGAAATCTGAAACGTATTTTCTTTACAATGTTGAAAAGGTGAAGAAATGTTTAAAAAAAATGGTGGTCTACACCTTGATTCAGTAAGGGAACCTTCTAGGTGATGTTCACCACTCCTGAAATTGAACTCCTTAAAACCAGCTCAGTTTCGGTAGCCAAACCTCAAAGTACTCATAATCATTAATTCATTTTTTAAAAATCTAACCTTATATATGTAAATGATAGGACATTTGGAAAGTTTAGCTTTATATGCCTAAATTCTCATAGAATGGGAGACAAGCGCACACAATGCTTATCTAACAACACTGGTAGGCTTACCTTGACACCTTTGCAAATCAGCCTTTCATGCCCCTAATTAGGCACCAAACACTAGGGTGCAATTTTTGAAAAATACAAGCCTGAATGCTTGTTCAACATAACCAATAGCTCTATAGTTCAGGGTTCCCTGTATCCAACTGCAAATTTCTCCATGACCAGCTGCTGCTATTAGGAAAACATGGCTCATTCATAAGACTTTTCTATTTCTGAACTTTGGTGTCCCAGAGAAAAGTCTGTTCCAGAGTTTCACTGGGCTATTGGAGAGCTGGGTGTGCAGACAAGGAGGAGAGGTATGGTGCCACTACTGACTTCAGGGTGGTCCTGATTTGTACCCTAGTACAGATCACAGCTGCATCATGACGGCCTAATAACATCCTGTGATTCAAAAGGCATTGCAGCACAGCAGAATAGCTTGACAGTCTTTGACAGAGGCCAGAAAGTATTAGATTTGAAGAGTTAAGGAAGTGAAGAGCTGCCAATGGGAAGGAATAAATCACACACCCATTCATTTTGGCTGTTGTTCATTTGCCTTGAGGAGGAGCAAGTAAATTTACTCTCTATAGGAGGATATTACCATCTTTACATTCCTGAATATTACTGAATGTAATGTATAGATTTTGTCAGGAACAGAAATATATCTCTGTTCTATGAATTGAGTAATCACATAAATGGAAAATTGATTTATATTACTTTGGATTTGAGGTAGTAAAAAGATTATTTTCAGGAGTCATTAACGTGAGACAAGATCATGAGTGATCCATTTTAGTGTGTCATGTACCCTTCCACAGTGTGCAGAAAAAGGGTACATGTACCCTTCTGCCTCTTGAAAAGACCTGTTCCATTATTACCCGCATAGGCAGGAGGTACTGAGTACCGAGCAGACTATCCAGAAAGGGATGGAAGTACATCTACATCTCCCATCTCTCCAGCTGGCTTTAAAAAAAGTTCAGCTGCCAATTAGTTTAAGAAGGTGGGTCACATGCACGTTTCCTTCCTTGCTGCTCCTTCCTAGGCTGCTTGTCCTGATAGTGAGACTCAGTTATTTGCTGACTGAAAAAGGGTTTGGTTTTGTTGTTGCTCTACTGTCTAATTTTCCATGTGGCAACACAGTGAACTTACCAGTGAGCCCTGCCAAGCTGCAATTTTGATGTTATCTTGTTTAGAAACACAGGGAAAACAATTCTTATCTTTACAGGGTACAATAATTAAACTAGACATTGATACCTGACATGATGGGGTCAGGATAAAGATAAGTAGGAATACATTCAGGAGTTGCTGCTTTGGACATAATTTCTGTTTATAGGATGTATATGGTTACCTTCTGGCACAAACATTGCCCAGATAAGTCCTTGAGGATCTTCTCTTAGGAACTGTCCCTTCAGAAGCATCTAATATTGCCTTTGGGCTTGTAGCTTGACTTTCCTCACCTGCCGCACAGTTGATGCCTCAATACCTCCCTCTTTCTTCTCTAGTTTCCTATGTTTTAGCCTTCCACAGCAGAACTTTGACTGTTGGAAAGAAGAGGATATATGCCCCATAAGTACTTTAATCAAGCTAGGGATATTGATGGCTAGGGTTACCCTTGAATTCACATAGAAAGTAGCAGAACTGGCTGAAGCATCTGCTGACACCTTGTGTTGTTGTGATCACGACTAAGTGGCACAATTTAGATGTGCTGTTGCCTTAATATCTTAAGAGATACTGTTCTGAGGGTGAAAGGTACCTTCTTGGGGTGAAACATCAAGTGGTAGGTACAAATGAACTGAACTTTTCCTACCACGCACAGAGGGACAAAAAGAAAATTGCTTGGATCTGAATCTACAGCCATCACAATTCCACTGGTGTCTGCAGTCACTCCAGATTTCCATAGGCATAAGACTGTCCATTTTTCTTAGGCAGTCCAGCTTCCACCTCTTGTTTATGCTATTTCATTTTCTTACACATTTTTCTTTTGCTTGTTATGAGCTGTTTCTGAGCTTACAGGACATGAAAACAGAGAGAAAAAAAGCTGTGTAACAAGTTGTTTTCATTATTAATGTCTCTTATCAGTAGAGACAACAAACTTACAAAAGAGATCAGCTTCGCAATCCCCATAATGAGAAGACTGGAGGTCCAGCAGTCTCTCTGTTCAGGAGCACTGCTTCTGTGTTCAGCACTCTACGCTCAGATGCCACCTGATTAAAACCAGAAAACAGTTCTTTATACTTTCCTTTTATGTTCTCCCAAAGGTGTACAGTAGGCTAAAAGGTGGGACAATGTGTAGCACCACTAACTTCTGTTACTGTAAATGTCTGTAACACCATTTCTACACCTTCAGTCATGCAAGTGAATGCCAACCTTCATGTTGTCATTCTGCCCACTTGAAAACATACTACTGAACCATATAACATAAATATTAAAACATGTAAATAGTCTTGGGATGTTGAAAGGTGTAGATGAGGTTATAAAAGTCTTATAGTGAGGAAGTTTATGGGGGTAGTGGCTGTTTACTTGTTTGAATGTCTAGTGTTTAAATGTTTGGGCATTTAAATGCTTGGGCATTATGATCAAGTTCAGTCTGGCTGGGTACTAGTATGAGTTATATAGGCTACCATTTCTGCGCCTCAGCGCTTGAAGAGTTTTAATACAAAATTGCATTATATTTTTGTTTAAATAAACAAATTAGTATTTCTGGTGATATGTATTAAAAACATGACTGTATGTTGTGGTTTAGCCCTGGCCAGTGACCAAGTCCCAGGCAGCCACTCACTCACTCACTCCCCCCACAGTGGGATGGGGGAGAGGGTTGGAGGAATAAGAGTGAGAAAACTCGTGGGTTGAGATGAAGACAGCTTAACAGGGAAAGCAAAAGCCACGCACGCAAGCGAAGCCAAACAAGGAATTCATTCACCGCTTCCCATGGGCAGGCAGGTGTTCAGCCATCCCCAGGAAAGCCGGGCTCCATCACGTGTCACGGTGACTTGGGAAGACAGACACCCCAATGCCGAATGTCCCCCCTGCCTCCTCCTTCCCCCAGCCTGTATATACTCGGCTTGACGTCATATGGTATGGAATAGCCCTTTGGCCAGTTCAGCTCTCCTGGCTGTGTCCCCTCCCAACGTCCCGCGCCCAAGAAACTGAAAAGTCCTTCACTTACTATAAACATCACCCAGCAACAACCAAAGCCATCAGCTGCTGTCAGCGTTGTTCTCACACCAAATCCCAAACACAGAGCCACACCAGCTGCTAAGGAGGAAATTAACTCTGTTCCAGCTGAAACCAGGAAAAGTACACTGTGCATCCCTTGAATAACTTCATCAATGAGGAAGTCCAGTTGTGACTACTGGATTCTCTGATTGTGTGAGACTGATGGATTTGCAGTCCATCCATAAAAGAGAAACAGTGAGGAATCAGGCTATTGTGGCTCTGTGTCTCATGTAAATCAAGTTAGTACAATCTGTGGGGTGTTTCTTTAGTTTTCTTGAAACAAAACTCATCATTCTCCTGTTCTCTGTTGGATATCCTGAAGAGCTTTTTCAGTGGAGTTACTGTTGTTATCCACAGGAAAACTGAAACTATAATTTGTCCAAGGCACAAGAATTTGTAGAAAGATTTTTCCTGTTCTCTTAAGCACTGTGAGTGGAAGGGAATTCTGTGCTGTAACTCCAGCTGGCAGCACACTGCACAGAGGACAAGGCATGCCGTCTTGATGATCTCGTGAAGTGAAGATAAGCCATCAAACACACAATAGGTTAGGAAGGGAGGAATAATGTATAAAAAGTGTGTCAGAGCAGTCCACAGCACAAATAATGTTTTATGTAAAATAATTATGTATACTTACAAAAGATCAGTCAGCCTTAAGAAGTGATGTTAAAACATTTTGGGAACAATGGCGATTTAGCTGAAAAAAATGTATTTTAGGGTAACCTCATATGAAATTGCATAATATATAATTGTGCAAAGAATCTTTATCCTTCACGTTCAGTGGAGCCTATGATTTGCTCTGCAATCACATGCTTTATATTGAAATAATTCTTTTCTCAGAGGATTTTAAAATTAACAGCATTGAACTCAGTTAAGTACCTTATCTAGGAACAAAAGCACAAAGTTAAAAAAAATCCCTTATTTTTAATGATTCCTGCCATACTTTCATGGAGTGAATTCAGGTCACGTATGGGAGAATATGTTATAGTGATTATTTGTGAAAAGATGTTTAATTCAGAGTTGTGCCACTGGGTTCACTCTGGAACAGCTTGTATATAAAGAAATACAGCACATGACAGTTCAGTGATGGTATTTCATTAATTAATAAAATAGCCCATTTTAAATTTCACAGAATGGAAAGAAAAGGATGACGCCCTGCTCTGAAATGTTTGTCATTCCCAAAGAGCCAAATTCAGAACAGTGCATAGGTATTTCTTGTCTTTTTCTCTCCCTACCTGCCAAATGGGGCAAGCACCCCTATGCAGTGTCTAAACTTTTATCTGAAATGCTGAAGGTGATGTTTCAGAGTCCTTCAACCCCATTCCTGCAGTATGTCTGGCTGCTTCATATAGGCTCATAAGGAGCAAAGAGGTGAGTTATGTTTTTCTTACTTCTCCTTTGAATCAGTGAAAGAGTTAATGAGAATGTGCAAGAATTATAGTGTATGTGCTAGGGATTAAAGATCAGCTATTACAAATTGTCAATCTATAAACCACCAGCCACTAGCCTGCATTGCACTTTGACCTTATCTTTATATGTAACAGGAAAGAGCTGTTCTTAGCCCAGACAGGAGGGGACCACTAGGGCTGCGGGAGCAGCGGGGTGGAGAACACAGGAACCATTTATTACATGAAAGATGGATATGATATTTGGTAGAAATAAAGAAGAACATCCAGAGCCCATAAAAGCTGAGGTGCAAGGTAAGTGACAGAAAATCTGTTCTAATACGTCCGGTTACTTTGGTGTTTTCAAATACGTAAACACTGGAAGACTTGTTTGCCCAAGACAACGCTGAAAAGCGAAACTGGGAAAGGGAGAAGCATAAATGAATTTTCTTTAAAGGGCCGATCTCCAATAAAATTTGTGCCTCGACTGTGGGATTTTTCTCACTTCTTGGGCATTTCTGTGCACTTTTCAAAAAAGTCCGTTAGAACAGGATTCACTGAAGTTGGTGGTGTATTTAATCTGGTGACAACCCCTCCCCCATGGCTCTGCGCAGGCTTTCGGTTTCTCCTCTCTGTAACCCTCTCCTACCCTTCCTCTGTCTGCTTATGCTCTTCCTTGCCTCCTGGAGAGCGTCACTAACATTGGGGCTCTTCAACAATAGTATTTCTAAGTAGAAAAGCAGCAGCAGTGATGCCACCGCATACCGTCAAAAAGAGGTCTCAGAAGTTAATCCAGTAAAAACAGTGGAATATCCTTCAGTGAGGTAGCTTGAAGTGGCTCTCTAGGGATGAACGCTTGATCAATCTATTATTTTTACTGGGTTTTTTTAACTTTACAGCAGAGTTTTTTTGCTACAGCTACAGGAGAGGTCTCTTGCTAAAAACACCTTATTAGTAAATATGTGCTGCATTGTTTGTAATATGTAGCCCAAGAAATGACCGGCATCTAATACCAATTCTAAAGTCACTTCCCGAGTACCACAGTTAAAACCCCAACAATTAAAACTTTCATTACTTTGTTGTTGTTGTTCAGTTTGGTGGCTGAATTGAAAAAGATTTTGTTTCAGGTCAGAAAAAGTGCTTTGTTATAATCTGCAGTGAGTTTATGCCTTTCAATATTTTTTTTCCTCAAGGTAAAAAGTTATGATCGAAACATTTGAAGTTGTTTCCAAACAAACCATTTATCAGACCTGATCTGTATTATGGCATGGTTTATTTAAACAAAGACTGCATATTTCAGTAAATAAAATTATGTATACAAAATATTCCTTCATTGGTAATGAAGTTTCAGTATTTACCAATTATGAAAACTGAAGAGAACCTTGACCTCTTTAAGTATTTTTCTAGCCCTGAGCTCTTCCAGTATTTTGGCTCTGTGTTACACAATATCTGCACTGTACATATCACCCCATACTTCTAATGTCAACTGTAATTTAACCCATGTTCTAAACACTGTACAGCCATGTGGTTGTGTAAGACTCTGTTGCTATCTTAGTTAATAAACTTCCAAATATTCAGAGATTTTAACTGTACCAGTTTTGTGTCTTCGTGTGGTATGGAAAAGTACCATTATTTCCACTTTAGATAAAAGTCTGAAGCAAAAAAGATACAAGGTCCAGATTTTTAAACCTACTTAAGCACTTTAGGATGCTGATTGGTACTCAGTGTGATTTACAGAAATTCTTAGTTCCCACTAAGATGAATTTTCATCTGAAAACCTCACTACATGACACTTTGCTCCATGCTTTTCATACTGGAATCATGGCAGCAACGACACTGAATTACACCAGGAGTTTCAGAAGCTGTATCAAGTCCTCCCCTTTCCCCTCTGTTTATCTCTTCCAGTGAAATTATTTTATTGGCCTGAAACTTTTTGAGCATTCTGATATAGAGTAATAATCTCTAAACAAAATTTTTAGCCCTAGGTGCTGCAAGATGTTCACTGAATTGCAGAAAGAGTTGCTTTTCTTGGATGATGGGCCCCAAAGTAGAAAATAGTTTTACTGGGTCAAAATCTCACAAAACCTCATATGCAGCAGAAATATTACATTTGCACTGCAGGGAAAGAAGGACTGGTTGCAGCAAGCCCACGTGCAGTCAGCCCCGACTCAGTGTTAGCAAAAGGTTTGTTGCAGCCCATGCTCTTTGCACAGATTTACAATCATGAGCGGCATTGGTAGGAGGGTAGGAGCACAGAAAAGCACACTCGTTACACTGCAGTCACCGGTAGTATTGGAGAAATAGCAGAGCCTACCGTCTTCTATTGCCAAATAACAGAAAACTGTGGAAAGGGAAGTGGCAAGAACAGAAACACTTATATTTTAGGCATATAAGCAGACTAAACTTGTTCAGCAATTAACATTCAGTAGTCAGCCAAACAAAAATTCTGTATCTATTTTGAATATATACTTTTTTAAGATCCTAATCCTATTGTCTCTGAAGGATTTTTTCTCTTTTGCTAACTTGTGGTTTCCTGTCTTCTCACTAACTGTTCTTAGTTGCTTGAGTTTCATGGAATTATCTGTATTAAAGGTTAATCCTTGTTCATCTTATACAAAAAAGTACTGGAATCATTGCATTGGAACTTCTTGTATTAGAAAGGCAAGGTTTGATTTTCAAGGCTCTTCTAGAATATAATAATAGTAATAATAATACTAGCAATGACAATGAAAGTACATCCATTGTGTCAAAATTTTTAATCTTCCTCATGTATTCCAGAACTGTAACCCTATGTGGCATACAATATTATTTGGTTAGCCTGACTGAGAATACATTTTCAGTAAAGCTGACATTTGCTCCATATCCTTCCTTTGCATTTGAATGGTTTTTCCTTGTGTCCTTTATGTCATTTGTTTGAAGAAATGGCAAACATCCTTGTCTCCCTTACCTAAAAAGATGAAAATTCAGGAAATGGTCTCAGAGAGAGTGGCCAAAGTCCCTTTAGGATCTCAGAAAGTCTTACAGCAAAACAACCGTTACCTCTCTGCAACTACATCAGCTTTGACAAAAATGAGTATTTCCATAGGAGGACACTTCTATCTGTTATAGAGGGAGTATTAATAAGAAAGTGTGTCAATATATTCAACATAGGGTTCACAAATTAAATGATAAGGAGAACTAAATGTTGTGAATAGCTTTTTATGCAGAGACAATGTTCAGCGTAGGAATTGTGTGGAAAAGTGGTATGTGGTTTTAAATGTTCCCTCAGGAAGCATACACACACAGAAGCAAGTGAAGCCTTTAATTTAGTATCTGATAGGCTTTTGTTCAGCTCTTTAACCCTAACAACATTCTTTAATTGTTATTATTCTGTGTGTCAAATGGTAGGTATTTTCTTGCAGGGATTTGATGAGGAACATTTCTTATTCAAACCTCAAGAGTACTTATGTATATATTTTCAGTATAATATTCCTAGCCTTTATTTGTGTTCAAAACACCAACATTATGACTAGTGTCACAAAAGCACTCCCAAAATGACACTACATTATGCTGTGTAATTTAATAAATGAAATTTTTACTGGAATTCATTTAGTCCGAAGTTTAAATGGATATACTGAAGGCCAATGCAAGTCATATAATCTATAAAATATGTTTATTTCTGATAAGCTCTAGCTTTTCCTGGCATGAGTAAAAGGGTTTAAATATATCACTTTAAAATCTGAGTGCAAGAAAGAAAGGTCCAGCTTTCTTTACTTGCTGATATTTAGCAAATTACATTCCAGCAATCTCATCTTCTTATAGTAATCTCACATAGCAATATTCATACAGGATATTACTAGTGCCACATTTTTGAGCAGACAGTATTTCAGTTAACCCAAACTCCGACATAATTATATGCTATTACAGAGCTCAACACACCCATAGTGTGTCTGCCTCTATGAAGCCTATGCCCTTAGGAAAATTATCCTGTGACATGCCCCTCACCTAAATGGATGGGTACTGGTATCTCCTTTTTGCTTGTAGGTGAGGTGCCCACCTGGCTGCAAGGGATACTGCTCCGAAATGGCCCAGGGATGCACACTATAGGGGACACTACGTATAACCACTGGTTTGATGGCTTGGCTCTGCTGCATAGCTTTACATTTAAAAATGGTAAGTTATCAGATTGAAAAAAGCTCAACAACCTGAATCTTGGTGCCTTATGCTGCTAATTCTGTTTAGAGTTTGATTAGTGTTAGAATGTTGCAGGTTTTGTCCGCAGAGTGGCATATGTGGTGAGGTGTGAGTGCTTTGGGGAAAGTCTCGGCAAACATACACTCACACCTCACTCTCCACAGCAGCAGCAGGAGTATCTCTGCAGGGCTGTTATCAGAAAGAGATTATGTTTGTCATTTTTCTCTCGAGTGCCAAAGTTCAATATTGTCTGCACTGCGGGACAGCCTGCAGCCAGCTCTGCACAGGTCTCCGCAGGGCAGCCTTTGCCTTCCACCCAAAGCAAGAAAACCTCTGTTGTTTCAAACTGGATCAGCCAAAAGTACTGTAATATCTAATATCCAGAGGCTTTTCTGTTGTGGATGAGCAACCTAGTTTCAGGGGAGGCTAACATTCCCTTTTTGAGATTTGGTTGCAGCTATAACAGCTGCCAGGAGAGAAACTGGGCCACTGTGTCACTTCACAACTCAAACCTCACTTACGTGTACTTGACACCCCTACAAGCAGTCCTCCTACTTGTCATCCTTATGGAGGGGAAACAGGCAGCTCCTCAATCCTAAACAGCTTCATTTTTTGCTTTCAGTTAAAGTATTTTTTATCCATTCAGCTGTTTTACAGTGTGAGGTAGGATGTTTTATACCTAGATCTGTAAAAGAACTGGGGTTTACTCCTGTCATCCTCCATTCCTAATATTTGCTTTTTAGTTTCCGTTTCTGTGATTGGAGGCATTTAATGCAACAGCAGGATCTCCTTCCCTGTCCAGCTCTGCATCCTTAACAAAATAAGCTATAAAGAAATGACCAGTGTTTTTTAAATTGTTAGTATATTTCACTTACCCAAAGCAAACAGAGCTCAGTTAGTTCAAGTATAGCGGTCTATTAAATTGTTTAGGGTAGACATTGATTCCTTCAAGCCTTTCGTTACTTTCTCATAACTAAATTTTGCCAATACAAGTGATTTATCACCACCCATACATTGAGGATCAATTAATCATTTTTACACAGGCTGTTTTGGTTTACTGGTATAGCTTATCCAAATCCCTCCATTTCTCTCCCCAGTCCCCCAGTATTGTCCAAATGTATTGGGAGTTGTGGAAGCTAGACAAATCGTTACCAATCTCAGCAGCCACAAGAACAGTCCTGGGTTCCTTAAGCGAGCTGGAAAAGCCTTCTAGAACAGGGAGTTAGGGGCACTGGCCATTTCATTACAAACTTCCCTTAGCAAAAGGACAACTGCTTGAGAAACTTTCTCTGACTTTACCTGTGCTAATTTTCTAAAGAACTCCGTATGAATTGTGTCTGAAACCTGTTTGGCCTTTGTCAGGTGAAGTTTACTACAGAAGTAAGTATCTCCAAAGTGACACGTACAACTGCAACATAGAAGCAAACCGAATTGTGGTGTCTGAGTTTGGAACGATGGCTTATCCAGATCCATGCAAAAACATATTTTCCAAGTAAGCAGCGCGTTTTCCAACAGGATTCTTCTATCTACTTCTCTCTCCAGCACAGATGGCTTTCTGTGTACTCCTGACACATATTTCCAAATACAAACTTTCTTTTGTAAATTTACAATTGCTAAATGTTGAAAATACCTAGAGATATATCCAGCATTGTACTATGTACTATTGTAATATGGATTATTCTAAGGCAAATATTTTAAATTCATTTTATGAACAATATTGGCTGTTTTATACACTATTGGAAGTAAATTTTGTTGTAATTTTGAAAAAGCAGTATTTTCTTTTTCAAGTGTTTCACAGAAGTTTGTAAAAATGGTACTCTATAAGGGGAGAAGCAGCAAGAAAGGAAAAGATTAAGAGATGGAGAAGGAATTTATGCAAAGTCTATTCAACAAAAAGGAAAAAAAAGCATGGAGAACAAAAAAAAAGAGAAAAAAAAAGAAAAACTTCTGGATTAAAGGTCGTTTTTACCAAAAAAAAAAAGAAAGTGACAAAAAATTTCAGTTGTTTCTTGAGTCAGGTGCAGTACTTTGAAGGACTACACCCATAGGGCTGGGCTAATCTTATGTTCAAAATCAGAACCACTTGGGATCACTGCAAGAGCTGCTTGTGTACCATTGGGAGGGATGATAGGCTGCATATGAGAGACAAGGCATCAGCCATTGTGTTATCACCTGTCCTGTAACATTGGCTGTGGGTATTCCCTAACAAATGCAAGTAGCTCACTGATCTCTTCTCCCTTGCTGAACTACCTCTAATGACCTTGAATTTGATACTTGGTAAGAGCATGTGCATGAATACTTATTGCAAAACAGTTTATATGCTCTGCGTTGTTACCCTGAGATAAGATGCTTTTCTTCCCTCTTTCAGCAGTGATAGGGTAATGCTGGCATTTTAAGTTCAAAAGGGATATAAGGAGCTTTGTCTTGTCTTCAAGTGAATATGATAAAATCCTGTATTAAGGAAAGCTGTCAAGCCCATGTGTGAAGTTGTTGAAATCAGAGTTGTGGTACAGGATAATACCAGGATTAAAGATATTCCATCAGGGGGTATATGAATCTGTCTATTTTATGAAGGCATAGGCCAAATTTTCACAAGGTATGCACAGGAGAGTAATTAGCCCATCCTGATAAACGAGTGCTATGTTACAGCTGACAGCAGGACTGGACCTGGGTGCCCATTTGTGTGTGGAAAAACAAGTTGCATGCATGTCCTTAACCCTTGCCCAGGACAAGGGCATTGGAGAAGTCCACCTCCTCTGCATTTCCCCCCTTTCCACCGAGACAAGGGCACTGCAGGGGAGGGACAGAGCCAGCTCCATGCCCCTGCTGCTGTGCACAGCCTGTGCTGCTGGGGTGCCTTCTGCTTTGCGCGGGGTACAGGCTAGTACAGCTGCTGCTGCTGCTTCAATGAACCAATATGAAATTTCCCTCCGTACAGGGCGTTCTCATACTTGTCTCACACCATTCCTGAGTTCACAGACAACTGCCTGATCAACATTATGAAAACTGGGGATGACTTTTATGCTACCAGTGAGACTAACTTCATCAGGAAAATTAACCCGCAGACTCTGGAGACATTAGAGAAGGTATAAATGACTGTCTGTCATTCTGGTTCCTCTTCTGCTAACGAATAAAGTTTCGGGCTGACTCATAAGGATCCTTTAACATGTGCAGGACACAAAACTGGAAAGACACTTCCCTTCTTCTACTGTTCCCTTACTTTTGAAATCACAAAGGGAAATTGTGAAGATACCATATCTTTTAAGAACTTGTGAGTGCAAAATTAAATCCCAGGTAGTTTGGGAGAAGGTGGTCTTTGAGCAATTTCACTTGTACGTAATCAGGTTTCAGGAATAATACCACATATCATGCTTAGGAGATTATTTTGGATTATTTCCATTATTATGCATCTGTAGTTATCAAATGATTTACATAATTAACAATTCAGCAGGTCAGTTATATGACTGCTTTTCAAGTACCTTATGCAAGATATTGGGTAATTATTAAAATGAAAAGTTGTCATGTTAAAATACACAATTGAGATTTTTTTCTGACGTGCAGTACAGTTTGAGTGCAATTCCCAAGCTTTAAATAAAATAGAAATATTTTTGCCCCAGAAGATTGCTAGACTCATAGCCCTGTTAAATAAGCTGCTTTCAGGATGAAGTGGGCATTTGCAGAATAACTTCTTTAGCCAATCCTCCTGTTGTGTTACGCGGCTGCAAGGGAGAAGTGAAGGTAATTCAGATTCCGTAACTTGTTGAATTGGGAAATCATTTGAGTACTTATATAAGAAGTCATTTGGCTTAATTGTTTACATTTTGAGGACTTTTGAAAATGGGGTACCGATAAAAGGCTGCCAGTGCTAAAAAGCTGGTGGATTTGTGGTGTTAACTGAGACTGATTTTAATTCTCTTATGCATCTCTAAAATCTCCTATTGTATCATTTTCCAGGTTGACTACAGCAAATATGTAGCTGTAAATGTGGCAACTTCTCACCCACACTATGACAGTGCTGGAAATGTTCTCAACATGGGTACTTCAATAGTTGATAAAGGGAGGACAAAATACATTATGTTTAAGATTCCTCCCTCTGTGCCAGGTAAGATCTGTCTTTTATCAATATTTTCTAGAAACCTGTCAGCATTTTCTTTTCTTCTGACGTTAAGGGGTTGTGACACAGCTCTTCTAGAAACCAGTGATGTTAATTTTCTTAATTTTAATTTATTGTGAACTTAATGTTAACAGCTTAGCCTGTCTGGGTATATGCTATTACAAAGGTTCATCTTGAATATGGTGTAAACAGGGTATTTTAGTGTGAAGAACATTGCTTTTATAAGAATTCTACTTTGAATATTACTAGAGTCAACTAACTCTTTTAGAAGAATTTCCATTCCCTGTATTGTGATGCATAGAAGGAGGATGAACAGATACAATTTTATCTATCTATCTATCTATCTATATAAATATATATAAATTGAAGTTGTAAATTTTGATTTTCTTCATAAATGAAAATGCTCTTAAAATGCTGATACTGTGATTATAGGGAAGCATAATGCAAAATAGTACCTAATATAGAGTTAATTCCTCTCTAACCTGGCCTACCCTAGACCCTGCTGAAATACTGTTCACAGAACAAATCACTTGCTCTTTTTCCTTTAAGACAATCTTTTTGTGTGTGCGTTGTTGTTTAAAATTAGCTGCTAATGTGATTGAAAGTCTGTGCCTTGGCTGAACAATTAAGAGGCCTTCCACAGCTGAAAGACAAGTTTGAAATTTCTAGCTGGGGCTCAAAGTCAGTATAGATCAAAAAGGAACTTCTGCTTAGAATTTCAAAAACATGGGGTCATTTCAATCCCCCGGTAAAGCTGCTGATTTAATTGAACATCTTTCTCCTCTATGCTGGAACTTGTGAAGACAGTAACCAGTGGAATCAAATGCTAAGATGAGGGGGCTCTGTCTAAATCGATCCAGCATTGTGGTATTACTACGTTCCTTCACTCAGATGCAAACTCCTATGTTAATTCTGCAGGAGTAAACTAACCACCTTCTTAACTGAAATTGCAAATAAAACTGAGAGGAACCTGTTCTTCCCTACTTCATACATGGCAGAAGTTGAAGCACAAGATTGGATAGGAATTTATTATAAATATAATTTTCTTTTTTTATCATTTATACTCAGAAAAAGAAAAGAAGAAATCTTGTTTTAAGCATCTAGAAGTGGTATGCTCCATCCCTTCTCGCTCTCTGCTCCACCCAAGCTACTACCATAGCTTTGGAATCACAGAAAATTACATTATCTTCGTGGAGCAGCCATTCAAACTGGATATTGTCAAAATGGCAACTGCTTACATCCGAGGTGTGAACTGGGCTTCCTGCCTTTCCTATCATAAGGAGGATAAGGTATTTTTCCCAATGCTAAGCAATGGAGTCAGACAGGCCACTGATCTCTTTCACAGTTCTGTTTGTCATCTAGTTCATTAATTTCAGTAATCCCTCTTTTTTTTAACCCTTGACTTTCATGTTGAGCATTTTTTTTAGAAGTTGTATTTTTTTGAATACTATCTCCCATCTCCAGAAATGTCACAAACAAATATCTGATGCTGAAGTGCTTGAGAAAGACAGTAGTTTGGCATTGTTAGAAATTCTGTGTGCTAGCAGAGAAATTCAAAACCAACTAGTGTCTCAGACACGTATAGTTGCTGTGTATTGTGGAAGAGATCTACTCTATCCATTGCATCAGATAGGAGAGCCAAACGGCCAACAAAAGGAGAGTCTTTCACTGTGGCAAATGAGGAAAAAACCTGTTTTCTGAGGACCTTATTTCCACATGCTTTGGCCATCAATAAGTGGGGCATGCTGGGGCAGAGGGCACCCGTACAGCACTGCACAGAGCCTCTGGACTAAGGCAGATTTGTTTAACTTAAAAATAGAGCAGGGGATTTCCCAGGTTTTACAAGAAAACTTCAGCCCTCAGCCTAGCCCAAATAGTAATTTACAGCAGTAAAATGAGTTTAAAGCACTTCCACACTCATTTTACTCTTGCATTTTGTGGTCTTTAGGTTGGAATCTCTTGTCTCCTAGCAGCAAATCCTGAGTTCTTAATATGCTTCAGTAGAAACAGACAATACATTAGAATGTTGATGGCTGCCATTAGAACACAGTTTCCTAAATAACTATTTGCTGATCATTAATGGTTTTAAACAATGTTTCCTGTCTTTCAGACTTGGTTTCACTTTGTAGACAAGAAGACTAAAAAAGAAGTATCCACCAAGTTTTATAGTGATGCTATGGTGGTTTTTCACCATATAAATGCCTATGAAGAGGATGGCCACATTATTTTTGATCTTATTGCCTATACAGACAACAGCTTATATGAGATGTTCTATTTAAAAAAACTGACTGAAGTCTTTGAAGAGAACAAGCTTACCTCCATGCCAACCTGCAAACGATTTGTTGTTCCTCTGCAGTACAATAAGGTAGAAAGAAAACGGCTTTTTAACCTGTTCTTTGATCAGTCATTTTAAATACATCAGTGTGTGTGAATAATGGGCAAATTATTAGTTACAAGCCCTTATGTGCAAATTTCTGATTCTTTAAAAATAGCATATACAGAAAGTGTGCAGGAGTTTTGTTCTGTGTACATATTGTGAGAAATGGCAATGAGCAGCTGGACGTACAGTTACATGGATCTCGGTTCTGATACCATCCGTTATGGAGAACAGAACTATTGGGTGTATGTAACTTCCTTCCCAGTGAGATGATTTGTAAAATGCTATCAAATATGAGCAGATATGTAAACTTGGCTGTTGGCTGGAAGGGCATGCACATGAGGTTTTGCACAATCTGTTTTTTCCACTTCACTGAAAGCTTGTAGGTAATACACATATGCTCCCAACTGTTACAATGGTTTTATTAAAATTAGAAGATTTCATTTAAGTGTGAGATTTACCAGGAAGAGGAAATATTTTCAGTTTAATTTAAAACATTGTTTTACATCATTGTTTGCAGGGAAGATTTTGTACTGCACAGCAACTTGGGTAGGTTTCTGCCTGATACGTTTGGAATGGATACTACTTTTTCTTTCTACATCCTAGAATGGCACTGCTTTGTTCATGTCTCGAGTTATGCAGCAATAACAAAGGATGTGTTGGATCACACCAGCTAGCCAAACTATCCTGAAATCTGAAGAATTGGGCAGTAGCATATTAAAAACAAGAGTGCATTACACTTGTTTTTGCACTTGGTTTATAGCAGGTGCAAAAATCTAACCTCGGTGACTTTTCGTGGGAATTTGATACCTAATTCCTTGAAACCCATCTTCATTAATTCAATACACAAACTATGTAATCCATTTATTGTGCTTCTGGAACATATAGCCACGTCTATCTAAACTTTTCTAAAGGTTTGGTGTGATTCAAAATGATTACTCTGTGTTATATTAAAATCCCCTGAGTATAGCAAGATTTCTAATGAAAAGGTCAGAATCTATTACAAGATAAATGCAATAAGAAGGAACTTCCTGAAGCTGGACTGTTTGTTTGATCCCAATACTGTCTATATTAATATCAAACCTGATGAAAGTTCTAAATTAGAAGCATTTTCTTAGAGACAAATTATTTTTTCAGCATATGTCTCTTTCAGGATGCTGAAGTAGGTTCTAATTTAGTCACACTTCCATCAACCGCAACTGCTGTAAAAGAGAAAGATGGCAGCATCTATTGCCAACCTGAAATACTATGTGAAGGTGAGACATATCCATTGTACAAATCTCAAATATATTCTCTTATGCACACATAGATGCATTCTAATATGCTGAATAGCTGTTCATATATGTAAGATCTTTATAAAGCTAAGAGAAATGGAACTATATTAATTAATGAATTTAGTGTAGATACTGACAATTTCTTTCTCTTCTTTACATCCCTCCTCTGGGTCTGTCCAGTAGTATATGACCCTGAACCCCTCAGATATATATTTATCAAGAGTGAAATCCTTTAAATGTCCAAAGTTACATCCATTTTATATTAATATACGATCCCTAGTCTGATCTTACAACTATTAATATGCTTGCAAATCTACCTGTTATAAGAGTAATTTTAGTTCAATAGGTCTGTTCTACATCATAACTTCAGTTATTGCTGTATTTTATAAAGATTGTGTTTGAAAGTGGATTTTTAAACTTTCAGGGGATAGTAACAGGAATATGTAAAGGACAGGTATTTATCTGAAATGAAAGTAATTTCTTAGAATGGTAGCCTCCAATTGTAGCTCATACGTTTACAACTCATGTATTTACAAAGAATGAAAAAAACAAACAAAAAAATTATGTTTATGTGGCTTAATTATGTTGTGTTAATATCTATCTTCAGCTTTTAAGAAATTCAGACATACAAAATCTATGCCACGCCTGTTTTAAATACTGTCAAGGTTTTTCCACAAGGAAAAACTTCCTGAAGACTGGCAAATGAAAATGTACATTTGAATTATTTTTCTTTTCTCATTAGTATGTCTTGAACTTTATTTTTACCCAGGAATAGAACTGCCTCGCATCAACTATGACTATAATGGCAAAACCTACAAGTATGTCTTTGCAACGGAAGTCCAGTGGAGTCCAGTTCCTACAAAGGTTTGATTAACATTTACAAAGTCAGAAACTATGTTTTTAGAACACAAATCAAATTTAAGCAGTTACATGTAGACCATGCTTCAGCAGTCTGGCCCACAATATAGCCTAATCTGATTCATACATGCAAATTCAAAGTGTGTGGTTCTGAGGCCAGAAATGGAACTCTCACTTCCCACCCCTCCCCGCCCCCCCCCATCAAGTTAAAGCTTCTAAATGATGACACTGCAGTTGGGTACTATGCTCATGAACTTCAGCACGTGAAAGCAGGGAGATGAAAAGTTGGACATGTATGTTAACTTACTTGTAGGGTTAATACAGCCTCACTGGGATGAACTCTGGGAACAATGTATCTTCATTTTACTAGTTGAAAATCTGGAACATTATTATCAGCTGTTAAAAACCATGTAGTTCCATAGGCAGCCGCACAAACGCTTTCTTGCAGATGTGACTTGAGATTGGATTCTTGAGTATTCAAGAGTGTATGTGTTTCTGTCAAAACTTTTCTCATTGGTGGGTCATTCCCATGCAAAGAAACACGAAATGACTAAATTCTTATAAGGGTCAGCTCATGTTGTACCGTTTCCCTCCTGAAGTATTAATAAACTCAGGCTTCTTTAGCCAGCTTTGTACTTCCACAAAGTCTCTTGAACACAATAGTTACCGAGACTCTCACTTTTCTGCTAAATTGGGCTGAACTTCCATAACATGCCAAAAGCTACAAGGGAGAGAGTACGAAAAAGAAGTACTAGACAGACATACATCTGTAATATTTTTTCCCTTTAGGAAACCTAACTTAAAAAAAAAAGTTACTGCAATAGTATCTAATCAATTAAAAATACTAAAACAATACATAGTTTTTCAGAAAGCTTCTATCTTTTGCTAGCTAGTTCTGTATTAGAGGGTAGCAAATGCTTCATTTCTGTATGCATGATGCCAGCTTTTCAGGAGACAGCCTAGAGCACAAATAGATGAAGATGAAAAGTATTAATAGTTAAAGGTAAGAGTATTGTACAGACAAACTCACTTGCTCCATGACAAATAAAGTTCACTGTTGTTTCTTGTATATAATTATCACCGCTGATTACAAAATAAAGCTGGATTTCTGCATGATGCAAGAAAATTTATTGCAGCACATCTGACAGTAGCTCAAACAAATCTGCAAGTTTGTGATTTCCAGTGCAGATAATCCCTGCTTGACTTAAATATAATAAAAAATGCTGTTACAAGATTTTTCTTTCACATCACTTGCTCTTTAATGAATGCAGGCACAACAACAGTCATGTATAATCCTTAGGTAAAGTCTGTCAGTAAAACTGCAGTCAGATTGGTTAGAAAGGAGAATTATTCCAAGTCATCTGCTAATTTGGATAGTTTCATTTTTGTGTAAACATACTTTTTGACTAAAGGTCAAAAGGGAAAAGAATATGACTGCATCGGTATGGGTAGAGAAAAGGCCTTAACAGAACTGAACTGAAAATGCCATACATCCCCACTGGTAATTGGTTTGGCCAGGCACTTGACCCATTAATGAGATGAAAATCTGTACTCTGTTCCTTCAGTAAATACCAGTGTCTGCGTGGAATTCTTGCCCCATTGGTTTAATCTTTACACATCACTATTAATAGCCTTTGTTCTGGCATATATTACCTACTTAACAATAGAAGGCCTTGAGAAATATTGAGGTCACAATAAAAGGAAAATAATTCACAGGATTAGAAAACAGAAGGTTTAAATCCTGTTTCCTGCTTTATTACAGAATTGCAGTGATTTGGCACGAGTCACTTAAATGTTCTAGGCTTTGGACTCTTCCTCTCTATAGTGAGGGCATTATTTATAGTGAAGGTTCTCTCATGATCTGTTAGTGTTTGTAGAACACTAAAAGTCCATTAAATGAAAGGTGCAATTGTAATCTAATGCAATGAAATGAAAAGAACACTCTGTGATTATGCAGCCACTAAGCGTGACTCCAAAGCTGAGCAGGTGTTTCCTTCTTGTGATGACATATGCCTTGTTGCTCCTTAGCTCTTAGCATCGGTCCCCCATGCCGGCAGTCTGTTCATGTTGTACTTTTGGAAGAAAAACCACTGTCTGGGTCACTGACATTTTTCTTTTCTGGTCACAACAATTTAGATTGTAAAACTTAATACCCAGACAAAGGAAATGCTTCATTGGGGAGAGAACCACTGCTGGCCATCTGAGCCCATTTTTGTTCCCAGCCCTGATGCAAGAGAAGAAGATGATGGTAAGATAATAACAACGTTCTGAAAGTTGGGATTACATGAGTTTTGCTTCAAATCTTGCAAGTTTCATTGTTCTTTGTCAAGAAAGCTGGGTTGATGCTTCGACTGTGAGATTAAAATTAGAACCAGCTGTTTTTCTCCTGCAGACAAAGCCCCAAAGCAACAATAGGCCAAAATCAGCTTGTGTGGCCATAAACAATAAAATCAATGCTTAGGACTTTCCAGAGAGCCACATGGAGCTGGGTTTTTCAATAGTTTGGAGCAGCTGAAGCTATGGGAAGTCAGTGTTGTTACAGATGAGAACGTGAAGTGGCACCACAAGTCTCCCTGTACTCTCAATCCAGTTCTGTTCTCAGGTGACTCTTCCCAAAGGCAAATGGCAAACAGTTGAACTCATGAGTCCCAAAACTGCCAGGCCCACAATTTGGTGTGGGTTTGCTTTTTTCCTTCCCAATGAACTGCAGGCCGACCACAAAAAAGCACAGAAGAGAAGCATTCATTAGTTCTTTAGCACTCTCAGTAAACTTCCTGATCTAGTAAGCACTTTTAGTTTGTGTCCTAAAATTCTTAGGCGACAAGAATTGTTTCCTGACAGTGTGATCTCTTCTGCTTGGTGTAACTAGTATGCGCTTCTAATTCTTCATTTGTATGTCACAGGTGTTGTTCTGACCTGTGTTGTGGTGTCTGATCCAAAGAAAGCACCCTTCCTGCTTGTCTTGGATGCTAAAACATTCAGAGAGTTGGGCCGAGCCATAATTGATGTAGAAATGCATCTGGACCTGCATGGAATGTTTATACCACAGAAAGATTTGAAGACTGAGACTGAGTAAAATGCTATTCATCCTGTTACACAGACTGAGACAACCTTCTGTGGTTGTGGGTTAGTGTGGGATATCATTCAGGAACAGCCTTGCCTTATGAAAAGAAATGACTAAATGTAGTGCCTTCAATAACCATATGTAATCTCTTCAAAGAGATAAAAGTAACTTTTATTACAAATAACAAAAGATTGGTATTGAGTGCTAATGTTGTATACAACCCGTGGGGCAGGGAATAGGAGACAAAGGTAACAAGAAATGTTTTATTTGAGTAGAATATAGCTTTCTGAGCAAATGAAGTACTGTATTTAGAGGGTGATGTATGGTATGAGTCACATGTGTCTGCAGCTCATGTAACTTTCACAGACTGTTTCAAGACTGCAATTCATGATGAAAGTTGTCTCCTGCCAGGAACCCTCACGTTAAACTGCCTGCTATGATGCTGATAATTCATGGCAATGCATTTTCTTGGTGCTTGATTTCTTAAACTCTGCTGTAACCAAAGTATTACACTGAGGTGCTACGACTTTCTAATTTAGAACCTAAAAAGCCCTGCTTTGCTAGTAACTTCAGGGTGTATTTTTCCCTTTTATGTTGACAAAACCAAGTAACTTGAAATAGAATATATGGTTTTATGTAGCATTCAATTATACTTTAGTGCTATTCAATCTTAAGGACTTGGTATTTAAATCAGTTTTCCTTGAGGAGAGTATCTGACATGACATTTCAGGTAATTAGATTATTAAATTGTGTAAAAGATAAACAGAAATGTAGTATTTATTAATTTGCTAATAGTGTCTGTTAATAACAGCATGTATATGAATAAGGACAGTGTATTTCTAGCAGAATGCAGATACATATTCAACAAGCTGTTTAAGTAAAGGAATGAAAGGCTTAAGTTAGACCTCATCTGAACTACAAGCTCATGTTGCTATAGCTGAGCATTTGCTTTATTGCCTGCTTAGGAGCATCCATATTCTGACACAGGTTTATCGTTGCCTGTAACAGATGCTTCCCAATAAAAACACCAAACTCTCATTCACAGTCACAATTAAAAAGCGTGTTTCAACATAGCGTTCAAATGCCAAGTATACCGTGGCTGGTTTTTGTTATAGGAAAGGCATCTCCTAATCCCCTGAGTGTATTCCTGTTTTCTGATTTGGGCCATTGATTTTTCTTTAAATGAGAGCTTTTTTTTCTTTTAATTGTATGTTCCTATTGCAGCTAGCTTTACAGGTGGAGGCAATTTTACTCATGGAGAAAACTAGGTGTATTTCCATCCATTTTAGGTGCTTACCTGCTCTGTATGCAATCACCACACTACTCAGGTATTTCTCACTCTTCTGTATACCCACTCTTACAGTGTCTCTGCTGCTCACTGTGTTTTACAGGTAGGAAACAGAATGGAATCATTGTCATTTACTATCTCCTCATCACATCAGGGCTTTGGTGACTTGTTCGTGATTACACAAGATGTTTATGGCAGAGCAGGAATTGAACCAACATCATCCCCCATTCTTGTTTGCTCTGTAACAACTATACCTCCCTTCCTCTGCTTAAGCCTTTACAGTTTATAATATACAGGCTTATTTCTGTACAGGCTACTTTTAATGTAAAAAAAGTTACTGTGGTCAGATCTATAGTTAAAATATGCAGTTTGGAGCATTAAAACTTTTAGGTATTCCATAAAATACAAATAACCATTCCAGTAAGTGTGTCTGCAGAAACTGTAATCTTTTGTGCTTTCAAGACATATTGCCACTACTATTTTAAATAAAATTATCTTCTAAAGAAGAAATTTAATTCCATTTTCGTAAGTAATATGGAATCAGTACTGGAATAGATAACTGACTTCTGATGCTGGCAAAGGACACCAACTGTGGAGTTGTTTCTTTTAATCTGAAAAAGTTTGGATTTAACAAGTCTCCACAAATATTTCTGGAATTGCAAGGTGGTAATGAATCAAAAGTATAACGATTATTATAGATCTCTTTTTAAGAGTTTGTCTCCAGAATTTCTTCTGTAGAATTCATAGTGTTATGTTTTCAGGTGATCACGAGTTTGGATACAGGTGTTACTGGACTTCTGAGGAGCTAATTCTTACTGGCAGAGATGATATGATAGGGGAATATTCATCACAAAAAACAATCGGATTTGTTATCTGCAGTCCAAGAAAGCACACGTGTTATTTGTGTTCATGTATACTGCAGAAAGTAAATTCTAAGAAGTTGTCTTGGGTATGATTTTTTAAACAAAGTGTGCCATAATCCCTTGGTCAGTATTACACACGATTTGATTAGCATCAAGTTTGTAGTCAGGCTGAAGAGAAAAACAGTGATGTAAATCTGGATTTGCCAATCCCAGTATCCTCCGGTGGCAGAGACAACGCAGATAAAACCATATGGCTAATCATGAATTTGTTCAAGAATGTTTTTAGCAGCTGCAATAGTAATCTGACGAAACATTTACCCTGGGTATGGTAATGCACTGTATCATTTCCAGGGTGACAATAACAAGGGGGAATGCATATACGCTTTGCCAAGTGGCTGCAAGGCTTGCGGTTTTTTGTTGTTGTGGTAACATGGCACATGGTAATCAGTCTGTCATTTGGTTTGCTTCTCTGACATCCTTCACTACGAATGAAATCTTGAGGGACAGAAAGGTTTGATTCTTCTTTTGCACCAATTTAAATCATAAATTAGCTCAGTAAAAGTAGTGGAATTGTTGTAATGGCATAAAAAAGAATCTAGATTTAGTGACTGCAAATACAAATAGTAAGGATGGACAGCTGCGTTAAAGGAAAAAAAAAAACATGTTTGGGCAAGAGAATCAGGCCATGGGTATGCATACAATTACTTCAGAGATGTTACAAATGGCCCTCTAGTTGGTAGAGTGGTTTGTTTTGTGGTTGTGGGTTGTTTGTGTTGTTTTCTTTTTCTTTTTTTTTTTTTTTTTATCAACAGGTTTCATTAAATGGAACAAATAACAAAGCATAATAATTAATTTGTTCTCTGGAAGTGGATATTATCTGTTACACCTAATCCCATTGCCCCACATACGCAGCAGGAGGAAGCAGAAACACTGTTTACTAGGACAAGTTAAAAACCAGAAATATGGCTGTGTTTTCCTACATAACAATCTATGCAGGAGGCACAGAAACAAACCAGTGGTTTTAAATAACCAGGCCACTCAATGACATCTTTCCCAATAATTTAAACCGCTGTTCCCTCGGCTATGCAATTACCAAAGTATTAATAACAAGCAAAACACATCTTTCACCCACAGTCAGGATGCCCAGCGCTCTCTGCCTTCATTACCCTCAAAGAGAGCCGTGGATGTGTCCTCTGGATCTATTGTGCGCTTCCTCATTCTGCGCTTGACAGCCTGGATAATTATATACCCAAGCCAGAAGAAGTGGCCTTCTAATATTTTTAAATGGGTATGTTATAACAGTAAGTGATGCAAAGTTGCTGGTGTTTCATGCAGATTAGCATGTTTGCAGGCCTTCCGTCCCACCAGGATGTGAAACACATCCTCTGCTGCTCCTAAAGCTCTGGTTCAAAGCTGCGCAGCAAGCCGAGAGCACAGGACTCCTCTCTGTGACCCCTCTCCCATCAGAAAGCACTTCAGCGAGGGTCAGACTGGAAACGCTGGTTTAAATGGGGCTATTCACGTTCTTCACAAGCAAGCACTGCGTGCAGCGTTGTGACTCCTGGGGTGCACAGGGGTGGCAGGTGCCCCAGCTTAACTCTCCATCTGGAGAACAAAGTTGTGTCTAGCTTGTAGAGGACAACGTTGCCTTTGTAAAGTCATTCATTTCTTTCCTATGCGGACATCGCCAGATACCTTTGTCCTGGTTTTTTATAGTGGTAAACGATGTGGAGACACCATCAAGCAGGATGAGGATGAATTCTAAACCAAATGTTTAAGTTGTCCTCATTTCAAAGGCAGGTATTTTTAAATACCACGCTTGACACCACTGATTTAAAGAACTGCAAAATAGCATGAGCACCACGGCTCCCCGGAGCAGCCCCTCAGAAAACGTTATCCTTCCAGCGGCAGAGTGGGGAGCGCCATGTCCTTCGGGGTGCCACAGCCTGGGGAGTCCCAGATTTCAGGCGCTGGAGCGGGGGCGGCGGGGGCTGCTGCCTTGGCCCATGGATGCTTCTCGAGGGGCCTTCGTGCCGTGCAGCCGCGTTTCGCTCCTGAGGTACCGATGTTGTCAGAGAAAGCATCTAATCGCCTGTTAATCAGCAATTAAGCACGTGAGGGATACTGCCTAAACCCCTGTGAACAGTCCCGAGGACAACCTCTGCCCGCCAGGCGCCAGCTTGCAGCGGGCACCCACCGCAGGGCGCCGCTTGGCTCCGGGCCTCGGGCCTCGGGCCTCGCACCTCGCTCGCTGCCGCTTCCCCTCAGGGCAGGGGGCACACGGCCGGCGGCGCGGGCACGGCGGGAGCTGCGGGGCAGGCACAGCGCGCCCGGGGGCGGCGGGCGGCAGCCCCGGCCCGGCCCGGCTGAGTCAGGCCGCGGGGCCGCCCCGCTCCGCTCCCCCTCCCGCTCCCGCTCCCGCCCCGCAGGGGGAGGCCGGCGGGCGGGGCGGGGGCGGGGCGGCGCGGCGCGGGGCGATGACGTCAGCGGCGGGCTGGCAGCCATGGTGTGCGGGCAGTGACTGAGGCGGCCGGCCCGGCGCGGCGCGGCGCGGCAGCATGTCGGGGCCAAGCGCCGTGTCGGACCCCCAGCACCCGGCGCGGCTGCTGCGGGCCCTCAGCTCCTTCCGCGAGGAGAGCCGCTTCTGCGACGCGCACCTGGTGCTGGAGGGGGAGGAGATCCCGGTGCAGAAGAACATCCTGGCGGCCGCCAGCCCCTACATCAGGTACGGCCGCGGCGGCGCGGCCCGCGGCCTGAGGGGGGGCGCCGGGGCCGAGACCGGGCCTGCAGCCCCCCGGGCGGTGGGGGACGGGCGGCCGCTGCGGGCCGCTGCGGTTACATAAGGAGCGGGCTGGGCCGCTCGGAAGGACGGAGGAGCCGGGGGGGCCGGCGGGGAGGGCGGCTGGCGGCGCCGGGCCGGGGCGGAGCGGGCCTGCCGGGCCCCGGGGCTCGCCGGAGCGCCGGGCTGGGGGCAGCGGCCCGGCCGGCCCCCTGTCTGCCCGCCTGCCTGCCCCCTGCCTGCCCCCGGCCCCCTGCCCGCCCCCTGCCCCCCGGCCGTGCCGCCGAGCCCCCACCCCCGAGTCCGTCCTGCTCTCGACGTTCAACTGCTGCTTTTTTCAGGTTTGAGACGGTTTAACCCATTGGGGGGTGGGGGTGGTAAAAAACCCTGCCCCGAAGGACTGAAGTGCTACCGAGTGCCTGGTGTGACCCAGCGATCCAGAAAACACGAACTTTGGAGGGGGGGCGGCGGGCAAGGGGCAGCAGGGCACTGGGGCGGTGTGACCTGCCAGCCGCCTCTGGGTGCTGGGGCTTGTGGTCCTCAGCTGCACCGAGTCAGCGCTTCGGGATCCGTCTCTTTTCTCCTTAATGTCTTTTAGCAACACAGGGCTCCAGGTTGTGGTTATAGGTTCTGAAGTACGTCAGCTTTTAGTACATCAGCTTTTATGTTTTAAAAAATGGGTTTGTGTCCCCTTGTGCAATACCTGAGAAGGTAACGGGGGAATTGGCAGAGGTGCGGGGGGGCTGCCTGCTCTTGACAGTGGCTGTCGGCAGCATGTGCAGTCAAAACGGTGCAGTTTGACGGTGAGCACTGGGGAGGACAAGCTCTGTTAGCACAGTCAGGGTTTCTGAGGTGGCCTGGCAAACAGTTGATCCTGGACTGTGTTTTCAGCGAAACCCGTTTTATGACAGGTCCTGCTGCAGCAGTTGACAGGAGTCTCAACTTCTCCATCGCACTCAAGAGTCCAGTGACAAAAAAAAATAAAATACGCTTACCATAAAACTTCTATAGTACATATCTGCATGTCAGAAGGGGTAAATGAAACATACAAGCGGTTAATTTCAAAGCGGTTTTATTTTTAAGTCCTACTGTTTGCAGGTAATAAAGACATTAATTTTATCATAGTCTATAAAGTGGGAGCAGACCTTTCAGTATCACCTAAATGCAGGATTATCATAAGTCTGTAGCGGGCTGTTTGTGATGGTTGGGCATTCCTTCCAGTTGTAGCTTCTGTGAAGTTGTCGTAAAACCTGCGTATTTGTGCTGGCTGGGGATGGGGAGGCTGTACGCTGCTCTCCAGAAAAATGCATCTCACTTAAGTCCCGTATTATCATCTGCTTTTACTTAATATGGTGTTTTAGGTGACCATTTGAATACAACTTCATCATGCTCAAGTATAAACATAAACTAAAAATAAATAGAATATTAAATTGGTGATTAACCTTTCAATGGGTGTTGATCGTGGACAGACTTAAAGAAACAGGCATCGGCACCGGTTTTGCTAGCAGAGCTGAGATACGAGATGAAATAAAATTCACAGAGAAGGAAGATCAGCAAGAATTTGCAAAAAAAGATACCATGGAGTCCACATGCTAATAATAAATCTTTTTCACTGCTTGCCTGGAGAAGCAGTTTTGGAAGACTGTGGTGAAAGACAAATCAAAGACGTGAAATTGAAATGAGCCATTGATCCAATACTCTTCAAAATGCCTGAATGCTTTTTAGGTTGCTTGTCATCATATTTTACATGACAGTATGCCATATCTGAAACAAGGTTCAGAAGGGTTGCTCTAGGTGGAAAGAGGTCATATTCTTGGAAAAACTGCTGTTCTGCTGTAACAGCAAGATGAGTTTACAGGAAACGTGCAGTATCTTACTGTGAAAAAGACTACTTAATCAAAATATTTTTGTAAATTATCCTGTGAAGAAGTGCCTTTTCATAGAATTTCATCTTTAGAGTATTGCATTTTGTTCGTCTCTGGAAAAACATACTGGGGAAACATGAGTTAAGCATGTGTGAGGAGTAAGAGTGCCAGACATAACTACGTTAGCAACAAAACTTGTAGTCATTAGAGTTGTGGTTTTTTTAAATTCAAAATTGTTCAGGTTCAGATCCCATGAAGGAACTCATTATCTATGTGTGAAAGTAGGTTACATGCATTAATAAATAAATATGATTAACTTTTTTCTTTTTGAAAGCTTACTCATCTTTTCTCCTTGGGCTTGCAAAGGTTCTTTTAAAGAACCAAAAATACATGTACCTAGTTCTTGTACGGCACATTAAGAAACACATTTTTCTTGCCTACCTTTGCAGAGCCTGATTTTTACCTGTCTCTCTTCTTTTTATCACTCCAGGATCTCTCTCTTAGTCCATCTGGTCTTCACGTTGGGTGGAATTGGTCAGGTGGGTTGCCATTGTCAGAGCATTACGTTTCCAGCCAAAAGTTATGTTTCAGTGGTGCTTTTTGGAGAGAAAATTGATCTCCAGCCTGTATCTAGTCTATGCAAGTCCCATGTATTTTGAGCGTTCAAATAAACGATTGGTTTAGGTTTCTATGTAAAATGTTACTGTTGGAAATTAACGAATTTTATGTCCTTGTATTTTAAGGGTAGATGATTCCAAACCATGCTCTGGTACCAGAGGCTGTTAAAGTCTCCAAATGCCAATTGATTTGGGTTGCTCTCATGTGAAAAATTCCAATACGAAGCTCAGAAAAATCCATTAACTAATTTCAGAAGTAAAACTTGGAAGAAAAATGAGTGGGTATGTGAAACTTAGCAGCGAAGCAGTGGAAGTATGGGTTGGCATGGTGTATCTGGCAATGTCAGTATGTATTGTGGCTGTGGGCAGGTTGGTGGGCGAGTTCAGAAGCTGTGTAGGGTTTGCATGAATGCTGAGTTTAGGGTGTGAGTAGGAAAATAAGTAGGCACGGACTTTCTGAGGGGGTGGTTGGGTGTGAACAGAGTCTGTGTGCGCTGAAGGATTTGTGCAGCCACAGAGAGAGGAGCGTTACCTGTTTTTTAGTTTTGCATGGAAGCTGTTTGGCTGACTGGTTATGAGTAGGACACTTGTAAATTATAGTGATGTGGCTTCCCTCTGGTTATTTGGCAACTGAATTATCCATGCAGCTCAAAAAAGGCAGCTTCAGTGGGGAGAGGACAGAAGACATGAAAGGGACACAGGAGCAAGTGGAGATGTTACTGGTGCCATGGGTCCCATCTGTCTGTCTTGTCCATAGGCTAGCTTCTGCAAGTACAGGAGGAAAAAAAGGGGGGGAAGAAAAAAAAAGAGCCTCTTTTATGAATAAATGTTCAGTCTGTGGGACCAGTAAGACTTAATTTTTGTGGTAGTTTGCTTCTTGAGGTCATGCCTCAGCTGCTTAATGCCAAGTTGCTTGTAGCAGTCTGAGGGCAGCGAGGTCTGGGGGGGTTTGTGTGAATTGCTATAGAATTGCCTTATATGTCCAGGCTTATCTAATCCCTCTGTGTGCCCCTGGAGCAAATCCTGTCCTTTACAAAACAGAAGTCTTTCTGTCTCTCTCTAACATCTTGTGGTATGTTTCTGAGCCTGAGAAAAGGAGAATTCCTCAGGAAGAAACTGCCATAGGACAGAGTGTGGTTTGGCTCAAAGTGAAGCTGCTGTGCATCCCAGAAAAGTTAAATTCGAGCCAGGTTAGCTCTTGATTTTTTTTCTTCTTTAACAAATTGGCCAGAAGCCTGCACTGTTTTTCAGCATTGTTTTGCCTGGTGGTTGCCCTGATGTAGATACAGTACTGTTGCCCTGGTGTAATTTATTTCGTTTGTGAGCTTAGCGTAAATTACAGTGGCATAAGAGTGCTTTTACCAGAATAAACCGCTAGTAAGTTTGGTGTAAGCTGTAGCGTGTATCTGGAAAACTTCTATGGGATAGATTTGGTCCTGGTATCCTCAGCAGCAGCAGCGGATGTTCTCATCTGAACAGATCTGTCACTATCTGGCATGATTTGTTCCTGGCCAGCTGAAACTTGCAACTCTTAATATTTTGCTAACTTAACAGTCTGCCTGCCTGTATTGTAGGGAGCATGTGGGAACTACCTTCACGAAGAGGATATTTAATTTAAGCTCAGATTCTTAGATTAACTTAATGTTGTTATGCCGGAATTGTACTGCTGTATTAGAAATTAAATTTAGACTTTTTTGTTACCTCAGCAAGTTTTACCTTTGGTTTTCATGCATCTGCATGAACAGATTACAGATGGGTGTATGTATTCTATACCCTTCCCCAACGCTTTTCTAACTTGGTAACGGACTAGTAACCATATTTTCATCTTTTTCCAGGTGAGCATAATAAAGCTAAACAAAAATAAAATGTAAAATTAAGTTCACATTATTTTCAATTTACTTGTAAGTAGCTGTACTTCTTGTAAACGGATTTTGGTGAGAAATAACCTTGACAGCCTTTGCATCTTCTCACTTGTGCTGTTCAACTTGCCAATACCCCTAAAACATTGCAGGTCTTGTAAGACTCTTACACAGCCGCAAAATGCTCAGTGCTGAAATAGGCTTCCGTGGTGTGGTGGGACGTGTCCCCCATCGCCGAACTCTCGTCCTTTCCTCTGCGTCCTGGCACTTGGAAGTGTTTTGAGTTGTCTTGAACCTGTGAGAAGGCAGTCTGCTGAGGCATGGTCTTCGTCTGTCGGTGAGCATCCCCGACCGCTGGTGTGAAAAGCGGGAGACGGGACACCCGTTCTGCAGCGCGCTGAAAAGGTGTGGCTTGGCGGTGGCTGTAACACTTGATAGACAAATAAGTAACGTAGAGCGAGGCAAGGTGGAAGCCGAGGCGTGCCAGCAGCTTGTGCAGTTTATTTCCTGATACCTGTTTGGTTTTTATTGGCATTTATAGAGAGCCTATAGTGTTTTAAAACTTTTTTTGCTGTTTGGGACTAGTACTGAAGTCACGAATACAAACCACTGCTGAAGCTGGGAGGTATTTGCTTGTCAGGATCCTGTGCTCTCGAGTTCTGGTTTAGCCAAATAGCGCTGTGTTTGTGCCAGGGCTTGTTCCCTCTCCACTGGGCGTGCAGGGCACTGTTGTGGTAACTGCTGTATCCAGGAGGGCTCTAAAGTCGTATTGTCTTCGAGGTTTCTTATGAGAAGTTTGTTGCTGGCAGTCTCCTGGGAACTTTGCAGGCTGCCCTGGCAGCAGGAAGTCAGGAACAAATCAGGCCAGAACTCTCTTCCAGGCTGTTGAAGCTTTTCCAATTAAAGGGTTTTTTTAAAGTAGACGTAGTTTGGTTTTGGTTTAGTTTCATTTTTTAAAAACCAAGATTGTCACCTGTGATGTTTAGTGATGACTGAGTTGTAAACTCTCTGTAACTTTGAGAAGGAATAAATCAAGATAGTTACCTTGCCCAGAAACTCTCTACCTGGCATAACTCAGGACAAGTGCCTAAATGCGTGTTATATTTGAATAAATAGTTGGGGGGCAACAGTGATAAAGGTAGGTGGAAAGCTTATGGTTTAGAAAGGGATTTAAAAATCACTATAGCAGGCTTGAATGGGGAGTTGTTAATTGTATTCCTGCTCCAACAAGCCCCTAAAGATGGCCTGAAGGGAGGAAGCAATAAGGCTCTTACCCAGCTCAAAATAGTGAGAAAATACAGTTGGGCTGCTCCTACATGTCAGGCAAGGGGAGAACTGGAAATCAGGGCATCTTGTTTATGCAGGAGAGCTTGAGATGAAATTTCTTGTCCTTTCTTTGTATCTGAGGACGTGCAGTTCGTCTGCATGCCTGATGTAAGGGGCAAGTCGGGGTGGGAGGAGGTGTGGCAGGATGGAGCTGCTTGGGATGTCTGGGTAATTTATACTCTGTAGGTTGCCTTTACACCTGCGCTAATTGCCTTGTTTGGCAAAACATGTATTATTAAAAGAACTTTTAATAATTTTTCGTGCACTCTTTAAAATGTATTTTGTGGCAGGAGCAGGGCTGCTCTGAAGGTGTGAAGATGCTCATGTGTCTGGAGAAAGATCTGAGTTGATGAGTCTGGACTTCTTGATTGGTGTTTTGGTTTCTGGTGGTTTGTTGGGTTTTTTTTTTTCTTTGAACCTGTTTTGTTTCCATTGGTCTCAACTGCTCTTACAAAAGTAGCTTCCTCCTCCTGTAGACTGACAAACATGAAAAGATTTGAAGAATTTGTTCCTTCACTCTCTGTCCAGACCTCTTCCTCTTTCTTATTGTACAAAGCTTTCACTGTGTCCTGGTACTGAGTATCAGTGCAGTGTTACCTATACATAGGGGAGCCTTCAGCCTCTCGTTTGTCCGCTGTATTGTATCTATGCCACTGCTTAATTATTTCCAAGAAAACGACAAGAAGAACAAAATCACTGTTTGTGGACAGGTCTGAAATCACTTGTTGCCTATCAAGGAAATACATTCTTAATACCACATAGTTAAGCAGCTGGCTTATGTCTTCAGGCACATTGGTTTACATCTCCTGAATGACTTTAAGCTGCCTAGTACAGCTCTTGTTATTGTTTATGGACGCGGTTAGTGCTCTGAGCTGCACGCTCTTGGCTCTTCCTTCTTGTGCTGGTGAAATCCACGCTCCTGGTTTCTTTTTCCTCTTGGCAGTGTCGTTGTCTTGCAGATCTCCAATTTCCAACTCCCAGTGTGTCTAGAGTTCTGGTGCCTCTCTTGGTTGGATTCCCAAAGAAACACAACACTTGTCCCATCTTCCAGCTGTCCCGCGACACTACTCATACACTCGTAATTTTGTCCATTTGACTTCATACTGATCGGTGGTTATGAAAATCTTTCCCTGACTCAGCTTATTTCTCCCATGTGCTATAATGATAGGTGAGGTATAAAAACCTGATTAAACAAAGTTTTCTTAGCATGTTCGTTGGTGTTTTCCAAATAATGATTTTAGTAAATCACAGGAATGTTTGGATCATTAGAGACAAGCTACAGAGCATTGCATTTCTTAAATATGTTTAATGGTAAGGTAAACAGCATGGGTATGGTACTGTACTTGTTCCTTCTAAAAAAGCATTTTTAACAAATTTAAAAGCAGAGTTACTTTGAAAGAAGATGTATTTTTGAGTAAAATACAATTCATTTTTTAGTTTAAAACTGTATTCCACAAATGTCATCCTTTGCATTTCTGAGGAAGTCCTAGTTCCAAACTGCTACCTAATAGGTCTAACGCTGCTGTTTAGGAGAAGGCTAAGTTTTCAGCTGATGTGGACTGGAAATCTCATGAATCATCTATGTAGTAAGTGAACCTGAATGTCGTGTAGCACACAAATGGTGTAAATATGATACAGATTTAGTTACTTAATGAGATGCTTTGATAAGTGTTCCATCTGAGTTAGCCTGCAGCCCGCAGAGGATCAGAGATTAGATATGGTTTTTCCCCAGCTTTTAAAAACAAAGAAAGAAGAAGAAAAAAGCCCCAAACCACCTTTCTAAACGCAGTGGCAGGTATTTCTGATGCAGGAAGGTACATAATAGGTCTGTGCCTCATGTGAAAGGAGCCGAACGTGTGTGGCGGCTGGGCCAGGTCTGCTCAGCTACGCGCACTGGTGGGGCCAAGCTGCGCTTTACGCCGCGTACGAGGTGCATGGCACGAGCTGTCTGTGCCCAGCAGCCAGCTCATCTGCATTGCTCGTGTTTGACTTGTTGGTAAGCTCAGCTGGTACAGTTGCTTTGTTGTTTTCCGAGCTGGCTAAAAAAACCCCAAAGTCAAATGAAATGGCCAGTACTTACTGCTGCTGAGGAGCGCTGCGGGTCCGTTCCTGGGGACTGTGTCAAGTGCGCGTTCTGTCTGATTGGGGCTAGCGCTCGTGTTTAGGCAAGATGTTCTTTCTGGTTGAGGGTAGATTTCCAATTTAGATTACAGTCTAGCTCTGGATGAGCTCAGTGTAGTCGGAGTAACTTCAGATTTTCAGGGTAAACAAGCTGTTCATTGAGGGAAGCCCGTGAGCCCTGTACGTGTCCCCTGTGCTGCTCGGAAGGAATTGCGTTGTTCTCTTTCTTGGCAGGGGGAGGGATGGGGGCGAGGGGAGGGGGAAAGCGCTGTGTTTTTGCCTGACTTAATTTTTTCAGCTTAAACAGTTGGACAGTTTATTCCTAATTGTTGTTACTCTTCAACCAAGCAAAGCAACTTTTGCAGGTTTTTGTGCTGAGCTGTTAGGTGGACTGCTTTGCCTTGGGACCTGAAGTTGCAGTTACAGATCATCTTAAGAAGAGAGACAAACGAGAGGCAAAGCCAAAATCCTCTGAGAGCTGGCACCCTTTGCAGGGTGTGGTGAAGACTGTCTTTTATGTGTGGTGCTAAGGGCCAGGGTGCGACCTCAAAGAAAGCCTTCTGATTTGGTTGTAAAATATCTTTTTGGAGGATGGTAGTGGGTGGAGTGAACTGCTGCATCATGTTTTTGTGTCTGACCTGTTTAATAATGTGATTATTAAGGGTTTTTTGCACGCAGAAAGACCAGTATTCATGGGAGAAAATGTTGCAGGGGCAAAGGCAGACAAATGAAAAAACTTCACCATTCAAATGGTCAGCTCTGAGTAGGACTTCAAATAGATTTTACATGGAAAGCTTGTACTTGAAAGACTCAAACCTACATAAGGAAGGCCAGGTCAGGAGGAGACTAAATTGACCTGATCTGTGCATCAAAAGCAGAGTTTTAAAGTTTTCTCCTTACTGATGCAAAATCTCAAAGCACTCACTTGTCATTTTTGGGACCGAGTCATCCTTGTGACCCTGTTTTTGGTTTGGTGCATGTCTTTGCTGGAAACAGTTGTTGGAGGTAGAACTTCATTTTAAAGCACTAGCGCAGGTAAAAGATACATCGTCAAAACCCCATTTTATTACTCTTTGGTTTGGAAGGATGGCTTTGCTCTCTAAATACTAAGGTTTGCTAGTGTGGCAATATTGGCAGAGCTTGTGTAGACTAGCCCTTATGGTTAATCTGGAGCAAAGTCAGTAATTTGGAAAGATGGGTCCTTTCAAAAAGGCAGCTGTTTCCCTCTGCCTCCTACAGTTTGGTTCCTGACACCCTGCTACAGCTGTGTAAGTAGGTCAGCAAGCTGTGTTGTTTGCAGTGTGGTGACGTGAGAGCAGGTAAGTTTAGTGTTGCAAAGCATCAAAACCAAAGCGTCTGTCTTTTGTTTCCCAGAGTTTCTGATTGTTGTTCACTGTAAATATCATAAACCTGCTCGAGGTAGATGTGGTCCAGAGCATTCCCCTTTACAAAGGCACAGGCTTTGCAGGCAGATGTTCTCTTTACTTGTTCAGGTACCAGTATACCAGTGCCCTAAGGATTAAAGCATTCCAAGAGTTTATACTGTTGTTTTCTTTATAACTAGTGTCAGTACTGTAGAAACACATCAGTTATCTTTTCATAACAGTTTACAATCAAGGCAGACATTTTAAAGATAAAAACATTCCCATAGAATTATGTCTGACTCAGGGAAAGGAGTGTTATCAGTGGTGGCTGAATTCTTTGTTTTGATTTTCGTTTTGTTTGTTTTTCTGTTTGGCTGGGTGTTTTAAAATTATTATTACCCTTCCTGTAAACTGTCAACTGTAAAAGATAGGAAAAACAAGTTTTCAGACACATAGACCCTTTCTCAGTGTGCTTCTCCTGCATCTAAACTGTCCACAACTGCTCCCACGTGGACCTGGCTGTAAGGTTGGAAGTATGACTTGTGTTTTTCTTTGTTTTGCTCTTTTAAAATGAGGTGTAACTTCCAAGATCCATCTTAATTTAACAAGAGCCATGGACAGTCCTAAATTTAGCTGTTGAGTGTTTGTTGTTGTTGTTTTTCTTGGGTTTGTTTGGTTTTTTTTAATTAATTGAATCTGGATTATGCCTTTAGATGTGAATTGTGACCCTAGCAATACCAACACTTCTTCTGAAGCCTTTGTTTTCATTTCAGTGATTTATGTTGCCTATATTGTTGCTTACAGATACAGAAGAGGTATTGGATTTTTTTTCCTCATTCTGCCTTATGTAGTGTCATTTGAGATGACTCACTAGGATTGTATTCCTTAAGTGATGTGGAAGAGCAGATTCCAAATTTGTCATGCAGACACACAACATCAAAACACTAGGTAAACCCAGTTGTTCTTCGGCCACTTGCTCAAGGTGTAGTGTGTGCCAAGCAGTTTACCTGACCAGGGACGAGAGGTTGGGGTAGATGTTACACATTTATAGAACACGGTTTATGTTACTGGAAGTATCTTCAACTTACAGTGATGATCTGCTTAATTAAAAAATGGAAGACATTGCTTTAAAACATATGTGGAGTCAAGCTGCTCAAAATTAAATTACTTAAGAAAACAAGATGAAGAAGTTGCCTTGTTTTGTTTCCCCCAGCTCTGTATGCATCTCAGCTGTGCTCTGCTCCCAGCTAATGGGTTTTCTGGTTGGCACCGAGGGCTTTATTTCCTTCTAACTCTTGATGTTGTGGTCTTTCATCTGAATTAAGGAAGACTGAGGCAGCCTTTTCTGCTGTGGTTTGGCAGCTTAGAGTGCTTTTAAAGTAATTAGAAATGTTGTCCAGTGTAGGAAGCTCCGAGATGCATGTGTTAGAAGCAGCCGACCTGCAGTTGGGCACATCTCGGCACCTTGGATTGCTGATGGCCATTCCCAGCTTTCGGATGCACAAATCATGGGCTGAGTAAATCACCATGGGGAAGAGCATGGTGGAAAGAAGCCATCCTCCATCCTGGGGTACTGACAGATTGGAAAATCTCTGCTGAAGCGTAGCTAGAAACTGTTTTTGTAAAGTGAAATTTGGTGGAGGCCCAGGGTTAAATGTTTCATTACATGCTCTCGGCTCTGTCTTTCTAAATTGGGAATAAATGTGTTTTGAAACTTTCTTGTTCTGTCTATTGCATGTGTTATGACAAGGATGCCCAGACCTGGGTTTCCTCGTGAGGTGTGGGTGCAGGTAACAGCTGATGCTGGGTGATGCAAGAGGAGGCATGGCTCTTTGTGCTCTGCTGACATACCTCCTACTTTTTTCTCCTCCTTCAGCTTTCTTTCCACATTAGACTTACAATTTTCTATCTTAAACTTTTTGAGCCCCATACCTGGTTATGACCTTGCATCATTTTCTTTCCCCCCTTCTTCCCAACAGCCAGTAGCTGTCCTGCAGAACCTGGCTTGAGTGCCAAGGAGTGCCTCTAGCTGCTGTTTAGGAATGGTTCTTGTGTTGCAGCTCATAAATCTTCATACCAAAATAAAAACCCTAGTAGCCTATTAACTAACAAATTGGTGTGACAGATGGATAACTATTGCTTCTCAGGACAGATGATGGGAGCAGAGCTTAGTCTGAACAGGGATGCATTTGCCTAAGGTGAATGTTGACCTACATGTGAGTATCTATAACTTTGAAATCAATCAATTTGTTCTCAGGGTTATTTTTCTACTTGCAGTTTGTGGTTTTGCCTTGCATCAGTGGCTGGCTTGTTTCTTTTCAGGTTAACAGCTGTTGATACCTGGAAAAGTACACAGTAATTAGAGGATCTAGCCTGATAAGACCCCAAAACTCTGAACAACACTTTCTTGTTACCAGGAGGCGTCAGCGTAAAGTCCACGCAATGAGGTGATTTAGCTTGGGTGTGTACAGGTGATGCTAAGATGAAAGTGAGTGATAAATAGCACTAGTTCTTTTCCTAATTTCCCCATGAGTGCTGGCATGTAGTGTTTATTGTATGCCTTGCATCTGTTTTAATCCCCACAACATGTTGGACTACCCAGGTTCGGTGTAGATACTACGAGGTATTTGACCATACCAGCTACTCATAGGTACCCGATACGTGTGAGATCGAGATACCATCTGACTGTCTCTCTTTTGTGGTAAAGAAAGCCAGACACTGTAAACCTTGATACATTTTATGTTAAATTAAAAGCAAATAGTTTCATCCCAGGGAACAAGATGAAGCTTCCATTACAAACCAAGAAACCGAAAACTTGAGCATGGTTGGCATCGTGAAAGTTGAGGTAGTTTGGATAGATGTGAAAATGTGTGTAAAGAAGCCTTGGCACTGTGTTAGTTGAAAATGTGTGTTACTCTGGATCTGTACGCTCTTTCATTCGGAGCTTGAAGGCGTGAAGAGTGCACATTCCACACGGGCAGGGATGGCCTGAGCTGAGATACACACTGTACGGTGCTGCCAGAGATGTATATTCGGTTTAGAAGTTTTCAGCTGACGCATTGCACATCGGTGTCGGCTCTTGCAGCATGCTCTTGATCGGAACTCACTGAGGCTGTTTATAGAACAGGCTTAATTTTTCTAATCTTCCAAGTGTTGGGAAATAAACAATTTCCTAATCTGTATTATATCGTCGTCGTTATTTGCATTGTCCCTTGTGCCAGGTGCTGTACAAACAGAGTGAACCAGCTTAGCTTCAGCCCTCGTGCAGTCGTGTGTGTGCATCAGGGCAGCATCCCCTCCCAGGGTGTTCCGCTCGCAGGCGGCGGGTCTCTGGCAGTGCAGGAAAGTGATGTCAAAACAGGACCACCAACATGGTTAACTTCGGGGCTAAAATCGCCGTCCTCACTCACAGTTAAAATCATAGCCTGTAAAGGGCTATTTTTATTTGATGTGAGTTATATCTTATTTTGTGAGAAACTAAATTATTCTGATATGGGTAAGTGAAGCAGAAGCTGCCCTCGGCTAAGCCCTGTTGATGTGTTTCCTTGGTACGAGTGTGGATAGTGGAAGACTGCGACAAACTGGACGCTCTCAGCTTAGCAAAGCCGCAGCTTTTCACATGAAGAAACTAATTCTATCTAAGAATATATTCAAATGAAAATTAAAAGAGTTTTAAGGCTTTTATTTGAATGTGCTGTGATACAGATGTAGATACCTATATATACATAGAGGTAGCGAAACAAGTTTTCTGGTCTTTATATAAGGTATTCTTCATTGCCTGAAGCATGGGGAAAAACAAACCTGCTCCCTTTTGGACACTTGAAGTTGTCTTTCCTGGAAAAAGGGTTTGCAGTAACAGAGGACGGAAAGCAAAGCTGCCTGCTGTATTGTTGTTGTTATTATTGTTTCCTCATCTTTTCCCCCAGCCCCCCTCCATTCTGTTGAAAGGCACATCAAACTGTTCCTGGTATATTTAAAGAAGTTGCTCATAAGCGAAGTGTCTGCTGATGTAGATGAATATTTAAAGCTCAGCTGAGCAGCACATGGGCTGTTTCCTACAACTGTGAGTACACAGTTTGGTTCCAGCCAGGAATAGCATTGGGCCGATAACATCATAAACTGCACAAAATGGTAACGCAATCCAAATATTTGTGCTGCCAGTATATATTCCGATCACATCTGCTCCCTGTAATTATTTTTTTCTTGGTAAAGTATTCTTTGTTTGGAGGTGTTTTTTTTTCCCCACCTTTTTCAAAGCAGGGTCTTGTGTTTCATCTGTCAGCAGAGCTGCTGTTCTGTTTGAAGTTCTGTGCAAAGTTTTTGAATGTTTGTGATGAACGAGCTGTGAAAAAATTACTTTAGCCCTTTGATGCTGTGGGTAGTTTGCAAGGCTAACATGTGCAGTTTGGAAATGTGACAAGCAATATTAGAGACCATACACGCATCCCTTTCATGCTAATTTGAGAGACAATTTTCACATCATATTATAAGGTTTTAATATCTCTGTTAGAGCTCAAGTGATCCATAGCTAGCATTTGTTTCCTCAGAAAACTGAGAGCATGCAGTGCCCGGATTGTGAGCTTTTTTTTTCTTTTCTTTTCTTCTTAGAACAAAATTGAATTATAATCCTCCAAAGGATGATGGCTCAACATACAAGATTGAACTTGAAGGGATATCTGTTGATATCATGAAAGAGATACTAGATTACATCTTCAGTGGGCAGGTACGGTATTAAAAAAAAAACAACAACCTAGAAGGAAATTGAACTATTTGGCAAAATAACTTGGGTTTTAACACTGCTGTCTGGAAAGATAAGCCTGTTGAGGTTTAGAGCGTTCGATAAAACTTCCACAAAGCAGTATATCGCAGTGGGGCTGTGCGTGTGAAGTAGAGGCAATAGATGCTGCAGGGGTTGGCTCTGCTCTTCTCATGCAGTGAGGGAGGACTCTAAAAAGAGTCAAACACTTGTATTAAAATTTGTGGCTACCTTCAGTAACCTACTTTAAAACATGCGGCCTTTGACAGCTGTAAAAGAGAGCTGGCCTGATAGCAGTAGAGATTGAGACCCTGTCGCTGAACATTACAGTCCACCAGGCATCCTCCCTTCCTGGCCCTCGTGCCCACCTCTCCGCCTCTTGTTGCTGACAGCGTGCCCTTCAGATCTCTCTGCCTGCCAGTAGCTTTAGCAGGAATTCAAGTTGTTGTGGTTTTATTTGGAGCCACGGTGAGATTGCTGAATGGGTTTAACTTTCAGCGGAAAAAGAAAAAGCAGATGTGGCTTGAAATTCTCTTCTGGACATGCATTTTAAAAATTTATTTATTGCAGCAAAATTCATTTTCGGTTCCAAGGTTAGATGAGCAATTTTATGGTTACTTTGGATGCAAAACTCTGCTTATACACCTTCTGTCAAATACCTTTCCAGCCCTGTGTTAATTCATAAACGTGTAGTAGTTGCATTAGTTTCTTGTAATTTTTACACTGACATTAATACTCCATTTCTCAGCCACTGGGAATGAGTGTAATGAATGCGGACATGTCATGAAACAAATGAGTGATAGTAGCTATAACTTCTAAATTAATTCTTGCAGATCAGGCTAAATGAAGAAACTATCCAAGATGTGGTACAGGCAGCTGATCTCCTGCTGCTTACAGACTTAAAAACTCTCTGCTGTGAGTTTTTAGAAGGTTGCATAGCTGCTGAGAACTGTATTGGTATTCGGGACTTTGCACTGCACTATTGTTTGCATCATGTTCACTACCTTGCCTCAGAGTATCTGGAAACTCACTTTCGAGATGTCAGCAGCACAGAGGAATTCTTGGAACTGACTCCTCAAAAACTGAAAGAAGTGCTGTCGATGGAAAAGCTCAATGTTGGAAACGAAAGATATGTCTTTGAAGCGGTGATTAGATGGATTTCTCATGATTCAGACTCGAGAAAGGTCAGGACATCTAAATGTTTGTATTTTGAACGTGGCCCAAATCAGTATTTGTTCTAATTGGTGGGAAGTAGATAACGTTTCTTTCAGGGCTAATCTTGAACTTACAGAGTTAGTTGAATTTTAGCTGAAGTGCAGCCAGTGGGATTGCAGTGAAAGGGTGACAGCTGTGTTGATGATGTATTATCTTCTGCCTTTATTATTTAATAAGCATTAAGAAAATACTTTTTTTGGCATTTGATGATATAATCTTGTTGTTTTGGAGAGAAAGCAAGTATCATGTTTGTAGTGAAACTTTGAAGACTTTATGCATTTTCTTAATAACACTGTGTGGTAGATTTTGGTATTACTTCCGAATATCAAAAACTCTTTAAAGTTATTGGTAATGATAGACGCACCTGTATGTAACAAGTGGCTTAGCACTGTTCTGTAAAGTTTGGGGGATTTTCTACAATTTATCTCTTTCTGTAGGTTCACATGAAGGATGTCATGTCAGCAGTGTGGGTTTCCGGCTTAGATGCGGCGTATTTACGTGAGCAGATGATGAGCGAACCACTGGTACGGGAGATCGTCAAAGAATGCAACAATATTCCCCTCACGGCGCCCCAGCAGGGAGAGGCGATGCTGGCCTCCTTCAAGCCCCGGGGCTACTCGGAGTGTATAGTGACTGTTGGTGGAGAAGAACGAGTGTGAGTATGAAGTGGCATTGCAGGTTGTCACAGCTGGTAAAAATACAAGTGGCTGGCATTCATGGCACGTCTGCAAAACACAGCGCGGGGAGAGTACGTGTGCCTAATGGGCTTATTACTCTATCATTTGAGTTTGTTTTTAAGTTGTTCAGGCAACTAAAATAACTTTGTGAATGATTCAGCAATAGTTGTTTTTGTGGTGAGTTTCTGACATTCAACGTCTACTAGACTTGGAGTAGGACATGTTTCTTCATTGTGTTGACTGTCTTATAGACGTCACTCAAAATAAGCCCAGAATGTTGGAGAAACACTTTTCTAATGCTCTGAAAAGCATCTCTATTAAGTGTTAAAAATAACAAACATCTGCTTTAACTGTTTTGTTTTTAATAGCTGTGGTTCCAAAAAAAATTTCGTTACTGGTGCATCTGAGATGCCAGGTGAAAATTCTTGTTCCACGCAATTTTCCCTTTCTGTCTTGAGTACACCTTGGGCTAGAGGGTTTTTTCCTGTTCAAATAAAATTAGCACTTAGATATTTGCTCTTTATAGAAGAGTAATAAAATACTCAAATAACATTTTGCACATCAGTGTTTGAATCGCTTTACTTGAACGTTACTGTCTGTCAGTTCTTTTTAGTTTGTTCAAAGTTCCTTCATAAAAAAAACGTTGTAGGCAGATCCAGCACGAATGAAGCGCATCTGCTTTTTATGTCTCCAGTCTGTACAAAACTCAGTTTACACACGTTTGGTTTGGGGGTCTTCACCTTACCAGGGAAGTGCCACGCATTATGAATAGATGTTAAAACATGAACAAGCAAGCTTTGGACACAAGTTGTTTACAGTGAACTTGTAAAACTCTGTCTTGTCTTTCTGTTTTTGTTTGTTCCCTTCCCACCCTGCGTTCAGATCACGGAAACCAACCTCAGTGATGCGGTGTATGTGTCCTCTTTATGATCCCAATAGACAGCTCTGGATTGAACTTGCTCCTATGAGTATTCCAAGGATCAATCATGGAGTATTGTCAGCAGGTAAAGGGGAACTTTATATATTGTAAATTCAATATTACGAAAACTTACCAGTGCCTCGAAATCTGAGATACAGCTAAGATTGACTGCACTGGGGTTATTTCATGCTTCCCCTTTGTCTGCCCAAAACTTTACTTGATTCTGTGAAAATCCCTGTCATCTGAGTGTCTTAAATCACTATTCCCGCAACATCTTGTGGGAATCTGCTACGTCTGTCTCTCCAGGAGTATTTCATGTTTTAAGTAAACTCTAGTTGCTGCATCACTGAATATGTTGAAGAGTATCTGCAGGGGTAGACTTGAGTCCAGATTTATGTATGGGCTTTACCTTCTCCAGTCCAGAGTTTGACCTGTGACTGGTCTGAATCTCTTAGCGAATTCCAGGATACAGCTCATCAGTCACGTTATCTTGCACAGTGTACAGGTGTGAGTCCTGTTTTTAAGATCATGTTACAATTTGTTTTACAGAAGGATTTTTATTTGTGCTTGGTGGTCAGGATGAAAACAAGGGAACGCTAAGCTCTGGAGAGAAATATGATCCAGATACCAATTCATGGAGTTCCTTACCACCAATGAATGAGGCAAGATCTCTATCTAACTGTTGGGATTTAAGTTTTTACTTTGGCAAAATGTTCCTTTTCTTCTGCAAAATTTTATTCTGAATCTCCAGTCACTTGCACCTTGCATATTCAGAATCATGCTACAGACTGACTGCTGTTTATATCCCATTGTTACACTTCTGGTCCGATACTTTCCGCCGGATCTGGAAAAACTAAACAGTTAGTGAAGAGTTAGCTGTAAAGATGAACAGCAAAATTTCAGGAATTTCATAATGCATCAGTCATATAGTATGCTTAATGTTCTGCATGTACTGGCCTTCTAAAACAAGAGAGTCCTTAAGTGGACAAAGGGATCAGAATGTACAGAACAGACGGACAGAGGACTGGCTAACATACAGAACTTGGCTTGCACAGACATATTTAGGTTTGATTTGAGTTAATGCTTCCTTCATATTTGCATTCCATCAAAAACTAACAGTCTATTATTTGTAAACATTTATCCTTAATACACCTGGGTTTTTATCTTCTTAAATCAGCATAGGGTGTTTATTAAGAAATTGTTGCTTTGCCACAGGATTTTCCTCATTACCGTCTCTGGTTGGCAGAGGCCTGTAGTTTTGGCCACGTTTGTAGTTATGATGCATTGAGTTTTCTGCTTACTGTGAGTAAGACTTGACGATACATGATGTTTCCTGTTTGCTGTGAGATTGAGGGTAGCTGTGCTTCTACACACGAAATAGAAGAGCTGCCTTTTCGCAGGTAACGGGTTCGAGTTTTGCTTCTGAAAGCAACAGCTTCGTTGTGGAGACCACTACTACGCAAACTGAAATATGGCCAAGCTGTTCTTATGTTTCTGTGCAGTCTCTTTGGCTTTTGCTGCTCTATCTTTTTTGAATATTCCTCCTTTTATTTAGTTGAATGAATTAATAATCTTACTCTGGAGTTTAGGACTTCATCATTTAAAAAAAAAACACAAACAAAACCCAGGCATAATACCAGTATCGCTTTCCAGACAGGTGTGCTGAAAAAAAAAGATTGTATAGATTTATTCACGATGGCAGTTATGTTTTACAACGTTGACTGTATTGATGTTCCTTAGGCACGGCATAATTTTGGTGTGGTAGAGATTGATGGAATTCTGTATATTCTGGGAGGCGAGGATGGTGACAGGGAGCTAATCTCTATGGAGAGCTACGACATTTATAGCCGGACCTGGACTAAGCAGCCAGACTTGACCATGGTTAGAAAGGTAAGAACTACATCGGATGTTATCACGTTACTTATTGTTAAATAGTTAATGCCTATATATATACTATTTTTTTCACAACCTTTTTCTTCAAGTAGAAGCTGTAGCAAATAGTCTTGAAATGAGAGAAAGCAGCTCCTTCAGTTACGTACCAAAACAAAACTGTGGCTGAGAAGTTTCATGCATGGCATTGTTTGACGTATGCTGTACAGGCAACCCGAGTACATATGCGTGTGTATGTGTGTATATAGTTAGTTTTGAGCTCTCAACACTGTGCCTAATTTTAGCTGTACTATTTCTTTTTCCACAAGATTGGCTGCTATGCAGCTATGAAGAAGAAAATCTATGCAATGGGTGGAGGCTCCTATGGAAAGCTCTTTGAATCTGTTGAGTGTTATGACCCTAGGACTCAGCAATGGACAGCAATCTGCCCTCTGAAAGAGAGAAGGTGAGTGAAAATGGAAGGGGAGGAACTAGGTTGTTGCCTACGACATTTTTTAACACACTGATGAGAGTAAGTTTTCCTTTCTCTGCTGAATCCCTGAAGATGGCCTAAGAATTTCACCGTGTCTTTCTGAATTGTGGTGGCCTGGAGTTAACGTGTGGCTGAATAAAGATAAGCATCCCAGCAATAAACGTGAATTTTGTAGAAATACACTCCTGGTGTTAAAAGCAATACTTCCCTGATTCAAATTGAAAACTAGAAAGTGTAGTTCAATTGGAACTTTGGATTTTTTTTCCAGAGATAAATACTTTGCTGTTTTCTTCTTTTACATGGTCTGAATTAGCTGCTTACGATTCATATTCACTACTCATCTCATCTCGTTGAACATGTAAGGGGGTGTGCGTGTGTGTGTATAAATAACAAAAATGTAAAAAATTGAGAAAGTTCAGGAGGATATGTGAAATGGTTTTGATAAATTGCATTTACCTTTTTTTTTTCCTCGTTTGGATTCCCAGGTTTGGGGCAGTGGCCTGTGGAGTTGCCTCTGAGCTTTATGTATTTGGCGGGGTCAGGAGTCGCGATGACAGTCAGGCCAGTGAGATGGTGACATGCAAATCTGAATTTTATCATGACGAGTTTAAAAGGTAACTAGCTGCAGTTATAAACATAAAAATACATGCCTTACACACTTACCTGGCTGTTCCCCCACCTTGCTCCAGCACTTCAGAGCCTATTAGATCTGTGCCACACATCTCTTGCTCGTTTTACCTTTTATGATCCAGCGTAGCTGTTGCCCAAGGTCCATCTGCTTCAGTGGTTTGTCCCTCTCGGACACCAGACCTAAAGCCCGGGACTGCCCCGTCAGTCTCGGGTGGCCCTGAGCCGGAGGGACACCTTGGCCGTACAGGTGGTTTGCCTGGTTCTTCCCCTGCACCCTGCAGTTCCCTCAGGTGCAGGGTGCAGCTGCCCCCGACGTGTGCTCATGCCCTTGCGAGTGCTCCTGGAGGAGTGTGTGTACATACAGGGATACTTCTCCGTGGTCTAGTCCTGTCTCCAGGGATTTGCAGTTTAGGGAATTCCTAAACTAGAAATAAGATTCATGCATTTTTTTTCCATGCATTTATAGCTGGTTGCTTTTTGAACCCACGTAGGCTTTTGCCATAGGAAAGATGCTACAGATGCTATACATTCCACTGCCACCTTGACACTGTGCATGGCTAATCTCCTTTTGTTTGTTTTGTATCTGCTTCTGGTGACTTCATTTGTTACCTCTTGCCTCTGGTATTGGAATCCACCTTACTACGTGTGGTAACTAGTCAAATGTTAGGTTATACAGAATTTTGTGTGTAGTCACCTTATTCTCCAGTCATAACTGACAACCTTTGGTTCCTCCAGTGCCTTTTTTCTTGTGTATAACCGTAAATTGCATGATTCTCTTTTTTTATAAACTAAATTGAAAAAAGACTTTGTGGTCAGATGTTTCAAGGCTTGTTGACAGCGGAGGAGATAAGCATGTCTGTATTACAAGATCAAGACTGATTTATGACTGTGATCTGTATAAAAGCACACAAAAATAGAATAGTAGATGTAAGTTCTTTATATAATTTTCTTGCAAGATGTGAATGTAAAGACACTTCAATTTCTGTATGAAGAGGTCTTCTGTGTTGTTCAGAGTGATGTCTAAACTAGCTATAATCAAATGAAGCTGGAGAAAAAACATTCTTTAAAGTGGTTATAGGAAGTAGGTGGATGAGTAAAGTTATTGCTACTGCTGCTCTCTAGTGTTTTCTAGCCCTATGGGAATGGGTGTAGGGAAATGCGAAAAGCTGGTAAACTTTTTGGCAAGAGGCCCTTGAAAGGGAAAGAATTCGGGAAAGAGATGCTCCCTTGTCTCCTACTTGCTAATTTTAGTTGGTTTGCCTGAAGTATTTCCAGGCTGATTCTGTTCTTCAAAGGGTGGTATGTAATGGCTCAGGATTCCTCACCTGCAACTGTAAACCTGTTGCACTGGTTGATACAGACTGAGCTTTCCTGAAGTGGAGTTTGGAAAAGCTCGGTGGTGCCAGCCTGGGTGCTGCAGGGCAGCCCTGGGTGCCACCTGCTGACTGCGGCACAGGCGCCTGCCCGGCAGTATTTCCAGTGTGTGTATTTGTGTCTCTGCTTGGTGCCATCCCAGATGTGTTACAGGATTCTAGGAAACTTATAATAAAAATGCGGTCGCTCCAAGTCGTCTTCGAGCGCTGCACGTTTGCGTGTGTGGCTCGAGGGCTGCGCTGGCTCCGAGGAAGGTGAGGCAGGAGCAAGTAACCAGAGTCTCGAGGAGGCGTGCGTTGAGGGCTGCTCAGATATTCAGGCTTTGCCTTTCTGCTCTTGCCAGTGCACAGGGTTTGAGCTTGGAAATTAACTTGGCAGAAACTTGTGCTTGCACTGCAGGTGGCTCACAGGTTCCATGTTTTCCTTGGGAAATGGAGGGCCAGCGAAGAGCAGGATGATGGCCACTGCTGCTTCTGCAGCTGGTGCTGCTGGCTGGGGTTTGGGCTCCGGCGCTGTGGAAGGTCCCCAGTTCCAGCCTGGGAGGCAGAAGGGGTGTTACTGGCCAGAAGAGGGTGCAGTGTTACTGTGCTATGTTCTAGCGCTCCAGCTCCTGGGGTCTGACGGCTGCCCCCGAGCACTGTGCGGGATGGGTGCCTTTCAGGGTGGCTCTGGCGGTGACTGTGAGACCTGAGCAGTTGTCCCTGTGTGGAAAAGGGAGTAAATCACCACAAAGGGACTTGCCTTCGAAATGCAGTTAGCAAACATTTCCGCCTGCCAGATACTGAGACAAAACACTTTTTTGTTGTCTGGTACTCTTTGTTGAATCTGGAATATTCTCATAGTTTCATTATAATAGTGTTTCACAAATATCAAATGAATACCAGATGAAGGCAAGTTACCTTCATATTTTCCAAAGAGTCGTTGTTTTCTGGGCTGATTCAGAAATAGCAGAAACCAAACCTGAATCGCTTTATTTGGAGCAAAGGATGAAAGCTTAAATAATATGCTTCTCTTAAGTCTGTGAAAACCTTGTGCTAAATACCTATGTGTATGTTTGATTAGTTAAGGACTTCCACATGCACTGGGTGTCATATGCTCTGCACCGTTGCTCAAGAGTAAAGCATAAGTAATGCTGTAGATTTTTACCACAGGCGGACAGTGTTTCTCTCAGAGTTCTTTAGTGCATTATTAATGTGACATATGCAGAGACTGATTCTTCATCTTAAACGTTGTGCAGTTGCTGCAAGAAGGTTAATTTATAATTGAAAAGTGCATTTATTTCCTCAGCAATGGTTTCTGAAACAAATAAAGGTGATTAGTCCCCTTCAAACCAGCAGCTTCAAAAAGGCTTTGGGAAGGATGTAAGTACCTTGAGACTCCACAGCGCATATTCTTTTGTATTTACAGTGAAGGGATAATACTGGATATGTCAAAAGCTGAAATATCACGTTGACAGTGTATGACAGTGTATGTGTCTATTATTGACAGAACTCTAAAAGGGTTGGGTTGAAAGAGTCATGGAAATGAGGAATATGTTTGCAAGATCGCTTAGCAGCAGTGGTTCAAAAGCACAGCATATAAATTCTAGCAGCCTCAAACAAAAACTCAGTGTGTTTGTTTTTTTTTAAGTTACATATCAATATCGCATACTTCATAATGAGCTGCAGACTTTTCCAGCTGTTTTAAGTAAGTGCACAACTCCATCATGATCACTTTCTTTTTGAATTGAAAGAATTTTATGTACTGTGAGTTCAGCTGTTGCATGTTATTGGTCTACAGGTATGTGGCAGCAGTGCACACGTGTGTGATCTGCATAATTTTTCGTATGTGCCTCAGCTCTTATTACCTGAGAATACAGGGTCTAGCGTCATCCTGGGCACCCAGAGTCCATGAGGATCTGAATTACGGGTTTTGTTTAGTGTGTATGTCTAACTATGTACTTACATTGGTATATAAAGAATATATTAATTCATATAAACCCTCATAATTCTGGCTTGAATTGAATTAAAAGACAGAACTTGTTTAATATTGCTTACTTTGACAGTAACTTCATAATAACTCACAGTGCGCACAGTCTTTCAAATTGTTATTCTTAATGATGACACAGACTTTTCTAAAGACTAAGGATGTGCTGAGATCTTCACACTAGCAAAAAAATAAACATTGAGGCTCCTGGTCAGCTATACTGTATAAACAAGTAATAAAACAAATGAAGTGAGACAGAATAGTAGCATACACATGCAATGTGGACAGGTTAACGTAGAAAACAATTCTCATGTTTGAAGTACTTCTGTAGCTGAGAATTTTTTTTAATTAATAAACATTTTGTCAGCCTGACTTTAGAGTCATGTGCATGAGTGGATTTAAGTGAACTGAGGATAGAAAGTGCCATACATCAGCCTGCAGGTTTTTTCAGGATGTAGATTTTTTAGACTGTAGATTAAGCTTTGTGTACATTGTATCCTGTTTTTTTTTTTAAGTATCGATCAAGCTAAAAATAGATTGAAAAAAGTGTGAAAGTGGGAGATGTAAGGGTATCTTTCACTCAATGATCCAGTGTTGGTCCACTCCATAAAAAGCAGGAAATCTTAACTACACATTAGAGACCCTGATGGGTCAGTCTTTCCTTCTACCAGAGTTCATAATTTATGCCTTTTTGCATCACACACAGGTGCATGGAGAATTGGGTGATGTCCGTACACACTGGTTTGGTTTTTTTCTTTTCACTGTGGATATATGGAAATACTTAATAGAGCACACATTGGCTTTAGGATTCTTTGTGAGAACTGCTGGTGGAGCCCTGTCCTTGAGTACAGCCACTGCTGCCTTTGACTGGTGGTCTGCAAGTGGCGGAGGCTTTGTTCTTCTCTTCACGAGCCCCTGGTTCAAAATTACAAAATTTTGCAGGTATTGAGAGGGATAAACGTGAAAGATACTTGTTTAGAAGCAGTACTTGGTAAAAACTCCTTAAAAATACTTTTTGCTACTGGAACATCGTAAAAATAAGGAAGTGCTTTCAGCAGTAAGTAGTAAACTAAATAATCTTGTAATATAGTATGTGTAATTAGGAAGATTCTCCCATTCAGTGTGCAGGAATTCTATTAAAAGAAAATGCTTATGCAAATGTAATGAGAAAGCTAACTGGCTGACTGAGAGCCCTGTCAGATGAGGGGAACACAGAAAATTTCCTTTCACAGCTGGTGTGAGCTTGAGGTGATGTGTCTGAAATATGTTTGGTTCTGTATCACTTACTTACTTCCCACTTGGAAATAAAACAGTTACCATCCTGCTGGTTAATTACAGCCGTGTGGATGGATTATTTTGTTTGTATCACTTTAAGACCGAAAAAGAATCGGGATTCCTTCCCCTTTTGTTGAGTGGAAGCATATTTCAGTTTCAGAGCAATCGTTTCTGTCCGTGGTTACAGAGGTGCATGCCTTCCCCCCTGCTACTCTCAGATTTGGTTTGAGTAGAGCCATCCCAGGGAAGTACGCAAGAGTAATGTTCTAAGGAGTGTTTTCAAATTCCTGAAGACTGAATTTTTTGCCATGGTGTTTTTTCCATACAGCTCAAGCAGCAGGCACAGCCCGCATTAAGCTGGAACTTGGTCAAATTCTGATGAAACGTGACCCCTTGCCCTTCCTGTCTTTGTTCCTTCCTAGTTTTAACTGCTAAAGCTGCTGTAAGCGTTCCTGAAAAGTTATGCCTGATTTTTAAAGTGTAACTGTTGAGAAAGATTGAAAATCAATTTTCACAAACAACTACAGTACAGATACTTTAATTAGCCTTCTGTGATGTGGAGTAGGAGAATGCTTGTGCCTCACGCCGTTGTTGGGTGTTATTTAAACTCCAAAACCCTGAGTATTGAGCGGAGATAAACCCCTGAAGTTCCTGTATTTTCCAGGCTTGAACTTGATCAGTAGCTAGGCTAAACCCATCTAACTTCTTTGGTTTTCTTATCCCTTAACATGGGCCTGTATTTACTACTAAAGGAAAAAAAAATAAATTGCAATCTTCCCACATTTCTCTGCCACGCAGTCAGTTTTCATAATTGTAGGTAACTTGGTGCTAAAAAGCGATGAAAATACTGACTGTCCCCCTTGCCACAGTAAGGAGAGGAAGCTAATGAAATATAGTGCAAGGTGGTTTGCTCTGTAACAGTTTCTGGATCAGTATAGAGGACTTCTCTGGTCTTAGTTCATCTGTCATCGTCTGTGACAGCTACAAACCTTTCCTTTGCTTTCTGCTGAACCTTAATCCTTCAAGGTATAGCACAGACAAAATAATGGACAGCTGATGCGTTCATTTGGCCTGTAAAAATTGATCTCTTTCTCCAAGATAATTGATATGTAGCAGCATCTCCTTCAGTGCCAGGAGAGAGGCTTACTTCTGAATCATGAGTTAAGATGATGCAGAATTTTCAAAGGTCGGCGGTGTCCATGAGGATATTTCTTAACGTTTACACCCAAGTGAAACAGGTATGGCCATGAAAACATATGGGGTGCTTTTCAAAGGTTTTTCAGACTTTCCTGTTCTCTGTAAATTATTTAATATTAAATTATTTAATAAAAGATCTAAAATAGCATTGACTTGTATGTCTTCAGGGTCTATAAATAGTAACTGTGACAGCATCTGCAAAAGTGCAGCAGTATTTTGTGGCAATTTGCTTCAGAACCGGCGAGGACGCTGACAGCTTTAGATATATGGGACACCTTGATTTGCCAGTGTCCCGTGTGGGTGATGAGTAGATAATTATCTGCTTTCCAAAGGCTTCAACATGGAAAACTGCTTTTCACTTGGTAGAAAGATCAGGCTGATGTAGTGTTGAAATGAGAACGTGCTTGATGTGAACACAGGAGCTTTGTAAGTTTATAGAAGGAGCTAGAAATTGATTGAGGAGAGCCCAGTATGTGATCAGGAAGGTCTGTTTCAGTTCCAGGTAGCGGACATTTCTTGCCCAAAATCCCTTACCAATTTGATTTCCAGTCTTCTATCCCTTGTTTAAAGTTAAGCATTGTGGAGTGCTGCATTCTTCTTACTGGGCAGGGGATCTCTTTTCACTGATCAAGTACAGTTAAAGTCGTTAGGGAATTATATGGGGGAAGGCACTCTGTAATAACAAGGCCCTGCTTTAGCAATTTGTTATTTCCCCTAGTATGGACTATTAAGACTTATATTTATGACTCTACTAATTTTAAGACAAAGCTGCCTAAAATTTTCTCTGTAGGGAAAATTGACTGGCATAACTGTTGTAAAAAAGGCACTGTCATATACCTGCTGTCTTCCAGAATGTCACGCTGGGTGGCTACGAGAATGTGTTACAGGTAGACAAGTGGAGCAATTCTGAAGTAAAGCAACTTCAGGATAAAGTATTCCAAACTTTCCAAACAGTGGTTCCAACTGCTTTTCCTGGCTAGGAAAAGCCAGGGACTGTCCCAAACTGGCAATGTTCTCAACAGTTTTTACATAGCAAATCAACTTGTACACTTTGTTCTGAGTCAAAGATGATGTTTGCAAAACAAATCTGTATTATTTTTTTTTCTGTCAAATAGTAATCACATACCATTCTTTAAATTCTTATTTTTACAGGTGGATTTATCTAAATGACCAGAACCTGTGTATCCCAACTAGTTCTTCTTTCGTGTATGGAGCTGTGCCCATTGGAGCCAGCATATATGTGATTGGAGATCTCGATACAGGTCAGAATTAGAACTAATAATCTCCTGTTGCTTGTCTTCTTCCAGTCTTCTAAATACTTGGCACTAATGAGACTGAATTTTCTTTAAAATGAATTCTGGGCCTATGTTGTATTAAGTTACTGTGATCTTCAGAGGATTTATGTTGGACATACAAAACCAACCTGTACATTTCTGTACATTGGAGCTCAATCAGAAACAAATTCAGCCCTAGGAGCATTTGGTTGATGAGCAGTTTGAAGATCAGAAGAGGTCAAGGCTTAAGAGTATGTCACTGTATTTGTCTAAATACAAGAAAAAATGTTGGCAGCTGAGGTTGTTTCTCCCATCTTTGCAGCGGTGAGCAGGTGGTTCTGCATTCTGGGGACATCACCCAGTGGTTCATATGGATGCGATAAGGAGTCCTGGTTCTAAATCCAAACCGAATAAATGTGTACTAACACACACATTCAGTCCTCAGCTTTCAGCATCTGGCCACATACTCTAAGAGACATTTGGAAGACTACGTGCTTCCATGGCCATCTCTATGTGCCTGTGTGTAACGGGGCTCTCTGCAAAATAGAAAAGAGCAAAACTCTAAGTGTGGTGGGTTTAAGTAGATAAGAGATGTCATAGTAGTTTCCTTTTAACAATAATTTCAACCATACATCCAGGAACTGATTCTGTGCGTGCTCCTGTCCACGTATTTTTGTTTTAGGGGTTAAATGTGGTGGTAGCTACAGTATGTTTTAAACATTTTATCTTGGTTTTTTTGTTTGTTTTTTTTTTTGTGCGTGTGTGACTCTAGGTACAAATTATGACTATGTTAGAGAATTTAAAAGGAGCACGGGAACCTGGCAGCGCACTAAACCACTGTTTCCATCGGACCTCCGCCGTACTGGCTGCGCAGCTTTGCGGATCGCAAACTGCAAGCTCTTCCGACTGCAGCTTCAACAAGGATTATTCCGCATCCGCGTACCTTCTCCGTGATCCATATGCTGACAGTGGAGGAGACTGGAAGAATTCTGCGCAGTCCACCATAATATAGCTCTATATAAAGGAAAAGCTGAGAAATTACAGCTGAAACTTACACTGTATGCTGTGCTTTGGTATGGTAACTGTTTTTGTTTTAAATGCTTAAAAAGCTTGAGTCTCAGTTCTTGTTTTGGGAACAAATAACTTAAGTATACATTAAAAAGAAGAGAGGGGGGAAAATAAAAGGGGGGATCGAGGAAACACCTTCATTCGTAACCATTTGGAGTTTAAGCCGTGTTATTGAAGGAGGTTTTTTGTGTCTGAAACTGGTGGGAATTGATATTACTTTGGCGAAGTTTATTGAAAAGCAAAAAAAGATTTAAGATGCGTTTCCCCTGAGGGGAACTGATAAGAATAAACGTGCTATCTTGGACTGGATAGCTATAATACACAGAAGCTATACGATAACCAACCTCCCTGGTACACCGCAAAGACTGTTGTTTGCCCGTAATGCCATAGGAGATGTTGGTTGGTGCACCTTTTATTTCTAGTCCTTCCTCAAAAGTTAAGGTCTGTGCCTAAAAATGGTGGAGGTGTGTACATACGGTTTTTCATTTATTTGCAATGTTTTCATTCCTACAAATATTTTTAATATATTTAAAATGGACTAATCCGAAATGAATACAGTATACTAGAGAAGTAAACTGTTTTTTCTATGCTGTCATTTGAATAGCCTGATGAACTGGTGTACAGGCGGGTGGCATGTGTTTCTGTGTGGGCTTTGGTGGCTGTTTCCTTGAAGTAAAAAGGGAAACAGTGTTTGGAACAGTTAATGATGATTGCTGCTTTTGGTAAAAGACAACAAAACTTGACAAATGGAAGAAAATGGGTTGTGTTCCTTTTTACTTCAGATCGCTTGCAAACTAAGAACGGTTTTTAAGACTGAGGATTATAAAGTTGCATCTTATCTCTACTAGAACAAAGGTGAAATATGACAAGGATATATTTGTTTTGCAGAAAACATGATTTTTGGATTGTGAGTTAAGGAAAATTTGTACAGCGACTTTAAATTGGGATCAAAAGTTGGTTTACTAATGATTTCCATGCTAAGGTACAGTCTTGTTTACTGCTGTCTGACTTTGAAAGCTGGGGTTTATTGTGTGGTTATAGTGAAGAATTTAGTATCTTGCATTTTATTTCTTACTAAGTCTTGTTCACATCAGTAGCGATATTTAATTGACTTCTGTTTGTAGTCAAGATCAGCTGGTAGAACACTTTTACCTCAATTTTTAATTTCATTATTGTTGTGATGGGTGGGATGTAACCTGTATTTATTTAAAAGGAATAATGAGAGACGGAAATAGAAATAAGACCTCCTGCCCTTCAGAAAAGGAGACTTTGTATAACCAGTATTAGAACTGCATACAATACTTTCCACTCTGCAACTCTGTGGACCTCAGACAAGCCAATCTCTGCCCTCAGTTGTGTTCGTGTAAACATTTGTCGTCTTTACTGAATCATCGTAGGTATGCTTGAAATACAATCCCAGACCAGTACAAAATAGTAATATTTCACTAAATATTCCTTGAAGAGGCGTTCTGAAACTTCAGCTCAGTCCTTCCATAGCACTGGTGTATGGTTGGAATTACTCTGAATCTGAGCAAAGGGAGGGAAGAGGGCAGCAGCCAATCCATTGACCATTATTTATTTTTTTTTATTTTTTACAATGCTGAAGTGCTGCAAAACTTGAACTATATACATCAATTTTCTGACCTATATTAGTTGGCATATTGAAAAGTTTATATATTTATGCATTGCAGTAAACTTGGTGTGTGTATATATATAGTCTTTAGATTTTAAATTTATATATAATGCTTTATTACAGAAATGTGAACCACTATTTCCATCCTTGGCTGTCTTGTGAAATAAATCAAGTGCTGTTAGTTTATCTGTAAAACTTCCCTTTTTTGAAAATCTTAGATTGTTCAATCTTTTTCTTAGACAAAGTGCCAAGATCCCACGTTCAAAAGTGATGAATGTTTCTAAGTATCTATTTCACTTTTGAGCTCAGTTTTCTAAGTGGCTTAGGAAACTTTGAAAAATGTTATTCAGAATATTGCAGGCTGCTATCTCTTGAGTCCCTGTAGCTTCCCAGTACACTTGAGGGCATTCAGCATCCAGAAAACCTAAGTAATAAATGCACATAATAGATCCAAGTCCTGTATACTCTAGCAGTGTTTTGCAGTTAAAGTTATTGAACCAAATGTTTACACTTAAAGTAGGATTAACAATAGGTATTCTTACTGTTTTGTTTTTTTTAACATAAGTAAACCGAACAAATCTGCTGGTAATTGGAGTGTGTTGTGAATGCACTTGGTGAGATGTGACCAAGGAGTTTTAAGCCTCTTCACCTGAAACAGTTACAAAGTTAATTTCGTAGCATGTGTGTACTATCACTTACTGTAGGTTGGTGGCCGGGGACCAAGTCCCTGGAGATGCTGTGTCCTGGAGTTCTGGGTGCATGCTTGAGCTGACGGTGTAAGCCCTGCTGAGATCTCAAAACTGGCTTCCTTGGCCTTGCTTCATGGGGGTGGGGATCATTCCCCAGCTGCGTTGTCTGTGGGGCCGGTCGGGGACACGCTTTGGCCTGTGTGTGTGTAGGGTAGGAGGGAAGGGGTTTGTCTCCCGGGGTCTGACTCGTGTCTGTCTGTCGGTTCTGATCTGCTCGCCCGGTGGCTAGTGCATCTCTTGGGATGTGCAGTAACCAGGTTCGATTGCCTCCTGGTTTGGAGCAAGGCTTTGAAGCCAAGGCTCTCCTTTCTCCAGGGAGAGCCTGGTGGTGCAGGTGGTGGGGTGTGAGCGGGGAAAGCAGACCTCTGGCTTTCCTTGGGAAAGGGATGGTCAGCTTCAGCAGCGGAGGAAGGCTTGGACACCAGAGGTGCTGAGTGGAGGGAGGTCACCAGCTGCCTGGGTGTGTTGAGCGTGTGAACAGCTGGAGACTGAACTGGGCTCGCTGGTCCCTGCCACCACCCCAGCTGTCCCTGCCTTCCCGGCAGCTGTGCACCCCTGCATGTGGCAGCTGGACCACATGGGAAGCGACTCGAGAATTTTTAGAGTTTGCAATCCGGGGGTTTTAGGTGGTTTGGCAGTTCAGAAAGTGAAGTTGTCCTTGCTTGGCACAGCGGCCTTAATTCCTTCCAGCTTGTGAATCGGTGCTCAAATTCAGCCAGTTCCCCCCGAGGTGACTTTTTGAATGATTTGCTTAGCCAGCTGGTGTGCACTCTGCTGGCTTCCAAGCGTCAGGATTCGAGGCACCTTCCTTACTGCTTTACCAAACCGGGTGCCTCGCTGGGGCCGTGAGTTCATCGCGGTGTTGAAATGCTGATGTTTTGAGCCCAGTGTCTGTGTTGCTGAAGAGCGCTGCTGGGTTGGTGCCCACCACACCTGGGGTCGGGGCTGGGTCCTGGGGTGCAGGTCTCGAGCGGTTGCATCTTGAGCCAAGCTCAGCTCGAGGACCGGCTGGGTCACGCTGCAGGCGAGTGACTTGGGTTGGGGCTCTGCGTCCTTTCCTCCCCCCTGCTGTAGAGCCAGACAAACCCCAGCCATTGTAATCAGAAAGTCACCGCATACAAGGTAGGGAAGTTTGGGGGGGGAGGGAAAAAGAGATAATACTATAAGCACACAACTGTCCTCAGTGCTTGTTTTACACGTGTAGTCTAGTGGCTGCCCTGCACAGCAGAAAGGGTGATTCCAGGAGCAAAGGTATAAAGTGCTGTTGCTCTCGCAAAATAAATCTCTTGGGTTTCTTAAGGAGGCACACACCTGGCCTGGTGAGATCTTTGTATTCCTAAAGAGTCAGCGTTGGACTTCAAAGGCTTATCATTTCTGTTTTTATAACCTGAAAAAGAGGCATCCCGAAGAGTCTCCTAGTTTGTTACACCGCGGCAAGGGCTGCCTGTCCTCAGACAGTGTATCAGCTCTTCCTGAAGTTTTAGTTATTGTGGAAGTGCTGTATCAACCAGCTGTTCCTGGTCAAGTGACTTGCCGTAGCTTTGAGGGTACCTCATCTTTAACTTGAAGGCGAATTAATACCAGATTACACAAAAGGATAGTGGTGAATCTGAAAAGAAAGGCGCATGTACGAGATCAGCTCACCGTTAGCTGTGGGCAGGCTGTATCCCTGTCGGCTTTGGACTGCACAAAGCTTGCATGTCACACAGCCTGCCCTCTGAAGCTGAGTTCTTGCTGAAAATACGAGCTTTTTCTTCAAAGCTACCGAAGCGCCTGGCTTGCTTTACAAACTCCCCTTCCAGAAAACACCAGGCAGCTTCACTTCTTTTTTGCAGTACTTCTTACGCCTGCATCGCTTGGTAATGCACAAGTACAAACATGAGGGTTTTCCCTGTTTTAACTGCAGTTTCTTTGGCTGGTTCCATAAATACTGTGCCCGTACAGCCTGCATGGGTTTTGGTAACGTGCCATGCAGAGCGCAGGATGCAATAACAAACACAAGATGCTACAAGTGCCAAACTTTTGGTTTCCTCTGTATATAACAATAATTCAGTTGTTCTGTTAAAATACAGAGATGCTTAAAATTCACTGTGTTCCAAAAAAGAGCAGTGTTTTTTGTTGTTGGGTTTTTTTTAATGAATGCTATTTAAAACACTGTAAATCTTTGTTTTTTTAATACTGTTCTGCAGGTTTGTGTTACTCTTCACAGCTGCCTTGAGACATCACCCCATGTGATGCGTATGGACACTTTGCTTGTTATTAGAGCAGTAGTGCCATGCAAGTACATAACAAATGGCAGCTGACAACAGGTTTTAGTATTTAAAAAGTGTAAATATTTAGATAAAGTGCAACTCATTTGCATTAATCGTATCTGCAGAAGGAAGGCTGTGTCTCAGGAAGTGTGACTCTATCCCGGGACACGGGCATACTGAAGAGTGTAACTAAGGTATGTTTTGGTGCCACTCACAGCGATGCTTTGCAAAGAGTTATAATTAATTTGGGGTGCAGATTCTTTCTGCCTCTAATGTTAGCATCAAGGTTTTGGGGTTTGTGTTCTCGTAACTCTTTGGAGTACTTAAACAGCTTCTTCAGGTGGGTGGGAGGGGAGTTACATACATTATATACATGTTTATTTTGCAGTTAGAAGCTATTTCCATCTTTGAGTATTTTCTTTAACCGTTAAGGAACGAGTACAGGCCTGCATTGCAGTCGTCAGTCGCGTAGCCTTTTGACATTTGCTGTTTTCTGTTGCTTTTCCTTGTTTGCTGTTGGAGTTGACTGCTGCGTCAGTAGGGTCCGTGTTTCCTTGGCACGCTACTTGTGAAAGCAAAGTAAGGAGATCCGCCTGGTCCCTTCAGAGTGGGAAGGTGAGCCAGTCAAAGCTGATTCGGAGCTATTGCTGTAAAGCCAGTAAGATTTGGGTGAAGCATGGCTTGTTTTCTGGAGAGGTCACATCTGCGTGCTCTGAAGTTTATTGGTAGGTTGGGCACCTACTCTCCAGCTCCAGCATCCCTGTGGTTTTTGTTTGGTCTTTTTTTCTGGGCAGTTCCTTGCTGTAGGAAGGATTACAGCCAGGCTTTAAGGTGACAGCTCTGATCAGCCGTGCCCTGCATGGTTCTGTAATCCTAACTGCTGTTATACTCCACTAATGAATTCTGTCAAATTTTTGATTAACAGGTAAGCTAAAAGAATAGACTAAACCCATGCCAAATGCCTGACTAGATAAGCACCTGCTAAAAAGGGTTAAGGATAATAGGACAATTAAACTATAAAAAGCTACCAACAGGTGATGTAGATCTATTGGTGATACAAAATCTTAAAGATATTTTTTAAAATGCCTTATTCTAGGTAGCTGCTTAGGAGTTATAGAAATAATTAAAATACGTGGAGTATTTTATCTAGAAAAATATTTGAAGGTTATTTGAAGTAATTATTGAAATGTCTTGAAAAGTGAGCTGCAAGATTGGGACTTTTCACTGTAAAAGGCTGAACCTTTGCAGGGTTTCATGTGAATAAAGAACACCTGCCAGAGCACATCAATAAATGAACACGCTCAATGCCGTTGCCTACCTATGCCCTTGACTTTTCCTAATGAAACGAGACTATGCTGAGCCCTTGTAAAAAGCTGGTGGATCTGATTACAATAATAGGATAGAAAAAAGCATCTCCAGTGTAAGTAACATTATTGATAAAATGTGAACATGCAGGGGTTTTTTTAAATACTAGGTGGCTTTGAATCGCCACCTGATGCCCTTGATAAGACATCCTCTGGTTTTGTCAAGGGCAAGTTTATTTTATCTGTAGTTTTAAACCCAGTGGGAGCCTGGAAGGTGCCACTGAAGCAGGCTGTGCAGTGGGCTGCTTTTACAAGTGTAATTTCTGTGCATTCTGTTAGCATGCTGCCACCTCTTCCTATTTCAGAAGAGGGAAAAAAAACAACCAAAACACCCGTGGAACAATATTGCACCTGATGAAAGCAAGAGCCAATTTGTAAAGTCTAAATTTCAGTATGCGATAGGCAGCGTGCTACAAAAACCTTATCCCTGGCTGTTCTTGAGATTCTCACCTTAATGCTGTCACATGCTAACGCTTCAGCAAGGCAGCATCTGTGTTACTCATTCACACGTGATAGCAGGAAAGCATTGTTGTCTTTATCACTTGTTTTGGAGTTTTAAAAAGCAAAGTCTGCTTGATTATTAGAGTAACCCGTACACTGAGGTGTCTGGCCACGTGGTCAGATTGAACAGAGCTGACATTCTTTAAAGCTCTTATTAAAGTTTCTTTCTGAGGGGAAGCCAAGGAGCACCCTCTTCAGAAATACTTTCAAACTCTTCCAGAACTAGTCTTAAACCAGTCCAAAGGACTCTTCTGATTTGCTTGGAGAAACTGGGATCTGTTCTAGCTTTTGTTTGCTTGGGGAAACAGCTGCGAAGTCAATTCTAAGCACTGTTGGGGTTTTTTTTCTCCCTGACTTCCAAAACCTAATTATTTGCTTCTTGTAATCAAAACATTTTTGTATTGAAGGGTCTGAGTCTTGCAATGTATGCTGAGTATTCTGTCGTACCCTAGCGTAGTCGATGCAACCAGCAAGCTGTGTTCTGGTGGGCTCCTAGAAGGCGGCAGCGTTACAGTGTTGATGGGGGAGGGAAAGTACCAGTAAAACAAGAAGACTCCCTTACGCTGCACATGGCCTTGCCCCGTGGATCTGATGGGGCAAGAGGCTGGTGTTGGCACAGAGCTGGTGTAATTGCCACCCCTTGCTGCCCTCTGTGTTTGGGAACGTGGCTGGGACGTTGCCCAGCTGCAGACATCGGGTGCCAGAGAGGACTCGAGGCTGTGACTGGCTGGCTACGAATTGACCCCAAAGCCCTGTCAAACCAACAGATGCAGATTCCTGGGCGTACCCCATGCATAGTGCTGCTTTCTAGTCCTAGTTGTTTTGTCTTTCGCTCTTACTAACAGGATTTTGCTTTTACTCTTGCCCCAAATTTACTCCTGAATGCGTTGCTTTTGCCGACAGTCGCTAGGGAGAGCTGCTGCCGGCTGGAGGGCGTCCACACAAAGGGCTCTGTGCACTGGCTTTCTGCACATCTCTGCATCCTTTAAACTCCCCTTGGTGTATGTGGGGACAGCGCCTAATACCTATTGAAATGACTTTTCATCAAGCTTGTAAAACTAGTATCGGCAGGTTAGAGATCACCTGAAGATCTGTAAGCAGCCCTGTAGGTAGAGCATGGGTAGCCCACTCCCACGTGTGAGCATTACTAGTGGCTGGAAGTCTGCCCCCTTGTCCGTGGGGAAAAGCCCCTGTTCCCAGCTACCTCATTATTTTTTTTCTTTGCACTTTGTAAAATCTTTTTGTTGTTTTCTTTTAAATTGCATTTTGTCCTTCTATGAAAAACGAAAAGCAGACAAGAATCAGGGCAGAATGATGCCATTGTCCAAGGACAGTTTAATTTAATTTTAAATGCGTATTTCTGTACAAAAAGACCAAGGTTGACCTGCAGCTGCTGTAAAAAGTAAATAAGAATTTATATTACTTGAAAGTCACTATTATACTTGTAAATGTGAGAAGCGATTGAAAGACTGTCCTGAGAATTTTTAAATAGGAAAAAATATGTTTAAAACCACAGAAGACTCTGCTCTTTTTAAGGACAGATCAGATAGTTTTTTATCTGTCTCTGCGCTGCACTGTGTTGCCTGCGGACTTGATCCGTTATCTCAATAGAGAGATTCACTGCTTTTTCTGTAATGTCTCATCTGGATTTTTTTTTTTTTTCATGGAGTTCCTCATTTATTCACCTACAGAGGAAAAACTGTCCAAATAAATACCCACCTTCTGTACCTGAAATGATGTATTTGCCCATTTCTTTGGGATCTTCAAGTATGCAGAGTTTTGCTTACCTTGAAGAATTTTTTTTAAAAAAAGTTTTCTTCTGCTTCTAAAGGTGCTATTTTGACATATTTTTGAATTCCTTACACTGTGCTTGACTTCTTAAAGTATTTATGTAAGCTGATAATCAGCTCGTGTTTGTTCTCTGGGTTTTGTTGGGGTTTTTTTGAGTTTTTTTTTTTTTTTTTTAAAAAAATATCCCTTTTCATAAAGACAGATTCTGAACTGTCAAAGGCCTTAACAATACAAAATGTAATGGGAAAGGGAGAACGCTGCCTTTTTTCTTTCTTTGTAAAGGAAAAACCAAGAAATGCTTCATGGGGAACATTTTCCTTTAAAATTTTAAGTAGCGGCTCATATTAAGGTTGAATTAAATGTAGCAAACATTTTACTGGCCATGCACAAATAGGAGGGATAAAACAAGGAGCTATTCATGTCTCTGCAGACTGTACCAATTAGCTGCTAATTCCAGAGCCTTCTATTGGCATCGTGGTGGCTATTCCATAAATATTAATCTTCTTGGGCTGAGTCCCAGGAGCTGGCGGTGTGTCTGGGACATGCTGACCTGTATGACTGTCAGAGCATGGGGATGCTGGGCCAGGTGTGGGTTTTGCCTCGGAGCTCGTCTGTTCAGCCCGTGTTTGAGGCACGGCGCGTGGCTGGCAGGTCCGTGCACCCTGGATGGAGGGGTGGAAGGAGGGAAGGTAGAAGGACTGCTGCCGTTGCTAGACTGACACCAGCTTGGCAGATCTGAGGAGAAGATTCTTGCAGATGCAAGCCGTGGAGCAGAGGAGCTGAATTTTAGTTGTCTGGGATACTTCGTTGTCCTTATTGTGCCCGTTAATTTGGATCATCAGTTCGGTGTAGGGTTTTGGTAACTTCAGATTGCTAGAAGTTTTTCATTTTGTGGAGGACGTAAAAACTCTTACTCCTGCCCTGTCTGAAGCCGCAGGGAGGATTGGAGGGTGATATTTGAACTTGTCCCCTCTCCACACATCAGGCTACAGCCTTTTCGTAGGCTTCACAGTCCCGGTGGTGTAGCATTTCCCAGTCTTGTTAATCTGAGAGCCCTTTAGCCTTTTGAAAAGAGTCTAGAGACTGCCTTGTCCTTCTCCTACCTCACATCTCGGGTGCTGCCCTCTGGACCATCCAAACTTCTCCAGACTTGTTGCCCAGGAACCACAGGCTGGTGGCCTTCACAAGGAGTACCTGTGTTACCTGCAGCGCTGGCTGAAAAACAGCCAGTAAATGAGGGACCACGGAGAACCACACTGAGCTTGCAAATCCTTGATGCTCTTATTTTAGGGACGGCTGAGGAGTGGCACTGTTCATTGCCAGGCCTTGCAGCTGCGCCCTGGCAGCGTGGGTAGGGATGAGTCCACCCTGACTCTCACGTAAGGGTAAGGTATAAAGGTTTATGGTAGAGTGTTACAGGAGATCTCATACATTACGTTTGTTGTATTTAAATCTGAAAATATTGGAGGCTCTGGAAATATTTCTGCAGGGTGGAACAGCGAGTGTTGGCCTAAGGAACCAGGGAGTTCCTGGCCATCTGGTTTTCCCCTCCAGTTTTTGGTATGGTGGTTGGGTTTTTTGTGTTTTCTTTTTTTTTCTTTCTTTCTTTGAGAAAACAGAAATGTGTAAGTGCTTCCCGGTTTGTATGCTTACTGTTTAATAGTCTGAAGTGGGAGCCTGACAAGCTGAGATTGTTTTAAGGAAAAAGCAAAACTTCTTCATGTTAGATGCTCTTCCTTCAGAGTTTTCCCTCTGTAAACCATGTTTATTGAGTACTATGAATTTTGTAGGATTGTGCTGAAGAATTGAATATAGTATATGAATGATGACTAATATACCTAGCCTTTGTACTGTACACATACTCTATTTTAGCATAAGAGAATGAGATAACAAATACATTGATTAATCCAATTATGATGTGTGTATTCTACGAACCAAGTAATAGGAGGGTGTTGGAATGTAATGCTGCTGCTCTCGTAAAGGCTCAGCATTCTGTCAAATCCAAGATCTTGATAATTACCAGGATATTGTTAGAATACATTGCTGCTTTTTCCACAAAAAATATGTCAGTGTGGTATGGTAGAAACACTCACCTGGTCTTGTTTACCATCGCTGGCATGCAGCTTGACAGCAAGGTTTATTCTCATCATCCAGCTGTCATGCTTTGACTTCTGTATTACAGATGTGTTTACAGGCTTTTTATGTGTGTATGTTTTCTGTGGATCTTTTGTGCTTTGTGTGGGAATGGGGTTTTTGCTTTTATTTGTTTATGTGCCCACCCCAGCTTCCTGTGTTGCTTTAGAAATGAGTCTGTGAATTGCTTGGGGCCAGGCTTTGGAATGCTCTGACTTGGGCTTGTTGAGTTACTTCTGTTAAAAACAGGGAAAAATAAGACATGAGTGCTCTTTGGCCTCAATCAAACTATGCAATATAGCGCACCAGAGAGCTGAATTCCTTGTGACACAGAAGACACACAGCTCTTGTGTCCTTCCAAATGTAGTCCTTGGTCCAAGGTTAGGAGGACTTGTACTCAGTGGCTGCCCAAGAATCCTGCATCCACATCAACTGCTGTTCACTGGTTTTCCTCCTTCCCCCCTGTCAGTTTATTAGGTGTTCTGATGCTGAATGATGTGCTATCAAAGTGTATCCCTCCTGTCCATCTCGTATTGTTGTCAGTTGTAGCTTGTCTTGTAAACCCACCGGTGTGGCTTACCTGCTGGAGTATAGGGGCCACTTTATGACACTTGCATCTCTTTGCTCTAGAGCATGTCAGGCATTTTGGGTTTGCCATGCCCCTCCAGAGGGATGTAGGTCTTGCTTTTTATGTTCCTGTGTTGTTCAATTGTGGATCTGGTGCTTACGGTAAAGAATACCTTTGATGTCTCAAATCCAGTCCAAGTAAGTTTTCATTTCCACTGCTATGTGAGTTTGGTTTTGCTGCTTCCATGGCAATTCAGGGATAAATGCCCATGTGGTTGGGGCTGCTGGTAAAGGTTCTTTGTTCTCCCGTTGCTTCATTTTTCCAGTGAAGTTTGTTCCTTGTGTTCCTCTTCTTCCCGCTATTAAATGCTAAGAAAACTGGTCCACTGTTTTCCCCTGGTTCTGTGTCCTATGAGTAGCTCGTATCTACCAGCTGATGATGTCTTCTCACCTTTACGTGCGTTCTTCTGCATAGGGCCTATATTTCTCATTTACTTAACCCACCTTGTACCTCGTACCGCTTCTCCCTCCAAACTCCATTTGCTATTCTGTCTTTCTTTAAGTCACGTTAACCTTGATTTATTTCCCTGATTTCAAAAAGGGATTTCAGTACATAGCATGGGAGACAAACAGAAAATCTCTCTGCGGGTGTCTGTGTACGTTCATTCCCTCCCCAGCACATACAGTGTAAGGGCCTTGTTCAGCCTGGTCCATTCCTAACCCCAGGTTTTCTTTCCCTAGTGCTAGGCAGAACAAAGTCTGAAGGCTTTCCTTATTTCTTTTGGTAATTGAAAATATTTGGAGATTTTCTTCTTCAGAAGTAGCCACTGCAGATGAGCAGCTGGCATGAGAGAGGGTTGTTATGCTTCCATATTCAGTATTTTTAATTGAGGAACAAATAATTTATTTTGGGGAAAAAATGTAAATTTTTTTGTATTTGTATGTCAAAGTGGCCTTTATAGGAAAAGCACATAAAATATTTAGATTAAAATTGCTTAGTTGTGTAATTTTAGTGGGGATTTTTGTATTGACAGGGTTTCTATGCATTTTTCAAAATATACTTGCTGTTTTGTGTTAGAATTATCGGAAATATTTTTAAAAACGTGTATTACGACATTTTCCATGGTTGATCCCTTTACTATCGTTCCTTTTGAATACTGCAAAGATTTTAATTAACCCTGTAAATTAATTTTCCCCCACAAATATTTGCATTAAGTCAATGTAATGAGTTATAGCATGGGTATGTAGCTTTAAGGGAATAAGCCTAATAGTTTAGCTTAATTATAGAGAGATCTTTTTGGAGAAGGGCAGTATGCAGTGTTTCGATTGCACTTAAAAGACTAAATTAGCAAATTAAGTTTTTGCTGTACCTCGCTGGGATTTTTTTTTAACTGTTTCCATCCTATATTGTTTACACTCGAGCATCGTTTAAATACGTACTACTTGTGCAACATGCAATTCTCCTTCATTCTGTTGGGATAATTCTAATGTTAACAGATACGGAAAGTTTTGGAAAGTGTGTGGTATCCTAATGGATATGACATGAGTTTGGGGGAGGGAGGAGAGGAAACTTAGATCCATTAGTGTATTTTTCCATTTAATTATGCACGCATTTTCGCATTAGCTGAGGCTAAAGGAACTGAACTTACATTTGAATTGTAAGTAAAACTACTGGTTTGGGGGTGGGAGGAAACAAAGGAGGGGTTTGCAGAACTGCAGGCGAAAATACCCGTTAGTTGCGCTGCAGTGCGATTGCCTTGACTGCCTATGCAAAGTATAACCCGAGTGTGATCCATCAGACCCTTCTGTTATTGTTTGGATTTTACTTTCTGTTCTCGAGGTGTTACTGTAAGCTTGCTAAGTAGAACCTTCCTGGGAATGTTTGTCAACTGACGCTTCAGTTTTACCATTTTATGGTTGTATTTTAAATTTTTGTTCTTGGTTCTGTTTCATAAGAGAACCCACGTTGTTCATAAGTTAGTATAAGTGCAAGCTTTTAGGCGTAGTAACAAACGAACATTGCATGCTACCATGTATTCTCTCCTAATTGAAGAAAAATGTGCAATTTTAATGGCACTTTGACCTATTGCTGAAACACTGGGTTTTGCAATGGAACAAACTCTCAACAAATGAAAACACTCTGCGTCTACGTTAGATGTCTTCAAAGTGAAAAAAAAGGCAGTTACTCCAATTGTACCCACAGATAATTTGGTATTGATTTTTTTTTTTTTTTTTGAGGGAAAAAAAAAAGGTCTATGATCTGTTACTAGAAAAATACACATTTCTTGGTTTACTTTAGTTGCCATAAATTGCCCAGTGCAGTCTGGTCCACCTCCATCCATTTGTTTTCATGGAGTAGTTGCACATAAAATTCTAACAGCAAAGCAGGAAAGCTGGTTGGTTGCTACCAGTAACCTCCCTTGCAGAATTGCTTTGTGGCTCACACACAGTACAAAAAGGGACACGAGAATTTTCCTGGATTAAGTAGCACTGGCTTCGTTTACGTGTTCAGTATAATGTTGGGTGACTAAAGGGAGGTTCCCTTTTTAAAGTATTTGACTTGTGCTTTGGGGACTTAGTTGCCACTGTGCAAATTGTGCTGTAATATTGTACCAAGGATCAGTGAAAGTGTTTTATCTTTTTTAATGTTGTTTGTATTTGACCGGGTTTTATAAATGTAAGAAAACAGAGTGTTGTATTTTGATCTGAAATTTGCGTATGGTAAAAGTAACTTTGCTTTATGTATTGGAGGTTTGTTCAGAACTTGAATTATTTTATAGAAGGGTACAGACCAAAATTAATTGTCTTAAAGGTGTTTAATAAACTAACCAAATAAAACATTGATGGTTTGAAAACTTGTTAACTGCTCCTTATGCTTTTTCTTTCTATTTTTAAAGGAAAGGAAGAACGTAATTCAGGATTTTCTCTCAAGGTCTTAGGAAAAATGAAAAAAAAAAAAAAAAAAGAGAGTAGATTTTATAAATATCACCTCCCATGAGTTATCTGTTTTATTATTAAACATTCCTACATGCCAGAAGTTTAATCAAAGGGGAAACCCCAAAGGAAATAAATGGAGGAAAGGCTAAGGAAGCAAGGGGAGGCGGAGCAGTCCCCCTCCGGCTCTGTCCGGTCAGTAAGTGCTTACGGCCCAGGGGCCGTGGGTGTTGGTGGTGGCCGCTCTGGGAGGAATGGGAGTGGGAAGGAGCTGCTGCTCACCTGTCAAAGCTCTGACAGTTGTTCGAAGGTCTCCGTTCTCCCCTGCGGTCACCTTCACAAGTACTGCTGCTTTCATGTGACCTTTAAAAGCAGAGGAGAAAAAGATGTGAAGCATAACTGCTCCCAAGGGCGGGTACAAACAGCTCATTCCAGGGCTGCCAGATACTTGGCGACCCTCAGTTGCGCCACAGCATGCATTTGTAACCTCTTCAAGTTCAGAGATTGGGACTTTTTGAAGACGCCAAGCAGCTGCAACTCAAATTAAGCAATATGCTTCCTTTGTGCTGTGCTTCTCGCTTTGCTGATGTACCAGCCATCGCTTCTGTGAGCGCTGCTGCCGCCAAGGCAGAAGAGCCAGAGCAAGGGCTTCTGGCCATTAGCAGGAAGGATGGGTACCCTTGGCTGGGGTTGTGGGAGGGAGTGCAATGACAGCAATTCACTCTGCCACTGCAGGGGTCCTGTACCTTTTGATCTTCAGGCAAACCCATGATTTCACCCAGAGCTCTGTCTACCTTTTCTGAAATCAAAGGACACCAAGGCAAGGCCAAGCGTGAGGTAGGAGTCGAGGACAAGCTGAGGTTTTGGGGTAGCTCAGGCAAGGGGAGTCAAGGGAGAAGGCAGAGCCACAGCCTCACAGCAGAGTGCAAAGCGGGGTGCTGTAAACACGCCTTCTAAAAGAGACAGTGGGTATTAGGACAGAAAGGTGGATATTTGCTGCATAAAAACCTTTTCCTCCGCATTTCAACAGCCATAGCAAGTGGAGCACAGCAGAGGTCGTGAGCTGTCGGGCAGTTGGGTGCGGAGCGCCTGAGGGCTTGCAGCGTAAGCAGGGGCTGAGTGTCGGGAATCTCCTGTTGATTTACTCCTGTTGCTGCTGTTCCCATGGCTATGGCTGGGTAGATGGGCTCTGCCATATCTCCCCTGTCTTAGTGAGTCTTGGGAACAAAGACAGGAGGGTGAAGTTGGATTTGTCTTTATTCCACAACCTGGAATCCTGTCAGAAAGGGAAGCAGGCTGCTGCCGGGTTTCCTTTACCTTTTATGCACAGAGGAAATGTAACTTCAACTTTCCATTTCTTCTCCTTTTTACCCTTCGATTTTTTCTAAAATACCACAGAGAAAACCCAGAAAAGGTTCCTTAAACAGGATTTTCAGCTGAGGCGCTCGGTGCCTGGGAGCAAGGCCTCCCGGTGCCTCCCTAAATTGCAGGGTACTTGCCAAGAGGGCTGTGTACGTACTGGGTTTACACAACAGGACTTAGAACTGTGCCATGGGGAGTCACAGCTGATCATGAGCTTCCACCCCAGCCTGAGAGAAGAGCGTCCCACCAGCTTTTCCTGGCAAGAATGTGCCAGGAGAGGCAGTTGGCCAAGGCTCCCCGCAGGTGGGAGCTGCTGTGGAGATGTCTGGGTGGGGGAGCAGCCCCAGCTTTGCTGAGCCGGGCTCCTCCAGGGCCTCCTTGGTAAGAGGTGGCATCTGTGTCCTTTGCAGCACCCAGGTCTCAGAGCAGGCTTTCACCAGGCTGAGTTTTCCAGGTGAAGGAGAGAAAGGAGGCGATGTGGGAAGGATGAGCAGCTTTGCAGAGCTTCCTGGCTTTCAGAATCTCAAATAAAGTGTTGAGCCCTGCTTTTTGTTAAGCTCTGTGTCATTAAGTCAGCCCTTTGGCGCAATGGTCACTGGAAATAGTAAAATTACCTGGAATTTCTGTTCAGAGTTCAATACAACACTTTACTTTTTGTCTGGGAGCTGCTGTAAAGTCAGAGTCAAAAATGAACGCAGGGTCCACCAGGTCCTGCGAAAGGTGGAAGTCATTTGAGATGAATGTTGTTGCCACTCAACAGATTTTGCTGCTCCAGGTGAAGCCAATGGCACCAGGATCAGAAGTATTTTTGCTTTTTCTCCGGTGTACTTGGGATGCACGCAGGCCAAGCTCTGTCACGTGTGGCCTCTAAGGAATCATGAACCCCAACACTGTGGGCTGGGCTGAAGGAGTTGGCTAATGGAGAATTTACGGTAAGAGTAAAATGTATTTTTATCCACCAGGATATGCTTATCGTCAGGAAAGGGCAAGCAGCACTCCTATCTCTCCAGGGAAGGGGAAGTGTCGAGCGTGACTTAGGTTTTTTCCAACTGCTTTCCAAAGTCTGAAAGGTTTTCTTGCTGAGACATGTCATTGGATTAAAGCAGGGAGTTAAATAGACATCAATCCTGGGTCACAGGTGAAAAATATTAAATGCCAGGCATGCAGTGTTTTTCCATTGCATGTGATGTACGTTCAGGAAAGACCTTTGGAAAAAGTGCTTTGAAACGAGTCTGTTTTGTTTTCTTAAATATACTAAGAGCCTGTCCAGAAGCTTTTAATTTTTCAGGGCAACTTTGATGTTTTCTGTCTTGAAGAGGAAAGCAGATTCCCCTCACAATACCCCACCCCGCTGCCTCTGGGACAAGCAGCACATCAGGTGCCTGCGATCATTGGCTGCTTTTTGGCTTGGGTGCTTTGCTCAGAAAGGGGCTGGAGACATCCCCTCGCTTGCCGCAGTGTCCATTTGAACTCTGCCACCCCAGGAGAGAGCCCAGGGACGCCCGTCCTCAACTCCCAAGGCGAGCGCAGGGTTCACCTTACTGGCAGCAGCGGGGCCCTGACATTTGCCACAGCCTGTGCCACACTCTCCAGTTCCTTAATCCTGCCCCAGGACTAGAAAAGCCTTTAAATGAGGCAGATGGCAATTTGCTTGCAGGACAGACAGTAACTGTGCCTTTCAGGGCACCTAGGCAGGAGGGGTTTTGCTGATCCTGTAAATACCCGCTTGCCTGTTTTAGTCAGTGGTAGGAGTCACAAAGAAAAGAAATGCTTTGAAATGCTAAAAGCTGCCTGACCAAAGAGACAGGCTGAGGGTGTTCTGGAGGTGCCTCATACCATTCCTGCATGCAAGCAGTGCTGCTGCCCACCTCCTCAAAACCAGTCTCACCTGTCCTCCCACAGGTGTCCTCATCAGCTGCAAGAGCTCTGGAGCTCTTGGCCCCATCTCCAGGCTCCCTCCTGCCCTTCCCCAGTGCCCCCTTCTCTAAGGATGGTTCAGTCCTTAATGCTTCCTGCTCATGCGCTTTTTTGCAGTCTCAGGTTTAAAACCTGTAGCCCGTACAGTGAAATAATGGCATGGTACTGACTGCAGTCTCCGTGCCATGAGATGGCTGGGCACAGGCTTAGGCATGACCCCGTGGCCTGCCATCGATGCCCGCCTACGGTTCACCTCGGTTTTTCTTTCATTGCTGGATGCGGTGACCTTGCAGGGATGGGGAGGGCTGTGCTGTGCTGCTCCTCCTGACAGCCGGAGTGGCTGAGTGGGTTTGTCCTAGATTTCTTCTTGATATGCTGGTGTCTGAGGGTGAGTCACCCCCGGTGCTGAGGAGAGGGAGACACTCCCCCAGGGACTGCTTGGTCTGAGATCTGAATGTCTCCTTGGGAAGGGCCTATCTGTTCCCATCAGCTGCCTGTGGAGCTGAAGGCAGTGCTCTCTACTGTGAAGGGCTTGGACATCAGGTGGAGTGGTTCTTTGCTTCTTGCTGTCTGTGCTTCAGCAAGTTTCGCTGATTTGCAATTAGATCTTCTTTCATGTTGGTTCTAATTGCCCTTTCAGTTCCCCATACTACAGAGTAGTACTGAAGAATCCATTTTCAGCCTTTTAATGCCTCTTCTCCTCATTTCAGCCACGTCTGTGCTGTTCTCCTTGCTCTCGTGGTGTGAAATATTCAGGGAGAAATGTGAAATTCCCTCATCTGAAAGTCGTGTACCACATCTTAGAGCTTGCTATGAGGCATGCGAATGATCCTGGCTTTACCTACTTTGAAGAGCAAACAAAGAAAAGCTGCAAGCACCACGTTGTCTGGTCTTGGCAGATGCTTCGGAGACCAGCCCATGTTCATGGAAATTAGATTGTTGCTATTAGTTTATTTTTTGACAGGACCTGAGCGATTCCTCAATCATTTTTCCATTTTCATAAAGCAGTTTGTGAATCACACACATGTAAAATGAAGCTGTTAGCAAATGCTGCTTCCCTTTGATGTACGGTAATCTAGCCTTCTTGTTTTGTAACTGCTCCCTGGAATTTTCCATCTCACTATGAATATTTCAATGGAAGTTGGAAAAGAACCCCCCCCCCCAACCTTGTACTTGTTTAAAGAGAACAGGAAGGTTATGCAAGCTAAAATGGAAACAAAAGTGGTTTGCAGCTGAATGATTGTGTAACCCACCTGTTAAGAAATGAGACGAGGAAAGGGCTAAGGAAGAACATTCTGAAACAGACCCCTCAGGTGTGGGCAAGTGGCTAAGGTTAAACAGTCCCTGCTGGACTTACTGCATGGTATGGGAATAACATTATGGCATCATAATATTTTCCTTAGTTCGAAAAGTGGCTTTAAATGCAGGGACATTCTCTTTGTCTCTATGCAGAGATGCAGTGTCAGTGGTAGAACCAAGGGCACTGCTACTCAGTTCAATGTTTACAGCGTTTCCCAACTTTTTTCTCCATGCTAGATGGCATTTTATATCCTCCAGTTATTAATCTGGTGACTGACATAAAGCAAAATCTAATAATTTCCTGCTACCTGCTATTAACTGCCCACTTCAGCTTTCTGGGCTTGTTTTTGACCTTAACCTAATCTGTTCCTTGGAGCTGATGTAATTAAAAGTGGCACCACCTTCGGACCCTGCTCTGAGATGACAGATGCTCCTTGGATTTGATCTTCATTGTACATTTAGAACTTTAAAAAGTTCTAAAGATGAACTTTTTCTTGCCAAAGTAGATGCTGAGAATAATTTAGGGGTAGCATAGCTGCTACCTATTTTATCCTAGAATTTGAAAAGGAAGATGTGATATTATTTGTAACTTTTTAATATCTGTAGAAAATAATTTAAACTAGATGTCTTCTCTGTTCCTACTCTTTCACTGTCATTGTGGTGAGAGAACGTCTTCCTACAGGATTTCTCTGGGACGTTCAGTTCTGTGGATGTACTTCAAATTTGTGGTTAAAGAAATAGAGAAATGTCCTGTCTGTCTTCATGATTCCATTTAACCATTCAGAAAAGGCAGTTCTCTGAATCAGAGAACACTAGAATAACATAGTTTAACAGAGGAAACAGCCATCATCACAGCCATGGGCATCTATAGCCTTGTGCTGTTTTTAGAGAAATCTGGAAGGAAGGAATTTTCCATAAAATTTCTTGGGCTAAGCCAACACCCTGTTTCCGACATGCAATGTCTGTGTTGCTCTTGGGGATGACCCTGAGTTATAAGCAGCATTAGGATTGCGAAGTAAGGCCCCAATCCAACAAATATTTAGAGCTATGCTTAGGTTTTGTATTTACAAAATCTTTGATCTGATGTTGTGAGGCCCCTGTGAACGTAGCAGACTGCAGGACAGGGGAGTGTTGCTTGGACCTAGAACTGACACATGGTCAAAAGCAGAACAGATGAGGAAGTCTGAAAATTTGGAGGACCAAGGGAGTGCATTCTCAACAGAGCTTCTCACAAATCCTTCCACCACTCCCCCACTGTACCAGTTTATTAGAGACCTGAAATTAAACCCTAGTTCTTGCCAGCCTGGGTGACTCCTATCACAGCTATGACAGGTTTATTCCATTTGCAAGTCAAAACAAGTTTCTCCTCTCTCTTGAAGGTACATAATTATCAAGATCATCCTTATTGCTACACCCGTTACCATTGCCTATAATCTTTGGGCATTTGCACTTCCCTGGCACCGTCCTGATTGGCAAAACAAAGCTTGCATGTGTGATAAGTTTAGCGTAAGAGACTCTTCTCATTAGCGCTGGATGCCATGAATCAGAGTGATTAAGTGATTTGTCCAAAGCAAAAAGTAGATTTAGTGTTTCTGCACTGCAGTGCTACTAAATCATGAATGTCACTAAATTCACAAATATTACCTAAAAATATTATATCCTAATCTCATAAATATGATTTCTATTTATACTGGAGGCCTCAAACCTTAATCACTTATTTTTTCCGATAAGCAAAAAGCTCCTAGAAACTTGAAATTATGGACGCTTAAATTTTCTCCATGCCAAAAAAATGTCACAAAGCGAGTAGTTCTGTTTGGACAATACATTGTTTGGAGCCAGAAAAGCATCTGCTTCCCTCAGTTAATTGTTGTTCTTGCTTTGGCCAACTGCAAGTAACCTACCTGCTGGTTATCAGTGAGCGAACTGCAGGTAGCAGTTAGGAGTGATAATGCCGGTGAACTATTACGAGAAACTTGGCAGAGATGAAGACAAATGGTCCAGCAACGAGGACAGAGAATTGTTTCCTGGTGGCCTCAGTTCTGGTCTTTGCCCTTCTTGGTACCATCTGTGTGACTGGCAGGCTAGAGAGAGGCATATCTTTGAACATGCCAGAAAGTTGTTCAAGATCATCCTCTGATCTCTTGACTTCAAAGTCAGCTCCTACCTTGGAGGAGATGCTTCTGTCTTGTTCCCTGGTTTTAGACAGGAGAGAACAGAACGGACTGGTCTGCAGCACTAATCTGTGATGACCAAGAGGCTCTCACCCCTCCTTAACAGGGGTTGTTCAAGCACCTCTGGTAGCTCCAGATGTTATCTGGGGAGCAGAGCCACCACAACAGGGTGTAGACTAGGGGAAGGGAGGAAAGGCTGTTCAGACAGGTGACTGATACCATCACAATTGGAAGGACTTTGCTTGGAGTTTCTGGCACACAGAAAAGCCTGCTGTCAGCTGACTGCTTCTTTGAGATAAGTGTAATTTTTTGCACCACTCCTGCTCTGAAACTCTCCTTTAGCTATAAGGGCAGACAGATACCTCCTTTTGCCATAGGGCCCAGCAAGATGCAAAGAGATCTCGCCTTTAATGCTTCAGTGCACAGCGATGCTGCTGGAAGGAGGAAGTAATGAATAAGGTGAAACTGCTCCAGCACCTTTAGCTCCAGCACCCTGCTCACTCTCCTCGCCTTTTTGGTCATTTTAATCCTCTTCTACTGCTCAGCAAAAACATTGTACGATGCTCTCCAGGGACATGAATGTAATGGGAATGCCCCTGCAGTTCTGATGGCTAGAGGAAGGCTGAGTCCCTTCTCTTAGAAATTTAAACAAGCCTCTTCAGTAAATTCAAGTTTCAATTTGCTCAGCTAGCCTTGGCTAGCTGGTGACAAGCAACACCATAACCTCCTCTGAGGTTTCTCACCCAAAGTATTATGCAAACTGTATGTAAACTTACTCTCACCATGCAAGGTAAGTCATGCCTGATTGCCATTTTTGTTGACAGATGTCCTGGGCCTCAAAGTGCCATGTCCTGCCAGGCATCCTGAGGCATGCAGCAAACCTGGAGCATCCCCAAGGGGTAGAGAATTTAGGAGTGCTGGTGGCTCACAAAACTTTGCAGGCTCAAGCTTACACTCTGAAAGCCCTCCTGCTGCTCCTCCTCCCTTCCATATGGGAGCGGCGTTGTTCTGCCACATCAGCTTCATCATGGCTCTGTCCAGAAAGGAGCTGCTCTCACCCAGGCCACAGGAAAACCCACCTCAGCCACTATATGTGAAAAACTCCGTATGTGGCCACTGTCACAGAGAGAGATGGCCTTGCTCCCAAAACAGGGGATGGAGAGCTGCCTGGGTGGGCAGTGCAGGATAGCCCTACATATCCTTTCTCTCTGGCACTGGCAGGTGGTGCTGGCCAAGCCCCAACCTGCACACCAGAGCTAACACAGCCAGGGCTAGAGGTTCCCAGGGACACCATGGTGTTGCAAACACACATGGCCTTGGTCATGTACTATGGACGGAGTGCATCTGGCTCCCTGCCGCTTGCACACAGTGCCAAATCCCACTTCCTCTGATGCTCTTTCAGTATTAGCATGCCAAGTCATATGTCTGATGGGTGCAGGGACAGGAAAGTCTGATCAGAGCCTTTAGCTTTGTGTGCATCTGGCTGGGGTCTGCTCCTTTTCATTTACTGCTCCTGGGCCCTATTCTAGTCTTTTCTTCCTTGCTTTTTTTTGAAAACTTAAAAGGGCTCAGCAAAACTGTACCTACAAATCACCATCAGTAAGCATGCCCTGGGACTACCACACTCTCTCTGCTTCCCCAAAGATCATTGCTGTTTGGGCTGCCATGCTGGAGAAGGAGACTGCAGTATCACCCAGACCCAGGACTTCTGGGAATAAAGAGTGGTTGGTTGTGATTTGTAGCCCAAACCCTAAATAATAGGACCTGAATCCATGCTCCACGTGCCAGTTCACAGCCTGGTGGCCTACACTGTGAGTTCTGTGCAGGCTACTTTTGCCTTGCTTTTTCATCCTAAATTTGGTGTGGCTTTAAGTTGCTTCATGTAATCATGGCAGCAAAGACAGGCTGGAGGGCTTGAAGAGGTCTGCTTCTCCAGTTCCCGTTACCAAGGCTGTAACTTCTGCAAGGAGTGTGGGAACAGGCAATGTTTACAGTTGCTGCTCAAGCCAAGGTGTCAGGCCATGGGCAAAAGTAGGAAGTGGCTGTGCCAGCTCTCCAGCTGCTGGGGACCTCAGCTCTCATACAGCCAGAAAAACCACAGGCAATTCTCATCCACTACTCTGAGAACAACTGGACTGTTTACACCACCTTTGTCTGGGGTGGGTTTACATACCTTAGATTACATTGTAACAACCTCCCTACGCAGGCCATCCCTAAATGTTGCCCAAACTGACTTGCCCACTTGAATTTGGATAAATAAGTGCTATCGCAGCTGGTTCATTGTTCAGTTGCTAAATATTGCTCAGTTATCCTAGCCATGCCAAGCCTGATTTTCATCTGTGGATTCTGCAAGGCAAGCTGTGGAATGCAAATTATTCCAGTTTATTTGCAGGTCTGTGCTGAGGAGATCCCCAGATCTTCCTGATCCTTCTGTTTCCCAGTGACTCATTATTGTTATGTAGGTTGTATTGCCCCACACTTTGAGATATGGAACGCTGGGGTTTTGCAGGTTACTTTTCTTTTGTGAAAGAACAGCAGGGTCATGAAACCTGTGTGTGTCTCTAGCAGGAAGCCAACATTCCAGAAATGATCACACGCTACTTGTATGCAAACCTTTCTTCCAAAATCTCACCCAAAATCTATCTCTAGGCAAAGGCGGTGTCCCTCAAGCGCTTTACAGTGCCCAAATGCGCAGAGAAGGAACTATAACTGCAGACAGCAACTGTTAGCATAGCAAAGTCCAATGTAACGCAGGCTGCCTTTTGCAGGCTCTTTTATCTCAGGTGAGCAGCATAATCTTTTGCTTTCACTTAATAACTCCAACAGCCAAGAAGAGGTGGGGGAATCATTTGATAATTACATGTTCATTTGTTAGAGTGCACATAAATGACTGCAAGTGCTTGCAAATTCTATAACTCTTGAAGATAATTCCAGTTGCTCTGGTTAGCTGTCCTTTCTGCTTTCCTGCTGAACAAAGGAGGCAATTCTATCAGCTGCCTCGGTGATAGAGTTTTTGTGGCTTCCTCATGCAAAACAAGGCAAGAATGGGTTAAAAAATCTCCCCACACACTTGGTTGCTCCTTCCCAACCAGCCAGCTATCTCTGCAGTCAAGCTGGGTGGATTAGCTGCTGTGCCAGGAAAGAATGATGATCCCCCTGCAGCACCCACTCGCCCTGTGGGGAGGGATGACCCAGAAGGGAGCTGTGAAGAGGCAAGGGAGTGCTTGGTGAGAGGAGGCACTTCTGCCTTAAAGCTTGTTTGATCACTGGATGAATCTAGGGCATCCCCACAAAGCTCAGCCCTGCGTGTGAAGTCTTGTGGATGAAACGAATGTCTGGATCCGGGGATCTGAATGCTTATGGCTGCCTCATCCTTGCTTTGAGTTTACTTCTGAGCTAATACACACTGCCACACTGATGTCTAGGCCAATTTTGTCACAGACTTGGGTTTTCGCAAGTAAACTTGCCTCCAGGTTTCCTCTGTTTGCCCATGCTCCATCCAGCCTGCCCCATCCATAGCTGCTGTGGTGGGGAACGATGTCCACATTTGGCTGTGGCAATGTACAGAAGGGCTTGTGAGGTGGTGATCCGGCAGGACAAGGGACATGGGTTTTGTGTTTGCCGCTAACAATTCTGTGGGTAGTATGAGGGGGTTTTGGACTGTTCTGGAGATCCAAACCAGGCAGTTTAGGTGATTTCAGCAGAATGCAGGCCAGTATTTGACTTTAGGTACCTTTCCTTGCATTCACAACTAGTTTTAAAAAATGCTGGCAATAAACAGCAAAATGTTGCTCACATTAGCAAATGTAAGACCCATCTTGAATACATGTTCTTCTATTTTCTCTGGTTTTCTGCTGTATTTGACAGTGGTTTCTGACTGACTTCCAGCAAGGCAATAGTCAGCCTGACTAGTATTTGTCACCTATGAACTAAATATAATTGGGATTTTATTTACCTCATAGTATTTCTTTAACAACCTCTCTGATGTGAGTTCTTCCTGGAGAAAAGAATTCCCCACATTGCTCTCCTTACGCAAAATAAATAAAATCTTTCTGTCTTCTTGCCACATTTAGATCTATATATATCCCTGCTATACAGAGGAGATATCAGCTTGGGAATTGGCATGCTGAGGCTAAATAAATGAATTTACAGTAAAACCTGGTTATTGTTTTTAAAGACCTATTGAAAGGAGAAGACTGTTCTTAATTTTCTCTTGTAATTTCATTTCAAGATGTTTAGCTCATAAAGGTCTGTCAGAACATGGGGCCTGGACTTTTATCTTCGCTTTCCAGTTGAAAACCTGGAGGACACTCTGGTTTTTCACTCTGGGCTGTGGTCACGAGAAGCTGTAGCCAATATGGGACAGGATCCTGTGGGCCACCGCCATAGGGATTCGTTGTCCAGAAGTGAAAAGAGCTGTTAATCCTGCCTTGTTTGCTTTGCACACCACACCCCTGCTTATTGCCCACAATCTAAATTACAGAGGCGGCCAAACTTGCTTCCTGTTAAAAACAATAGCCCTGGCTGACACATCGTCTCGTAATGCGTGAAGCAAAGTGTTTTACAGGCATACAGGGCCCATGGCTGGCACTGGTGGTCCCTGCAGAGGGGTCACCACCTGCACCCCAGACCGGCAGCGAGCACAGAAAAGTGTAGGGGGCTGGAGAAAACCACAGGGGCTGCTGATGGTGTGCTGTGTAAAGAAATGACTATATGGATGATGTTAATTAAGGGAAACATGGGAACATGGGGAAAACTTCCTGAAAAGAACAAGCGTGAACAGGATCATCAAAGGCTTATGAATTTAGTGGGAATTACTATAGTGAAGCTAGTTTGTAAGTGTCCAACTGTCTCAAAATCTGAGTCATGCTTTTCTCTGTAAGAAAGAGGATATTATTTTGTTCCAGAAAATATTTTCATTAGGTAGTTTTCATTTGAAGGATCGTATGTGGGGATACAAGTCCTAATCACCTCAGTTTGTTTTATTTTTTCTAGGAAATGCATGCAACAATCAGAGCTGATGTTATTCATGTCTAAAAGCACTATTGGAAAGAGTTGTGCTGTGTAGGAGTCCCTCTGTAAAGAGAGGTTATATAGAAAACGTCCCAGATATTTCTCAGGAACTATACTGGATCACAGCCAAAATGTCATGGAGGACCCAGGTAATGTACCCAGCACTTCTACGTACAAGCATTTTTGTGTTCACAGCGTCTGGCTGACAAAGGCCAATACAAGCTGGTGTGAGCAGATTTGCTGTCCTCTGAATACCTGGCCACTGATGCCAAAAAAATTCTGATTCCAGTATATCAAGACATGTCCAGTGACCGTGTCCATGGTCTTAGGATGTATACTGGCTTCCGAAATAGGAGTTACCTTTCTCTTGTTTGAAATGGAGAATGTCTTGTATACACTACTGCTTCCCCGTGTTTACCCTGGTAGAGGTGCCACTGGGTTCAGTTGTTTATGCTTCTGCTGGACTGGCCGAATAGTGCAGCGAAGGGGTGGTGAGTCAGGCCCCCGATTGTTTAAGTGCAGGAAAACAAGCTGTGTGTGCACAGTGATCTGGGCACCGGAGCTGGAAAATCCGTCCAAACCCTTTTGCTGTTGGTTTGAGGAGACTCGTGTTATGAAAGTGTTCCTGGGCCATTATTAAGGCTTATTTTTCAAGGGATGCTGGCATGTTGGGAAACTTTGCATTTACTTCAGTTTTAATGTTCTTTTGTTCTGCATTCTGACTCAGAATAATACCTTTCCCTGTCAGTTGATATTACAGCTGGAACCAGGTTATGGGTTCAAAATTAATCTGGTATCCCAGAGATCTACCTTACTGATAGCTGGTAGAAATAATTTTCCCTATCTCTACCTATCGTTTCTTAGGGAATCCTGGGCATACCTTGGGAAGGTTCTCTCTCCCTGTTTTTATCTTTGTTTTGGGATCAGATGATATCTGGCCCCATAGCTTTGCGAGCCTTTAGATAATTTACTGTTTCCATTTCTCTTCCAGCATGATCTATATGATCCTCCCCTGAGACATTTTAATGTCTGGAATAAACTCCCCCATCTTCTCTGGTGAACACTGAGGCAGATGATTTAACTGTAGCCAAATCTAACCTTTCTTCTCTCTAAATTATCCCTTACTGTCTCCTCCTTCCTTTCTTGGTTTTAACTAGCAACCTCATGAAACGTCTGACTCCTTGTTTTTGCTAGGGAAAAATTCTAAACAAAACCACATTCAGACACACAGACATACACACACAAAACACGAACAATGAACGCTCACAGACAACCAACAGCATGCTCACAGAGGCATGCTTATATAGAGATACAATGACGTAAATCAACACCCAGAAGCATTTATTAAATTACCCAGATATATACACAGAGGGACAGGCAGATGGGTAAAGGCTGCATTTTTAGTGGTGGATAAATGAAAACATCACTTTAAAGCCCACAGGAGAGTATTTTGGAAAAGCGGTGGCAGTAGCAGCACCAGATATTAAAGGTGATAATATGTCTTTATTCACTCTTGCAGACTAATTGGCTTATCCTAGGAAATGGCAACTACTGCTGCATAGCAAGCGCAAACCCATGCACTTTCATAATCAAAATCAGTGTGAAAACAGCATAGCGGTCTTTCCTGAAATCATCCCGTTCCCAGGCAAGGAATGATTCCTGGAACTTGCGGCCCTGAACATCCTCTTTTGATTGCTCTGGGCAGCCCTGTCTTCCTTTTTTCTTTCTAAAAGGTATGAAAGCATACTGAATTCCCTGTGTACAGCCACAGCAAGAACTATTCCCAGAACCCAGCTACACAACTCATAATGTATTAAGCAGATTTTTTTCTTGAATGCCCATTGTCCTCAGAATATGGGGCATTAGGAAATACTGTAGTTCTTTAATGCCTGGTACTGGGTTACCCTCACACCCATTTAAGGAGGCACTTCAGCCACAGATAGAAGTTAACTGAAGCTGCTGCATAAAGTAAACTGGCTGAAAGTCTTTCTTTTCTGGCCCATACTCAGGTTTTCTCATTAAAAACTACTGCTAAGCTAACTGTAATTTCATTAGATGATGTTGAACCATGGGATTCACCTGTACCTTCAATATGCTTATACTAAGCTGTAAGTTATATAGTATAAGGCCTCTAAACTTGTTAAACCATCACCATGACCACTGCTTGCACCTTTCTACCCAGTGCCCCTGTTAAAGCAACCTGTTAACATTTAGGTGGTGTTGAGGACAGTAACAATCTTTGCTCTTGACTGCAGGACAAATAAGAACAAACCCCAGCTGTCTGTACTCACAAACAAGACCTGGTACACACTGAATGCCTTTATTCTGCTACTGTTGATAATGATAACCCAGCCCAACTCCACACTGCCCATGTTACATCTACTGCCTGGCATAGCTCCTTCCTTTCCTCCCATCACCTGTGTGGATGCAGTAAACAAATGTAAATTGATATCTACATTGGTGCAATTTGCTGATGGAGTTAACCAATTCACAAGTTGTTTTGCAGTAACAGCTGCAATCCCTCATACTCTCAAGGTCTTACTAAAGGTTTCAAGAGCTGGTGCTAGATAGGTCGTGTTTTCCTACAGTGTCTTGTTCTGCATTTGTATCTTAAAGCTTTCCATAGCATTCATGAAAAGCTCAGTCAAAATGTACTCTTTTTAGCCTATCTTTTTCATATTTGGAAAAAATAGCCTTTAATACTGGAAGCCAGATTTATATATCCTAGAAGATGCTTCCATTTTGCAATATCGTAGTAACTCGGAAACTCCCAATTTCTATGGTGAGCTGCAGCCTTGGGCGCTATCAAAGTTACTTGTATGATTTTTTTCTTTTTTATGTTTTTCTTTTTTCCTGGTTATGATGTGTGATGGATTTCTTCTAGGTTTATGGTACAGTCTGTCCATTATTTACCATCTGTTTTTTCAGAGAATTCTCTGGATTTGTCATCTTCTTCCTCTGTTGCATGTCAGCCAGGGACCATCCTTAGCAAATCACTCCATTCTCTTGTTATCCATTTCCCCTTGGATTGTAAATCCTCCAAGGATACTATACTTCAAGAAATCAGCTATACTCAACTGATGGACAGGTAAAAATTACAAGGTGTATAATTACCCAAGCATGCCCAAACAGCCAATTCCTTTAGTTGTATCTGGGAATTTATAGATCATGAAAGATAACTGTGTTAAATTGATGCTTCTCTCTGCCCTTTGTGTTTGTTTTCTTAGATGTCTAAGGGCAAGAATGGCATTAGATATATTTACAAAGTGCTTAGTACAACAAAGCCACAAGCACCGGGTGATGTGCACTATCGTCAGTTGGGAGTTTATACTTCGCTTTACAGCCCTACTTGTATTAAGGTAAGGAAAAGACTGAGGCAAATGGGAGAATTTCAGTTGCCTTTTGTGTAATGTTGTTTTGAAATTACAATAACAGAGGAATTTAACAATAAAAACAATAATTAAGGATGTTATTGAATAGAATAATGGAATTGTTCAGATGGGAAAAGACCTTTGAGATCATGAAGTCAAACCGTCAACCTAGCACCACCAAGTCCACCACTAAACCATGTCCCTAAGTACTGCATCTACACCTCTTTTAAATACCTCCAGGGATGGCAGCTCAGCCACGTCCCTGGGCAACCTGTTCCAACACTGGACAACCCCTGCCGTGAAGAGATTTTTTGTAACATCCAATTTAAACCTCTCCTGGAGCAACTTCAGGCTGTTTCCTCTTGTCCTATTGCTTGTTACTTGGGAGAAGAGACCGAACCCTCCTCACTACAGCCTCCTTGCAAGCAGTTATAGAGAGCAATAATGTCCCCCCTGAGCCTCCTTTTCTCCAGGCCAAACACCCCCAGTTCCCCCAGCTGCTCCTCACAGGACTTGTGCTCCAGCCCCTTCCCCAACCCCTTTGCCCTTCTCTGGACATGCTTATCTTCTCTTTCCTCCTTTATGACACCTCTTCACCAGAGGATCTGTGGATGCTAATCTTGCTAATACTTCACACTCTTTCCTATTCTGCTTTTTTTTTCCTGCCCCTGGTCTTTCAAAAAACAATCCAAGCCTTTCAGCATTTTGTCCACTTCTTATTTCACTTCCCCAGTGTGTTGGTTCAGTGAGTGAAGATACACTTCCCTAATCTGTGGACTACCTTTTTCTTTCTTAGTTGTTCTTCCTCTGTTTGTGTGAAGCTCATAGCTCTGCATCATGGCCCGTTTCCCTTTGAATTTTAATGCTTATTTGTGTTACGGTGATGTTTTATACATGTTAAAGAGCTAATAGAGCTTTTCAGACTGATGAGCACTCACAACTTGGAATGACTAGTAGGATGTGACTTATTGATGAAATAGGAAATATTAGCTGGGGGTGGGAACAGTAATGCAGACAGTCTAAAGGAAATGGTGACTTTTCACTGTGTCCTGCCAAATGACATTTTTTTTTACATACGCTTTGATGGCTGTTAGCACTAAAGGAAAAAGAGACAGCAGCCTAATGAATTTTCTTGGGAGCTTTTCTTTTTCCAGGGCTTTTTCCATACCTGGGCATGTGGGTGGCCCTAGAAGAAGATAGATGCTCACAGGGACGTAGTTTACCACTTAAGGGCTGCTGTCACTTAGAAGGGTGAATGCAGGGGAAGGACAGGGTGCAGCAAACAGAAAAGAGATTTCAGGCTTTGTATCTTCTTATTTCCTTCCTGTCTACTCGTTTATTTTCGTTGCCTCTTTGCTTCTGTTTCTCCAGTTCAGATGTAGACCTGAGATTATAGACTTGAGACTTCCTCTTTCCACTTAAAATTAATTCCTTCTCCACAGCAAGTCTGTTCATGCTGCTTCTGCCCAGATATATTTTACCTACTTAGTATAGTGCTCCATCCTGCTAATATCAGATCAGGTGTAAGTCAGACTGGAGTGCTGTTCAGATCAGCAGATGGCAGGCTCCTTCTAGCAATTGATACCACCAGCTTTATCCTACATCTCCCTATATCAGAACATCTGATAATGACAGGCAGAAATAAGTATGATTTCTGCATCATGTACTCAAAAGTGTGCATTATGTCAGTGAGGAATCAAAGATATATTTGTCATCAGAGACTGGGTGGCACACAGTTTGCTCTGTAGTGTAATGTGCATTAGCTGGGAAAGCAAGAACACGGAGACTGAGTAAACCAGAGAACAGTAGAAATCTGAATGTCAGAGATGTCAGAGAATTACAAGTTCATATCAGAGTCTGATTTCCCACTTATTACTCCACCTGTGAGGTGTCCTCCAAAATTACCATTAAGCTCAGATGAAGCAGGTGATGAGAAATTTGGGGAAAAGAAAGAGATGCTTGCAAATGCAGTCTTTATTTTATGTGTCTGTGATCAATGGTGCCCTAATCAAGCTCTTGCTTCCCTTAAGGGCAACTACAGAATTGCTCCTTGCAGCTTGAGTTTCTTTAATCTTTATCTAGTCAGGTTTTAAATGTCCATCATCCCTTTTGGGAAACAATTCTGTTTCCCGAAGTTTTATGACTTGCTGAATCCTCTTAATGCCACCATGCTGATTAATTCAAACTTCAAATGCATTACTGATACAGCATCTCTTTTATGTTTTATGTTCACTTGAATGTGTTGTATTCCCCAGTTTCACTAAAGAATGGTTTAAAAGTATTTTTTAACAATACAGCATTGTTATGAAAATGAGCTGACTAGTGAGTCTGATAGCAGGAATTTGCTCTGAGTCAACAGTGGCAATTTGCAAGCATTGACTAATGAATTCCATAATCCACACAGCACCTCTGTGAATAAGGGAAGAAAGCTCCATTATCTCTAATATGCATCGAAGATTCAAACGTGAGAGGGACAGCTGCTGTGTAAGAGTCTAAATGGATATTGAATACAAGTTGGGAATTCCTGGTGTTTGCTTCTCTGCTTGGAAAAACTGTACCTCACGTCTCTATACAGACAACTCTCTGGGACATGTTAGGCAAACAAGAGCAGTGGAGTGTTTTTTTTACAGAAAGCATGAATGTGGTAGGCCCTTATGGGCTCGACAGAAAATTTCAGTGAGAGACAATAAAAGTAGGTTGGTTGGGTTTTTTTTTTTTTCTTCCCTCTTTGACTGACTGGGGAAATTTTTCCAAAATATGTTAATACCATAACATTCTGTAAAATAAATCAGGAATAATTAAAAGGTGTAGTAAGCACTTATTTTATCATGTGTTTTCTCCTTCAAAGTACACTACAAATCCAGCAAAGTCCCTTTGGGCACAGTGCTCGCTCTCCCCTGGTAAGCGCATCCCCTGTTGAGGCATCTCATTGTTTCTATCTGGCCCTTGACACAGCTGCTCTGGCTTGTCAGATAATACCACTGCATGGATTTACTCTCAAGCAAGGTGCCTTTAGGCAATATTTTTTCCTGTGCAGGTTTTGGCATCTCAAGTGTTTTCTCATGGGTTTTCCAAGCCCCCCACTGTTATGCAACCTGTGTTATTGGCACTGAGCGCTACTCACAAATTGCTGTCTTCTTTTTCTTTAGAACATCACACTGTTTTTGTTTTAACACATGGTTATAAGTGGGTGTTACCAAGCTTAAGAAGGTATGTCAGGACAGTGCTTCTGTTTTGGCACCCACGAATGACCTCTGCAGAATACCTGATGGACTTGAGCATAGACAGGCAAGAGACCACATGCTAGAAATGCATTAAAAGTTTTTTTAAGACTGGAGTCCGAGCTGGTATTTGCAAATGATGGTGTTTATGGCCCTTCCTGGTTTTATGGGCATATAACTGAGCAGGTGAATATTCTGAATAATACAGATCACAACTGAATTAGTTTTTGAGGAAGGGAAAGGAAGAAAAATAATATGTGTAAATCTGTTCCTCTGTCAGTGACCCAGAAGTCATCTGCTTAAACTGCATGGTGGGTATATCCCTGTTTTCCAAGCTATGGTATCTTTCAGGAGGTAATGCTTCTGTTTACAAAGCCTATTATGAAATGCCTGTGAATCATTAAAAAAGAGCAAGATACAAAGAAGTGCAAATGAAAGGGCAGAACTTGGGAGCAGCGCACAGGACTGGTAAGTGGATCTGAATTATCCTTCTGCCATTGACCTCTCTTCTGGAAGAAACATCTTTACCTCTGCCTGCTTCCCTGTCCACCCCACTCTCATTTTGATCCAATTGCACTGATATTTCTGCAAAGTAGAACAAGTCTCTCTCTGACTATCTCTTCCCCTTGTCAAATTTGACGTGTACCTAGAGGCCCTGACTTAAAAGAGCTTCTACTTGGTAGTAATATCAATGATAATAAATAAACTACTCAATTTTCATTTCCAAAGCCTGTGTTTCTCTTCTGGCACAGAAATGAGGTATTTCATAGAACACCTCACAAATTCTTGAATTACTCAGAACTGACAGCATGCCTATAGGCACCTTCTGAGTAGCTAGAGGTACATTTTCAATGATGTGCTATTTATTATGAATTATGTGCTCAGTGTTTATTATATGAATGAATTATTATGTCCCACTTTCATGATAAACTTCTGGTTGGATTTGCTCATAAAAATTAGATTCTGGGGAGGAAAACAAAACATACAGCAATTCCCCAAACGCCACCTTGAAATACTGCCAAGCACGTATACCTGAGATGTCTATTGGCTGCATGGAGCCAGAAGAGGAAATCTGGAAAAACACGAAGCCGGGAATGCAGTTCATCGAACTTCTGCTTGGTATAGTTTAGAAGAGATATGAGAAGGGGTGTTAGTTCTAATGTGTTCAGCCTTGAGTCACATACCAGTCATTTACTGCAGGCTGGATGGCTAATACGCGTTTCAGCAAGCTGTGCAGCAAGCAGCATGTTTCAATTTCACTTGTCTAGACAGGGTTTTTGGTTGCCCCGTTCTGGCAGGCAATGTGAGATTTCTTACCTTGATCTTATCGTGTGGTGCTGAGTTTACTTCAGTGAGAACACCTGCAGCCTGAGAGCGTGGATTCAGCGGGAGCTGCAAATGCAGAGCACCTCTGAGGGTTTGGACCTCTGTCCTTGACACAGGCTGCTAGGAGCGGCGCTGCCTGATCACTGTGCTTTTGCAATATCTCAGTGGATTTCAACACTTTGGAATGGTGGATTTCCAGTGGAGGCTTAGATCCTTTCAGGTACCTCGTGGGTTGATAGCTCTAGACCAGCCTTGCTTTTTTTGCTACCTTCTGTGGAACACAAGTGGAAAATATCTGCTTTAATTTGCCAAGGAAATTCAGCTAAGAACATCCGACTCTTTACATACGATCCTCGCACTGGCAAGCAGCTCTCAGGGATGACAATTATGGTAGATTTAAAGCAGTGGTTTGAGCAGGTGGATCGTTTGCACGAACTTTCACCAAAATAGTCACATTGGTTGCAGTTTTCACTGAGTGGAGTGTCGGTGCAGGTGAGCATATGCAAATAGTCCTACTATTGACACAGTCATTGTACAAGAACAGTGCCTTGGGTCAGATGAGAAGAGGTCTCACTTGTGCCAGGCACCCTAGGAACTCCTAGAAACAGGTGGTTCCTGCAGTAAAAAGCTTACAGCTAAACAAAGCTGTCCTATTAAAATGTTTTTTGCAAGTCTTTTTTTTTAATATTTTTTTTATTGCAGATCCACACGTATTTACAGGTATGAGTATACCTGGTTTTATTTCAGTGTAAATGTGTGCGTCAGTCACCCCTAGCAGTATATGGTATATAAAGCTCAGTGGGAACCGCCTGTAATGTTTAGTGCATAATGACCAGTCAGTTTGTTTAAGTTCAGGAGGTAAGTAATTACCAGGGCCATGAGATACTGACAAGTTGAACCTCTGTCAAAGAGATTTTTTTCTTTATTCATGTCATTAATCGAGTGTCTTTCTTCTAACCTTCACCAAATCGCATAGTTCTGCATTGCTCTATCAACTGATTCTTAGGAGTACTCTTGAGACTTCCTAGCTTTTCATAAATAATTTTGATGATAACATGCAACAAAAGTATCCCTCAAATAGGCTAGTAATTGATAGATTACAAAAACCTTCCCTCCTGAAAGCGTTTAAACAGCAGTTCTCCTGTCAAATGCAAGCTTATTTCAACACAACAGCTCTAGAACACACGTAATGGACATGCTCACAGCAATTGTGGTCCAGCCAGTCATGCATTGTCTTTGACAACAGCCGCTACAAAAGGCATTATGGCAAAGGCTCCCAAAGCCTTCCAGTTGCAGCTCGCCTCTCCAACAGATAATCTGTGTGACTCGTGATGCGAACATACCAGATGAAAGAGCTTTCTCTTGGGCAGGCTCAGGACTCTGCTCTTAACTGCTGGCACCTCACTTGGCATGGTGACCTCTCATTTGAGAGCTGTTGCACTAGGAGATGCTGCCAGAAACCAGGCCGCAGGTGTGCGCTGTGAAATGGTCGGCTTGCCACAGAGCAGATCGTCCCTTTCCCAACCTCCCTCGAGTAGAGATGAGCTTAAACTTTTAAGCATGAAGGTTTATACTTTCTCTGGGTATTTTGGTAGCATCAAGTAAAACAGCCCTGTAAACTCCTTCTGAATTCTGGACATCGGCAATACCTGCTACGATGAGTTCTACGGGTTGATGGCATGTGCGTGTATTATATAAAATACGTTTTATTTTGTTGGTCCTAACCTGGTTGTTCAAATGAGGAAATTGGAAATGAGGTCTGAGTTTTACCACTACCTTTTAAATCGCTGAGAAAAAAGCCAGTATAAACGAATGGTACCATTTCTCTTGACACGGCATCCATATTGCACACAGCATTACTGAGCTGTTAAGCGGTTTAGAGGTCTTAAAAGAGTTCATTTTTTCATTAGGGTTTTTTGTTTTTGTTTTTGTTTTTCCCCCGGTAAACAATTCTTCTGCTTCGAGAGGATACTCAGCACCCTGCGCTCTTGCTGGGCTTGCACACCGACCCCGCCGTTCCCGGGCTGGCACTTCAGGGCAGCGCGGCAGCTCCGGTGGCCCCACGAAGCCAGGGGAGCAGGAACACCAGCGGGAGCCACTGGTGAAGCGACAGCGACCGGGCAGGGGGCTTCCCTCGCCGTTTTCTGCAGCGCTTGCACAAGAGCTTAATGCCGCCGGTGAAGATTCTCAGAACGCAACCTGTAACGCGCCGTCACCTCACGGCTTCCACTGCCTCCTCTCCGTGGGAGGGACTGCCACACAGCCCCCGCACTGCCCCGAGCTCCTGTCAGAGCGGGGGACGAAAGAAAGGGGGATTTACCGCGCTAACCCCCCACTTCTCCTCACGTTTTGCCCCGCGGCGCCGGGGGTTCCCCTCATGGCGGAGGGTACGCGGCGCGCAGGGCCCTGACGGCGGCCGGGTGCGCAGGTGTGCCTGCACACCTCCCGCCCTTCCCGGGCGGCGGCACCGCCCCCGGCCCCCGCCAGCCCCGGCGCTCGTCCCTTGAAGGCGGCGGAACTGGGGAACGGGGGCAGCGGGGCCGCGCGGTGGGGCACGGCCGGAGACGGGGGGGGAAGGCGGGGAGGGGGAGAAGGGGAGGGGAGGGGCGCCGCGGCCGCGCGCGCAGCGCTTCCCGCGCACCTCGCGCGGCCGCCGCCGCCGCTGCCCTCAGCGGCTCCGCGGCCATTGACGTCAGGGAGGGCGGCACATGACCCCCTCGGAGCCAATCGGCGGCGCCCGGGGCCGCTCCGGCGAGAGGCAGTCGGCAGCGCTCGCTCCTCTCGCCGCCTCCTCCCGCGGCGGCGGCGGCGCGCGTGGACACACACGCACACGCAGACACACACACACACCCGCACACACCCCCGCCCCCCGCCCCCGCCGCGCACACACACCCGCACCCACGGCCGCACACACGCACCCACATACATGCACACGCGCGCCCGCCGCCGCAGGCTGTCGCGCACACGCCCCGGGGGGAAGGAAGGAGCCGCGGCCGGACGCCCCGCAGCCCCCGCCGCCGCCAGGAGCCCCCGCCGCCGGCTTTTGTCTGCCGCCCCCGCCGGGAGCCGACCCTCCGCTCGGCCGGCGCCCGCCCGGGAGCATGGACGCGGCGCTCTGAGAGCCGCGAGGGGGACCCGCCGGGGGCGGATTCTGAAGTTTGAATAAGGATTTTTATCGCTTCCCGTTCCCCCTTCCCCCCGCTCCCCGCCGGTGCGCTCCGGCCCCTTCCCCCATCTTCCCCGACAGATTTTTTGTCGACCCCCCTCTCCCCCCCCCCCCCGCGTTTTCTTTTTAATCCGCCGCGTGGGGTTGGATTTTTTATTATTATTATTTTTTATTTTATTGGTTCTACCCGTCTCTACCGCCCGTAGAGACCGGTCCCCCCGGGCGGCCGCCGCCGAGCGCCACCCCCGACCCGCGGGGCTGCCATGGATCGCACCGGCGGCTCCGGCGGGGGCAGCGACCGCAGGCAGACCGAGGAGAGCAAGCCGCTGCTGGGCGAGATGTCCGCTCCCGAGGGGAATAAAATGGGTGCCGCGCCGTGCCGGAGAGCCCTGCTCCACTGCAACGGCATGAGGTACAAGCTGCTGCAGGAGGGGGACATCCAGGTGTGTGTCATCCGGCACCCCCGGACGTTTCTCAGCAAGATCCTCACCTCCAAGTTCCTGCGGCGGTGGGAGCCGCACCACTTGACCCTGGCGGACAACAGCGTCGCCTCGGCCACGGTAAGAGCCCGGCCGGGCCCACCGCCACCGCCGCGGGGGGCAGCCACGGCGCGGCCCCGGGGGGCTTCCCCGCCCCGCGGGGCATCGGGGGGCGGCGGGGGGTGCCCGCGCCTTTGTGCGGCGGCCGGCCCTGCGCCGTGCCCCCCGGGGGCGCCGTGTGCCGGGGGCTGGCCGGAGGGGTTCGGAGTGCCTGCGGGGGTCCCTGTGTCCTTTGTAATCCGGCGGTGTTCGTACTGCAGTTTCGGTGAGGTTTTTTTTCCGAGCGAGTCTAGTCTTCATTATTATTGCTGTTACTGTTACTGCCTTTTGCCTCTTGCTGGCCATTTGTGCCTTTTTTAAATGTTTTTTTTTTTTACTATTATTATTTTATTTTCTCATTCCTCCCTCCTCATCATGACACTGACGTGGAATCGCCACACTGAGCCATTTCTCTCCGAACCCAGAGTCAGCAGAGCTCTGGCCGCCCAAGTTGGAGGTGAGGGAGGCGGAGGATGCTTTTAATCCGAGGGCGAAGGCTGGGGCTTTGCACCGTCTTTGCTCTGCTTTGGTCTGGGCCTGTTTTTGGGGCTCTGATCAGGTCACATTCCCTGCCCAGGCACAGGCAAATGGGATCGTAAAATACGGAGATTCCTTCAGGGTTTTCTTCCTGATGGAAAATGATGCAAGAGAAAAAGGCAAGGTGGTGCTATCAACAGTACAAAAGATGTACAATAGACGGCTACAGCCTTTAAAAATATGATTTATGTTTACATGTACAGCTTAAAATTTCATGGCCGGTATTACTTCGACATTCATATAATATGTGACGGGGCTACATCCAAATTTTGTGAAATAGCAATTAACACAGCTTGCAAAACATGCTTTACACTGATTTTTAATCATTCAGTACTTCGATCCTGTTGGTTTTTTGATTTATATGCAAGTGTCTCATTTTTCTCAATGGCTTCGTTCTGGCCTTCCTATAGGACACTCGTGATATGAGAGAGTGGATTGGCTTTTGTGTGAATTTCTGTTAATGGTGTATTTCAATGGGTTTCATCCAGTCTGTGCTGTGCTCAGAGGTTGGATTTTTTCACACTTTGGTACGCAGAGACCTAGTGTGTGTAAATGCGTCTCCTGCATCACGCTCTGCTGTGGAGTATTCAAAGCAGGTTTTCAGTGGGACCTACTTTAACCTTCAGGTAGGCCAGCTGCCTATTCTCACGGAGCTCTTTTTTGTGCCACAATGACATCTCTGCTTACCATTTTCCACCGAGCTGCCGAGGATGTTTCCAAGGGAATATTTTTCTTTCTTTGATAGAACTACTGTGTAAAGGGAGAAGGAAGACTCAGTCGAGCATTGCTGGAGGAAACCCCTGAAAGACACGACCACAAGGAGCTTTTGCAGTTCTTCATTTTATTAAGATACCATCAGCGTAGAGGGGAAGTTGAGTATCAGTGGAGATGAGGCATTTTCCTGGCAGTATCCGTAGCTGATTATTTCTGAGCAGACGAGAGGGATACCGGTAGACAGAGGCATGATCATGCTTCAGATGTTAATCACTGCAATGTGGCAATACTAGGCATGAACTTGTATTTATACAGGAGACGTCAAACTCCGCTCGCTGGCAAAGCTGTCGCCAAAGAAACCATCTCTGAAAAAATTTCTGAAGTCCTGTGGGGTCGTGCTTTAATTAACATTGAGGTGTTCTCATTCCTAATTACTTCATGTATATAAATAGCAAGAAGATACTAAAACATTGTACGTACCATTGCAGGCTCCATTTTGTTAAGCAGTGCTCTTCGTGGTTGGTCTTCCGCCTTATCATTTTTTTCCAGTGCGAACTCACCAAGTAAATACCAAGTTCACAGAAATATCTGTGCTTTATTATTTCAAGTAGTGTCTTTGGTTTCCAGGGAGTAATTAGGGCACAAGGATAAGATCCGTATTCGCTTGTTGCCTGAATGTACGGGTACAATTAGCAGGTGTCTTCCAGACATTGGCTTTACAATATCTAGATGTTACTTTTTTTTTTTCATTTTTTCTTTTTTTTTTTTTCCCCCCAGCTGAAGAGGTGTGATTTAAGCAAGATCCGCGGTAGTTTAACCCCCACTGCCTATGGAAATGGGGTACAGGCACAATGCCAAAACCTCCTGAAACTGTAGGTGGATATTTAGATGGAACTAATTTGTTTTTCCAAAACTGTAGAAAAATATCCATACTGTCCATTGAAAGTGAGCATTGGAAGCACTCAACAACTCTGATAACAAGGTCATTTTTACACATAGAACTTTCCACAGGCAGGGTCCTTTATGAGCAGCCAGTAATTAATCTTCACATCATCCCTTTGCAAATCCTCTGGCATGACGAGTTTTACTGCATTCTATATAACATGAATAAAATTGAACAGGAAAACAACATCACATTGTTTTGCATTTGAAAGCAAAAGTTGTAATGACAGCTAAATCCAGATCTGGCACATTATATCCTCAAGTACAGTGGATAAGTTATTTGTTGATTCTAGGCACTTTCTATCCTTTTTGTTGTCACCTGAGACATATATTTGAATTAAAGTCTTCTCCCCACAAGCTCTTACTTGTCAGTGCCTGGCCTGCAATATAGGAGTTAGCATTAGTTTGTGTATGGATTATTCCATCTGCATTTTTTTCCACAAGTAGACACTGTATGTGCCCACATATAACTCTGGCCAATGAGACCCTATCTACAGATTTTTTTCTGTGAGAGGTAACTACTTCCGTTGTTTAATTAGGCAGTTACATGTTCTGTGCTGACAAGATAGCTTCCTGTAGCAGAAGCACCATGCAAGTACGCAATGGAAAAAGTGTTTGGCCATCTTATTTTAGCAGAATTTAGGGTGGAAAAAAATAATGTTCTCTACAAAGCGCTTTTTCTGACATTGTTGCAAGTGACTGTTTCAATTAAAATAAGTCTACATTAATTGAAAATGAGTAACAATTGTGTTCTGAATTGGTATATACGCTCAGTTAACAAATGGAAAGATATTAGCTTGTGGTGTGGAGAGTCCCATAACTGTAGGTGTGTTGGGACTTTTATCTGACTGATGTTGTTTCCATTGTTTGCTTCGTGTTTCTCATTTCTCAAAGAATGGGTTAAATATAGTACAGTTTCACCATTACAGTTTCACTTGCATCTTTCCCAGGCTTTCATTCTAGCTAAGGTTTTTTTGGTGAAAGTAAATGCAGATCTATAACTTTTTTTTTTTTAAATGTAAACGCTAAAGTCCGAGTAGCAAATTTTGATACTTAGAAACTTGATTTGCCGGACAACAGCTTGCCTGGGGATGAATCTGACTTTCTCCCCTGCGGGAGGAATAATGTTTATTTTATAAACACCTACCAAACTCAAATGTAGCGCCTTTACTGATTTTTTTTTTTCCAGTGAGATCTGTCCTTGCACAGCTTGAAGGGCAGTGATAGTAAAAACAAAGACAGAAATAAAATCCAATTTGATATTCCTTGTGTGATTTTTTTTATTCTTAGTTGTGTGTGAAGAATAACCCTATGACTATCTTCAGCAGAAATGTTAAAATTTAGTTTTCAGTGGTTGAAAGGTAGCTGTCATAACTGAACTTGTTCTGCCTTGTCCCTTTCATGTCTTTGCCCTGCTTTTCTCTTTAATTCTTTTACTTGCACCAGTTGGGAGTAGATGTTTAGGACAATGAGTTTTAGAGTACTGAGTTGCAAGAAAGACTTGTGATACATACGTATGCACAACAGAAAAGGAAAGAATAAGTGATTCATTTTTGCTGGCTAGGGATGACCTCTAATTCCCATCTGGGAAGATATAACTGAAACGGTGAAGTTACTCATTAATATCCTTCAAGGAGGTGGAAACTTTAGCTTTTCATGCCCGTTTCTTGGTTTTGCCTTGGCAGGTAAGTTGAATGTAATGTGATGTTCTGTTCAGAGCTGGTGACAATCTTGGTAAGGTTTGAGTGTCTTTTAAACTTTTAAAGCTAGCTAGTCAGAAAAATACTTGAAACAAGAATATAAGTGGATTAGGGAGCTGCACTTATATTTTCTTCTAGAGAGAAGAATATACTGAATTAATATGAAATGATGCAGGGGCAGGATGGTCTATTTCAAACAGGCGAAGCGGAGTAGAAAATTGTCTTCTGATTGTTTTTGAAAATTCAACAATTAACCTACTGCATGTGTTTCAGCATGCTATTACATGTCTTTCCTTCCTTCTTTTGGTAAAGATAGAGCAAAAATTCCTATCAAGCCAGACTCATTGTTTACTTTAGCACAGGTTCCCATTAGTTAGAAAAACACACTTTTAAAAATTAAATTTCCTTTGAAAAACAATTAGCTCAAGTGGGAAATATTATGCAGAGCTCAGAAATTTCAAAACAGTCTTATAAGAAGAATTTTCTTAAAGCTTTCCTGGAAAAGGAATATTGTAGCATTATCCAAATTCCAAATAGAATGATTATGTATTAGCTATAATAATAATAAAAAAGTAAAATAAACAGTCTGTTCAGTAAACCAAGTGCTGTCGTCAAGGCCCGTGCTATTGATGGAGCTCTGCGAATGTGACTTAAAACTAGTGCGGTGGGCCTGCCATCTTTATGTGTATAAATAAGCATAAACACATAAATAACAAAGCAATTTAAGATCTTTTTTTGGATCCATTATAACAATGGAATGTTCAGTTACTGTTTAATATTTCTTGTTGTTTACTGTTGCAAATGATTGTTGTCATTTGACAAGAAGTGGTACCTGTATGGGTTTTGAGTGTACATGTTTTTGTGTATTCTGGTTTACCCTGTTCCATCCAGCAGGTGTTTTCTTCAGGCACATCAGAAAGAGCGTTGACTCTCATAATTTACATACAACCCATTGATAATTCAGAACTCTGCAAATTCACAGCAAATTGCTCCATGTCATCTGTGCTGGTGAAATTGAGATTCTCTTTCAGAACTGAAGGCAGGCATGCGCCTGCATTAATGAAACCCAAATTTTTCTGAAGACTTGGTGATTTAATGGTATATTACTCTGTAGTGACAAACCTATTTTATTGCTGTATTAGCTAGTAGCTCGGTGTAAGAAAACCCAAAGTGATACTTCTTTAAAGCTGTTTAGTACCTATCAAACATACCTTTGAATATATAGTTCCTACAGTGGTTAAAAAGTGTATTTATAAGTCAGTAGTGTTAAGGTATGTGTTTATATGGTATAGAGCTTATATAAAATATGAAAACAGAAGCTATATTCATTGATAGAGTGAGAGCTCTCAAGGCTATGAGTGTTAACACCCAGCCAGTAAATTTTACATGTTTAGGAGCATAAATAAAAAGGATACTCAGAAATACTTTTGCTTCATTTTTCGTTTTGGCTGGGGAGTAAAGATATGGTGCTAGCCACTACGTGGTGGTAATAGTCCCCCTGAGGAAACTTGTAAATTGCCTGTGGTCCTCAGTGGGGACCTGATCCTGCAACAGAACTGGGACTGGAGGAGCTCAGCCGTCCCTCATGGGGCTGGGCCTCTGTGGAGCTGTGAGATCATTTCTTTTTTGTAGTGGAACATTTTAACTAGTGATGGGAAGAGTCTGCTAGAAGATCGAAGTTGGGGTGTGGTTCTCCTTAGGAAAGGATGTGCTGCCTGGAGAAGCTGTGGATGCCCCATCGTTGGAAGTGTTCAAGGTCAAGTTGGATGGGACTTTGTGCAACCTGGTCTAGTGAACCCCACGGCAGGTGGGTCGGACTAGATAATCCTGAAGGCTCCCTTCCGACCCAAACCATTTTATGATCCTATGATTCTGTGAAACACCAAAAGGACATTTAGTTTTTCAGAGGTGAAAGGCTAGGCTGAGAGTCCCATCTGCAGCGACGTTCCAGTTTGCAAGCTTAAGTTTGCACTGTTAGCAAGAGTGGGAGGACAGGGGCTCAAGCCTCGGTCCCACCAAAATCATTGATGGAACCGTGTATGCTGAGGGATGCTTTTGAAGGAAAAATGTGGTAGGTTTAGTATAGCGAGAGGAGTGATTTTTTGCAGCTGTTTCATTTATTGCATAGAATTTGTTCGTACTTCTGAAGTTCCTAAATAACAGGTGGGTTTTAACGTGGTACAACAAAAAGGCTTCTCTCATTTCCTTCTATGTTAGTAAGCATGACTGGGCTAATGGGGTTTTACTCATCTCCCCACATAGCATTTGTGAATGAAAAGAGCTACCTCAAATAATTCAAGCCTTTTGGAGTCTTTAGAATTAATTAGGTTGTGGGTTGCATGGGTAGATTGTGGCGTGCTTGTTAGTGTTTTGAGCAGTGCTAGGTGCATCAGGTTTGTTCTGTCTCGGCATGTGTTTATAGGTATGTAGTGCTTAACTCCATAAACAATCGTGCGTTTGAAGGTGATTAATACTCTAACATGTGCAATATATGTAGAGCTCTTGTGCATGTGTGTGCACCGAATAAATAACTTTTTCACACCATCTGATGATGCAGTGCCATTGGCAGTAATGCTGGCTTAGTAATGCTGGCCTCTGCCGTTCTTTTCTGCATCTGTGCCATACCACGTCAATATGTCTTTTGTACACGCTTAACAGTCTGCAGGGTCAGGTTGAGAAAATCTGTGTGAACTGGCTGGGGAATGATTTCTCTGTTTTAACCTTTTGCAGATCTATTGTCTTTTAACCGGATCAGGGAGCTGATCTGTTTCAGCAAACTGATCTGTTTCAGCATATAGTCCACCAGGCTGTTGAGGAAGAAGAGAGGGGGAAACATGGTAGGCTGGAATTGCTGCCAAAAACAATGTATTATTAAATCGTTGCATAAAATTTTCCTGTTTTGCACAATATTTAAGAATGCAGGGGCAACACCAGGAAAAGGAGAAGACAATTGAAAAGCATACATTATAACCGATCACGTCAGTGGAGGGTGAAGTTTTAGCTCTTGTGGTCATGGAGGAGAACATGAAGGAGTCAGAACCAGATGCTAAATTAAAAGGCCTTCACTTCATAGGCTTAAAAATTAGGGGAATTTAACAATACTCTCTGGTTTTGGAGGAGAGGGTCTTGTTGCAGGTTTTGTGGACATTTGATGTTACCAGTACTGGCATTTCCAGTACTTAATTTCTTGTCTTTGCCTCTTGGGCTGCCCCATGACTGATGGGACAGGGCCAACGGAGTGCAAAAACACAAAAGCAGGTGACATGCCAGGTCACAGACTGTGGTGTCCAGGGCATGAGTTCATGGTGAAGGCTATTTCCTTTTACTTTAATCTGAGTTTTCAGGATGTTTTGAAATATTTTTAAGCCTTTTTTTTTTTTTTTTTTTTTAGAAATTTAGGAAAAAAGGCATCTGTTTTTTTCTGGATTTGAGCACATCTGCTAAATGTGTGCTGTTACTAATTGAGCCCAAGAAACTCGTCAAGTTGCAATGACTAAAATCTGAACTGGAAGTACACTTGGTCACGTACATTCTTGGTCTCGCTCTGTTGAAATCAGTAGGGTAATTTGAGGAGAGGGATTACCATTCATTGCCTGTAATGTGAATGGCAGGATGTGCTGTTCAGAAAGCCAGAAAGGTTCAGCGAAAGATCACCGTGCAGCTTTCAGGTTGCCTGCTTGTTGGGGGAGATGGCCGACTCTACTCTTAGGTTTGTACAGCTCTCCTCAAAACAGAGCCCCGCTTTTTCTTCCTTGGGTCGGCAGATCTCGAGGCGTTGGGCAGCCTGCGCTAGGAGTGGCTCTTGTATGAGTGAGAGGCTTGCTGGAAATTTCCCTGTTAGACAGAAACAGTGTAGAAGCTGTCGCTGCTTCACCCATTTTACGCCACCATTTAGGCAGCACTGTCCCGGTGGAAAGTGAGTTTGTGCCATTATTTTCGTCTGTGGGGAAACTCTGGGCTAGGGACAGAGAAACTCGGGAGGACTGCTCACTGCGGGCTGAAAGCCCTGGCAAGGACAGCAGCGAGCACCTTCAAGATGTGACAGACCATGGGACCAAGTGCTTCCTCTGCACCTTCATATCTGGCAAGCCTGGGGAAAACACATGTGATTTGCTACGGTGTAGTAATGTTTCATTATTCGGTAGAGTCATGGTGGACCAGCAAAGGTAATTACTGACAGGACAATTTTGTTCATTTGTCTTTGTTGTTTGTTTGTTGGGTTTTTTTTTTTGTTTTTTTTTTGTTTTTTTTTTTTAATTTGCATCCCCATAGCTGAAATGTCAGGGTGCTGTGGGAGGAGTGTGAGCCGATGTCCGTGATGCTGGGAGGTGCAGTCTGGCTTGCTGAGCACCCCTGATTCAGGCTGCACCAGCGTGCATGCCGTTCTCATTCAGAATTCCTGGAAAGGTCCTTCTAGCTCCCGCTGCTGCTGCTCTGCGCGGCATGCGCCAGCTCCCTCCTGCCTCTCTTCCCCAGACAGTAGAGCTTTATTAAAAAAAATCTGCTGCTCACTGCAAATTGATCGCTTTTCCCCCATTTGGTCTTGAAATTTGCTGGAATACTGCTGTGGTGTGTGGTCCTGGCTGAAGCTTGCGTGAGGGTGAATCCTCTATAGGGGTAGCTGCCCCCAGTTTCTTGGAAGCGTAGGAAGATGGTGCTGCTGCTTCTGCTGTTGTCTTGCTTGATAAACACATCCATAGCCATTTTCACTTTGGAGGCAGTGGCAACGTGTGAGGTTTAAAATGGGATAAGCCTTTCATGTGCTGGGCCCTTGAAGTGTTGCTCTCCCTTTCTGGTCAAGATTACTGCTTGTTTCAGGGGTGAGAGCTCTTGCGCTTTTCAAAGTATCTTGCAGTTTCCCTAAAGTTCTTGTTCCTGTGACCAAGAGGTTGCATGATTTTCTCATTGGATGAAAAATTTAAAAGGAAAAATGGCTGTCACTGTCATTGAGGAGAAGAGTAATAACTAGGGCTTCAAAAAAGATGAATAAAAAATGAATATCCAATGCTTCTCAAACTCCAGATTTCTAACTTCATGATACTAAGAATGAGGATGTTGAATGCATGCAACTCTGTCACTAAAGGGCTTTTGCTTCTTGGATTTCCAATGCTTAAAGAAATGCTGAATAAAATAAAATCTTTTTCTCCTTCTTAAAAATTTTAAATTCAAATCTTAAAGTACAGAAATGGATTTAGGTTTTGTAAGGTTTTGTTTACAAAGATGCCACATGTGGTACAATAAATGTTGCCTGATGAAAGCTGAGATTAAGCTAAATCAGAGGGCTTTTTTTGAGAATACATAAATGCATTCCCAAATGTCATTATTTTATATTTCTATTTTATCTAGTATTTTTCCTAGGCCTAAAGAAACTGTGTTTGCAAGTGAAATAAGAAATAATATTTTTTTCTCTTAGAAATACGTTGTATGTATTTCTGAAGTATATAGATGTCTATGCATATTTTATGGATGAGGTTTGTGATCGTGTTAACCCAAAGGTAAGGCAAGAATTCTGTAAACAAAAAAGTTGCCTCATTCTTTATTTATGTCTAGACAGCAAACATCTAACAGCAAAATTAAGTAATTGCATGTGCAGGTAGACAGTTTGGATAATTTTGAAAAGAAAACCTTTGTTTTCTTAGACCTCCTGAAGATACCCATGGTGTGTCTTCCCAACAGTACAGAGGGATTTCTCAATGGTAAAGCTGCGATTGTGCTGTTTTTTATGTGACAGTGGCCCTTTCCTCTGAGTCTTTGTCTGTTTTGGCTATTGGAACCTAAGCTTTTGGGATCGACGGGTGTCTCGTACCATGTTTGGTTCTTGTTGTAATGGGCTTCCATCGTACCATGAAGTGTTTTGTTTGCTACTGTAAAACAAGTAGTGCATATTGCGAGCCGGCTGTGTTTTTGCTTTGTTTGTGCAAGCACCTAAAAGAAGTCTGAATGACTTTGTTAACCGTTTTGAAGGATAGGCATTATTAATAGTAAAGCAGAAACTGCATTTAAAAAAAGGTGTCTGAAACTTGCCAAGTGGAATTCAACTTTTTAATCAACATACTAAGGATGTGTATGTTTTTTTCCATAAATATGAATGTCTTTTTGACCTTCTGTGAACAAAAAAAAAGAGGTGGTATTTTTGGCTTTTAAAATGATCAGAAAAAATGATTTTTGGATGATAGTATAATGACTCCATTCTACAAAACTCATTGGGTTTCAACTTCACTGTGCTTCAGCTTCTTGAAGTGCTTTATGGTTAGTGTTTTATACATGGGGAAAACAAAGAAACAAGTAAGTACGGATCAGATTTTTGGACATGTCAGTTACTCAGTTGGTGTATACATCTGTGGTTCACTCTGGAGTGTCTTAGGTTGAACACCAAGAATCAGTAGCATGTTGTGCCTTGCCCTAATGTTCATCATAAATGACTGGTAGGAGTTGGAGTGGGAATGAAGTTTCTTTGCTTTGGCTGCCAGGCAGCATCTTCCCTCCTGATTTTGATGGCTATTCATTTTCTTAATGGTTGTAAATCTCAACGAAAAATCAGTGGAAGTGTGGGAGAGTGACTGACAGCAGAATGTGGCCCAGGGTGTCATGCTCTTCTTACTACCCTTCAATCTTCCTGCAAAGAAAATTTCTGTCAGGGAACCAGGTGCCAATCAGTTCAAGCCTCTCGCTTTCTGCAGCGTGCATGCTTTGTGTATTCTCCTAATAGTCACTTCCGACAACCTACCACTTTGCTTTTGCTTTAGAGGCTGTTAAGATTGAATTTAGAAGTAGAAAGTCAGGGAAACCTTGACTGCACTGAAATTTTCAGGATGTGAGTGCGTTTGCAAAGTTACTATAGAAGCATGGTGTTGTGATCCGTTTTTGAAAAAAGATCAGCAGTTCTCTCTCCCTTCTCATACCTTGGATTTACTATACAAACTTTCTGATGTTGAGTTCTTAAATTTAGGAATCACTTGAGAAGAAGATGATTGAGGTGGCATCTCAAAGCACTACGTTTCTCTCTACTGCAATGTAAGCTGTAAGAAGATAGAAATTTATGTGGACTTTTAAATAGTGGATCTGTTAGCTATTGGTGTAAGCTAATGCAATTCTGCAGGTTTTTTTTTGTTTTGTTTTGTTTTTTTTTTTTACCATCTCTGCAGTTATTCTAGTTGGGGAGATCTGAGTGTGGAGTTATTCCTGGCAGTTTGAAAAGTTGCACAATGAGAGATTTCTTTGCCCTGGCTGTTACAGTGCCAGGCAGGGCACTGGGTATCAGTGGTGAAGAGCTCTGGGTGTGTGCTTTCCTTGGGTGCTCTGACTGTAGCTGTGGTGTTCTGCTGTCTGATACTCAGCGAGTATCTTGGCTCTGAGAAAGGAAGGAAGGGACCAAAACTGTGAAAGGCCCAGTGATACTTTGAAGAACAGCATTTACGTTTGCAGCAGAGGAGATTTCTGTCTACTCTGCTGGACTGTGTTGAATGAGATGTATCCTTACTGCTCGGTAGTGAAATGCCCATAGTTCTGAGTACCTGTCGATTCCTTGTGGAAGATGATTCATGTTCAAGGAAGCAATCATGTTCCTTATCCAATGATAGTGTAGAACAGCAAGTTTTATTTGGATGTCTGGAGAAAGGGAAAACAATGTCATGTTACAGATGTTGTTCAGTCATTGTTTAAATGGGAAGAAAATCTACAAAATAATTGCTGTAAACTTCTACCTTTAGTAAATAGGTTATGGTAGCATGATCACGGAATTGGAAAATGAGCTCCAACTTATTTCAGTGTGGGAATACTGATACTTTTTCACATATTCCTTACAAAGCAAAAGCATTTTCGACTGTGTGGTAAGGGCTCAAAGTATTATTCCTGATTGTTTTTGTTACGAAATGCAGCCAGTTTTCTTTCCTGCTATATGGAAGTAAGGAACATTGATGAAACATATTATGCAAGTGCAAATCATTAGTCATTACTTTATTTAGTTATTCTTTCAGCTGTTCATGGTCCTTTCAGATCATTCAGGTTTGTTTTTTTGTGGTGTGGTTTGGTTGTTTTTTTTTTTGGTCACTACTATTGCAGTGACTTTTGAGGAATGTTTTTAGATTTTTAACTAAAAAATAGCCTGACATCCAGAGGCACAGAACAGGCTCTTCCTCCTCTCTCAGAGGAGCAAACGTCATGAGTGGACTCCTGGCACTGAAAATCCCATCTACTTTGCAACCAAATAATGTGAACATTGAAGAAAACATAAAACTTGTGCTGGCACGGAACTGAAGGTGAAAGTACGGACACAGTCAACATGTCTCGTCTGACTGAAAACACGTTTTCTAAGGTTAGATAATTCATCTTTTGTGATTGCTGTGAATGAAACAGGAAGTAAAGCTGGGAGAGCTTGAAATTAAATTAAATGCACAGGACCAGACATGCGCTTTGGTATTAAACACTGAAATACCCCTTCTAGGTAACCACTTTGCTTAAGGAGCCCAGCATTTGCCTGAAGACTGTAACGTCTTCTTGCTCTCGTCTTTATGGTGAAAAAATTACTGGCATTGAGAAATATTGCTAACGGCTTCTCTCCTAACACTAACTTAATGCCTCTTTTGGTGCTATGTCACTGCCTCCCTTGAAATTAATGTTCTCTGATTTATTGTAAGTTATTTCAAATGTCCCCAGTGACTTGGGTTGACTAATGTACTTTAAATCTGTTGAAATCAAATCTGTCGTGGGAGTTGACCGTGTATAAAGCTGCTCCCTCGTGGAGACAGACGACATGGGAAAGCGCTGAGCCCTCCTTGGTGCCTGCCCAAATACAGGGCTAATCCTTTATTGTTTAAACCTGTGGACTGGTGTAGGTTGGATGGCTTTAAACCTGGAGTGAGTCAGGATTAAGGCAGCACTAACTACACGCATTATCTATATACGGTGTAGGCTGTATGCATTTATGATAGTACAGCATGGCGCGAGTGGACTTGAAGGGGGAGGGGAAAGAAAGGAGGTAAGGATACAAAAAATATAAACAAAGCAGCTTCAAGTTAGAGATTAGATATGTGTGCTGCAGCCGAAAAGGGAAGTCTCTGAGTTAGTGACTGCCGTATGATTGCGACTGGAGCTTTTTGACTCATCTTGAAGGGATGTAGCCCATAGTGCAGCTTCTCAATGTGGGGTGAAGATGGCCTTCTGGGGTGGCCCACAGTCTGCAAGGCATATGCCATTGTATCTTACTTTTCAAATGCAGTTTAAAAATAATGGAAATGTGTAAATTTGGTCGTTTATGTGTTTCCCAATGCCTCTTCATTTATCATACCTGTTTTAATTGAGATAAAGATGCAGCACTGTTTTATGTTATCTACCTTTAATGTCAAGGGTTTGGGATGTTGTATGTTTACTTGTCAGATTTTCTTAGGAGAACTAAGAGGGGGAAAAAAAAAACCCTGTACCCTGTGCATCTTCTTGCCTGTACAGTCTGTACCTGGAGATCTTTTGAGAGCTGCTGTCTTGAGACCCTTAGGTCTGATCTAAGACTCTTGCTGTGCTTGGATTTCATGTTACCCATATTTTTTTCCCTCTTGCATTTGTAAGAAAAGCCTGTACAAACAATGCTCTGCTGTTTCCAAACACTGAAGTTTTCCCCTTTGCTTCCTGTTTTTGTAACATGTTTGTGAAAAGACCTTGTCGTCTTTGCACGGGAGTTAGTGTTAATGTAAGTGCATTCAGCATTAGCTACTGTGTGTACCAGCACGTAGGGACCAGAGCTTCTCTTCAGAAAACTTGATTACTCTTTATTTATGGTAAGACTAGATTAAAAAAAATTGTGCATGCAAAAGTGAAAGCACAGGCAGTGTTAAATTATGCAGTCATGAGCTTGTTATTTCCCCTTCCCCCAAGTATGCAGGCCAGTTAGTAACCTAGTGATCTATACATGAGGCTTTAATTGGATATATGCCCAGAGTGCAGATTAATATGGAAAGGCTATAAAGGCATGGGTTCACAAACTTTATTTGACCACACGAGGACCGTCTGCATGATCCCATGTGGAATGTGTGAGGGATTCTCAAAACAACAAAAAAATACTTTCATGTATTTGGGCAGATCTGCATGTAAACCACAGGGTACAGAGGAGATGTTTTGGTGTTAAAGTCAATAGACTGTTGATTAAGTAGGATTTCCTCAGCCTGGTGTTCACTTCATGTTCCTTAGGGGTGCTTTAGGTGGGGGAGAGGTATATCTGTGGCCTCTGTGTAATTTGCCCGACTTCTGAAGTTTTAGTTTTGAAATTGTTGAAGTTTTCTTTTTACAATCGAATATAATCTTGGCTGCCTTTGGAGGTAAGGGGGGGGGGGGGGGGGGGGGGCGCGAATCTCCCTGTAGTGAAATGAAAACAAGCAGATGTCTTGACTGCAGCTGGCTAGAGATGAATCATTTCATATAAACTTGCCTGGAGAACATGATCTTATTCCTCCATAAACCTATGCTCCAGAGGGAAGGGAGAATCCCCATTAGTCAATGACACTCTCCTGGCCTAAAATTCCTGTGTCTCTAGTTTGCAGATCACATGAAGCACATACGGAATACTAGCTGTATTCAGCATAGGCTTTCTCAAATTTGAAAGCGCTTGTAACACAGATTTTGTGTCTCTTCTGCCAATTTTTTTCTAAATGAAAATTACAGTATCCTTAAATGTGTAAAACCAGCCACAGTCACACCACTATGTCCCCCACACCAGTTTAATAATGATAAACTGTCTTTTAAATTGGCGTAATATTGCAATAAAGAGTTTGGTGGCTGAGGAGAGCCCTGTTGCAGGTGTAGCTGACCTTCAAGACACTTCATAGGCAGTATGCCTTACCACCCTATCTTGAAACTGTCTTCTTCCACCTTCTGCTTCCCCATGACTTGCTGGAAAGGGCTGACACGTTCAGAAATGAGAGTGTTGGCCCTGGATCTCACTATGGAATGGTGCTGAGCTTTGTTGTACATCAGGGTCCCAGAGTCATCTACCAATGTTGGCTTCTTCAGCCTTTGCTGTCCCCTTTCCTCCCACAACATAGTGTCCTGTGCCAGGATAGTTTTGCAGTTATTTGTAACGTAGCTCAGCGTTGGAGATGTGCTGCTTGCAAGCCTCCTGTGGTTCAGACTGCCTTGGTACTGTTTTTTATTCTCTTTGCCATCCTCTATGTGGTTGTATGGCACACTCTTCAGTTGTTCCCTGAAGGTGGTGGGATGCCAGTGTTACCTCCTGTAGCATAAGCCCTAATCAACATGAAGAGTGAAGAGCTGACGGTAACTATGCTCAAATACATGCAGAAAATAAGGTAACCCTAATTAAAGTTTCGTGCAAGTAGTTTCAGCGTTTGATTCCAACCATTTGCCTGACTAATGAAGACAGGGAATAGTCCTTAGCTCTCTGCCTGCAGCAAGAATATGGGAATTGAAGTGACTCATTCTCAGGGACACGGCAGTGAGAATGAGGCACTGCTGTGGTTGCAGATAATTCCCTGGAAGTCTCCGTTGTGCAGAATGCATTAATTGAAGAAATTCATGAGCTGCTTAATGTCACATCACTTCATTTCCTCATCAGGGAACTGGAAGTCTCATCTGTATAGGAAAAACCAGGACCTCTCTGGTTGTAAGTGAATCTTAACCTTTGTAAAAAGAGATTGTATACGCTGCCCAGCATATTGCCCTGTATTGAACCTGTTGCCCTGTAGCTTCAATTTTTTTCTTGCCATCCTGTCAGCTGTGGGGACAGAGACAGCAGTGTAAAGATCTGCATTTCTGAGTGCACAGAAGTGAGCAGTGGAGATGAGGAAGGAACTGTTTGCTGCTGGTTTCTTCAGTGAAGTGCAGCAGGATGGATGCATCCTGTTTGTAACTGATCACCATCTGTGACGATTGCATTGGTCTCAGAAGTGGTGTATCTTTATATGCAAGAGAGACGTGGCATAGGATACCCCTGCAGAGAGCTGGAATACAACGTGATACTGTGTGGTCTTTGCCGGTTCTGGAGTGCACGGGAGTATACGTGTCTCAGGGGAACAGTCCTGCAGATAGTAACGTGTTCCTGGTAGGCAGATCTGATGCATTGTGTAGGCAGCAGAAAATAAACAGTGCAGCCCACCATTTGCAGATATAAACTGGGGAAGGGAATGTGCTGCACTTGGAGAACTCAGTCTTGCCACGTGTGATATCTCTGTTCTGAGATTGAGATGTACTTTAATTCTGGTTTCCCCCAAGTTGCCTGTATTTCCCATTGTCTTGCCCATTGCAGATCCATGTGAGAGCTAGCACAGAATGAGTCCTGTGGCATTTGCCATACTTTATCACATGGCCTCCTAAGATACTGCTTCAGCCTGAGTTGTTATTCCTGTATTAATTCTGTAACACGGGGAACTTCACACAGAAAAATACGGTTTAACACTTCAATAGCTACTTGTTAAAACAAAAAAATCAGGATGCACTTTTCATACTTTTTTGACTAGAAATTAATAAAAATAAAGTTTCCTGCATCTTGATTTAATTTCTAAGTTTAAAACATTTCTGAAAGTGATCGCATGTTACAGCTTTTGATCTGGTCCTTGACTAAAGAGAGCTGGTGAGCAAGAGGAGGTGCCCTTTCCTGGGCTTTATGTCTCACTGCTATCTTGACTTCTGGGAGGAATCAGTGAGTCCTTAGGGCTGGACTTGGACACCTTTTGTCTTCCTAGCATCTAATTCCACCAGTAGGTCACTGGTTTCAGTTGCATAACTCAAGCTTGCATCTACCATGAACAGCCATAACGTACTAGATAAACTTTCTGTCTGTGGCAAGCTGGCTAAGCAGTAAGTAGTACCTTCTAGATCCACTAATAACTGAGTTTTCCTTCATCTATGCCTTTGGGAACATTTCAGTACTTTGCCTGCCAGTGTATCACTACTGTGAATCGTGTGTGGAAAAACGTCTGAAGCAAATTAAACAAAATGACTTGTGAGTAAAAGATCAAGTCAAAGCATTGTCAAGATGAAGATCATTGAGTGGATGGGTGCAGTCTCTGTGTGACTGGGAAGCCTTTAATGATGCCAGGAGAAAAAATTGACCATAGTAGACGAAGTTGCGCTTGAGGTTTCTGTGACTTAAAAAAACAGAATCTCTTTATTCCTGTGATGTATTATTTCTGTGGTCACGTGACATGAGCTGTTGTGAACTCAAGAGATCTTAGCGGAAGACACAACAGATTGCCTGTTTCAGCGAAGTCTGTCTTGAGACTAGATCTCAAAAAACTAAGGTGGAGAGAATGGGAGTGAAAAAAATAAAATTATTATTCTGGCATTATATTTGTGGCTTGGCATATGTCAAGATTCTGGGAGTCCATTCCATTGTTTTTACTCATAGCATCTTTTGCTCTTGTTGGAAATCACCAAGAGTGATTTGGCATCTGTACCATATTAGTAAAAACAATCTTAACTACTTGTAATTAATGAATCGTGTAAACTGGCAGTCATTGATTTGAAAGGATGGAATAATATCAGTACAATGTGAATTTCTGCATTGACTGGCAACGTATGTCAGAGAAAACTGCTTTATTTATCTGATGCTGAATTGTTTTAGTGTGTGGACTTCTAGATAAGCAGTGCTTTAAGAAACTGTATCAGTTGCTTGAGCTGAATCAAAAGTTTGTATCTTGGCTGAAAATAATGACATAATTTTGTATCATCATGTGTATCATGATGTGAAATCCTTGTGAAGAAAAGATGCTGTCATGTTTTCCCTGTTGTATCTGCTTTTACAAGGTGGGAAAATAAACCATTGACCTGAAGTGGTTATACTGAAATAACCTGCCTTGCCCTGTTGTCCTTTTTTTTTTTTTTCTTTTTCCCCAGCCAGATTGAGATCAAGCAATTGAAAGAATGATGGTTTTCAAATGGTGACAGTTTTTTATGAGTTTTGTTGTTCTTGATGGAGAGAAAAAGTTACTTTTACTTTTTTTTTATCAAGAGTTAATCTTCCGCAAGATATTTAAACAAAACAAAACAAGCTACTTGGACTCATTTTTAAAGAGAGGATTTTTTTGGGATGGCTTTATTGGTTCAGACTTTTATGGTCCCTCTTTGGACTGTCTCTTGAGGATGTATATGTATTTCTAATTCAGTTGAGAACTAGAGAGGACAGTACTCCCTTTGCTTTGATTGTTTTGGTTTTTGAGCATTCCTCCCCACATCAACATCTTACAAAATGCCCTATGGAAAAAGGACCATTTTAGGGGGAGATGATGTTCTGGGCAGTATATCTGAGATAACTATAGATGCTAGAGGAAAGAGAAAGCAGCCTCAGGAACAATAGGGAGGCTTTAAAAAGCTGTTTAATTTGTGCCAAGCTGCTACTTTTTTTTTTTTTTTTCGTTGTCATAGAAATGTGCCAGTCCGTGTCTCTCACAGATGAGCTCACTAAATGAATGGCTTTGCAGAATGAGTCTGGTTTCAATGAAGATGTTTATACTTGAAGAACGCAGATGGACTTAAACCACAGCCCAGAATCTAAACACCCCTGAGCTCCTGGGGGAGGGGAGCGATAGGAAATGAAGTCTGGATTTTATAGCTCAGGCCTGCATCTGTCCTCCTTGACTTGGCTTTCTGAGTTACTATGGGAAAGTAGAAGAGGAATATTGTCTGCAGTAAAGAGGGTTTGGTTGTTGTTGGATTTTGTGGGGGAGGGTGATTTTGTATTTTGCCCAACTCCATTGGGTTGGAAGAGCTTTCCTGCCTAGATGTCTTTGCAGGACCATCACGGTTGAGATTAATCGGCTGCAGAGATGTTACTCTAATGTGCAGTCTTTAGTGGGTGATTTTTCTGTCATTTCTGTACTTCTGTTCCTGTATGTCATTTGAAATAAAATATTTGCAACGAGAGCTGACAATCTCTCCTGTGCTGCATGTGAAATGCTGTGATGTAGGTTTGGCAGAAGTTTACACTTAAATTTTGCTGATGCAAATGATGGCAAATGGCAGAAGCAGCATCAGACCTATGAAATACCGAAGAATTTGCAGATGACAAAACTAATAATCTTCAATGAGGTGGGTCATTGGGCACTGAACAAATGTAGTGCAGTCAACACACAGTGTACTGTGTTGAACGGCATGGTGTTCAGTGCAGGTAAAAATGTCCTTTGCAGGAATTAGTCTCTGGATTGTTTGCTTACGAGCTTAATTCTGTGTATTCTTTTTATTTCCAAGAAGCCCATTAATTTTTTGTTTTCATCTGCATTTGGTACTGTCAGAATGGCTCAAAGGAGCTTAGGTGTAAAATGACAATGGCTACAGTATCTCCAGGGTTTTCAGGTATCCCAATGATTTGTTTATCTGGCTGTCTTGCTTGCCTTGTTTTTCTATTCTTGGATCTGGATTGCCGGAAATCATGCATGTTGCTGAATGCAGAATAGCCCTTGCTTGCCAAGACATGTACTTGGAAGAATGGGATACTATGTCCTATTAATTGATACAAATAATCAAGATTATGGAATAAATGAAATACTGGCTCTTTTTTTGGTGCTGTGTTTTTTTTTTTTTTTTTTTTTTTGTTTGGTTTTTTTTTTTTTTTGTTTGTTTTAAGTATTCCCAACAAGTGGATGGGTGGAAGGTAGCATTTTTTAAAATTAAATTCACCCTTACCAGAAGTTTTCACTGTTGGAGACTACTTTAAGGACTTTCCACTGAAACCTGTTGCAAGTATATTTGAGCCTTGATTTTGGTCGTAGTGTTGAATTCAGCTGTGCAGTCTCTTCTCTTGATAATAACTGGCTTTTAAGTGTCCTGCTTGAACTTGTATTGGAAGACAGTTTGGGCTAGAATTGCCTGGTATTTTAATTAAAAAATATTTATTCTAAAGTAATAAGAATTCTTCACATGCAACAAGCTTCAGGAAGCACAGTTTCTATGCAGAGAAATTCCTCTTCTGCTAGCCGTGTTTTGTGGGATCTTAAAAGCTTCCAGCACTCTGTTACTTGCTCTGTCAGTTGATCTCGTCCTCAAAGGGGGAAAGAGGGATTCATTCATTGCAGCTAGTGGAGGTGCAATCTCATGCAGGTAGGAGCTCCTGTGCTCCTCCAGCTCTGCCACTGGCTCATAGTCCACCGGGCAAAGTGCCTGGGAGCCCAGTGTGCTTCTCCATTCAGGAGATGGCATTAAGAGGCTTTCTTACTGTATGTATTTATTTTAAGGGTTAATCAGTTAGGCATCACCAACTGGGGTTTTTGAGTCAAATTCATTTATAAAACTGCTTGGGTTTCTGATAGAGCTCTCTGCATAAATCATCCTGTATTTCTTCTAGTTTTGCAATAAATACCAAAAATTGACAATAGCTTTTTCTTTTCCCAGATCCATCTCCTTCATTCATTTTCGTAAGGGCCTTTCCAGAAAGGGAGTGCATAGTTCCTTAAATACAATGTAATCAGTTGTGAAGTGATCATGACTGCTGCCAAATGCAAGGAATTAAGATGGAAACAATTAAATGACCGTTTTAAAATATTTTGTTTCATTTATATCCTAGAACCCAGACCACAGTATTTTAGACAGAACAAAGTTTTCTGTAATGCCCCTGTTTTCAGTATGTCCTGCATAGGTTAAAACAGTGTGTCAGAGCAGGAATACTAAGTGATCAGAGAGGCCATGGTTTTATAGGACACGTTTGCTGTTCTACTTGCGTGAGAAGCTTGCAGTGATGCAATAATACTGAAAATTATCACTTTCACTCTAGGAGCATTGATGCAGTGCTATTGGAAATTACCACTTTCACTGTAGGAGCTCTTCATCTGAGGTCATTAAAATCATCTTGTTTTTACTTTTGTAATTGGCTTGGGTTGCCCTTCTTGGGGGAGGGGAGCCTTGGGTTTTTCTTGGTCTTTTTTTTTTTTTTTTTTACTTTTAATTTGAAACACAGTTTTAACATTTGGATTGTTTGAAACGAAAACAAGAGAAGTCCCAACATGAGCGGAGAGTATTTTTAAAGGACTTTATGGCTCTAAGTTCCTAACACAGTCCAGATGTCTCCTATCTCTGCTCTTTCTGTAGCATTTTCTGGCGCAGTGTTGTTGGATTTTGAACTTGGTCCAAGCTGTGTGCCAAGTCCTGAAATAAAGTAAATCAGCGAGTTGTTCTTGGACGTTTCTCCTTAATCCAAACCAACCCAAATCAAACTTTAGCTCTGACCTCAGGACTGCACATTCAAATATTTTCCCTTGCCTCCTCAGTTTCAAAGTAGCAAAAGCAGGAGATTACCACTTTGCAGTATTTAAACAGCGGCTTGTGCGACATCTGTGCAGCTGAAGCAACTGCGTTACTTGGGACCCAGTGCCTGTTAAAACACCAATGATGTTTGCCAGTGTTGTGATTCTTCATCCCAATTCCTATTGTTGGGTTAGGATGCACGTTAAGACGACACTAGAAGGGGTTTTATTTGGAGGCATGTGCCTTGTCAACAATTAGATAGCAACTGGAGGAAATACTCTCTAGTGCTCTTTTGCAAATGTTTCTGCCTAGATGTCTTAGAAATTGTCCATAGGAAAAACCCAGTAATGCCTAAAATGTCAGAAACAAGTTGTAGGATAAAGCAACTGTTGTTTATCTTTCCTTGTGCAAGCTCTTGTCCCCATTGTATTTAAGCACTCCATTGAAGCTGGCCTAGCATGCAAATAAACTGTGAATGAAGGGGCCACCTATTGTTGTTGAACATTCTAGTGAGAAGACAGCATCTTATGTGGGGAAAAAGTATTGGGAAGGTAGTGTTATTTTTAACAACAGTTTAGTCGCTGGACTGAAAGAGACTTAAAAGTATGTGATGCAAATTCTTTGCATAACATTGGCAGGTTTGAGATCTGGTTTAATTTGTAGCTTTTATAGAATCAAAGAATCATTTAGGTTGGAAAAGACCTTGAGATTATCAAGCCTGACTGTTAAACCAGGACTGCCAAACACATCACTAAACCATGTGTCTCTAAGCACCGCATCTACGCATTTTTTAAGTACCTCCGGGGATGGTAATTCCATCACCCCCCTGGGCAGCCTGTTCCAATGCTTGACCACCATTTCATTGAAGACGTTTTTGCTAATGTCCAACGTAAACCTCCCCTGGTATAACGTGAGGCTGTTTCCTCTTGTCCTGATGCTAGTTGCCTGGGAGAAGAGACCGACCCCCGTGTATCTACAACCTCCTTTCAGGTAGTGGTAGAGAGCAATAACATCCTCCCTGAGTCTTCTCTTCTCCAGACTAAACAACCCCAGTTATCTTCTGATTGACCCGGTTCAGATAAGTTTAATTAAACCTTATCTGTTGTCTGATCTTTTGTTAGACCCAGCTGCCACCAAAATTGGTGTGAAGCTTTCCTTTGGCTTAGCAGACTTTGCACTGGGTCCTCAAATGTGTGATCTACCTGGTGTTTTGGTGTAGCTGATGAGCCTTGGTACAGACAGTGGTCAAAACAGGTAGGATGCAGGAGTCTGGAGGAATTTCTGACATTACTGTCTTGCATTGGAGAATGCGAGTTTCCAGCATGCTCTGTGTTGGCCTCAGTTCATGTTTTTGGGATTCCCACTGCAATTGTATATGCATATTTAGCTGCTCAGGGAATATTAATACAAAGCTTTTCTGTAGAGTAAAATAAAGCTTTTTTAATGAGGGAGTAGCAATGACCCTATTTGATAGAAACCCGGCTAGAAAGGTTTACTTGCCTGACTGTATCGCATGTTATCTGGGCCAGTAGGATTACTTTATTTTTATTAATCAGTTTTGTTCTTCTGGTCTTCAAGCCAGTGTGAGTCTTTCTGGCTGGATTCTGTATAAACATGAAATGGCTAACTAACAGATCCTGCCTTGGGGCCAGGGAACACAAAAATTACCTTTCAGAAGTAGCCAGAACAGCCATGTGCATAAAAATAATTAATGATTTTCATGATGAAGTCTCTAACTTGAGCTAAATGTTCACCAGCACGTTCACATGCTACGTGGTAGCAGTTGAACATGCAACTACAAAGTTGTTATGCAATGATGAATACCAGGGACAGCAGTAAATGAGTTCTTTTACAGAGAAATGCCATAAAAAAAAAAAAAAAAAAAAGACTTCAGCCCTGGCGTGTCTTTTAATTCTTTCATCACTTAGAAGAGCTTTTGTATACAAATGACTATGTTTCCTGTGAGATGCCATGTTTGGTGCTTGTCTCTTGGATGTTCAGGACTGTTTTGCTTTCTATGTGGAACACCAGGCATGGACAGTCAACCCAAGCTTCCCTCGCTTGTGCGCTGCGCAGGGACTTTCCCCCCTGAGTGTGGACCTCTTCTGAATTCTGTGTCAGAACCTCTCTGCTCTGCCTGTTGGCTCCTTGCACAGAGCTGGACCTGGTTGTTTTGAAGCGTGACCTTTCCATCAGGGCTGACCCGCTGAGCTTGCTGGCATGGGATCAGGAAACAGGCTCCTGACTCAGTCTCGTCTTCTGCTGCTGGTAAATTGTTGTAGCACCCTCAGCCTAAACAATGTGATCGCATCAGTGATCAGAAATCACATCAGAAATCACCTGCATATGTGAAAATAGGTTCCCTTTGTTGCATCAGAAAGGACGTAATGGTAAAGGTAGCTTTTGTGCTCTGCTGTGGAGGATCTGGGAATCAGCTTGCCAGAGCAGGGTGTATGTCTTAGTCACAGGCAGTTTTTTTTTTTTTTTCCTTCAGTGCTGCTGAGAGCTTCTTGCTGGAAACAGCTTAGCAGAGATGCTGGGAGATGGGCTGCAGTGGGCCCAACCTTCCCATTTGTGTTTGCAGATAGATAAAAACAGCTCAGGAGATCTTATGGCCTTTGCAAAAGGGATGGTTGGAGATAAAGCTCTGTCAGGACAATGATAAAAGAACTGAGGCTGAAAATGAAAGAGCTGCTGGGTGATAAGAGGAAGCTCCTGTGTTTTGAGAACTGGACTTCAGCTAGATAAAAATCTTAAAAGCTCTGTGCAGATCAGCAGAATAATGGTCTTGCCTAGGTCTCACTTAATTTTCCTTCTGCCACCCAGCCTGTAGGAAGCAGTTTTCATGCTTCCCTGGCAGCAAGATTTTTGAATGTGGGAAACCTGATAGTGTGTCTGCTTAACTGCCAGACTTTGGCCTGATGCCCTTTCTGGTTTCCTTATGGAGTAAGTGCAGTGATGGGAAGAATGCCCTTCTTACACACGTAGTCATCTTGGTGATAGTAAACTGTGACATTGATACCCTGTTTGGCTTACCTCTGCCTGCAGAGCTGCTGCCACGGTACGTGGCGGGGTCACTGACAGGATGACAAGAAGTCTGCTTTAGGTTTTGAATGCAAAAGAAAAACTAGAAGTGAAATTAGGGGTTTTTTTGGTCTGATTTTTTTTTTTTTTTGAGAAACTGTTTATGTTTGTTCTAAACTGTCAATCTAATGCACATTAATCTACTTTACTCTGTTGAGACTTTTGCAGTGACTGTTAACATGCAAGCAGAAATCCTCCAATATATGCTAGCAGCAGTTTTCACAAGTTAGTCCATTTTAACTGTACTTAATGTGGCCAGTTTGCCTGCCAAATATAAAGAGAATGTTCTTGGGTGTTCAAAAAGCTGTGCTACAGCCATTTGAATGACTTGCAGTAGGACGTGTATGAAAAACCCCCATGAATTTTTGGAGGGTTCCCTTCACAATTTTACATTAAAAAAAATTGCTTTAGTATCATTTTACATTATGTTCAGGTCAATGGAAGGGAATTTAAATAATGCAAGTAAGAACAGCAACCCACTAGGAAGCCCTAGTCTGTATGTGTGACTGATGGCTTACTGGATGGAATTTGTAAAGCCTGCCAAACAAAAGCAAAATGTTTTGAATTACAGAAATGTAAACTGAAAATATTAAGGCAATGAATTTTTACTGGAGACAAAAGACTTCTGAAATGATGAAAAAATGGTTTTATTTTATTTGAATTTTGGTGTTTGTACTTTGTTTTTATTTGGGATGTGTGTTTAGGAAATCAGCTTGCTGGAGATGTGTGCTTATTTGGGACTTTGCTTTCTGGCAGTCCCAAGTGGAAATGAGGTTGTAGGTGTCAAGCATGCTAAAGATGAATTTAAGATCCTGAGGAATCAACAGCTAGGACTCGTAGTTCTTGATACTGCAAAATACTGCATAATCTGAAGTCCTGTTGGAAATTGAGTGCTCTGCAATGTGCAGAGTTGGAGCCAAGAAGGTATCAAGCCAGGTAGATGTGCACTAGGAAGTGATTTGGCAAATACTCATTTCATCATGACAGAGCTATTTGTGATGGTAAGTACTTACAGGATCCTTATGCCTTGGTCCTGAGCTACAGCCACGCACGATTGCAGTGTAGGAGCTGGAATGCAAAGCCTAATTAAATTGGGGGATTTTTGAATTGGCTACACTGGCCTTTGGATTAAATCTTGAGACTTTAGTTTTGCAGAAGACATTTACTTAGTGTATAAGTAACATATACAACAAAGAGCATGAATTCTAACAGTTGTTATTATTGGAGAGTGCTTTGTTTTTCTGCTGGGGAGTGTAATTTACAAGGAAGAATATTTCTGAGATGTTTTAGAAGTTTTGTATATAACACATGTCTAGTGGCAAACTGCTTATTGGTGTGGTGTCATACAAAGGGTTGTTCATTAGTGCTCATTAAGATTGTCTGGTGTAGTTCTGCAACTTAAGATACCCGTCGTGGACTGTTACCCCAGTGAAGCTGATAAATCACGACGTGGTTTCTCGTAATACGCTTTATAATTGGGCAGTATTACCCGTGTATCTTTGGTGGGGAAGTAGAGCTATATACTCTTATCCAAAACCAAATCCAAAGTCTGTGTCAGAGCAAGAAGTGGAAGAACAACGTCAGAAGTCCAAGTTAAACATCAGAATTAAATGAATAATGAAAAAAAAAGATTGTGTTGTATACAGGCATTTTGAACCTCAATACAGCCTTCTCTTGACGTGGCAAGCCAGTTGGTGTTACTACAGGCACCTTTGGTGATTAAGGTCTTTCAAGTCAAATTGTGCTCGAGTTGTACAAAGATTAAAAAAAAAAAAAAAATTCCCTTCTGGAAACACTCAAGGAATTTTACAGAATTGTTCTAACATATATCCGCTCTCCCCCCTCCCGCCCCAATCATGAAGGTTTTTTTGAAAAATTATGTTTCTAATACTTAGTGACAGGTTTGTATCTTCAAATTCTTGTAGAAACATGAAATAAAGCATTTAACTATGTGCTACTGGAAAATAAGGTTCAGTGCTCAACTGCAGTGCCTCATTCAGCCTTTTCTTTTTCCAGTTTCATTCACCAAAGAATTTCTAATAGAAGGCTATTTCTTAGTCATGGGTGACTTGTTCTGCGGTGGTGCAGGTGTTTTCTGATCCTTTGTCTGTGTCTTATGTGGCATTATTAATCTGCTTTCCCAGTCATATGTATGAATATATAATAAAGGCCAGGAAAACAGGCCAGCATCAGTCAGTATGTCTATTGCCAATACTGCTAAAACACTTCACTTGTCAGTTCCTACATTTCATAACTTTCTTGTTGCTGCTTGTACGTTGTTTCTTTATCTCTGGAGGTCAGAGGTGGATTTTAGAAAGCAGGTTTTCAGCTTGCCTGTTGAACGTGTTGCTATTAATTTCCATATGGTACCAAACAAGCGTTTCTTCCATTTCACTAGTATTGTTGTTGGCTGTTTCCTAAAGAGTCAAACTGGTAATTCTGCATTTCTGTCCTGCGGGAAACAAATTGGAACCCCCCTGGTAACAGCTAATAGAGTACCTTCCCAATGTTGAAGGGAGAGTAAGAAGGTGAGTGTTGCAGATATTCCTGAAATTACTTACTTAGGAGGGACTGCTGCAAGGAATGCAAACGAAGAGAGTAATTCTGGTTGGAGAAGTTGCTTTAACTCACGGGATGAATGTGATGTCAGGTGTGATGTTTTCTCCATTTCAGTGAGTCAGATTTTTGTTCTGTTCGGGTCTTTCAGACAGCAGCGAAGGAATGATAAACACTGAGACTGGGACCTTCCGAAAATGAAGCCATTTTTCCCTCAGGGAAAGTTTTACTGCACGTGGGAAACATACTGTGAGCAGCATTGCAAACATTCAGTGGCACTGTATTATTTAAAGAGTTGCGGGCATTCATTCTCTTTCACCCTAAACAGGGTTTTGCTGTACTTGTGGTCATCCTGAGCAAATCCTTGTGTCTTTATTTGTGTGCTTTTTACTGCATTAGGCCAGTAGCATTCAATAAACAATGTTAACTTTATGTAGCTGTTAAATACGCTGACCTTTAGTATCAGTTTGCACAAGCCGTGCACAATATGAGCACCACTGAAATACCATGGCTGATTTAAGCAAGTTGCAGTGCTGCAATCAAAATATGACATTCCTATTACTGAACGGATGCTTCATCAGCGAGAGCAGCACTATTTCCCAGAACTAGTTCTCTCTTTCTACCTTTCGATGCTTTGGTGTGGTCCCGTTTCTCTTTTCAGCCTTGGTTTCTTTTCCTGAAAAATAGAAATAAAAAATTCTGTGTCCTCAGGAATAACCAGGTTAATATTTGCTGAGTATTTGCTGAGTGCTTTGAAGCTCTATGGTCCCATGATGTGCTGTGCGGGGTCAACGTGACTATTGCTAAATCACACTCTAGTCAGAATTACAGTCATTAATAGCTCCGAGTCTGGGGAAAGAGTCACTGCAAATACTGTAACAGCTACTTTGTTTCCTTTTAGGCAAACAAAACCTCTTGACATTTCTGCTGAGCAAGTTATAATGGCTTAACTTATTAAAATGCTTCGGAGTATGTTGTTCCTCACTGGCCACAGTAGCTTTTTTTCTTTCCATTGAACCAATCGATTAATGAATTTGCACCAAAAACTATGGTGGTTCTTCAGCTCAGTGGATTTGGAGAATGGTTTTCTTGCTGTTGCTCTAGTTTGTGCCCTGAGAACGTACAAGCTACAGTAATTCAGCGACAGGAGAAAAGAGGAATCTAGAATCAGTGACGCACGTTTAGTAATTCTACTTCCCATTCCCAGTGTCCTGGCTTTGGGTTTTCAGCACATTAATCAGCTTTATGGAGGGGAATGCCCCGTTTCAACAAAATTTAACTCTTTGTTTCCTGGTGGGTTGATGCTACTGTACCGGGTATCCTTTGAGAGATCAGGAACGGGGAGAGACTGATGTCTGGTGGGGTGCTTGCAGACAGCTGTGCTAGGGCCCTACAGTTTCACCATGACGGATACTGTAGAAGAGGTATTTTTGGCTTGTGTGTGATATGCGTTGTACCTCTGAGATGTGAAGAGTGAGGCTACACGTGCATTAACTTTCTGCAAGTTGAATGGGAAAAATGGGAGAGGGGGCAGCCACAAGAACTGAGTTCTTGGGTATAAAAATTACCTAACACAAACTTTTAATATCTTAGGTTTGTCATCTGTAAAATGGAGGCAGTTTCTCCATGCTTGATCGCCTAACTAAAGTGATCGAATAATGGAAAAACAAAAGCAAAACCAGCCCCCAAAAGAAATAGTAGAGTAAAATGAGGTTGGAGAAGCTATTAAGCTTTTTCTCAGGTATGAACTGGTTGGAAATCATTCAGTCAGTCCTTTCCTTTGTTTTTTTTACAAAACAGAAAGTGCTTCTATAGGGAAAATGAATGAAAATATTGCAAATAAAAATACAGCACTAGAAGAAAGAACTGAAATATTCCAATTTAGTTAAAATCTGAAAAAGTGTAGGATTATGTTCTCCTCTTTGGACAGCTAAGACAACAAGGCTGGTTGCTGGTTGAGTGTGTGTTTGGATGAGCATATGCTTGCGAGTGAGAGATGTCAGGAGAGAGAAAGTGGGTTAACCCTTTCATATAATTCTTGTATTGTAGGTCTCAGCTTTCTGCTTTGTGAACTGTTGTGAGAGATATGCAAGGTGAAAGGTTTATTAGTCAAAAAGATTCAGGAAGTAGATTCAAATTGAAAGACTAACCTTATTCACAGCCATCTTTTTTTTTTTTTTTTTTTAACTGACTTAAAGAAAAAAAGAAAAAAGGAGAAAAATGCCACCAACTAAAACCCCTCCTTAGTCTTAGCTAGAATGGACTGCAGTAGGCAGCTCCGTTTTGTTTTGCTTTTTCAGCTCTGATGTTGCTCAGGCCTTTAATTAGGAGGACTCCTCTCCAGAGGATGATGATGAGCTTAGAGATAAAATTCACCCCTCTATCTCATTTACTCATGTCAGTAGTTGATCGTAACTGGGCCCATGTTTCTAGGATCAGTGCTGCCTTCTTTTTTTATCCTTTTCTATTGCATTTTGCCCTGTTGTGATGATTCTGATTCAATAGACAAATAAAAATAACCAAAAATACCAAAAGGAGAGTTGCTGCTACTGAGCTGAACAGTTACAGCTAAGGCTCCCGTCAGTGCTGGGTTTCTTTCATGCATTATCTGGGCCCAAGAACTGCAAAAGTCCCTGAGCGTGCTATTTCATGCTTTGGTTTAAGCCTGATTTAATCTGTACTGGAAACAACAGGGTTATCTCCCAAAATTGCCATCCAGTCCCATCCCTCTTGTACACCCGCTTGACTTGTGCAGCTGCATAGTTGGATTAAGGATGTGATCAACCTGCAGATTTTTGTATTGTTTTGTTTATTGTATGGTTAATTTTTAGCCCTAGGTTCTCACTATAAGCTGCAAAATTTGCCTCTCAAACTCCCTTGTGAGTGGGTAGGAGCTGAGGGTACTCAGCCCTTACTGGAAGCCCTCGGTGTTTTGCAGGATTAGGCCACAAAGTGCTGTTGTGATTTGCACAGTGTACATATTTAGATCAGCCTGAGATATTTTGGGTGGATGATTATTTGGGGAAAAGTGGGGGAGTTCCTGCTTTTCTGGTGCAGAAAAAATTCAGACAATTTCTCATAACTTCAGGCTGTGAAGGTTTTGTTTTAGGAGTTTGCATGCGATGGGTGTATCCTGTGAGGAAAGCAATGGTGTTTATCTAAGATGCATGACAATGAATGACAGGACAAAGGTTAGGCGCGTGTTGAAAAAGCTGGGCATTGATTTTCTAAAGATGTTTTTTGCAAGCTATAGCTATCAGGGAGTGGAGACCTCCCTCTACAATTAGGCATGTTTTGATCAAAAGTCACTGGAAAAGGTATGTCAGACTCTTAATCTCTTACGCAGAGATGATAATGCTGTCAGCTTTCTCATACTTTACTGAAATAAAGCGTGATGTTAAAGTCAGGCTCAGTGATTTTGCATGGACTTCACCCCATATTAAGGTAATTGCTGCAATACGTTTCTGCCTGAGAATACATTGATTTCTGAATGGCATAATTATTTCTTCACTGCTTATCAAACTGGTCTCTCCAGGCAGTTTGTTTAAAGATCAGATCCTTTACACTCATGGGGTCGCTGCGGAAAGGTCTGTTGACGGATTGGTAAACAATTAAAAGTTCCAAAATCAGAAAACACTAGGTAGGCTTCATGAAGTAGAGCCTGGTAGGTATTTATTTTGACTGTCAGGTTTAATTAAGCTTCATGTTACCTTAATTTTTAAGAATAATGCATGGTCATAAGTGGTAACATGAGAGCATTTAACATACCTTTAGCAGTTCTGTCCGCAGCACCTGCGTGAGCTAGTCACTACTCAGTGTAGCAAAAACCCGATGCTTCATTCCTGCTAAAAAGCCCCAGTATCCCTCTGCTTTGTCTGTGCGTGTTTCGTTCCAGGCTTACTGAGCTGCCTTAGATAAAAACAAAAGCAAGGGAGACGCAAGAAGTGGATCTGTTGACAGCTATGACAGAGATCAAATTCCAAGCCAGGCCATGGGATTCCTGAGAAGGGGCTACTTACACAGGACTCTCCTTTGATTAATTGGAGATAGGGTGACACCTTGGACGTCAGAACTGTATTTGAGCTTGGAATCAGACACACAGGGTCAAAGAGATGAGATGCTTAAGGACTGAAATGTGATCTCTGCTGCTTCCCTCCTTCCCTTCTCCCCTTTCTGGCTGTTGTACAGACCTGTAGGTCCTGCTCATGTGGCTTCTTTTTATGTTCAGCACTAGCTCTGCTAATCATGAGCTCAGATACTTGCAGCAGAATCGGCTGCTTTTCTGCACTACCCAATGTTTTCTAGCACTGCCACCCTAGAAATCAAACTTATTTACAGCCTTGCAGCCCCCTTGATTCAGGCTTTGGAAACTTCCACCCACTGCCCAACTAGCCTTTGAAGGGTTGCTTATTTTGCCCCAAGGAAGCTTCTCATCAAGGACAATGCTTTTTGAGTCGTTAATCACTTCTCTTTATCTTCCCTGATAGCAACTCTTCTACATGTTTGTTTGTTGGTTTTGTTGGGTTTATTGTTTGTTTTTCTTTTTGTGTTTGTTTTGTTTTGTTTTTTCAAGTGCAGATTGCCAATATTAAAAAAAGAAGGAAAGGAAGGTCTATGGGAATCAAGATTTACTGCCTTCAGTGCCTTGTTAGTGGATATGTAGAGAAATGAAGGAAGTAGCTTACAATGTAAATGTAAATTTAATTTTAAAAATAAAAACCTCTGTGTTTTTTCTTAATAGCTCCAGTAGAAGACTATTTGGTCTCTTCTCCTTCCCTTCACTCTTTCTTTGGGCTGTGGACAGGTTTACTTTAGCTGGATTGCTGAGCCAAGATGAAAGTTGGGATGGAATTAATCTTACTTGACTTCAACAGTACAAAGCTTGTTGTAAAGGTGTCTAGTTAAACCACTCTGTTAAAATCCTGCTGAATTCAGTGGCTGCCGAGAGTCATTCATACTGTGCAAGTGTCGTTGTTTGGTGTCTGAAGGGCAGTTGTGTAGTCGGGTCTCAAATCGGGTGTTTATGGATCATGGATGCTCTTGGGCAGTGCAGGTTACAGGGGGGCTGCCTTTCTCTAGCTGTTTTGTAGGGTCTTGGTGATAGTCCTGATTGTATGTAACCTATAGATTTAGATACTACAGGGCTTTTTTATTTGCACCTGTATGTTGAATTCTCTTTGTCCCCAGTGCATGAATGTCACATGTGTGGTTACAGGTGTGAAATCACTCACTGTCTATACGTGCTTGGGGGTAGCAGGCAGCACCTGCAGCTGGTGTGCTCAGTAGTTGCTTGCGTGCAGCACTGAACTCCGAGCATCTTAGGGAGACCAACTGAGAGAACTAAGGTTTCTAACATACACAGAACCAGTCTTAGTAAGGCAAGTATACTTTAAAAGTATTTAAAGAGGCAGTTTGAAACTGTATGAAAACCTCCAGAGACGAGGAAATTGGTAATTAACAAAGTTTTTAAACCGTATCCCACTTTGAGTCTGGCCTACTTTGATAGTGACCAGAAGCTTTCAGTATGAAAAGACGTTTCGGCTGTTACCAACACTATTGTTTGGGGGTGTTTTTCCAATTTTGATACTTTGATTATAGAGATGCCCCAAAAGTATTGCCTTTGACTGAGCTCCTCAGCAGACTGGTAACTTGCCTGATGAATTTTCTTCTGGGCAGATCTGAGAAATGTTAACAGGGCCACTGTGAGATGATGACAGTCCTTTGGCAGGTGTTTCTTCCCATAGCTGGTGGTTGGACTCCTTTTTGAGTGTTGTTTTTCTGAGTTCAAGTTAGTAATACCTAAAACATCCTATAGAATTTCTCTTAAGCAAACACTTGAAGGATGACTGTTGGGGGAGCATAAATTATTGCATGTTGCTGTTTTGGAGAAGTGTCTTGGGAGTCTTGGCTATGTTTTTGTTAACAGGAGAATTATAAATCCAGTTCTATGCTAAACTTAGTCAAAATGCTGGGAAGTGGTTTAGTGTAGTGAATAGTACTGCTCCCTTAACTTAGGGTCATTAAACAACGGGGTGCTTTCAGTAAATTCAAGCAACCTTGCTTTTAAAGTTTGCTTCTTAATTGAGGTGATGCCGCATCGAAAACTGGCAAAGAGGAAACACCTCTTTGGAAAAAAGAGGCAAGCAGTGTTTGTGTTACGGCCAGAAGGGCTCTCTGTGGTAGTGTAGTCTTTACAAAAGAAATAATTATGCAAAACCAAATGCTAAGAACAACATGCTTGAGGAATTTGATTCATTACCGTGAGCATAATGACCAAAGTTTGAACCCAACATGCAACCAAGAGGCCATTTAAATCAATTACGTATTTTAAATGGGGAGACATAAAAGGCAGCAGAAGCTTCACTTTCCATGCAGTTTACCTGTGGCCAAAGCCTTTCACCTTTTTGCACGCCATAACTGAGGTATCGTGGAAGTTGCACAGGGCTCTCCCACTTGCTACCAATCTTCAAAAGCCCATTCCAACCCCCCAGACTTCCATGAGCCAGTTTGCAGCCCTTGTTACGGTGGGCTTTGAATCTGACCAGCAGAAGTGTGAGGTCCTGCTGTTCTGTGATATGACACTGCTGCTGTTCTCGGATGTGTGGCAGATGACCAAAGACCTTAGCAGGAGACTGTCTTTGTGTGTCTTGACTCTGGGAAGAGGTTATTAACTTTATAAGCTTGTTTGTTGCTCTGCTTTGAAGGAGCCTTACAGTTTTCACTAATGATGCTGAACAATATGAAGTTGTCCGGTTCTGGACTCTGTTGCTTTCCTCTTTTTTCTTTCTATGCTTGCTTTTCCTTCATGGCTTTTGAGACTGGCCTTAGAATAAGCCTCAAGTGGCTGCTCTTTTTGTGGCTGGATCATTATTTATAAAAATAAGCAGTACTGCAGAGTTACCATGGAAGCCGTGCAAATGGGATTTCTGGAGCACAAGTTGCAATGACAGGGAGACAGAACTTTTTAAAATAAACCCTTCTCTTTAGCTGCTCTTCCTTATTTGTAAATGTCACGTGGTTTTGTTTACATAAATGGTCTACATACATAATCCATTTGTGTATGTTCTGTACATTGAGCAATCTACTTTACAGTCAGTTAAAATCTAACATTCGTTAGATGGTGTTTCTGGACTGTTTGGAACATCACAAAACTGGAGTTGTTTCATAATCCCTCAGCCTCCCACAAAATTACTCTGCTAAAACTCTGGCTTTCTCTAATGTATGGGTTTTGGGTTTGGCAGCCCAGTAGTGCTTTTGTTATTCAACTCATGCAACAGTAGATTAATGTGAGGCAGACCTGCGTGCTAGAAATTAACTAATTTACTTGTTTCTGGAGCTGAGATTTTCATAGACTTCACTTGTCTTCAGTGCAGTACTGCAAACGAGCATGTTTCATGGCTTTCTATCTGCATTCCCTATATCATGGTGTGTCTCTGAGCCCCGGTCTTGGGGCTGGTGGCTGTACAGGTGCAGAGCACAAAGCCAGCCTCTGTCAGGAGCTTTGCAGTCACTTGGGTAAGCGATACCTTGGTCACTTCAGGCCGGGGGTCGCAGGGAGGTTTTTTCCATAATCCTTTGTAACAGATCAGTCTGATACAATGGCCTTGTACTATTTGCACTATTGTTGTAATTTTTGTAAATAATTAATTGAAATAATATTATTTAATCTTGCTTTTACTCACTGTGCTTTTTTGACACCGCTGAATACAGCTTTTCTTCAGCTGCTCACACTTACTGGCAGGGTCTGTTCTGAATGCTCATCATTTATTTCAGGTGTTGTCTTACCCTAAATACATGAAAAAAACTCGTAGTGCTGTTGGAAGAATGTGCTTGCCCTTTTCTTCTCTTCATCTTGGAACAGCAATAGACCTTGGGTGGGTGTCTTCCCATTTTTAGGTGAGGTGGTGTGGTAATTACACAATTCAGGTGTACCCTACATGAAAATAATGTATTACTTAATATAGAACAGTTCAGGAAACAGTGTGATGCTGACATTGCATTTTTTCCACTTGTGTTTTGAGGTTGCTTGTTTCCTTCTAGAATAATACGTGTCCTTGGATAAGGTTGTTTGTGCCACATAAATAACCGAGTGTTTCAACCTTTTGGGTAATTCTCTGATCAGGACAGAAGATAGTCCAGATTATTCCTATATTACGGGAAAAACCACACCAACTTACATCACTCTAGAATACAGTTATAGTTAGTAAACAAGCCTGTGAAATGAAAACAGTAATTTTTTTTTTTTTTTTTTTCATGAGGAGTAAACGCAGGACTACTAAATCCTTTTCAGGTACACTCTATTCCTGTATTGATTACTGACCAGGTTTTTCCTGACATCTCAGTGTGTGATTCATAGATACTGACCTGCATGGGAACTTGGCAGGTGGCTGAAAAACAAATGAACCACATCATCTGGGCCCCTACCCCTACCATCTCAGATCTGGCCCTCTACCATCCAAATCTTGACTTCTTCTTGGGGCTGGCACTCATCAAGCAGCGTGGTTGCCTCTTAAATTAGCCTTTTGTACAAGTGATGCTCACACAGAGTGGAATTTGGTCCCAAAAGCTCCAAAAAACAACCTTGGTGATTGTTTTTTTAACTCCTGCTTGTACTCCTCAGGCATTGGAGGGTCTATAACAGACACACATGTTAACTATTTCCTCTTTGTTTTAATTTTAGATGAACCAGCAATGGGGTATGATTTCAGTGAAAAACAATGCCAGAGGGGGCGGAGAAAGAGCTGTTGAGATGTGTGAGGAAAAAAAACCAGTGTTGTATCAAGTCCCCAGTACATAAGAAGAATTAGTCATGGTTCCTCAGAAATAGGCAGTGATTCGCTGCCTTTTTAAGTAATTGATTTTAGGTTAATTAGTTATTAATTCTGCTTGGAGATGAAACTGAGTGGGTGTTTCATTTCTGGTCACTTGCAGTTGGTCTCTTAGGACATAAGTAATGTTTGCATGTCTTACGGTGATAACTTTGTGTGTTTAGCCGAGTGATACACTAGGAATTTTTTATTTGCAGCTGACCCTGTATGTAGTCTTCAGAATGGTATTTATTTTCTTCCCATTTAGTTTCTTTCCCTGTAAGACAGAATTAATTTAACTCTTTGGACAACAGATTATAAAAGTATTAATCATCGAATGTTCTTGCAGCGGGCTTGTCTTCAGTGCAATAGTCACCTAAATGAGTGGACTGGTGTCGTAGTACTGGGATGGAGAAAGGAGTGACTGCAGCATGAGCCATCAGGAGCCCTGCGAGGGAGCTCGCCCAGCGGAGGGGCTGGCTCAGCAGGAAGTGCTTGATGAGTTACTCACATTGTGGGGTGAAGATGAAACCTGAATTACAGTTTGAGCTTGTGATTGTGATGAAGAACAGTCTATACAGGTGGAACCGTAGCATTATTTATTTCTACTCCACAGATTTGTGTTCAAAAACAGAGTCCTAACTTGCAATGTGATAACTCAGTTGTTCCTAAGTTAATATCAAGGAGAAAAAGGCAGTTGAAAAGAAAAGAAAAAAAAAAAGAAAAAAAAAAGAATTAGCAATTAACAGTAATTTTTACAACAACAACAACAAATAACAATAAAATCAGCTTCTCTTGGTCAATGTTGACATATACATTTGAAACCTGCCACTCCAAATGAAAAGCCCCATGATGGGAGTGGAAATACAAAAGCAAAATGGTCACTTTCCATGTGCTGTCCGAACTCTTTCAGTAGCTGCAGCCTGTTACTTTGACTGTGTCGTCCCCAATCTCCAGGTTGTGCCAGGGTTATTGTAGTTCTGGCCTTGAAGATGATTTTACTGCAGAAGGAGGAATAAGGACCTTACAAATGGAGTATGATAAATATCTGTTCAAACCTGAAAACTTACTTTTTCAACTTTGATTTTTATTGCCTACTCTTCTTCTTTTTCCTTCAAATTTTATTTTAATGTAGTTTAAGGGATTTTGTAGTGGAACTGATCTATGTGGTAGTTCTTTCTCTCCAGAGGAGCCATGAATTGCTGGAGGCTGGAAGAGTATTACAGGGGAAATTACTGTGTTTCCCCCTTCTTATATTCTTCATGAGAGGCACACTGGGGGACAGTGCTGGAGTAAGGAGGTGAGATGGATGTTTGAGCTCATCAGTAGGGCTTTCTTATGTTCCCTCTTTGCCAAGGAGTAATGTGAGGCAGTTCTAGCAGTGGATGCTGGGAAAGATGTCATCTAAAAAGAGTGTAGTTGTTCGGGGTATTCTTGTGGACTGAGGTAGTGTGGATTTAGAGTCTCTGCTCTGAGGACATTTCTATGTAGATACATTATTGCAAGGTAAGCAGCAGTGAGAAAGCACAGTTAATTAGCTCCTCCTGCATGATCTCACTTGTGCACTAATAAGAACTTTATAGTAAAGACAAAAGATTGGACAGAACAAAGCTTGAACCTGAATCTCCGTGTTTTCGCCTGAAAACCCAGACTTTACAGCTGTGCAAGGCTTGCTTCTGTTCTTTTCATCAGAGTCTGAGGGAGAGAAACCTAGATTGCATGCTTGTTTGCTTTTCTTTTAATCTTATTTTATTTATCTTTATTGGGACACAAAAAGGTTGCTACATAGTTTGAAAAAGAAAAGTGAGATTGTTTGTGGTGAAAATAATAATAGTGCTTGTACTTCTGAGTTAAAATTTCTTGAGTAAATCAAAATTCTTGCAGGATAAGAACAAGAAACAAACAAACAAATCTTTAGATAAGTGCTGTGGTTGTACAAGAAAGAGAAAGGACAATTACAGAGAGATACTGGCTCATAAAGAAGAAGGGAAAATTACAGGGAGGTACTGGCTCATAACTCAAAATTCAGTTTTAACTTGGAGATTCTTCTGCTAGTAAAACAGTCGCCAAACTTTTGATCCAGATGTAGTCCTGACAGTAATTACTTGTACTTATGGTACAACCATTGCTACTACTCTCACAGCTATTCTTGAAGAGAGTTGGGTGTTTTTGTGTGAGATATCTATTACTGCTCCCTCTGCTTTCTAAGCACAGCATAACACTATTTTGTGGGAGTATTGATCTCTACTGGCATTGATGCTGCCTGTCTGGCTTCCAGTGCATCTCAAGATCCAGCAAAGCTGATTGATATTTTTGACAACTTGGTTACATCTTTTGGATTTTTTTCCTTTTTATTTATGCTTTCCTCCTGTAACTACCCAGAAGATGTTAAAGCATCAAGGGTGTGAGTTACCTGATTTCACAGGGAAATGTCACATAAACTGCGTGTTCTTGCATGTGTGCACCTTGGGTCACATCTGATGCAGGCTTTGTTCTCTCTGGGAATGACTCTTCTGCACACAGGCACCTTTCGGTGGGAGGTGACTGTGCTATGACAGGGTGACAAAGTCCTGGACTGATGCTGTGTGCGTTACGTGGGGAGGCCGTGTGCCTGGAAGTTGGGTGCTGCAGAGCTGTATCACCTCTATACCTTTGTGCATCTGTCCCCAAGTATGTGCACCATTAAAAACGCAAACAAAATGTCAGGTAACTCTGGTTCCACAGCAACTATCAATATTCTTGTTGGAGGGCTTAATCAGAGGCCAAAGAACAAATGGGTGATGGCAGGTTCAAATATCACTTCTTCTTGGAAACAAGACTTAGTCCAGATGTGACTGAGGGATGTGAGCTGTATTGCCCTGCATGTAGGGGCTGTCTGTGGTGAAATAGGGTGATGACCTCATCGTGACGCCTTTCACCTGCTCGTATCTGTTGTTCAAATTCACCTTTGAACCCAAGTCACTAGTCTAAATTCTGTTGTGACAACTGGAGTGCAAACAGGCTTCGTTAATCTGTGTTCAATAGGGATGCCAGAGGGGTTTTTTGATGTCAAAAGTAATTGTTTAACAGCTCCTCTTTTACTTTTTTCAAAGTGTGGCACAAGTCAAATGCAGCAAAGTTACTAAGTAGTTCAGCAGCTGAAGAGGCCAGAGGAAGAGCCTATGTGACAAGGGTTTTAGATGCCCTCCCTGTCCAGCATTGCCGGGGGAGCTTGTCCCATGGAGAGAGTACCAACGTTTTGCCTTGGACTTCATGGGTGAACAGTGGGGCCAAGAGCTGCTAATGCCCTAGGACTGTGTCTAAAAGGTGGGCATGTAGCAGTGTCAGCCAAAGAAAGTGAATGAAAAGCAGTAGTTTGGAAAATAAATATTCCAGAAACTGAAGCTGAGGTGAAAGCTCTCTTCTTTCCTCCTTCTTCCCTGCCCTAACAGAAGGAACCTAAAAGAAGGGTTTTATACAACCTTAGGGCAAAATAGTTGCATGAAAAGACAGTTAAAACCCCCCTGTCGCTAGTTATAAATGTACTTAATTAAATGCTGTACTGAGTAATGCGCTGAAATTGAGCCATTTTGAGCAGAAGCACAGAATACCAGTCATATGTGGACCTATAAAAAGCTGGTTGTGTTGTAGATATTCGGGTGATGCCAAAACATGACAGTTTGTCACTTGTGCCTGCCATTGAAATTGATTGCAAAAGTTCCTTTAGATCTCATTGAACGTCCTGAGACAAAGTTTTATAAGGACTGAGCTATCAAAACTGTTGCACTCCATGCTGTTCCCCGTATTTTGCTTGCTGTTCTCTGCATTCCAGTAACCTACTCTTGCAGCTTGTGGGCTACATGGTCTTTTACCACCTTGAACTGAAAACATTCTATTTTAACTAATTTTACCGCTGGGGCTGAAATAAACAGAACTCTGCATCCACTGCCAGTTTGTCTTGATCATTGTAAACAGGAAAATGCATGTGAATTGTGCCCTCTGACAGCCTTTTATATATATGACTGAAGTTTATGCATGTAAGTGCTGCCACTGAAGTAGAGAGGGACATCCTTTCTATTAACTTGGATCCTCATTTCTTTGGGTTGATTTGCCCAGCATGACCACTGGAAAGTTTTATTCTTTCTTTGAAGCCTTGCAGTGTATATCAGGTTTATAATATTTGGGTATCATTGTAGAGATACAGGGGTTTTTTGTTACCATGTATTTAATCTTTCATTGTTGGGTATAAAAATGCAAAACTGGTAATTGCAGTGGCAAGTGATCTTATAGTTCAGGTTTGAAATAATAGTTCTTAAAAATACTCATCTCCCCCTGGCCCCTGTTTATCTTTCTTTTGGAAAGATAATTCTAAATGTTGGTATCTGATTTATGCAGCGGAGAGGTGACTTGTTTTAAATCCAAACACTAAAACTAGTTTATAGAGTTATGTGCCAGCAGAAATTGAAACGCTGGTTTGCTGCTGGTGTGGTATTTGCAGCTAACTGAATTGTGGATGCTAAGAAATGAGTAACTCAGCTTGACTTCTTGGCACTGCAGAATTTTTACCCTGGTTAGTAATTTTGAAGACTTGCTTGCAAACAGTGGTTCAATGAGTGAACTCACAAAATTGTGTGGGTAGTGATGTCAGAAAAATTTACCAGCTGCATGTTACCCAGAAGCCTAAATCTTCTGCCTCAGAAATGTAAGGAGAATGGGAATGAGAACTGAAGTGATCTGTGGGCTTTATAAGAATGCCATTTAGGAGAAACTGAAGGAGATACTAATTTGATTTTTTTCTAACAGAAGGCTAATGGTAGAAAATGGTGTGATTGGATGTATTTTTAATAGTTCTCTAAATCTTGACCAGAACATTATATTCTATGAAAGGGACGTTTGAAATTATTTGGCTTGCCATTATCTCCTATAAATTTGAGTTAAGTACACTAGCAGTTAGCTAACACAAATAAAATAGATAATACAAGAGTATAGGCTAGTAAAAGCATTGCCAAAAGAAAGACAGAAGAGAAAGGAAAACCTGGAAGTAGGTATCTTTAAAGGTACCAGGAGCTATTATCTTCAAACCTCATTAATTGCTTTCCTTTTCCCCCTATTTAGAAGTGTCTTACCTCAAAGGTAATTTGTTTCATGCTCATCCAACATTAATGGTATTCATTTTTAATTAATTTAACAGTAGCATTGTCCATCTGTCAGTGCAAACCTAATCTGTTAAACAGATAAAATCAACATGTCTACAAGTTCATTGTAGGTCGGCAGGCAGCAGTTGCGTATGTGCATTCAGGGTTCTCTATTAAATAATGCAAAGACTTTTATACAAATATACAAGTGCCGAGACTTGAAACTGAATGTGCCTCGATGTGCTAATACAGAACGGCAGATAAAATGTCCTAGCGCATGGTTTGAGTGTACCTAAAGCTGGTGATCTCCTTGGCCAAAATCTGAAGTTAGTGTCATATACAAATGCGTGGTTTTTCAGTAGAGTGGAGCCTTTTGGAGACGCTGACGAAGAATGCTACAGAATGCTCAGTGTTTCTCAAATTTAGCCTCTAGTTCAACATCCTATTCGGGAACCCCATCTCCTGCATGTGCATCGCCCTCCAAGTTTGGGTTACAAAGGGCATTTGGAATGGGAACAATTACTGGATGTGCTTTGCTTTTGCAGTCTTTAAAGTTGGCTCTGTAGTTGTGAGTAAAGTAGCATGTATACGTACCTGTGAGAATACGCAACTTTTTATGAAAATGTTACTTGTGCTACTAGAGGTTGAGAACTGCTCTCTGTTAAAATAGTTGGAAGTAAGACAAGTGTTCCAAGCATTCCAGTTTCCTGTTTGGATGCTAAAATGTGTTTTTGAGCAACAGTTAAATTTAACACTGTGTTTTTGGTTCGGACAGAGATAAGCATCGGCAGCGCAAGGAGAGCAAGCAGTTTCCTTTGCTACATTTGAAACAGTATCTAAATGGTCTTTATGAAATACCAGATAGCGTGTCTTTTTTGTACACAGGTACCTGGCTGGTGGGAGCCAGAGCAGTGCTGTCTCTAAAAAGTGGGCAGGTAGGGGCTTAGATTCCTCAGAATTTTTTTACGTTTGCAATAACCTGCTCCAACAGCAGTTTAAAGTGGCCTCTTACATCTCGCCATACTGCTCCAGGTTTGAACTGTGTTGACTAACCCAGCGATACTTGGATAGAGAGTTTACTTATCTTTATCGCTTGAGTAGCACACAGATCCTGTGTTCTCAGCTGTTGTTGGATTTGGAAAGGGTAAAACGCTGAAATAGGTCACTGCTGCTCGACATTCTTTCACAGCCAGGCCTGACCGTAGAGGAAGATAACTGCTTTTCCACATTTTGCATGGACTCTGTGCTCTGGTTTTGGCTTTGGTTTGTTTTTTTATCATTTACCTAGGCAGAGCTCTTCACAGCTGTGAGAAGTAGCAGGCTGCCAGTGCTGGATGGCGTGGGATACCCTGATGCTAATTCCTGTCTGTGCTTCTGCATGTAGCTGAGCTTGGTGTGTTTGTAATTCTTCCCAGTCTTTGAATTGGGATTCTTTAAAAAAGACAAAATACTGTAGAATTGGGGAGTTACTCAGTATTTTGAGTAGTGTGAATGTGAAGTGGAATTACTCATTGACCTCACTGTGTCAGATTGTTCAGTTTGGGTAAGTGGTGAAAAAATTTACTTAACTTTCAACCAGCTTTCAACGGAAGCTGTAAAATGTGAAGTTAGTTGTAATAGATGTTGCCCAAAGTACTTGTTCTAATTTGTGTCTTGTCAGAATTGCCGAGCAGTTAGTGGAAACCAGTGCATGCATCTATCTGAGCTGGGTGGCTGCCTTTTCAGTAGGTAATGCTGCAATGCTGCCACTAGCGTTGTTGCCATTGGGAGTTGGTAGCTACTCAACAGTTTTGAATATCTGGTCCTACACATGTAGAAATCCAGTGTGTATGTATTTGGCTGTTCATTCTTTAAATCTGTGTTCCGGGGAAAATACCCTGGACATTGTTAAAACAGTGCAAGGATGGATGCTGCAGGTCACAGCCCTTCAACTCTTTCTTGGCTCAAATCAAATGCTTGAAAATAAAGTGCTTTATAAAAAACCACTAGACTATAAATAGAAACAAATCCTCCATAGTATAAATCTGTGCAAAGAAATGAGATTGAGTTTAAAAGTAAAGCAGAATCAAGTTTTAGAAAAGGAAATGTGTCAATCTAGGCCGTCTCCTCATCTCTAGAGGAAGGTCTTGGGGTAGGAACGAGGTGTTTCTGAGCTGGTGGAAAAGGCCATCGCTGCACTGACAAAAGCTGTCAGCTGCAAAGTTGTTTCTGGGTAAGTGCTGGCTGAAGCTCCTCAGGCCTCCTGTCCAGTCATTCCCACCCCCACGCCATCCTTTGCTTGGGTGGTCCAGCTGTTTACAGGCAGCCTGGTGAATGAGGTCAAGAAATTCATCAGTGCTGGAAAAAAAGGAGGGGGGATTATTTTTGTCTTGGATCAGTTCCCTGATCCCATTTACCTTACAGGCCTGCAAATGGTTGAACTAGCCCAGTTGAGGGGGCAATGGTAAAGCAGAAATTGGATGCAGGAGGAGGGAAAGGGTTAGATCATGACTCTGCCCAAGAGAAATAGTCCATTTTCACTGACTGTAGGTTAAATAAAGAACTTCAAGGTTGACTTCCTAGCCAGAGGTTTATTTTATGTTGTGCTGGCTCACGTAACTCTAGAGGCGGCTCTATCACATTCATTTTCCAAGCACCAAATTGTTTTTAAAAATAAAACCAATTTGATTAGTGCAGTGAATTTTAGTGCTAAGCTTTTCGGCAGGGATAGGGCTTTGGTTACCTAGCATTCATCCAGTTCTGGCTGCATTAAGACAAATTCAGCCTTATGAACTTCAGTGTAGTTATATATTCTTGCCACGCTGTTCCTGTAAAGATTATAGATTAACTAGAGGTCTGTGATAACTATGGTTTTATTATTGGGAATTTTTAGAATGAAAGCTTTGCTTGAATTCTCCCTTAATTAAAAAAAAAAAAAAAAAAAAAGAAAACCAAGTCTAACCTAGGATGACTGAAAACTGAAACAGGGGGTTTCTGCTCCTTGCTCTGTCACTTCTTCATTTGCCATCGTGACCCAAATAGCAATGAAAGACGTGAAACTGGCAGGCTACCTCCCAGTCTGCTCCAGAAAGGCATGACTTCAGTTGCATGCTGAAAAGCCAGGTACGTTAAAATGCACATCTCCTCCGAGCACCATACTGCTGGGAAAGGTGTGGTGCAATCGCTGTGCGTGTGAGAAGGGTGGTGTTTTTTGGGGTTTTTTTTCTTCATCAGGTATAATATATTAAATTTTGGAGGCACACGGCAATTAGAGAGGATTAACTTGTTGATGTCAGATCGGCTTTCAGAGTTGCTGTTTTGTCAAGCCTTGAGTTACGAAAGTGAAATGCGAATGTGGGTCGATGATCTTGTATCCCAGGGAACATCTCCCTGAGCTCATGTTGGGCTAAGGATTCCTCTGGACTGCAGAGGAGAAGAGCAGATTACACCAACCTCTGTAGCTTCAAATCATAGTGCCAGTTGTAGGTTCATCTTAAAATGCCCTGTACAATGCCCAAGGGTAGCTGGCAAGTTGTACTAGCCTTTTAGCTAAAAAGCTAAAATTTTGTTTTTAAAATCTCAGAGTTTCTTAACAATTGCCAGACACTGCTAACTAGCTCTATTTTTCAGAAGAGTGATGTGTTTCCAGTTTCTGGAGTGGTGCTAACTGTTACAGAGCTGACTTCTTCAGGAGGAGCTGCTTTCTGCCATTCATTGTTTGGAAACTAATTGCTCATTGTTGCAAACTCCAGAGATTACCTACACTGAGACCAAGAAAGTTTCACTAATGTGCAATTCTGACACAAATAATACCACATTTCAGCTCACTGACTTGCTCTAACATGGATGCTATATTGCCTTTCCAAGCCTGGTGCCATGTACCGCACAAGGGTTTGGAAGTTTTTACTGTAAATGGTTGGCTGGTAAAAGCGTGTTGAGAAGGGGGATTTTTCTTGTTGCTGGTTCTCCACATGGCTTTTCTGAGCCAGTTGGGAAGGACCTGCAGGTATTTATGGAGATTGAACCCCAAGCCGACCCATGTTTTTCTTCAGCCAGTGCAAATACCTGCAGATGTGTGGACAGAGAACGTGTGGTGGATCTCTCCCTAGTCCAGTGTCTGTGAGGAGGCAACGTTGTAAAGTTTAGTTCACAGAGAAGTGATTTTACTTATTTTTTTAAAAGAGCTCTGCAAAGGTGAAATGGTGTGCCTGGTGGTGGTAGACCTGTTGGTGGGAAGGGACCTCACACAGAAACATTCAGAGAAAGACAGCTCAATTTATCTGGCTTTGCTCTCACCAGCTTTCACTGAGCTGAGAAATTGGCATCTGTATTTTTTGCTTTCAGTGCCAGCATCGTCTGCCAGGAACTGCTGCCTTGCTGGGTAGGGCTCTCTGATGAGTGGAAAACCAGAGCAGCACAGAAGAGTTAATTACTGCAGATAGACAAATCAGCTTCTGAAGGACCACCCATGGCCTAAACACACCAAAGATACGCTTGGGCAGGGAGTATTTTAGTGTGTTTTTGGCTGTGTCTAGGTACATGAACAAACTTTTCAGGCTTTTTTGACACACTTAACACATACATGTGATTTTTATGCCCATCTACAAGAAGGGCAGGAAGGAGAATCTGGGAAACTACATGGCTGGGACGGGTGCCCTCTGTGCTGGGTTAAAAGCTGGCTGAACAGCCGAGGCCAGAAGAGTGGAGTTACATCTTGCTGGTGGCCGGGCACATGTGGTGCTCCCCAGGGCTGTATTGGGGCCAGTTCTCTTGTCAATGATCTGGGCGAGGGGATCGAGTGCCCCCCGGTCAATCTGCAGATGACCCCAAGCTGGGGGGAGCGCCCGTGTCCCCGAGGGCAGGGGGCTCTGCGGAGGGGCCTGGGCAGGCTGGGCCCGTCGAGGCCGGTGGTGTGAGGTTCAACCCCGCTCGGTGCCGGGCCCCGCACCTGGGGCGCACCAGCCCCCGCAGCGCGACAGGCTGGGGCAGGGGCTGGGAAGGTGCTCAGCAGAAAGGGACCTGGGGGTGTTGGCTGGGTAAATATAAGCCAGCCGTATGCCCAGGTGGCCAAGAAGACCAGAAGCATCCTGGTTTGTATCTGAAACAGTGTGGCTAGCAGGACTAGGGCAGTGGTTGTCCCCCTCTGTACTTGGCACTGGTGGGGTCGCACCTTGAACACTGTGTTCATGTTTGGGCCCCTCACTCCAGGAGGGACGTAGAGGGGCTGGAGGGTGTTCAGAGATGGGCAGCGGGGCTGGGGAAGGGGCTGGAGCACAAATCCTGTGGGGAGCAGCTGGGGGAACTGGGGGTGTTTGGCCTGGAGAAAAGGAGGCTCAGGGGGGACGTTATTGCTCCCTACAGCTGCCTGACAGGAGGCTGTAGTGAGGAGGGTTCGGTCTCTTCTCCCAAGTAACAAGCAATAGGACAAGAGGAAACAGCCTGAAGTTGCTCCAGGAGAGGTTTAAATTGGACGTTACAAAAAATGTCTTCACGGCAGGGGTTGTCCAGTGTTGGAACAGGTTGCCCAGGGACGTGGCTGAGCTGCCATCCCTGGAGGTATTTAAAAGAGGTGTAGATGCAGTACTTAGGGACATGGTTTAGTGGTGGACTTGGTGGTGCTAGGTTGACGGTTTGACTTCATGATCTCAAAGGTCTTTTCCCATCTGAACAATTCTATGATTCTGTCTCCTGGGAAATCTGGGGAACCTTGAGTAGAAAATTTGTTTTCTGTATTCCAGTCTCTGCTGGATTATAGATGTATTCAAAATCTTTTCAGTGCTATGTGAAGTTCCCAGTTTTTGAGAGAATGAGAGAGGCAAAGAGAACGGACTTGATGTGAATGCTGCAATGTGGTGTGGCATTCTGACGTTCTCATAAAATGGCTTTTGATAAAAGTCTGGGCTGATGGAGGTCACAACCTGTGTAATAGATCTCCCAGCAAACTCATGTACCAGGACTATTAAACTCCTCCATCAGCTACATTCAAAATACCACTCTGCATTGCTTTCAATCCAGTCTCTTCCTCCTGCTCTGCTTTCTTCATGTCACACGCCATTACCCAGTTCAGGGTGGGCAGAGATGAATTCAGCCGTTGTACTGTGGGTCTGCCCGTGTTTGGGGAAGGTTCTTGGATTTGCACAAAGATTACACTTCAACAGCAAGTTACATGTTTTTCAGGAATGGTACTTCTGGTTTAGTGTATGGATTATGCTTGGCTCCGGCTGGTACTAATGTGAATAATCTGCAAAGTACCAAGCAAAGAGTAGAGAAGATTGAAGGGCATGAAAAGAAATGCATGGTGTTCTCTGTGGTTGTGGAAGACATCATTTGCTCGAGTTTGTCAGGAAATTTTGTGATTGTAATTTTTGTTGGTCATTAAAAGAAAGTGTTAGCGTTTTGAAAGTAGGCATGTTTTCCAGCAAGAATGATGGTAAAGTACATTTGCTGTGGGAGAAAACTTTCATTATAGTGGTGAACATGCTGAATTCAGTCCTTCGAAGTACAACAAATTGTCATGAGGTGTTTTTTAACAGAATTAGATCTATGTATTATTTTCATCTAACTGTCCAGTGGTGATTTTTGTAAATTATACTTTGTAAAGGACACTTCTGATTCAAAAGAATGTCCATATTTATACCATTTCCACTAACTTATATCCAGTTCCAAACATTTGTTCTGGTCAAAGTACATTAAAAATAAATTTGGCGAAGAATATCCACTGTTTCACACGCACCTGGGGTGTGTGACCTTTATTATGACATGTGTTGCCAATACAGGAGTTGGTGGAGACTATCATCATTTTACTGTTTAGTGTATAACTAGTAATTACAAATAGAACTTGAACATCTAGTAATTTCTAAGAATATTTGACTGAGTGATCTGTGCTGTTATGATTGCAAGGAGGCAAATTGTGCTGAAGATCCTCTTATTCCAGGATTCTTTGTGCGCGCATGCGCACGTGTGTGTATTTTTACATATATTTTTATATATGCATGAGTACTTGGCCTGTGTAAGTAGGAGAGAGAATTACTTTCTGAGATCTAATCTTATATTCTTGGTGTAAATATGCTTCCTCATTGTTTTGCTAACAGCTGCCATCCTCTGAAAAGGGAGCACTGGAGCATGAAGGGAGATGGGAGAGGGGGAATCTCCCATGCTGTGTGCAAATGTTCCGTAATTCTTTACGTTCATTTTTGGTTCGGTTGTGAGTGCAACTTGCAACTCTTCACATCTGTTTGGGGCATTTTCATCCAAGGATGTGACAAAACTTTAATGAATAGTTCCTTTTACAGTTATTTTAATAGCCTGGTTTAATTGAGGGGAAACTGATAGGCTGGAAGATAAGGTCTGAAAGTAACTGTCTGGTTGGGTGGCTCCAGTTTTGGGTGACTGGGTTGATACTTGAGCCATTTTCAGAGGAGCTGCGTATCATCTTCTAAGCCTGATTGTGGTGGGGATTTCAGGAGTCTATATGCTAGATGGCTAGGTCCTGTTGACTGAAATGAGCTCCGATGTCTAGTCACCAAGAATTAATGGGGAATTCCAAAAATGTTTGGTTGCAAGAAACTTGGTCATATCACAACTATTTGATAGATCAGAGAGTGGAACATGGCTCTGTGCATTGAATACAAATGACTCTTTTTGCTTTCTGTTTGAGTTTTTAGAAGATTGAATGAATAAAGCAATCAATTTAACTGCTGTTTACCCTGAGGTATTTTCTTCATTCTTGATATGCATACACACTCTATTTTCCTTCTTTTCCCCTTTGCTGCTTTTCTGGGCTAACGGTAGTTTTTCTGACCAAAGTTAATTTAGGCATTGTGGTGAGATTTTGGTAAATTGCAGGCCTGGACATCTGATGTTTTGAGATGTCTAATCTGTCTGTCACACTCATTGCTGGTTTGATTGTTCTTCCTCAACACCTTGCAGTTCCTACTGGGGCTTCTGACACATGGAATTTGAACTCGTTTATCTTCTGTGCGGAAAACTTGGTTAACATTTTGCTAGAGGCTGACAGCAAGGACACCACCGCAAATAATCTCCAATCAACAACTTTTACAACAAGTTGGACAGGAAGCAACACCCATGCTGTGCTTTTACCAAGTAGCCCTCAGACCAGGCACACAGCCATTTCCAATCACACAGGGATCGATTTTTGTTAGAGGCAGCAGCTGTGTGCAAGTGGGAACCCTAATACTCGACTCTGCCTCCTGGCGTGGGTCTCTTCTTTTGTTTACTTACAGGCAGTGTTGACCTTAAGATAATTTCTCTGCTCTTGGTGCTGACCTCTCAGGGTGACAGCAATTCATAATACAAGCATCCCAAAAATGTAGAGCTAGATGTAAAACTGTATCGCCCGTGTTACAGGCCTGAGGTTTTTTTCCTGGGGGAAGGAGTAATTTCTTCGGGTGATCGGTGGGGTTTGACCGTTCACCTGCAGACCTCTGCTCCGTGCACGCTGCAGTGCCTGTGTTCACAGGTGAGGTGGTGATGACTCCTCCTTGGTGAGTCAGTCTTTAGGCTTCTATTTATTTATTTATTTATTTATTTATTTAATTTATCTTTGCGGTGGTGTTCCTGCCTGTGGGTACTTTGTACTTTTAAAAACCGAAGCAAACACACTGCGTTAACTACAGTAGATAGAGTAACTGTGTAAATATACAGTGACCACACTTTTGAGGCCCTTTGTTGGAACAGCCGTGTTTATGAATGATTCCAGTGTTCCTCAGCAACCATCCCTGGTGTGGGAGGTCCGCCTGTTGGTTCCGCCGGCGGGCCCACCTCTGCCTTTCTGGCTGAGGCTTTCTGGTCATGGGTAGAGGAGGAGAGGTCTCTGCACTCTGTTTTTTTTACTTCTCTCTCTCAGATAAAAAATTTTCTCTGGAATAGCCTATTGGTGGCTGATCTGTCTAGATCAGAATTAGTGGGGAAGTGCCCCATCCTTGTGGTGTGCTCCATTGAATCTGCTAGTTCAGGCATGTGTGGGGATGCTCGGGGTTGGTTCCTCACCATAGCTGTAGGCTCAGGTGCTGGTCCTTCCCAATTTTGTAGTTTTGCTTTTCAGACTTGTCTTTTTGGTACAGAAGTACAGGTGTAGCAGAGAGGAGTCCTGGGTGTAGGCTCTGGTGTGAAGATTTGCGTGAATGCAAGAAGTGCTTTTTGATGTCTCCTTTTCCTTGAATTAAAGTCAGTGTTCATAACATCAGGTATCTTTCTTAAGTAATTAATTGGGCTGTGACCACACCGTTACCGTTCCAGCAAACTTCCCTGTTAGTGTACTGATGCTGTGCCTCAGTCTGGGTCAGCCAGTCACTGGTGTAAATGGCAGCAGATCGATGTGTCCCTCGCTTTGTCCTGCTCTGAGTCAGAAGGAGACATTTAAGAGAGAGCATTCGTTTGGCTGCGTACGAAGCAGAGTACTACTACCTTTATTGCCTGCTGACTCCTGGGACCAAGCCACAGAGGGCTGCACCGCAGGCTCCAGCACACAGCGGGAAGCTGCTGAGCTTCCATGGGACAGCAGAGACTTCTTCGTGTTTGAGTTCTCTGGAGTAGCTGGTCTTACGTGGTGCTTTCAGATTACAGCCTGGTGCCTTTTCATCTCTACAAGGAATGCGTAAGTGCACCACAGTCACACATACGATAATGTGTCGGTTACCCATGTTTGCAAGAGCTGCAAAATTTTTATTGTTGTTTCTCATATAAATACTAACAGATGTAACCAGTGGATTCCATGAAAGATCAGCATGAGGAAGGGAGCGTTTGCATTTAAACCCCATCTAAATATATCAATACAAATAAACATTTTAACAAGAGGCAGGCCATAACCAGCCTTGGGAGAGTGCTCTGTCTTTTCAAGACTCTGCTTTTTTATTTTCCCTATTTTGTTCTCTGACAGATGCCAAATGTACAAAAGGAGGATTTCAATGGTGGTTTGTGCAGCTGGTGTATATGACTGCATCTCTAACAGGTTATTTTTCATTTCCCCAGTGCCAGCCCTTTAAGGAAAGCCTTGTTCTGTCACCTTTGTTTTAGTTTAATGTTCTTTAGAGTATAATGGTGTTGAAACAGGGAGGAGAAAAAGGGGAGTGCAGTCTTGCACAGTTATGACTTTCTGTGGAACAGTAGTTACAAAGGATGCAATTCAGTTACCGGTACATAAGAGCAAGTTTGTATACTTTAGGATATCTAGGACATATACAGGCTCACAGATGTGACAACTTGCAGTAGACCTGAGCCCTTCTGCAGAGGCCAGATGGATCCTGCTGTGTCCCAAATGGCACTAGACATCTGGGCTGTTGGTGAAAAAAGTTTTGGGAAAAGTTCTTGTGGCGTCTTGGGCACTTGTGGACAAAGCATTCTTTTAGTCTTCTTATTGATCTGCTGTCTAAGAAGAGATGACTGTCGTGGCTCAGTTTTCCTGGTGAAGAAGTGGGGGTGATACCATAACTCACCAGTTACACTACCAGGAAAGTTCGTGTGGATCAGAAGTGAGACAGACCTTTTCTGTTTCTTCCGGGTTTGTTGTACTCTCTGTCCTGCCAGTGAGGGGAACTTAGGTTTTCTCTGATTGTTTAAAGTGTTTGGCAGGATTCGCACCTCATTGCAAATCATAACATAAATTCCCTTGTGGTTGTGTTGCTTCTTTTTACTTGAATGGTTTTCTGCTGCCATTTAACCAATACATTCCAGTAACAGCCGACATACTTGAGATGCATGAGGAAAAAAACAACTCGTAACATTTAGGGCTCCGACAGAGACTTATACATAGCCTTTTCATTTTGAGTATAGCACCTTGATGCAATTGGGGATCATCCAGACTAGCATTAACCCTTTGGGTAGTAGGAAAGATTATGAATTACCTGTGTCCATTTCCCTACATTTTCACCGTATTGCTAGCCTTTAAAATGTCCTTACGTATGGTTTTGTTTGTATAACAGGCAAGAAAAAGAGGTCTGGGTGAGTGTTGCATCACAGTTTGTTTCCCGTCCCCCCGAGTAAATTCAGCCCACAGAAATGAGTAACTTCTGGGAGGATTCACTGAGATTTACTTACTTTCTTTGTGTCTTAAATTGTTGTCTAGAAACATACTTTATACCATGTCACCAATGCTAAGGCCAGCTTTAAAAAAAGAAAGATAGTTGCATCAGTCTCTGCTCCATTTGTTGTGCCTTGTCCTGACACCTGGGGAGCCAGGGGGAGGAACAGATGGGAGGACCATCTCTTCTACAGGAGCGTGGGTGAAGCAACAGTTGCCTCTGTGAGCAACTACGTTTCTCGGTCACTTCCTGAGCAGAAGGTGCTGGTCCCTGCCACACCACCAGCGAGCAGCCAGGGCCCTTTGTAAACATACCAGCTCCTTCTATGCAAGTATGCAAAGGTATGCAAGTAGGGGAGACCAAGTGCTGAGCTGAATCAAATGTCAGACACCCTCCCCCACCCCCACCCCCCCCCCCCCAAGCCATGCATTGCTTTCCTCATGCTTGTCCCCTCTCCCAGGAAGCCAAGGCTGCCTCTGTGTATCTGCACCATCCTCACACAGTAAAAAAGCCCTGGGCTTCAGTTTCCACTTCAAAGGCAGTGTTGGCTGCTGCGTTGGAGATGGAGCCTGATAATTTTGGTTATGAGTGGCTGGTATGTTCCTACGGCTGGAATTACTGCTGGTGGAGGCACTTCACAGGCAGCCTTGCTGAGTGATGTCATCTGCGTGTAGTGAGGGCAGAGGGCTGGGAAAAAATTTCCTTGCGGTGCTCTGCCCTTGTGGCAAGACCAGCTCTAAGAGATCCCGTGCCAGTAATTTCTGGGCTTCTCCACAGATGCTCTTTGAAAAGGTGCCAGCTGCTGCCAACTGTAATGGTGGTTTTTGTTCTGTGTCTACTAATAATTGCAATCAGGGAAACCTGTGGGATTTGGTTCTATAAGAAGAGAAAGGAAGAAATGTGTATGTTGCGTTATCACTGCATGCCACTGTAAAGCCAATAGCTTGTGTACATCTTTCATGAGAAACCGTTTGTTCCAGTCTAACTGGTACGTGCAACCGTATTTTTAGATTTATGGGAATGTAGCACTGGAAGAAACCAACAGCTTTGGATTTGGGTTTTGGGTGTTGTATGCAGCGGCTTGTGCAATAGTACAGCTACTCAGAGGATCTCTTGAAGTGTAGCTGCTTGCTCATTCAGTGGTTAGAGTACAGGAAGTTTGTGTTGGTGTCTGTGTGGTGGGTGTTTTTTTTTTTTTTTAAAGGTTTTGGTAAAGTAATAGATAGGTCATAGGAAATGACGCAGCTGCTAGCTAATCCCTAGATTTGTCCTCTGCTTTCTTCTGAACTGCAGCGTTTACTTTAGAAAGCATGCAACTGTACAAACCAAAGTCCAAATGCGTATCTTACATTTTGGAATCAAAACCACCTTGTCTTATTTTGAACCTTTGTGAAAAGTGATCTAGAGTTTTAATTACACTTTCCAGCCACATAAATTGCAGAGATAATTGTATACATCAGTATTGTCTGACCTAGTTCTGCTGCCATGCCTTTCATCTGTGGATCTCCAAGTGCTTTACAAACAAGATTCCTTCATAGTAGAAGACGGGGAACCTGGAGCGCAGAGAAGCAAAGTAAATATCCAGAGTGACAGTGACTAAACCCAAGGGGAAGCAAGGTCTTGTGAGTCCCACTGGACTAAGTGGCACTTACTCTTTCTACAAGTGCCCACTGTTGCTGACTACTTACATACTCGTGCGCTACATGCCGTGTAACTGCATGCCCATCTTTTTCTGGAAGATACGTCTTGCATTTCTTCTCCAAACTGAATGAATGTTGCATGTATTTTCCTTCTGAGTCTCTCAAATTTTGTTAGTTTGTGGTTCTGAAGATTGCTGTTGCATGTGAGTTAGGTGTGTATTTTCTGTTGGGTTTTGTATTTCCTTTGATGCCTGCGACACCTCCCATTTTTCTTAGAGTTGGCAGTGGGATAGTAGGGGAGCAAAGAGAGTCACATTGCGTTTAATTTTCTGACACCTTTTTCCAGAAGGTGGCTGGTGAAATAGTGGTTCTACTGACATACAGATACATGACGTAGGTAAATAATCCCACACATGGTTAGCCAAGGCTTTGCTTGTCTAAGTAGAGAGTGGTTTTTAGCTGCATCGCTGTTTTGCAGTGTGTAAGCTGATCTTTTTCTGAAATTGAAATCAAAAGGGGACTTTGTTAGGGATCAGCGGCAGTTGCACATTGCTCTGAAATGTATCTGTTTTAGTCCTGATGAAAGACGTTTGTTTATCTGTTTCCAGAATCAAATATTTCTGTTCATCTACAGAGCCGGAGTATCAACAATACAGTCTCCTGCTACTACACATCCTATCCCTTGCTCACTGGGGACAGCATGCAAGGTCAGAGGTGCTTTAACACTTCTGACCCAATTTTTCCTTTGGCTTTTGTTCTGACTTCGCTTGTCACTGACAGTCCACCAAGCGCAGTTGTGCTAGATTGTTGTTATTACCAGTCTCTTTCCTACAGAGGCAAACATGTGGTGGCTTTGTATTTGCTATGTTCCAAGATTTTAGCACAAAGAAATTAAGTGGGATAGACAAAGAGATTTCGAGGCTGAATGACGTTGCTTTCCTTCTGTTCGTTGATAGCCAGCTGTCACTTTGCAAAGCCTCAGTGTTGCATTCATAACAAGAGCTTTCAGATCAAGAGCAGGGATCTGAATGCTGTCCCCTGTCCTAGGGGGTATGTTTCTCCCTTGTTTCTCCACCAATTTATGTAATTCACAGTGAAATATCCCTTGTGCTGTTGCTGCGTGAAGCACCCACGGTCAGTGCTGCTGCACACGTTGGTAGCTGGGATGTGTATCTTCTACGGTCCAAGGATGTAGTAGCCTGTGCTTCAGCAAAAGCTGACACCAGTACAATTTATGGACTGATTGCCGTTGAATTAAATGAACTATTGACATTGTTTGAACTAATTTGCACTGAAGTCGGTTGACTACTTGGTCAAAATAAGACATTCTGTTTCCTGGCATAAGATAGTAAGTGGTCTACGGGAATATTGGCAGTAGTGGCATGTGGGGGGTGTGGGTGGGTGGGTGGGTGGTGTGGAGGAGCTGGTGCCCCATGTTCAGTACATTGCTGGTATCTGTGCTTTAATGCCCAAACTGTGCTCTGACACCGTGGCACACTCTTCGGAGAGCCGATCCCTGCAGTCCTTGTAATTTTTTTAAGGAAACGTTCTCTTTGCTGGTAAGTGGACAAGGTTCATTGAGAAGCTTAAGGTTAGCTGTTCCTGTAAGGATGTGGAACTTGCAGGCTGGACGGTTGCTTTGTAAAAATGGCACATAGTGTCAGCTGTGTGATACCATGTTATGAGTGGTGCTGTCCTTACTTTTGCCAAGTTAATTTAGGCAGTTTAAGAAAACAAACTTAAGCCCAGTTGTTGCATGCTACTCTGTGATATGGTACCTTATGTGTGAAATGATTTTATTTTGACAGATTCTTACAGTTTGGGGCTATGCCCTTTTCAGTGTTTTATACAAAATAAAGACAAAGCAGCTATCTCTCTGCGACAGCAAATGGGTTTGGGTCATTTATTTTTTGTATTGGACATACTCTGTTTCCTTTGGCTGAGAATAAAAGTAACTCTCTGAAGAGAGAAGGCAGATGCCGAGTCTGAGATGTTTCAAAATGAGCTAAGCAAGAAAGCCTGCAGGTAGCTGGTGATACAGTCTAAGGCACAGCCTAAAGGAAGGTGTATGAAACCTAGAGACCCGCAGGAGCCTTAAAAGCAACCTGTTAAAATCAGCAGGACAGATTGCTGGAAGCTGGGGCAAAGCTGCCCGAAATGTAGTAACATGCTGCTCAGACTTAGCAGCTGATAGGCTCCTCTCCGTTGTCATGCAATTAAAACACTTCTGTTTTTTCAGGTTTGCTTGTTTGAGAGATCTGCCTCTCCCTCTGGGATGTGTTTAGCTGCAGATGTTTGTGAGATGACAGTAGCACTCTGGGTACCTTCGCTGACACCACACTTGCTGGAGTAACCCTTGGTGAGCCCCGCGCAGGCAGCACCGCTTGCTGCATGCAAGGCCAGTCTTTATCTTATTTGCATGGCTGGCCAAAGACCAGGCTGCTGTTAACACCAAACCTGAAATCAGAGGCTCGCTCTCTGCAGATTTTTCTGTGCTTTCTCAGGGAATAAGGAGCAGAAAGTCCAGCCACTGACGTCTTTCAGCTTCTGCTGAAGCAATTAGGGAGTGATAGCTGCAGGGTTCCGCTCTCCCCTCGCTGGTCCTGGAAGGCCGTGTGAGGGAGGAAGCGCTTTGGTTGGAAGCGGTTTCATAATCTGCGGTGGGAAGGCAGAGCACGTCACGGCAAAGAAACGGCTTCAAAAGTTGCGCATCGCAACACTGATACGGAATAGTAAACACAAAGTCCCCCCTCCACCCTTGTTGGCTGTTCTGTTGCTGCGAGGAGCTGATAGTGCTGGTGTGGGGAGGCTTGGTGGGTGTGCGAAATGTTGGGGGGCTTGCCTTTGGGGCTGAGCGCTGGACCGAGTCGGCGGTGTGTGGCTGAGGCTGTTTCTGCAGTGCTGTGCGGTGGTACCTGGGGCTGGGGGGCTCGCCAGCACCTGGGCTTGCTGAGGAGGGCAGAAGCTGAATGCACAGAGAGCTGCTGTTAACAACCCAGAGGAAACACGAGGGGTCTCTTGTCCGGACCCAGGTTGTCAACCATACAGGCTTCATCTGATATTAAGTTAAATAATGAAAAAAATCCACCTTGCCTTCAGGAGGTGATGGATTGCAGCCATGTATAGAAATGACCTGGCTTCTTTTTTTTCCCTCTCAACATAAGCATTTGTGAAAAAAGTGGTTCTTTTTTGTGTTACCTATTCTTTACCTAATTTTCTCTGCAGTTCAGAGTCTTAAAAACTAAATGTATGTTTCATCAGAGCTTACTGTCCAAAAGTCAACATTATGCTACCTGCTGTCATCGCTTTTGTGGAACACAGCACAAAAAGTTGAGGAATAACACGAATGAGAGTTAGGAAATCAAAGTGGTAAAGACAAAATACTGCTAAGAATGATCGGTGTCAACTGTAATAAAATTATTTTCCCTTCAAGTTGAAAAAGAGAAATAGATCTCAGAAATCAGAAAAAAAAGCTTTTATTTAACAAAAATAAAGCTACTGTTTAAGTGTTAGTTTTAAATGGGAAGCAAAGCGTGAAACCACAGGCCATTTGTGTGTGCGCAGTGTTGCAAAAGACACAAAAGTGACTGCCAAGCACAGCAAACCCGTGCTTAAGAAGCGAGCGTTCAGAAAGACTGTCCAAAAACGTACAGTGAGATCTGAAAAGTATGCTATGCTTTTTCCCCCTGTTCTTTTTAAGCATTTAGAGAGTGGATGTTAAACTCCCCTCATGTGTGTTTAAGGTCAGTATCTCACACTCACACCCTTGTGTACAGGCACGTTCTGGGTAGAAGTGGAAGCATTTACTGGAATACATTCAGAGAGCCCAGATCCTGACTGGGTGTTTCTGAAATTTTCCTTGCTGATTTTTAAGCAGTTGTTCATCTGCACAAATTAAGTTCTGTAGTTACTTGTCTTTTGACATTGTAGACATCAAACTTCAAAGGCTTGCTTCACTGCCAGGTAGAATATTGGCATCCTTTTATTTCTAATAGTCCCTAAAATGAAAGAGTGCTACAGGTTCTGAGCTGTAAAGGAGTAAGTCTTGATCATGTTGGAATACAACTGGAATGAGAAATCTCATTTGCTTTTTGCGAATAATTTATAAAGAAGTTGAGTGGAGCAGGAAAGATGACTTGGGTTTTCTGTTTTGCAGTATTGAAATAATTAACTCGTAATTGAAAAGGGAGCCTGATTCTGCAGAGACATGATTTGTTATTTAGCATAATACAAACACACTGTTTTAACTGAAGAGGATTAAAACATCTAGCAAGGCACTACTTTCAATTGTGCTCCTTGTCACCATATGGTGGTTTTACTCTTCGTTTTTCTGTGAGTACGAGTTATGCACGAGTTATGAAGTGCAGCGTGGTAGAATGAGAGCACAAAAGACCTGCCATTAGGTTTGCCAGATCAGCGGTTTCAGTTTTTCTGTTCTTGCCCTGTGCAGGAATTTAAGGCTTCTGTTTGAACAGTGGCCATAGAAAGTTGTCCTAGATTACCTTCTTCTGATAGAGATATTATTGCATGTTTTTGATGAATTCTTGCCAGTATCTGAGAAGATAAAATTTCTGATCAGTCCCACTGGGTATGCAAATTTACTCTTCTGTTTGCTGGAGGTGTTTGTTGCTAGAAAAAAGAATATAATGACAAATTATTTATTTGAGTGGAGTTTTTGCATTTTTTTCAGTCTCTGCATTTACCATTTCTGATGGGTGGTGCTAAACTAATCTCTAAATGTTGTTGGAGGTAAATGTAGTGAAAGAAGAGACTTGTAAAAACTGACGGGTTCGCTTGGTAAGGTTTTGTATTTTGTGAACTGCAGAATCTTGGTGAGAGCAGCAGAGTGAGTGTGTCTCCTCAGCTGGAACTGCCATTAGCTTTGGGTCTCCGGTGCATTATACAGCACCAGTTAACATTAAAAACCAAACCAAAACACCACCATAAATCTTGTAAGAAACACCTCTAATATTTCATGGGGTATTTCTAAGAATTTTCTTTAGCGTGGAGTTAGTTTTGTCTCAGGCACTCCAGTGAATCTGGGTTCTGGGGAGAGGGCAGGACTCCTGTTACTGTTGGGAGTGGTGACTTCTACTATTGCTGCTTTTTGCCAGTTCTGTAAACCCCAGTTTAAATTTTACTAAAACCCACTTGATCTCACTATCAGATTTTTCTGTTAGGATCAAAACTTGAGCACAGAGGAGTCTGTACCTGGGTGGCGCTGGATGATAGCCAGATGTGCGTGAGCCTGCCTGGATCAAAAGTGCAGCTTTTGCCACATGAATGTCTTGTTTCCTGGGCAGTGATTTGGCTAGGCTTGGTTCTGGCGACACGGTGAAATGCCAGGACTGGAACACAGTACAGAAACCAGGGCACCTGAATTTGGGTCTTGGCATCTGATTCACTGGGGGCTGGATTTTCCTGTGCTTGATTTGATTGCTCATGGGAATCGGGGAAACGAAGGCTCACGTCATCTAATTAAATTCTCAGGTTTCATGTATGGTTTAAACAATATCCCTAGAGCATTTTGGGGCCATTCAGGAGAAAAAAGAAGACACAGGGGTGTGCACTTCATATTTTTCATAATGCATTTGCGTGTGACTCTACTGGATTTACTCTGGTTTTGTATTTACATAACTCAGAGGGATGTCTTTTAGCCTGTTGAATTCTGTCTGTAGTCTGAGTTCACACCTTTGATGCTTTCCTTTGTGTAGAGCGTTACATTTGGTTACATCTCAAGACAAAAGTGTCAGCCTCCGATTAGTCACATAGAGCATCACCTGAGTCATCTCCATCCTCAGCCTGGTTCAGTCTCAGTCTTCTTAAAGCTGTGCTGATGGTTGAGCTTTCTGTCTTCAAATAATGTCAGTGTCTGTTAATGAATGTCACTGGTTAAAATGGTTCATGAGATGACTAAGATCTCGGGGAGTTCGAATCTCAAGTATAATGCTGTAGAAACTGCTGATCATCTGTGTCTGACATGGGTAGCGGCTGGTGTCATCTCTGGGAATGGTCTGATAACTTGCATCCAAGATTCCTGTAAAATTGTCATTTCAAAGGCATTTTAATTAGGTATTGTGGAGAGCAATTGTGTGATGTAGGTTATTAGGGAAAAAATAAATTCCATGAAGCTTCAGTCACTGTGGGTTTTCTTTTTCTCCCTGGACTTTCAGCACCTGTGAACTGCATCAGGATACTCAGAACAGGTTTGACTTGATGTTAAGAGGACCAACAAAGTCAAGGGTGGCATTCATCCTGCAGCTACTAGTGAAATGTATGATTTATTTTGTGTGTGTATGCCTTAAACACTGCTGTTTTGGTACTAAAAGTGTCATCTTCAGCTCTTCTCATCCAACATTTTAATGGTCTGACATGGCTGTTTATGCTTTTGTGTTTGGTAAGGCTGATGGACAGTTCTCCTAACATGCCTTGTCAATAGCTCTGTGTATTTGTCATGGCAGTGTTGAGAGCCTGTGGTACTTAGTTCCCAGGAAGGACAATACAGTTGCCATTCTTCTTTGTCCTAGTATGATTATTTTTTTCCTGCTAGGAAAACAGAATGGGTGCAGCATTAGTCAAGGACCGTAGTTTTTAACGCCTGAGAAGAAACATTGTGATTGTCTAGTCTGACGTCTTCAAAACCTCATCCAGTGAGTTTTGCATTGACTTGCAATTTGCAGTTTGCTAGCTTTTCATTCTGTTCATGAAAGTGTGAGGGAACAGATGACAACTTCAGAGGTTGAGTCTCAGTTCTTTACTCATGTGATGGAGGTTGTTACAATCACTGGTTGCTTGTCTCAAAATGAGTCTGCAGGATTTGGGTTTCTAATGAAGTGCACAAACAGTTTTCCTAATGACTTGTTCAAGCTGCTCTTAGTTACTGAAGGACGGAGTTGTGTCTCACATTCTTTGTATGAGTAAAGCCTAGTGGGGCCGCTGAAATAACCAATTTGGTACTTCATGATGCAGCCTTTGTTCCTGAAAGTATCATGATTGTATCCATCCCGAAGACGGTACACTCTATGCAAGGTTGTCGAATCTTGCGTGCATCTGCTGCTGTATATCTACTTGGATATAATACTTCTAGACTGACAACAGTGTATTTAGTCTTAACGCTAGATTACTGCCAGGGTTACACGTGTGGGCCGTGTTTTAAGAGGTGCTGTTAGAATTCAGTGACATCTACAGTACATCTGCTGCCATTGAGGCATTACTGCTGCATTGCTGCCTCTTGCAGGGGTCACAGCAGCAGGCTGGAACATTGTGTTTCCAGCTCTGTGTAAATAACCTCACGAATGAATGATACACTGGAAAGTAACTGAAAATATTAATAAAATATTAATAAAAATAGAATAATAGAGGGGCTGAGGACTAGGTATATCTTCCTTGTAACTGGGCGTGTAGAGACAGTGTGCTTAGATGAGATAAAAAGAAAACGGGAGACAAGACAAGAATTTCAGAGGTGTGGTTTGTCTGGCACTGGCATCTGTGGCTGAGCTTGTAATGCTGATATGCACGAGATACTCTATAGGCAATTGCACCTTTGAAAATATGACGCTCCTTCTTCATGTCTCATCCTTGCATCACAGGAATGGCTCTGAATGTACAGTAAAGCCTTTGATCTGTACTTTGAGAGAGCTATTGGCAGAAAATTATTAAGATTGGCTGCGGAGGTGTTAGGTTGTGGGTCAAACTGAAATTTTATATCAGTACTTTGGATCTGAATCTGATTTTTTTTTGGTTTGTTTTGTGAAGAACAAGATTCAAAGCTAAGGTTCTGAACTTAAATCTGAAGCAAAGAAGCATATTTCTGAGTTGTTCTCTGAACTTTTGATTTGGGTTTAGTGATCCAAAATCTTGCAAAATGTTGGAGTACTTGGAAATAATCTGCTACAGTGTTTACAGGATTGATTTTGCTTTTGGTTTCTGTTTTACTCATTTCCAGTAAGAGCTGGTAAGTTACGTTGTAAGGAAACAAGAATAGAATCTGATCAGAATTCAAAGATATATATATTTAAATATGTATATTTTTCCGAAACAAAGCAAAAAGATCTTTCTCAGCAGGATGCAGGCTAGAGAAGGCGGCAGAGGTTACTTTATTATGCAAGCTTTATATTTCCTTTCCAATAATAATACTTCCCTAAAATGCCTTGATAGCATCTAGTTGAAGCTGGCTGATCACATGGGCCTTTTTCAGAGGTTAACATGGATGCTGCTGTGCCTTATTTTAAGGTGCTTTATATTTAACTTGTTTCTTTGTCTCTGGGGAAATGATTGATAAACAATCTCTATATTAAGCATTCTTCTTTAAATCTTGTCTAGGAATATGTAAGAGGAAAATAAAGTCTGTTATATTCTTGATGCGCAGCCCTTCCTACTAACTCTGCTCCGGCTGGTTTTTTTTTTTTTTGGATAAGACAGAATTTTCTCTGTTGTTCCAGGCATAGTAGCGCCATGAGATTCTGTTAATGATGTAGTAACATGTTATCAAAGCAATTAGAAGGAAGAAAGCAGATGTGAACAGTAAGTTTGTATGTATCTTTTGCTCAGCCATGTTTAGTGAGAGTTGAGTTTATCAAATAAAACGTTATGGAACTGAAATACGAGAAAAGATCCATGATCAGTGTCACTGGCTGGCTTGTTGTGTCACTGATGCTGTGCCGTTAGGGAAGCGGGATAGGTGTGTGATGCGGAGGGAGCTGTGTTACAGTCCCTTAGCTGGAGGGAGCCTGGCTTACGGATTAGAGGGAGCAGGACTTCTCCTCAGTCACCGTTACGATTGTGTGCTGGGCAGCAGTGGTGTCATACAGTGACATGGTGGTATTTGTGGATTTTAATTACATAGAGGGGGACAGGAACCCTCCTTATCCTTTTTTCCTATCCTGCCTCGGGTAAAGCTGATGCAAGCAGAACTGATGATGTGTATTCAGGTACAGAGTTCAAACATACATCTAATTTGGAAGCTTTTGTATTCTGCTAAAACCACAGTGCCATAGATGGGAAGCAACTCGTGTTTTCATCAGTGTCTGGAGTCCATGTCATAACATTCAGTGGTACTTGTAGGTCCATGGTGGTTTGCGTTCGGATTTACCATTAAATGTTGATGTGCTTTGGTATTACTGGCTTTCTGATGGCTTTGTGCTGGAAGATCTGCGGCTAGCTTAACTTTGGGTGAACAGCTCGCTGAAGACCATTCAGATCTCTTTGGTAGAACTTTCTTGGACTAATAGTAATAACTGTTTGCTTGTTGACGTCAAAGCTCTGAAATGGTGCGCTTCCTCGCCCTTTCCTCCCTGAGTGGAAAACTCAGTTTACAAAGTTGTGTTTGCAGTATTTAAGGTTTTATAGATATGAACTATTTCCTTTAGAGATAGTAAATAAATAAATAAAATAATGTTGACAGCGAGCAAGGATGTTGCTGCAGAATTATGCACAGGAAAGCTGACTTGACTACAATGTAAATGAATGATTTACAATGAAAGCCAAAACATAATTGCCAAGGGTGGGAGTGAAACCTGCAGCCATTGTGCTGACACAGCCTGAAGGTGTAGCTTGTCTAAAAGGCTGGAATTATTTTAAAGCAAATTTTGTTATGAAGCTGCAAAGGAGGAGGGGATTCAACCTAGTCTAGTAGGCAAAGCCGCGTTGTTGGGAGGATGTTTTTCCACTGAAAGCAGAACTCTCAAGCAACATTGTATAAACCATCTCTGTGTTGATAGGTGGTGTACTACATAATTTTTTGCTTTAAGCAGTAGCATTGTGGCCATCTTCATGGTCTGCAAATATAACTAAGGCCACGTCAATAGGCAGAGGAAATTCAGAAAACTGTGTGCTATTTCCCACAGCCTAGAAAGCACTTGCGTTGTTTCTCACCTTCAGATGTGTATCTCTAGCTGCTGGCTGAGTGAGTAGTAGGGTTTTTTCCAAAATTGTATCACCTAGAGACACATCTGCATAGTCTGGTGTGTTGTGTTTCATGAGCCCCTGCCTGGACTCCTGAAACGTGTACCTCTGTTTCTCTGCCCGTGTGTGAGCCCTGTATCGGAGGATGCAGAGGAAATGAGTGTGCCTTGTTGAGAGCTGAATCATCCAGCTGGAACATAAAATACTATTGGAGGACTAAGGCAGTTTAGTTTTCCAAAGAACAGTGTGAGAGAGAAGAGCAGTGCGTGATGCATTAGTGTCTGATAAACAAGACTTTTCTGGAAACACATGTATTTGGAGCTGCATGCAATGGGATCCCTGGGGGGACTATTGCAATTCCTTGGAATTCTTCTCCAGCCTTTCAGGAGCCACCCAGATAAAAGTGTGTGCCAGTTTCACAGAGCGTGATTGTAGGTTTACTCTTTGTTCTGCTTTTCAAAGTGTGTCTGTTGAGATGATGATAACAACACCTCTCATAAGCAAGTGCTCATGCTTCACTTGAGGCATTCTTATTTAGTTAGCTATCTTGAGAAGTAACTTGCTACACTAATAAATGTATTGAAACAATATGGAAACGAAAGGTTTGCTAGTTGGGTATGCCGGTTTCGTGCCACTTCATTCTCCATGAGCCACAATGCTGTTACGATTTTAGCTAAATATTTAACTAATTTATTTATTTTAAACCAAAACAAAAGTGTTACTTTAAATACCTTGTTGTGCCCTTTTTCATAGTAAGGGAGCTTACAGAGGTATAATTTAGGTTCTTTACTGGTGCTCTGTGTCCTCTCCATTATGCATTTACCAGTCAACTGACACTTTTCTCAAATATTTACTCCGATATTTCACTGCAGTTGCCCTCTCCTTCTCCATTCCCTCACCATCTCCCTGCCATGGAGGTATCGCACATATTTCAGTTACCCTCTATTTAAACAGCAACACTCCCTTCCAGTGCAAACAGTCAGTCAGTCATTAAACAATGAGGAAGACCAACAGTGGAGAAGGTTATGGGTGGGGCCAGGAGTGTGCAAACACAATTTCGCAGAAGACTTCCTGCTGAAGGGAAGAAAAGGACACTTTCTGTTAGTGTCAGGGTGTCATTCTGTAACGCTGAGAGAAACACAAAATCCAGGTGAAATCACTGCTGCAGACGTGACAGTGGGATCTCACTTGAAAGTAGGTAGGACCGTCCAAATTGTTGTGGAAGGCAAGATGTGTGAAACAGAACACTGGCACTTTAAACATGTTTTCCTACCTCTTCCTGTAGCAGAAGGTGATTTCAAGTGGCTGTGACTCATCCTCAGGGGGTCCCTGTTTTGTTTTGGTCCGTGTTGTCCCTCCCCCACCCCCATAACAGTAAGAGTCTAGGGAGATCCGTCATTAATGAAGTATCTGTAGCTGTTTTTGAAGGCATTGCTACATGCCCTTTCTTTATCTAATGTACAGCAGAGAGCTGTATTCATATTTTGCTGAGAGCTCAAGACATGCTCATCTTTTCTCCAAAATAGATCAGAACAGAGCATTCCCTATTGGGAATTCGGGAGTGCAGTTGGGCTACTGCACTCCCTGTCCTGTAGTTGTTCATCAGATGGATGAACATCTGATGAACATCATCCGTCAGGTTGGATGGGGCATCCTGGGGATTGCAGGGTTAAAAGAGCATTCAAAAGGAAAAAAAATTGTGAACGGAAACCATTTGACGATTACAGTGTCTATGGGTTTCATGGCTCTACAGATAAAAGGCATGGATGTGATAAGCAGTGTTGGAGAATGCTTTTTTAAACAAAGAACAAGAATTTAATATATAGCATATTTATGCTATGTTTAGTTTTGCAACAATTTAATGTCTAGATCTTGTAAATAAATTGTAAGAAATGAACTGGGATGTGCATTAAGAACTGTCAGGATTGTGGAGTCTGTGAGTCAAATTCTGTATTTCTAGTGGGACATGGGATCCTGGATAGCTCAGCTTCTTACCAATTCGGTATTTCATTCTTGGATAGGTTTTCAGGTTAGACTTCATACGCACAGGTGGCAGAGGTGAATGTATCGCTTCCCTTGCAGCTGTCTTCAGCCTTTTTGGTTTGTAAAACCCTAGAATTGTCCATGGGAGGTGCAGATCCTTGCACAGTGGCTGTGACCCTACTGATAACAAATGTGGTTTCCTCCTTCGCTTTTTGTTGACCTGCTAGAGATAATGAACAGCAGGCCTTTGGGGATCTGTAAACCAGAAGTAAAAACCACTGTAAGTGCAAGTACAATATGCAATAGAAACATGCTATTGCAATTACCTAATAAGTTCTGAAAAACACAACTTAACAGAGATCCCCTGTTTGTAGTACATGTCAATTTGGCCACATTCCCAGTTAACAGACTGATTATTTTCCAGGTGCCAACTTTGTACTTTACATCAGCTGATGATCTTTCATTTCCAACTCTCAGGGCTACCCCTGCTTAAAGCAGTCATTAAAAGGTGGCATTTTAGCATGGCATACGTTGTGTCTGGCTTGGTCTGAAATCCTTACATGCGACCCTTTCTCTTCCCTCTGGTTTATCAGCATTTGATACATTTCATGGCATGAGACGTGGCTGATTTATTAAACGAGAATTGAAAATAGAGAGCAGCCTTGATTCAAGAACGGTTTGTGGATGCCGTTTTGGTTTTGGTCACATCATTGTTGCTATAGTGATTTAGTAAAGATCTGTTTAGCAGTCACTAGATGTTTCATGTTCTGGGCAAGAGTTAGGGATTTTCCAGTGTTCCTCTAACAGTTGTTTTACAGAAGTACACGTGTGTATAGTCTTCTGCAATAAGTCTCTGCTGCTCTTTTTTTTTTTTTTTTTTACTTACTGCTGCATCTGTGAGAAGGTGTGTACCTGCTGTATTTTTGGCTGGTGGTGTTCCTTCCTTCCTGAAGTAATTTCAAGGAAGGTGGATAAATAACCTACTCATCAGGGTTATCGAGTATTTCCTCCCCAGGAGAGATGTCGTGGAGTGCAGTGATAAACGCAAAGGGATAGCGAACATGAACCCTGCTGAGGAATGGTCCTTCTCATGAATTGGTTGTACAGTTTTGGAGGAGGAGGAGGATGCATTTGGAGCTTATTCACATGGTTGGAGTCAGGAAGTCTGAGTTCTCTTCCCACATCTGTCAGGCTTCTTATGACACCTACGGCATGATCAAGAGCGTGATGCAGGTACAACCCTAACTGAGATTTTTTATCTTCTAGGTTGGTAAGTGAGGGATAGTAATTCTTCAGGTTCCCTGCATTCATCGGGAGGGGTTGCAGGTTGCAGCACACACCTGGAGAACTGCTGCTCCGAGCAGGGGCACTCCACCTGGCAGGGAAGTCGGGCTGGTGCCTGTGAAAGTCTGGCTGTGTCTGGTTGGTGGTGTCAAACACAGCTCCCCCCCCTTCCTGCTCCCCATCACTGGCCTGGGAGCAGCCTTTCTGCCTGTGGGCAATGAGCTGATGGCGGATTTGGCCACCATCTCAGTGGCAAGCTGTGGTCAGCCTTCGGCCGATTAAGCATCCAATGCTACTGGTAGTCCCAGTGGAATTCCCTTTGTCACGCTAAGCTAGCCAGTTGATTTCTTCTGGGCTGCTTACACAGGGTCATCTTGATGGTGGGCATCTTTAGAAAGTCTTCAAGATCTGTGTCTTATTTTACTCACACAAATTGAGATAGTTCTGTTAGTAGAATAAACGGAACACTCAGAAGCCCTCCTTCAGCTGGGTTTGACAATAAAAGGATCTCCTATTTTTTTTTAAAAAAAAGTATATGCATTTTAGCTAACATAATGATTTTTTCCTGCTTATTTGACTCTCCTGTCATGGCACGCATCCCATAATAGGACCTTATTTTCCCTTCTTCTTAATGATGAACTTCTGTTCTGTGCTTTAAACTTATTTCAGGTCTGACTTAATTAGAAGTTCTTCCCTCTGCTGGTGTCTGCACCTATTTTGCAGGTTTTGTAGCTCGTCTGTCTTCATGTTGAGACCAGTTTTTTCCTTGTCAGCACTTTGATGAACAGTTTTGCCCTGACCATTTTCTGTAGCTGAACAGAACTGATACTTCAGCCCCACTGCAGATTGGGTGGCTTATTTTTTTTCTGCACAGTCTGGAGTAATCTGTTTCTTCCTGGCAGCTCTTACATTTTTATCAGTTTTCTGAGGTTTTCTGCTGTGTTTTTGTGTAGAGAAATACAGGATATATTTCTGCTGTCTTTTGTCTCTGTGTAGGTGTAAAGACAGACGGGGTGTGTGTACACACACACCACATACACACATGGATGCTTTTACATGCAGCCACACACAAATAAATGCTGTAGGAAAACCCTTCCCCCTTTCTCCTGTAATTAATTACGCACCAGTACACCTTAGGCTTCAACTGACGTGCATGGGTAGAGCCTCACTGAAGATTTGGGCCACGGTGTCCAAATTTGTTTCCATGTATCAAAAAACACCAAAACCAGACAAAACCCCACCAAGCATCACTACCAGACTTGGGAACAAAGCAGCTCCAAGCAGAAGTGATTTAGATTGGCCCCATGGAGAGATCCCTTCCCCACGGCTCCCTGGATTAAGCACCCGCTTCGCCCAGTGTAGTCCTACTCCCAGTGCACAGAGCAAGTGAGATCTTTTCTTACGGTCCAACACATGAAACCCCCTACTTACTGGGAAGAGTGGGAGGGGAATGGTGATGACGGGCAGGCTGGGAGTCCGGGAAGTGTGATGGATTAGATGAGAATGTTGTTCCAAGGAAACTCAAATTCCTTTGTGCAGCTTTGGGAAAGAGCTGGGTGTCTCCCCACTGTTAGCCTTTCTGCCTGTTTTCTTATCATGTTAATAATCTCTGTGAGATTAACATTGACTTTAAACTCTTTCATGTCATTATGACAAGTGAGCATGGCAGTAAATTCTTCTGTATCAAGAGTGAGACAAATTGTACTGTGCTGCATATTATGGCGTAGTACTACTAATTGCTTAACTTGATAAATGTCTTCTGATAGGTTATACAGTTAATGAACAAAGATGTTAATTGCTGTTATCTGAAGTAGCTACTTTGCAGGGACGTTCTCTGGAGCCATGGATGTCTCCTAACAGAGATTTATTTCAAACCATCCATTGTTTTCAGCAGTTTCAGAGTCCATTACCCTTCAGTGTGCTGACTGAATAGTCTCCACGCCCATGAAAGTTTTGAGAACAATCAACCCTTGCTACATGTTTTTCAGCAGGACTGAATCTTATTTGAGTATGGAAAACATACATGTAGTACAGTATGCTCATCATTCTGGGCTATAGCAGCATGGCTCACTCTTAAACAGCAGCCAAGAGAGAAATAAGCACCTGGCAGTGGAAGAGCAAGGGTCTGGAACAGCCCTGTGTCCCCCTACCATCTGTAGTATTTCATTGTTGTTGTGTTGGTGGGAGTTGTCAGTCTAAATATGTTTTAATGCAAATAACCATCTCTATTTGTAGAATTCATCTTTTCTAGATGCTTTCTTTGGAAAATATGCAGCTGAAGATTTAGTTCTTTTATTGTATGAGTAAGTGCATACAAGCTTCGTGCTAACAATGGACGTCATGTTTATTCTTTGCCTTGTAGGATTTCCCATGGAAACAAGTGGGCAGATTTTTGCATTATTGAGTAGTCTGCTGCTGCCAACTTTTCCCAGAAATGCTAAGAGAAAACTACCCTTATGCGTGAGCCTACATGTTCTTCCAGATTTGGGAGCACTGGATTCCCCTGAGATTTGATTTATAGTAGGTTTTGGTGTGTGGCTATTCTGGTGCAAAGTTGTTTCGAAGCTGTATGATAAATAAATCTTTATGGAACTGAAAAAAGATGAAGTTCTCACTGGGGTTAAAACATACCTGATTTCCCAATGGAGAAGTTACATGGAGGCTAAAGGCTAATGTGAAGAGAAAAATGTTTCCTTAACTTGAGATTTTTGTTTGTTGTAATAAATTTCGGTTTCATTTATGAGTCTCTTACGGTTCTTCAGAGCATGTTCAACAGCAAACAGCCAGAAGTTAAAACTGTAACTGTAAATCTGTAAGCTGACATATGGAGATTATCTGGCCAGAGTGTCTTAAGTCAGGATTAATTTTGTAGAGTGAATGTGAAAAGTGTGTTATCTTGCTTCATTTGATAGATTTCAGACTTTGCCAAGAAATGCAAATCTCCTTTCAAAAATGACAGCTATAAAAATAAGAATTATTGTTTTCTTAAATACAGGCATTTTCAACTGAACTTGATGTATTCCTGCTCAGAGGTGCTGTGGCTTTAGATTGTCTCCCACCTGTAATTAGACTGGAATATTCAGATCGTTGCTGCTCACTCCCTTCCCCATGATGCGGTGTCCCCTAAGTTCTGTTAACATACCAGCTTCTGTTTCATGTTAGAAACGGGACTGAAGGAGCTAAAAAGTAATCTGGCAAAAGCTGGGTGGGTTCCCTCAGCTGCCTGACGCCACAGCCAGACAGATATTTGTATGGGCAGAGGCCAAGTGGGCGGATGGAGGTGGGAATGCTGCTTAAGATTAGTGTTGGTGCCAGATGCTTCCTGGTGACCCACTGAAGATCTGTCTCAGTTTAGGTATTTTCAAATCCCTGAATCCATATTTCTGGTCTTGCGTGCTGTTCTAATTTGAATTTCCCATGGAGCGACCTGGGGGTGCGGATGCAGCTTCTGGGGGTGTGTGCAAGCCAGACCAGCTGGAACATGAGAACGTGCAACACTTGCACTGCTTATTTGTTGACCACAGTGATTCACCGTGATTGACGTTGGCATACCTGAATGTCAAAACAGCCGATGTTTTAAGAGGAACCAGTGACTCAGGCTGTGGTTTTACCTCAGGCCATTTCCTGATAAACGGCTGAACTGTGCTTGGTCTTGAGAAAACACAAGCGGGGAACACCGCTCTGGGCTTGCATCTGTGTGTGCACAGGGATTAGGGAAAAGACACCTTTGTGTGGGGCTGACCTTCACCTCCTTGGTGCCATGGTCTCCCTGTGAGGAGCACCGACGCCCTGGGAGCTCTGGGAATCCAAGGACAGCTCTGTTTCCGTGCTTCTTCAGGGCATTTCTGTACAGCCCTGATGTGGGAGCATCGTCTTCGGTGTTTGGCAGCATCTAGAAGCACAATTTCAAGGAGCTCTACGCACTGATAAATCACTTTGATTTAGACTCTTGATTGCAGTGCAGAGATGAGGCTGCCTCTAGCTAGCGTTTTGGAGAACTGAAGGTATTTCGCTTCCTAGAACGTGGTATTTTTAATGAAAATGGAAACAATGCATATGGCGTTGCTTATAGGGATTAAAGTAGATTTGGGCTCTTCGGTTTTTGAGTAAGGTAGCAAACAGCTATAGTAAAGTTTTGTGTGTGATAGCTAGGTACAGTGTATGGAAGTGGGATCATACGAGTGCTATATAAACTGCCTCCTTGGCATAATGCTTTCATTTGGAGGGATGAGCCATCTGTGTAATTCCATGTTATGGTTTAGGTAGTCTTCCCATGCTTTGCAAACTGCAGAACTCCGTGTTCCTCCATTGTCCGTAATGAAAAGGACTGTCCTGTGAGAAGAGGTTTATGCCTGGGATGAAATCACTTGTGGATGGCTACGGAGCTGTGGTTGAACTGGATCAGTTGTCTTTAATGCTGTTTAAATGGATGGTGTAAGGTATAGAAGAGGTTTCTCTTGGGAACAGATTCTGTGAGAATTCTTCAAATCCTCTTTGAAGTTAATGGAGGGTATTAAGGGTAGTCAGCACCTTCTTAAGAGAGAAATTTAAATTGCTTTGATTCATTTCATTTTATATTTGTGTTGGCTGGTTCTGGATTTCTCCCTTCTCCAGTCTTTCGGAGCATGTGTTTGATAACTTCGACTCCTGAGCATACTAGATTTGATGCTGGCTGTTTTCTTATTTTTCCCTGGGTGTTGTAATGCTGATTACCGACGGATCTTGGGCCTTTGGCTTCCTGTGAGAATGAGATAATTACTCTCCAGTAGGCAGTGCGTGACGTACAGTATCAGCATTAAGCCACTGGGATTCCAGTCACTAGTGTAGAACAATATTGTGGGTAAATGAATAAGCAGAAGTTTATCGTGCTTCCTGCATAACAAGGTTTTTGTTAAAGAGACAGCAAAAATTGTTTGCGGTGAGGGCTAGTGTAAAATGAACGCTGCCACAACAAATGTTACTGAAGTTCAGTTCCCTGGCTCGCTGGGCTTCTCTGGCTGGCAAGAACTGACTTTCTGTAGCAGCAAAGGTGGATGGCAGGGCTGTCGTTGCATTTTGGGAGATGACGTTTACGGCCTTATGAACGCATGCGAAGTGTCTAACTTCAAAGTAGGATTTCCAGATGCACCACCTACTTGTGGAAGAAAGTTGTACCAATTAGAAGTAGAGGCATTCCAAATGCAATTTGCTTATTTCACACTCGCCCCCAGGAATCCTGTGTTGTGATTTTAAGAGCTGGCCCTGTTTGACCCTGAAATAGATGTGGTTTCTCCCTTGCCTTCTTCATTTCAAGACTGTCAGTTAAAAATAACTTATGTACTGGGCACAGTGGGAGTAAGTTTGAGAAGTTTAAGTTATGTGTAAACCAGTAATAGTGAGAAAGTAATTCATGAACGTAACGAGCTCTATTCTCCTGCGAGACATGGCCAACCCAAGGGTTTATCCATATGGTGGGATTGATAATCTTTGTATGAAAATAGTTTCTCTGCCACAGCAATACTGCTCAGTTTGCTTATGCTATAGCAAAGTGAAATAAATGACATCTTTGAGGACCTCTGTTAAATACTCAAATTACTTAAACAACATGAAGACTTGCATAAAGTACAGGATATGTATGCACACTCCATAGATACACAACTATATCTCTGTGTATTTACTTGTGTTTAGGACATAATCTTACATGTGCTTGTGTATATACATTTATATTTCAGCTGATCTTAGAGGTAATTCTACTTCTGTAATGCCTAAGAATTGTGGGGATGCTAATAAGGGGTTTCATGTTTAAGTTTGTTTCCTTGCTACTATCAAGTTATGTTGTACATGTAATTGCAAAACACAGTTACTTATTTATATCTTAATTGTGACTCTCACTTTAAGCTGGGCATTAGCAGTCTGTGCAGGAAACCAGTTCTTATGTATAGGCTGAGATGAGTAGGTTAGTTGCTCTGCTGCTGCTTGACTCTAAAAACTAAGGGCTGAATCTTTGGAGCCCCAAGAACCATTGTCAAATGTAGCAGCCTAGATTTTGATGATGTGCTTGATCAGCCTTGCAGCCTGGGAGAAGGACAAGAACATGTGGAGTAAACTATTTTATGTAAAGTAAAAATAAATTGTACTTTATTACAGTACATGGCTGTTCTGTCTGTATGATTGAGATGCTGCTTCACACATAGACAGCATGTGCCCAGCCAGACCCCTTCATAGCTCGGTTCAACTTGAAATTAGATTCCCTTGATTTTAGGTCCAGAACAAATGCAGTTTGATATTTTTGTATTTCAGGCACCTAGGTCTGTCCTGGTTTTGTTTTTATGTGAATGATCTTAACACTTGGACAAGTTGGATGAAGGTGACCGGATTGCATCTTTCTGTTGAATGGCCTGTATAGGAATTTTACTTTCCAGTCAGATTTTGCAGATATTTTCAACACCAAGAGTAATTTTGATAGTGCTGTTCTTACTTTGAAATTGTGAAAATTCTGGTGAGTAAGTAAACATTTTTTTCTCTCTCCTTTGTTTTCTTGCAGCCAACTGGGTACATGGAAAACTCCATTTCCTACAGTGCTATTGAAGATGTTCAACTGCTCTCCTGGGAGAATGCCCCTAAGTACTGTTTACAGCTCACAATCCCAGGGGGTACTGTCTTACTGCAGGTACAGTAAACACAGAAATAAATTTTTCTTTCTGTCTTACTATGGATCTCCTTTTAACTTCTGTTTGCTGTGCATGAAATCTTAGTTAGATGAACTCAGAAATGACAGAGAAATCAATGCTGTCAAATTATCTAACCACCAGAAAATTTTCTCAGGGTGATAGCTCTGAAGCTCTTCATGTTGTTCAACGATCAGCATGGAAATTTTGGGCCACAGTGATTAAATCTTCTTCCTGATTTTGTGTATCAAAATAGTGCTCTGTGGAAAGGCACATTGATGTGGCCCTGGAACAATTGCATTTTTACATATAGTCCTATTTGTGCATGAAACCAGTTAAAAATATCATCCTTCAATTCATCTACGAAGCCCGTAACTTGCACTGGAACTGATCTCTTTTAAAAAAAGATATTTGATCTCCACTGGAAGATTTCAGTATAATTTATATGGGTATCTACATATGCTAGTTCTCTTTTAAGTGTTATTTTCAAACAGAAGACACTGCATTTACATTATTCCAGATTTCTTCATCCGCTTGTGAGGCTTTGCAGGACATCTTGGATCATTGCAAGTTTTAGTGATGGAAAAGCACTCCACAGCACTGAGCTTTGGAGCTAGTTTGAAGTAGGAAAAGAAAAGTAACCGAAAACCCAGCTGCTTGGTCCCCAAGGAGTTTTGAACTCCAGGTGACTCTTACCGTAGTTCTCAACATTTTTTCAAAGACAATTTACTTTTTCGGTTGAATATACAGCCATGACTATTGTGTATATGCATTTCATGGAGGTAGGACTGTAAATAGACCGGGTGAGCAATTTAAGCTTAGTTTAAATGGTGGATAACTCATGAAAAATTAAAAAAGGTTATTTTTTTTCTTGAAAAAGTATGAGCAGCTTCAAAGGATTGACCATAACAGAGCTTCTGTATCTGGGTGTGTACACACACACGCTTATTTTAACTGTACCACTTAAGCACAAAATGTAGTCCAGCAGATGAGAAGATGGGAACATACTGAATGACACACTAATGGCTGTGATGACCGTGTCTGCTGGATCATTTGTCCAAGAGAATCGTGGTGCACATTCCACTGATCCATGGTGCACAGTCCAGCATTTAATTATTTCTTAATGTTGAAATGTTCGCTGAAGGCCGTGTAGGGCCACAAAGTACGGGGTACCATCTGTGTCCAGGGAGGGTTTAGTTCAAGCTCTGTTGAAATGGCTCTGCCTGCAGAGCATGAGAAAAATACCGCGAGTGGTATCATTCAGTAAGCCGAGGCTGGGTGCCAGGCTGGGCCGTGTTTTCCATACTGCAGACTTCTGTAGTGATGGGGAACGTCAAAGTTGGCTCTGAGTGAGTTGGGAAGCCGTTATGACTGATACCAGGTCGTACTAATACCAGGTCCAGCTAGGTCCAGCTCTCCTTTGCCTTAATTTCAGACAGGCTGATGGGTCTGTCCATAGGCAGAGCGGCTTAGCGGCAGCCAAGGACACAGTAGTTGACTTTGGTCTGTCACATGGTTCCTGTGCTTGGGGTTTGGGATGGTTTTGGAACGTCATATAAAAATATCATGAGGTTTTGATGATTTTCAACACAGCAAATAAAGTTTTAGACTGAAATGGTTAGAGGTGTCCATGGATACGTCCTTGGCGAAGTGTATTTCTGGAGCTCCCTTTCACTTACTGCACTGGTGTGATCCTGAGGGTTTGCAGCCCTGTAAAACAGGGCTGCAGCTATTGCCCCATTTTAATCTGAGAATGGTGTAGCTAAGTAAGTTTGGGCTGACCTGAGAACATCTAACTTTGTGGACTCTGCTGGTGCATAGGTGGCATTTGTGTGTCCTTTCACACGTCCTTGAAGCACAGGAGCGTACGTACATGCCTCTGCTCGGTGCCTACCAAATTTCTGCGGCTCGAAGTGGCGTACTGGTTTTAGGCATTACTGGGGAGTGTGCAGAGTCTGAATTTCAGACAGGCTGCTGCGAGTTCATCTAAGTACTGATTCTGTGGTTTGAAAAGCCTCTACTGTGCGTGACATCGGGGAAGGCAGGAAGACGAGCCATGGTTTCTCAACAGCTAGATTAGGATCCTTATTATTGAGGAAATCTTCCTTGCCTAATGTGTTAATTGAATTAATTAGAAATAAATTTGTCAAATTATATGATTTTGATTTTTTTTTTTTTTCTGGTGATAATTTTGCCTCTGTTTTTTCCATGTATTTCCTTAGTGGTACTAGCATTTATATTTATGTCAGTTTCAACAGCTAGAGTAGTTACATCTGCCTTTCCAAATTTTGTTTCTAAGTCTTTATTCTGTAGTTTCTGGTAGCTGCCTTTACAGGCCTGCTTAATAGGAAACAAGACGAAGTTTGAACCCACAGGTCCCTGCTGAATTTATAGGAAATTAGCAGGGCATGAAGACTTTAATCTGGAGCAGCCTGCCAATTTTTTTAAAAGAAAATGAACCAATAAAGCAAACACACAAATAATTACATTTGTGAGAAAATAACTTCTTAGCATGGATGCTTCTGTGTTTTCTTTGAAAAGATTGGTGGTTTTATGTGACCTCATAGGAGCTGATAAAGTGGAGTGAGCTGAGCTTCTGTTATGTTTGCTGCTGACTGACTGGGCAGACTGGATCAGATTACATTATAACTCTATGGGAATTTCAACATAATTGAAAATACAAACTTTAAAAATGTTTTTAGTATGACTTGGTCTTTGGTAGTGTCTCGATTCATCAGATGTGGTCAGATTGGAGGGAGTATAAAAATAGATTTCCCTTTTACAGTTGTAATGTGTATTCACAAATCCAGAACAGTACTAAAAGTTCTGTTAAGTATACTTAAGAAATCAAGATGCAAAACCTGGGTTTATCAAGTAGTGGAGTTCAGCAGGAATTCTCTAGTATATGTGAAAAAGAGTTTGAGTATCTAAAAGACAAGTTCACTGAGGTGCCGGGAAATGGAGGTGCTGGGAAATTAGCCCTTGCATACTTCAGTTATTTTTGTATTTCTGAGAGACTTCGATACATTTATGTATTTCCCATTATATGTGGGAAATTGAGACTTCCGGTCTTCTATGGAATCATTCTGCCTTGCTAGCCTGAGCGGCAGCGTGCTCTGATACAATGTCCAGCTCTGGCATCAGGAAGTGTGTGATAGTGGAACAAGTCAAACTAGTCCAAAACATATTCCCAGTACTGTTTCTTCTGAAGTACGCTTTTCTTTTTTCCAAAGACTTGATCTAAATGAGGTTTGTATACATAAAATTGTTGACATTAACAGTTTTGTCTGCCCCCCGATATATTTCATATTTCTCATTAATTTCAATTTTATATTTTGATATATAATTTGCACATGCTGAGTTGTAAATTCTTTGATATTATGGGATACTACTGACATGATTTGACATGAAGTGAAGCATTTTAGTAGTTCTGAATCACAGGCTTTCCTGATTTTTCATTGTGCAGAAAATTTTTAAATTCCAACGTCTGCTTCACTGAAGCAGAAGCAAATTCCAAACAACTGGCAATTACCTCAGATGGAAATTCATTTCCAGCAATCCTTGTGGGAGGATGTCAGCATGTGGTGTCAGGGTGTCCTTCGCGCATTTGTCTGTGCTAGGCGTGACAAATGGAACGAGAGAGTCCGAATCCATGTTCAAGTTCTCATCCCCCTGTTTGCTGTCACCAAGGTCTATTTCTGGCTTATTACTGCACAGGAATGAGTCAGAGAAGGAAGAGTGCCATTACCTTTCCTTACATCATCCTGATGTCCTCCCATAGCAATACTGACCCATCCCAACCTATTTTAACACATGAAATCTGACAAGTGTGCCGGAGGTGATGCAGCTCCCCTTAGGAAATTGGATCATCCTAACAGGACGTGTCTACCTGGGTTTCAGAGGAGGATTTGGTTCTGAGGCAGCAAACAGCTTAATCTGGCCTGGGATTGCATCGGAAAGTCGTCTTCGTGCATGTGTTTCCCACTCAGTGTTTGTTGTATAAGCACAACTGTCTCAGCACCAACGTGTTTCACCACCCGGTGTTTGGGAATTCTCATCGTCTCTTGTGGGAGCTGGGGACAGTCGGGTTTCTGGGAGTCAGTTTTCTAGACTTGTGTGGCGCTTGTGTTTTCTCTCCTTCTGCCAAAGTGTTTTCTTTCCTCCTGCCAAACGATGTGGTCCATGGTCCTTCCGATGAGCAGCAATCAGCTCTCACAGATTGTTTTTCTTTCCTACAATTGGGATAGCAGGTGTTGAAAGAAGGTGTTTCTGTAGCTGCCTTGTAGGCCACCAGCTCTTCAGGCCGGGGAATGGGAGCTAAATTTAGCCTCTGAAGAAGTGTGAGCTGTTTAGTATGGGTAATTGCTGGGCCTCCTTGAGCTGGGCTAAACTTCTGCTCTTTCCGTTTGTAAAGCACAATGTGTGATTATGTCGTTGTGCGGATGATATGAAGAGGATGCTGCTATTGATGGTGAAATAACTGGAAGAACCTTTTGAAGGAGATCGGAAAAAACGCAGAGTGTAATTTCACAAGCTCCTTAAAACCAAATGTAGGAATTGTCTGGGGGAAAAGGCTTTGGTATTTCAGTCGTGACAGTACTGCCTGCTTTCACGTGGTTTTCTTTCTTTCAGATGGGTCCTAAATGCCTTAAAGCTGCCAGTCCCATCCCTATCGCTAGTGTTGTTTTATTCATTTCTTGGCAATCGAGTGCAGTCAGGAGGAAAAACAAACAGAACAGGAAGCCTTGACAAGCACAACAGTCACACGTTCAGCTCTGTGCTTGAGCACGCTGTTTTTGCCAGGGAGTCCCCACGGTATATGTTTCCACTGGATTTTTTAGTAACATTTTATTTTAGTCTCCTTGGAGAACCTGGCTTTTGTTTTCGGTGCAAGTCCAGCTAATGTTGCCACTGTGGAGAGGTCATGCAAGGACCAGAATCCAGCAGAGATGCAGAATATTTTCAGGAGGAAAATGGCATTTCTATCAATTACCAGTAACTCCGTCTGTACCTTGGGTTAAGCCCAAAGAGTGGCAGGTTTCACTTGCAGGTCTGCCTGTGTCCTGGAGGCTTAACGCTGGGGTTTGCATCAGGAAGAGGTTTTGTACAGTCTGCATGAGGCAGCAGCGTGCATGCCATGGGGGTTCGCCTTCCCGCGGCCGCTCCGCTCTGCTCTTCTGTGGCTGGTAATGAACTGGTGCAGAAAAGCCTGCTATATGTTGTGAGTCCCAGTAATGAATGTGCCTCAGCTGGAGGAAAGCGTAACAAATCCCCATCCTGCTGACCAGAAAGCAAGAGAGGGAGAGAAAGAGAAACACTGAATGAAACCAGGAAGAGGTAAAAACAGAATCTGGGTGGTTAGTTCCCACTTTCTGCCACGTCTTTTCAGCTGGCAAAATCCCTTAGCAGAGTATGTGTGAAGGATGCTGTGGTAAGGAAAAATTGGGGAGCTTTTGCTATGTGGATAGGCCTGTTCTTGTATTCTTCCGAGTAACACACATGCCAGTAAAAAGGTTTAACTTACTCGTAAAGGAACTTAGTAGCCTGGCCTGTGTGATGTGCTGGAAATCACAAATTTTCTGCTGATGCTTGTTGCCGTAGCCATACGTAGCCCGTATCAGTGGTGTTGTGAATGTTTACGTTAGGTAAAGGTCTTGCCATCATTTCTAGAGTGGTCGGTTTCTTGCAGTTTCAGGTGTTCTGTTTCTCAGCAGCACCAAGGTTCCGATTTTGTCTCCTCCTCACCTGGGTGGAAATTACTGTAGGGGCTGTTAATGCTGGCATGAAACAAGTGTTCAGTTTCCTATTTTTGCGAGCAAAAGGAAAATCTGCTTTTAAAAAGTTCACTACCTTTTAATGAAAAAGTGTATTTCTACTCATTGACTAAGAAATGAAGTAGTTTGGTTGTGAGAAAAATACTTGTTTTTCTGAGCAGAGATGTAAATTTACTCATGTTGACCAAAGTGCTGCATAAGCAGGCATTTAATTTCTCATGCAGTTTTCCTCCTGTGAGCAGTCTTTTTGAAGCTGATGAAATTAATCCTACGAGTAAGGGTGGTACTGCAGCTGATCCTAGGTGTCTTTTCCACTCTGACTGAACATTTACACCCCCAAAATTAGCATATAAAATCCTTCAAAACATAGTTCCGGGATCAACTTGTCTTTAAAATAAAGTCCTATCTACAGCAGGCATTCTAAAAGTAGATGTTCTTCCTCCTCATTGGAATAATAATAAATAAGCTTGAAGTTTCAGTCTTCTTGCACCTTCTAAGAGTCTTACTGCCACATTGTCCTGTTTTCTAAAGTACTTTTCTACTACATTGTGGTTGTGCAAAAACAGGGGAAGACCTTGATTGTGCAAGAAGCTCCAGTCGGTCGGACTGTGTGCCACGAACAGCCCTGCTAAAGCCACTGCATTTGAGAACAAAATTCTTAGCAGAATTGGAGCCTCTAAGCACACCAACCACACCGGGGGCCCGAACTGTTGTTTAACATAGATAGGTTATAAAATCTCCATTGTACTTCGTTCCTGTCTCATTGGCTACTTGTAACAATAGCAGGCAAAACGTTTCCAGGTTTGATCTTTTTTAAAAAAATTGGAAAGGTAGCTGTAAGATTAACAGTGTAAACTGGACCCACTGTGTGGGCAAGGCTGTGTAAGAAAAACTTACCCTGTGTGGTCAGCATGCCTAAGGAAAACCTGCTTTTGAAGTCTTTTGTGTCTCATTTTCTCCTCTTTATTGTACCCTAGAGCTGAATAAATATAGTAGGTTATGCCCTCAGCTGGAGTGAAAAACTGTAGCTGTCAGTTCCCGGGAAGTGATGACTTCAGTGCAGAAGTGCTGGGCTCCAGGAATGCACATCAGATAAAACTGTAAATGTGTGTGTGCGGCCCCTGTAAATCAATTGTAGTTTCCTCCACTGCTTACACTTTGGTGCTTGTTGCTCCAAACTTCAGAAATTTTATGCACATTAATCTGTATGCTTGAGTAAGTCAGTGTGTGCACAAGTGGCCATCGGTTGGACAGCTGTCTGGATGAGCACCAACAAGAGCCTGATGGCTCTTCTGTCATCCTGGAGCGCTGTGAAGCTCACATTTCTTTTGATAAGGAAGAAATATTCCCTGTAGTCCCTTTCTCAGTGTAAGCCTGAAGAAGACAAGGGAGGAACAAGGGATGCTGTGCAAGCGCAAGCTCTTTGTTGTCCTCTGCAAAAGATCCAGCATTTCCTGCGCATCGCTGCGGGCAGCTTACTGGAACGAGGCAGGAAGAGTGCACTGGAAGGATTAGTCTCTGCTGCCAGGGAGAAGTGGGGAACGCTGGTGTCAGACAGCTCCATCCAGATAACAGTGGTTGGGTTAAATGCGTTCAGACTAACTGTGTGGAACACTGTGGAAAGACCGCCGGTGAAATGACCATTGACTTTCCACGTTCCTCTTAGCGTCAAGTCCTGATCATTAATAGAAGCGTGAGGATTCCCTAAAGGTTGGGTTTTCCACTTCTGTGTTCACATTGTGGTCTTTGTCTTAATTTTCCTTGGGAGCAGTCTTGAATGACAGCCCCAGCTCTGAGTGTTTGTAGTTTTTGAGTGGTTCAAACTCCTAACCTAGACCCAGATGCAAGTTTTCTTACCACTTCTCCTCTACAGTAGCTAACGCTATGTTTAGACAGTCTTGGTCCCATACTTGGAACCTGGTCACTTTGCTAATTTTACTTTAAATGCTTTTTGTATATTGCTACTGTCAAGTTGAAAAGTCTTTCCTCTTCTGGTTTTGGTTTTGCCTTTTATAGCATTAACATTATTTGTTCCTTTTCTTCTCCACTATTTGCAGTATCTCTACCTCTGCCTGATGCTGTTGTCCTCATTAATAGTTTCTGTCATCTGGTTTATGTGAGGCTCCAGTTGGTTGCACAATCTATCTACACATAGTATTTTCTAATTATTTGTGGTGGTCTTACAGGCTGCAGCTCCTGACATCCCAAAAGTAGGAGAATAATTAACGATTCTCAGCAGTTCCCATTTAGGGCTTTAGCATTTGCTCTTACTTAGACTTCAGTGCATTTTTTGTTCAAGTCACGTAGCGGTCAGACCAGGCACTAAATCAGGTTGACATTTTGCTTGTATGAGAGAAGTACTTCATCTCCCTCAAATATTTTGGATTTTATCAATTTGAATAACAGTATCTTAGTTAGCATAGCTCCTATATACTCAGTCTGCTTTTTTTTTTTTTTTTTTTTTTAAGAAGTAATGGATGTGTAACTTGCAATATGAATGGTGGTATTGCTTAGTATACATGCTCCAGCCTACAAAAACTTTCAGGTTTGCTTATTCTTTAAGGGGCTTTGATGCTAGCATTTCAAATGAAGGGGTTTTGTTCCCCTCCATGAAACAGTTTTCTCCTTAAAAAAAAAAGGTTCCATTTGAAATTGAATCTTTCAGAGTAATTGGTGGGTTTTTGCAGCATTTTGTCTGGACGAAGATAAGAAATATCTAAACATATTTACTTCATGTCTTTTTATTTATGTTCAAAATGTTTTTCGGGCTTTTTGTGGCAAACTATTTTTGACTTTTTTATTATATATAGTATAAAGTATATTGAATTGAAATTCAGTTCTGTAACATATATAGGTAAAAAGTGTATCTTTTCATATGTTGGAGTGCACATATATGCATAAACCACTGTGTAAATAACAGAAAGAAAATTAAATATTGGCAAACCAAAATACCCTGAAGATCTGCACTCTAAACATTTTTAGAATTTTTCATTGCATACAAATAATAATTAAAAAAGAAGTAAAAAAAAAAGTTATGCTTTTTGGTTCCATTTCTAGCAAATTCATATTCTGATAGGCCAGCATTCTTCATGAAATGGAAAATTTGTTTTTGATAAACTCTGTGGTCAGCCAACGTTATTTATGATAGATCTATTTGGCTTTATTGCCTAGAGATCTACTGGAGGAGCAATTGATTGTCGTTAATGTGTAAAATAATATGTAATACATATATATAAAAGAGCATTACTGCATTTAATTCAGAGAAATCAGTCCAAATATATGTCACTGAGACATCAGTATATGACCTTGACATGAAACATTTTTACTTCTGGTATTCTTGCCCTTATCAGTCAACTGAACCACTGTCCGGCAATGAAATTAATTCTGTGATGTGGATTTTGAATACTTACCTGAAAAGGTGTTATGGAGTGAAATTTGTTGAATGATGCTTTAATGTGCAAGAAGTAAGTGGTTTTTAGGTGGTGAAGAACCTCACGGTTTGGGTTTTTTTCTTCTAACATGGCTTTATAGGCTATCCTGTAATTCTCACTGATTGCATAAAACATTTTGAGTCGTAAGTAAAAATTGCCTAGCGATTGGCGGCGATAAGTTAGAGCTGAAAAAGCCAAAGGGCATCTCTACCCACTCAAATATTTCAAACTTATGTCACCTTGTTAAGGCATGCATATTTACGTCACTGTAGATGCTTTTATATTTTTTGATACCGAGCCTTTTGACCTTTGGGAGTGTTGAACTATTCCTTCGTTGGCTAAGAACCTGGCTTCACACTGAGCATTTCTGGCAGCTGTGCTCAATACGGACAAAAACGGGTGATCGCTGGGAGTCATTATTACAACATTTATGCTGTTGCTGCAAACAGTCTGTGCATGTGTCTGCACGTCTGTGTGTGTTATGCTTTTCACTCTGTTTTAATATCGCTGAAAGAGCTAAGACATAATTTGAATTGTTTTGGGGCCAGCTGAGGAACAGGACAAGAAGGGAAACTAGAGGATGGAAAAAACCCACCCCTTCTAGTAAAATGTCAACCCATCTTCTTACTCTGCTCTGCGTCCGATGATTAATAGCAAAGGCAAATGTCCTACAGACATACAAGATCTGACCAAAACCTGATTGAAATCAGGGAGGATTTTTTAGTCTTTGGGTTGGACTCCGTTTCATAGGAGGTTAATGTTTTGTAAGGTTTTAGTTTGGTATTTTACATTTGCAGCAAGGTCTTCATGTCACTGCTTTCTGTGAAAATAAACAGGTTATAATGTAAAGTGGTAGCTTTGAGCAAAGAGTCCCCTTCACTCTGGTGAGGCTGCGGGTGAAGTCAGCCAGGATCATAAAGTTCAGAAGAATGTGGTGAGTGCAGCCTTATTGGTTTTAGGGCACACATGGGTGATTTGCTTTGTTTTGGCTGGCTGATCTGAAACGCTGCTAGAAACTAATGATTCTCTTTATAACTTTTGTTTATTGCAGGCTGCAAACAGTTACCTGAGGGATCAGTGGTTCCATTCTTTGCAGTGGAAGGTAAGTTCTGCACTTCACTGTCTTCCTTGTCTGCCCCTAAGAATACTTTTTAGCATTCCCTATCCCTTCATTCTAAGAGTCCTGAATGGATAAAGTTTTTCTTATAGGAGCCCTGAATCAGAAGTATGTGGTTTCAGCTTGTCCCTACTGTGAATGAAGTGGACAAATTAACTTGTTACATAGCCCAGATTTATCATCATGTGATTGGCTTTAGAAAGCAGATAGCCAGTCAATTCACATTTAAACAGTATAGAGATTGGATGGTTTTGATTTTGTACAGTGAAGTGTGATACGTTACAGAATCAATACAGCCTAATCATATGCTCTGGACACTTGGGATATTTGGTGGTTTTGTTTGTTTTTTCCTTTTCCTGAGAAACTAGGGAGAAAGGGTGTCTTTTAGAGTTGGTTATTGTAAATAGCATCAATTGGTTATGCATCAGTCTGTGTTTATGCTTTAGGATGATTTGGATTTAAAGGCAGTTTCTATTTCAGAGGTCTCGAGCCCTGTCCCGTTTTCAGCGGGAACAATGGGCTGATTGCCCTGAGTCGGGGAAGTGGATCACAGTGACAACACTGTCTCTCAAAAGCAGCACATTCCTCATCGAAAACTGTAGCTGCTGACCTTTGGATGGAATCTGTATGGATCTTTGATGCAGCTGGAAACAAGTTTTGGCCAGATGCTGAATATGGTTGTCCTCTCTTGTCTTCCGGTGGGGAAGACAAGCAGTAGCTTTTCAGCTCCGGACTTGTCTTCGGCAGGGTTTCAGTGAAGCCAGCCAGATCGGCTGTGTAGTTCATCAAGATTTCAGCCCGCTGACAGCAACCGCATGTGAAAATATAAGAAAGTCCCTCCCACCAAACTGGTTTTGTTGTAGGTGTGTTTGATGGTTGCAAAATAGTTGTGTGGCAAAACTACAGTATCGGTGTGCTTTGTATCGCCGTCAGCGTCTGGCAGAATCCTATTCTGAGTGGATCCAGGTTCTTATCAGTAAGAGCCAAGTGTTGAGATCTCTTTTTCCAGACCACTGGCATATTCTCCAGCCTGTTACCCTGGTTGCCCAAATGAGCGTGGGACAGTGGTACTGATCGCAGAAGGCCAGGCTGTGGTGTGGCACTTCATTTTGGCCTCTTGACAGTATCATTAACAGAATGCCTAGCCAGTCTTGCTTTCTTTGCAGCTCCTGAGGATAACAAAGAGCTTAAAGCATGCAGAGACAGTATCTCCATATGGCTGTTATTTTTCCTCCTACTTAGGCAGGCAGGGAAGACGAGAGAAAGCGTGGACAGAAATGATGATGGAATTTCTTTTTCTCCCTCTCCCCCGACCAGGATGGCTGTGGTATTGATGTGCCGGTGGCATGTGCCTCCTTCACTGCTGTAGTAAGGGGAAAATCAGGGTTGGAGGTGCAACTCTGAGGAGAAAAAAAAAAAAAAAAAAAAAAAGTAAGGAATGGTAAAGATGCAGCCTGGCCCCACCACTGGCTACCCCATCAATTAAATTATGGAGGTGGGGCGAGGGGAAGCCGAGGCAGAATGACCTGGCTTGCTCACATGCCTTTCAGTCATGGAGAGGGAGCTTTGCTCTGTGGGAGTTGTTTTTAAAGGAGTATTTCTTAAACTTTCCAATGCCTCTGACCAAGCCTCTCATTTTGGGAAACTCTGAGTAATTTAACTTGTTGCAAAGTAGAACTTATTTTTGCTTCCCTCCCCACCCCCATTAAGTTCATGTCTGAAAAACAAGTGAAACATTTATCTTGATTTGAAAGGCCTTCCCTTTACCAAGAATAGCAAGTAGCCTTTTCCCATAAGAACAGCGACAGGGTTTAGTCACCGCCCAGGTACTTTACACCAACAAATTCCTCTTTGCTAAAATGGATATAGTTTTGATGGGGTTTGTTGCTTAATAGTTCAGAAGAAGAGCACCTGGTAAGTTTCTGCTCTGTACTTTGGTTGATATTTACCAGGTTTAAATGAGATCACAACAGAACTAAGAGGCAAGACGAGTGGTGTATCTAGGAGGAGAGTGGAAGTGTGCAGTTATGTGGTCTACCTTAGCAAAGTTTATCACTTTACTGGCACCATAGCCTATGACTTTAAGAGCCAGGTGCCAAGGTTCATCTCACTCCATAATTGTTATGGTTTGATGATTAAGCAGGTAGTGAGGGAACCCACAAAAAACCAGGAAGCCTGTTCTTCTGGAATGGGTCATTTACACAAAGCACCAGCTGGCAGAGAGATCGCCGCAGCTGTATTATAATTGGGTGGTTGTGCTGACGAATGGTATATTTGTCCAGTGGTCTTACAAATAATAGGTCAAAACATTTCTGCGGGCATGTAGAACACAGATGCAAACCGGTGCAGATAGCTGAAGCAGTTATTTGGGGGAAAACACTCAACAGAGATGAGCTTACTGTTGTTTGTAGTTGTGCAGTGGAAGCATTTAGGGGGCCTGGCTGAACCCAGAGCTCCGCTGTGCTAGGCAGTAGATGTAGGTGGGGCAGGAGACTGTTGCTTCCCCGTCCTGCCCAAACAAGGCTGGAGGAACCCATTTTACAGATGGCAAACAGATATCCTGGGAGTTACCAGCAGTGGAAATTGCCCCCCACTTAAACTGCAGTCGTTGGGAGCAGGTTCATATTCTGTCAGTGTGCTTCTGGCTCCTTTCCCTGTGCTTCCAGCCTTGAGGGTCGGTCAGATGCTGCTGACCACGTTGTCTGAGCTACCTGGAGAATGGCTAGGTCCAGGGTATACCTGTGTGGTTAAATATCCGGGGAAGCTCTTTAGGTTCAGGCACATACCGGTTATCCTTTGGTCTTGTATGAAGGTGCTAAGGTCTGTGGGAGAGCTTTTATGTGGTGCAGTTTTAAGGATTAACACGCTGTGGGAATTCATTTTGCCAGCCAGCACCCTGGAAATAATTTTGTTCTAGAGACAAACACTGAAATAAAAATCAGGAATAATTTCTTTCTGCAGCCCAGAGAATAATAAAAGAGATGCTACAGATAAACAGAAATAAAAGAAAAGCAAACACATAATTATCCATGTTTTAGATCCAGCTCCAAGAGGTTTTATGTGTCATCCAACTAGCTAGCTGTCAAGATGCTTACACAGCTTTTTAGATGCGACTTTCTCCTTGAATACTGTGCTCATTGAAGAGAGCATGGATGTAGGGACAGACTGTTCCTTATGTAGTCATTTTCTCTTTGGGTTTTCAGTTTCAAACCCTCCCACTAGGAGTTACTCATAATTCCTTATTTGATCTGGATATCAGTGTGTATCACAACTCCTAAAGGATTATTGGCCACCTCAGCCTATTTTTAGAAATCCTGATTTCCTTCAGGTTATAGCCAAGCCAAATGATATTTGTCCAGAGAATAAACAGAACATATTAACAGCTGTCCAGATCCTCAAACATAAACAAATCATTAATCCATTGTGTAAGGAATGTTCCTTTAAAACCAAGGAGGTTGGATTGAAACCACGATATGTAATCTTTGGTGTTTGGAAGCTGGTAAGTCATAACAGTGTATCAATAAAGATAACAACACTTTTTGTGAATACGCAAAAGAGACCAACACATGCAGTTCATTGCCCTTTCTGGGTCTAGGCCACATACAGTGGTAACCAGCCACTTCTGTAGGGGGTGAGTACAGCTAAGCTTGGCTTTGAGGGGTACTACGACTAGTAATTTGGGGGCACACACAAATAAACAAATGTGTACCCTTGGCATTTTCCCAGAAAGCATCCATTTGCTTTGTTGCTTGGTGATATCTTGCCATCTTTGGGCTAAGGACTTTCTGTGTATTTGTGTAGTGCCGAGCATATAGAGGTGCCATCCTCTGTAGAAATTGTCGAGCCCTGCTACACCATGTGCTTAAAGTATTAGTCATTAAAAGACCCACTTGAGTAATTTAGTAGCGTGTTGCACTTGAATTAAAAAACATGTCAGTGAGATCTTCTCCAGGGGTCTTTAGGTCTTGTCTTGTGATAACAGAGTACAGGTATGGATTTGCATGTACTGGGGGGGAATGCACCTAAAGGTTACACAGGGCATGTTGCAATTTTTTAGCACGCTTGATAGTAAACTCTGAACGCTGCCCTCATTGTGGGATATGTGGGTTGTTTGTGTTTTCTAGTTAACTGAATGATGCGGCAATGAAACATGTCAGTTGATGGCCTTTGGGGGAATGTCCTGAATTGACACAATATGGAAAGAACAGACCCAGGTCTGCAGTACAGCACAAAGCATGACTTGAGCTGAGCTTTGTGCACCCCTGACCTGGATCTTTTAGAAAAGCTTGCCTATACCTTGTCTTTTCTACTGATGCTATTAACGAGTCCTCAACTCTCCCTTAATGAGTAGTGCTGCTTGGTTAGGAGTTTTACCCATCTGTTAGCATGGACAGTGCAAATGTGTTAATTGTAGTATTGTTTAGGTTGGAAGGGACCTTTGAACATCACCTGGTCCTCTCCCCACCCACGCTGCCCTTTGCCTGACTCAGTGCAGGGTATACTTTGAAGTCGTATGAGGTTGCTGAGAGCCTGTATGACCAAGCTGTGAAGCCCCGAGCCAGGCACAGCACTCAGGTGTGCTCTCACAAGTGCTGAGCAGCGGGAGCAGTCAGCTCCCTCAGGATGCTGCCTGCGCTTGTGCTCGTGCAGCCCGGCACGCGTACACACCTCGGATTGCAGTCAACAATCACGTTACCTTTGGTTTAAAATTCATTTTCTACATGGACTCCATGTTTCGATTCCCATGGATCGGGAAACTGAAACAATGCTGTCATTTGGGATTTGCAAACATTTTGCATTGAGTGCTAAAACAAGCAGTGCTGGCCTTCATTCAAAAACTTCAATTTTGCATTAATAATTCCCTGGTTCTCATAGGGATCGTCGTATCTTTGTCTTCAGGAACTAGATACTTCGATGTGCAAGCAGGCCTATTAATTGCAAAGGGACTGACCGTCATATAAAGTCATATTTGACCTGAATAACCTGAAATACGCTCTCTGGTCTTTACTGTGTCCAGGTTATGAATTCCTTGTCCGTTACAAAAAATATTCAGTACTGTAATAGCTGTGGGCGAGTAACAGATTTTGTATCTAATGGTGAAAGTTCAGAAGGAGTTTTCTGTGCTTTGCTACAACTGCAAAATTTTTAGTTGAGGGAAACTGTTCTTGAAAGTGTGGTAAAGCCTACCTTGTGTAAAGCACCTTTACGGTTTTGTCACCATGGTAATGATTAAAAATAGTGCTGATACAGGAGTGGGGTTTATATAGAATTTAAATGATGACATTAAAGGAATTTATAGCCTTAAATCTCAGTAAATCATGCCTTAAAACTATGAGATCAGGAAAAAAATCACATTGGTTATGGTTAAAAGGGCCCATGTCTGTCATTTGTGTTTAATCATCTAATTTATGATCTGAGGGAGGAAGCTTTGATACCATGTGATAATTCAATAGCCCTGTGCTGTACTGCATAGTGAAAATATTATTTGAAGAGCTCAGCAGTTCTTTAGAGTGGTAGTTCTGGACTTCAGACCTTCTCTTTGGTGGTTACACAGCGTGCACAACTGTGATTGTCTTGGCTGATTCTTTGCTTTCTTTAGCTGAAAACCTGAGGTATTTTCACAGAACACAGAAATTGCATTTTCTGTTATTTTGAGGTGAAACAAAAAATAGTTATCATACAATTATTAGCCCAAAGATGGCTTTTTTTCTTTGTATTTTTTCTTTTTCCTTTTGTGTCTGTACACGAGTCAGTAATATATTGATGGGAACCTAAGCTGTGGAAGTAAGTTTTGACTTTCAAAGCCTCAGGGGTTTGAAATCATTGTGGGCTTTGAGGACAGAGGAGTTTTGGAGGAGCAAGTTTTTTTGCTTTGACAGACAAAAGGCAGCCTGCATGTTTTTGTATGGTAGTTTTCCTGTGGAATACCCAGGTACCATTTGTGAGAGACCGTGAGCAGATTTTTAAGACAGCCAGAGCCTTTCCCCTGCAGGACTCTGAGCATCCTGATGGAGTTTCAGACAGGGCTTTATACTCACTTTTTAAGGGACAGGTGCAGGGTCCAAGTGGTTGATGGACCTGTATTGCCAAGAAGAGAGGCTGCTGGTACCAGATAGAGCTTTCTGGTGCATATAGTGGGATTAAAAAGGTGTCTTGGCATTTTTCAGTTCCTGATGCCCTCTCTCATGGTTAGGTTGATGTTTACTTCCAAGATTTGTTCTTTTGTATTTGAAATGTAACATGAAATGCAGCTGTGTCTGCCTGCATGGGGCTCTCCAGTGACATCCCCTTGCTCTTCGTGCAGTGATTGGTAATACTGCCTGGTCTATAGTCAAAAAATCTCATTGCAAATTCAGGAGCAATGTCGTGGAAATCTTGTCATACTTACAGCTTTTTATTTCCATAATGTTTATATTTATAGTTAAGTATTCTCCCATACTACTTTTTTTTTTTTTTTTTTTTTTTTTGGGGGGGGGTGGTGGTGGCACAGGCAGGGCAGGACGGTGATGTCTTTTTTTTTTTTTTTTTTCCCTCCTTTGGCTTAAGACATTTTCATGAATACATGAAGCCCACCGGCTTGCTTAATTTTCCTGTGGGAGTTTGACAGTCTTAGGCCATGTGTTATCAGAAGTCACTTGAAAAATCTTGGGCTTGTTTTCTGTTCCTGGGATCTCAGTTTGCTAGTGGTAGCTAGGTAGCTGTGCTCTTGCAGCAGAAGGGCATTAATCTCACTTTGGGAAGTGGAAATTGATAGATGAAAAGCAGACAAGATGTTGACAGAAAGTTTTTTCTTTTATTTTTTTTTATGAAACACTGGTGATATTTTAAGAATGGGAAGAGGTAGAGTGGTTAGGGTTTTTTTTAAGCATTCATTGCCTTTGCATTAGGAAAATACCTCACTCCTGGGGGACATTGGAACAGGTTCCTCCCATAAGGTACGTCTGCAGCAGCAGCTGATCACCGTCTGTGCTCTGCGTTGGCTTAACATGAATCACTTTAAATCTGGGAGCTGCATATCCGTGTCAGCACAGCACTTTGTCCAACCAAAAGAGGCTCTCGGCAGCATGCTGAGATGCCAGCCTGCATCCGAGCTGCTGCTCTGAGCTACTTTGCCCTCATCCAGCCATATGCACGCATGGTTTATATACCCACAGATGCCTCCTGCATTGCCAAAACAGGCTTTTTTAAGGAGACAGAACTTGAGCCAATTAATGGCCTAGTGATGAAATTTGAGTAGAAACTAGATAGTTATTTTCTGTCTTGCTTTAGCTAAGTCAAGACCAGCTCTAAATGTTCCCCTCTAGACTTGGATGCTATCCTATTCAAACTAATATTAGGTCTGAAGATAGAGGGGTGTCAAAAACAGCTGAATAAACAGGTCAGCTTGTTATTGTGTACTTAGGTCTCGGCTCTGAAGAGGAGTAAATATGATTGCTGGAGTATATTGCCTCTCAGGAATGCTGAACTGCTGGCCAAGAGGGATCCTTGGGTTTCGTACTGGTGAATTGCTCCTCTGCATTATTCCAGGGCTGATCTTATGACTAATTCTTTGCAATTCAGACCTTCCAGGTCATGGTGACCACTAGTTTCACCAAATTACAACTTCTTGTCTATAGCTGTCATAATACAGAGCTGCACCAAAATTAGTTTCTTCTTCAGGTTCCTAGCTACTGAAGAATCTGCTTTTAGGAGATCTTTTATGAAGACAGGACAAGACTGGTCATTTTTCCCAGGAGTGTAATTATCCTCCTTGCATGATGCATTGGGTGTGAAAACCTAACTGGGAACTGACACATGCCAAGTCCCTTGTTAAGCTGCTGTTGTGGGGCCCAGTTCTACGTTACGAATGTTACAAGGACTGTTGGCGTCGGAAGGCCTACGTGAGCCTAAAGCAGCAAAGGGGATCTAGGGGTTGTTTTAAATGTCTCTTTCCTTTTTTGCATAGTTTTGCCCTTACATTTATTTCTTCCAGTATAATTAGCATGTGGAGTGGATGATTGTATACATGATGTATTAGAGGTTTATAAAACTGCTGCTAATATCCATGAAAAAACCTGAAACAGTGTGTTGCAAGCATTGCAGCCTGTATCATCGCCCTAGCTCTTGCTGTAAGTCACATGTTCATCTTGTCTGACACACCTCCTTGTTGGTTTTTTCCTTCCCCCCCAGAATAGTGATTGTTTCAAAATCAGAAAAAAAGTATCAGAAAGCAATGCTGGTAAAAGTATGCCCTTCGATTCCCCTGTCTTCATTCAGAAGCCATTGTGCATCACAGCTATTTACCATAGCCTGGCCTCTGGTATTCTTTACTGTAGTATTTAAAACAGGAATACAAGATTAGGCTGTGTGACCAGAGGCAAGATCCACCAAGGGCAATGGACAACAGGGTTGTTGCGAGTGACTTATTTTGATCGGCCCCTCTCTGAAGGTGAGGCGGGCAGTGATTTTGGTAGCACCCCAGTGATCTCTGACTCTCTGCGAGGAAGCTAGCCTTGGGATCAGAAAAGTGAATGCTGCGAGACTTGATTGTCTTGCACATCATGCAGCATTTGTACAAAGGAGAAAGAAAACAAGCACATTGCGGAGATTCGGTGACATTTTGGTAGGCTAAAGGGTTGCAGGAGGTTTGGGGTTTTGTGCTGATGTGGTGCAATGAGATACATGGAAGAGTGATGGGACTGTGTCAGATACATTGCTGCTCTGAGATCTGGTATCTCCCAATGAGACACTGGAGAATTCAGAGCTCCAAAGCCCAGTGATCTGAAGACAGAAACACCCTGCTTTTCTGAAGTCCCTGTTAAGATGCTGGCAAGCATCACATCAGTATCTGTGCTCTCCCTAAGGCTCTGCAGCAGCTTTCTGACACAAACATGAGCCGTGCACATCTCTCTTGCTGACGACATTGATGATGCAGGTGCACAAGAGAGAGAAGCCAATTTCAAAGCTATTCATGGCATTGAAGTGCTAGAAACTCAGCAAAATAATACATTTTCCAAGGAGGAGAAAGTGAAACAGGTGGGTAAACGTCCATTTGGAAGGTTTTGCTGACTAGTGAGAGGGGAGGAGGGCAGGAAAAGCCGAGGGTGCCCACTGCTAGCAGTGGAGAGTAATAAGGAAAAGGGATGACGTGGCTTTTAATCCGGTTTGTATATCTGGGAAGAAATAATTGCTTTGTGTGCTACTCGGTGCTACCTAAGCTTATTGGCATTTCCCGCAAAATAGAAGGGGGGTGGATTATCTTTCAGAGATTATTTTTTTGTTAGCAGTAACTGCAATGTGTAGTGTTAGTAGCTGCTTAATCCCAATTTGAGGCGGTTCCTCAGGTGGCAAGTTCTTCCGATCAGAGTTCTTACATGCCTGGAATTACTGGCTTGTGTTTTGCAGCCTTGCAGTTGAGGCAGTGTCCTGTTTTTGTGGTGATGACCAGCCGTCTCGTGCCTGAGTGGGATCCGAAGGGTGTAGGGCCAGAGTGGGGGGCAGTTTGCACAGCAGGTATGCTGCCTGGCTATTCTTCATGGTGGCCTTGTGCACAGCTTTTTCGTTGGCAGACCTGGTCAAAGTGCAGCGACGATAAGATTGTGTGTGTTCTTTTTTTCCTACGCACTATCTCTTCTCTGCAGTGGCAAAGTCATTTATTCCCACTGCAGGCTGAGAGCTGGTGGATGTCAAGGACTGGGCTCCACAGGCACAGCCATCATGTGTGGAATACGAAGTGTGAGTGTAAAGGTATTAGGAACCTGGATCAGCTCAGCTTGGTGTCAGAGGCATTCTGTAATGCAGTCGGTAATGGTGGATCTCTGCACAGAGGAGCACACAGCAAGGACTGCACCTAGGTGGCAGTTAATGTCACAGTGCTTTGTGTCTTCTGCTTTCTGTTTGATGCACGCTAAAATCCACAGTCATAGTGCCTGCTATAGTTTATTTATTTAATACTCCCACCCCCCACCCCACCCCCTGGCACTGCAATGCAGTTAGTTCGCTGAGTGTTTTGGAAAGTGGAGTATATATGGTACACATATTCCTGTTTTTCATCTAGTAGTCTGCTCTTTTTTTTTTTTTTTTATTAAAGGGAACATGATTTTGCTGACTCCAGCTCATACTGCATAATCTCAAATACAGGAGCATGTCAGACTCGCACCCCTCTGGAAACCGTGGGTTGTGCCAGAACACTGAGATCCTGACGTCCAGACGGTGCCCGTGTTGAGCATTTGCTGCTCTAGAGAAAAGGGCCAAAAATGCTGCAGCAGGCAGCGGTGAAGTCCTGCAAGAGGAGGAGGTAGCTGTGCCTAAACATGTTTGAAACGTTTCCTCTGATGATGAGCCAGAGGCTGTTACAGTGCTGCAGACCAAGCAGCGTGTTCGGCTCCTGCCCTAATTGTGTGTGTCCAGCAACCTCACTCCTTCTGCATGAGAGTTGGAGGCAGCTCAGGAGGGTTTGTAAACCCCCCCGCCTGCAGTCAGGGCAGACCTTTCTGGTGCATGTGGGACAACTGTGGTGTTCAACTGTATTGAAGTTGTTGAAGTTTTTCCGTCTGCCTAAGATCAGGAGGACAAGTTTTTATGTGGCTTTTGCTTAACAAAACCCAAAACAAAACACCCAAATGCCCATGGACAGTGTAATTTTAACCACCAGTGCTTTTTGCTAATAGGGAGTGGCTTGCGCTTCTGCTAGAAACGTATCAGCAGTCATAGTGAAATTCCGCATAGCCAAAGCAACATTAAAAACAAACCCCAGCTTGGCTCCGGTACGAAAAATACGGAACAGCAGTTGCTGTGTGCAGGATGAAAGCTGACGTTTTGCCAACCTGAAGTGTAAAGCTGGTGCTGGAACTGGGGCCTGAAGAATGGGAGTGTTTGCCAAAAGGAAATGGAAGCAGGGATGGAGGGTTTCGGGGAATGCATCAGTGTCAGCCATGCCAAAAAATGTCTCCCCTGTGGACAGGTCTGATTATGATAGTAACCGCATTAGCCCATGCAAAGTGCAGCTGGAGCCACAGTTGGTCTTTTGGGTTTTCCAGCTGGGGAAACGGCATCTCGAATGCACAGCTAAGGTGGAGCTGGGGTTGGATCAGCCCGCTGTGCTCCTGCATCGTAGTGACCACAGGGCTGTATGCAGGGGTTTGAGAGAAAGACAAGACACCAGCGAAAACAAAGCCCAGTTTCTCTGCTTGGTAGTGGGAAGATCTACCAAAGACCTCTTCCCTCCACCTAGGGGGCTAGAAGGAAGCCACAATTTTTGAGTTGCTTTCAGTTTTTGCAGGTGCACACACACTGTATTTGCATGCAGGTTTGTCTTCAGTGGGGCCCGTACGTTTTAAGATCTGCTTGCCTAGTGTTTTTAGTTTTCTTTTTTCCCCTGGATAGAATATCCTTCCCTTCCCATCCTTTCATCCCCCCTTGTTGCTGAAAGATTTCTTTGCAGTAGTCTTGAGCACATCGGGAAAGTAGAAGCCGAGAAGGTTGGTCAGTCAGGTGACAGCTGTGTGCAAAGGAGGTGGAGATATATATATATATATATATATCTGTAGATATATAATACGCTTCGGGAGGAAGTTCTTCAGCACATTAATGTCACAGCTGCCCAGTGTCGTGCTGGGAGGTGACAGAAGAGGCTGTTCTGTGAGCCCCCTGGTCCCACTTCCACTTTGCACTTCTCTTGGTCCAAGCAGAAATGCGTTTCTCCATGTTTCATCCTGTTAAAATTGTGTTTATTTCAGCATTCTTTTACTTTGCAGTGGTGCTGCCCCAGCGGTATCTGAGCAAAGGACAAACTCTGTGCCCGTGGGAAGTATCTGTGCGCTTGTTCCAGCTTGTGCATTAGTAACAGCTGAACCCACGTCACCACTTGCTGAACTCATTGAACTCTCTCGGCTTTGAAACGGCACCGATCTGAGCATTACGGGGTTCTTGCCTGGGTTAGCTGAGGTCTGGAGCAAGGTGGTTAGGCACTGGTGGGGAAAAAATAGGTGAACAAAAGTAGACTGCAAAAGAGGGGGGGGAAGGTATTGTGATGGGGAAGCACAGCAACCAGGGTATCGGCATTCATCTTGCTACGACCCCGGCGCATCAGCAGTGCTTCTGCTTAGGGGTGCCTTGATACAGCAGTTAGCATGGAGGCCTGTGAACCAGGAGAACCTCCCTTCTGCTCTGGTTCTGACTTCAAGGAAGTCACCTCGATTTTCTTACTGTTTGTCCTTCTTGCCTTTAATCATCAAGACTGAGCTGCCTAGGGCAGAGATTGTCACTTGAGTAAATATATTTACTCAAGGCATAGATTCATGGGTGCCAATCTCAGTGCAATAAATAATGGCGATTTTGTCAGGATCTTTTAAATAAGAATTGGCAAAAAAATGAAGCGTTATTTAGACCTTAACTGAGTGAGAATCTGGAAACGTCTAGCTTATAATGTTTCTCTCCAGCTTGCTGGCCTGTGGCAAGGAGCTTGTAGGCAAGTGAGCCTCGAGCGAGGCAATTGCATTCAGAGAAGCAACCAAAGCAGAGAAGTTGATGCACTTCAGTATTTAGCACTGGGAAAATGAGAAATGCAGAAAATGCCTTGACCTGAAAACATGGTGTTTTCAGAGTACAAAGGTTTGCTGCTGCTGTTTTGCAGCTGTTTTAGAGAGCAACACATTAGTCTTCCTGTGCAAAACCTTCAGAAGGTCCTCAAGAGTTTGGTTACTGCAGCATGAGCAGTGTGAAGTCCTCGGTTTTGAAAAGTTTCTATAATCTCATCCTGGCCCCAGCCCTTTGTCTGGAATGGGACTTTTTATAGACTTCATCTTTTCAAGTAAGTTGCTGGTTTTTCTTCGTATCAGTAAGCATTGCAGGTAGGAACGTAGTTCAGAAGGCTTTCAGTTGGTCCAGCTGGTGATTTAAACCCGTCTCTGACTTATCAGGGAAACTTCTGTCAGCAACAAGTTACTACTTATTTTTCAGGATACTGTTAAGTAAGTGATGCCTGCTAGTGTTTAAAGCAGAATGTGGATCTAGCCGAGTTCTGGGAATGCCATGCCATCTTCGTTTTTGTGAAGGTGACAAGTTAACAGCCAAAATGCCAGCAGGTGGTGCTCAAGAATACCTGGTGCAGCTCCTGGGCTTTGTAGGACAAGCCAGGCGTGTGCGTTGAACATTCTTGAACTCTTCTTGTTACGCAGCATTTTCACAAAATGTTCTGTTGCAGCGGAGAAAAAACGTTCCACTGTCTGCTCTTTGTGGGTTTTTTTCCTCTGTACATTTGCATCTAGCAAGAGGCACCTCCATTTCACATTAGTGCCGTCAACATTAAACTGTAACACTAGCTTGGCTCGGCCATCCCTGCGATGAGCTGGGGAGGACCTCTGTGCGGGAGGTTGACCTTTTCCCTTTTGCTGGAACTGCCCTTGTTGCTCAGCAAGAAATAAACAATTGCTGGCACATGCAACCCTCCAAGTCAGCGTACGTTCCTGCAGTAGCTCTAGCTTCTCCACTAAAGAAGTGATTAGTTGCATGCTGTTGCACGGTAAAGGGCTGAAGAGCAGGGTGCTAGAATTTTAACAGGCTATGCTGAATTAGCGTTGGCAATTAATGTTTTTATTGTAATGAAGATAGTATTTGCTGATGGAAAGAGAGGTTCCCAAGAGTACAGAATGTCTCCTGGCCACCAGTAGCAAAGCAGAGATGAAATTCATTCATCAAGAAGGCTAACTTCATCTTGCCTTTTTTGGATCAGGTGCACGAGCTGCTTTAAGGTGTTCCTAACACAAAAGGTCTTCCTAGGGCTGAAAAGGGCAGTTGTTCCATGCTGTTCAGTTTTGTGCATCACAGTCCATTTTTCTTAGATGTCAGCTACATCAGTATTATCATTCTCATCCCAGGAAGTGGTATATGAGCAAGGGCTACAGGATAAGGCCATCATGGGACAGAAAAACATATGAAGACATTACTTTAAAAAACTGAAAGTTTTGTAGCGTCTCCTGAACTTTCTGTTCACGGCAGTGTTCAGGAGTTTTTGAGCACTGATGGCAAAACCCACTGCTTACAGATTTTTGTCACATTTTCTTGCTTAATAACATTGGAAAAAGTAATTTTTCATATGTGGACTTCAATTCCTCTAAAAGAGGGTTGAGACTTGAATCTTTGGGTTTCTGCAAAACTTAATTGAGTGATTTGGAATGAAGGTTGCCCTGTCAGTGACACTTATTTCCCATGCTGCTGCTTCTGGGTACTTATGAAGTTCAGTGGGTTTGCTTTTAAAGTCAGCGTAGCAAGATTTTGCACTGACTCTAGCCGTGCGATTCTGGCTGGTCAGTAACTCGGAGGGTCAAATTCCAAGTTGGCATGTGTTATGTCCACTCACATAAATTGTCGCAGGAGCTGCTGCTTTTAGTGAAATCCCAGTGAAACTGCATTCCCACCCCAGTATTTTTCTTGTGCGTGCTGTTAACGATGAATACTATGTGAGTATTTTCAGCAACTGAAGGCATCTTTCACACCTACATCCAGGGGGAACGAACTCCTCGCACGTGTTGACATGCCTGTTCTCTGATATGGGTCTTTACCAGGCAGCTTTGCCTCTAAGCTCGTGAGTGATTGTTTCTCCTTGCTCCCGAGTCAGCACAGGTAGAATAGAGCAGATGGCTCGGTGTTGGCTGAGTGCTTGCTGATACACAGCAAATTGCTTCTGTAACCGACTGATAGGTTTCAAGCTTTAATTGAGGCTTTCAGCAAGGCGCTCAACAGTGAAAAGCATTCTGCTGAGAAAAACAGCAGCGTAACCATGGGCAAAGGTTCAGGACAGCAGAGTTCAACCCTCTTGGGAATGGCTTCTCTATTTATTTATTTATTTTCTGCGGCGTTCCTAACAACATTCAAGACTTCTGTAATGTCACTTGTAGATTACAGCTCGGTATATCAGTGCGTCTCAATTCTTCGTGCTGGAAACGTGAAGCAGTGACTGATAAAGTTTGGGTTTTCTGCTTGCGGCGGGCTCGGCATGCCTGCAAAGGTAGCTGTCCCCTGATGCTCCCGTTGAGTCACTGCCTGCCTGGTCTGAGCAGCAGCCTTTGTAGGTCTCCCGTGCACGGCAGGGAGTACAGCTCCTGCTGTCTTTTCTCTTATGTACGTCAGCATCATCAGAATTTTTAATTTTTAATGGACGTCTCTAAAAGGGAAAGGAAACCTCCCTTGTTCCTCCCTCCCCCCAGGCAAGAGTGGATTTGACAGCGGAAGGAAGATATTTGTGGTAGGGTTGTCTGAGCAGCGTCCTGTTGAGCAAGAGGGTTTCCTTCAGCAGCTGAAGGAGCTGCTCTCCGACATCACGTTTTAAATCACCCAAGTAAGGGGCAGCCCAGAGCAGACAGGGCTGCAATGACCCAGTGGTCTAGCTCTTGCACTCCCCCTTACCCCTGCTTTTTCCCTACCTTTGATTTCTGCTTTGAGTTTGATCTCTTCATAGTACAGGACCAAGGAGTACGTTCCAGTGTGGAAAATGTATCTGCCGAGCTAGCTTTGTTCAGTGTACTCAATTAGTCAGAAAGGAGTTGCTTCAAGTTACAAAGCTGGCTGGTTGGCTTTGAAGTTTCAATTTTATTTAGTGCTGGAGTGGGTCTAACAAAGAGACCCTAAAAAAAGGCACTGGACAAATAAGAGAAATTAAACTCTGCGATTCAAGTTTCCTGAAGAGTCCAAGAAACCTGTGATGTCGGTAGAAGTAGTGCAGGTAACTTAAAAACGCTGGTGGACCCTCTCTGCTTCAAGGAGCTCAGAAGTACAAAGATTTTTGCTCAGTTCTGAAACCCAGACGCGTTTGATAGTGTCTGCAGTGTGTGTTTTTATGTCCTTTAGCTTTTCAATGGCTTAAAATGCACTGAAAGTGTGAACTACTGCCAGCGTGCTTTTGTACTTGCATGAATTTAATTAAAAAGATAATTGGATTGCTTTATCAGCCTTTACATGTCAGCCCAGTGCCACTCTCTTCTTCCTCCTCTAACAATGTTAACAAACCCAAGGCATCTGAAATCTGTATTTTTCTATATTGTTCTCTTCTCTCACGTTTCAGATAAGGTGCAGAGGTGACTGTGATTTTTGTTGAGCGTTAGGTTTGCTGCCACGGTGGGAAGGAAGCGGCTGATAAGCAGAGAGCCAGCCTGTTCAGACGGTTCCTGCAGGGTCTCTGCCCTGCGCGAGTGGAGGGGGAAATGCCGTGTACCGGCAAAGCTCCAGGACAAAACAAAGCACACCAACTCTCTGGCAAAGTCCTGTCCCTTTATTACACTGACGATGTGTAGCCCAAAACGAGCAGCTGAATTTGCAAGCTGCGTGACACGGGCGGTTTCTGTCATTTCCCTGGAAATGCTGCTGAGGAATGCAGCGTCCATTTTTGGTGCAAAACACTGATGTTCTCATGTAAACAGAGACGTACCCCACCTGTGCTGGTGAATAAACCTGGGGATGTATCCAGACTTCTGGACATCCCTTTTGACTCCGCGGGGAGTGGAAGGGCATGTGAACTGAGGAGAACTCTGCAGTCTGGCAGCTGCTGTCCGTCAGCCAGCAGAGCTCCTTCCCTGCCAGCTCCGTGGCCGCGCGCTGCCTGCAGCGCTGCCTGCTTTGGCCAGCCTCTCCTGGTTCTAGCGTGCGCTTCATCTTGTTCTCGGGAGTGGCGTTCCAACGCTCGTCATCGTTTCCTTGGACTTCCTAGAGTTTCATCAGACCACCTCTGGGAGTTTGGGAGGGTGGGTTTACTCTAAAGAGTACTATTTATAATACAAAGCAGCCTCTGTTCCAGTCATTTGTGGCAGCATGGCTGCTGAGGAGGTAAGAATTAATTGTCTTTTGCTTATCCAGCTGGTCTGTGGACGGAGCAATCGGTGAAATAGGTTGGGTAGAGCCAGAAGTAAAGCAGGGGTGTGCAGAGGACTGCGGCAGATGGGAATAGACAGTCAGGGATGCTTTTCTTGAGAGTGGGAACGCTGTTGCGTGGAAGACTTGGAGACTTTGCCAGTTAGTTTCTGTTACAACTGCAGGGTGACAGCAGGACTTCAGGATCCTTCGAGACAGGGAAAAAAAGCCCGTGGGTCTACTGGACTTTTTCACTTTCAAATTTATTTTAATTCATTCCGAATGTAAGTTCACCAATTAGTGATGTAGAATAAAGTATCTGTATAATGAAGTTTTGATGGCCTCTCCCCCCCCTTTCCCCCTTTCTTAATGACTAACTCCCTTTAAAAGGACTTACAGCTTTGGAAACAATGCAATAACAGGTATCTGTTATTAGCCTGAGGAATACAATGTTTACAAGAGGAGGCGATGGAAAGAAAGATGCTCTGGAGTTTAAAGACTTATTTTAAAATTAAAAAAGGGAGTCACAGCCTTTCATTGCTTCCACAGAAGAAATTGGTTTAGACATAGAACGGTTTTGGTTTTTTTTCATTTAAATGCTTTAGGTACAGCTTTTTAGCAAAAAGAAAAGGCAAAACTCAAAATACAAAGCAGCCCACCTGGCAGTTGCACGCAGGAAGCACATACCTTGTCAGTTTTTTCAAGGGGTTTATGGGGGTGTCATTGTGACCCTTCCGTTTTTCTTGCAGAAAAAGATTTACAAGTACAAGAAGGTGCTCAGTAACCCCAGCCGCTGGGAGGTGGTGCTGAAGGAGATCAGGACGCTGGTGGACATGGCGCTGACGTCTCCACTTCAGGATGATTCTATTCACCAAGCACCACTGGAGATTGTCTCAAAACTGCTCTCAGAGGTATGACCTCAGCACTGCTCCTCCAAGACGCTGTCACGTTGAGGCAAGAGACAAACAGTTAAAAGTTTGTGGGTGGCTTTTGTTTCAACTTGGGCTGTCAAAATTCTGCCTTTGAGTCTGCTCATGGCTTCTGCTGACTTGGGTGGAATTTGTACTTGCTGAGGAGAAGGACAGTTTGACCCATGTTAGGTAGGTTTCTGGAAACAAAACCAAAACACATCTCTCTTGAGGCTTTTTTTGTTGTTGAGGATTGTTTATGGTACATTTATTATGGGTCAGATTCATGTCGTATTTCAATTCAGTGGTAAATCTCTCCTTGACTTCTGTTCTGTTGGCTTTGTTTCCGTGACTGGTAATTCTTGTAGCCATATGGATATATCAATAAATTCATTGTGCAGCTATTTTATTCTTACCAGTTCCGTCAAAGAAAAATATTTTCCTTCTTCAGAGGTTTCTATCCTCCTTTTATAGCATCTATTTCAAATAGTTAATATTTCATCACCAGGAAATACAGTGCCAAGCAGGTTTTTCATGTCTTAGTACCGATGTGCAAAGATTTGTGATAAGCAAAAAAGTTGCCAGTTATTTTTATTACAGTAGGCAAAGATCTTAGCAGCTCAACTTTGTAACCTCTGAACGGCTCATGCTGCTGACAAAGCCAAAAGCAAACCCTTTTGCATGGGTGGTAGCATTGGTGATTTCCAGTAAATTTGTTGGCTTTTACTGGTTCTGTGTCTGTAAGAAGGAATCTCAGGAAAACTGCAGCAGTTAGTTTAATACCAATAAGTGGTATACGGCACCACAACAATCCTTTAATTAATTTTCTTAGAAGCATACAGCCTGTCTTAAGAAAACATTTTTAAGAAATGTATTGCTAACTTACATTTTCCAACTGATTGAGACTTTTGGCATCCTGGTGTTTGTATGCTCAGCTTTCATGGCTGAGCATTCATGGCTTGAATCTGAATGTGCTGAGGGAGAAACAGAAGCTTGTACAACCCCTCATAGCAGACAGTATACCACCTTCTTTAAAAGAATGATTTGACTTGGATGAATTTTGTTCTGAAAATAAGCAGTTGCAGTCTTGACCCTTTCTGCTTGTGTCTGGTGGCAGCTAGGAGGGCTGTGTGTGCTGATGTGCCAACTTGGAGTACTCTTTGCTCATTCATTTCTTCTCTTCATCTCTTTCAGAACAGCAATTTAACCACTCAAGACCACGAGAGCATTATTGTGGTGAGCATGTTTCTGTCAAATTCTGAGGACAAATCTGTATTGTTTGGTAACCTTCTGCTAATGCTTGCCTCTGCCCCAGTAAGTAGGGCAAATGTGAAAGCATTTCCACCAAGCTAATGAACTTAGGCAGAATCAAACCCCTTTGTTCTCCTGTTTTTTGTGTGGTTTTGTCATTCCTCTATTCTTGTTTCATAGACAAGTAACAATAAAGTTTCCTTGCCAGCTTACTTGAAACAGCACAGCATGCTGAAGGTTAATCATCTCCCAAAATGGCCTCCTTACTAGGCTACGCAGTGCAATGTTCGTATCTGTATGTGCACTTTAAATAGTCAAAAAAACATCATTTCCAGATGTGCCCTGTAAAACCCTTGGGCTTAGTAGTTTCCTGAGGGGCTAATGCTACCATATACAGAATGTCTCCATTGCTGATGGTATGTGAGCAAGTTTTTGAAAGTGTGGATATGTCTATGTGTCACTGCAGTTTAACCCTCTGTTTACTTGATTTATAAAAATATCCTCTTCAACTTTTTCTTTTCTGTAGGTTGCATTTATTTAAACATAGAAATAAGTGAATCAAATGACAACTCTCTTCCTTGTGCAACAAAATATGGAATCTCAACAATTTCTCAGAGAGGTGGAACTTGGTTCTCCATCACTGTAATTTAATTTCAGTCACTGGCAATCTCCAGGAGACTTTCCCAGTACTCTAATCTAGAACCTAACCACCACCTGATCTCAGCTCCTTGACTCTTTCTGCAAAATGACAATGTGGCACATAGCTGCCAGTAGGTGTGAATTGTATTTAACTGCTGCTTAAGATACTGTTTTAGCTGGAATCAGTCACCGAGATAAGTTTCTGAAGTGGCATTTACTTTCCTTAGATATCTGCTGTAGCTTTCATTTTACTCTAGTGCCAAGAGTAATTCAGGCCCCCAGTTAAAACTGATTGTTTTGGGGGAAAGATTTTTTTTTTTTTTTTTTTTTTTTAATTTAAGAGGTAAGATGGCCCTGCTGTGAGCAGGGAAGTTGGACCGGGTGGCCTCCAAAGGTCCTTTCAGCCTACGTTATTCATCAATTCTGCATGATAGCTTCTGCAATTCAGGTCCTGCCCTTCTGTAGGTGGTACCCGAACCGTTCAGGAGCTGGCAGTTTGTGGGCATTCAGAGCTCACTGCCATGACACAGCTGACCTGTGCTGTTCTTAGGAAGCATTGCTAATACTATGTATTTACGTAGTATCTTAAAAGTACCCAGTGATCTGCCATGCAGATGGAACCAGCTTTCCGTCTGTAGATGGTGCTGGAACAGATCAATAATGCAACCGGTCCCTTCCTGGTAAGGATGGGGAAGCACACGTTGCTGTCACTGGGCAGCATGAGACAGCAAGTGTCTGCATACAACCACAGCACACGTAAGGAAAATACAGGGTGCTGTCATGCTGTCACTCCTTCACACTGACTGTGCAGGTAGAGCCATGACCCGCTTGGCAGTGTCTGCTGTGCTTATTCCCTGCGTTCAGTGGGGGCTAGGCTGAAACAACAAAGCAGATTTTTGTTAGGCTGACACCACATCTCTGATGCAGCGATCCTCTAGCAGTTATGGGACAGGTATGAACACTTGGTCATTTTGCAGTACGTGTCCCCTGTGGTTTGGCAGGTCCCGTACAGCAAACACTCCAAAAGATGGATTCAGGGAAGATGTTTAGCTCAGGTGTTGGATGGGGAGCAAGGATATTCCAGTCTCACTGCATAGCGTTGCATTCTCCATCAGTCCACTGTTGCTGGACCACCACCAGAGGAAGAGTGAGTGGCTGCAGAAGGATGGCACATGATAATGAACAGAAACTTGACAAATGTTGTGTGAACAAAACCACATCTTTGCAGATGTGTTTGGGTTTCGTTGTTAAAATTCATATTAATCTTGACCTGTTTGTGTGGAAAGGTGGCTATTGTAAAACCCACATTTGCATTGCAAGCAGACTCGCTGGGGCTGAAAACTTTTAAAGAGACAAGAGGGAGAGCAAAACACAAAGCAGGGTGTCTTAGTAAAACTCCAGGTGCCATTCAGATAAAATATCTGGTGTTCAGTTGCTTAATACGAAATGTCTGAGTTGCTGAGTTTAGAGTCTTACTTTTAAATGGGCACTGGGAATCCCTTTAGCTCAAGACTGGAAAAGCCCAAAGGCACCATCACATGGAGAGAATACATTATCCTAGTACCTTTTTCTAATTTACAAAGGAAGTAACAACAGCATAAATTCATTACATCCTCGGTGGCAGGTGTGACCTCTAATGTATTTACTGAGCATAAACACATCAGTTTGTGCAGAAACAAAGAAGGAATGGTTGATCTCAGCGTCCACAAAGTTAGATGCTGGATTTTGATGAATACAGATCTATCTACCTCCAAGGTAGAACAATGCTATGTTATTTTTAATGAGTTATTTCTCACAAAAAGAGCTCAAACTCTTCTATAAAGGTGGGTGTGGAGTGTGTGTGTGTGGTGTTTTTCATTTTTTTCTTTTAGGGGAGGTGTTATAACTCTAACATTGAGCCAGATTAATCCTTGCTTTATTACATCCTAAAACAATTGGTCTGCTCCTGTTTCCATTTAAACCATTATAAAAATTGTACTCCTTTGCTGTGTTTTATGTATTTACACTGATGTAGTTAAAAGCAGAATTTTCCAATGGATTCATAGGAGAGGTATGCTTGAGCTTATGTGTAAAATAAAACACACAGCCCATCTCTATTGATGCTTTCGCCCTTTCTTCTTAAAAGTAGGCTTTTTTTCCCCAAGAAAAATATTTCCCTGCAAAATGCTTAGTTTAGTTGCAGTTCTCTAATTGAATTTTCTTTCTTTCTTTCTTTCTTTTTAAAGGCAATTGCACCTTTGCTGGAAAACAACCATCCTCCTCCTGACCTCTGTGAATTCTTTTGCAAGGTATCACACAACAGCTTTGCTTTCTGAAATCTCATCGTTGTATATGAGCTTAGTTCTTTGAGGGGGTTGTTGGTTTTTTCTTTAACCTGACTAGTTAACACCACCATTATGATAAATAGATCCATATCCTTAGTACATCAGACTGCATAGTCTTGATACTCTGTGAGAATTAAATTCTTCAGAATCCCACACCTCAGCCTGAGTGCAAGAGATGTCCTACTGCATTTTCTGTTTAGCTAATACAAAAATCACTGATTCAGGGAATTGGTAATGTGATGCATAGCGTAGCCCTGATGTATTGTGTCATTGGGTAATGGCAGTGGAAAGATCATGAGGACCCATCCCCTTTTCTGGTAAATACATGCTTGTGCTGCATTTTGCATCCTTTCCATAAACTTCTTAAGTACTTCGGATTGCAGAGCTTCTGGATATCTAAATACTACTTTTCCTCTAGGCCTGTTTGTGTTTCAGTTTCAAGTCTGCTTAAATTTGCTTATTGATGACTGGGTATACGTTTGTCAAACATTCTCGATGCAGCTTATAATTCCCATCCAGAGTTACTCATCCGCAGCTTCTTCCTACACAATTCCAGTTTCAGAAACTCCTTTGACTGTTGCATTTGTATGAGCCAGGCTTAGGGTCATATCCAGCCTTGGACTCAAGGCACTTTTATTCCTGGGTTTTTTCGCCTTTGGTCTGCATCAGAGGTGGGCACCCAATTATGTTTAAGTGTGTAGTTGCAGGAAGGGAAGCAGGTTATGGACTTTTCCTCTTAAGAACTGAAGTGGACAAGACTAATGGCTGACATACCTTAAAAATTGTCCCTGCCTTCAGTGGAGGGTTGGACCAGGTGACTTCCAGAGGTCCTTCCCAACCTAAATTACCCTGACTGATACATTATGATTGTATTTTTTGGCCTGTGATTGGAGAGTGTCTTGTTGGTACCCTCTGAGATCCACCACAGGTTTTTAGCCTGGATCCCAGGGAAAGAAGGTTTGTGCCATTACGCTGCCTGTGTCTACACATCTTTTTGTTCCCAACCCCTTCACGTTTAAGAATGTTGGCAAGTTTCAACCAAATTTGACAAAAGGGGTAGAAGTCCCCAAGACAGTACATTCCAATGAGTTTTGTGAAGAATAGGCAGTAGGGAAAGGAACTCCTATAGTTCACGAGATCCCGTGGTCATCTTCTAAGAGATGCCATAGGAGAGAGAGCAGTGTTAATGAGTGCCTTGACCCCAGGAAAGATTAATGTAGCCCTTGGATCTTGTTAATCTTGGGGTAATCCATGCATGGGATGTGAAGCCAGAGGAGACCCATCTTCACAATTTCTGCAGCTCCCAAAATGACTTGTTGCTCCTTACAGCACTGCCGAGAGCGCCCGCGGTCCATGGTTGTGATCGAAGTGTTCACACCGGTGGTACAGAGGATTCTCAAACACAACATGGTGAGTGCACGTGTTTACGGGAGCTTGGGCAGTTCGGAGGAGTTTTACTGTGATACCTTTCGTAATGAGCAGCTGCTCTATTGCCTGTGACGAACAAAGCACTGTGACATCTAAATCTAACCCCCCAAACTGTGAATGCTGCACGTGATTTTGTGTTGCTTTATAAATGCAGAACTAATAAGCATTCAGTGGGACTTTCAAAAGCATCCAAGCAAAGCCATGATTTGAGGAGTGTTTCTTTTGGCGTCATTGACAGTATACGCAGCTCCAGCTCTCTCCCACCTGGCTCTTGGCTCTTTATTTACTCCCTGCATGCCATCCTTGTAGTAATAGTAGTTTAAAATCAATTAAATAACAAAATCAGCGTAGGGACTTTGTTGATTTTGAGCCAAGGCCCTCCACATTTTTTCTTTTTAACACACCCCAGTTCTCTGGATTTTCATTTTTCTTTAGACTTATGTCCAATGTGTTCTTAGGTTTCCTGAGTTTCCTTATGCTTTTCTGCTGTTCTTCTTCCTTCTTGTTCCAAGAATTGTGTACTCTGTCATTTTTATGATTGTTCTCTTCCAGGCTTTCTCTCTTCTCATTGCCAGTAAATTCCTTGCTAGTGTTTGAAATAAATGCCAGGTAACTGCCCTGCTAGCTTTGCTCTCTCCACCCTGTATACCCGATTTTCCTCTCCTAATTCTGAAGATATTCCTACATGATCCATATTCCTTTCCTAAGAGAGGTCTGGGTGTTTACCAGCCCCCCATCCTTTGTGGCATTAAAGTTTCCTGCCATGGTTTTAAAGTTACATGAAGAAATTTTACTTCACAATACTGTGGCAAGGAGTAACAAATAAATAAAATATTGTAAGGCAGTTGATTTAGCTGTGATCTCAAGGATTAATCTCATACCTCTGCAAATACACAGTCAACTTCTTTTCACTAACTGATAGAATTTTAGAGACCATCCAGTGTCGTGCTGTGTATAGCATGAACCCAGCAGAAAACAGTTAATATTTCTTATTTTTACAACAGTATTATGATTTAACTCCTTGAGTTTACAGAACTAGGTAGAAAGCTCAAGATAGCAAAAAGGTCATATTCCTGGCTCTGTGCCTGCACTCCACAGACATGTAAACATTTTTGAATATTCTGTAGAGTTCAATTAAATATTCTGTAAATGTTATTCTTGGATTCCGGACTGATTTTTCTTTTATTTTTTTTTTAAGCATTCTGAGCTCTTGAGGGGTCTCAAATAAAATCTAAATGCATAGTGTAATGCTTGTATTTGGTTAGCTTCAGAGAATTGGGTATATTTACCATACTTAACATTTGCACGTTGAAAATCAACATGTCTGTACCGCAGTGTGTAGTCAGAGAATTTACGGTGTCATATATTAATTGGAGTGGATTTGGGCACTTTACTGCTCTCCGGGGACTTCCGTACTGAATAGTTTTTTAGAGAATATGTGTGTGTGTGTGTGCGTGCCCATGTAAATAAAGTTGTCCTTTAGGGGAACGGTATTGTTGGCAGTAAATTCCATAACCTCAGGAGGCCCTATGCAATTCCGTGTACTTGGAGCGGGAGACCTGGCTTTCTGTTACCACCTTTGCTGCTAATTTGCTCTGTGGTCTTTCCTAAGTTCATGACGGATGTTGTTCCACAGTTTCCCACCTATAAAATGGGGAAAGAGTGCTTCATTTATGTATCATTTTGAAATCTGAAAAGCACAAGGATAGCTTTTTGTCTTGCTGATAATTTTGCTGATACTTACCAGTTACGAGCAGGACTGGAGGCTGTTGTATTCCGAGTTGTTTGGGGAGTGCTCGGACACCTCTCAGTACCTTTGGATTTCAGCTGTTCGTAGGCTCAGCCCAAATGTTTGGATATAAGCACTATTAGGGTTATATGTTTGGGGTTTTTTTTTGAGCAAACAATGCAGTATATATTGTTCTGTAGCTAGTATGGTGACAAGGCATCATATTATATTTAGAGAGACTTTATTTTAGAGTGGTCAGCACTGACATCCTCTTTATGATCTATTGGACTTTTGTTCTAACTTCAGCTAGGGCATCTACAGGGGTTGAAAACTTTCATCAACAAATTGCAGCTGCAAAAGCTATCTTGCAAGGAGTGTTTGTGAAAGTAAATGGCACCAAATGATATATGAAGCGCACACGGTCTTTATGCCTTGAACCAAGTGTATTTGCACCTGCCAGGAGGAGTTGTTAGAAGTTTAATGATTTTAAGTGCAATGCCAACCGTGGAGGCACCCACAGTCCCCTTTCTGGGTGAAGTTACCAGGTAGCCATTCCATACTAGCAAAGGGTAATGCTTAGACTTGAAGGAGATGTTGTTCTGCTTAGGCTTGTATTCACATTTTTGGTAATTTTCTTCAGCTGTAAAACCTATGAGATGTTAATATAGGTTGTGCTATACAAGTGCCTGAAACCAGATTAAGAAAGATAAGGTTTCAGTGCTTTGGGAGTGTATCTCCTCTTTTACAGATCACTACTCTGTTACCACATGTGGCATTTTGTAAAAATTTCAGCTGCCATATATTTTCTCAGGATGACTCTTCTTTCACCGCTGGCTGCTCGAGGGACCACTGGGAGGGCTTGTTTGTCCTCAGTGGGCCATGGTCGCTGCTTGGAAATTTAGCTCTGTAGTTCTGTAACACCTGCAGAATAAGGTTACACCTGTGTCAATGTGAAGAAATGTGCTGAGGAACAACACTCACCAGACAGCAGATTTTAGTCCTTTCACATCTAAAAATAGCAGGTGATGTGATGAGATGCAGGATTTCAGTTAGCAGATGCCTTTCTGACTGCAGGATTTGAAAAGCGTGACTGTTGAGCTCACCTGTTACTGGAGCAAAATCCCTGGAGAAAGAACTGATCTCTAGTTTTATACTTGACCACTTATTGATCGCATGTCAAAAAGATTGTCTCTAAAACCAGAATAGATATGATGTCAAACACAGAAGTAAAAAGATTTGAGTTGTATTTCTAAAAAAACTGGGGATTTTTATATATTTATATATATATATATATATATAAAAGCAAACTCTTTACCAGTACTTCTCAAAAAGTGGTAAAAAAGCCTCCACATGAGTGGAAGCAAAAATGCAAAACAAGAAGAATTGCATTTAAAAATAAAGGTGCGAAGTGAAGTGTAAAAAAGAAATGTAAGTGTAGGTAGGAATGTTTTTGTTTCATTAAACACATCTTTTGTTTCAAGGTGGGTATGAGGGAGATGGGAGAAATGGAAAGCATTAGCGGGAAGAACATTATTTCAGCACACAGTGATATGCTGTCAGCATAATAACCAAGTGAATTCAGTTGTGTGTGAGTTGATTTCTTTTGAAAACCCACAGTTCCAACGTACGTTGCAGGCATGTTTCACCATCCTCACTGAGTCTCTTCCTTTCCGACAGGATTTTGGGAAGTGCCCTCGGTTGCGGCTGTTTACTCAGGAGTATATTCTGGCTTTGAATGAGCTGAATGCTGGAATGGAGGTGGTGAAGAAGTTTATTCATAGGTTAGTTATATTTAATTTATGGTGTATTTCCAGTCCTGTGTACATGCTTTGCTGTGTTACTTCTCCCAGCCCTGCTCATCTCTTTAGTGGCTGTTATGAGTAGCTGGTGCTTTGTGGCACTGACAAACAGCTAATAAATTAGAAGAGTCCATGAGGCAATCTTGCTGAAGTATCTTTTTTTTTTTAAAAAAAAAAAAATTAATTCTCAAATATGGCTTGGGTTTTCTGCCTAGTTATGTGCTGGAAACAAATGGACTTCGCTGTGTGGACATTCTTTTTATACCTTTAGACTTAGAGCCTCTACAGAGATTCCCATTAACTTTAGCCCACATAATGCTCAGTCATGTGTGAGATTTTGAGGTGACTGCAGATATACCATATAAAAATAAATAAATAAATAAATTCAGCTTAGCCTTGTTCATAAATGGGGTCATTGGGGAGGGATTTACAGGGTCAAAATCACTCTGTTATGGCCCTTCTGAAGATTGCCCAAGGCTGTCACCCCATTTTGTCTTGATTGTTTTAGCCCACAGAAATCTTCCTCGCAATGATACCATCTTGTTTTTTGTTTTTCAGCATGCATGGTCCAACTGGACAATGCCCCCATCCCAGGGTCCTGCCAAATCTTGTAGCTGTCTGCTTAGCAGCCATTTATTCGTGTTACGAGGAATTTATCAACAGGTCAGTATGAATTCCCAGCTGACCGCGTTACTCACTTCCAAACCCATGGCATCTGTAAACGGGATTGGTGTGAGCATAGGTGTGGGTACGTGGGAGCGTGTCTTGGTTCTCACTCCGCTCGTTGTTAGCGTTATGTGATGGGAATTCTGGTAAATTACATACGTGTTTTTGTAGGTATGTGGTTATATTTGTTACACTCTGTGTGCTGGAAAACCTGAAAGATGCTGAACTTTCATTCACTTGTGCTCACGGCGGCATGTTTTCAGGCACTGGGCATGGCGATCTCTCGTTGCACATCTTTGGCTCCCATGCTTGAAAACGGGGGCAGTGCTGGTGATGCAAGGAGCGTGACAGTTCCCGGTACAGAAGTACTGCAAGCTGCAGTAACTTCCAGAATGATCTTGGCCACTCTTGAACTATTCTCTAAGGCAGACTGCAGCTGTAACCAGCCTCTTAAGGCCAGCAGAAGATGAGTGCCCCACAAGAGTCTCCGGGAATTAAGCGCTGCCCAGGGCAGTGTCTATTTTGCTCCCTTTCTGCTCCATGAAGTGTGTGTTACACCTAAAGCAAAGGGAAGGGTCAGATCTTGAAGAAGTTGTGTGTAAATCCCTATGTAGCTCCAGCTTCGAACCCGAGCTGGTTTCACAATGCTGTCTCCGTTATTGTGGAAAATTTGATTCCTGACTTTCCGCAAAATAGATGCCACAGTTCTTGACACACGAGCCAGTTTCCAGTAGACACTGAGGGTTCCCCTCGGCTGTGTTTCCTGTTTGTTTATGCCTATCTGACTTTCCTCATGGTAGAGCACGGACAGGGGCTGCTTAGTGTCCAACAAAAATTCCAGACGCGAGGACTGCAGACAAATGTCTGGGCATGTACTGTAGCCAGATACATACTTGGGCATGGATTCTGTTACAGCTTTGCACAACTTGGATGGGAAAGTTCACCTTTATACTAAACTGGCATGTCAATTAGAGTAATGAAAAGCTTGAATATTTGTAGAATAGAGGCTGCGGAACAGTCCTATTGGAGCCTTTTAATGTTTTTAATTGATTTCAGTAATCCAATTACACAAAAGAAAGCAATCCGGTGGGCTGGGGTGAAATGAAGTGAGAAATTACAAAAGATCTTGGCTTCTCAGTGTTGCACTCTCTCTCCTGCTGTCTGCTGTTATGTCTGTCTATTGAAATTATTTGTTTATTTTTAAAATTCAGTCGAGATAATTCTCCAAGCCTGAAGGAAATTCGGAATGGCTGCCAGCAGCAGTGTGACCGAAAGCCTAATCTCCCTCTCCGCCTCCTTCATACAAGTCCTGACCTGGTCTCTCAAGAGGCCACCTTGACTGAATCCCGTCTCAAACCGGTTATTGTCACATCGAATGAGATCCATGTGGAAGTGGAGCGCAACAACACCACTAATCAGAAGATGACAGCCAACGTTGACAATGACAGCGAGCCCAACCTGATTGACTGCTTGATGGTCAGTCCTACCTGCAGCACCATGAGCATTGAGCTGAGTGCCCAGGCAGACAGGATCCTTGGCTGTTATGTTGAAATACTCAAAATGCTGTGAGTAACTATTTTAAGCAGCTTTTTGAACGATGTAATCTTAACAATGGGGGGCTCTTCCCACAGGCCTGTCATCTTCAACATCTGTGGCCAGCAAGCACATGGTTATAAATCTAACTTCAGCTCTAGAGAGTCCAGCCTTTGAAAGAGACATCTGGCACTGCCAATATGTTCTAAAAATAGCATTAGGAAGATGAAAACAGAAAGCTTATTTGAACAGTGAGCCTCAGGCATATTACAGAAGATGGGATGTTGTTGCCAGTGGTTTCTGTTTTGTTCTTGCCCACCAAAAAAAAAAAAATAAATATCCCATTTGCCCCCTCCAGGGCTCTCGGGATTGCCCCAGATAGAGCTAGAAAAGACTGTGCTCAGTGCCTGTGCAGTGATAGGCAGCGCTGCTCCCCTGGCTTCCGCAGGAGTTGGATGAGGTCCGTGTCTTTCACTTAGGGTTCTCCCTTCACATGTTTGTAAAAGTTTTATGGCTTGTTCAGATTTACTTGTATTAGAGTGGAGCCTCTATTTGTCAAGCAGTTGCTTTGGTACAGCGGACCTGTATTAGTGAACAAATGCTCAAGCAGCCTTTACACAACAGTGGCTCTGTGGTTTCCTGGGAGGCGAATCCTCTGAATATCTTCAAGAGGAATGTAAAATAAAAAGTTCTCCAGGAAAAGCTTGGTTTTCTCCTGGATAAATACATGAAAAGGAGTAACGCAGAAGGTGGATTGGAGAATGGAAGCTAGTAATAGAAGTGTAGTAGAACAACCCAAAACAACTTTGTTGACTTGACAGTTGCTGAGTTGCAGTATGTCTTTGGGGAAACTGTTATATTTCTACATTAATTATTGTTAAAAAAATTAAGGCTTAATGAAGTAATAGTTGAGTTTTTTAGAATATAAGACACAGTGGGTGAAATTTGGACTCTGCTGTAGACCATGAGCATGTGACTACACTGAAGTCAAATGCAAACCTGGGTGTACACTCTCGAGGAATTAAATGAAGTCCAACTGCTGTGATAGAGGATTTTGTGAAAGTTTTGTCCCGCATTTTCTTTTTTTTTTTTCAAAATACATAGTGCCAATTCTCAACATAATTACTTCATTTGCTGCAGAGCTGACTTGCAGATACATACATAAGCACACACTCAGAACTGGGGATCGGACAGGCGATTCAAAGAAACTTGTCCTATTAGATTCTTGAGCAGAAATGCTGAAAGCTAATTTTTTCTTTGCCCCCACCCTGTCCCACCCTAGCCTCTTCTGCCTTTAAAAATGTTTTCAATTAAAAAAGCACAGCATCTGACTTTTAGCTTCATCTGGTGGCTTCTAAGTCCTCACGCACCCAGGTGCTACGTTGAACATATTGTGTATTCATTCCCATCCCCTTGACTCTAGAGGTTTTCCCTAAGCACTGTGAACTGTCTCAGTCCTGATGCTCACTTGGATGCTGACTCACGAAGCACTGATGGTTTTGGTTTCATCATGCAGTTGACACACACTTTTATAAACAAATTCACAAATGGGCATGTTCTTCATCACAGTCTCTCTACATTTTAAGCATTTGATGTGCCAGGTCTCAATTCCTGTATAATTGCCTACACAAAGACCTCCATACCTTAAAATAACAGATTTTTGTGATGTGTTTGCTGTCTTTTTAATAATCAAGCTCTTCAATAGCAACAGTGAAAATGGGAATCTGTTGTTATTGTGCAGGTTGTATGTGTGCACAGAGCAGCTTTGTGCCCTTTTTCAGCTTGTACAAAGTGATTCTGAAGGGTGAAACCCACAGAGTGTGTGTTGTGAAGGACCAGGAATGCTACAACATTGGTGCAGCTCTCCTCAGGTTGCCTTGCCAGGGTCCACACCCTGCTTGAGAAATCACAACCTGTGAGAATATAGGACAGTTTCTAAGGCAGAGCCATGGCTGGTATATATTGTAGCTCCACTGCAACCCTTCCATTCCTGTTCATCTCTTGTGGGGTTTTTTTGGACCTGAAAGCATTAATGCAGAAATGAGTTCTGATTCTGCCACTGGCTTACTAGGAGGTTTTAGCTAAGTCACTTCTTTTTATGCCTCGGTTTCCTGATCCATAAAATAGAGGTAAAGATTTTGAATGTTGTTTTTTAAACTCTGAAACCAGTGATGGAAAAGCATTGTAGAAGAGCTAGTAATTAACAAAAATGCAAAATAATGCTCTTGTGATGCCGATTCCTTGCATCCTCAAAGTGTTCTTGAACAGAGGGTTTCTGATGCACTGAACACTGATACTGTACTTTGAAAAATGGAGAATATGAAGAAAGAGAGTTACAGAACATGCCAGTAGGAAGAAAATAATAATTAAAAAACAACTGCTATCCAGGAGCTGAGATCTCAGCGGGCAGTCACTAAAACAATGTTCTTATTAATAAGAGTGGTAAGCCAAACATAAACAAGTTGCTTAGCATTGAATTTAGTTGTTCTTTTAGGTGTCTGACTCAATATCATCATCAAGACAAGAGAGTCACCAACAATGATATCTTTTTTACATGATTAATTTAGAGCAGCAGGGAGTAATTTATTTAGGCAGATTTTAATTATTGAAAGTCTGGCAAATAAGAATTCTCAACAGTATCTTCAGCAGAGGACATTTTATTGTTCGCTTAACTCCTACACAATACTTACATTTTAGGGAAAAAAGGCCCTTCTAATATTGATAAAAATGTAACAACAATTACAGAATAATCACAGTAATACCTCACTTTTTGCACAGAAGGCTAAACGTGCAGATTTGAAGGTTCATCTGTGTGGCTGTTATCACAGCACCAAGAACCTCTTTAACCCTTTTTTCTAAGGTAGTTGAGTAACAGAACCCAACTATTGTGTACTAAAGGAAAACAGAAAATCGTGTGTTAAAGGTGTTGGCAGATGACCCAAAGTCTGGGTGGATTTTAAAGGAGACACGGTCTCTAGTGGAACATGGTATTTTTGTCTTGCACTCAGAAGCGGATCAGACTTCTGTGTCAATATTCTCTAATGCATTCTGGACTCTGATCGTGTTATTGATGCCAGTCAGTGCTTCCTGAATGCTACAAGTCTTAAACTGGAAAATGCACTAAATTAATTGAAGTCTCTCTGTTCATCATATTAAATTAGCGCCTCTGAGAGCTGCTTAGCGTTGTCCAGCTCCTACTTGCATGTTAATGTTTCCAGGCGTTAGGGAATTTCTTGCACAGCCAAACTTGTAGTAAAAGGGGCTTGTTTGCAGTAAAAGGGGCTGCGTGGCCTCTTCCTTGCACTGGGTCACTTCAAAGTCTGCCTGTCACCTGAAGGACCCTGCTGATTCCCCTGGCAACACCCAGCCTATGGGGAGAACACCTTAACTGCGCCTTTAGTGAAATCTGGATCAACAAATAGTAAACTAAACTGGCTGCGAGAATGGACACCTCTTAGGGGAGGCTGTGGCCGTGATGATGATGTGTCATAAGCTGTCACCCTTCATCTGTGTTATTTTGTGTTTCTGTGGCTGCCTGTAGTGGCGAGGGTCCTTCCAGATGCCCAGACACTTGTATCCCCTCTGGGCCTGTGTGGCCAGGTGGACTCAGCCCCTTCGGGCAACCTGGCATCGCTGTCTCCTGATGCTGCCACGCCAGCGGTGAGCAGCCAGGGCAGGACCTTTCCAGGGTTGTTCAATGGTGCTAATTTTTCTTCTTTTGAAAAAACCAAACAAGCCCAGCTCAGAAGAAGGCTGAACGTGAGCAGACACCTCACGGTATGGCAGACAGCAGGTTTGTGCTTTGTATGACAGGGGGTCTGGTGGGGCTTTTCTCAGTCTGCCCTGGAGCCCTGAGCTCCAGCTCGTGTCATGCAGTTGAGTGGGGCTGGACCCAGAGCCAGGGAGAGAAGGGGTAAGGTCCGCCTTTGGGGGGCTTGCTCAGCTTAGTATTTTCTGATAACAGAGGAGTGACCTGAAACATTTTTGGTCCCGTCTGGCTGCTCAATCCGGAGATTCAGTCTGCTTCCAAGTAGTTGCTCCTTGTTTCTTACTATCCTCTAAAACCAGAGGACTCGGTGTTTGCAGTCTCTCGGTGATAAGACCGACAGCTTTCCAAATGCAAGCGCCCACTGGAGCTTCCCCTGCCTTCTCTGCATTCCCCAATAGGTCAGTGGCATGCTCTGAATATCCCAAGTGGATTCTCTTATGTCATGTTTATCAGGGTTGCCCTGGGCTGCTAGTATGTTTTGGATTGTTTGTGCCGCACATGACATATGGGCAGGTTTTCATTTTGGTGAAAGGTGATCCCGGGGAAGGAAAATGTATTATGTTGGCAGGCCAGTAGCGACGATGGCCCAACGGCAAAGTCACCGCAGCCAGGGATTATTTAATTATTATGGCTGGTCAGTGTTCTGGCCCGTCCCCTAGAAGGGTTTCGGGGTAAGGAAAGCTGTGTGCAGCGGCAGGTTACTGCTCCGACAGTTTTCACCTGCTCGGCACCCTGACCTCCAGCCGAGCACCCATCCCAGCAACCCACAAACCAGGCTGCAGGTTGACTGCCGTGCTCCTCACCTAAAGCTGCAAATCCTGCAAAAATCAGAGCCTGTGAGTACGTCGGGGAGTCTTTCTCCCCCTCTGCTTTTATAAGGCCAGCCCTGGGATTTAAGCAGTGTGGCAAGCGCTCAGCCCAGCACCCTTTGAAGAGCTCGGAAGGGATTTTGTCACAGGTGCTCTCCCGAGCTCTGCCTGTAGCTCTGTGCTCCCTCCTGCTCCTGGCACGGCCTCTTTGTCTGGCTCACTGCGGTGGCTGCTAACTGCAGCCAGAACTCATCTATCTCCCTTTCTTTCTCTGCTTCAGACACTTCTGTCTTGTGTTAGTGCTTTGAATGGACCGGAAAAAAAAAGAAAAAAGCAACTGTCTGAAATGAGAGTGCAGATGAGATGAGCACAGACAGAAGAAAAATGTTTTTGAAAAGGGAATAGGTGGGAGGAGGAGAAACACCGTAGGCTTTTAATAAGTAGTTTAGTTTTATTCTTGTGCTGTGTTTGTTTCATGTTTCCTAGCTCAGATTGAAGGGATTACAGGCTGTGTAGATTTTATGTTCAGGTCCCACTCATGTGACCAAACTCTATATACTTCATAGGAGACAGTTTTCTTTCTTTCTTACCCTCTTAGGAAACAGGCGATGGTTTATTCTCGGTGCCCTCTCACAGACCTGCTCTGCAAATGGATGCGGTATGTAACTCCCGGCTTCAAGAAGAGTCAGGGAGTGATACTGTCCAATTCTGTCTGCAGTTTCACTTGGTCTTAGTTTTTTTTCTTCCTCGTGCAATTTCCTTTGAAGATCAGCCATGAAAAATTTAGCATTCAGGCTGCACCCAGAGGCTGCTTGCGAGAAGTGGGGCTGTGATGTAGAGGCTTGGTCCCAGCAGTGATCCCAAGAGGATGGCACTGCAGGACTGCCTGCTGCCGGGGCTGTAAACGCTAGCAGGAGGAGCACGCAACATCTCGAGCAGAGAGGTGGATGCCTTAGTGGAAGTGTGATGCCAGCTCAAAGCCGGACTATGTTCTTAGACCTCACAAACATAGTGAAACCCGGGCTGTGTGGATCAGAGACCTCTGACACTTCTCATGGCTGCAGCTGTAGATACGTTGCATTGTTTGCCTCCTACAGAGACCTGGTAGGTAAACAAGCACCTTTCAGATGAATCTGAACACAGGGCGGCGTTCTGTGTTGCTGACCCCTTCAGTTTGTCTGTAGGTCAAAACCAACAACTAGTCTTGTAGAGAACCTTAATTAATCAAAGCTTTCTTAAAAGAACCCAGAGAGCTCATCTTGGAGGTGCTGTGTCAGAGGTTTCCTTGACTTCAGTTTACATGACAAGCTCCATCCTCAGGTGTTTCATGATGCTCACTTTATACAGACAAAGTGGAAAACCAGCCCTTTGTAATGAAGTCTTGCTTCATGTCTTGCTGTTCAGAGGCACTAAACAAAATCGGTCATCTCTACGTATTTGTTTGGTGGCTAAGCAGGTAAGGGGATTTTGTCTCTGGGAAGAACCTTGTGGATGCGTGGTCCCAACGTGCTCTACCTGCGATGCACTCGTGCTCGCTTTAGGTTAGTGTAACACCCCCTATCTCAGAGTGGCTCCTAATTACAACCAGAGAACAGGATTTCTAATGGAGGAGAAAATTAGGCTCAATGGCTTCTATTGCAACTGGCATGGGCATGAGGTGCTCTTTTTGGGTTAGTGTAGCTTCACGGGTGCTATGCTTTGTGCCTCAAGTGCTAAAGATAACAAGAGGTAAATGATCAAGTTGTATTTATTAGGGGACATCACCAAGACGCTTAAATGGGTTTTGTTCAGTACTTTGAAGAGAACCAGCGCTGAGTTTTTTGCCACCTCGGTTGCTGACCTGCCTGCCTTTAAGCCCCAGCCTTGTCTCTAAGTGCTTTTATGTTGTTTGACAACTGCAGGCGGGGAAGGAGACACCTCCCTGAACTCAACACAGCGTGGTGGGTCCTGGCCTCTTGGTAGGGGGATTTCAGGAAATTACTGGAAAGCCACGCTAGGGTTCTCTGGTAATGCACCGATGGAAGGGGCAGGACTACTCGCTCAAGTTGCCAACTGAAATTGTAGGCTTTTGTTTTTGTGTTGGGTTGCACCTGGCGTAGGAGGGAAAAGTGTCTGTAACGAACTTGGGACTTCTGCGCAGCAGTGTGGAAGAAGAGCTACAAACTCACCTCCAGTGCTTTTGCATGGCATTCATCTGGTTTTTCATATGTTAAGCTACTATCAGGTCACAGTTGTTCTTGTGGATTGGTTACTTGCATGAAATACTATATACTTTTGTAACCTGAACTCACACTACTCTTGGGCAGGTGATAACTGCCTTCTTGGTTGATCTTCACATCATGATTATCCCTTCAATTAGCATTTCTCTGCATGTTGCTTCTTAAGAATACTCTACCAATGCACCTGAGTTTTCTTCGTGTCCATGGACATGCCTTTGGGGACTGTCCCACATCATGTGTATTACTAGTTTTTGGAAACCTCTGGTTTTTTGGGGGTTCAGAAAATGGATGAGACTTTTGGGAATGCATCCATCTTCAATTTCTCTGGGCTAGAACCTTCTCTTTGCAAGAAATACGTTCCTTTGGAATGCTGCCTGCGCATATGTTGCCTGTTTCTAATGCCATCGGTAGGTACTGTCCATCTGAGAACATTACACTTCGTTCCTTCCTGAAGAAACACCGTACTTTTGTGCCAAGTTTGCAGTAAGCTGCAGCCAATAGTCTGGCTTTTAAAACTGAAATCCAAAGGGTAACAGCAGTGAGAGGAGACGGTAGGCTCTTCTGCATGGTCTTCTACAAACATCTCAAGGTGTTTCACCCCGTTTGAGATTTACTGCGTTTACTTCTGTGTGTACTCATTGGTTTTATTGGAGTGAGAGTGGCCTAGCAGGCAGCACTGGGATCTGGGGCTTCGGCTGCTGCGTTCTGGGCCCCATTTTGGTGCTGAGTTGCCAAATTCTGTTATCTTCTGTGTTTTTCGCTTCACCCATCTTACAATGATTGTACCCTTTGTGCTGCTCACCGGTACGGCAGTTAATGAGCACTGACTAACCGCTAAGTTTTTGAGATCACTTGAAGGAGAGGGGTGGCAGCGTGCACAACGCCATCCCTGCGTGAGAAGCCGTGCCTGCTTCACCGCGGGTGCCCAGGCAGCTGCCGTTCTGCAGGTAGACGGAGACGACATGCAGCCAGATCAGTTTGCACTGGCCAGTGCATGCTGTAAAGCAAAATGTTCTCTTCATCCTTTCATCCTGTGAGCACCCCCCTTTATGGATGGCTCCTCGCGGAAGGACAGTTCTGTATGTTGACAGCAGAGATGAAAACGAAATGCATCAGCTGGGAGCCACGGTGCTAACCCAACAGAGAGGAGACGTTTCTTACTGGGTCCACTGGCCTGAGCTCTCTGCTGTGGTTATCCTCACTTGTCCTCTTTCACTCTTAATAATTTTGGCAGTGCTTCCTTCTCTGGTCTCTTCCCTCTTAAGCTGAAGACTTTGTACTGTTTAAATTGACCTGTTCCTTTGTGCCACGGTCAAAAGTTCATTGGGGGGTGTCTTTGTTTTTGCAAATGGGTTTATGTCTTACAGAAAAAAAAAAAAACCAAAAAACCCCAACCGAGTAAATGCAGAGCAGAGCTGTAAATAGCAGTGTCCTGGTAATTGCTGTACCAACTTAGATGAAAGTATTAGTTAGTGATTAAATGTCAACAGGTTTCATAAACAGCAAATGTCTTTAAGTTGACATAAAGAAGGCCTCTCTGGAGGTCATTGTAAATACCAGATTTATTGTGCCTCAGTGGAGAATGTGCTGAAAATGGAAAGGGAAATGTCACCATAGATCTTTAGAGTGTCTCAGTAAAACAGAAGGGTTGTTGCTGCCTGCAGTAAAAAGCTTTTAACTCCTTGAAAGAACCTGTTGACAAACCATATTTAATACTTGGTAATTTATTAATAAAACGTTCGTTTCTCAGGTCAGACTATGATGACTGGAGACCAGCCCTGGCCAGCTTGCTTCAACCTATCCCGTTTCCCAAGGAGTAAGTCTGCACTGTCTTAGTGTTTACCAGGTTATTCTTGTAACTGCTGCTTTATGGTGAAATGTAATGTCAAGTAAAAACTGGTAGTAATAGGAGCATTGTGCCTCTACTGTTGATTTAGAGTCTAGAGTTGGTTTTGGCTGATGCAGAGAGACATGAAGACTTTCCCATGCTCATCCTCCTTCCCCATTTCTCTTAAGATGATCCTGAAGAGGAAAATGGTTAACTAGAGACAGGCAGACAGGAAAGGAAGGCAAGCTGGTGAGGAGGAGAGCAAAGTGAGAGATTCAGTGGAGGAGGATGCTTTACTGGCGTCACAGAGACTCGTTTCATTTGTATTTTACATTAAAAGAAGAAGGTTACCCTATGGATCAGCCAATCTCCCTTGGAAACCTATTAATGAACAGTAGTGTTTATAAAATGCAGACCTCCACAGACAAACATTACAACCTATAATTGTACAATTTGCTGGTTTATCACATCCCCTAATGACCTGGTGTCTTGAATCGGAGAGGTCTAATCCTCTGTGCCAGGTTACCTGGGCTACAGCGAGAGCTTGGAGATAGGCAACAGAGACATCATTTACCTAAGTCAAACTGAATCCTGGGGGAGGTGTAAACCATACCATGATGGAAGGCACTTCACAGAATGACCACTAATCGCTTTACTGATGTATGATGTTAATTGGTTGTGACCATACCTTAATTGCATTGCAATTAAAGAATTCACCGGGCTCTTGGAGGTAGCCAAAATTCTGTGTGTAATTATAAAGCTGTTCTATAAGTCTTTTACTTACTTTCTTCTGACCCAAAGCTCCCAGTGACATTAGTCAGAGCCTTGTCTAAGACAGGGCTCAGGAAAAGCGACAAGATTTGTTCCAGGTGATTTCCCTCCCACACCCCTTGACTTTTCCCCCCTAGATTAGTTAAGGAGACTTTACCTGATCTTTTTTGGAGAGATTATTCTTTTTGTCTTGTGTGCTGCAGTTGTTTTGCAAATCCTTTTATTATCTGGAAAGAACTGGAAAGTGGTTGTTTGGTTTTTGTTTGGTTTTTTTTTTCCCGCCCTCCCTCCCCTTCTCCCAAGTCCTTACACTCTCCTGTTTTCAATTTCAGGGCTCTTGCACATGAGAAATTCACAAAGTAAGTTTGTGGGGCTTGTTTGTTTTATCGAAGGGGGTAATTACTGAAAATACTTGTACTAGTCAATAATAGCAATGATGCATTATTCAATATTGTGTCTCTAATGCTTTTTATCTGTGAGGGGCTGTAAGCGTGTTCTGTTAGCAATAAAAAGATGTAGTTTTCTTTGTAATTTACTGTGACGGCAGAAGCCCAAGGACTAGAGACACTGAATGCTGATAGAATTTACAAACGAGTTTGTCACTGCGCATCTCTGAAAGCTTTTCTAGGCTGTTGTGAATAGACACTGTCCTTGGTAATCACTTTGAGACTTCATGTTTCCTTCCTGTGGAAGCAGTTCAACTTGTTTCTTTCTAAAGTGCATTAATATATATTGTTTAAAGTGTAATCCAAGAGAAATGTGACACTTGTGTGAATGCTGCAACCAGCAACTGCTTATTCTTGTCCTTTAACCTTTTTTTTTTTCTTTTTTTTTTTTTTCCCAGGGAGCTGAAATACGTGATTCAGAGATTTGCAGAAGACCCGAGGCAAGAAGTGAGTTTTATTGGCAGTTTACACAGAGTATTAATTGGAGGAATTGCAAGTATACTTGTTCAGAAAATCTCTCCTTAAGTAGTTTGTTTCAAAACATGGTGTAATTCTGCTGTGCTGAAGTCTCTCAGGAAGTAATAGCCACTCAGCACACACAGTCTTAGTATGAATGGTTTCTTGCCTTATGTATAAACATGTGTTGTGACCTCCTCGTCTGGCATCAGTTGATGTCCTTGCTCCTTATTAAACTGCAACCACCAAGATTTTCCCACTCTGTTGAATCTCTCAGAGCTTTTCCGTACAAAAAAAAAAGGGCAGCAAAATACAGCGATCCATACAGCTTACAAAATAACAGGTTTTATTTAGCTGCATTTCAGTTACATTGTGTGCAAATGACCGTAATTCTCATGAATTAGAAGGAGAAAGGGGGTGGGAGGTGTGTTACTGGAATGAGTGCATAGCTATAGCCTCATGGTGGCTGACTGCTTCATAGCTGCACGTGTAGCTTGTTCAACATCATCAGCTTTGGCTGAGTCAGAGCAAGCCTCTCATCCACATTCATTTTTGGTGCTGGCATAAAGGGAAGAAAGCTCGTCCAGACTGTGGGTGAGGAGGCTGTGTCATCGTCATCGTTGTCCAGAACTCCTGATTTTCATGGTTTTAGCCTTTGTGAGCGGTAGTCATCCTTGTCAGATAAGAGAAACCTTCTTGTCTTAGAACAGCACCAGGATTTCATCTGTTCACTACTGTGACATGCCCGAAGGAAAGAGCATGGACTTCCTCACACACACACCTCAAAAACTGAAACAGAATATCTGTCTCTTCAAGGGGGGAAAAACAAAACAAAAAGCTTAATTATGACATCTTTGTTAAACTGGGACTAGATGTAGTAACCTCTGCAGTGGGCCAAATTGAGACTAATGGTTGCTCACTGGTGCCAGTTCTAATGTGCAGCTTCTGTCTTGGGGATCCCTGTTGAGCTTCCCTTGTGGATTTCCTTCACCCTGACTCTGGTCAAATTTCATTATAACAGGAGTAATAAGAATTTTTAATATTTGGAATGAGCAAGCCATCAGCCACTGCATTTGGTATGCAGATCACACCGGTAGTGTAGAGACACATGCTGGGATGATGGGGTGAAAATGACAGAAGCTCAGAAATTTGAGTCTTTTTTTGTTTGTTTGTTTTTTGTTGGGTTTTTTCCAAGTGAAAGGAGCTGTTCTAGATTAGAGCCATTTTGTGTGCGATTTGTGTAAAGGGAACGAAAAAGGCCATGCAATTAGCGATGATACAGCTTCCCTCCTTGTTCATACTGAAGAAAAATGGATTCTGGGAGTGGAGACTTGCCTGCAGCTCTGTGGATTGTTATATTAACGGTGAAATTCCCAGCAGTCCCTGGTTTTACAGTTACTTTTTCTGGCCCAGTGTGGGAGATGCTGGTGATTACTGGCAGGAACTTTAACCTTCTCAATGTCTTCACGTTTTGGCAGGTCCACTCATGTTTGCTGAGTGTGCGGGCTGGCAAAGACGGCTGGTTCCAGCTCTACAGCCCTGGAGGAGTGGCATGTGATGATGATGGAGAGCTGTTTGCCAGTATGGTACGTGTCCGCAATAATGTGAGTTTAGTAACTGTGCAGTAACTACTTAGTTACTGCATAGTTGGCAGTAACAGGATTTACTTTCTTTTGTCAAAAAATTACCAAGATCACGGTTCTGTAATCCACAAGCGTTCAGCAGGAAATCTATATCTTTATCCCACCAAATCCGTTGAACGTCCTTGCAGTCACAATGCAATTAACATGTTAGCTTTCTCTTTTTGAACTCTGATGTGTTTTTTCACTGGTAGCGTATGCACAAAAAAAATGCATGTATATATGCGTGTCCATATGTATGTACGTATTTTTGTACTTATAAATAAGCGTGCATGTGTGTCTGTATAAAAAAACCTCTCAGAGAATATGGAATACTGGGAGACAGGGGAGGCAGACTGTTCTGTACATCCTCACCTATACTTTTCATTTACAGGCTACCCTGGAATGTAAAAGCAACGGTAACATTGAATTAATCAAAGGATGGATAGATAGCTGGAAAGAAAGAATGAACAAACAATGTTCTAGCAGTTTCTTTTCCCAATTATATTGGTAGAAATAAAAATGTTTTAGCAGTTTCTCTGCCTAGTTATATTGTTATGGGGAGTTATAATTAGAAACCAGCATTCCATTTCCCGCAGTTATTTCTTTTGTAACTCTTAGAAGGACTAGGCACGAAATAACAGGTTTTAATCACTGATGCTGGCACTGTCTTCCTGTGCAACCGGGGTCAAGTCATGTAGGTCTCACTGTGTATTAATTCTCCATATAGCAAATGAGATGGAAATGATACTGCTTCCTTTCCCTGGTAAGGGAAAAAACATTTGTTGAAGTTGGCTGTTGGGTATCCGGCGAAGTGACTTTCAGGGGGATCCACACTTTGTGCATCTCCCACATGCTGAACATTTTGGCACATAAAGAACATGCATATCTGTCTATACTTCCAAATTCAGATGGATCTGGACCTTTGAAACAGATAATGGGCAAAGACTGTTTACAAAAGGTTTCATCCCTCTTCATTGATTCTATGTCTTTTATGTTTGAAACGAAAATTTCTTCAGAACTGTATCGTTTCTCCTGAGGGCTTTTATGGTCTAAGTTATTTATGAGCATCAGGAGAGGGTGTGCCTGAGAAAGCACAATGCTAACACACATTAATATGCAGTACTCTGTGCCCTTTGCAAGGATGTTGATAAATACTTAAAGAGCTGCTAACGACTAACCATAAAGTTCGAAAAACATCCTGTTCTGAGATGGACCTTACATTAGTGTTAGCATCAGTATTTTCTGTCACTCAAGAAAACCTCGAGGAAGGCTTAATGATAACTGCATAAAATGAAATCCTTTTTTGCTTGAAGCTTACTGTTTCCAAGGGCCACCCCTGAACTGATGGATACTTAAGAAAAAAGATTTTGTGTTTTTCGAAAGGCCTTGCTGGTAATGGAGCCATGAAGAAGAAGAATTGTGTGATAGCAACTGATCCGCATAGAACTGACCCCGTCATGGTGTGGTTGCAATGTTTTCAGCAGTATTGAACATAGCCCGGGCAATACCGTGAACAGGGGGACCACGGGACGTATTTGCAAGCTTATTGTGGTGTAGTGCTGATGTTGAGTCTACGTAATGGAGCTCTTACTGCCCAGGTCATTGGAAACTACAGATTCTCACACGGTGCTCTGCCAGCAAGCTGGTGAATCAGCCACTGGGCCATAAAATAAGACTTTTGGCTAGGAACTTGAAATTCTTTGCAGCTAATCTCTAGGGGTTTTAAATGGGGAAGAATACTGCCAAGTTATTCTGTGAGAAGAAGCTCTTTGATCTGTGCAAGTGGCTTTGCATTTCTGCTGTAGGTGTTACCATGTGATATCATCCAATGCTTTCTGGAGCTGGAAGAGAGGCCGCAGGACACTTTGTCAGCTGGGGGACTCGAGGGAGTCTTAGTCCGCGTTCTCAGCCCTTCCTTCCTTTCAGGAGAAAAGGAGCAAAAGGGAAAGCAAGATAATGACCCAAGAGCATGAAAGCACTGAAGTCATCTCTGACTTAGGGCTTAGGACTACTGGGTTTTTTTAAGGCACTCCTTCCTTTCCCAGTCAGCTCCCATCCATTCTGAACAGGTGATTTTGTCCACCACCACCCCTTAACCACGGCTGGTGCAGACAGGAGATCACCAGCACCACTGCCTTTTACCTAGACATCCAGCCCACGCAGCCCTTGCTCACCAGCTGGCATTTCCAGAGAAACTGAACTGCAAACAGATGCGAAAGCAAAATCCCCTGTGGTCCCCCTGGGGCTGGGTTCATCATGTTACTAGGGAGAGGGGCAATTGCACAGCTGCTCTGACGTTTCCTGGGGAGCCTGTATCAGGCCTCTGGGCTGTCAGCTGAGCTCCTTTATGGAGGAAAACTACCCGCTCCCTCAGATCTCACTAGGCATCACCTTTTTCAAAAAGTCACTTCCAATCAGCAATAAAGCTGTTGAGAGACTGCAACCGTAATTGCAACGAGGGGGGCACTTTCTTTAGGTTTGCTGCAAATACTGACATTTTTTTCACTGTGTAACAATGTCCCTTCCCAACGTAGATGTGTTTCTTAGGCTTACAGCTCTAATTTTAGCTCTGTTTCTCGAACAGGTTCATATTTTAATGGGATCCTGCTATAAAACAAAGAAGTTCCTGCTTTCACTGGCTGAAAATAAATTAGGACCTTGCATGCTACTGGCTTTGAGGGGTAACCAGACGATGGTAGAGGTAAGCCCTAGACATACGTAGTCATATAGGTTTCTGAGCAATACTCAGATTCAGTTTCACATTGACTTTCCTAGAATTAGATCTAGTGGAACTAGAGAAGCCGAGTTCAGGTTTGTGTCGTACCAAACACCAACAGTGGGCAGCTGTGTTTTTTCTGGATTAAGTGGAACGGAATATTGTTCTGCAGATATGAGAGTGAATTAGATGAAAGGTGGGTGCAAGAATTTTTGGAGAGAAAGATGGTTTGCTATAACTCAGTTGGAGAAGCTAAGATGGAAAATAAATGGCCATGATGGTTTAGGCTGTGGCGAGAGGTCAGAGTTCAGAACCCCAAGGCTTTTCCATGACTAAATGCCTGATGCTTGTCTTGCCACCTGCAGAATGAGTAGTGCACAGGAAATGCATTTACAAATCCGTATTTACTTGCATTATTACACATTTTGTGTGCTTATGATTGGTTATTTTTGTTGCACTAATAGTTTATAAATATTTTTCTGGGTTTCTTTAGAGAAGTTTCGTGATAAATGTCTTCATATATTTTAAACAGAACTAGAGGGTGGTTAAATCGGTGGAAGGAGTTACAGTTTTCATTGACTTAGATCTGTGCATGCTAATTTCATCCAGTAAATAAGTGTGCTGCATGAATTTGAATATAATGTTGCTTGATTTTTTTCATTAAAAATAATAGAGGGAATAAAAATTTTGCATTTTAATTGCAATGGCATGACCTGTAGCAGAAAAGGAAAGGCAGTGTGGAGGGGGCAGCTTGTTCAAAGCCTATGTGACCCAATGGAACCATCCCCTGGTGTCGTGACTTTCTCCTGGCAGCCCCTTGCCCAGGGGTGAGTCAGGCATGTTCCCACTGAGATGGAAGGTGTCCTGGGCACAGCAGGAAGCTCCCTGGATCTTCTTCTCTTGGAGCTTCTCTGGCCTTTGCCCATCCTGCCTTACAGAATGGGTATGCTTCACATGCATTCTGCTTGCACAGAAACCCCAGTACTTAGGGACAGAAAATCCAGCACTTAGCTGCTTGGCTCTACTGCTCATCTGTAATGTTCCCAGTCTGCCAATCTGCAGTCTAGCCAGTGTACCTGGGAAATACTGGATCGATTGTACCTGTTCTGAAGCGGGCTGTGGCATGAAGCCATCTTCCAGGTCTGATGTAAAGTAACTGCACTTCTCAGTCAGAAGGAATGAGCACTAATGGAAAACAGGATAGATAGGCTGACTTTCAGATACTAGAGTTCGTTCTTTACAAATAAAAAATTGGTTTCTTGTGTTGGAAGGTCAGTAGATATTGCTATGATCTTCTAATCTAGCCTGCATAATGCACGCTCTAAAAATTTACCCCGTAATTTAAACTACCGTGCTGCCCACTGTAATTGGGATATTTGGAAGAAATTGAAGGTAAGCACTGCAGTGACCGCTCTTCTTTCATTCTGCTGCTAGATTTTGTGTTTGATGCTGGAATACAACATCATCGATAATAATGACACACAACTCCAGATCATCTCTACCCTGGAAAGCACAGACGTGGGAAAGAGAATGTATGAACAGCTGTGTGACAGGCAGAGGGAGTTAAAAGAGCTGGTATGTCGCCCTGCATGCAGTATTGCCATAGCACATTGTGGTCTGTACTCTCCAGAAATGGAGGTACAAAAGAAAGACAAGCAGGGTGTGAAATTCCTGGTTAACAACAGGATGGGAGCAGTATTTGGAAGATTTTACTGTGAATATATATACTGTGGGATGTTTACTGATGTGTCTTATCCCATACTGTGTTTATGAATGATATTCAATAACCTGCTTAGAATCTATGTGAAAGAATAGAGGTGAAATCCCGCTGTCTTAAGATCTTACAAGTCAGCTTGTCAAATTCTGCCACCTTTTGACATATGAGTAGCAAATGGTTTTAGTGCTCGCCAGCATTTCTTAATGCTTTGACATTCACAGCATTTTACTGAGATGGTCTTTAGGTCTAGTTCTCGGAGGCTAGAGCCTATGAGAAAAAGATCTTTTCCTGATTTTAAAGTCAGGATCTTCAGATTGAAGATAGATCTGCTCTCATTAGCACTTTTTCACCTATGCAAATACACCCAGAGTCTTCCTCTTCCCTCTTTCACATTTATGTTTGTCTTCTTTAACCCCTGCTGCCAGCCTGAAAAGTATATGCTTTTTTTTTTTTTTTTTGAAGACAAATTATTTTGTCAGCGGTGCAGTCTCAACCCCTTTGCTATCTTAGCCCAGCATTTTAAGCCTGTTGCCTTTTAAAGTGAAAGTAACCAAGTAGTGGCAGGCTGCATCAGACACGATGCTGCCCCGTGGCACAGAGACCACCAGCTGCGGTTAGTGGATGTCCCCTGGGTGGCAACAGGCCTGCATCTGGCACTCAGAAAAAAATCTGTCCGTGCAGAAAAAAAACAGAGAAGAGGTGGAAGAAGGGCTGGCAGGGAGCTTTGTAACCGGAGCAGGATTTGCTTTAGCAAAGAGCTTGCTCTGCTTCGGTTGGTCTGAAATGTAGAATGGCAGCTTCTTTGACTAAAATACCTTTTCTCTTGCAGCAAAGAAAAGGTGGTCCCACAAGGTTAACACTGCCATCCAAGTCCACAGTAAGTTAATCATGTCGATAGAAAAACAAGCTTGGTCTTTCCATATTTAAACACTTGATTTATGTTTGCCATGTGGCACAGTGGTTTTGGTCAGTCAAGAGGGGAGCCATTCCGCTTGCTCTGTCAACACGACCGGAGTTTACACAAGCAAGGGCGTATTTTTGCTCTTGCGTTTGCGCAGCAGTTTCCAACACCAGTACAAGCATCAGACTGTCAGACTTATACTGGTGTGCGGATTTGGAATTTACAATGGGAACTAATGGTGGATTTGGGGACAGAGTACTGCATTAAAAAGCAGACTTCACAATGGCCGGTCCTGGATCTTAGACATGATAGTCTGAAAGAGACCCATCGTCGTTACAGTTCAGCCTGGTGTAAGCCCAGACTTAACTTCACTGAGGCCAGGTAACAGTCCTGGATGCAGTTTGGATCTAGAAGTTGCAGTGAAATCTTTGTTAAGTTAAAAGACCAAGCTTCAACGTTTGCTCTGACTGAAGCCTTTGTGTCTCATAAGGATACACATGCAAAGAAAATTTCTGTCCTACTGTCTGGATAAATTTTTTCCCAGAGTGTGTGAAGCAACACTGCCACAAGAGCCCAGCAGCTTGCCAAACAAACAGAAACTTCTCTGTGTGGTTCTCTGTTACTGTAAACAAGCAGCTTCATTGTGCAACTCTTGCTGGTTAACAGTATCGGTGACACCACTGCAGCGGATTGCAGGCTGAGTCGTCAATAATCTTGCTTATCCATCTGTTGTTTGCTTTCAGGATGCAGACCTGGCCCGCTTGCTAAGCTCGGGATCCTTTGGAAATTTGGAAAACCTCAGCCTGGCCTTTACCAATGTGACAAGTGCTTGTGCTGAGCACCTCATTAAACTGCCTTCACTCAAGCAGCTGAACCTGTGGTCAACTCAGGTAAGGGCTTTGCAGACTGAAACTCAGAGCACGAATCAGTGCTGACTAATTCTGAAATTTCACATTACATCAGCACAAGAAGAGTGTGTGAAGAGGCTGGCTTAGAGCAAGTTTGCCCTCATGCTGGTTTTACAGGGCCTTTCTATGGTATAGCTCATCTTGGAGGCTGGTTTTTCTTTTTTTTTTTCTTTTTGTTTGTTTTTGTTTTAATTATAAAAGGGTTGCTGCTACCTTGGGTGGAATGTTCCAGTTAGGTGTTGTTGATACTGTGTATTTTGCAGTACACGTGCTGCTCTTCATCTGAGAAGCGCTTACAACTTCACCCATCTAGGATGAAAAAAATGATGCTGTGCAGCTCATCTGGTCGAGCAAAAGAGAGAGTCTGTGCAGCGTAGGCAGTGAATTGCCCTGAATGCTGATCAACTAGAATTTCTTTAAAAACAACAGCAACAAAAATAAACTCAAATAATGAATAGAGGGGAAACTATAATGAGAACATGTTTATTTTATAAGCAGAAAGTTAACTGGACAAATTACTCAGCTGTTGATTGAAAGAGCTTTTAAAGTTAATTTTTTCTTTTGCATTTCCCTGCTGATTTTGGTCTCTGAGGTTCTCCACTGAATAGGTTTTCCCCATTTTCTGTTAGCACCTATTTGCAGTGCCCGCTGAAAATATGATTATCTTCAGTGCAACCACAAAAAGCAGTATTTTTTTTTTCCACTCAAATGTCATGCAAATATCTTGGTTTGTTTTCCTAACTGCTTTTGTATCCCAGAAATTTCCTCTTTTTGTGTGGGGAATGTGAAGTAGAATCTGATTGCTTGCTTGTTTTAAGACTGTCATGTATCTCCTCCAGATTTGTCCTAACAATGTAACTCTTGGGTTTGGAAACTTGGATGCTTCTTGCTCAAAATGAGTTTGATTTCATTGGATAAAGAGCCTGCTTTTTGTCCGATATTTTTTTTTTTTTTTTTTTAGTAAGTTAAAAAAAAGGGTTTAGATTCCATTTTATTTTGTGATATCCTGGTTTCCATTAATCTAGAGTTTAGAAACAGCAGAAATGAAGTGGGTCAATAGAACAATTACCAATCAATAGTACATTGTTCTTGAGACCAAAATAGCTAATTAATACCACTTGCATTATGCTTTTTTTTAATTTTGTGATGTGGTTGGGAACTGGCTGAGACTGCCATAACCATTTTGTATAGCCTGGGTGGGAGCTCTCTCATACAAAGTCCAGACTTCAAAGGCACCATTCTAATTAAATGATGGCCTGCGGTTAAGTGCGCACAAGTCACTTAATTTTTCTGTTCCCCGTCTGCAAAACGGGGATAAAACTATTTGCTTTCTCTCCTGTCATTTGAGATTGCAGTAAACAATCCGAGTGTGGCTTTGAGGGCTCGTCGGCAAACCTCATTGTAATGTGCCCCGTTTGCCCTGAGGTACTTGCACACGATGTTTGTGCCTTGTTTGCAAACAGCTCTGCTTGTGCCCCACAGTTCGGAGACGCAGGGTTGCGGCTTCTGTCTGAACACCTCACCATGCTGCAAGTGCTCAACCTGTGCGAGACTCCGGTCACGGACGCTGGGCTGCTGGCACTGAGCTGTAAGTGTCCCAAAGAAGCTACAGAGGAAAATTGTTGTGGGTTCGGCGGAATTCACGTGGGCTCGGACAGAAGATTGATTTCTTGGCTGCCACAGCGCTGCTTCTGCAGGGATTCGGGACGGGCCGTGGTTGTCTGTGGGTTTAGGCTTCCCCCCTCCCCGCCCGCTCAGGTGCAGGCAGGGGAAGCAGGACGGTGATCTGAGCCCAACGGTGCTGAGCCGCCTCCCGTGGGCTTTGTTGTTCCAGCCTGTGCTCTAGCTCTTGCCTCTGACTTCACTGACGGCACTTGTCTCCTCCTCACGTGGTGTCCTGTGGCCCTGGGACTTCCCAGCTTTTTTCGCACACCCTCCTGTGGGTGTCCTCTCTGGGTGGGGGTCTGACCTTTTGGCGCAGGAGGGGACGATTGCAAAGCCATGTAGCAACTTACCAGTGCGTTGAGCAACTGTGCGCAGCAGGTTTCATACCCTCTCTGGCATCTTTTGTTCCTTCTTTTTGGGGAGGTGAAACTCTCGCTATTCTTTATTTAAATAGGGCAAGGCAGAGCGGGGCCATCTGAGCAGCGTTCAGGATTCCCCCGTGCACCGAGAGCTGCTTGACATGCCAGAACGAGACCCTTTCCTACGTCCAACAGTGTATTATAAACCTCGCCTGTTGGGTTTAAGAGCCTCCTTTAACAGGCTTGATCCTACCCAGACGTGCCAGACAGGCCAGTAGTTATGGCTCATCTTAGGAAACTATTCTGCTAACTACTGGAGCCTAAAATGGAAGTGGGGGCAGGGAGGGGAGAGGGAGCACTGCTGGATCAGCGTGGCCCCTGCGTGCACCACGCAGAGCACTGAGAACGGGCACCGTTCAGAATAATGTGCAGGAAACTGATTATGAGAAGTTGCCTGAACTCCTTTGAAGTCAGCGGACTTAAGCATACGCTTAATGGCCCTTCCTAAATAGGGACTTTTTCCTGGATGAGGGCCCAAACAGCTGTTTATCCATTCCTACTTCTATATTTTACACTATTCAGCTTTTTCCTGAGAGCGCTGCACATAGTCATGTCTTGTTTATGCTTTGGCCTACTGTAAGCCTGGTATTTTAAGAAAAAGCAGCACGATCATAAATAATCTGTATGTTTTCTCTTTTAGCCATGAAGAGCCTGTGTAGTTTAAATATGAACAGCACCAAACTTTCAGCAGATACCTACGAAGATCTCAAGGTATTTCTGAATTGCATCCCCTAAAGATGAGTAGTAACTGGCGGAGGAGGACTTGCAGATTTAGCCAGCGCATGGTGCTAGTGCCTAGTACAGGGAGAATGGACTGTGTAGCGTGGAAGTCATCTAAGAGGGTGAAATGGGTTACTTTGGGGAGATAATGACCAAAAACAGCATTCTGAGGTTGCTGGCTTTGATGGACGCAGGAAACATTTATTATGTGGAGTGGATAAGTATGAGATGGAATCAGAAACTGATTCTTTTCACCAGTGCTGTTAACAGTCAAGGTTTTCATAAACAGATCATTTCCAATGAGGATAGACAGACAGGCAAAATCGAGTGCACGCCTCCAAAGCCACGTCCTGTGCTGTTACCAGGACCGCAGGTAACGTGGGTGAAGAGCATTGCGGAGCTTTGATTCAGAGGGCACAGGGAGAATTAAAAGCGTTGAGGGAAGTGCAAGTTTATCTTGACACCTCTGGGACAGGAACTGGGCTTGATACAGAAGCACCTGCACAAATGCCCAGTTCCTGAGTTTGACATTCAAGACATCTGGGGTTACCATGTGTGCTGTGAATTTACAACCACTTCAGCAAAACGGTGTAAAGAAGGAGAATGTAACTGTGGGAGGGGAACGGCCCCAGGTGGTTTCAGACAAAGGCAGCCTGAGATGCGTTGGCTTTCATGACCTCGTGTGGCCTTTTGTCTTCACTCTGGTGTTGCATGAGTCGCATGTCCCGCAGCCTTACCTTCTAAACCCAGGCGCAGAAACAAGATGAAACTCAACATCATGTTCTCTTGTGTGCTGATGCCTGAGGTTGTGCCAGGTTTAGTCAAAAAGGTCACAACCTCGGGTTGAGTTTCGAACTTGAGGCAAGTCCTGAAACTGCTCTGCTTTCAAAATTCACTGCGAACGTGGATCTTCGGTTCTGGCTGTGGAGCCAGGGCTCCCCCAGGGACTCTGTTGCAGTGCTGCTAGCATGGATTTTTCAAGATCAAGATTTCAAAACTTGTGTCACAATTGTATATGCAAAGAAGTCGTCCTTGGAATTAACAGCTGGCTTGCAGATGGGTTCACACAATGGAGCTTGTATCAGGCCCCAAGCGTTTACAGGCAATCAAGTTCAATGCTGTATTTGGGCCAGGGCTCTGAAATCAAGTCTATTGAAAGGCTCCCCCAGTCCTACCCCTGCTTCTGAGCCCCTTTGCCACTAACTCTCTACCCAAACTGGGATTTTCCTAACCGGTTCCCTGTGCTCTGGTATTGCGTTAACAGTCCTTCCCAGCAACGCCAGAAAGCGACTTGCCAGGGCAAACAGCAAAACTGGCTGTGAGCAAAGTCCCGATGATTGCAGAAAATTAAAAAAGCTGAGAAAACAGGCGTGCGTCACTTTTTCCCCTCTCACCTCTTTCATTGAAATTTATCTTAGTGGCCATTTTTTGAGAGCTCTGTGTGTGTTCGAAGGGAGGGTAATAGTTTCTTTCCCTGGGGCGCATGGTTGTAGGTCTGTTGAGAACAGCTCAGACATCAAAGAACGTATTTTTGATACAAATCTTTCCTTCTTCTCCCCTTGGTCTGCGAGAGTGTTTGGGGCACAAGCCAGTGATGACATTTCCTCTCTGCTCCATCCCCCACCCCACTAAACACGCTTGCACACACAGACACCCACATATGTACCAGGCAGGCTGAACCAGACAATAAATAAACACCCACTACTGAAGTCATTATTGCCTAACTGAAAAATTATTTGCTGGCAGTGTCTGTAGGATTATGACTAGCTCTTATCAAAATATGCGTGCACATAAATCAAGCAGTGAGGTAATAATGACTCTTAGAAACTTCCAACTCCTCAATTATGCCCTAGCCTAATTAAACGTGTTTATTTGTTTTGAGAGAATTAGCCGTACAATTATGGTCAGAGAGCATGGAAACGGGACCAACAAGTAGGCACAGTGCAAACAGCCGATTCCCATCTGCCTCGCGCAGGGTAATTCAGGAACAATATGTCCAACCGCGGTGGAGTTACGGAAAGGAGACCGCAGAGACACCAAAAGTCACTGAGGCGCTCTGGATTTTTGTAATGCATGGAGGGAAAAATCGAGCGATGGCTTCACACGCAGGCTGGGGAAGGAACGTATGGCTGGCTGCTGCGGTTTGAATCCGCCGCCTTCACTGCTGGAGTCTTGACAAACAAATTTTGCTAAGCGTTTGTATAAAAAAGTAAAGATTGGGGTCCGATCTGGACCTGAACGCTGCTGCATGGGCTGTACTAGAGCCACTAATTTTTGCTGCAGGTGTGACGTGGTTTTGTGTGTCGGTAAAAGCTCAGCATCTTGTTCCTTCCTTGCCACGTGAACACGTTGGCTGGCTGCTGGACCCGGCACTGGTCCTCCGCAGGGCTGAGGTCGTAGCGCATCTTGCTGCAGTTTGTGGCCGCTAGATCGATCTTCCCGGTTTGCTGACGGTACAGATCTGATGGGAACTTTCTCCCCGAGTCCTGAACACCTGACACTAATTCTGACCTTTTCTCACCCTCCCGCGCAGGCTAAACTCCCCAACCTGAAGGAAGTGGATGTCCGCTACACCGAAGCGTGGTGAACTGCCTCCGACGCTTCTCTTTTGCTTCTTACGAGAAGGAAAAGATTTTTAAAGCAAACAGAGAAAAACAAACCGGAAAATAACTTTTGGCTAATACCTGTAGAGCAGCGAGTCCTGAGACTTGATGGCAGGAGTCACGGTTGTGGGGTAGAGGAGTGGCGTTGTGTGTATCAAGGGGGAGGGATGGGGCAAGCCTGGACCCGGCTGGATTCTTTCAGCTTTGTGATTTCGGAATCAACATAATTTAAATCGAAAAGGAGGAGGAAAAAAAAAAAAAAAAAAAAAAAGAAAGAAAGAAAAAGAAAGGACTTTGTAGCAGCAAGAGGATTATAAAGAGGAAAAAAAACACCTTTGTGGATTTTATTTGCCTTTGTGTTTTATGCCGTGTGGAGGAAAAAAAAAAAAAATCATTTGTCATTATTTACCTGGGTTTTCTTGGCTGGCACCCATCCAGTCAGAACTCCTCTTTCACCAGTTTTGCTTCAGAAAATCAAACTTACGAAAATCTCAAGAGAAGAAAACCAAAACCAATATGATTTTCACCTCCCTCCATGTCCTTGCAGTTGTTATGCAAAGTAATTTTGTTGTACATAAGATTTACATAATGCACCTATTTAAGAAAATGGTTCACAAATAACAGGTCTGGGACCTGTGTTTTATTTATGAATTGTTAATTCTTTTACCCTTTTTTTGCGTATAGTACTGTATAAACTAGTTTGCTGTCTTGTTGTTATTATTATTTTTTTTTTAAAGGAATTGTCCTCTTTGAAGAATTGCCTTTTAGTAATGCATACTGTATTATACTCCCTCTCTGTCACAACATTCATCGCGTTGTCTTTTTGATTTCAAAATGCCTCAGATGTTATCAAATAGGAAGGAAAATACCTATCAAGGGGGGTATGGTTGTTGGGGGAGGGGGTGCAGGGCTTAATAAAAGTCACATTTCCTTCCGAAGTCTGAAAACTTTCTTTAGTCTTTTCAACCACGTCAGGTTTAAACACGGGAGCTGGGGGAAAGGCATCCTTTATTTTGGCAATGGGGTATTCGCAAAACACTGTAGATTTTACAAGTTGCCTCGGTTGTTTTCTGTTTACGTCCGATATTTCAAAAAGAGGAAAAAAAAAAAAAAAAAAAAGCTCTCCATTTTGTGCATCAGCTTTTTCTATCGCCCCCCCCGCCCTCCCCCCCCTCCCCCTACCTGTTCTGTGCACGCATTGTTCTGCATGTTCCTCTGGGGAGACTGAAAAAAATCGCGGTGTTGCTGATCCGATAGCTCTGACCTGTCTGTAAATGTGACTGCTACATTTTTCAAATTCCACAATTGCTTAGAAGATGATTTTTTAAAAATTGTGGTTTCTTTTATAACTACGCTGTTGACTTTTACTTTTTTTTTTTTTTCAGAATGAGCCTTCATTGTACAGAGCTGCTTATTTAAAAAAAAAACAACAACAAAAAAAAACAAAAATAAGTTTTTCTTCTGTTTAACACCTTTATTTTATTCTTCAGCACCTCAAGGTTTCACATACAGCCAATGTAATTTTTTATATATAAATATATATATTTAATCTTATTCAATGGAAGCCAAGCTTTTGGTTGTGTTTTTTGTTTGTTTGTTTGTTTCTGTTTTTTTTAAACTTTGTTGCTGTGTAGACAACCCCTACCCAAATCATGGGGTGGTTTTTTTTCTGGGTTTTTTTTTTCTTTTTTTTTCTTTTTTTTTTTTTTTTAAAATAAATGAAACAGAAATTGAGTCTTAACTCACATGGTGTGCCAGGTTTCCCCCCCCCCTTCAAATCCCAAACTGTATGAGGATGCAGTATGGGAAGAAAGAAAATGAGAAAAAAAAAAAAAGAAGAAAAATTATGCCAACATTTTCCTTAGCACTGTTGCTTTTACCAATGGTTTACTACTACTGTTCTGTAGCTGTGTACAAAGAGATGTGAAATAATTTCAGGCAAAAATAAACTGTAAGTGAATATCTTTTAGCTGCGTGCTTTGTGTTTCCTTTGAAGGAAGCTTTTGCTGGCCCGATGATGTGAGGATGGTGTGGGAGGCGCAGAGGCCGGAGCTGGAGGACGATGGCTTTCTGAGGACGGTGTCCCCAAGAGCCACGGTGTCCCCAAGAGCCGCCCTCTCGCCGCTCGCTCGGTGCTGCTGCTCTGCTCCCCACACGCGTGCCTCAGCGCCGCCCCGTTCCCCGTTTGCAAACCGGGGGGACCAGCAGGCAGCCGCCTGGGTGCCTTCCACCAGTCACCAGGTTTTGAGGCACCGTCACCTCAAGGGGACGAGGAGGAGGAGGACAGCTGCATCTCTGCGCGTCTGGTTCTTGCATCCCTCCCCGAGACCATTTATCTGCACCGTTCCTAATCCGGCACGGGCTCAAGGAGTTCTTTGCACTGGCCATCAAAAGAGTTGCATTGGTGGGTTTTTTTTTTGTGCCGGTTGCCTGAAGTAGGCAGTGCTGGGAACACTGGGGCATTTCCAGACTGGAGAGGGGGGCTCCTGTATCTTCAGGTGCGTTTCAGGGCAGCGTCCAAAGGGAAGGATCTGCTGCGTTTGCGTCCCGCTCGCTGTCCCTGATGAAGCCTGCCGCTGGGTGGGCTGCATGCCAGCGGATAAAATCCAGCTGGAACTTCGCAACTCTGCGTCGATCCTCTAGGCAATTGCTAAACTTCTTGAGCTTTTAAACAAATGGGCCCCGCTTGAAACCAATTCCTGCAGCTGTTCCGAGAGCCACCTTCATCATGTATGTTACCTAGCTCCTGTGCTCTCATTTTTATCTGTGTTTCTGTCCTATTCCACGAAACTTTAGGAGATGGGATGACACAAGCGTTCGTACGGTGTTTCCAGCCAAGGTAAGACGTGCTCACAGGACGGCCCTTGATAACGAGAATAAACCGTGCCGTTATTTTTCCCCCCAGTGCAACGCAGCAGCTGTAGCTGCGGCTGTCAGGCTTTTCAAGTCTTTTCCCCTTGAGCAGTTACTGCTGTGCTTGGGCTGTCCTCCCCTGGCCGCGGCAGGGACTTCACAAAGCCTCTCTGGCCCCTGAAGAGCCAGAAATATTCCCGTGATGCTGCATGAGGGAGTGAGAAATTGCCCAGGGAAGGAGAGCTTTGGGCCTGGCTGGGATCAGGTAGAACATCTCTGCCTCCCGCGGGGGATGACCCCCGGCAGCCTGCCGCGGCGGGTGGGCTCGGCAGCGGTGGAAGAAGCTCGGACATCCACGGCGTGTTGGTCTCATCCTCACGCCACGTGGGTGGCGGGGAGCGAGCGGGGAAGAGGCGTGGGGACACCCCCCTTCAGCCTGCGGATCGCCCCGTTGGGCTTCGTGCCCTCTCCCGGCCCAGCAAACGCTCGTCCCTGTGGTGGCAGCCACAAAACAGGAGCGAGCTCGAAGGCGATGGCCGTGCTGTTAAATAAACGGGGACTTGTGGGCTGTGTCACCTCGCGGGGGCCACCTCGGTGCCAGGGCGGGTGGCCTTGGCCTCCAGCCTGCAGCAGCTACGAGCCGGCGTGGTTAGCGTCCCCAGGGCTCGGGTCGCACCGGGGGCTCTCCCGTGGGTCGCAGGAGGGGAGGATTGGACGGGGCGTGGGAAGAGCTGCCGAGCTTGTGCCCAGAAAGGGTTCTCTGAGGCTTTTTCTACTGCAGCGCTGGGGCTCGTGGAGGTCCGTGGTGGTTTCACCTGGGTAACGGTGCCTTCTGCCTGCCTTCCAGCTGCTGCCTGACGATCCCAGCCGTGCGGGAGCTGCCGGACTGCCTCGGGGAGGTTACTGCAGCCCCGTCTTCCCGGGGACTGTGAATACCGGGGCTGTCCAACCTGCAGCTTTCGGCTTTCAACCCAAACCAGCGCCAGAGCTTTGGTACAAGCCTGAAGAGCACAAAGCCGCGGCGGTGCCTTGGTTCAGGAGCGATTTTCTCACGTCCTTGTTAAAACCCTGCGGTTGTCCTGCCTTCCTACCGCTGCCTCCACTGCTCACGGCTACGTTGTGAGTTTCAGAAGACCAAACACAGAGTGAATCTCATAAAGTGCCCGTTGCCTCCGCTTTCCTGGCTGGGTAGGTGCAGCTTGTATGTTACTCAGAGAGTAAAATACATGCCTAAAATCCTGACAATTAGGTGTGGATTTTCTCGGAGAGGAGTGCTGAAACAGCTGCTGACCTGAAGTGTTGTCTGGTTGTATTCTTACCAGGTAAGAGCTTGGTACGTTATCTTCATGGGGTCCTTTCACACCAGGTGGAGCCCGGGTTATCTGCAAGCCCCATCCGTGAGGACCTGAGGCTCCGTGAGGACCTGAGGCTCCGTGCCTAACGCTGGTCCTGGGACCTCACGGGGGAGGTGTGGTGGGTGGTGGCACCAGGGCGGGCGTGGGGCACCTGGGCTGCCCTCAGGACAGGTCTGCAGGTTGCTCAGTGCCCTCTCGAGGTCTGTGGGTATCACGACCTGAGAGATGGCTGCGTGTCCCCAGCGTGGGCAAGCCTTGTCAACGGGCTTTGAGCAGGCCTTGTCCCTGTGTCAGGGCCACCACTGCCAAGCAGGGAGAGGCTCCATGTCTGAGCCTCAGCGCTGAGAACAAAAAGATATTCTTCACTCATGCTTCCCAGAGAGCATCAAGCCTCTATTCAGGTAAAGTCCTCTTGGAAATACAGCGGGAAGGTCCAAAGACCTTGCTGGCAGATTGGTTTAAGGCCTGGACGCCGGGTAGCCATCCCTAAATGCAGTAGAGGTAGGCAAGAGCGAGGATGGGCTCAAAAGCGAAGGGTGGATGCCAGCGCCACCCAAGACTGCTGTCCTCTGGACAACAGCAGGAGCTGGGGCTCTCTCCATCTTCAGGATTTCCACTCCCCTGATGTCTGGGAGCAGGAGTAACCTCCCGTCTCATGTGTATGAGGATTTCTAATCTGGAACAGAGCTCCTTGAGACTTTCTACGTGTCTATAAGCAATCAGAGCAGAGTGCTACCATCATTCCCACGCTGAAGGCAACGCTGACCTCTCCCAGCCTCTGTAAAGCCAACCAGCTGTACCCATTAGAACACATCAGTCAACTATATTGCTGTGTTTTGAATTTTTAATTATATTTTCCAACTAAATAGAGTACACGTATCTCAAAATGCTTGTTTTAAGCAGATGTTACCATGCAGGGTTTTTTCCATTCTCTTTTCTATTGACTGGGGCAAATCTTAAGTAAATATTTGAGTTGAGCCATTTTTTATTAATAACAGAACTTGGAATATCCTTTTTGCCAGTGATATTAAACACATAGGTATTTGTCCTGCTAGCCTGGTACCTGCTTTTTTTATTATTTTTTTTTAGGCAATCTCACTTTTACGTTTTTCACTAACCAGCTCAACAAGTACTGTAATTTATTTGTAATTTTAAATTGGGCCCTATCAGCTTTTAAATATATGCATACACTAACCTCACAGAAGTCCGCTGGTCGTGAATGAACCTTGTTGGCACAGCCCTGCCGATGCCAATACGTGTCCTTTTCCTGCCGATCTCTACAAAGGCCTGTGTATCAGAACGTAGCTCCCAGCTCGTGTTCGGTTCATTACTAGCATTGAATTGGTCTCAACACCTAAATTAACCAGTTTGCTTCACAGATCTGGCAGTTGATATAGTAACCCGTTTCTTGTTAATGTTTGTTCCAGCTGGGATATGATATCAAACATTAATCCTTAAATTTTGCTGCAGCATACATTTGAAGTTGAATCGTTTGCAGCAGGTAACAGAGATACCGTTAAACCTCAGTCTCTCCCACCCAGAATCTCCTGGGTTTGCCTGTACCTCTACTACAGAGTCAGTGCCTTTGTATTAAACTACATGCAGTTCTTTTAAAAAGAAACGTTTGCTTTGAATACGGGGTCAGAGACCTGCTGACTGTCTCACTTTTATTAAAGTGTTGCTAGTGTCTTTGGTATGCGGTATACCTAGTTATATTTAAAATATAGAAACCTTGGCTTAGGGATACTTTTCTTTCCATATTTTACCAATTATGATGACATTAAGGATAACTAATGTTACTGACTCATTTGCCAGGTGCTTTGAGATCTTGCAGTTAGGTTTCGTAATTTACTGCTGCGCTGAGAGGCAGGGTTGTGAACCTTGAAGGCTCCAGAAACACATTTATCAGGAATGCTTTGAATTTCATTTTAAGTATCAGGACGTTAAAAAGATGCAAGTTTTCGTTGATTGTTGCTTGTAAAGGAGAAAAAGTACCGTCGACTAGGATTTTCTGTTCTCTGATCCTATTTTACCAGCCATCTCCCTTCCACGTGGTGCTTTCTCCAGCCGTGATGGATGGGATGAGGAGTGGCGGGGCTGGGTGAGCATCCCCACGCCTGCATGCCCGGTGCTGGGCAGGTGAGGCCCATGTAGATCTCCTTCCCAGTAAGGAAAAGAGCAGGTCCCCCCCCTGCACGATGGGCTAGTGTGGGAGCAGGATTTGTCCAGTGTACCAAAAAAAAAAAAAAAAAAGCAGAAAAAAAAGCAGACCTTTATAAAAATCCCAGCTACAGCTAAAACAACAGTTCCCCATGACTCAGGGAGAAGGGCTGTGTGTGAGGAAAAGCCAGGCTCAGCTGTAACCTTACTCCTGCCCTGTCCATGAGGTGAAATGCTTGTTTTAACATCGCAGTGAACTGGGTAACGTGTAGAATATTTTTGGCTGGAACAGCCTGACCCAGACTTCTGCAATGGCCCACGATTAACAGCAGTAGTCCTGATACGTGGAAGTTAAAGGAGGCTCCAGGGGAACCGAGGATCTGTCTGACGGGATCACACCCATCCCTGGGACTGGGGCTGGCAGAGGGCTGAGCCTTCTTGCTTGAGTCTGGTGAGGAAGCCAGGTCCCACTCCCTTGCAAATTTTTTCTTCAAAAAACCCGTGCTGGCTGTCATTTGAAGAGGGATTTTTGGTTTAGTGCAGGGGGGACACTGTGCTGGTGCAGGCATGGAACTCGGCCGAGTGCCAAGGGCAGAGCTCAGCCTCCACCGCCCAGCCGGAGCCGCGAGCAGCCATCAGATGCTCACACCAGGCATTGCATCCCTGGCGGAGACATCGGATTCCCACCTTGGTGGATCCATCTGATTCCTGCTGATGGGAAGTGAGCGGCAGCAGCTCCGCTGTAGCATGTTGTGCTCCTGCATGGCAAGAGCCCCAGATGCCATCCAGGCAGGTCTGCCAGCGTGAGGCATCTCCTCGGGTATGAAGCCTCTCCCCAGGTCACTTCCTTCATGTTTCGGGAGCTTCCGCACCAACTTCCCTGGAAATACCATCAGTTTACGAGGACAGGGGAAACAGGTCAGTGGGCACAGGGCAGAAATACAGCCCCATCCCACTGCTGCCAGTGGTGGGGCTCCCCACCACCCCCACATGATGCCAGGAGGGGGCTGGGGCTGGCGGACATCCGCGGGTGCTGATGCAGGCCCTGGCGGCAGGGTCACCTCCTGAGAGAAATGAAGAAATAAATTTAAAAATTCCTAAACCAAGGGGGAAAAAGGAAAAAAAAAAAAAAAAAAAAAAAAAAAGAGAAAGAAAAAAAGTTGCACTTGAGGTTAACACTGCTGCAGAGCTGATGACATCAATGTTGCCATGGCGACAAAATCTTCACTTAGGTATGGTGAGCGCCCTGAGCTTGCGGCTGCCAAGGAAACCCGCCCGAGCTCCGGCACACAGCCACCACTGCAGCCCTGGGGCCTTCCTCCTCCTCCTCCTCCTCCTCCTCCTTCTTTTCCTCCTCACTCTGTCCCCCTGCCCAGGGGCTCTGGGCTGCGCCCTGCTCCCCATCCCTTATGGAAGTTAGTTAGTGAATTCTTCCAATTTTTGTCCCCACTGCATTCCCAGCAGCTCCAGCGTGTCCCAGGGATGACGAGGGCGAGCTGCCATCCGCAGGGACGTGGGGACGTGGCTGCTCTGCCACCGGCCATTGCTGGCACCACGAGTCACCTCCCATCTACTGCTGGACTCCGGTGTCTTCATGGAGCCCCAAACCAAGCTGTTGGCCTCCACCTGCTCAGAGTAAAGTTACTGTGGTTTTGGGGGCCTGGTGTGGGTCAGCACGGGGTTCATGGGCTGCGGGGAGCCTGGCCGGGAGTGGCCCCGGGGCAGCGAGCGGCTGGGGGGGCGACCCGTGGAGGAGCACACAGGTGGGACATTCAGGTCCCTCCAGGGCTTGAAATGGAGCACAAAGCAACCTGCCTGCAGCCATTTCCTAGCTGGGGGGCTGTGCCACCGCAGCACAGGCTGCGTCTGCGGATTTTTTTCCCTGTGATTCAGGTTAAAAGCCTGTGAGTGCCCTCGGCGCCAGGGACCACCCCCCAGGGAGCATTAGGGGAATTCATGAGACGAAGCAACAGTGTTTATCACCCCCCTGCCATCTTTCCTCTCCCGTCTTCATCAGTATCGATGAGAAACTCCTCGTAAAGTTTGGTTATTGCCTTGAAATCCACCGATTTCAGACAAGAGCAGTCATTAGCCACCAGAGTGGATCCACGGGCTAACGAGCAGCGATTGAAGTGAAGGAAGAATGCTTGGCGAGAGGTTTTGGTCTGAACAAAGCCCTGATTTCGGTGCTACGCTCAGCTGAAGCCAAGCCATAGCCTGGCCAAGTGTGAGTGTCCTGACCAGTGCTCCCGCAGTAGCTTTGACAGCCCAAAAGGATCCCAAAGGCCTCCCCAGCATCACGGAAGGTCATCTGGTAGCTGCTGGCTGGGGGGTCTGTCCTGCCATGAATTCACCTCCAGTGCAAAAATATAATTCAAATCCCACGATAGCTGATGGGAAAGGTTCTTTTTTTAGCGTATTTTAAGTCAGGCCTGAGTGGTTATTGAGCAGTCTGGGGATTTTTGTTTGGTTTTGGTTTTTTTAAATGGATATTGCATACAGGCTTAAAGGCTCCAGTGATTTATTGTGGCAAATGATGCCACCACATCACTTCAAATGCGGCAGCCCCAGCCCTGTGTGGCCCCAGCGCAGACCCTCCGGTTGCCCATGTGTGCTCTGAGGTACTGCTCTTGCTTTTATTTTAGAACTTGAGGATTTGGATCTTGGTCAAGCTGTTGTTGTTCCAGAATAAAAAAAAATGTGAAAAGAAAACCCAATCTGTCTAAAAGAGAAACAGCTGCTGGCATGTGAGACACTGCTGGCTTTCAGGCTTCAGGGTCTGCGATTAACCAGGCTCCGAGTCGCGCCACTGCCCGAGAGCATGGCCGAGTTGATCCAGTTGCTGGAAAGGAGAGGGAAGGGAAGGAGAATCTCAGCAGCAGCATGGCACGGCAGAGCTGCCAAGACCCGCGTGGCACGTGGGAGCCAGCCTGCCACCGGCAGGGAGCCCCCACCCCGGGCACGCTGCAGGGCCGGTGCCTGAAGGTGAGCATCGCCTCGTGCCAGTATTATTTATTTTTTTTGGGGGGGAAAGGCACAATTTACCAGGAGGCAGAACCACAGTTCAAGGAAAGCCCAACCTGCTACCTTTACATAAAAATCCAACAGTTTTGCCGTAAAATTACCATTTTATTATACAGCTGTGGTAGGAGCAGAGGCGATTAACTAATAGCAAATCTCTGGAGAAAACAAAGGAATGTGTTAGGCCTGAATTTTTGAGCCTCATCACGAAATTATTTATATTCGTTCAGAATAATTACAAATTTTACACAGTACCAGATCTCCACTACCCGATTTCTGGTGACAAGAGAGGAGTGTAGTCAAGGGGAAGTGACTCATGGCTGCCTGTGGTTGAAATTAATGAGATATTTATCTGGAAACATTCCTGTCAGCGGCTTTGCTTTGTACTCTGAGTTGGGACAATAGCATGGAAACCATCGCTGAGGACAGCGGTGCCCTCGCTGTGGTGGTTGCAGGGACTTGAAGGATCAGCTCTGCTAATCGTAGGATCAGGTGAGGGATGGATTTTAAAGCCAAAAAAAGCCCATTCTGAATGTTCAGGCCAACTTGCTGCAGAACACAGCCCAGTTTGCTCCCTAATTCCCACGATAACCCCACAAGCAGTATTCACTGGCGAGAGGAGGGAGAAAGGACGTGACGAGGAAAACCAGCATTCAGCTGTGGCACCTTGGGATGCGGCTTACTTTTTGTACTTAATTCTTTTGTTTGCACATGCCACAGAAAGCCCTCTCACATCCTGCATTATCTTTTCTGGGAGCAAGGGCTCTTACAGGAGAGCCTGGCTTTAAATATACACGGAAGAGAAATCCTTCTGCTGCCTGCTCCTGGAGTGACCCAGCCTGTCACCTTCCCAGAGAGAAACAGCAGCGACTGTGTGAGCAGAAGGCTGTGTTTTCTGAACCGCCTCAAAGCCCTTCCCTGCCAGCCAGATTATTGATCAAGGGGAAACGTCGGCATTTCAGAAGCTTCCCCAAAAAGGCACGGAGCCTGCTCAGCTCCCGTGCGTCACTGGGGCTGTTTTTATCTGTGGATTTTCCAGCGTGTTTAGCAGAGCTGGGTTGTCCAGGAGGGACCCTGGCAGAATCTCCCCACTGAGTGACTCACGCTCGCACATCATGGGAATACGGGCTGGCTTCAACATACTGCACTTTTCAACTCTGATTCATGCCACCCCAGGAGAGTAAATAAGGCAACTCCACACACATCTCAGCTGTGACGAGTTGCCTTCACACTGAAAAGGTGTCGGGGCAAGTGACACTGCCAGTGAATAGTGTCACCTATAACTTAGCCAGCAATTTCCTAAATAGGGCAAAATGTCTCCTTGCACGTATGCCCTGAGTCTCGTCGCAGCGCAGGGTACCTGCCGTCCTGCACGTTGCAGGGCATCTTTACTAAACCAAAGGCACTGGGCTAATTTCAGTGAGCTTTGTAGCAGGTTTGCTGAAGCCTGGGGACATTCATTAGCAATCTGGGGTTGTCACTTTTCAGGCAGACCATGCCTCCACAGATTGCTTCAGAAGGGTGACTCAAAAAAAGCAAAGAGCCTCATTAATCTGGATGATTCCCAAAAGCAGCGTAAGCCAGGTCACTGCTACAGAAGGTGTTACTTGATACTGATGTGTTTAGCACCACAGAGACAAAAATCAGGAGCAGGTTTTTTTTTTTTTTTTTTTTTTTTTTTTTTTTTTTTTTTTTTACCAGGATCTAAACAAATTACATATCAGAAATCAGTTGTTTGGGGAAAATCTCCAGCTGTCATTGCTGTCACCTGAATGATGGTGAGTCATCAAATTACATCCTTGGGTCGGGGAAAAGAGTGGCTGGATAACTAGATGTCTTGTTGCCTGTTAAGCCAGTGAAACAATTCACCTAAAAAGCCTGGTGTACGGGTTAGATGATTTCTTCAATACAATTTCACTCCAATTCTGGCTTGCAGCCTTGGCCAAGAAAGCCCAAGGAAAGCACCCAGGCGCTCCTTACAGCTGGTGCCCACCTCCGATTGCAGGCAGGAGCAGTGGGCAGCCCTGCCCAGGGTTCGCTCTCGCAGCTCCCGTTAGCACATGACACTAAAACCCCAGTGACTCAGCAGGAATATCTCTGCAGAAATCAAAAGAAGGAAGCCTTAGACATTTCCTGATAGCAGATTGTGAATTTGTGCTTCTTGTTATAGCTTGATCTGTCATTAAGAAGACCGTGTAGGCATTGGTCTGTTCCCAGAGGAAGCTGGATTATGGGTGATTTTTCTCATTGCGGGTTGCTGATGAGAGAGTTGAATGTGCTCTTACACGACTTGGCTGAACAGGGGGGCAAAAGCTATTGAACAATCATTCAATGAATTGGGTGCTTAATTCCCGGTGAATACCAGCTCCTCTGGTTCTTTGCTCCCTTGGGCTTTGATAAAAATCTCAGTCTTATCCTCAAACCTGCAAAAGAGAAATAGCCATGGCAGCGTAGTTAGCGCGTGCTATGCCATCTCTTCTGTTGCTGTAATGTTGTCTTTCTTTCAAAATAAAGAAAGACACCCCCCCCTCATTTGATTACATGTTCTGTTCTTTCCTTCAGGCCTGTCAACATGAAGCACAGAGATTGCCTAATCTGTTCTTGTTATTGGATTATGTGACTATGGTACGCGGCTCTGGCTTCTGTCCATAACCCGTCACAACCGGCACCGTGTTTCTGCCCAGCCTCCGAGCACTTCAAACACGGGCGGGTAAGGGAAGCGTGTCCTCCCCGCCGTGCCTACCGGGTGCCATGAGTGGCCAGCAAGCACCGGAGCCAGGACGTGTCCAGGACCCAGCCGAGAGCCTGGCGAGCAAAGTGCCGGGTCCCCAGCACCCAGGCCTGTGGCCCCAGGGGGACTTCAGCCAAGCCCCTGAGGCGGAGGCGGGTGGAAGCGTTGGGTGCCCACACCCTCCTCGGCATGCCTGCTGCCCCGCGCAAGCTGGGATTTGTGCGCTGGCACCCTCGCAGCGCTCCCAGTAACCCTCCAGCCCCGGGCTGCGGGATGAGCCAGGCTACGCGGCGCTGGGGCCCTCCGTGGGATGCCGGCAGCTCCTGGTGGGAGCCGAGCTCCAGACCTTGCAGGAGTGCTCCGCTGGCCAGCCGCTGTCTGCTGCCGTCAGGCACAGCTGCAGCCTGCCTGGCTGTGGGGACAGCGTCTTAATCCCACTGCTTCAAAAAAAGAACCAAAAATTCCTTCTCCTGCTGAAGTGCTGTTCAGGGAAGGACAGAGAAGCCCAGCGGTATGGCTCAACGAGGGATGAGGGTTGAGCTTCAGTGATGTTATATCAGATGAATTTATCCTCTCAGCCTTGGTCAAACTGTCTGCATACCTGGTCCCTAAATCATTGTCTGCATTATCTTGTTATTTTTTCTGTCTGCCTCACAGAGCTGTTAAAGTCCTGGGCTTAAGAACAAAAAATGCCTCTCCAAGCCAGAGTCAGTGCCCTCTCCTGTTGACTGTTTCCCCACGTGCATCCCTCAGCAGCATAGCTGTGTATGCCAGAGAAGGAAATAAGGAGGAAAACTTGGTCCCCACTGGCTTAAGCCTTGAGACACAAGGTACTGTTCTTCCTCTGCCACTTGCAAGGAAATGGCTTGCCACCAAGGTGGCAAACAGCTGAAAAGTAAGATCTGCATATTGTTGGTATATGCTCTTGGAATGGTCCCTAGCAGTGGGATGGAGGTGTGACAGGGGGCTTAGAAAGAGACGTGTGGATCAAGAGCTCTGCACAAGCACTTCAGTCCTTCTCAGTTTTCGTTAGGTGGACATCTGCAGAGGCCCAGGGTGATGTGTTTTCCCGTTTGCCTGTATCTAAGCAGCTTTGCCTTGGAGGTAACACGGACCTTGTGGGGCTCCTGCACTGAGGCTGACTGCTTCCAGCCCTGGGATCATAACACATACGTGGGAGAGATTTGAAAAAGGAAGGATTTCAACTGGAGTTTGGTGCTTGTGTTTCTTAGGCACATCCCCACCTAAATTCACCGGCTGCTGAAGGGCGCAGTGCCTGTTTTCTTCTGCTTTCATTTCAGTTCACTTGCTTCATTCCAGCCCCGTCACAGCGGTTCTTGGGCCCAGCCCAGCACTTAGCAGCAGTAGCACAGGAATTGATTTCAGCAGGAGCAGACAATCCCCTAAATTATTAATGTCGATAATGGACAAACCACAGGACACAAGCAAAAATATACAGATGAAAGAGCTGAAGAAGTGAGAGGGTGGCAGCTGGAACCATCAGGGTGATGAGAGAGAACTGGGATAGAGAGAGATGTCCCAGGTGGCTGGGGCCAAGACGGAGCACAAGCAAAGAAGGTTTTGTGCTAATCCAAAAGCACAGAAGTGCACCTCTTGGTGACATTCCTAAATGCTGTGGGTACATTTGCTGTGTCCTGTCAGGGCTTTATAACCAGCAACAAGCAGCTCACATGCAGAAAGTCCCACATGGCAAAAGACGTGTGCCCCGTGCCGGTATTAAAAACCTGCTGGGGGGCCAGGGGGGCAGGGGACATCACTGTGTTGTCCCCATCCCCTGTGTGAAGGTGGCCTTTGAGGTTGCCCCGTCTGTACGACACTGGGTGGCTCCTTGGCAGCCCGCCTGGCACGTCCTAGTTGTGTTTCTCAGAACCCCTCCGTGTTTTCAGCTGATTTGCTTTGACATCAGCAGCCGGCAAGAAGTTCTCTGTGTCGGGGTGCGTGGGAGTGCTATGTGACACCTTAATCATGCTAAACAGGAACACACATTCAGATTTCCTCAGCGTTTCAAAGAAATGTGATTTCCTTTGTGCTGCAAAGAAAGAGTCGATTTGATTGCGACTCTCTGTGGAGATCAGCTCCGGTGCCTGTGAATTAGGGTGCCAGGATCTCATTCTGGGAAAAAAAGGGAGATAAAACATACCAGGCTTTCGTGCTGCAACTGTCAGGGTTAGGTTTCTTGCTGGTAACTGGGGATTGTTTTGAGAAGAGCTGTTTAATTTAATTGGCCAAGGTATCAAGAAATCAGATTCTGTTCAAAAATAAAAATAAAAATAAAAATCTGTATAGAGTCAAAGCATCAGCAAATACTGTACTAAATCCCAACTTCCCAAACAGTTGTTAATCATTTAGCAAAGACTTCAGAAATGGATTCAAAGTCCAAAAGAGTGGTTCACTGGTTAGTGTATTTCTCCTCCCTGTATGATTGACAAACATTTCATATCTCAGTGAAAACTCAGCTAGCCATGGTTCAGTGTAGATTTAGCTGAGCATTTGCTGGCCCAGGTGAGACAAAATAATGACAGGCAAGAGTCATGAGAGACCTTCTAGCACAGGGCCAGGCAGAGAGCGATACGTGCCATAGGGTGGGATTTTATAGCTGGTTTGATATGTGATATGTGGCAAGGCCATTGGAAAAGCTGGATTTGCCAGTGTGCTCGTCCTTCTGACAGCCTTACTCCCTCGGCATGGCTCATCCAGAGGCACAGGACTGCTTGGATGCTCAGCATGAAAGTGCCTTTCATTTTTTACGTGATTTATGAGATAACCTTAAAAACTCTGCGTTTGGTAAATTACTGTGCATAGTAATAAGAAAAGCTCCTGTTGGACCCGATAAATGAATTTGAATGATGATGCTCAGTTTAGAAAATGGCTGTGTTCCTGCTAGATGTGTGCCCAAAACACAGGTCTGAAATGAGGTATTGTCCCGTAACCGCTGTCACGGGGCAGTAAGGCTTTCCATGGGGTTCACCAGGCATGTGATAATTGTTGCTGCCCAACAGTTTTAGTTTTCAGCACTGAATTAACTGTTGCCTAACCCTATTCACATAGCGTGCAAAAAAAGTAGGTCACTCAAGACAGCAGGTATTGCTCAGCTTGGAAATCCACTTTGGCACGTTCACAGTTCAGCAGCTCCTCTGGAGGAAGGGTTACATCCATCGCTACCAGGCTCCTACCCCAGCTGCCTCTTCAGAAGAGCAGCGACCTGCATTCCTCTTTCTCCCCAGTGCAGCGTGAGGGTGCTTTTCCTTTGACAAGTGAACTGCTCCAAGACAGGGAATGTCCCCTTCCCTCTTGAGTTCCAACGATCTTCCTGTTTTAATTGGGAACTAACGATAAGCTCGCCTCGGTCTCATGGGAAACGATGTCTCTGCTGCAAGAGGAAGCTGAACAGAGGATGCATTTCTCCCCTTGTGCCTTGGTCTGCTGTTACTCTGCGATGCTGCAAAAGCCAGGTGCTGCTCTAGAGCAGGATAAGCCCTGCTCCCTGCAGCTGCCAAGGGCCACCGGGCTGCACGGTGGTGTCCAGGGCCCAGGGACAACAGGGTAGTCCCCATGAGGATGGCCCAGGAGCTGGCTGCTGGTAGAGGAGAGCAGCACTGCCCTGGAAAGCAGGATGGTACGGACCAGCACAAGCAGGGTGGGCTTCTCCTGGGAGCCTCTTAAGAGGAGTTCAGCGTTAGATTGACAGTGTTGGATGTTTGTCCACCACGAGCTGCTCTTTCCCACGGTGCTCAGGCACTCTCCTTTGCCTTGCTCAGGGGATTAAGGCAGCTTGCGTGATCAGTTCTTGGCACCCAACCTACCTAATATTTTGTGCTCTGAATCCTGCCTGCTGGGCTGGGGTTAATTAGCCTGGTCATCTGCAGGAAAGCAGACCCAGGCAGGAGTTTTCCACAGCTCCCTCGCAGCTATGTTGCCACACAGCCCTACCCCAAGCGGGCTTTCTGTCGCCTCCCGCTCTTGCCTTGTTTAAGCTCCCCAAGCTGCGTGCCCGGCTGCTGGCCGGTGTGGCAGGAGGCAGCCCTGTGGTGGCACGTTTCAGCGCGATGCAAACGGCAAAGGGCTTCGCTCCCTCAGCTCAAACACATCTACTCGCATCTTTATATGGATTGAAGAGCAGCGCTGGCACCAGGCCAGCATCCATCACTGCTCCTTCTCACCGGGTAGAGCAAGGGGCTCTCCCGCTATGCGTTTGTCAGAGCTTGGGGATCAATGTCATTTTAGAGCTGTGGTTAAGCAGTCACACAAAATTACCTGTGTAAAAATACAGTGCAGGGAATGTTAGCTAAGCTTCACTTAGATCACTGCAGATGTGTTATTTTGGGAGAGCATTCATGCTGTGCAGTCCTTATTCAGATAAAACTGCAATTGACGTAATTTTTTCCATAATGCTGCTTTTATTTGAAATCATATCTATACATCTTGTACAAATCAAACTAATAATAAGCATTTCCATGACATACTCTACTTATGGATTAATTTTGGAATTTAGTTTATAGACATGATTTGACTTCAGTGGGATTATGTCCCTAAAAGGACGGCAGCAACAGGGGACAAATGCTAGAAAGTGGCTTTTTGTCTATAATTCAACATATTTGTTTGTGGAACCCAGAACAATGTTCTAATCTTCCATCTGAAAACTGCCTTGTCACCTCCTTTGCCTCTCATCTCCTCCGCGACTCGGTATTTCTTACAAGGCAGGTATTGTCAAATCTCTTTCTTCAAACATATAATAACCACCTTTTGTATTGAACAGGCGTATAAATTACTCAGCTTATATGACAGAACAGAAAATAAAGTGTCTGGCAGGGATGCCGAAGAGTGATGTTATTATAACCTTACTGTGAAAGATTTGCCAACAGAAAGTTACATATCAGTGAGGTAACCGACAACAGTATTGCCATTATTACGCCAAATATTAGAGAACATAATTGTATGATATATTTCCAGACAAATTGGACCTCTCTTATCAGGATGATCAGTAGCCATCCTTGTGCATCACATATGGGATTTATAGCTTAAATAGACCCCAAGCATTGAAATACGTACAGTCACAGGGTTTACGCCTGTAAGTATTACAACCTTATTATTCAGCCCTTCTTGGGAATTTTCCCAAGACTTTTTTTTAAAGTTGAAAATAGTGTTCTTGCAAAATTAAAATCTTGCAGGTTTTCAGTTTGCCTTCATGAAAATTTTACTAGGAATAGAATAGATATTTCAAGGTGGAGCGGTCCAAATGAAACCAAATCACAGTGCCTGGCTTGGAGCAGTTTCACACATCCATCCATCCTTGCCTGTGCCGCTGTCAGATGTATGGGATTTATGTTCAGACACTTTGTCCCACCAGTTTCTGTGAACCGGCTTGGCTTCCCAAGGCACCTGCAGTCATCAGCTGGGTAGAGCAACGCAATCCACCCTGGCAGCCAGCAAACACAGTGTCCCTTGGGCACAGAAGTGAAAAAAAGCACACTGTAGCCTTGTAGGAAAAGCTGAGTATTTAAGTTTATAGGGGAAGAGTACAAGGTTGAGAGGCAGCTTAGATGAAGGGCACCTGTAGCTGCCTTTCCACGTTGGAGTTTATCCCCTCAAACTTTGTATGGCCCTTCTTAAGCCTCAGAGTAAAGTGGCCTTTCCAAGGGTAATTGGAACAGCACAACACAGCTACTGAAGCAGCTGCCCAAAACAATATCTCACCAGCTCACTTCTCGTCCTTGGTGGCTGACTGCATCCCGAGGCACCCCCGTTACCTGGTGACCAGCGGAACAGCTAACCCTCCCTGGGACATCACCTACAGCATCCTGTCAGTAACAAGCAGCGTTACCATCAGCGCTTTTTGCTTGATTTATCGGTGCTTGTAAGCAATCAGCTGACTTTGGATGGAGGCTTAGGATCAACCTGGCTGAAGCAGAAAAAACAAAAAAGCTAGAAGCTCTTTCCTGGTTGCTGCTCGGTTGCAGCTGGGATTTGGTGCATGGCTCCACCTCACGGCAGCTGCACAAGTACGCAAGGAAAGAGTTTGAGCTGCGATCTGCTTTGTAGGGGGATGAATGACACCGTTTACTTCTTCGGGGGGATGAATGACACCGTTTACTTCTTCGCAAAGTGATCGCTGCTTGTCACCAAATCAAACAGATTTATCACAGGCTCTGGAAATCAGGGTGAGGTGCAGCGAAGTCTCGGTGTTGAGCTTTTTCTGCTCAAGGTGTGAAAGTCGCACGCAGACTTTGGCTGCTTGGTCTCGTTTCCCCTCTGCGTTACAGGTGGGGTGAGTAGTGCTGCCCGCTGGAAAGGCCACCCAGTACTCCCAATGTCCTACTCTTTTTTCATGTATTTACAAATATTAGTTGATAAATTTTTGGGAGGCTGAAAATTTGCAGGCCCAGTGTCTGCTTTGGAGAAAGTTGTTGCTGAAGTAAACTAGTAGTTTGCGCATGCCGGCTGAGAGGGACGCGTGGCTGCTCTGAAACAGGTGCTCGCACTTCGTTATTGTCCTTTTCAACCCCCTCTGTGCTAATGGCTCAGCTCGGCAATGGGACATTTGGGGGCTTGGGGCAGAGCCGTGCTTTGTGCGTACTTCTTGCTGTTCCCGTCTGAACTAAATCAAAACCATTAGACGTACAATGTGATGGCCTCAGCAGAGACGCCTGTAGTGCCCAGTGCCCTGTGCCCAGTGCCGGTGCCAGCCCTGGCTCCCCGCAGCTGCCACGGACCAGCCGCGGAGCCCCTGCCACCAGCACTTCACCATCTCTGCTGCCCTCCCATGGCACATCTAGGGGAAGAAAATGAGCCTGTTTCAGGCAAATTCAAAGGCATGGTTTGAATACGGTATCTTTCATCTAGGAATGCTAATACAGGCGGTTTTGCAAGTGCGGCTGTAAGCCTTTCCGCAATGACAACGCTGAGAACTGACCGTCACTGGGCTTCAGCACATTCAGAGCCGTGTTCAGCAATACATTGGAGCTTCTGAAAGGTCTTGAAATATATACCTAACAAACCAACTCATCCATCTGTGCTTGTCCAGGCAGGGACAAGTCCTTATCCTCTTTGGTAAGCATTTTTTTTTTCTTTATAATGCCATTTTGCCCTTCACTAGTGCTCCCCATCCAAGGCTATCAGGAAGCTAATCAGCTAGATCGCCCAAGAGCAAATCATTACCTAGGAAAATATTACTCATCCTAAAGACCAAACAAAGCCTTGAGTCCTGCTTTAAATAGATATAAAAGAAGGTTGTTCCAAACTGATGGTAATAATAAGAACTTTGTTTGCATTAGGGTTTTCTTCCTGCTGCTACTAGTAAACATTGTATTTTATGAAAGTACCAAATTACAGATCTAACTATCAAGAAAGTCTGAATTCAGTCTGCTTCTCAGCTAGGAGAAACTCTGGTACTCTGAATGTGGCCAGTACAGTATCCCGCACCTATTTCTAGCTATAATTTAGTAGACCTTTGCTTTCATTTTATTTAAGATTAATTTTAGCACAAGGTTGTTCTTACTGGTCACCTCCCTGTTGTTAAATCCCAAGATAATATTTGCAATATGATGCACAACTGTGTGGCTGCTGTTGTAGCAATTATGAAAACCAAAGAGAGCTCATTGTACGGTGGCTAGTAACGAACAGCATGCCAAGGACTAAAACCTCCGTATCATGGGATATGTGCCATATTCAAATATAGGTCACGTGCAAGAGCAGATTTGAGAAGATAAGCTGCTAAACTGGCCTATCTCTGGGAGAAAGTCAAGCTGGCAGTCTAAAACAGCTGAGCTAACAGCTAAGTTGATCTTTAATCCATCTTTGTTGTAAACTATCTAGAAAGAGATCACTAGGCACTAAGCAGCCTGCATGGATGAGTTAAACAATAAAACCAGAGAAAAATCACTGAGAAACTGGGAAAGTCAGAATGTGGGAGCCTAAAAAATACTGTAATGGCGCACTTGTATAAGGTGCAAGGCACAAGAAAGGCAGCCCTCTTTTCTTGGTGCCAGGCAACCAAAACACGGCTGGTGTTACTCTGGGTTGGTTCCCTGATCTGGTTTGCCATGCTCCGTGTAAATGCAGCACCCTTGGGAAGAGCAGGTGTAATGGGTGAAGGGCATGAAAGCAATTTCATTTCTATGGCTGGGTGAAGGAGAGCGTCTTTTCTGTTGTTAGAAGGTTTTACAACTGCCAGAAAGCTGCAGTATACCTTGTGCTGGTGGCTGTTGGAGTGTCTAGAGGTGACTTGGCTGATGCAGTTAGAATTAGCTGCTCAGTTATGTTTCCCCTTTGAAAGAGACCAGTCAAAAGAATCCAGTGGGTGCACAGCATCAAGAAAGGTGCTTAGGAGCCAAGCCAGAAACCTGTATGCTTCTGCTGAGGCAGCAACATTTCTACTAAATGAATCCCAAACAGAAAGTGCTAATACTGCATGTCGGCAGTGAGTGGCATTGTGGTATCACGGAAGGAGCAGCAAAGAAAAAAAAAAGGAAGATGATTAGACACAGCAGAGAGACAGATGAGAGGCTGAGGAGTTATTCTCAGGATGGGCATTCTACCTGTATTCCAGTGTCCTGTTTGTATGCCCGAGCGTTACAAGCTGTATACACTGCAGCTTATGGAAATAAAGGCATTTGCCAGCAGGCCTTGTGTTGCTCCTTCCTCTCTGCCCTGTAGCCCTCAGTGTTTGGAAAAGCAGTCATGTCTCTCCTCTCCTCCTGTGAATTGATGTGGCTTCTTCATGGCTCACAGAAATACACAGCATAAGTAAAAGATCTGGATGATGGAAATATCTGGTATGTTTGGACTCATTGAGCCATTACTAGTTTACCATTAAAAGGGAGGATGGCATAGATGGTACTGGAAGAAAGGGCGTGAATCCTAGTATGTGTAACAAAACGAGTGTCAGAGTGCTCACAGATAGCATAGATGATGTTTTTAGCTCCTGGGGGAGGAGAAAGAACTTTAGGGATCTGAATAACACAAAGATGTTCACTGGTGTTTCTGGGTCACTGGCTTGAAACCACAGCAGCCAGGAGCTCACGGAAGGCTTGCTGATTTATTGTAACTGAGAGCTCAAGGCAGGAAGAGTGGAAGTGGAGCTGGAGCAAGTTTGCTGACTGAGGCTTACAGTCCACATGCCATAGCCTTCCAGCTTGAGGAAGCTCAACAGAAGGGACATATAAACGTAATATGACATATATGAATATGAATATTACTTTGGCAGTCTCCTCCTGTGTTATATTCTCAGTGGCAGCGCCTATAAATCATCTGCTCTGTTACGTTTTATTATCTGTAAGTATGTGATAGGGCCAGTATTGGTTTAAAATTCAATTTATCACACTAATTTCAAACCTCAGTGCTGCAATATTGACTTCCTTTTTATTACATAATCCTTTGCCTTCAGGAAACCGGTATAGAAGATGTTAAAGTTGCCATAAATGACTGATTTAAAATGTATTTCTTTTCTTTGCCAACATCATTCTCTCATGTGGTGGCTGAAAAAACAGAAATATAGGTAAGTGTAATTGGTATATTGGCCTCAGAATTACAAATTGTTTTTCAGTGCTACACTCATAGAGACTTAGTTTCCAAATACAGCAACATAACTTGTTAGCATAGATTCCATTCCAGTAGTAAAATGATAGTGATGTCAATTGTAATAATAATGCTAGCATTAGCATTGTTGTCTTGCTGATAAATACTGTATTCACAAATACTGCTTGCTTTACACCTGAAACGAAATGTTAGCAAAGAGAAGTATCCTCTTCTCCATTTTACAGTTGGCGAAACTGAGGCAGCGGCTTGCCCAAAGTCACCCAGGAGCAGCTGTAGAGCTGGAAGAGTGCAGCTGGGGCTGCAGTCCCGGGGGGGTCTGCCCTGACATGCAAAACCTGCTCTGTGCAGACCACCTGCACCCATGCAGGAGCTCTGGCGAGGGGACTGGGAAGACCGCAGTGCAATGCAATGTTTTGAGTCCCGTGAAAAAGGGCCACAGTCTTTCTGAGTGCTGCTGTTGTCTCAGGATGTCTACGCAGCACTTTCGGTAGAAAGCCGTCCCCATCATCTTCGCTCCTTATCAACCATATCAACCTCCATCGTATTTGCTGTCCAGACAATTTGAGGACAAATAAGGAAAGAGCATGAACTGCCAGCTGCTTTCCATAGAGTTCACTGGTTTCTCCTGAATGTTTTGCAAGAGTTTTGTTTAGCCCTGCGTTGACTTCCGTCTGTAGCAGTATGAACAAGCAAATGAGCCAGCATCATCCTCATGTGAATATAAACGGCCCAACAGTGGTCACACAACGGCAGCACATCAGACAGTGGTGCTTGAAATGTGACCTGATGCTACAAAACCACAGTATAGCCTCAGTTATGTCCTTTGTTTTATTATTATGCTCTTTGTTCTCAAGGTCTGTAGCAAACCCTACAGAAATACAGTGCCAGTGTTTGGGATTTTAGGGTATTTTTTTGAACAAGTTGTTGCAAATCAGCTGCTAAAAATATGTCTGTAATGGCTTTAGAAAACCACATTTCCTGTAAAATCAGCTAGGATTGTCACCCTGCCTGGGCTTTCTTGTCCTTCTGCAGTAACCCAGCACGTCTGTAGAAGATGTATGGCCATTTTTTCCCTGTCTTTTCTCAACGAAAATGTATTCAGAAAGACTGCTGGTCTTCTCCACTTCAAGGGAAGACTAATTAGAAGATATTGTCATTAGGCTGGTAGCACCAGCCTATCCCCAAAACATTTATCTTCCCTTTGCACAGTAACAACTGGAAAAGAAGGTAGGGTTAAACCAGCGTGATGCAGGAGCTCCACACACACCGAGGAGAAACTGCATCTTGTTTTACCTTCAGCTGATCCAATTTTTTCTGCAGAGCCTGGTTTTTGATAGAATGATTAAACACCATTTCTGAACAGGCCTGGGAAGGCAGCAAATTTGTTCTCAGCACACACATAAATAAAGCCATGACGTCTGAAGGTCTAAAAAAGTTTGTAAAAGGTCTATCAGCAAGAAATAGCATTTCCAAGGCAACTCCACTGTCAACTTTTCTGCTTGAATATTTCAACAGAAATTATTAGTGCAGATTTTTTTTTAATCATCATGGAAGTTTTCGAAAAACTTGGTGATCCTTCTTCCATCTGTGAAATGCTCTTTTTCTTTTTAGCATATCTTTGACAAATTGCTTACTGTCTTTTTATTTTTTTTTTCCTCCCCAAATCAACTGTGATCTGTCTTAATGTATATTCGGATATTCAAAGATGTTTTGGCACAATAGATACTTCCTTTTCTCTTTGCCATCGCAAGAATCAGTTGTTTGCTGGCTGGGTGGATTTTTCATTAACAAATCTCAAAAAACATAATGCTTTGCTTAATTATAGAGTCACTTTTTTCAGCTTCCTCATCAGAAGATAGAGGTAACTGTGCAACATGCAGATCAAATTCCAGGTATTTCAGCTAACTGTGCTGTTCAAGGACTATTGTTCTGAGCTTCTGAGTGGGTTTGTTACATTAATTTTTCATGAACATTTACAGCAGTAAAGATTACCAGCTGGTTTACTGCTAATAAGTAATGATCATGAAAGGCCAAATTAAAAGCTGTTTTGTAATTTAAAGAGACAAACCTCCAGCTGATTCTCTCTTTTCCATTACTTGCAGTATTTACAATGTCAGTTTTGGATTTGTGTTTTGTGTTTTCAGATCTTTAGCCCTCTTCTTTCTTATCCACAGGGGCCAAGTCAGGGCAGAGACAGCAAGAGGCGGACAAGGACAGCAGAAGCAGGGACTGTCTTTTTTCATTGTCAGCGCTGGATGAAGATGTATGTGAAACTTCAGCCTTAAACCAATCATGCCTCAGCTCTTCACCTGTGGGAATAGAGTTAATAACCTCTCATTGTTTTCCTGTCCTGTCTTCTGCTATTACCTGTGCTACGATCCAAAGGGGCGCTGGGTTTAGCTATTTAGCAGTTCTATAATAATTGTAGATGCAGATGCAAAGTGGCATTCTTCAGTATGAAACACAATATCCATTGATAATTAGCTATAGATGAACTTGAACTCTGCATTTTTTAGCTAAGAAATTTTTTCTTGTATGCTTTTGTTTTCTGAGAGAAACATAAAACAAAAATATCTGTCTTTTAAGTACCCAGCCCCACACTTCCTGACTGACCCGGTATAAACCATTGCTGCTCTGCACACATTATTTCCTCTCTTTGAAAAAAAAAATAATTACATTAGCCACAGTCTGGCAATACCTTACTTGGCATTGACCTTAACTCTCATATTCTGGGGGTAGCAAGCTGCTCTTCACGAGAAGGTAAGCTCAAAACAGAGCAGAGCATATATGTAATGCATGATGAGAAGGGTTTGAGACATCTGCTTCTACAGCCCTGGTCTTTTCTGATTCTGTTGACTGGTCCCCTCCCTGACATCAAAGTGCCTCACTGATGTCCACTGCAGGAGGAGGCTGAAAACCTTTTGCTTTTCTCTTTCTGCATTGGGAAGGATTTTCTTTTGTTGCTTTTTTAGTTTAGCTATTTTCTTAGCAAAATGAGTAATTTCTGCAAAAGCACTGCTATTGCAATGCCAGATGCTAAAGTCTGGCTATTGCTAGACTACACACACCATCAAAAAGCAACTTGAGCTCTTGTCTTTGCTTTGTGACTGAGGCTTTTCTTCCCCAGGAGTAGCTGAGGTCCCCTCATGCTGCTGAAGACTTCTGCCAAGTCAGCAGCTCTGCGTGTTAGCTCCATCTGTGCTGCCAGACCAGTGGAAGCTGGTGCCGGGCATGTACAGGGAGCAGGTTCCTGTTACTTTCCTGTAGAGGTCCTATAAGGAACCACTTCTCCAGTTGCATTTCTGCAAGTTGAGTGTTTGTTGGTTGGTTTTTTGAATTTTTATTTAGTTGCGTGGGGAGTTTTTTTGGTCAAACGGTATCATAGTTTGTTTTGTTTTCATGGAATACCTTGAAAAAAGAACTCTGTTTTGCCATATTTGAACATTGTTTTGATACAATATTTGGATTTTGTTTAAATCTGCTAAAATTTATTTATAAACAGATTTATCTATAGATCTGTTTATAAATTATTATTTTAGTATGATTCAATAGAAAACTGGTATTATTCAGCTTCAACTTTTTCATTATTTTTAAAATAAAAAATAAAATTGGTGCAAATTATCAGTTGTTGACAAAGGGAACCTTCTTTTAATCTATTTCCCCCTGGGGTAATAAACCAGGCGCTGTCTTCTGGTTTAACTTTTAAATCCTCAGTTCCATGTGTAAGCCGTTTTTGTCCTGACAGCATGTGGCTGAACACAGGCTGCACAGATATATATTATAAATGCATATCTCAAACCAGAAATGAGTGCTTTCAGTTCTCATGGGTTTTTTTTTTTGGTTTTTTTGTTTTTTTTTTTTTTCCTAAGGATTAAAGATACTAGATGTCTTCCTTAAAGTTCAGCTGCTGTAATCATCAGAGCTCATGAGACCATTAGTGTCTGTTAAAAAAGTAAATTATGAACATCCTTGGTTACAGAGAAAACTTAAAAACAGGAAGAGAGGGCATCCCAAAGGTTTAGAATTCAAAATTTGCCCAAGACAATCCAGAAACCAACAATTCTTGTGTTGATCTCAGGTGGGGACATTATTTATGCATTACTGCATTATTAATGCATGATGCAAGTGACATGGCATGAAAAGAGCTCAGCCCTTGAAGATGGTAGGAGAGAGTCTTGCTGTTTGGAAGTGACATATGTCAGAATTAGTGTTCCAGTTTCTTTCTTACGACTTCCTTTTTTTTCACCCCCCGTGTTAACAACAGCCATAACAAAATGTGTCCTTGTGAAGGAGAAGAAAGTGCCATCAAAAGTGACAGCTTTTTTTTTTTTTTTTTTTTTTTAAATATTGTATATTAACTAAAGGCCCAGACTGCTGAAAACTTGATTAGAGATTTTGTATGCTTAAGGGGTCTTAACAGTGTGCTTTCACCCAGGTGGAATCAGAGTACAAAGAGGAAGAAAACTCAGTCTGACACTGCCTCGCTAATCTCAGTAGTATATCATTCATTATTCTGCACAGGATTAATGGTAAACTCTGTATTGCTGCCTTTGAGACTCAGCAGGGCAGCTATCCTTTGCAGAAACGGGGTTTAACTCCTGATGTGTGGCAGAAAGGTTCTGGAGAGAAGACAGTTGGGTTTAAATTACCTGGCAGAGCCTTCCGTGTTCTAGCTTTTGTATTCTTTTCTGTAAAATATTCTGTAGCTTAACTCCAGAACAAAAGGACTTTCTTAATCATAAAGGAAACTTAAAAAGCATTTTCTTTGAAAAAGGGGATGATATCTTAAAATAACTAGTCCAGTCTAAGAAGAAAAAGCAGAGGAAACAATTTGTGTGTGTGTGTGAAATTTTTACTGTCATTACAGACACACACAAGTAAGTCCTGCATGCTCAGCTGAAGACAACTGAGTTATCTTTAATTCATTCCAATTTGGAGATCAGGCTAAATAAGCATTTGTGAATTCACATTGCTAGGTTTTTTATACTAGACATTGCGTCCTGTTCAATGAGAAACACATTAGAAATTTTCCATTAAAAGAAGTTTGGTTGTTTTTTCATGATTTTCTCTCTGTTGGTAAAGTTCAGATTTAGTGTTTGTTTTTAAAACAGCTCATACAGTGTATGAAGTTCAGATTTTCAGTCAAATGTTACTGATTGAGAAGGTCTTGGTAGCTGGAACTTGCAAACATTGCAAAGTTTCTGAATTTTGTAGCACAAACAGAATCTAATGGGTGGTGCAAAATGCTTCTTATAGATGGGTTTTAATATGGTAAGTGAAATAATATGAATCTAACTATATTTGAACACATGTATTTGAGCAATAGAACATGTCATGTGGTGGCTGATCTCTGTCTGAATTTCTGAAATATGGTTCTTTGCCAACGGAAGCTCTTCTGAAGCTGCTTTAACAAAATTAACAAAAAGTTAAATTTGCCCCACACAGTACTCTGCGCAGACCGTTATCACAGGCTGTGGGCCCTAGCGAATTTGCACAGACAGGTTGCAGTATCATGTCTTCTCCAGCTGCCAGCCCGGACCACAGTAACCAGCAGACTAACACAGCTGTTTTGATTTGTTCTGCAAGCTAGAAGGCAGTTTGAGAGACTAGAAAAATTAAGCAGCCTATCCCGAATATCTAATTTATTCAGAATAGTAGTGAATAGTAGATTTATTATCTAATTTCTACACCCCCCCCCCCCCTTCATTTATTCCCTCTTTCAAACTGTTAACAAATATGTTAAAAAGATTGGGTCCCTATGCCAGGGTCTGTTGAACCTCACCCAATAGCAACTCCTACCTTGATGTGTTGACGCACAAGATCCCTAACACTGTATGTTAAAAAGATGCTTATCGTAAAAAGTAGAACAGAAGGTTTTGACCCTTTAATGTGACTCATTCAGTTATGACTACAGTGTGTAAAGATAACAGCAGTTGCACTAACAATTTGCATTCTATACAAATATGCTGATCCTAAAGATACACCAGATGGACGCTCTTCCAAGACACAGGCGTCTGCAATGTGTATCCCAGAAGAGTATCTCTCATTCTATCCCTATTCAGAAACCATCACTCAAGTGCATCATCAATTTTTCAATCATATTTTGATTTTAGTGAGATTTTGACATGTGTTTTTACATGATTACATGCTTATCTGTATTAGGACCAGCGTGCTCTCTCCATCCTCAGATAATTCTAGTGCTTTGGTTAGCTAGAGGGCTTTTCTAAACTTTTTCTGATGTAGCATGTGCCAGATTAAAGCTGATCTTTGCATGAGTGAGCACAGATGCAAGGAACTTCTCCTCCCTTCCTGTGTGCCCTGAGGGAAGGCCTTAGACAATAATAAATCCCTGCAATCTGCCATGTATAAATTAGAGAAAGACCTGGGCTATGCCTGTTTAACGGTCCCAGAAGCACTTCTACCAGCAGTAGCACAGTCAACGTTAAGAAGTCTTCAGCAGATGGGGAGGAAAATGGGAAATAAGCAGCGAGAGCGCACATTGCCAGCAGTGCTCGGTGTGTGTTCTTCCTGCCAGTGCAGCACACCGTAAGAGCCTGCCATGGCTCCCCGTGATGAGTTCAGAGCAGTGGCTAAACACTCTAGTTCAGCCTTGCTCATCACTGTGCCCTGCCTGCCGTGCCCTAAGTTACCCTTTTTTATGCCTCTCAGAGCTTACCGGGATAATGAGTGAGAGTGGGAGGCTCAAGCAAACTATAACAGAATGCTTTTCTCTCCTAAACTCACCTGTGGTGCTGCTTTGTAGTGAGAAAGAAATGAAAGGCTGAAAGGTAACTAGGGGAAAGATCTGGACTTTTGCTTGCTGAATTGCAACTCCATTCAAAACTATTTTCAAATGCTGGGGGTTTTTCAGCACTTCCCACTTGCAAGCACATTGTTTTTATGAAAGATTTTCATTTTATTGGCTTAAAAAGCACAGAAGAAAAGTTTCCTTGCTTCCCTGCAGAGCCTCCTGCAGTTTCCCTGTTCTGCTGAGGCCTTGGTAACATTGAATTTCTCACTGTTGATAGTACTGGTAACGAGCTGCTGGCATTTTATCACTGTGGATGCAGCGGCTGTAGTATTACATTTCATCTGAAGGTGTGATTGCAAGCCCTTTCAATATACTGGTGTTTTGTGCAACCAGCAAAACTGGCTTAAGGCACTGTTAGTATGTTAAATAGCTAGTTAGTATGCATATAAAAAGAACACACTCTGACACTTAGTTCAATTACTCTCGCATGTATTTGGGGATTTTTATTGATCATCCCAATTCACGAAGCAGAGTTGCTGCTCAGCTGAAACTTTAAGAAAAATAATTCTGACAGATGAAAAGTTTTCTTCTGGCACAGCTAGCTTTGCTATGAGGAAATACCATCCCTACGTCAGGACACTAGTATAAAACCTGGAAGCTGTGTTCTGCTCAAGGCATGCTACTGCTGTGAGATCTCTGGCAAACCTCCTTGCTCTCTGGGTCCGATGCCTTTGAAAACGTGAAATAATGATTTCCATTCTCTTTTTAATTGTTATGACATCTACAAATGAAAATTGCTACAGAAATTGTGAGGGATAGTACTGTATTTTGTGTATGAGGCCAGAGGGCAGTAACTCCTCAGAAGTTTTTTTAAACACAGTGCTTACAAGTAACAAGGGACAGGGTGACTGAACTGAGGAGTCACTCAACGTTTTAGGACTCAGTCAAACAGCACAGCAGGCAACAGGCCAGCCACTTGAAAGTACAGCCTCCTTTCCCTCATGTCAGCTTTTCTGCTGGCGACTTAAGTAGTTTACTTTAAATCAGTATTTACTTTAAATATTATGATTAAGTGACAATAATCTACCAAGATTAAAATGAAACTCTGATAAGAATGGAGCCAAGTATCCACTAGAATGCTTTTTACAATACAATTTGCAAGGAGCCTGAACTCTGTTACGCTGAGAAGATACGCTGAGGGTGTTGGACCTGTCACACAATATGATCGTGTTGGAAGGTGGGTCCCCTGTAAAGTTTGTTGCTTGAGTCGTGCTGCTACAGCTGGACAATATTCTCAAGGGTCAGCTTCATGCTACAAAGACTTCTCCCTCACAAACTGGCACTTGCTTTCTGATAGGAAACTGAATCATCACCTAATCCTGAGATGGTGGTGTATAAGTTCTCTTGATGACGAGTGTAAAATCTGCTTAAGAGTCCTGCAGATGAAAAGTGCATAAAAGAAAAGCCTGAAGATGAACTTTTCTCTATGAAACTGCTGTGTATAGGTTTTGCAGCTCGAACCAGAAAATATAGCTGAGCTAATGTACATCCTGCTGAAGAGTGTAAATACTATGATGGTGCTTAAATACTTAGCCTAGATAATCTGTCAGTGACAGTGTCTAAAATAATTGTTCCTCCTGCCTAATGACTCTTTAATGTTTCTTACAACTGATGGGATAAAGCTATTCAACTTCTACCTCCACACAAAAGCTATATTGTCTTTGTAGCTCCTGTGAGGAAGTGGCACCAGTTTTGCGACTATTATTTATGATATCCATCCGGCTGCCTAGCCAGTCGTGATTCTCTTTCATGCCTTGCTTTATTCTTCAGGGAAGTAATCAACACTTCATTACCAAATATGACAGTAAGGCAGGGTTGAAGTTTCCACTGCTGTAATTAAGAAAGTGTCAGTGTCAACACTACAAATTCACTTTTTGAGGGATTTATGACTGAGATGTAAAAATGTACTCCCAGCTGAAAAACTCTTCAGATCTCATAGAATGAATTGTGATTATACTTCTTAACAATTCAAAGAGCCTTTTACAATTATAAGACTGTTAAACTGAAAAATGAAAAAAAAAAACAGGGGGAAAAGAAAAAAGGAAGGAAGATTTTATTCTAGTGGCTAACCATCTTCTTAAACACATAGGCTTTGCTGGGGCCAGATTCTTCAGCTCAGAGAACAAATTTTCCCACACCTCTCCTCAGCACAGGTATATGGGCTTTTTTGCTACAAAAAAAGGAGGACTAAACATGTCACCTGATACTTCTCTGTAGCTGTGAGATCCATACTCTTTACAGGAAATTATTTTGTCTGCCTGGAACGCTTTTGAGGGTTAAAAATTGGATGGTGGAGTTGCTGATTCTGACCATAACTTGAACCTTCTGTTGTGATTGTGAGGGTGTCTGAGTACTCTTACTTCTGGTGCAGTGGATGTGCTGATGTCTCTAACAGTTACTGTTTTATTCGGTTGTTTTTTTTTTTTTTTTTAAGGATTGCTTACACCATTTATATGGCTGGGATTTTGTTGCATTGAGCAGTTTATGGAGTGTTATGATCCCCACTGCACCTATGATTTTCTTCCACATACATATTTTCTTTAACTAGATAGTGATTCTTCAGCTTTAAGAGAGAGCTTTATCAGGTAAGTCGAAGGTTGTGCAAGAAATGTTGGAAGTTGGTGGGCTTTAGTCTTCCTTCCAGGACACCACTGAGGCACAACTGCACCGAAGTATGCCTAGGCCAAAGTCTGGTATACTTCGCAGCAGTGCTTAACTTCTGCAGCAATGTCTCTGAGTATCATAAAGATGGGCAACTCCGTGCCTGTGAGGCTTGTGGGTTGTTCAAGGGTGGTTCCTGTGCTGAAGATATGCCACATGACTGGTGAGGAGACTGTTGGTACCTGGCCAAGTGAAGCAGAACCAGGAGGGGCTGCTGAGGCTGATAGTAGCTGGAACTTAGATTCACTGTCAATGCACCCAGATGAATCCTGGATCTGACACCTGGGATTTTGAGAATACTGTTATCTCCTGCTTGTAAAATGCCCGGGATCACCTGCACCTTTCAGCTCACTGTGGTGCATGGCGTGTACCTCTTGGCTTCGACCCTATGAATGTTTTGGTATTAGCTTTTGCAGCTGAGGAAGCTGGCCACTTGGCGCTAGCATTCTGTCACCGTTCATATAATTTCAAAGGCAGCTTTAATGTGAAACATTGTAGGCTTTAAAGAGGAAGAGCTAAAAATAAAGTATGGGAGAGACACCTTGGTGTGACTGATATGTATTCTGCTACTCTCATTCTTCTTCTGTCATGTCTCCTGTAAGATGTTGTTCTGTGAATTTGTAACTGCATCGTGTATTATGAAGAGGGAAACTTTTCCCAGGTTTGGCGTCTGGAAAAATGTGAAGAGTCTTTAGCAAGACGGTTCATGACATAGTGAACAATAACAAGATTGTAATGGTCATCTTTTTATTTCACATTTAAAATGACCCACAGCTTTCACAGGTATTGGGTTTCAGGCTTTTTTTCTTTTTGTGTTGGTGTGTTTTGAAGGCACTCTTCAGTTCTGTTCCTGGTAAGTGATACACATTTGAAACCCTTTGGTGCTTTTACCTATGATATAGGCTTGTCAGTTTGCTTTTGGGAAGTCTCCCCAGTTGCTCCTACAGCTTTTGCTGGATACAGTTGACATTTTCTTCTCTTTCTAGGCAGCTAGGTAGTATTGCTGTTGGCATTTGCTGCAGAGCTTGTCCCTCCCCCACTCTAGGTATCATTTTGTTTCAGTAGTTTTCTGTGTGTATGGGGTGAAAGTATTAATGAAAAATGTTTGACTACTGTTCAACCATTTGTAAAGCTCACTGAAATTACGGAAAACTTTCCCCCTCATAGTAGAGTAGATTAAATTCTAGTCTGCTAAAAGACACGTCCCTTTCACTCCTTTGTGCCAACTACCAGTGTTGGAAGGAGGGGAGAGGCAGAGCCATCTCCACCGGACTTAACTTTGGTGTTTGGAACGTGGGTTGTGCTGTTGTGATGTGGAGCAGCCCTTGCAAAAATAGCCAAAGGCTTCCCCTGCACGGGGCAATCTGCTCCTTGCAGACACTGTACCATCCCTAGCTTTGGTTTCCAGGCATTGGCTTTATAGTCCCGTGAACTGGTGTGACTTGTGCCCTCTGCTGACTTTGTTATCCAGTCGAGGTAGGATGTAGGAATTTTCCCCAGCTTTATCGAATAGGGCTGGGACAAGGCCTGTACCTCAGATCTCAGGGCAGTATCAGGGCTTGACCTGAAAACAGCAAGCCATGTCTGATCGCTACTCTTCTGAATCCCAGACTGGGAGATATTTCTAGCATTGCCGATCATGAGCTGAGGTGGTTGTGATATAATGCACTTGGTAGCGGATCACTTAAAGTGAGTCGATTTTAATTTGGAAACATGACTCCGGTGACAGTAAAGTTTTAAAGCCTTTTCCTAAACCCACTCTCTCCAGGTACTGTTCAATCATTTAGCGATTCTGAGCTCATGAAATTGCCTCTTCAGGCGAGCAGAAGCACAGATGAGCTTTGCATGCAAGGGGGGCCACGGCGGCTCTGCCTCCCGCCTCGGGGTGCCTGCGGGGGAGCGGGCCGTGCCCGCGGCCCTGGGCGGACAGCGGCGGTAGGGAGCTTGCCGCCACACCGAGGGGGACCGGGGCGAGCATTCCTGGCCTGGCTAACCCCCTCGGTGAGGGAAGGAGGCAGGGCACGGCACGGCAGAGCCCCCGGGGCGGCTGCTGGGCGGTGTGAGTGAGGGGACGCCGTGGCGGGCTGAGGGGGCGCCGGGCGGGCTGAGGGGCGCCCAGCCCCGCCACCGCCCGCTGCCCCGGCCCGTCCGGCCCCGCGCGGCGGTAGGTGGCCGCGGGGGTCACGTGACCCCGCCCCTTCCCGGTTGCGGCAGAAGCAGAAGTGGGAGCCACGGAGCGGCGCGGCGGGGCGCGGGGAGCTGAGGCGCCCGCACCAGCACTCGCAGCCGCCGGCACGGCGTCGCCGCGGGAGGCAGCTCCCCGCCGCTGCGCAGGTGAGGGCGGCCCCGGGGTGGCCCGGCAGCGGGGCGCTCCCCGCGGCGCTGAGGGGCGGCCGCCGCCCTGCTCCGGCCCCCGTGGGCAGCAGGTGCCGCAGGGCTGGGACGGGGCGGCCGCGTCCTGCGCCCGTTTGACCTGGTGGAGGCAGCGGGCGTGAGGGAGGGTCTTGTGAGGGGCGGCGGGGGCTGTCGTCGTGAGCGGGCTGGGCGGCAGGCAGGGGCCGCGGGGTGTGAGGGAGGGCCCCGGGGGGAGGGCGCCCGTCCTGATGGGGGCGAGGGGCTCTGGGGTCTCCTGGAGGAGACCCTGCCCTGCCACCCCGCACCTTGTGGCTGGCCATTCTCCGCCACGGGCCGCCCAGCCGAAGAAGAAGGAAGGAAACCTTCGCCGTGTCGCCCTGTGCCTGACAGCAGCCCCGCACGGCCCTGGGGGCTGAGGGCCCCTGCCTGGGGCTGGGGCTGCAGTGCCTGCCGGGCAGCGGCCTTGCTGCCACCTTCACCCCCGGCTTTTTGCCAGGCCACAGGGCTCCCAGCACAGCAGCTGTGTCGCAAAGCTCTGTGCAAAGAGCCGTGCATTACTATGAGTTATTAGCACTGTGGTACTGAACTGGGGTTGCTGGTGGATATCCATCCTGCTGGTGCTGTGCTGAGGCAAGTGCCTGCTCAGGTGAGGTGATGTCCTAAGTGCACGCAGAGGCAGAGCTGGAGGCAGTGGATTCAACAACCCTCTTGCAGTGCCCAGAGCACACTGAGAAACTTATGAGTTGACTAGAGTCAACATTTGGATTGCACTTCTCAGTTGACCTTGTGTGCCTGGGAAGCACCTGCAGTGTCATATGGGTGAAGCTGTAACAGAGCATAGATTCATCAGTGCTTCTCTGAGATGTTCTTTGATAGTCTGTACGATTATAGTTTGTCTATTACAGTTTTTCCTCTCTTTGTGTTCTCACAAAGGGAGTTAAGAGTGGTTGACTGATCTTCAGATAAGAAGGGTTTGTTTCTGAAACTGAAGTACCGTAATGAAGGAAAACTAAATAGACGGGTCTGGGGATAGATGGAGTGGGTGTTTTTTTCCATGTCTGTGTTCACTTGGTCAGTTGCAGTGAGTCTTTCTGACTTTTTAGTCCAAATTAGTCAGACTTTTAAATAAAAAACAGTATCAAAAATACTCTTATACTGAGAGCAACAAATGGTCCCAATTCTGTGTGTGGTACAGGACACCATCAAAGTTTAGCTCCTATAGTGCCTACAGTCAAAGGGAAAGAGCCATGTATTGGTGTCTGTGTCTAATCTAGAGCTTATGATATGTTTCTGTGACTATTAGCTCACTTGTTGAATCATGTAAGGGATGCTAGATCTTTTTACTTCAGGCGTCAGTAAGGCTTCAGTAGAAGAGCAGTAATGCCTCTGTTGCACATAAAGGTGTCTTGTAGCTCATACCCTGCTGGTTTAGAGGTATCCAGATAATGGGGTGATGAGGGTCATGACAGAGTTCTGCTGTGTGAATGGGTAAAAATATTGTTGATTCAAATAGTTGTGCAATGATGGGTGTAAGAAGGCCGAGGGGCACCTGTGGGTGAGTGTAAGAAAACTCAATGTTTAAAAGGTTAGGCCTAATATCAAGGGCTTCCATTAGGTTTTTTCGGAGGTCTAACGTGTTTTACTGTTAGGAAGCTCTCTGTGATGGTAAACTAGAGCAGGTAGCCAAAACAGTATAGAAGTGATCAGTTAAATTGATCAAATATTATGATATTCTCTCCACCTTTTCTGATGAGGTATATATCCTCAGATACAGTATTGTTTCATAATAAGTTAAAAACTTGACTTAGACTTAGGATTTAAGTTGGACTAAAACCACTGTTTGCTCTGTTTTTGGAAGAAAGAGCTACTTTAAAAGGGGAAGTCCAGTATATTATATTCAGCGGAAACTGTTTGAGAAGCCACCTCTGAGAGGCAGTTCCTTTGTACTAAGGGATTAATCTCTCAAAAAAACCCTGCCGCATTGCCTTTTATTAAATAGCTATATTTAGAAACCCCTTTTCTTGTTGTTCTAAGTCATGTTTCATTTTACAGCTACACATTGTATGGTAAAAGGCAGAGCAGGTGTATATTTTGTTATAGTCTCCTGAAAAACTATACTAATTTTTAAATTAGTTGAGGTTTTTATTATTGCAATGAAGTGTTACTAAAATGGTTAAACCTTGTTGCAAATCACATCATGTTTGGTTTATGATAATTTTTAATGAAAAGGGCCAAGTCAGAAGACAGTTGTGGTTTGTTTGTTTGTTTTTTTGTTGTTAGAAAACCAGATGCTGTACAAAGATTTTAATTTAATTTTATTATTTATTTTCTCCTCCTTTCATTTCGCGGCATTACAAGTCATTGTAGCAAGACAAGGTGACTATGACTGTCTTGTTAGATGCAAGCTTGTGATAATTTAGATGATTATTTTACTAGTTTCAGGGAATCAACAAGGATCGGTTATATTCTGGCTGAAATCTGCTGTTACTTACTACCCTTAAAAGTTGTCTGCTCCCTCTCAGTTGAAGGATTGCGGTATAGATTTGTCTTTCAGTATTATAAGGAAAGGGTACTCCATTTTCTTATTACAATAACAACTTTATAGATACTAAACACCAAATAACCTGTATAATGTTTTGCAAAGCATGGAGTGAGACATGGTTCCTGTTGTAGAGTGCTTCAGGTTCGCTGTGGGCAATGCAGAGAGGCTGCTCTGCAGGTAAGAAGGGACAGTTTGTTTCTATGTTAGCTTCCCTCCCCTCCCCCCCGCCCCCCCCCCCCCCCAAAAAAAAAAAAAAATTAAAAAAAAAAAGGTGAGTTTATTGAAGTGGTAGGATTTGAAAAGGGTTTGTAAAGATTACACTGGACAGCTTCACAGTCAGACAGATTGCACCGAAAGCAGCTACTGACACGTTGTTAGAAGACAGTTTTGTGGTATTAATGAGAGACGGCAGAAATGAGGGCTCTTTAGTGAAGAGCAGGTCAGGAGATAGTGACATGGGGTGAGGGGGAGGAGGGTTGGAAGAAGTTGCAAAGGGGAAGCGAGAACTGGCATGGTCGAATTAGCTATCAGCACAGAAACTGAAACTGCTCATGATGGAGACTAGTGGACTGAGGAGAGAGGAAGAGAACCAGAGGAGATGCTATGGTGGCTGCATGTGCACAGAGATTCTTTAAACCTGTCCTGCTCAGGGATGTGGTTAAGTGGGATGGTTGGGAACTGTGCGGCAGCAGCTCCTGCTACCTGTGTGAAACTTATACATTTCCTCCTTTGTGCACAGATGAAAGAGCAGGTTCCAGGGCATCCTGTTTGTAAATAATCTCACTGAGAAGTAATCAGGCTTGTAATTAGCTGTTCGATGCAATGATGTGTGGGAGACCAAAGCACAGAAACTTGCTAATATTTATGAGAGCTGCTGCATATGCATCTCTCTTGACTGTTTTGTGCCAAGATGTGTCCCAGGTGCATGCACACAAATACCTGCCACCTGACATGTGAGTAAGGAAAAGTAGGCTGTGTAGGAGAAACACAGCCATGACATTTTAAAAGTACATACTGAGACATTTTAGGCATAGCCAACGTTTGTTTCAGTATTTGTATTCACTCATTTTCCCTTCATTTTCTTTATAGCTCTCAGGAAGACAGTTAGCTGGTTTAAATTGTCATATAGGTCTCATATAGGTTTAAATTTTCATATAACGCAAGCTGATGTCATTATTTCTTGTGTTATCTTGTCACTGGATTGCTAGGTTTCAATCATCAGCACTTCTTTGCTCCTCCTAATGTAATATCAAGAAGATAGCAACACTTGCTGCAAAGCCTGTGAGGCTTCACAGATTTCAGAGGTCTCTTCAGGCAGCAGACTGATGCTTCTTTAGTAATACAGGGCAAGAAGAAGAACAAACCTGCTGCAGTTCGCCATGGGGGACAGCGTTTTGGTTATCTGACAATAGCAATTGAAATAAAATAAACAAACAAATCCTGAGAGAGTAGAAAGATTTTTTGAGTACAATTCAAATCTGTTGCAAATATCTTTTTCTCATATTGATATGTAGATTGTCAATACTTAGGACAAAATGGAGTGCCAGATATTTCTTACAGTAGTGGAAGTTAAATTATCAGTTTCAAGAACGAAGAGCTTAACTTCCAGCTTGCATGGATCTCATGAGGTTTTTATGGAACATAATTGTACAAATACCCTAAAATAATAAAAATAATTGCTATAGGAATGGTGATTTCTGATAAGGACTGCTTTTGTCTCTATATCAGTTAGACAAAATGTCTGTGAACAAAGGTATCTCTCTATATGTAGCTTAACTAAAAGCAGTTCTGATGCTTGAAAGGAATTTGGTAGTGTTGAAGTGCACATTTTTTGTGTCTTAGGAGACTCTTGAAGTCACAAAATCGACATAAATACAGTCAGGGCTGGAACTTTGTTCAAGGAAGTCTGTCTTACTTTGGACCTACTGGTAACAGTTGCTGTTTTCTGGGGGAAAAGCAGTATTGCTATTTGAAGGCTTCAGAGATGCAGCCTTACCTCTAGTGCTACAATGTGCTGTTTTGGTAAAAGTGCACTTGGACAGAATATGTGGTGTGTTATGCTTACATTTTACATTTGATGTGCATGTATAATGGGTAAATGATATACTGCAGAAAACCTGCTAGATATTACAGAAGAGGATTCTATTCATAATTGTATGTGGTATCATTTTTGGCTATCTAATCAAGAGTTGCTTGTGTAAGCATCCCAGGAAGTAATCCTTTCTTGGCTGCTGGTTATACTGGCAGAAGAACTGGAGGCTTGGTAAATAAACTGTCATGTTCTAAGCAATTTGTGCAATACACTAGTTTTTGGTTATGAGAGGATGTAGAAAATGTGGTAGAAAATGTGGCAGAAAATGCTACAGAGATACCAAATACTGCTCCTTTAGAAGAGATTTTTAACATAGTTCTGCTTTAGTTTGAACATGTGTTTCTGCTTCCCCCCCCCCCATGTTTCTGCTGTGTTCTTTAGTTTTATTTAGGCTTAAATTCTTTCTTTGTTATGACCTAGATATTATTTTCTTTAGCATTTCAATGGTTAGCATTCTTTGTGTTTTGCTCTCTTGTCCTTATTACTCAGGTATACTTACATTTGGTATTTCTTCCAGTCATTTTTCTTGGGTTTTTTTTTTCTACTTATTTTTCTGGCATAATACTGAGACTTTGGAGATGTAAATCTGTATTTGTAGCAATGGGGGTGTACATCCAGCTGAAGTTGTGCAGGAATAAAACCATAGGGAATTATGTCTCTTAATGTGATTTTAATGTATTTGGCCTAAACGGCAGACCTTGGCTTACTTTCTTTTGGTCTGCAGCACTGGTTACTTCTGTGTTAGAAGACTGAGGAAGCAGTTGGGGGTACGGTGCGTTGGTCTTGCTGAGAAATTTAGATTGTAATTCTTCACATGCAGTAGCTGCTCCACCCAGCTCTTTGTTTTTAATAGATTTTGCAGTAGTGTGTCTACCAAAGTGTCATTTCTACCACCCACTGGGAAGACTCTTCATAATTTCTTTTGGGATAAATCGGCAAGGATGCTATTAATGTTAGCTGTGGACCTGCCTTGTATTTGAATGGGTAGGAGTCTCTGTTAGGTAGCTTTAACTTAAACAAATGTGATTTTTAAAGAAACAAAAAGGATGTTTTAAATACTGAATTTTCTCCCTTTTCTTTCTTTTTCTTTTCCAGGACACTGAAAACCATAAGAGTTTGATTAAGAAAAAAGTAAAAAATGCCTAGAAAGAGTATAGACTACGGAGCGCTACCAGAGTATGAGAAAAGCCAGATCAAAAGGACCTTGGAGCTGGGAACTGTTATGACGGTATTCAGTCTTAAGAAGAGTAGTCCAGAAAGGAGGACTATTCAAGTCATCATGGAAACCAGGCAGGTAGCATGGAGCAAGACAGCTGACAAGATTGAAGGTTTCTGTGAGTATTTGCAAAGTACACCTCAACTTGGACTTCCTAATTGATTGATGTAATTGTCAAGTATTGATTTTAATGAGACTTTGTTAACATAATGAAGTTTTTGGCTGAAAAAAGTTCAGTAATTTGCTGAGAATATTTTCAATTGTTGCAATGTAGGTGAAGAATCTCCTGCAGCTTGTTATTGAGGTATCTAACACTACCTAAATAGGATTATAGTGTTTGACCCTAAGCCCTGTTCTCAGAGTTTTCATCTTTGAATATGATAGTGCTTGTGTTCTCTGAACTGAGTTACTGAGTGACTGCTATATTCCATCATTAAGCATCAAGATATCTTGTAAATTCGGGAGAGTGTTACTTTACTCCTCCTCCCTTCAGAAAGGAAAAATCCTCCAAATACAAGGACACTGAATTAAAAATTCTGGTTTTCAGGGAATTTTCTGTTTCAGGACAGAAATAATTATTTAGGGTCATTATTGCAAAGTACCAATGATTTAGGAGGATGAAGCTGTGAGATATAAGAAACTGTTTCAAGGTCCTCTCTCGATACTGTCTATTTAGTTGGTATCTGAAGTGACTAAACCCACTATTTATAACAAGGTCAGGAAATAGAAGGGGAGTGTAAAGCCACACAGGGCTGCAAAAGATATGGTAGAGGAATAAAGTGAGGCTAATCTTCAGTTCTTTCTGAACACGGCTGATGTCAAGCAAGCTCAGCCTGTGCTTTCTGGGATTTCTACAGCTCCTATTAGTATAATGTCATTACAGTGTTTGCATATGACTACGTGGTAACTATTTTTTATTTATTACAGGCAAGATTTTACTATGTAAATGCTAAATGATGTTTGTCCACAATATAGGAATTTAATTGTTTGCCTGAATTGCCAGAATCATTTGTTGGTCAGCCTTGGCTAACAGGAGAAGCTTGTAGTTGGGGAACTGGGGCTATTTGGGAAAAGAAATCGTGGTAAGAAATTGCAGTTTGGAGTTGGAGAGCTGGGAAGGTTGAGCTTTGTTGGCATGAGAGAATAAATACAGAATGGAGAAGCTACAGAGGCAAGAATCTAACTTACTGGGCAGAGGCAGGGATTTCAGTGAGAAACAAGTTAATTAAGGCCTGAGAGAAGAAAAGGAGTTTATGAATGGAAGAAAGACTGAGGCATAATTAGGGAGTGGTGGGGGAAGACACAGATATGGAGAATAAAGCAGGTGTTTCTCCCTGTAGCGTCTTACTGTTTTGTGAGCTTGACTACATGTACGTGAAGTCCAGTGGTAAAAAAAAAAATCTACCTGGTACTGTTTCAGTGCTACCCTATGCATAGAGCAACTGTGACTGGCATCAGTTACTTACTCTACTAGTGCAACAGACAGGGCCATGCTCCTGGTGTTTGCCCTGGATGTGAGTACACACTAATGTGAGAGAAACCAGGAGGGAGAAGAATGGGGTTTGTTCAAATTGTGGATTTTTAGAAGGGTGTTGGGGTTTGGGTTTTCTTTTGGTAAATACACAGCACGTTAAAAATGCATTGATCTGTAAGGTTGCAGAGACAAGCACTGAGAAGTATGATTTTTGGATTGTCTTCTGAGCAGCTTCTGTTCATGCTCCTTACTTACAAGTATTACCTCTGTTTGTTACTGTTTCCATTGATCCAGTCTGCACAAGGAATGAGACAGGAACCTGCAACTGGAAATGTAATGTAATGGAATGGAAGACTGGTTGTCTGGAGAATGTTGTTATTGTTGGTGGTGAAAATACGGTCATAGGCAGTGTTCTGGGTAAAAGCAGACAGGTCTGGACAACCTAATTAACAGGTACCTTGGATCATAATCTTGCAGTGCCCCAATTTCTCGTGTGGAAAATGAGGGTAATTATTGCTTCCTATAATGACATGCATGAATGCAAGTACATTACTGGTTCTAATATGCTTAGATCCCGAAGTGAGGTGTGCCAAAAAAAAATAAAATAAAGTCATGAGATGAGTAATTCAGTTATGACAGCATGGCTTGAGTATGCTTAGCAAATAAAGCCTGGGGTTATGCACAGAGCAATAAGATTAAAACAAAACAGAAAATTATCACTCAGTGGGTGAATGAGGTATTAAGAGTCCTCTGGCAAAAACAATATGTGGTCTTGTAGCTGAAGACTTTCTCGTAGGGGCTGAATTTAAAGCTGTACGATCTGTGTGTTCTAGATTTTGGGGTCAACTTTTTCAGTGCTTGACCTGTAATCTTCTTTTATCAAAGCTTCCTGGGGGTGGTGTGTGTTTGTGGTAGTATGTCCTGATAATTGTTTGCTCTATGCCTAGATTTTAACACTTCTTTTAAAATAAGGTAAATATTGTAATTTGACTTTTACACCTGGATAATCCAGCAGGGTAATGACTTGCTTGCAGTTAACGCAGGCAGTCATGACTGGAACGGGGGATATAGCTACAGACCTGTGACTTAAACAAAGACCATCCGTTTCTCTTCCCCAAAACTATAGTACTGTAGCAGTTTTTAAAAAAAAATTAGCAACATTTAAGTGGCCTTCATAACGATGGAAACTTTAGGTCTGAGAATATGTCATACTCTAAAGCATATATATGCAAAATACTGTTTTGTTGTCTTAAAAAGCAGCACATCTGCCCAAAACAAGACTTACTTTGCAGGCATTTTTTCAGAATATGGTACAAACAGTTGTTACAATTTACCGTGAGCTCTATCTGATCTTCTTGAAATGAAAGTCACTGCAGCTCTAACTTGCTGACAGTGTTTTTGCTGAAGAGGAAGGAGATACTTTATTTATTTAGTTAGTTATTTAAATGTTGCTATTGCTTCTTTTGACTGAGACTCAGGCTTGCTTTTTTTCTTGGAAAGTGGAAAAATTTATGGATTTGTAGCTTTCATATTTGATAATTAAATGGATAGACTTCTTGAATACTGATATTGGGAATTAAAACTTTTATCTCTCTGGAGCTATACTGAGGAGATAGTACCAGCTTTGTGGTAGGAGAAAAGTTGTTATGACTTGTATATATGAATGACCCCAAGTATTCACTGGTGGATTGTGTTGACTTCGTGAAAAATAAAAAAAGTTTTTTTTTTTTTTTTTTGGCTGGCTGAGGGCATAGAACTGTCATCTTAAGTATTATATTGTTTAATATGCTTGTGCTGTACAAGAAATAATATTCATGATGTGATCTTAATGATTGCTATTTGCATGTGCTACAGTCCAATAAGAATTAATATTCAGTACGAGTAGAAAAGTTAATGGCTTCCTGTTGAGTGTGCACAATTTTAACTCAGGTTTGTCAACTGCTCTTTAACAGAAGGCAGAAAACTGAATGTTTGCAACTGCTGTGGTGTTTGTGTTTCTAAATCAGATAGTGAGGAGAGTTCTTAAGTGTTGGGATACAAAAATAGGCTGCTAATAGATAGAGAAAATGGAGGTCAACTTTTATACTTTATTTTAATATTCTTCTGTTGGAAATTAAGAAGAGAGAAAAAAAAAAAGCTTTTTCTCTAACTGCCCTCTGTGGTGATGGTAACTATAGTGCTGATTTTCTTGCAGGTGAACTGTAAATGTGTGAAGGATGTTCAAATTCTTCTAAGCCAGAGTTGTTTATAATTATTACAAGGGCCTTTTTCAAGTTTGGTTACTAGTATTTTGGAAGTGATTTAAGTTAAATCTCATGACAACAAAAAGACAGCTACCCTTATTCTGGAATAAACTGACCCATGCAAGGGAGATGTAGGATTAGCTATACTGATATAGATGTTTAGACGACCCCATGGCCCTGAATGTGGCAGTACTGTGTATTTTAAATTGCATTACTCTTGGAAAGATCCCTTTTGTAAAAAAAAACGTCAGCATTTCTGTTTAGAGCAGAGCAAAAAGAGCTGCTAAAATTATGGCTGTTTCCTGCTCAGTGCAGATGTGTTTCTCTGGATGAGTAAGTAAAATGGAGATACCTCTCCTCACAAACCCCTTTCTAGACCCAGGCCTTTGGTGTGGTAAGAGGTGAGGGTATACAAAGGCTAGAAAATCTGATTTAAACAGTCTCTTAGTTATGCAGCTCAGACCACACGATGTCTAAATACTGGAGGTTTTTTATTGACCTTCTGAAGGACTTGACTCGCTGTATACAAAAGGAGTTTTGTAGCAGAAATGGACTGGGGAGAAACCTCTGTATTTTCCTCTAAATGAAAGAATATAGGTTGTTTGTGTCCTTAAGGGAACGATAGGTTATTTGAACAGTAGAACAAGAGGCCAAATGTTAAGCTGATTAAGTCCCCTCACTTTTAATAGAGCACCTGAGGTTTTTGATCACTTTTTTGTTACCTTGGGAGTTATTGCAGTGCTGAGAACGGTGCTACATGATTTCTTAATTCTTCAGATAGAGCGTTTTATTTTAGCTTCTGGTAAGTTCTAGCTTTACAAATTAGGAAGGGAGCATTGCGTACCAGCTCTTCTAAAAAGGCTAGTCCTCTCTGCCCACCTGCAAGAAGGGGGAAGGAGCAACACATCAGTGTCTCCTCACACCCTTCCTGAGTTGTCTTACCAGTGTTGGTAACCTGTGCATGAACACTTCCTTTCTTTTAGAACTGTGCAGTCAAGAGTTGTTCAAGTCAAGTTAGTTCTTGGGTGATATTTCAATTTTCATGAGGTCAAGTGAGCTGCTGAGTTCGTCCAAAGAAATCAGACTTGGTGAAAACAGTAGATTTTGCTGTTTGTAAGGAAACTGTCATCCTTTTGTACAATCTGTGGTTCTTGGGTTTACTGTGATTCTGTTTTTAAATGTAATACTTTGTAGGCCCAAAGAAAGATAAAGTTAAGCGACTGTGGGGTATCTTTCCTTTCATTTTAGCCTGTAAAGTTAGGAGAGACTGGTAAATGAGCAGATTTCAAGAAACGTTAAATAATATTTGACCATATTTTCCATTTTGTGGGAACTTCAAGTTTCCTTCTGGATGAAAGAGGAAAGATTAGCTGTGGAAAGAGGCCTGCCCATCCTGGAGCGTTTTTCAGATTTAGTGGAAGCCAGGAAGGTTTTTAGTGCTGCTGCTCTTTTAGTCAACAGCTAAGACTTTAGAGTCCCTTATGTATGCCTTTCCTGCATCAGCTGGGGCCAATACAACCTGTTGTCAAGACTGAAATGGATAAAGGGAGCAATGAACCTTTGAGAAATGTTTTTATCGTGGATGTTTAGCATACAGGGTTTCATTAGTATATTAAAACAAATGCCAGCAACATGTGCTTCCTTATGTGGGCCTGCAGAGAGCTATGCAAATAGCTAAAGGAAGCAGGTCTCAGCTAGATGTAACTGTGTTCACCCATGCTTGGACTTCTTTTAGTCATCTGGCTATTGTTCTATATACAGAGACATTTTAGATGCCCTAATAGCTCTAAGATCATCTGAGGGAAATACTTCTAGACACTGGCTACAAAATGTCGGAGCTTTTTCTTCTGCCTCTTAGTTATTAATGGCATTTCTTTGTATTCTGCATTGTCCTAATTTTAAACTGTTAAAAGATAACCTAAATTTTGCTAGGTGGGCTATAGGACTGCTTGCGGGGTTTGGAATCTCAATGCTTTTGATCCTAAGTTACCTAGGTCATAAGTGCCAAAAGATTGGTTCAACTTCTGATGACAGATGTTTTTCCCTTGAGGAGTTGTGTGGGTTTTGTTTGTTTTGCCCTTGCTCTTGTGCTTTGTATGTTGCAGTGGCATATTAATACTTCATCAGACCACCCATGCTTTGAAGCCATTGTGTTGGTTGGGTTTTTTTCCCCTCTATTTATATTTCTTGGTGTGCACACTAATTCTGGTTTCAGCGGACCCTGTGTCACTGATTACAATAGGAGAAATCTGCTGTTTCTTGGATAAGAAGTAAGTTTTGGTGAGTGTTGCAATAGTACTGCCCCACTGAAAGGTTAGTGACTCTGATGCAGCATACCCAGTGTCTTGGGGGCTGAGGGTTATGAACAGGAATGGTACTTCTGTCTGTGTGTGAAATAAGTTTGAGGGAATATTTTCACAGCCTAGTATTAAGCTGGTAACTTAAAAGGCTAGTCTTGCCCAGATAGTCAGTTGAGAGAATGAAAGGCTCCTCCAGAGCAAAGTTTAGTTCCTGCTCTGAATTACTGTCTGCTGGAGTCTCTTGCTCTGGCCATTGTGTATATAAAAAGCATAATAACACCAGCTTCCTAACTCCGAGGCAGCATTTTTTTTTTTTTTTTTGTACTTTGGTTACTTCATCTATACAGCTGGTTTAAGTATAGGAGTTCTGTTGCAAAGCATTGTAAATGTAAAAATATAATTTGAACTTTGAGAAGAATTTTGAGCGTAAAAGACAGCACAGAAATAAAGGACCATTTTTTGCAGGGCCATGAGTCTAAAACCCACAGCACTAGATCTGCATCTGGTATCAGATACCATTGCCAGGAAAAATAAACAAATCTGTTAGGAGTTCAGGGTGGACCACAGTCTTCCCCCTCTTTTCCTTGCTGTAGCACAGCTGACTTAGAAGCTGCCTGGTGCTGGGGAAGGCATTTGGCAACTTTGATTATGTAGCAGGGGACAGTGTGTGGTGTGGGGAATGTGTATTTTCTTCGAGTGATACCCTAGTGCAAGCAGGACCCAGTATGACTTGACTGTGGATCATTTACCTATAGGTTTTATTGACAATTTTAAGTTCATGAGTTTGCAACTTAAGAACTACAGATCTTGGAAACTATGGTAGAGCTAAAGTAACTTTTGCTTTACCAACACATGAGAGAAGGAAGCTCCAGTCTCCTTGTACAGAGGTGATTGATTGCTTGTTTAATTCTTAATGGACCCTTTTCTTGTAGAAATTAACTTATGCATACTAGATACATGACTGTGGAGCTGTGACTTACCAGCATGATTTATCGCAGTGTGTTGCTTAGCGTGTCACTTCCTTATGGTTCTGCTGTGTGTATTTATTGTATGTTTACCCTTTACAACTGTGCATGGCTCTGCACGCTGGCCCTTGGGTCACCCCCCCGCCCCGCTCCCCCGCCTCATGCTGTTTCTCCCCACTCCAAACTGTCACAGGTTGGATCCACTATGGGTGTGTGTTGTATCCCGGGGTCACTCCTTCTTCCACATCGGCTACTCTGCCGTGCTGTTTCTTCACTAGGATACCAAGTGGCCCACAGACAAGTATACTGTCATAGCTGATAGTGGTGGAGGGAACTACTGGAGTACTGCAGTGAAAGGCAGAGGGTAAGGAAGGGGCAGTGAAGACTGAGAAGTGCTTGTCAGTACCCCCATCACCTGGGGTTTGCTGACTGAGGGTGCATTTCAGTACTACCAAATAAGGCTCCCAAATTTCCTCATATTGTGGTATACACATTTATATGCATGTGAATAAATCAGGGCCCAAAGAGATTATGGTATTGAAGTTTGTAGAGCCAGTATATGCAAGGTGTAAATGTCCAGGAAGCTGATCCATAATGGATATTTCATTCTTTGTCAGATGCGAAGTGCTTTAAGGACAATTATTAAGGGAAAGTTTGTGGCGACTAGAGTTCGATTAGTCACTGGAAAATATGTGAGTTTCTGCATACTATTCCGTGAATCCTTGTGTTAAGTGACAAATCACAGTTAAGAGAATTTATGCTCCAAGCAATCTGTGGTGCCTTCCTTGAATGTACAAGTATGTGTTTCTCTGTAACATAAGTTTGCACGTTTCAAGGAAGATTCTGTTGAGGATGTAAGATGATTTCTGTTTTTTTGATTACCTAGGATTTTTTTTTTTAATGTGAAGAGGTGACTTGCTTTGGTAAAATGATATAAACCATATTTTAATCCCTTAATCCTTGTAAAAGAAAGATCACCTATCTTTTTTTGATCTTCTTGGATTTATTGCAAAATACTGAAGAGAAAAATGTCTAGCGCTCATTTAGTTATGCAAGCACATAACAAGAAGTAGGTTTAAATCGCTGGAGGGCCATGTTTAGAAAAAGGTCGTATATCAGCTGTTAAAATACTCTTTCTGTATGTAGACCAAGAGGTTAGAGTATAGGTAAGGTTGAAAGAGAAAAGGGTATAATGTATTAATATTAATTTATTTTGAAAAATTTCTGTTTCTCAGAGAATGAAATACCTGTGTTTGGGAACCTCTTGTCAATGAAGTTAACTGCAAAATTACGAAGCAGAGGAATAAAGACGGCTTAAATTGAGACTTCTGGTGCTAATGATATGCCCCAGTATAACACATAGTGACAATTTCTTTTGTCTTCAGTTAGACCTTTATTAATGCAGTAGAACCATCTTACACCTTTTTCCATTTTTAATTGAAATGTGTAACATTTTATCTTAGGATTAAGTTGGACTGCTAAATTCACATTCTCTGTTCTCCTGTGGTTTTTTTTTTCCTGTAATGATTTTCCAGAGTTTTTAGAACAAAATGACCGTAGTCCACTTTTAAAATACATTTGCCATATCAAATTCATTTATTGTTACTGATCTTTTGTCTAACGTATAAAAAGGAATTATCAAAGATTAAGTTTACTTGAGATTTTCTTCCTGCTGAAAAGAGATTTTACAGAATTTCTTCTCTTTTGGACAAATATAAAGCCCTGATATTTTTTTTTTTTTAAAAAACATAAAACCAAATTGAACTTTCATCTATCACATGTATATTAAGAAAGGGAGTGAATGGAAGCAAGTAGCTAAATTGGTAAATTTACGTTATATATAAAACTAGAACCTGTGGGAGCTGCTGTGTTTTTTCTCAACTGCAAGATTACACTGTGTTTGTGTTTTCAGATTGTTACGTTGCCAAGCAGAAATCACTAGTTTCTGCAAAATGTTGCACCTGGCTATTTAATGATCAAAGCTCATTGGAGAAGCAGTGCATCTGTAATATAGTCATGTAGACAACAGGACCAGATCAGGCCACATACAATTTACGGGGAGAGGTGAAATGCAGGGATGTATATTTTAATGTAATGGCAATCTTACATACATACTTAGGTACAGGTGGGGCTAGTCTAGCTAACAAGGGCTGTGGCTTTCTTAATCTTTATTGTTGTATTTTATTAATTTTATCCTGCAGTGTGTTTTCCCTGGAATTAAAATTTGCTAATTTTGCTTTTAAAATATTTGCTAAAATGACCTGCCGAAGGGAGCAATTTTTAGTTCTGTGCATGCTTTTGGCTGTCAGATACATTGGAGAAACTTACAAAAAACTAACACCTAAGAGGGTATTTATCTAAGTGGCTTATGTTCTTAAACATAGATGTTGGTTTTTTTTCCCCATAGGTTAAATAGCTCAGTCATTTAATCAGTAGAATTGTTAATGCTTACATGAACTTCCTGTCTGGTGGAAACCTTTTTTTTTTTTTTTTTTTTTCCCTTGGAGAGGATGGTGTAAACATTTACAGCATCTGTACCTTTCTGGGAGAAGTGATGGTATCTACATATTCTGCTGAGGAATGTGAAATGAGAGCTTCCATTGGCTTCAGTGTTAGGCTTGACCTTGCTAATTTGTAGGAGTGAGTTGTTTTTTTTTTTTGCTAACAGAATTTATTCTGTCTGAATTTCCTTACTGTTTCAGACATAAAGCAATAAACTAATAAACTTAACCCATATTGAAAACCTCAAGTTCATATTCTGTAATTTTCTTTCTGTATTCTGAATACTTTTCAAAAGCTGTATGTCATTGCAAAAATGAATCTACATCTTGTACTTTATGGAGTATCTTTTCAAAGGAGCATTAAAATTCACCTTTTTTCTGTTTCAAAGTTGCTGTGCTTCAGCAATCCGTACCCCCAGGCGATCTTTGTGTGCGTCTTCAGCTGAGTATTTAGAGCTTGGTTTCTGTGGTCAAATGAAAAAATGAACATGTGTAGCTTTTAGCTGTTTTCAAATAATTTCTTCCCTTTAGCAGCTCAGTTAAGCAATGCTTAATGCTAACTTTCAATGACCAGACTTCCTGTCGTGGGCAGCCAGCAAATGGGGATGGAATTAACTTCATAGACCTGAGCACCCCAATGTGATTGTGTTCAAAGTGAGAGCGAGATGTAGGTACTATGGTACACTTTCCTCAAAGTCAAAGTTTTACATGGCAACATTTCTGTTTTGTTTTGTTGCATGGAGTAGAATGTAAACTTTTATGGGCACATATGTAAAGGTTAGGATATTCTCATCTTATTTCGTGAAGGTGCCTTTTAATTTTTAGTATGAAGCCAACAGCCATTTGAGATGTATGGGCCCCTTGAATTCAGAGTGCAAACTGGGAAGGGCTGTAATATGTTGTTACTCTACTGAGCAGTCCAGTGAGAAGTTATTAATTTAATGGTATTTTGTTGTTACTGTACATGGCAGCTCTGTGTGACCTGATTACTTAAAAACCTGTGGGTTTAAAAGGTGCGCTTCTCTAAGCCTTATGTCAGTCACACAGCTAAATCCCCAGAGGACCCCTTGGAAAGCTAGTCATGTGTGCTTTCTCAAGATGCAGCACACTATTTCTCATGTTCCATCCTTGTAACCGTGTTTTCAGATAATTTTGTGGCTTACCTGTGATGACTTCCTGGGGCAACTGAATGTCTCGCTAAATTTCACTGTTTCTGTGAGCTGAATTACTTTCCATGCCCGATCTGTACTGTCACGCGGCAGGAGATTTTTGCTTTCATGTGACTTTCTCCTCTGAGAGAAGCCTCACCTTGTTCCCTTTAGAGTTGCATGAGAACTGTGTTTCATTGCTGCTCTGAATAAAACAAGCTGTTAAGACACACCTTGTGTAGTTAATTTTTAATTCTGCAGAAGTGAGAACAAAGCCATTGTCCTCACTAACCACCCTGGAGTACATTTGCAAAAAGATACTAAAGGCTTTCTTCACTCACTGGGTGCTCATTTGCACATAGCTCATGTTGCAGGGGGCAGTTTCTGCCTTCCTGAGATGAAACCCTCTTTGGAATATTTTGTTATGCAAATTGCTCAAAAAAATTACGGATTCTGAAAACTCTGAAGTGCAGAATGTTGCTATATGTACATACAAATGAAAATGTGAATATATTCATCTAGAGAATGCCCACCCCGTGTCTCAGTCCACAGCACTTAGGTGATCAGTGTCTCTTATTTTCCTCTCCAAAAGATTGCCAATAGTTTCCCTTTAGCCTTCTTGAAAATTGCTGAAAATATCTGCTGAATAATGTTCATGGCCTGATTTCTGACTCTGTAAGCCTCCTTTGAATCTCTCTGTAGGCTTTTTCTTGTCCTTCATTAAGCACATAACTCTGAGGTCTGATCCAAGCATTGTTTGTGGCCACAGACACTGAAAGACTCGTGGGGACTTTGGACTTTGAATCAGGAGCCTGATCCCACAAGACCCTGTAGTCCATTATGCCAGTCTCAGTGGAACTCAGCTTATACTGTTTATTAAGTCAAGGATACCTTGCTAGTTTGACAGCCTCTAAGATTTTTTGACTTACCCCACGTATATACAATCTGCCTGACTTTCCAGCCTAAAATTATGTGACTTGACCAAAGCTGATCTATGCAAACACGGCTTCCTATGGTAAACTTGAGTGCCTCCAGCTAACGTAAGGTGTTCTGCTGTTAGCGTTGGCTGGTTTTAAGCAGGGGCCATTCCCTCACCCAACTGCCTGTCTGGGTGTTGAGTGGTTGTGCTGCCAACCACAGGTGGGTGTTGCTTGAGCACAGGGGTGGACGGAGACAGAACTTACCCCTTTGAATACCAGTGCTGGTTTACTCACTTCTGGAATGAGGAGCACAGTGGTGTTGCGTGGGTTTTTGTTTTTTTTTTTTTTTGATCACAGTCATCCACTATCATTCGTGCCCCGCCCCCAGTTCTCCTGTTCACATCATTTTCTCCCTGTGCTTACCTTATGTCTTGTCTTCTGCTGAGCTTGCATGGCACCTGCTGTAGTAGAATCCAAGTTCTGTTTTACTGTCTGCCTCTAAGTGTAACTGAAGGACAGGTCACAGCAATTCATAGTTTGTAAGTGTGTGACTAAATGTGATCACTACTGCCAGGTCATTTGAATGGAGATCAGTGGAGGTGTCAAGGATCAAAAGTTTATTGTTAAGTTTATGGCAGTAAAGAGCTCTAGCAGACGCTCAGGAAGGCACTGAGCAATTAATCTGTGCAGTCTTTGGAAAGTAGCTATGTAGTAGTGTAATGATCCATTGAATTAACTGATTTGCTGAACAACACACAACAGCAGGAGCTGAAGTTGAGCAGCTTCAGGCTCTGAACTGCCACAAATACTGCATGCCCAGATCAGAGCCTGAGACAGGATGGTAATTGAACGTGCCTTGGAGTCCAGTCTTGTTAAAGAGCTGCTTGAGGGAGTTGTCACATCAATAGCTGACTGATGAGGCTGCCAAGGAGCCCCTTTTAACCTGTAGAAATAACCACATAAGAGAATGAATGAAATGTAAACTAGTACTGTAGGGGTTTCAGAGTGGCACTAGACTTCTAAACTATTTGGCTGGGGACCGAGTACATTGGGAATGTCCTTATTGTCTTGCTGGGTGTGAGTCAACTTCTCTACAGGGCATACTTTGATTTATATTTCCTTGGGAAATGAATGAATCTTGCACTATTTTATGGGAATCACACCTGCAAGCATGTCGGACCTGATCTGACCCTGCAAGCTGCATATGTCCAGGTCTGTGCTTTTTTCAGGTGTATCAGGTCCCAGGAATGTGAAGCCAGGTGAGGATACAGCTCTGCAGTTTGGACATGGGATTAGGAAGAAGGAAGGCTCTAGTACTTAAATGCACTAGGAAGATAAAAGAGTGTCCTAGGTGCTGTGCAGGTAGTTCTGGTACAGGCATAAAGTTACATTTTAATTGTTCAGTGACAGATTGTGCTATAAAAAGTTAACTGTGTAACAGCTAAATTGGTACGGTTAATCTACTGATTTGAGTCTGAAACATGTTGCAGTTTTTCCTGGCCTGTTCCTTTCCCAGTTCAGTTGGGATCATCCATCCTGGACTTAGGGGGCATTATGTGGAGGGTGCCAGGTGACTCCAGGCCGCCTGGGGAGGTAGCAGAGCTTAGTGTAAGACCAAAATTTATGCTTGCTGTGCATATCTCTCTTTCCCAACCTCTGATTTTCTGCCTTGGCTTTTCTTTCAATAATACAGAGTAATACATCATAATTACGGTATATAATGGTCATTAAAATATATGCAGGTAATTTCTATTCATTTTCTGAAACCATGACATGTATTATATCTTTTTGTAAAAGTCTAAAGAATGTTTAATAAAACTTGTGTTTTGTACATCTGCTTCATATGTTATTTAAGTAAATGTAATGATATCTTGCCAGAATTTTGTAGGATACATAATATGTTGCCTCAGAAGTATAGGAATGTAAATTGTGAAATTGAGGGGGTTTATATAAATATTTTCTCTCTCTCTTTTTTTTGTCTTTTTTTATTTTTTTCCAAAATGTGTTCTCTTCCTGAATCGTTCCTCTGTTTAGTGAATTTTTAGCAACTAGGGTATACTAATCTCTTTTTCAAAGACCAGTTGGAGAAACAATAATATGGTTATAACAGTGTGAAACCTGTGCATACAAAAATCTTTGTGGCTGTATGTATATGCTCATACGTTCATACAGTAGAATGGGATGGTAGCGTTGAAAAGTTGTAATGCAAGGAAAAGAACTGTAGTGAGACATTGAGTAAGTTTGTGTTTTTGTTTCAGAGGTCAGTATGAGGTAAGAGCCACTTGAAATAACAGCAGTGCAGGTTGTGAAATCTGTTTTATCGCTGCTTATAGCTTATATTTTGCATGGGTCTTTGTGGTGCGGTGTTCACATGTGTGGACTTATAGGAGTCTGAAATGAAAGGTGTGCTTCATTTTGAAGTTATAACTGTGTCTTTCAGCAGGGATTTGTTGGGTGAAGGGAAAACAGAAGGGGTTACTGGGGTTGCTCTTGTCCATGGTTAGAATGAGCCAGCATGGTGCAGTCCCATGCTGTTTATTGCAGCCATGCAACCTCCTTCCCACTTTATTTGGGTACTTTCTATCTCTGCATCCTGATTCTTCTCTGCTGATATTAACGTGAATTGGTGGGGTTGGATCGTGTTTTTCAGATGGTGGCATTTTGGGATGGATATTTGGCTACACCGCTAGGGATCTAGGTGAGACTCTGGATGGTAAAGGGGATCAGAGTCAACAGTAGGGAGCTTTTGGTTGCTGGTCATTTATGGTCAAGTCATGAATTTATTTTAGAAATTTGCATCTAAATTTAGGGGCCTTGGCCAATAAGACACATGGATTGTAGGAGGTTTTTTCATGGTTTGAGACGGTGGCTGAGACATGGAGGCTGAGACATTAAAACCCTGTCTTGAATATAATTACACTTGGAAAAAATATTTTAAGTTGCTTGTGTCCTACAGTTAGTTCTAGTTAACTTTAAGGTCCTATTTTGCCAAGGTAAGTTGTTTGATGTCTGGGACAAAGCAGTGTCTGCTTGGTAAGTTTGGCCTGGGATACTTTGCAGAGAATAAGAAATTCCAAGATGAATTAGTGTTCCATTATCAGGAATTCATTGATGAACTTCCTTGTTTGCCTCTCCCTCCTTTCCGAGCTGGCATCATAGATACCTAGTTCTACACAGGCTGAAGGTTTAACCAGTGTTCAGCTCCCTGTCTGTTGGCAGCAGCATTGCTTTTTCATTATGTTACTGTGTTCTGTTACATATGAAGTGTTCATTTAAAATGGGGGTTTTATATTGCAGTGTTCTTAAATGTATGGAAAGAAACCTTCAGCTTTTTCCTTGGATCTTGCTAAGTCTGATAAACACATTTCAAGAACAGCCTTGAAATGTTTTTCTTCACTCTTCATTCTGTAGCTTGTAAGTCAAGACTGTCCAGAAGTGGGAAGAACTGTTTATTTGTCTGGTCCACAAGCAGAACAAAACCACTTCCTCAGTTTTCTAATAAGTATCTTATCTTGAGAGTGCACATATTTCTATTTCAGTGCTGTCTCACTACTGTTATGCAGGCCATGTAGCAATGGTTTGATAAAAAAAGGGAGTTGACTTGAAAATGTGTACTTCTGCAGTGTTCCTACTCTGCTGAGCTTTAGTATGTACCTGTGTTCTGTAGAAAGCAGGAAGTTGAAAGTGATACAATAAGTTATGTTAAATGACCGAGATCTTTTTGGAGTTGACCAGGAGAAAACTCACAAACATTTTCATTATTAGGCTGGCTTTTCACTTTATATTCCTACTTTAAATATTTTTCTTACAAATGCCAGTGACTATAGTAGCTGACAAGGTTAGCTGACTATCTAAGATTTGATGCGTAATTTTTAGATGGGTAAGTTAAAAGTTGTATCTTTTCTTTTTTGTCTCTGAACAGTTGCCACGGCAATTGAAATTTCTTGTTTAAGAGTAAATGCCATTTGTGAAATGACGTCTTCTGTAACGCAAAAGGCCCATGTGTATACACTCTGTTCATGGATAATCAATGATAGTGAAATGATAAAAACACAACAGGTTATTTTTCTTCTTTTGGTCTTTCTCTACTGTTGTCTGTTAGTAATATATTTAGTTGTGGATTCATGGATTGCAAGCTGGTGCAATTTGTTTTTCTTGCCCAATAAAGATCTTTACATATGTGTGTGTATTTTTATTTTATATATGTATGCATGCTTTGAGTTGTTCATCTTATTGTTTATGGCTCTGCTGGAACGTAAATGCAGTTGTACTGACTGAATGTTGTTTCCTTTCAGTGGATCTGATGGAAATAAAAGAAATTCGCCCAGGAAAGAATTCGAAGGACTTTGAGCGTTGCAAAGCAAAGCAAAGAGAAGAACACTGCTTTACTATTTTTTATGGTACCCAGTTTGTCCTCAACACCTTAAGCTTAGCAGGTACATTTTTCTTCTTTTAAACCTACTGATTGAACAAATCAAATACATTGATGGAACAGTAATGCAAAGAATACTGTGGTTTTGACTTCTGCAGTTCAGAGTAAGCGCACCAGCTGTTTAAAATCTGGAGATAGACCTTTTACTTGGCCCTTCATGTCTGTGAACTGCTGCTGCATTTGTAATGTTTTGCCTTCAGATAGCGTGTCATTTTGAGTGTAGTTTCTGATTTGCTCAATCATTTCTAGTAAGGTAGCCTTTTGCTGGTTAAATCTCTCTAGTAAGGTCTTCGGTGCTGAAGAGCAGAGGTGACATTGTCCTCTTTAAAGTCAGTAAAGGATTGGCTGTTGTCTTCAGTGTGGCCAGAATATTGCCCTTGAATTTTTAGTCTGGCCAAAATTGTTTTGGAAACGATAGCCATAAAGAGTTAGACTACAGATACATGACAGAAACTTTCCTATCACCTGCTAGCAACTGGAAGATGCCAATTTGGAAAAATGAAGTTCTAGTTTGAGGTTACGTGTGTGCATGTCACCTGATAATACTAAACCTCTTCTAAAGAAGTACTAGGGCACCATAAATAGTATTGGAAGATGATAACTGAAAATTAAGAGATCCATGTGAAACAGAGGGAAGTTGTATCCTGTATCTGTTGAAAGGGTTGCAGCACTTATTTCAGGTGAGGCTATCCAGGGTAGCAAACCCAAAGACTTTGAAATGAAAAGGGATATAAATTCTTACAGTGCAGTCCGAATACAGTTTCTAAGTAGTGGAGCTTACAAAGAGATTTCTTTTCTAAAATGTTTGTGATGGATCCTTGGTTTAGAGTCATACAGATGACTTATTTGGAGTGGTAGTTTTGTCTGTCCTGTGCAGGAACACACTTGTTCATTTAAATCATTAAATTCATTGCAGAATCTTAAAGGGAGAAAAAAAGGAGTGGTTTGTAATTGTTTTAGTGCTAACAGTACCTTTTTTAAAAATGGAATTAATTGCTAATAGATTGCAGTACTAGAAGACAAGTTTTTTTGCAGTCTGATGCACTGGAAATTAAAGACTGCTTGTGACTAATCCATTATTATACGCTTTTAACTTCAAATTTAAAGTTTTACCATTGTTGGCTGAAGCCTGTGAAAACTTTGAGTAAGGAGCTGTGCTTAAATGCAGCTGTGCCAGGTACTTCAGTTTGATTTCCATTAACCACCCCCCATCCCTCCTCCATGGCAGTTCTCAAAACCAGTGTTCTGCCAATACTTGGAAAACACTCAGTACATTGAGATATCGCTGTAATGCCGAACTGCAGAAAAACATTATACAACTTTCAATTAAGGGGGAAATCCTTTTCCTTGTTAAAGTGCTTGGTCGTGGTTTCTTAAAACAATATAAAATAATTGTTACTTAAAGGGAACGGTAGCTGTCATAAAGGGCAGAATTGTCTTGGGAGAATAATTGGTTGGCAGTGGTAGTGGGTGTTCTTTCTGAAATTGTAACTAATTGAAAAACATTTCCATAGGGAGCTGAGGCTGGGTTTTAGCTCCATCCTTGGGGGATAAAGCATTGTTTGAAAGTGTGTTTAAATAAAATGTAATCTTCACCTTTTGAGAAACTGTTTTGCTTTGAAGGCAGTTAAAAGAATTTGCACAGATTACAGCTCCTGTGTGAAAATAATTTTTCAAGACTAGTTTAAATGAAGAATGCCATCATGAAATTTCAGAACCAGCATGCTAAAGCAAATGGACTTTGCCCAACTGAAGGCTGTAATGATAGCATCTCATCCGAGGCCCACAGAATTGGTTTCAGCTTAACTGTATTCCGTAGGGAAGGAAGCCTATCCCAGCACACAGTTCATCATCTTGCTTCTGTTGGGTCGAAGCATTAGCAAATGTGATCATGTTAAATAATGTGGAGGACTCTACTGGTCTGGGAAATGGAAAGGCAAACTACAATTAAAACAAACCAAGACAATGATAAACCAGTTTTTAATGTTGGGAGGAAGATGTACCTGGCTTCTAGTGTAAGCCGTGTAAGGAATTTTAGACCTTTTTTTAACTTCTATTGAAATGCGTTCTATATGAGCTACACCAGTTTTGTACATTGCTCCCTTTCTGT